>NC_135499.1:64314967-65640126 GCF_052857255.1 Amblyomma americanum
CCTATGGTGTTTCTTTCTTCTGTTGACGCTGGCTGACTGCGTGGTTTGATTTCCACTCGTTTATTTCTGTGGTCGTGTCTCTTTCTTTCGTTGACGCTGACCGATTGGTTGTTTGATTTCCACTGGTTTCTTTCGCCGATAGTGTTTCTTTCTGCGGTTGACGCTGGCCGACTACGGGTTTTATTTCCACTTGTTTCTTTCTGTGGTCGTGTCTCTTTCTTTCGCTGACGCTGACCGACTTCGTTGTTTGATTTCCACTGGTTTCTTTCGCCGATAGTGTTTCTTTCTGCGGTTGACGCTGACCGACTGCGTGGTTTGATTTCCACTGATTTCGTTCTGTGGTCGTGTCTCTTTCTTTCGTTGACGCTGACCGACTTCGTTGTTTGATTTCCACTGGTTTCTTTCGCCGATAGTGTTTCTTTCTGCGGTTGACGCTGGCCGACTGGGTGGTTTGATTTCCACTGGTATCTTTCTGTGGTCGTGTCTCTTTCTTTCGTTGACGGTGACCGATTCGTTGTTTGATTTGCACTGGTTTCTTTCGCCGATAGTGTTTCTTTCTGCGGTTGACGCTGGCCGACTGCGTGGTTTGATTTCCACTGGTTTCTTTCTGTGGTCGTGTCTCTTTCTTTCGCTGACGCTGGCCGATTCGTTGTTTGATTTCCACTGGTTTCTTTCTGTGACGTGTCTCTTTCTTTCGTTGACGCTGACCGATTCGTTGTTTGATTTGCACTGGTTTCTTTCGCCGATAGTGTTTCTTTCTGCGGTTTACGATGACCGACTGCGTGGTTTGATTTCCACTGGTTTCTTTCTGTGGTCGTGTCTCTTTCTTTCGTTGGCGCTGACCGATTCGTTGTTTGATTTCCACTGGTTTCTATCGCCGATAGTGTTTCTTTCTGCGGTTTACGCTGACCGACTGCGTGGTTTGATTTCCACTCGTTTATTTCTGTGGTCGTGTCTCTTTCTTTCGTTGACGCTGACCGATTGGTTGTTTGATTTCCACTGGTTTCTTTTGCCGATAGTGTTTCTTTCTGCGGTTGACGCTGGCCGACTACGGGTTTTATTTCCACTTGTTTCTTTCTGTGGTCGTGTCTCTTTCTTTCGCTGACGCTGACCGACTTCGTTGTTTGATTTCCACTGGTTTCTTTCGCCGATAGTGTTTCTTTCTGCGGTTGACGCTGACCGACTGCGTGGTTTGATTTTCCCTGATTTCGTTCTGTGGTCGTGTCTCTTTGTTTCGTTGACGCTGACCGACTTCGTTGTTTGATTTCCACTCGTTTCTTTCGCCGGTAGTGTATCTTTCTGCGGTTGACGCTGGCCGACTACGGGTTTTATTTCCACTTGCTTCTTTCTGTGGTCGTGTCTCTTTCTTTCGCTGACGCTGACCGACTTCGTTGTTTGATTTCCACTGGTTTCTTTCGCCGATAGTGTTTCTTTCTGCGGTTGACGCTGATCGACTGCGTAGTTTGATTTTCACTGATTTCTTTCTGTGGTCGTGTCTCTTTCTTTCGTTGACGCTGACCGACTTCGTTGTTTGATTTCCACTGGTTTCTTTCGCCGATGGTGTTTCTTTCTGCGGTTTACGCTGACCGACTGCGTGGTTTGATTTCCACTTGTTTCTTTCTGTGGTCGTGTCTCTTTCTTTCGCTGACGCTGACCGACTTCGTTGTTTGATTTCCACTGGTTTCTTTCGCCGATAGTGTTTCTTTCTGCGGTTTACGCTGACCGACTGCGTGGTTTGATTTCCACTGGTTTCTTTCTGTGGTCGTGTCTCTTTCTTTCGTTGACGCTGACCGATTCGTTGTTTTATTTCCACTGGTTTCTATCGCCGATAGTGTTTCTTTCTGCAGTTTACGCTGACCGACTGCGTGGTTTGATTTTCACTGGTTTCTTTCTGTGGTCATGTCTCTTTCTTTCGTTGACGCTGACCGATTGGTTGCTTGATTTCCACTGGCTTCTTTCGCCGTTGGTGTTTCTTTCTGCGGTTGACGCTGGCCGACTACGTGGCTTGATTTCCAATTGTTTCTTTCGGTGGTCGTGTCTCTTTCTTTCGTTGACATTGACCGACTTCGTTGTTTGATTTTTACTGGTTTCTTTCTGTGGACGTGTCTCTTTCTTTCGTTGACGCTGACCGATTCGTTGTTTGATTTCCACTGGTTTCTTTCGCCGATGGTGTTTCTGCTGTTGACGCTGGCCGACTACGTGCTTTGATTAAAACTTGTTTCTTTCTGTTGTCGTGTCTCTTTCTTTCGTTGATATTGACCGACTTCGTTGTTTGATTTCCACTGGTTTCTTTCGCCGATGGTGTTTCTTTCTGCGGTTGACGCTGGCCGACTACGTGTTTTGATTTCCACTTGTTTCTTTCTGTGGTCGTGTCTCTTTCTTTCGTTGACATTGACCGACTTCGTTGTTTGATTTCCACTGGTTTCTTTCTGTGGTCGTGCCTCTTTCTTTCGTTGACGCTGACCGACTTCGTTGTTTGATTTCCACTGGTTTCTTTCGCCGATAGTGTTTCTTTCTTCTGTTGACGCTGGCCGACTGCGTGGTTTGATTTCCACTCGTTTATTTCTGTGGTCGTGTCTCTTTCTTTCGTTGACGGTGACCGATTCGTTGTTTGATTTGCACTGGTTTCTTTCGCCGATAGTGTTTCTTTCTGCGGTTGACGCTGGCCGACTGCGTGGTTTGATTTCCACTGGTTTCTTTCTGTGGTCGTGTCTCTTTCTTTCGCTGACGCTGGCCGATTCGTTGTTTGATTTCCACTGGTTTCTTTCTGTGACGTGTCTCTTTCTTTCGTTGACGCTGACCGATTCGTTGTTTGATTTTCACTGGTTTCTTTCGCCGATAGTGTTTCTTTCTGCGGTTTACGCTGACCGACTGCGTGGTTTGATTTCCACTGGTTTCTTTCTGTGGTCGTGCCTCTTTCTTTCGCTGACGCTGACCGACTTCGTTGTTCGATTTCCACTGGTTTCTTTCGCCGATAGTGTTTCTTTCTGCGGTTGACGCTGACCGACTTCGTTGTTTGATTTCCACTGGTTTCTTTCTGTGGTCGTGTCTCTTTCTTTCGTTGACGCTGACCGATTCGTTGTTTGATTACCACTGGTTTCTATCGCCGATAGTGTTTCTTTCTGCGGTTTACGCTGACCGACTGCGTGGTTTGATTTCCACTCGTTTATTTCTGTGGTCGTGTCTCTTTCTTTCGTTGACGCTGACGGATTGGTTGTTTGATTTCCACTGGTTTCTTTCGCCGATAGTGTTTCTTTCTGCGGTTGACGCTGGCGGACTACGGGTTTTATTTCCACTTGTTTCTTTCTGTGGTCGTGTCTCTTTCTTTCGCTGACGCTGACCGACTTCGTTGTTTGATTTCCACTGGTTTCTTTCGCCGATAGTGTTTCTTTCTGCGGTTGACGCTGACCGACTGCGTGGTTTGATTTTCCCTGATTTCGTTCTGTGGTCGTGTCTCTTTGTTTCGTTGACGCTGACCGACTTCGTTGTTTGATTTCCACTCGTTTCTTTCGCCGATAGTGTTTCTTTCTGCGGTTGACGCTGGCCGACTGCGTGGTTTGATTTCCACTGGTTTCTTTCTGTGGTCGTGTCTCTTTCTTTCGCTGACGCTGGCCGATTCGTTGTTTGATTTCCACTGGTTTCTTTCTGTGACGTGTCTCTTTCTTTCGTTGACGCTGACCAATTCGTTGTTTGATTTTCACTGGTTTCTTTCGCCGATAGTGTTTCTTTCTGCGGTTTACGCTGACCGACTTCGTTGTTTGATTTCCACTGGTTTCTTTCTGTGGTCGTGCCTCTTTCTTTCGCTGACGCTGACCGACTTCGTTGTTCGATTTCCACTGGTTTCTTTCGCCGATAGTGTTTCTTTCTGCGGTTGACGCTGACCGACTTCGTTGTTTGATTTCCACTGGTTTCTTTCTGTGGTCGTGTCTCTTTCTTTCGTTGACGCTGACCGATTCGTTGTTTGATTACCACTGGTTTCTATCGCCGATAGTGTTTCTTTCTGCGGTTTACGCTGACCGACTGCGTGGTTTGATTTCCACTCGTTTATTTCTGTGGTCGTGTCTCTTTCTTTCGTTGACGCTGACGGATTGGTTGTTTGATTTCCACAGGTTTCTTTCGCCGATAGTGTTTCTTTCTGCGGTTGACGCTGGCGGACTACGGGTTTTATTTCCACTTGTTTCTTTCTGTGGTCGTGTCTCTTTCTTTCGCTGACGCTGACCGACTTCGTTGTTTGATTTCCACTGGTTTCTTTCGCCGATATTGTTTCTTTCTGCGGTTGACGCTGACCGACTGCGTGGTTTGATTTTCCCTGATTTCGTTCTGTGGTCGTGTCTCTTTGTTTCGTTGACGCTGACCGACTTCGTTGTTTGATTTCCACTCGTTTCTTTCGCCGATAGTGTTTCTTTCTGCGGTTGACGCTGGCCGACTACGGGTTTGATTTCCACTTGTTTCTTTCTGTGGTCGTGTCTCTTTCTTTCGCTGACGCTGACCGACTTCGTTGTTTGATTTCCACTGGTTTCTTTCGCCGATAGTGTTTCTTTCTGCGGTTGACGCTGACCGACTGCGTAGTTTGATTTTCACTGATTTCTTTCTGTGGTCGTGTCTCTTTCTTTCGTTGACGCTGACCGACTTCGTTGTTTGATTTCCACTGGTTTCTTTCGCCGATGGTGTTTCTTTCTGCGGTTTACGCTGACCGACTGCGTGGTTTGATTTCCACTTGTTTCTTTCTGTGGTCGGGTCTCTTTCTTTCGCTGACGCTGACCGACTTCGTTGTTTGATTTCCACTGGTTTCTTTCGCCGATAGTGTCTCTTTCTGCGGTTTACGCTGACCGACTGCGTGGTTTGATTTCCACTGGTTTCTTTCTGTGGTCGTGTCTCTTTCTTTCGTTGACGCTGACCGATTCGTTGTTTGATTTCCACTGGTTTCTATCGCCGATAGTGTTTCGTTCTGCAGTTTACGCTGACCGACTGCGTGGTTGGATTTTCACTGGTTTCTTTCTGTGGTCATGTCTCTTTTTTTCGTTGACGCTGACCGATTGGTTGTTTGATTTCCACTGGCTTCTTTCGCCTATGGTGTTTCTTTCTTCTGTTGACGCTGGCTGACTGCGTGGTTTGATTTCCACTCGTTTATTTCTGTGGTCGTGTCTCTTTCTTTCGTTGACGCTGACCGATTGGTTGTTTGATTTCCACTGGTTTCTTTCGCCGATAGTGTTTCTTTCTGCGGTTGACGCTGGCCGACTACGGGTTTTATTTCCACTTGTTTCTTTCTGTGGTCGTGTCTCTTTCTTTCGCTGACGCTGACCGACTTCGTTGTTTGATTTCCACTGGTTTCTTTCGCCGATAGTGTTTCTTTCTGCGGTTGACGCTGATCGACTGCGTAGTTTGATTTTCACTGATTTCTTTCTGTGGTCGTGTCTCTTTCTTTCGTTGACGCTGACCGACTTCGTTGTTTGATTTCCACTGGTTTCTTTCGCCGATGGTGTTTCTTTCTGCGGTTTACGCTGACCGACTGCGTGGTTTGATTTCCACTTGTTTCTTTCTGTGGTCGTGTCTCTTTCTTTCGCTGACGCTGACCGACTTCGTTGTTTGATTTCCACTGGTTTCTTTCGCCGATAGTGTTTCTTTCTGCGGTTTACGCTGACCGACTGCGTGGTTTGATTTCCACTGGTTTCTTTCTGTGGTCGTGTCTCTTTCTTTCGTTGACGCTGACCGATTCGTTGTTTTATTTCCACTGGTTTCTATCGCCGATAGTGTTTCTTTCTGCAGTTTACGCTGACCGACTGCGTGGTTTGATTTTCACTGGTTTCTTTCTGTGGTCATGTCTCTTTCTTTCGTTGACGCTGACCGATTGGTTGCTTGATTTCCACTGGCTTCTTTCGCCGTTGGTGTTTCTTTCTGCGGTTGACGCTGGCCGACTACGTGGCTTGATTTCCAATTGTTTCTTTCGGTGGTCGTGTCTCTTTCTTTCGTTGACATTGACCGACTTCGTTGTTTGATTTTTACTGGTTTCTTTCTGTGGACGTGTCTCTTTCTTTCGTTGACGCTGACCGATTCGTTGTTTGATTTCCACTGGTTTCTTTCGCCGATGGTGTTTCTGCTGTTGACGCTGGCCGACTACGTGCTTTGATTAAAACTTGTTTCTTTCTGTTGTCGTGTCTCTTTCTTTCGTTGATATTGACCGACTTCGTTGTTTGATTTCCACTGGTTTCTTTCGCCGATGGTGTTTCTTTCTGCGGTTGACGCTGGCCGACTACGTGTTTTGATTTCCACTTGTTTCTTTCTGTGGTCGTGTCTCTTTCTTTCGTTGACATTGACCGACTTCGTTGTTTGATTTCCACTGGTTTCTTTCTGTGGTCGTGCCTCTTTCTTTCGTTGACGCTGACCGACTTCGTTGTTTGATTTCCACTGGTTTCTTTCGCCGATAGTGTTTCTTTCTTCTGTTGACGCTGGCCGACTGCGTGGTTTGATTTCCACTCGTTTATTTCTGTGGTCGTGTCTCTTTCTTTCGTTGACGGTGACCGATTCGTTGTTTGATTTGCACTGGTTTCTTTCGCCGATAGTGTTTCTTTCTGCGGTTGACGCTGGCCGACTGCGTGGTTTGATTTCCACTGGTTTCTTTCTGTGGTCGTGTCTCTTTCTTTCGCTGACGCTGGCCGATTCGTTGTTTGATTTCCACTGGTTTCTTTCTGTGACGTGTCTCTTTCTTTCGTTGACGCTGACCGATTCGTTGTTTGATTTTCACTGGTTTCTTTCGCCGATAGTGTTTCTTTCTGCGGTTTACGCTGACCGACTGCGTGGTTTGATTTCCACTGGTTTCTTTCTGTGGTCGTGCCTCTTTCTTTCGCTGACGCTGACCGACTTCGTTGTTCGATTTCCACTGGTTTCTTTCGCCGATAGTGTTTCTTTCTGCGGTTGACGCTGACCGACTTCGTTGTTTGATTTCCACTGGTTTCTTTCTGTGGTCGTGTCTCTTTCTTTCGTTGACGCTGACCGATTCGTTGTTTGATTACCACTGGTTTCTATCGCCGATAGTGTTTCTTTCTGCGGTTTACGCTGACCGACTGCGTGGTTTGATTTCCACTCGTTTATTTCTGTGGTCGTGTCTCTTTCTTTCGTTGACGCTGACGGATTGGTTGTTTGATTTCCACTGGTTTCTTTCGCCGATAGTGTTTCTTTCTGCGGTTGACGCTGGCGGACTACGGGTTTTATTTCCACTTGTTTCTTTCTGTGGTCGTGTCTCTTTCTTTCGCTGACGCTGACCGACTTCGTTGTTTGATTTCCACTGGTTTCTTTCGCCGATAGTGTTTCTTTCTGCGGTTGACGCTGACCGACTGCGTGGTTTGATTTTCCCTGATTTCGTTCTGTGGTCGTGTCTCTTTGTTTCGTTGACGCTGACCGACTTCGTTGTTTGATTTCCACTCGTTTCTTTCGCCGATAGTGTTTCTTTCTGCGGTTGACGCTGGCCGACTGCGTGGTTTGATTTCCACTGGTTTCTTTCTGTGGTCGTGTCTCTTTCTTTCGCTGACGCTGGCCGATTCGTTGTTTGATTTCCACTGGTTTCTTTCTGTGACGTGTCTCTTTCTTTCGTTGACGCTGACCAATTCGTTGTTTGATTTTCACTGGTTTCTTTCGCCGATAGTGTTTCTTTCTGCGGTTTACGCTGACCGACTTCGTTGTTTGATTTCCACTGGTTTCTTTCTGTGGTCGTGCCTCTTTCTTTCGCTGACGCTGACCGACTTCGTTGTTCGATTTCCACTGGTTTCTTTCGCCGATAGTGTTTCTTTCTGCGGTTGACGCTGACCGACTTCGTTGTTTGATTTCCACTGGTTTCTTTCTGTGGTCGTGTCTCTTTCTTTCGTTGACGCTGACCGATTCGTTGTTTGATTACCACTGGTTTCTATCGCCGATAGTGTTTCTTTCTGCGGTTTACGCTGACCGACTGCGTGGTTTGATTTCCACTCGTTTATTTCTGTGGTCGTGTCTCTTTCTTTCGTTGACGCTGACGGATTGGTTGTTTGATTTCCACAGGTTTCTTTCGCCGATAGTGTTTCTTTCTGCGGTTGACGCTGGCGGACTACGGGTTTTATTTCCACTTGTTTCTTTCTGTGGTCGTGTCTCTTTCTTTCGCTGACGCTGACCGACTTCGTTGTTTGATTTCCACTGGTTTCTTTCGCCGATATTGTTTCTTTCTGCGGTTGACGCTGACCGACTGCGTGGTTTGATTTTCCCTGATTTCGTTCTGTGGTCGTGTCTCTTTGTTTCGTTGACGCTGACCGACTTCGTTGTTTGATTTCCACTCGTTTCTTTCGCCGATAGTGTTTCTTTCTGCGGTTGACGCTGGCCGACTACGGGTTTGATTTCCACTTGTTTCTTTCTGTGGTCGTGTCTCTTTCTTTCGCTGACGCTGACCGACTTCGTTGTTTGATTTCCACTGGTTTCTTTCGCCGATAGTGTTTCTTTCTGCGGTTGACGCTGACCGACTGCGTAGTTTGATTTTCACTGATTTCTTTCTGTGGTCGTGTCTCTTTCTTTCGTTGACGCTGACCGACTTCGTTGTTTGATTTCCACTGGTTTCTTTCGCCGATGGTGTTTCTTTCTGCGGTTTACGCTGACCGACTGCGTGGTTTGATTTCCACTTGTTTCTTTCTGTGGTCGGGTCTCTTTCTTTCGCTGACGCTGACCGACTTCGTTGTTTGATTTCCACTGGTTTCTTTCGCCGATAGTGTCTCTTTCTGCGGTTTACGCTGACCGACTGCGTGGTTTGATTTCCACTGGTTTCTTTCTGTGGTCGTGTCTCTTTCTTTCGTTGACGCTGACCGATTCGTTGTTTGATTTCCACTGGTTTCTATCGCCGATAGTGTTTCGTTCTGCAGTTTACGCTGACCGACTGCGTGGTTGGATTTTCACTGGTTTCTTTCTGTGGTCATGTCTCTTTTTTTCGTTGACGCTGACCGATTGGTTGTTTGATTTCCACTGGCTTCTTTCGCCTATGGTGTTTCTTTCTTCTGTTGACGCTGGCTGACTGCGTGGTTTGATTTCCACTCGTTTATTTCTGTGGTCGTGTCTCTTTCTTTCGTTGACGCTGACCGATTGGTTGTTTGATTTCCACTGGTTTCTTTCGCCGATAGTGTTTCTTTCTGCGGTTGACGCTGGCCGACTACGGGTTTTATTTCCACTTGTTTCTTTCTGTGGTCGTGTCTCTTTCTTTCGCTGACGCTGACCGACTTCGTTGTTTGATTTCCACTGGTTTCTTTCGCCGATAGTGTTTCTTTCTGCGGTTGACGCTGACCGACTGCGTGGTTTGATTTCCACTGATTTCGTTCTGTGGTCGTGTCTCTTTGTTTCGTTGACGCTGACCGACTTCATTGTTTGATTTCCACTGGTTTCTTTCGCCGATAGTGTTTCTTTCTGCGGTTGACGCTGGCCGACTACGGGTTGTATTTCCACTGATTTCTTTCTGTGGTCGTGTCTCTTTCTTTCGTTGACGCTGACCGACTTCGTTGTTTGATTTCCACTGGTTTCTTTCGCCGATGGTGTTTCTTTCTGCAGTTTACGCTGACCGACTGCGTGGTTTGATTTCCACTTGTTTCTTTCTGTGGTCGTGTCTCTTTCTTTCGCTGACGCTGACCGACTTCGTTGTTTGATTTCCACTGGTTTCTTTCGCCGATAGTGTTTCTTTCTGCGGTTTACGCTGACCGACTGCGTGGTTTGATTTCCACTGGTTTCTTTCTGTGGTCGTGTCTCTTTCTTTCGTTGACGCTGACCGATTCGTTGTTTGATTTTCACTGGATTCTATCGCCGATAGTGTTTCTTTCTGCAGTTTACGCTGACCGACTGCGTGGTTTGATTTCCACTGGTTTCTTTCTGTGGTCATGTCTCTTTCTTTCGTTGACGCTGACCGATTGGTTGTTTGATTTCCACTGGTTTCTTTCGCCTATGGTGTTTCTGCGGTTGACGCTGGCCGACTACGGGTTTTATTTCCACTTGTTTCTTTCTGTGGTCGTGTCTCTTTCTTTCGGTGACGCTGACCGACTTCGTTGTTTGATTTCCACTGGTTTCTTTCGCCGATAGTGTTTGTTTCTGCGGTTGACGCTGACCGACTGCGTGGTTTGATTTCCACTGGTATCTTTCTGTGGTCGTGTCTCTTTCTTTCGTTGACGGTGACCGATTCGTTGTTTGATTTCCACTGGTTTTTTTCGCCGATAGTGTTTGTTTCTGCGGTTGACGCTGACCGACTGCGTGGTTTGATTTCCACTGGTTTCTTTCTGTGGTCGTGTCTCTTTCTTTCGTTGACGCTGACCGATTCGTTGTTTGATTTCCACTGGTTTCTTTCGCCGATAGTGTTTCTTTCTGCGGTTTACGCTGACCGACTGCGTGGTTTGATTTCCACTGGTTTCTTTCTGTGGTCGTGTCTCTTTCTTTCGTTGACGCTGACCGATTCGTTGTTTGATTTCCACTGGTTTCTTTCGCCGATAGTGTTTCTTTCTGCGGTTTACGCTGACCGACTGCGTGGTTTGATTTCCACTTGTTTCTTTCTGTCGTCGTGTCTCTTTCTTTCGTTGAAATTGACCGACTTCGTTGTTTGATTTCCACTTGTTTCTTTCTATGGTCGTGTCTCTTTCTTTCGTTGACGCTGACCGACTTCGTTATTTGATTTCCACTGGTTTCTTTCGCCGATAGTGTTTCTTTCTTCTGTTGACGCTGGCCGACTGCGTGGTTTGATTTCCACTCGTTTATTTCTGTGGTCGTGTCTCTTTCTTTCGTTGACGCTGACCGATTCGTTGTTTGATTTCCACTGGTTTCTTTCGCCGATAGTGTTTCTTTCTGCGGTTGACGCTGACCGACTGCGTGGTTTGATTTCCACTGGTTTCTTTCTGTGGTCGTGTTTCTTTCTTTCGTTGACGCTGACCGATTCGTTGTTTGATTTCCACTGGTTTCTTTCGCCGATAGTGTTTCTTTCTGCGGTTTACGCTGACCGACTGCGTGGATTGATTTCCACTGGTTTCTTTTTGTGGTCGTGTCTCTTTCTTTCTTTGACGCTGACCGACTTCGTTGTTTGATTTCCACTGGTTTCTTTCGCCGATAGTGTTTCTTTCTGCGGTTGACGCTGACCGACTGCGTGGTTTGATTTCCACTGGTTTCTTTCTGTGGTCGTGTCTCTTTCTTTCGTTGACGCTGACCGACTTCGTTGTTTGATTTCCACTGGTTTATTTCGCCGATGGTGTTTCTTTCTGCGGTTGACGCTGGCCGACTACGTGGCTTGATTTCCAATTGTTTCTTTCGGTGGTCGTGTCTCTTTCTTTCGTTGACATTGACCGACTTCGTTGTTTGATTTTTACTGGTTTCTTTCTGTGGACGTGTCTCTTTCTTTCGTTGACGCTGACCGATTCGTTGTTTGATTTCCACTGGTTTCTTTCGCCGATGGTGTTTCTGCTGTTGACGCTGGCCGACTACGTGCTTTGATTAAAACTTGTTTCTTTCTGTTGTCGTGTCTCTTTCTTTCGTTGATATTGACCGACTTTGTTGTTTGATTTCCACTGGTTTCTTTCTGTGGTCGTGTCTCTTCCTTTCGTTGACGCTGACCGATTCGTTGTTTGATTTCCACTGGTTTCTTTCGCCGATGGTGTTTCTTTCTGCGGTTGACGCTGGCCGACTACGTGTTTTGATTTCCACTTGTTTCTTTCTGTGGTCGTGTCTCTTTCTTTCGTTGACATTGACCGACTTCGTTGTTTGATTTCCACTGGTTTCTTTCGCCGATAGTGTTTCTTTCTTCTGTTGACGCTGGCCGACTGCGTGGTTTGATTTCCACTCGTTTATTTCTGTGGTCGTGTCTCTTTCTTTCGTTGACGCTGGCCGATTCGTTGTTTGATTTCCACTGGTTTCTTTCGCCGATAGTGTTTCTTTCTGCGGTTGACGCTGGCCGACTGGGTGGTTTGATTTCCACTGGTATCTTTCTGTGGTCGTGTCTCTTTCTTTCGTTGACGGTGACCGATTCGTTGTTTGATTTGCACTGGTTTCTTTCGCCGATAGTGTTTCTTTCTGCGGTTGACGCTGGCCGACTGGGTGGTTTGATTTCCACTGGTATCTTTCTGTGGTCGTGTCTCTTTCTTTCGTTGACGGTGACCGATTCGTTGTTTGATTTGCACTGGTTTCTTTCGCCGATAGTGTTGCTTTCTGCGGTTGACGCTGGCCGACTGCGTGGTTTGATTTCCACTGGTTTCTTTCTGTGGTCATGTCTCTTTTTTTCGTTGACGCTGACCGATTGGTTGTTTGATTTCCACTGGCTTCTTTCGCCTATGGTGTTTCTTTCTTCTGTTGACGCTGGCTGACTGCGTGGTTTGATTTCCACTCGTTTATTTCTGTGGTCGTGTCTCTTTCTTTCGTTGACGCTGACCGATTGGTTGTTTGATTTCCACTGGTTTCTTTCGCCGATAGTGTTTCTTTCTGCGGTTGACGCTGGCCGACTACGGGTTTTATTTCCACTTGTTTCTTTCTGTGGTCGTGTCTCTTTCTTTCGCTGACGCTGACCGACTTCGTTGTTTGATTTCCACTGGTTTCTTTCGCCGATAGTGTTTCTTTCTGCGGTTGACGCTGACCGACTGCGTGGTTTGATTTTCACTGATTTCGTTCTGTGGTCGTGTCTCTTTGTTTCGTTGACGCTGACCGACTTCATTGTTTGATTTCCACTGGTTTCTTTCGCCGATAGTGTTTCTTTCTGCGGTTGACGCTGGCCGACTACGGGTTGTATTTCCACTGATTTCTTTCTGTGGTCGTGTCTCTTTCTTTCGTTGACGCTGACCGACTTCGTTGTTTGATTTCCACTGGTTTCTTTCGCCGATGGTGTTTCTTTCTGCAGTTTACGCTGACCGACTGCGTGGTTTGATTTCCACTTGTTTCTTTCTGTGGTCGTGTCTCTTTCTTTCGCTGACGCTGACCGACTTCGTTGTTTGATTTCCACTGGTTTCTTTCGCCGATAGTGTTTCTTTCTGCGGTTTACGCTGACCGACTGCGTGGTTTGATTTCCACTGGTTTCTTTCTGTGGTCGTGTCTCTTTCTTTCGTTGACGCTGACCGATTCGTTGTTTGATTTTCACTGGATTCTATCGCCGATAGTGTTTCTTTCTGCAGTTTACGCTGACCGACTGCGTGGTTTGATTTCCACTGGTTTCTTTCTGTGGTCATGTCTCTTTCTTTCGTTGACGCTGACCGATTGGTTGTTTGATTTCCACTGGTTTCTTTCGCCTATGGTGTTTCTGCGGTTGACGCTGGCCGACTACGGGTTTTATTTCCACTTGTTTCTTTCTGTGGTCGTGTCTCTTTCTTTCGGTGACGCTGACCGACTTCGTTGTTTGATTTCCACTGGTTTCTTTCGCCGATAGTGTTTGTTTCTGCGGTTGACGCTGACCGACTGCGTGGTTTGATTTCCACTGGTATCTTTCTGTGGTCGTGTCTCTTTCTTTCGTTGACGGTGACCGATTCGTTGTTTGATTTCCACTGGTTTTTTTCGCCGATAGTGTTTGTTTCTGCGGTTGACGCTGACCGACTGCGTGGTTTGATTTCCACTGGTTTCTTTCTGTGGTCGTGTCTCTTTCTTTCGTTGACGCTGACCGATTCGTTGTTTGATTTCCACTGGTTTCTTTCGCCGATAGTGTTTCTTTCTGCGGTTTACGCTGACCGACTGCGTGGTTTGATTTCCACTGGTTTCTTTCTGTGGTCGTGTCTCTTTCTTTCGTTGACGCTGACCGATTCGTTGTTTGATTTCCACTGGTTTCTTTCGCCGATAGTGTTTCTTTCTGCGGTTTACGCTGACCGACTGCGTGGTTTGATTTCCACTTGTTTCTTTCTGTCGTCGTGTCTCTTTCTTTCGTTGAAATTGACCGACTTCGTTGTTTGATTTCCACTTGTTTCTTTCTATGGTCGTGTCTCTTTCTTTCGTTGACGCTGACCGACTTCGTTATTTGATTTCCACTGGTTTCTTTCGCCGATAGTGTTTCTTTCTTCTGTTGACGCTGGCCGACTGCGTGGTTTGATTTCCACTCGTTTATTTCTGTGGTCGTGTCTCTTTCTTTCGTTGACGCTGACCGATTCGTTGTTTGATTTCCACTGGTTTCTTTCGCCGATAGTGTTTCTTTCTGCGGTTGACGCTGACCGACTGCGTGGTTTGATTTCCACTGGTTTCTTTCTGTGGTCGTGTTTCTTTCTTTCGTTGACGCTGACCGATTCGTTGTTTGATTTCCACTGGTTTCTTTCGCCGATAGTGTTTCTTTCTGCGGTTTACGCTGACCGACTGCGTGGATTGATTTCCACTGGTTTCTTTTTGTGGTCGTGTCTCTTTCTTTCTTTGACGCTGACCGACTTCGTTGTTTGATTTCCACTGGTTTCTTTCGCCGATAGTGTTTCTTTCTGCGGTTGACGCTGACCGACTGCGTGGTTTGATTTCCACTGGTTTCTTTCTGTGGTCGTGTCTCTTTCTTTCGTTGACGCTGACCGACTTCGTTGTTTGATTTCCACTGGTTTATTTCGCCGATGGTGTTTCTTTCTGCGGTTGACGCTGGCCGACTACGTGGCTTGATTTCCAATTGTTTCTTTCGGTGGTCGTGTCTCTTTCTTTCGTTGACATTGACCGACTTCGTTGTTTGATTTTTACTGGTTTCTTTCTGTGGACGTGTCTCTTTCTTTCGTTGACGCTGACCGATTCGTTGTTTGATTTCCACTGGTTTCTTTCGCCGATGGTGTTTCTGCTGTTGACGCTGGCCGACTACGTGCTTTGATTAAAACTTGTTTCTTTCTGTTGTCGTGTCTCTTTCTTTCGTTGATATTGACCGACTTTGTTGTTTGATTTCCACTGGTTTCTTTCTGTGGTCGTGTCTCTTCCTTTCGTTGACGCTGACCGATTCGTTGTTTGATTTCCACTGGTTTCTTTCGCCGATGGTGTTTCTTTCTGCGGTTGACGCTGGCCGACTACGTGTTTTGATTTCCACTTGTTTCTTTCTGTGGTCGTGTCTCTTTCTTTCGTTGACATTGACCGACTTCGTTGTTTGATTTCCACTGGTTTCTTTCTGTGGTCGTGCCTCTTTCTTTCGTTGACGCTGACCGACTTCGTTGTTTGATTTCCACTGGTTTCTTTCGCCGATAGTGTTTCTTTCTTCTGTTGACGCTGGCCGACTGCGTGGTTTGATTTCCACTCGTTTATTTCTGTGGTCGTGTCTCTTTCTTTCGTTGACGCTGGCCGATTCGTTGTTTGATTTCCACTGGTTTCTTTCGCCGATAGTGTTTCTTTCTGCGGTTGACGCTGGCCGACTGGGTGGTTTGATTTCCACTGGTATCTTTCTGTGGTCGTGTCTCTTTCTTTCGTTGACGGTGACCGATTCGTTGTTTGATTTGCACTGGTTTCTTTCGCCGATAGTGTTTCTTTCTGCGGTTGACGCTGGCCGACTGGGTGGTTTGATTTCCACTGGTATCTTTCTGTGGTCGTGTCTCTTTCTTTCGTTGACGGTGACCGATTCGTTGTTTGATTTGCACTGGTTTCTTTCGCCGATAGTGTTGCTTTCTGCGGTTGACGCTGGCCGACTGCGTGGTTTGATTTCCACTGGTTTCTTTTTGTGGTCGTGTCTCTTTCTTTCTTTGACGCTGACCGACTTCGTTGTTTGATTTCCACTGGTTTCTTTCGCCGATAGTGTTTCTTTCTGCGGTTGACGCTGACCGACTGCGTGGTTTGATTTCCACTGGTTTCTTTCTGTGGTCGTATCTCTTTCTTTCGTTGACGCTGACCGATTCGTTGTTTGATTTCCACTGGTTTCTTTCGCCGATAGTGTTTCTTTCTGCGGTTGACGCTGACCGACTACGTGGCTTGATTTCCAATTGTTTCTTTCGGTGGTCGTGTCTCTTTCTTTCGTTGACATTGACCGACTTCGTTGTTTGATTTTTACTGGTTTCTTTCTGTGGACGTGTCTCTTTCTTTCGTTGACGCTGACCGATTCGTTGTTTGATTTCCACTGGTTTCTTTCGCCGATGGTGTTTCTGCTGTTGACGCTGGCCGACTACGTGCTTTGATTAAAACTTGTTTCTTTCTGTTGTCGTGTCTCTTTCTTTCGTTGATATTGACCGACTTTGTTGTTTGATTTCCACTTGTTTCTTTCTGTGGTCGTGTCTCTTTCTTTCGTTGACATTGACCGACTTCGTTGTTTGATTTCCACTGGTTTCTTTCTGTGGTCGTGGCTCTTTCTTTCGTTGACGCTGACCGACTTCGTTGTTTGATTTCCACTGGTTTCTTTCGCCGATAGTGTTTCTTTCTTCTGTTGACGCTGGCCGACTGCGTGGTTTGATTTCCACTCGTTTATTTCTGTGGTCGTGTCTCTTTCTTTCGTTGACGCTGGCCGATTCGTTGTTTGATTTCCACTGGTTTCTTTCGCCGATAGTGTTTCTTTCTGCGGTTGACGCTGGCCGACTGGGTGGTTTGATTTCCACTGGTATCTTTCTGTGGTCGTGTCTCTTTCTTTCGTTGACGGTGACCGATTCGTTGTTTGATTTGCACTGGTTTCTTTCGCCGATAGTGTTTCTTTCTGCGGTTGACGCTGGCCGACTGGGTGGTTTGATTTCCACTGGTATCTTTCTGTGGTCGTGTCTCTTTCTTTCGTTGACGGTGACCGATTCGTTGTTTGATTTGCACTGGTTTATTTCGCCGATAGTGTTGCTTTCTGCGGTTGACGCTGGCCGACTGCGTGGTTTGATTTTCACTGATTTTTTTCTGTGGTCGTGTCTCTTTCTTTCGTTGACGCTGACCGACTTCGTTGTTTGATTTCCACTGGTTTCTTTCGCCGATAGTGTTTCTTTCTGCGGTTGACGCTGGCCGACTGGGTGGTTTGATTTCCACTGGTATCTTTCTGTGGTCGTGTCTCTTTCTTTCGTTGACGGTGACCGATTCGTTGTTTGATTTGCACTGGTTTCTTTCGCCGATAGTGTTTCTTTCTGCGGTTGACGCTGGCCGACTGCGTGGTTTGATTTCCACTGGTTTCTTTCTGTGGTCGTGTCTCTTTCTTTCGCTGACGCTGGCCGATTCGTTGTTTGATTTCCACTGGTTTCTTTCTGTGACGTGTCTCTTTCTTTCGTTGACGCTGACCGATTCGTTGTTTGATTTGCACTGGTTTCTTTCGCCGATAGTGTTTCTTTCTGCGGTTTACGATGACCGACTGCGTGGTTTGATTTCCACTGGTTTCTTTCTGTGGTCGTGTCTCTTTCTTTCGTTGACGCTGACCGATTCGTTGTTTGATTTCCACTGGTTTCTATCGCCGATAGTGTTTCTTTCTGCGGTTTACGCTGACCGACTGCGTGGTTTGATTTCCACTCGTTTATTTCTGTGGTCGTGTCTCTTTCTTTCGCTGACGCTGACCGACTTCGTTGTTTGATTTCCACTGGTTTCTTTCGCCGATAGTGTTTCTTTCTGCGGTTGACGCTGATCGACTGCGTAGTTTGATTTTCACTGATTTCTTTCTGTGGTCGTGTCTCTTTCTTTCGTTGACGCTGACCGACTTCGTTGTTTGATTTCCACTGGTTTCTTTCGCCGATGGTGTTTCTTTCTGCGGTTTACGCTGACCGACTGCGTGGTTTGATTTCCACTTGTTTCTTTCTGTGGTCGTGTCTCTTTCTTTCGCTGACGCTGACCGACTTCGTTGTTTGATTTCCACTGGTTTCTTTCGCCGATAGTGTTTCTTTCTGCGGTTTACGCTGACCGACTGCGTGGTTTGATTTCCACTGGTTTCTTTCTGTGGTCGTGTCTCTTTCTTTCGTTGACGCTGACCGATTCGTTGTTTTATTTCCACTGGTTTCTATCGCCGATAGTGTTTCTTTCTGCAGTTTACGCTGACCGACTGCGTGGTTTGATTTTCACTGGTTTCTTTCTGTGGTCATGTCTCTTTCTTTCGTTGACGCTGACCGATTGGTTGTTTGATTTCCACTGGCTTCTTTCGCCGTTGGTGTTTCTTTCTGCGGTTGACGCTGGCCGACTACGTGGCTTGATTTCCAATTGTTTCTTTCGGTGGTCGTGTCTCTTTCTTTCGTTGACATTGACCGACTTCGTTGTTTGATTTTTACTGGTTTCTTTCTGTGGACGTGTCTCTTTCTTTCGTTGACGCTGACCGATTCGTTGTTTGATTTCCACTGGTTTCTTTCGCCGATGGTGTTTCTGCTGTTGACGCTGGCCGACTACGTGCTTTGATTAAAACTTGTTTCTTTCTGTTGTCGTGTCTCTTTCTTTCGTTGATATTGACCGACTTTGTTCTTTGATTTCCACTGGTTTCTTTCTGTGGTCGTGTCTCTTTCTTTCGTTGACGCTGACCGATTCGTTGTTTGATTTCCACTGGTTTCTTTCGCCGATGGTGTTTCTTTCTGCGGTTGACGCTGGCCGACTACGTGTTTTGATTTCCACTTGTTTCTTTCTGTGGTCGTGTCTCTTTCTTTCGTTGACATTGACCGACTTCGTTGTTTGATTTCCACTGGTTTCTTTCTGTGGTCGTGCCTCTTTCTTTCGTTGACGCTGACCGACTTCGTTGTTTGATTTCCACTGGTTTCTTTCGCCGATAGTGTTTCTTTCTTCTGTTGACGCTGGCCGACTGCGTGGTTTGATTTCCACTCGTTTATTTCTGTGGTCGTGTCTCTTTCTTTCGTTGACGGTGACCGATTCGTTGTTTGATTTGCACTGGTTTCTTTCGCCGATAGTGTTTCTTTCTGCGGTTGACGCTGGCCGACTGCGTGGTTTGATTTCCACTGGTTTCTTTCTGTGGTCGTGTCTCTTTCTTTCGCTGACGCTGGCCGATTCGTTGTTTGATTTCCACTGGTTTCTTTCTGTGACGTGTCTCTTTCTTTCGTTGACGCTGACCGATTCGTTGTTTGATTTTCACTGGTTTCTTTCGCCGATAGTGTTTCTTTCTGCGGTTTACGCTGACCGACTGCGTGGTTTGATTTCCACTGGTTTCTTTCTGTGGTCGTGTCTCTTTCTTTCGCTGACGCTGACCGACTTCGTTGTTCGATTTCCACTGGTTTCTTTCGCCGATAGTGTTTCTTTCTGCGGTTGACGCTGACCGACTTCGTTGTTTGATTTCCACTGGTTTCTTTCTGTGGTCGTGTCTCTTTCTTTCGTTGACGCTGACCGATTCGTTGTTTGATTACCACTGGTTTCTATCGCCGATAGTGTTTCTTTCTGCGGTTTACGCTGACCGACTGCGTGGTTTGATTTCCACTCGTTTATTTCTGTGGTCGTGTCTCTTTCTTTCGTTGACGCTGACGGATTGGTTGTTTGATTTCCACTGGTTTCTTTCGCCGATAGTGTTTCTTTCTGCGGTTGACGCTGGCGGACTACGGGTTTTATTTCCACTTGTTTCTTTCTGTGGTCGTGTCTCTTTCTTTCGCTGACGCTGACCGACTTCGTTGTTTGATTTCCACTGGTTTCTTTCGCCGATAGTGTTTCTTTCTGCGGTTGACGCTGACCGACTGCGTGGTTTGATTTTCCCTGATTTCGTTCTGTGGTCGTGTCTCTTTGTTTCGTTGACGCTGACCGACTTCGTTGTTTGATTTCCACTCGTTTCTTTCGCCGATAGTGTTTCTTTCTGCGGTTGACGCTGGCCGACTACGGGTTTTATTTCCACTTGTTTCTTTCTGTGGTCGTGTCTCTTTCTTTCGCTGACGCTGACCGACTTCGTTGTTTGATTTCCACTGGTTTCTTTCGCCGATAGTGTTTCTTTCTGCGGTTGACGCTGACCGACTGCGTAGTTTGATTTTCACTGATTTCTTTCTGTGGTCGTGTCTCTTTCTTTCGTTGACGCTGACCAACTTCGTTGTTTGATTTCCACTGGTTTCTTTCGCCGATGGTGTTTCTTTCTGCGGTTTACGCTGACCGACTGCGTGGTTTGATTTCCACTTGTTTCTTTCTGTGGTCGGGTCTCTTTCTTTCGCTGACGCTGACCGACTTCGTTGTTTGATTTCCACTGGTTTCTTTCGCCGATAGTGTCTCTTTCTGCGGTTTACGCTGACCGACTGCGTGGTTTGATTTCCACTGGTTTCTTTCTGTGGTCGTGTCTCTTTCTTTCGTTGACGCTGACCGATTCGTTGTTTGATTTCCACTGGTTTCTATCGCCGATAGTGTTTCTTTCTGCGGTTGACGCTGGCCGACTACGGGTTGTATTTCCACTTGTTTCTTTCTGTGGTCGTGTCTCTTTCTTTCGCTGACGCTGGCCGACTTCGTTGTTTGATTTCCACTGGTTTCTTTCGCCGATAGTGTTTCTTTCTGCGGTTGACGCTGACCGACTGCGTGGTTTGATTTTCACTGATTTCTTTCTGTGGTCGTGTCTCTTTCTTTCGTTGACGCTGACCGACTTCGTTGTTTGATTTCCACTGGTTTCTTTCGCCGATAGTGTTTCTTTCTGCGGTTGACGCTGGCGGACTACGGGTTTTATTTCCACTTGTTTCTTTCTGTGGTCGTGTCTCTTTCTTTCGCTGACGCTGACCGACTTCGTTGTTTGATTTCCACTGGTTTCTTTCGCCGATAGTGTTTCTTTCTGCGGTTGACGCTGACCGACTGAGTGGTTTGATTTTCCCTGATTTCGTTCTGTGGTCGTGTCTCTTTGTTTCGTTGACGCTGACCGACTTCGTTGTTTGATTTCCACTCGTTTCTTTCGCCGATAGTGTTTCTTTCTGCGGTTGACGCTGGCCGACTACGGGTTTTATTTCCACTTGTTTCTTTCTGTGGTCGTGTCTCTTTCTTTCGCTGACGCTGACCGACTTCGTTGTTTGATTTCCACTGGTTTCTTTCGCCGATAGTGTTTCTTTCTGCGGTTGACGCTGACCGACTGCGTAGTTTGATTTTCACTGATTTCTTTCTGTGGTCGTGTCTCTTTCTTTCGTTGACGCTGACCAACTTCGTTGTTTGATTTCCACTGGTTTCTTTCGCCGATGGTGTTTCTTTCTGCGGTTTACGCTGACCGACTGCGTGGTTTGATTTCCACTTGTTTCTTTCTGTGGTCGGGTCTCTTTCTTTCGCTGACGCTGACCGACTTCGTTGTTTGATTTCCACTGGTTTCTTTCGCCGATAGTGTCTCTTTCTGCGGTTTACGCTGACCGACTGCGTGGTTTGATTTCCACTGGTTTCTTTCTGTGGTCGTGTCTCTTTCTTTCGTTGACGCTGACCGATTCGTTGTTTGATTTCCACTGGTTTCTATCGCCGATAGTGTTTCTTTCTGCGGTTGACGCTGGCCGACTACGGGTTGTATTTCCACTTGTTTCTTTCTGTGGTCGTGTCTCTTTCTTTCGCTGACGCTGGCCGACTTCGTTGTTTGATTTCCACTGGTTTCTTTCGCCGATAGTGTTTCTTTCTGCGGTTGACGCTGACCGACTGCGTGGTTTGATTTTCACTGATTTCTTTCTGTGGTCGTGTCTCTTTCTTTCGTTGACGCTGACCGACTTCGTTGTTTGATTTCCACTGGTTTCATTCGCCGATGGTGTTTCTTTCTGCGGTTTACGCTGACCGACTGCGTGGTTTGATTTCCACTTGTTTCTTTCTGTGGTCGTGTCTCTTTCTTTCGCTGACGCTGACCGACTTCGTTGTTTGATTTCCACTGGTTTCTTTCGCCGATAGTGTTTCTTTCTGCGGTTTACGCTGACCGACTGCGTGGTTTGATTTCCACTGGTTTCTTTCTGTGGTCGTGTCTCTTTCTTTCGTTGACGCTGACCGATTCGTTGTTTGATTTCCACTGGATTCTTTCGCCTATGGTGTTTCTGCGGTTGACGCTGGCCGACTACGGGTTTTATTTCCACTTGTTTCTTTCTGTGGTCGTGTCTCTTTCTTTCGCTGACGCTGACCGACTTCGTTGTTTGATTTCCACTGGTTTCTTTCGCCGATAGTGTTTGTTTCTGCGGTTGACGCTGACCGACTGCGTGGTTTGATTTCCACTGGTATCTTTCTGTGGTCGTGTCTCTTTCTTTCGTTGACGGTGACCGATTCGTTGTTTGATTTCCACTGGTTTTTTTCGCCGATAGTGTTTGTTTCTGCGGTTGACGCTGACCGACTGCGTGGTTTGATTTCCACTGGTATCTTTCTGTGGTCGTGTCTCTTTCTTTCGTTGACGGTGACCGATTCGTTGTTTGATTTCCACTGGTTTTTTTCGCCGATAGTGTTTCTTTCTGCGGTTGACGCTGGCCGACTGCGTAGTTTGATTTCCACTGGTTTCTTTCTGTGGCCGTGTCTCTTTCTTTCGTTGACATTGACCGATTCGTTGTTTGATTTCCACTGGTTTCTTTCGCCGATAGTGTTTCTTTCTGCGGTTGACGCTGGCCGACTGCGTGGTTTGATTTCCACTTGTTTCTTTCTGTTGTCGTGTCTCTTTCTTTCGTTGACGCTGACCGATTGGTTGTTTGATTACCACTGGTTTCTTTCGCCGATAGTGTTTCTTTCTGCGGTTGACGCTGGCCGACTACGGGTTTTATTTCCACTTGTTTCTTTCTGTGGTCGTGTCTCTTTCTTTCGCTGACGCTGACCGACTTCGTTGTTTGATTTCCACTGGTTTCTTTCGCCGATAGTGTTTCTTTCTGCGGTTGACGCTGACCGACTGTGTGGTTTGATTTTCACTGATTTCGTTCTGTGGTCGTGTCTCTTTGTTTCGTTGACGCTGACCGACTTCGTTGTTTGATTTCCACTGGTTTCTTTCGCCGATAGTGTTTTTTTCTGCGGTTGACGCTGGCCGACTACGGGTTGTATTTCCACTTGTTTCTTTCTGTGGTCGTGTCTCTTTCTTTCGCTGACGCTGACCGACTTCGTTGTTTGATTTCCACTGGTTTCTTTCGCCGATAGTGTTTCTTTCTGCGGTTGACGCTGACCGACTGCGTGGTTTGATTTTAACTGATTTCTTTCTGTGGTCGTGTCTCTTTCTTTCGTTGACGCTGACCGACTTCGTTGTTTGATTTCCACTGGTTTCTTTCGCCGATGGTGTTTCTTTCTGCGGTTTACGCTGACCGACTGCGTGGTTTGAATTCCACTTGTTTCTTTCTGTGGTCGTGTCTCTTTCTTTCGCTGACGCTGACCGACTTCGTTGTTTGATATCCACTGGTTTCTTTCTGTGGTCGTGTCTGTTTCTTTCGTTGACGCTGACCGATTCGTTATTTGATTTCCACTGGATTCTTTCGCCGATGGTGTTTCTTTCTGCGGTTGACGCTGGCCAACTACGTGGTTTGATTTCCACTTGTTCCTTTCCGTGGTCGTTTGTCTTTCTTTCGTTGACATTGACCGACTTCGTTGTTTGATTTCCACTGGTTTCTTTCTGTGGTCGTGTCTCTTTCTTTCGTTGACATTGACCGACTTCGTTGTTTGATTTCCACTGGTTTCTTTCTGTGGTCGTGTCTCTTTCTTTCGCTGACGCTGACCGACTTCGTTGTTTGATTTCCACTGGTTTCTTTCTGTGGTCGTGACTCTTTCTTTCGCTGACGCTGACCGATTCGTTGTTTGATTTCCACTGGATTCTTTCGCCGATGGTGTTTCTTTCTGCGGTTGACGCTGGCCGACTACGTGGTTTGATTTCCACTTGTTTCTTTCTGTGGTCATGTCTCTTTCTTTCGTTGACATTGACCGACTTCGTTGTTTGATTTCCACTGGTTTCTTTCTGTGGTCGTGTCTCTTTCTTTCGTTGACATTGACCGACTTCGTTGTTTGATTTCCACTGGTTTCTTTCTGTAGTCGTGTCTCTTTCTTTCGTTGACGCTGACCGGTTCGTTGTTTGATTTCCACTGGTTTCTTTCTGTGGTCGTGTCTCTTTCTTTCGTTGACATTGACCGACTTCGTTGTTTGATTTCCACTTGTTTCTTTCTGTCGTCGTGTCTCTTTCTTTCGTTGACATTGATCGACTTCGTTGTTTGATTTCCACTGGTTTCTATCTGTGGTCGTGTCTCTTTCTTTCGTTGACATTGACCGATTTCGTTGTTTGATTTCCACTGGTTTCTTTCTGTGGTCGTGTCTCTTTCTTTCGTTGACGCTGACCGAATGGTTGTTTGATTTCCACTTGTTTCTTTCTGTGGTCGTGTCTCTTTCTTTCGTTGACATTGACCGACTTCGTTGTTTGATTTCCACTTGTTTCTTTCTGTGGTCGTGTTTCTTTCTCTCGTTGACAAATTACCGACTTCGTTGTTTGATTTCAACTGGTTTCTATCTGTGGTCGTGTCTCTTTCTTTCGTTGACGCTGACCAATTGGTTGTTTGATTGCCACTGGTTTCTTTCGCCGATGGTGTTTCTTTCTGCAGTTGACGCTGGCCGACTACGTGGTTTGATTTCCACTTGTTTCTTTCTGTGGTCGTGTCTCTTTCTTTCGTTGACATTGACCGACTTCGTTGTTTGATTTCCACTAGTTTCTTTCTGTGGTCGTGTCTCCTTCTTTCGTTGACGCTGACCGATTCGTTGTCCGATTTCCACTGGTTTCTTTCGCCGATGGTGTTTCTTTCCGCGGTTGACGCTGGCCGACTACGTGGTTTGATTTCCACGTGTTTCTTTCTGTGGTCGTGTCTCTTTCTTTCGTTGACATTGACCGACTTCGTTGTTTGATTTCCACTGGTTTCTTTCTGTGGTCGTGTCTCTTTCTTTCGTTGACGCTGACCGATTCGTTGTTTAATTTCCACTGGTTTCTTTCGCCGATGGTGTTTCTTTCTGCGGTTGACGCTGGCCGACTACGTGGTTTGATTTCCACTTGTTTCTTTCTGTGGTGACTGAATCGCAGAAGATAGCCCTGTACGCACAGCTCGGGAGTTTAGCACTTCATAGGGGTAGGTTGTTAAGATTTGTCCCAACTAATCGTTCATCTGAGGGAAGTGCATGAAGCGACCGACTTTAAATTGGAGTGGCATTTCCTTTTGGTGATTGTGCACAGCTTTACCTCGCGTCTAGTGCTCTGCTGCTCTGACTTTCTGCGATGTGTTTCGTGGCGTTTCCTACAAGCTTTGTAAATAATTTAGTTAATGTGAATAAAATATATTTTCAAGGTAATGAATACCATCCTTAAAAAAGCTGTGGCGATGGCGTAGTTGTATGAAGCTGCGGCCAGCGGAACTGATTTTTTTTTGTGCCGCCGCGGGTTCAGATACCGCTCCACCAGGTATTAAATTTTGTTTATTTATTTAGTGTCTTCCCCCAGTGCGATACGGCTTTCCGCTCCAGTGTGGCTATTATGCTTTCGCTTAAAATAAAACGTTATCCACGCCACTTGAAAAATCAAACGGATCGCTAAAATGCAGTACTTGGGCTGAATATAATCGTAATCACTAACTCCCGAGTCTGGAGTGAACGATTCTTGTGGTTGCCATTTTAGTGCCCTAGCGCTTTCACTCCGCCTAAAAGCGGATGTCTGTCTGTCCGAAGCCTGCTTCTAGCACGTGGGCCAGATTGGTCACGTGACGTTGTAACGTCATCATAAGCTGCCAACCGGTTTGTGAGCAAACTGCCCACCGTGGCAGTTCAATTATTGAATAGTCGCAAAAAACTCCTAAGGAACAACATGGGTCTCATAAGCCCCAGCTATGGTAGCACCTGCCATCACAATGCAGTGGTGCGTAGCTCAACCGCTGCACCTCTGTGTCAGGAGCGGAATCAGGACTCTCATGGATCTATGAATGCAGATAATTGACCAATTCTAACGCAGAACAAGTATAAAATGATGCAATATCATGCAAACTTAGAAAATGTGATATATCAACCGAGGTAAGCCAGTTCAGGTCAACCAAAAGCATAGAAAGTCAAGATAAACAATTCAAAACCAGGAAAAATTGTACTAGCGCAAGATAATTCGTGGTTAATTCCAACCTAAACTGTCCATGATTTTCTTGCTTGCACGTTTACGCATTACCCAAACGCTGAGTGTCAATTACCTACCATGCCTGCAAGAAATTTCGTAAAATCAGGTGCGTGATTACGTGTTCACACGTCTTACCAGCGAGAGAAATAAACCAAGATATTTTCAGGTTATTTGGAGAGCAGTACAGCTTTTCGTTTTTAGCACCTCGTACAATGCAAGGCGGAGCGTGCGATGATTCCGATTAAGGTGGTTAAGCTTCTGCTTTATTAAGGCCTTTAATGCCTCATACTCGTGGCGCCCGTCAGTCTGTCCCTGCCCTGAAACACTGCCAGCTGTGGCCTCTGCGCATTCTCCTCCACCTCAGCAAAACAGGTGGCGGCGCTGCCAACCCCCTCTCCCCGCGCGACGCGGTGGCCACCGCCACTCTTTTCTCTCCTCCCCCCTCTCAGCGCAGCGACCCTCCCCTCAGAAGAGAGAGATAAATGCACGCGCTGTGCCCTCTTTTCTACTCCAAACATAATAATAATAATAATAATAATAATAATAATAATAATAATAATAATAATAATAATAATAAATAATTTTGGGGGAAAGGAAATGGCGCAGTATCTGTAGCATATATCGTTGGACACCTGAACCGCGCCGTGAAAGAAAGGATAAAGGAGGGAGTGAAAGAAGAAAGGAAGAAAGAGGTGCGGTAGTAGAGGGCTCCGGAATAATTTCGACCACCTGGGAATCTTTAACGTGCACAGACATCGCACAGCACACGGGCGCCTTAGCGTTTTGCCTCCATAAAAACGCAGCCGCCGCGGTCGGGTTCGAATCCGGGAACTCCGGATCAGTAGCCGAGCGCCCTAACCACTGAGCCAGAGCGGCAGGTACCTCAACTCGCTGCGCAAGCAACAGTGACGTCACTCGTGCACCAGACGGAGCCAGTGCGCGCGACAGCGCCATGCGCGGCGACGCTCCTTCGTCAGATGTTTCGTCGCCGTCGATTGAGTCGGATGGCTCTCAAGCCATCCATGATTCCACCGCAAGCGATTCAGAGAAGCGCCACAGGAAGGCGGATTCCACCAATACCAAACGCGAGGAAAAAAGTGAAAGAAACTATGGAATTTCTAGTGTGTTCGGCGAAGGCCTGTGGCCATTCCACTGGGGTGCCATATGCAAAAAAAAAGACATGGGCATAGTCAGTCGAATGGCTGCAGGCTTTCGCCGATCACACTTTGGAATTTCCAAAGTGTCTGAATTTTTTTCCATGATAAGACTACAGTGGTTGCCTTTGCCCACCTCATTGCGGCACCATTTTCCTATACCGCAATTCCAGCAAAAATTTAGACACGACGGTACTGAACGGTTCAGTGTGAATGAAAAAATTCCACACCAACGCCGGCAACAGACTTTAACAGCAGAATTTCGTACAGGTATTTTTGCGCTGCAGCCAGTCTGTAGAAAACTCACTAAACTGAAATCGGACTTCGTTCCGGGAAGACAACGCTTAGAACTTGGGAACTCAACAACCTTACTAGGTATAATTTCTGCATGATTTACTCTACACTCTGATGATCTAACAGACTCAGGGCTGATAATGAAAATGCTAACTACGGTACCACGGTTCCCGTTGGACCGGCGGCCACCCACACGGCGCGACCAGTGTCTCCTTGTTAGCGCACTATACAAGATGTTTCACCTGAAACTTTACACAATTTTTAAAATAGATTTTTTTTAGTTTGAAGAGTGCTTTTTCCGGCATAGCACTGTCAGCGGCGCAGTACATCGCGGCGAGGGAAGTGTGCGTGTTCGCCTCGGGTACCTCCAGACTGCAGAAGCTACGTCTTCCCCGGGAACCTTCACCCTAAGAACTGGCGCTCTAAAACGGGAATTTGTAACGGTCTGCGCAGACAAAAATGTTTGCCCGGAGTACGGTTCGAGCCATCAGCCTCGCCCTGAGACCGTGCATCTTGCCCTCCCTCGCCCTCACATACTCATGTCTTCCCTCCCGCGCACTCACCTCATCATGTATTTCCTCCCTCACCCTCGTCCTCATGAATTTTGACGTGCCCATCCTCAATCGCCCTCACCTCAACGAATGAAATCCTCATGAGGTGAAGGCGAGGACGCCCTCATGAGGGTTCGCCCTCGTGAGGATGCCCATCTCTGGTTCATACATAACTCTGAATGGAGGTCAGCATATTCCCCGAGATCCCAAAGACAAAACGGGTCACGGATGATACCTTAGCACCATGTGGTATCATATGATTTCTCTAGATGAAAGAAAAAGATAAACTGTGCTGTTTATGCACAAAAGCTTTCCTCAAGAGTCTAGAAAGGGAACAGCAGTTCACCATTGGCAGCGAGGTACTGGAAGTGGTAAAAGGAATACGTCTACTTAGGACAGGCAGTGGCAGCTGATCCGGATTATGAGAGAGAAATAACTAGAAGAAAAAGAATGGGATAGAGCGCATATGGCAGGTTCTCTCAGATCATGAATGGCAGTTTACCAATATACCTGAAGAGAAAAAGCGTACAACAGCTGTATCTTACCGGTACTCAACTACGGGGCAGAAACATGGCGGCCAACGAAAAGTTTTCAGCTTAAGTTAAGGACAACGCAGCGAGCCATGGAAATAAAATAATATGTGGAACCTTATGAGACCAGAAGCGGGCAGAGTGGGTGAGGGAATAAAGAGCGGGTTAATGACATCCCAGTAGAGATCAAGAGGAAGAAATGGACCTGGGCAGGGCATGTAAACCGGAGGCAAGACAACCGCTGGTCCTTAAGTGTAACGGAGTGGATTCCAAGAGAAGGCAGGAGTAGCAGGGGGCGGCAGGAGGTTAGGGGGGCGGATAAGATTAAGAAATTTTCGGACGGTGCGCGCATCTGGCAAATGACAGGGTTAATTAGAAAGACATGGGAGAGGCCTTTGCCCTGCAATGGGTGTAGTCCGGCTGATGATGGTGGTCGTTATGACGTAAGATTCAGAGGCAACGAGCTGGTCAGTGGTTGACCGTTTAGCCCTACATCCAGCTTGGTGCCGGTCAAGAAGACCATTGAATTCATGGAAATGCACAAGGCGACGATTGTCCTTTTTTCTGTTTGAATGTATTTTTGGACTGCTTGATGTGTGGTAGATGCGTACGTGAGGGTGGAGATTAGACCATGAGTGGTTAATGGTCTTTGGGGTGTGAGTGAGAGGGATGGGTGGGGGTCGGGAAAGCTGTCTGAGCCATGTATACCTTCATGCGTGTCCCACTGACATGCACTGACAGATGAATATGTGAGCAGCCCATCCGCGAGACTCACCAAGAAAGAACACGCCTATCTTATATCAAAACAGCCATAACTGTGTGTGTCCACCCTCCACCATTCCTACAAAACCTTTGCCCGCCAAAAAAATTAAGAGTTGGAAGTAAGCGCTCGTTCTGTTTCTCGTCTCTCTGCTCCAGATCATTCTGTCAAAGCTATTGCTTTACTGTAAGAATCCTACTGACAAGCATGGATGCTCTGTTAGTATATCAAAAACGGTTTCCTTGTGACACTTCACAAAAATCATGGCTGCAACCCAGCTGGGACAATATGCATGAGGAGCGCATACTATAGGCATATAAGAAAGTTGCGCTTTCCGGTCCTGTTGCAATTCGCCCCACTGTCCGAGCTTGTGCTTCATCTACAGACCATTTAGTTAACGCTGCAGCATTCTCGCGCGTGATAAAATGAGTGAGGTGCTCACCGGGTGCCTGTCCTCGGTGAGCTCTGCCGTCCAAAGCTGCACTCCGCCGTCCTACGATGAACACGTCCAGCAACTCCAGTCATCCAACGCCACGCTCGGGTACAGTTGTGACCTGCGCAAGTTCATTACGGGGGCTTCAAACAGCAGCCTCTTGGCAGCCGTGACGTCACACGTTTCTACAGCACGCGGTTAGCCTGGTGCCAGCCACGGCGTGCCCCTGCTTGAAAGTAGACGCTCGTTGCTTTCGTCGTCTCTCTGTCCCAGGCAGTTCTGCGAAAGTTAGCCCTTCCATTGCAAAAATCATCCTGACCATCATTATTGTTCCATTAATATACCAAAAATGGTTGCCTGGTGAAAGTTCATGAACATATGGTTACAGCACATCTGTGACAGTATGAGGAGCACATGCTAAGCCCATCTAAGAAAAAATGTCAGGGTTTTTTTAACTTGGTAAACTATATATAGTCAAGGATCCGACGAAAATTTGTCTAGTCAGGCATAAAAGTGAAAAAAAAAATGTTTTGCAGTCACTGACCAAGTCAAGCAATGATGAAAGACGTTTCGGAACCTGTACGGTTTCCTTGTTTACAATGAGGCGGACAAAGCAAGTAGGCGCTTTTTAAGCTACTATAGTGTGAAAGCACTGGTTTTGGGCAATACTTCAATGCCTTTGGTCCTAATAGGCCAAGGTCAAATTTCGTGAGTGGCCCGGGCCATTATTCGGAGAAGGCCCGAGCAAAATTTGCAAGTCGCTATCGTGTTTGGCACGATAAATTATGGTTGGACATCCATTTTGGTACAAATCGTCCATGGTCAAATTTTGGGGTTGGCCCGGGTCAAATTCTGGAAATAACCCAGACCAAATTTGAAGGTCGTCAGCGTGCTCGGCGTGGTCAATTATGGTTGGACATCCATTTCGGTACAAATCGCCCAAGGTCAAATTTTGGGGGTGGCCCGGGTCAAATTCTGGAAACGGCCCGGGCCACCTTTGCAAGTCGCGATCATGTTGGGCACGGTCAAATTTTGGATTGGATGGGCCACATTTTAGCTATGTATTTTGAAGCGAAAAGCTTCACTACGCTAGGTAGAGCAGTCGTCGAGTAGGCCGGAGAATAACCTTCAAAGACCTTCAATGGGGCTTCAAAGACGCGGCTTGGAGTCTGTAACGTTGACTTTCGTTGTGCACAGTGGATAGGCAACGCGCCCATCCTGTCACGCTAAAGGAGGCGGTTAATGGTTGACCGCGAGAGGTTGGTCACCCAATGAACCATTGCGATCGCGGTCAACTATTAACCGGTGCGACCTATTCGCCGTGTGCGTGCGTTTGACTTTGAACCGACCCTTAACCAAGTGACAGCTATGAGGTCACTAAGCCGCCGCTAACGCCGAAACCGAGCGCTCGCCTTTTGTTTCTATAGGGCGTCGGTGTTCATTGACGCTGGCGTTGACTCCACTGATTTTGAGGAAAAGAAGGGCGTGGCGGTACGCCTGGGTCAGTGGGCGGCTCAGTCGTGCTTTGAGGTACGTGGCGCAGGTGTGAGAGACATGTGGGTTGCATGTATTAGCGCTGACGGCGTTGGGGCAGAAACGCGGCACTGCAGCAATAGGCCGTAGCGTCCATTGGGTGGCCAACCTCTCGCGATCAACCATAACTGCCACCTGCCAGGGTGGCAGGGTGGGCGCGCTGACTAGGCAGTGTGCGGAACGCACTCAACGTTAAAGACGCCAAACCGCGTCTGAAGTTGCCCGATACACCACAGCTTTCGCTCTCTAACCAGGTTCAGCAGAAGTTAAACCGCAGCTAATTTTTATGCTTAGTTTTATTTAATGCGGCGTCGCTGTTGCTTTGAAACGACACAAGTAGAAACGTATACGTACGGTGGTGACAAGATCTTTGGTCGGTGTTGCTGAGCGTATGTTTGCTTTCGCACTAAAATTCACTCTCCGCAGTCCTTCTGCTACTTGCCCAACTGCCCGTTCTCGTGCTTCGTATACAGACCATATAGTTGACGCCGCGGCATTCTCGCGCGTGATGAAACGAGTGACGTGCTCACCGTGTGCCTGTCCTCGGCGAGCTCTGTCGCCCAAAGCTGCACTTGGAGCTGCGTGGAGAACACGTCCTGCACCTCCAGTCATCCAGCACCGCGTCCGCATACAGTCCTGACCTGCACAATTTCGTTAGGGGGCTTGAAAAAGCAGCCTATTGGAAGTCATGACGTCAGACGTCCCCATAGCACCCGGTTAGACCGGTGCCAGCTATGGCGCGCCCCTGAGGCAGATGCGTCGGCGCATTTTTCAACTAGTGAAAGTGCGGATTGCATCGCAGCTAAGTATACCTATAAGATTGCTCGCGGCTTCAATCTGATATGTTAGAATCTGTAGTATATAGTTTTGTGAGCGGCGAAACATGATGCGGAGGTATTTTCTCGGCACAGAGTTGTTGTAATAGTTCATTAGTGTGTGCCTCCACCGTGTAACACACCACGTGTGGCACTGACGAGCCGTGGCAGCCTTCCGAAACGATACCGATCTTCACAGAGAATGGGCCCGTGGGGCGCAGTCATCTCTATCGATATGGACACTTCCCGAAAGAGGCGTTCTTTGCTCGGACTCTTTCGTCAACAGCGGCTAGAGGACCAGTCTCACACTGTAGAGGACCCTCGGAACGCCACTGAAACGACAGCACTTCAAACCTGATGCTTGGCCTTCCATGTTCTGAAGAAGCTGCAAGCGAGAGAGGAATAGTGCCTTTCAGAAGAATGGGTGGAAAGATGTGAGTGTTATTTCATCCCTTAGAGCGGTACAGGCGAAAGCACTGTAAACAAGCCTCCGCTCCTCTGCCGCAGGAAGCGCGGGAGACACTGTCGAATGGCGCGACTTCACGGCTCCAGTCTGAAAGAAGCGATGAGCGCGGATGGCTCGAAGATAGGAGCGTCCCCTTTTAAACGGGTTGATGGCAGTCGCCATCTTGTTCGGCTCTTTTTTTCGCTTTATATTTTAGTGGAGCAAACCCGTCCATAAGTTCACCATTTTCTTTAAATACAATTATAATGCGAAAACATTACATGCACCCATCTGGAGAAAAAGTGGCGTCCACAGGGAGTGGAAATGAAAATGTGGGAGTCCCGCCAAATCAACCCGCCGCGGTGGCTCAGTGGTTAGGGCGCTCGAATATTGATCCGGAGTTCCCGGGTTCGAACCCGACCGCGGCGGCTGCGTTTTTATGGAGGAAAAACGCTAAGGCGCTCGTGTGCTGTGCGATGTCAGTGCACGTTAAAGATCCCCAGGTGGTCTAAATTATTCCGGAGCCCTCCACTACGGCACCTCTTCTTCCTTTATTCTTTCACTCCCTCCTTTATCCCTTCCTTTACGGCGTGGTTTTAGGTGTCCAACGATATATGAGACAGATACTGCGCCATTTCCTTTCCACCAAAAACCAATTATTATTATTAGTCCCACCAAAGTCAAATAGCGTCATACCAAGTTGCGTGACACCATGATTCGTGCTCACGTGAACGTATGTCGAATAGTGGAAGGGTGACGTGTCTCAGGATGATATGCAAAATGTGACGTCATAATGAACTCACATGACTAGACTTAACATGTGACGTCAGAATGGAATGCAAAAAAAGTGTCATGCTTTCGCAATCCTCCACGTAAGCGGACTTAAGTGCCTTCAGCTTTTTTTTTATTCCGACACTTCTAACCTTATGTCACCTCTCTACTTTTGAACCACCAATCTACCAATCACTTTTTGCTAACTTCCGCCGCAGATTAATTCACTGGACCATCGTTATCTCTAAATCCAAGGGTCTATTTTCCCCCCTATCTGATTCTATGCATTGGGTAAGCAAGAAAATGCCACCGCTTCTGAAGTTTTCCGAGCATCTTATTACTGTCTGTCCATGAGAGCATTTTTAATTTCGCCGCCTGCACTGCCAGCCTGTACATGATACACGTCATCGTAATCGATCTGAAGAATTGTATGTGCATCCAATCTCTTTTCCCTTTATCAATCAAATTCATTTTACTCTTACGCCTGCTGTCAGGAATTTGCTTATCATTGTTTCCTATGCTTTCAACAACGTGTCCATGCTTCTTGGACCAAGTTCATTAATCACCTTGATTTGCATTTCGTCTATCTCTGCAGATGTGGATTTAGGAATATTTGCTTCCACCTTTGTGGTTAAGATTGGTCAGTTCTTAGCCCCTTTCTATTCTGCTGTCCCGTGTTGCTCTCTCATTTTGGGAGATTAGCTTATCGTCGCTCCTAAATGGCTCGGCTATAACTCATGTAATGTAGTTGACAGCGTCGTCTCCATCTCAACATTTTCATTTAGCGTCGTGAATTTGTTCCTGCATTCTTTGATTATTTTTACCCAGACAGCTTATATGGTTCCAGAGTTTTCTTGCCCCACCTTTAGCTCCATCGCGATCTTCAGCCAAACAGAGATCAGTGGACTGCTTTATTTTGCTTTGGACGAGGACCTGTACATGCAGTTTCTTTTATCGATTAGATTCCCATTTTCTGTCTATTTCCACTTTTGATAACCGCTCTCTTTTTGCTTTTCTCTGTTCTGTTCAAGCCACCGATCGCTTATTTATTTATTTCATTTATTTCTGGATATTGCGACCTTGTGAACAAGGCCATAGTTGGTGGTAAGAAGATTTGAAAATATAAAAATGCAGGCTTAATTTCGTTTTACGTTAAGTTTCTTATTCCACCAGCTTCGTGCCTATTCTCTTTCCTTCCCGATGGTTTGCGACTTCTAGTTGTTTCATCTTTGTACAGCTGAGTAGTTCGAATTATGATCGCACTTCTCCATAGGGCGTTTTTCTATTGCTTCTTCAACGCCAGCCGCTATTACCGCTATTTGTTCGTCGTTTGATTTTACGATCCTGTTTTGTGTTTTCCACATTTTGCCCTTTGATCAGGGCTCCCATCTGCAGAATAATGCGTTTACGATCACTTCCCAGACTGTACTCCCCCTCCTTCGTCTATTTACATTTATGTAAGCTTGGTGTACAGAGTATTTCACGTAACTTTAGCCATGCAAGGATAAAAAAAAAAAGTGATCTATCAAAGCTCGTTGAAACCAACGGCATATTGTTTCCAGGCATGTCGCACTTCTCAAAGTATATTTAGAATTATGCTTAATTATTTAAGTAGCTGAGATAATAATATTTTTAATATTCACTTTAGGTCCCATGATTTTCGTTATGTTTGTAGAGGGAGTTGAGACAGAACCGTTCCAGATTTTTGCAGCAACGTACCTCCTACGTGGTCCTTTTTTCCGGCGATTAAGGGAAGCCCGCGAAATAAAAATAACACGTGACTGCCCGCATACTCTAACACATTCCGGCGATCCCAACCGTGTTTTGAACGAATGAAACGTCCGCGCTGACCGCACCCAAGTGATCTGCCACCGCTAGTTCGACGGGCGACAAAATGATAAATATGTAAAAATACGGAGGCTGCATTTAAAGAGGCGACTTCACTGCTTTTCTGCACTTTTCTTCTTTTGTCTACGCGGTTGCGGTCGACGGCATATCTAGCACTTATCACAGATCACCGCGCGCGCTTTGCAATGTTCAGGAAGAATGTGCTGACGTGCGTGCATACATTAAGACTGCTGAAAATGGCGTCGGCCTGTCACTTCGAGACGGCAAGCGCACACGTGGTCTGTCTTCAAATGCTGGAAAAAAGGTACCACTTAAACGATAAGTTGCTACAAAAAAAACTGGACAGGTTGTTGCGTAACCCCCCTCTTAAACTTGACGAAACGCGTGCGACACTAAAAGGAATGTTAAAAATTTTGCATAATTATTTTATTCACTCAATTTGAAAAATACTCTGAAGAGCATCACACGACGGGAAACAATATGGCGTTGGTTTCACCTGCCTCCGGTACGCAACTTCATTTTAATCCTTCATTCAAGTTACTTGAAACACCCTGTAGATTCCGTGCAACATTAGGCAGTAGTCAAGGGTTGTCGGCCTGTTCCGGAATTCCCACCTGATTCGGCTCTGGCATTAAGTTTTGGTATTTACCTTAACTAAGTTGCTCTGATCACAGATGTCTAGCATTAACTTCCCTTTTCAAAGTATGTATCCATACTGATCCTCGATGTAATCATTTATGTCCCCCAATTGAATAATATTGGCACGGTCTCAACTATTTTATGCCGTAAATAATTGAGACACTTAACTAGGTCCTTGTCGTCTTGCAAGCATTTGCCCCCTGTCCACAAATAAACTAACGGTTCCAGATACGAGCACATGTTCTTTGCAAGTTGATTTGAATGCGAAAGAATTACGAGTCCCATTTTTGGAAAAGCCGGCGGCGTACGTACGTACTCACAGATGGAACAGAAATTCCCAGCGATGGTATAAAAACAAGGTGACGTCATCAAGCGGCCTTATGACGCACACAGCAAGCCTAGCACCGCCCCTTCAGGCAATCCTGAGCATGTCGACTGTCTATATATTCTCGCCGCTGGCCACTTCCATTGTGGCGCAAGTTTTCTCAACATTCGAGTCAAAATTATAATGCACCCATCTGTCGTATACAGCGTTCCGGGTTGTAGCTTGTGCTAGTAAGTTGGAGGATAGCTTGCGATAGGGATTCGAACCAACGACATGTGCGCCTTTAGTTGTATGCCTTCCCAGACTCTCTACCTCTTCCTTAAAGCATGGTTGAGGTGTCCATCGAGACGTGAGGCAATTACTGTGCCACTTCCTATCCTAAAAAAACCAGGGACAGTAATGCTTCCATACTACCACACGTAAGCAGTCTTAAGTGTCTGCCAATTTTTTTCATACCTTACCAATCTGTACTAACTTTATCCCTCGTCAATACGGGTACTGCACGTAACGCCAGATAGGTTGAGCATCAAGCCAGGTGAAAGCTTGTGCCCATAGAAAACTGGCGTGCAGCGGGCGGCACTGGGGATCGAACCACCACCTCCCGCATGCGAGACGGTTGATCAAATCACAGGGGATTACGGAACGTTCGGTGGAGCCTGTTTGGGGAAATTTTTTCTAACTGTGGAAATGGGAATGTTTTTCCCGAAACCCATCTGCACATCAAATCAGCGTCATCATTCTCCTCTACCCATTCAAGCCGCGTTCCCTTTAGGTCCACAAAGCCCTCACGGTCCCCGTACCGAGCCTTATTTTGCTCGGCCATGTTATCACCACTACATTATTCCTACAGCAAAAATGGTCAGAATGTGCACAGGTTCAAACCGTATGCAAACACGTGTTCAGATAAATTCAGTTTGCTGAAAAAACAGACCAACCGGAAATGGAATAACCGACTTTCGTTCACAAATTCTTTTGTTGTTATTGTTTCAGATCGAAAGACACATGACACACGATAAAGCTCTGAAAGCCTAGCTGTAGGCTCCAATAACCTGGCTGCTAGAAAAACTAAGTTCTGCTCCCCGCAGCACGCCTAACCTGACTGTATAGCCTCCAACTATTAAAATATTAAAGGGAAAAAACCGATCTATTTGACGTTGCTCACGCCGTTCCCACTCTCAGCCCGTCCGGCCCCAGTCGCCACGTGCAATAATAATAATAATAATTTCATTTCATTTCATTTCATTTATTGATCCCTTAAAGGCCCGAAGGCATTACATAAGGGGGGGCATATTGGTTTCCAACGGCGATGATGGGAACATGCATAACAATAAAAAGAACAAACATACAAACAAACATAAAAGGGGTTGTAGTCATATCAGGGTTTTCCAGCAAGTGATACATCATTTAACAAAGATATGTCAAGCAATACTCGCTACAAAAGAGCGCAGAAGTGATCAAGATTTATGTGAGGTGAATTTTTATTTTCTCGCGGAATGTTTTGTGATCAGTGCATGCAGCGATGTCGTTAGGCAGTGAATTCCATAATAATAATAATCAATCAATCAATCAATCAATCAATATTTATTTTTTCGGTGCCCAGGAACAACCCAAAGGTCTTGGTGCTGGTACACCATTCACACGCACAAAATGTACATTTATTTCACTACAAAGGAAGACACTCAGGGGAGGTAATGCAGCAGCAAAGGCGATAGAAAAAAAAAAGACACAAAAACTAGGCGTGACAGCAAGCATGAAGCAAAAAAGCGAAAACAAGGAAACAGCGAGAACAGCGGTAAATGAAAACAGCTAGAACAGGCAACAGACATAGAAATATCTAATAAAACAATAAACAAAGAGAATGAACACAAGAACGACCGATAACAGCTAAGTACAGCATATATCAAAACACAAACAAGAATAAAGCCAATACTAATATGAACGAATAAGAGATCTCTGAAATACAAGCTAGAAATACAATCATACACAATAAGAAATGTAATTAGGGAACGCGTTACAGACAATCAGGCGTGAGTACACAGTATTAAAGAAATAATATTAATGAAAACAAGTATACGTGATGTACAATTAAGGAGAGAAAAAGCAATATAATACTGGTGCAAACGCACAAGTGTAGTAAAGACAAAATGCATGAAAGGGGAAGTTATGTATGAGAAAAAGAGTGCTCAAAGTGGAACGTCACGGACATTCAATATAAAGGAAGGGAGAGAATTTTCGAATATATCAAGGTGAGGACAAAGAGAATTAAACAACTTTTGCATTCTGTCCAGAGGGGAGAGGGAGTGCAGGAGCGCAGAAACTTGGAATGGTCTGAATTCCCTTATGCTCTTTCGCGGTACACGCAAAAGGATACGCGCTAGGAGCTGAGGGCATAGAATGTGACCATGAAGAAGTTTATACAAGAAAATTATATCTGCCCTCACGCGACGGCAGCTAAGAGAAGGAAGCTGCAGTGAGCTACTCCGTCTGGGACGAGAGCTGAAAGTTTTGCAAGAAAACCGATGTTGAAATATGCGTAAAAACTTTAGCTGAACTCTGTCGATTTTTTCACAGTTCGACTGGCAAGTGCCGTTCCAAACAACAGACGCATATTCCAAAAGCGGCAAGCATATGGAGAGGTAGAGCTTTAAGAAAGGGAGTTGGGATCGAAACTCTCTCGAAAGCCTGCAGATGAAGCCGAGTGTACGCATAGCCCGTAGAGCAATGCGTTTTGTATGAGAGGAGAAGCTGAGGCTACGGTCGAAAAGTACGCCGAGGTCATTAATTTCATCAACCCTGGACAGCGGCCTACCATTCACAGAATAAGAATAGAGAAGACTGTGCGTTTTACGCGTAAATGAGACAACTTTGGTTTTAGATGAATTCAGAGTGAGCCCATTCTTCAACCACCAATCAGAGAAGGCGGATATGTCCGATTGCAATGACAAGCAATCGTGAAGGGTATGTATTGCCTTGAACATTTTTATATCGTCCGCATAAAGGAGAAACGAGGAGTTTTTGACCACGGAGGAAACGTCATTGATAAAAACAGAGAACAGAAGCGGGCCTAATACCGAGCCCTGAGGAACTCCGCTGGTTGGAGTGTAAACAAATGAGGTCTGTCCATTTACACTGACAAAGCAGGACCGATCAAGAAGATAGTTGCGTAAGAGGGCTACAATTGAAACGTCGATCTCAAGCAGCAGAAGCTTTTGAAGAAGTAATGAGTGAGTAACAACGTCGAAAGCTTTGCTCAAATCACAGTACACAGCGTCTACCTGACTCCTCTGAAGGACTTCAGCTGATGTATACGTCATAAAAGTCACAAGGTTAGTTGTAGTAGAACGACCTTTTATGAAACCATGCTGATTATGTATGATTACATGTTTGAGGTGGAAGGAAAGTACTTTGTGCAAAGCTAATTCAAAAAGCTTAGAGGTTGCACAAAGAAGAGAAATGGGGCGGTAGTTCGAAACATCAGATTTTTTTCCTGATTTGAAGACAGGGAAAACACGCGCCGTTTTCCACACGCGGGGAAAGGCAGAATTTTTCAAACAGTTATTAAATATCGTGGTTAAAACAGGGACGAAGGTACTATTGAAGGCTTTTATTATGGCGGCTGGAATGCCATCAGGTCCAGGGGACAAAGATGGTTTCAAACACTTAAGACTCTCACTTACTAACTTCTCGTCAAGAAGAACGGAATTAGGTGCGCCAGCTGGAAGGCATACGGAATCGCAACGTGGAGATTTGTACACGGAGGAAAAGTGTTGAGCAAAGCCGTCAGCGACGTTCCGAATTTCATTCCCATGAGAGTCAACTAAGTGAATATGACTATCAGATTTATTCGAGCGTTTGCGAACGTATCTCCAGAATTCAGTAGGACGATTAGAGGCACTATTCTCTAAATATTCAAGATAGGACTCATGATCACGCTTGTACAGGCGTTTGCAAAGGGAACGCAAGCGGCGAAATTCATCTGCCCATGTATCCAGCCCAGGGCGTTTCGCTTTATGGTGGGCCCGCTCCTTAAGTTTCAGCGCTGTTCTAAGTTCCTTGGAAAACCAGAACGGAAACTTGCTGCGAGTAGGAGTGTGCACAGGTATGTACTGGCGCATACCATTGAGAACTATTTCAGTGAAGCGACTGACTTGTTCGTCAACATCGCTGATTTCGTTTAAGACGGACCAGTCGACAGAAGAGAAAAAACCGAAGAGACCAACATAGTCGCCAAGTGCATAAGCGAAACGGGGGGAATTCCCCGCACGATTTGAATTAGCAGAAGGTGGGACAGAAACCGAAGCCGTTATTAGAATTGGAGGATGAAATTTGTCACAGCGAGTAAGTGAGATGTCAGATGTCAAGACACAAACATTTTGAAAATTAGATAAACAAATGTCAAGAACATTACCACAACAGTTTTCAATTAAATTATTAAATAATAATAATAATAATAATAATAATAATAATAATAATAATAATAATAATAATAATAATAATAATAATAATAATAATAATAATAATAATAATAATAATAATAAAAATAATAATAATAATAATAATAATAATAATAATAATAATAATAATAATAATAGTAATAATAATAATAATAATAATAATAATAATAATAATAATAATAATAATAATAATAATAATAATGTTTTGGGGGGAAAGGAAAAAACAGTGCGGCGACAAAGGACGAAAGTAGGAATTAATTAATAATTGGTTTTTGGTGGAATGGAAATGGCGCAGTATCTGTCTCGTATATCGTTGGACACCTGAACCGCGCCGAAAGGGAAGGGATAAAGGAGGGAGTGAAAGAAGATAGGAACGAATAGGTCCGTAGTGGAGGGTTCCGGAATAATTTAGACCACCTGGGGATCTTTATAGTGCACTGACATCGCACAGCACACGGGCGCCTTAGCGTTTTTCCTCCATAAAAACGCAGCCGCCAAGACTGACTTAACTGATGGTCTATTCGAAAAATAAAAACACAACATTCTCTTTTTTTCCCCAGCCAGTCGTGCAAGCGCTAAAAACACACCAAACACTGATACTGGAATCAAGAGCGTCAATGTACGTTCACATTTGAACTACTGCACAAGCATTTCGCGCGAACGTTTCTCGGTTTTTGTGAACGTGTTGGGCTTCAGTACGGCAAAGCAGGCCGCAACAAATCGCGCTGCACGGTGATCTGACGGAGCTAACAAAGGCAATGTCTTCTCTGGTTTCGCCAAGCACAATGCTGGGTTTCTTGTTTGATTTTATTCGTACAGACAGCGTCACGATCATCATCATTATGTTTCGATTGCAGAAGGACAAAGGCCCTCTACAGACATGAACCCTGCCTTCCGTCAGGTGCCACCATCCTACACTCGTAAACTTGTCAATCTTATCTAACCACCTGGCTTTCTGCCACCCCCTGTCTATGTTCACCTTCCCTTGGAATCTACAATTTTGCGCTAAGCGACCAAAGTTTATCTGTTCTCCGCCTTTTACACTTTGTATGCCAATTTCCCCTTCTTGATTTCAGCCAATATATTTTTAACGGGCATTCTCAAGTAACATACTACAGACTTGGCCATGCATGGACCAAGCAGCTAGAGAGGCATACAACGGAAATGTTTAATTCAGGCGAAATTTAAACGTCGCGACGAGGTCAGGGGAGGCTGCAAGCTTATCAGTAAAGAACAGGGAGGAAGGGCACCACGAAGTGGACGCGTGGGCAACCGCTAACAGCCTTGGTGTCACCGAAAAGAGACCCAATCTATAAGTGCCATGACGGATTGAAACTCACCGTAGCACATCATTGCGTTGTCTCAGTCTGCCTTCCCATGATGCGATTCCGTTGCAGACGTGGAAACGACACTAAGCTGTAGCTGCTTTATGCTTTCAAGTTACCAATGCCAACTGACACTTTTCTTCTAAAGTGGCTTTGTTTTGTCAGCAGAGTTGGTAGAAGCCTATAGCTAGCGACATTTTTCCCGCCGACATGCGACCCTTGTAGACTCAGAAAAGATATCTTGAAATGAATTTTCTTTCTGTATCAAATAACTTACGGCTGCTATAGCTTTGTATGTGGCAAAGTGAGTTCCTAGCTGTGACATGCTCTTTTCAGGCTCTAAAATGATGACTTCTTCAATTTACATCCTTTCCTTTTTTCTCCAAGACTATATATTCACCATACTCATGCCAGAATCCTCTCCCGGGTCCATCCGAGAGCCTACACTGCACACCTGCTCTCTCTGCACTCAGCCACACGCCACCCTCACCCACACCCTCTTCCAATGCCCGGCGGATCCTCTCCCGAGGGGCCTGGAGCACCTGACCATCTGGGAGGAATGGGAGGCGCTGTTGCGCTCCGCGGACCCGGACACGCAGAAGGTCGCGACAAACATGGCCACCGGCGTCATGGACCATCATGGACTCATGAACGTCTGAGTGCAGTGGGGTCGTGCGGGGGCCGAAGGGCCTACGTGCCCAAAACACCATTAGGTCTAATAAATTTTTTCCTCCTTCTTATGCTAGAAAAAGATTTGCTACTTCCGTTGTAATCAGTTTTCTAGCTGTCATGACAGGCCTTTCCTCACCCAAAGAACGCTGAATATGAAAATTCAGTTAATTCGGTCACCTGCGCACGCTGCCATCCCTGGTAACGAGGCAGCTCACGAGCTAGAGAGAGGTCTCTGCTTCCGGGTAGCCGCCGAGCCCCCAGCACACTGGGCATACGATGAGCGTCTGCAAAATAACGGGGAAATCATCGACCATTATAAATTTGGACGTAAACTAGTACCCCCGCCACATGTTAGCCTTAATAATAGAGATGCTGTCGCGTGGAGGTGGCTCCAAACTAACACCTTCATGAATCCGGTCTGGGCTTTTCACCTACTACCAGAGATTAGGGAGAAGGATCAGTGCAAACACTGTGGGGCGAGAAGGACCCTCGACCACATAATTTGGGCGTGCCCACAATCACCAGGGGTGGGACAAAATATAGGAAGTAGAGAAGCCTGGGAGACCCTGTTGCGAAGCGCGGACCCTACCCTCCAGCGACGCGCCATTCATCTGCAGCGGAAGAGGCCGCAACAAGCCAAGGGCTGCCTGCCAGCCTCTAATCCGCAGGCGCACGACTCCCCGTCTTCCCAGGCCTGCATGCCGGGGGCGGGGTGGAAGGCGCCTTTTTTCTGATGGAAATAAAGGTTGTTTCATTCAATAAACCAATCCTCAGGCCACATCGCGTTGCATCCGAGGGCAACGCTACCTCCAAGGGTGTCTTCCCGAGTGAAAACACCGTCGACCGCTCACTTCAACACGCTTAGCATGCACGCTTTGATCGTTCTAAAGAGGTTCGGGGGCTGTCGAACACGGCAGAGAAAGAGCACAGTCAAGTGTGCGTTTTTTACTTCATATTTCGCGGGCTTTCCTTGAATGCTGGGAAAATGAACTACGCACGAGGTACCGTCTTTTCCAGAAACAGGGATAGGATAGGATAGGATAGGATAGGATAGGATAGGAAAAATTTTAATATTTAATAGAAAGAGAGTACCCAGCGGGCTACCCACCTAGAGGACGGGTTTTGTTTTTACTGTCCCCTCACCTCTATCATTTCACTTCTACAAACTGCCTGCTATCCGTTATTTCCGCTGCCCCAGTTCAGGTGCCGCCGCCGTAGTGATGGCAGATGCCGGGGTTAGCAAAAATCTTTTACCTTCCTTTTTGTTTTTATTTTACATTAAACACTTACTACTGCAACTACTTTTTTGGCCGTTTAGCGGATCACTTTTGTTACTTCTTGAGCTCTTAATTTGAGAACAAAATTTGAGAAAGCGCGCCTGTGCACATTACGAAAATTACTGATTTTGCATAAATAATTCCAGCTAATTGACGGTTTACGCGAAATATAAAAGATACTCTGAGTTGCACCAGACAAGCGAAAACAATATGTCGTTGGTATCACGCGTCCGCGGCACACCACTTTTCCTTTAGCGCAATAGAAGTCTCGGAATTCTTATCCAACAATCAATTCGGCTTTCGTTCCAATCTCTCGGCACAAGACATACTCCTATCCATGAAAAAAAAACACATTTCACAACACGAAGCACATGGCCAGCACACGCGCAATTCTCGCCCCGGACCTTCAAAAAGCCTTAGACAATATTCCCACCATGGCCACCACGGGCTGCGGGTAGCACATATGGCGCTACATTTAAGCCTTCTTAACACAATGAACGGCCCAAACCAGCTCGGCGCTGTATTATCATCTCCATTCTCCCTCCCTAACCAGGACACTCCACAAGGAACCATTCTCTCCTCCCTCCTGTTTAATGTAGCCCTAGCCCTGTTGGCCAAACAGCTCAGCAACATACCTGACCTCCAAGCGGCAATTACGCTGACGTCATCACCTTATGGACGACTTAAGACTTCATGGCAGAGATGCAAGACACTTTACAATTGGCAGGTGATATCAACACCTCAAACCTGACTACTATTGTCCTTAATTGCTCCCCGCTCAAATCGGAACTGCTGATGATCAGACCATGCACTTTCCCGGTATCCACGCATACACCTCCGAATGTACGACAAGATTTATTCAAGACGCATTTTTCAGATCGAAACGTGAATACTCACTCGACTATTTTTAAATCCGCAGTCAACGAACTGATTTCGAAACACGTGCCGAAACGTGTAATCACTTCGGATGCTAACACACCCTGGTATAACCCCAACTTGCGCCGATTATCTAACCGAAAGAAGCGCTTTTATCGAGCGGCTAAACTGACTCCTTCCGATGACCATTGGGCAGTGTATAAAGAAGCTAACAAAACTTACGTTCTGGCATTGAAACAAGCAAAAACTTACTTCATGAAGACGACACTGCCACGCATGCTCAGCGATAACCCTAAAAAATTCTAAAGCTTCTATCGCTGAGTCTGAATGTCCAACAATTTTGAATAATATATTTTGCAAGAAGTTTGTCTCTTGTGATGGGTCATTTTTACCGAATCCACCCTCCTACAATTATTTAGCTATGAATTCAGTTGTTATTAATAGTTGTGGTATCGAGGCCATAACTGAGTCTTTGAAGGTGTCTACAAGTACTGGTGTCGACTTTTTTAATGCCAAGTTTCTGAATTGTACAAATTTAGGGTTTATTCTTCACTGCGCTTGTTACTAATTTTTCAACAGTGCATTGATACATGTGAATGCCCAGACGACTGGCGAGTTGGGAAGGTGGTTCCACTTCATAAATCCGGTAGTATCGCTTCCCCATATAACTACCGCCCAATATCACTTACCAGTATCCCATGCGAAATCTTCGAGCACATTCTTTACTCCGAAATTTTCCACTTTCTGGATTCAAATTCGTTTTTTTCACACGCACAACACGGCTTCCGAAAAACATTGTCTTGTGAAACGGAACTAATTACCTTTACGCATAAGCTCCACCTAATCCTTGACCAACGCTCCCTTGCCGATTGCATTTTCTTAGATTTTGCCAAGGCATTCGACAAAGTTTTCCACAAACTACTAGTCTTAAAATTAGGGTAACTTAACCTTGATTCCAAAATTATTACGTGGCTAGAACACTTCCTTTGTTATCGTTCTCAGTTTGTATCTTGTAACGATCATACTTCATCTTCTAGCGCAGTCAACTCTGGAGTGCCTCAAGGCTCGGTTTTAGGTACCCTTCTTTTCTTAATCTTCATTAATGACTTACCCCAGCACGTTACATCTAACATGTACCTATTTACCGATGACTGTGTTGTGCTCAGAGAAATTACTAGAGACCAGGATGTCAACACGTTACAAACTGATCTCAACGCTATTTTGGATCGGTGCAATTACTGGCTCATGTCACTTAATATCAATAAATGTAAAGTCTTGCGCGTATCCCGTAGAGATTCAAGTCCAGCGGCTTACCTTCTTAATAACACTATCCTTGAGTCAGTAACACCTTACCGCTACCTTGGCGTACATATTACGTAAGATCTAACATGGTCTCTTCATATTAACCATATAATATCTAAAGCCAAACGAATGCTCGAATATCTGTGACGTAATTTTTCTTCTGTCCCAGTATCACTAAAATTGCTCCTTTACAAAACATTAGTCCGCCCTAAACTTGAGAATGCCTCCTCTGTATGGGACCCGAGTTGTACTAAGCTCACTTGAACTTGTTGAGAATAATTCTACTCGATTCATTCTTCATAACTACAATCGGACTGCCAGTATCTCTACTATGAAACAAACCTTAAGCCTACCGTCACTTTCCTCTCGTCGCTATAATTCTCGCCTTTGTCTTTTTCACACAATATACTTCCATAACACCCACCTGCGCAATGAACTAATCTCTAATCCGTACAATCATTCTGCCCGCATTGACCACTCTCACAAAGTTGGTATTATTTCTTGCCGTACTAATGCCTGTTCCCACAGTTTTATTCCCCGCACATCACAGGATTGGAACCGCCTTCTCGGACTTATCGCCGGCTTTGAAGACCATCATCACTTTAAAAAAAGCACTAGCTAACATTGTATTTTTATTTTAGTTGCGTTGCTTGCTTTTGTTTAATGTGTTATCATTTTAATCACTCCCCTCTGTAATGCCAAACGGCCCTGAGGCTACTAATAATTGAAATGAAATGAAACCACGTACCCCAGGTCAATAGACTCCTTGGACTCCAACGTCCCTGACTCCATATGTTCTCGGACTCTATTATGCATGACTTTGGATGCAACCTTCACTCTACAGCTACTATGCAAGCAAACCAAACAAATTGCGGGCCCTAGAGTAGAGTAGCCACACGCAACCACGACCTGTCGGAGAGGGAAACTTAATATGACAGACACCCTCATCACTAGCCGTTGAACTTATCCCGTGCATTATCACCTTCCCACGAAAGAAGACAAAGCTTAACTTTCTATTAGAAAGGCGACCACATCAGCGCTCCACCTATCGCAGTCAGCACAGATAACTACTCGTAACGGGCACATGCAAAACTATCTCGTAAATACTCCAAGCCCAACGAAGCAACCAGAAACTTCGACTAACCCGCACAGAAACTGGCCAACACCTTCTACGGCATCATCGCCTGGCCCCCTTCACATGCTCACCTGCCCCCAGCAATCAAATCAACCCACCTTACATCCAGAACCAACTGCGCACCGTATACCTCTATCCAGAAATATGGACCCCGAGCTTTATACACAGGTGCAGACGCCAGGCCAGAGCTCAGTATTACACCAAACACTGCAGAGGTAGACCCGACATCTATGTAGACGCGGCTCAACACACCCTACCAGGCTATTATTCCGCTGTCGCCGCCTATCGGGGATGGCACCATCGCGGCTGAAGGCGCGGCAATTACCTTCTTGCTGATACATGCTTAAGATCCGAACATCACGGATATCTGCCCCGTCTCCCAAGCTGCGTACTATCACTATCAGCAAAGCAATATCAAATCAAACGCCTGACACATTCTCGCATCAGGACACACGCTTATCCAGGAGATAAACCCTCACGTGGGTTCCTGGGCATGCCTCGATCTCCGGTAATAAGCGCGTTCATGCGCTGGCTCGAGAACTATCCTTCCGGGCCCCGAATGATGGGACACTCAGACCCACGCAGGGAACCTCGCGCGCTCTACTCACGTAGCATCAAATCACCACTTATTAGAAAAGCAGCCGCTCGCCCTCACACGGCCTCACCATGCACTAGATTAAAATGCAGTGCAGTCTGGCAGCAATGCAGACAAACTGCTACATCTAACCGTACCTCCTGCATCGCAACCATCATACCTTGACCTTCCCACTCTGCTCAAGATGTGAGGCACCCAAGGTCACCTTCATACACCACCTGTGGGAATTCCACAACCTATCGAAGTTCCTCCTATACCCAACCCATCCACCTCCTCACGGGATGCGCGTCTGCGAGTTGCGCAGCCAGCTGACCAAACATGGTAAATGTACAGAGCTCTCCGTGAAGGCCAGGCCCCTGGACTCTTGGACAGTTAGGAGCGCACCCTTGAGGAGCTTTTGGTACTTTGTTCAAATAAAGTTGTCCGTCCCCCCACCCCCACACGCGCCAAAGGCCACGTCCCGGTAGCACTGAACATTAGAACAATCTAAAACGTTATGTAAGTTCAGTAACATTTACATTGAAATGTTAATTTAACGTTTAAGCGTCTGGCCATTTCGGAAGTTACTTGGTTGAGCAGTTTCAAATGATTAAGTAGTAATCGCCAATTAACTGGAAAAAATACAATCAGAGAAGCTTACGCAATTCAAACAGCGAGTTATCTTATTGTAGCGAAACAATTAACGCAGAGATGACGCCCCGCATGACGGAACCACGATTGTTTGTGTGTTACGGGAAGGTTATAGTGAGAGCTAAATGTCTGTGAAATAAGTGGATACGGACGTGGTTTGGAAAGGGCGCCTCGACACAGCTTGCTTTGGGAGCTCCACCCTTCCAAACAAGGCTGCATCGGAGCACCCTACCTAAAGATGTCCCGCAGCGCGTTTGCGAGAAGCTTACCAAAAGCATTCGTCCTTAGTCCCATCTCGCGTTATGTCTAGGCTATAAATGTTCCAAGGAACGCGTGTAGTGCTTTTGAAGCGAAAAGCTTCACTACGCTAGGTAAAGCAGACTTCGGGTAGGCAGCGAAACGACTTGATCGACTTTCAGACACACCAAGATTAGCCGTATATGAGCACATGTGGTATAGTTATGCTGTCCAACCCTTCACCCCTGACCTTGACCCATGACCACTAGTTGACCTTTGAGATTGTGTGACCGTAGGGTTGACTTTTGACCTTAAGAACATCCAATGGGGTGTTGTGAAGTCACGTGATGAGTAACGATGTGCGCAGAAGCTTTTCGCTGAATTACAGGGTTAGCCAAGTTAAGCCACTGCCAACTTTTTTGTTGGAGCACGAAAAGCTCTCATAAAATTGTGCATTAGCTTATCTAATGCAGGATATACAAAGCGACAGCTGTCCGAGTCCATTTTTTGCATTAGTGTTGGCGTCGACAACGTTCTAGACGCCGATGATTTTGAGGAAAGGATGGACGCATAACTGGCTCCCTGGGTCAGTGGACGCCTCAATCGCGCTTTGAATTACGTGGAGGCGGTTAGAGAGAGATGTGGCCTGCATGCATTAGCGCTGACAACGTTGTGGCAGACACGCGGCACAGCAGCAATAGACCGCAGCGTTCAGCAACCGTCGCGATCAACCATTAACTGCCGGCTGCCAGGGTGGTAGGGTGGGCGCGCTGCCTGTCAAGTGTGCGTAATGCACTCAACGTTACAGACGCCAAGCCGCGTTTATTTGCCCAATACACCACACCTTTCGCTCTCTTTCCAGTTCCAGCAATATTTAAACCGCAACTAATTTTTTTTATGCACAGTGCATGTAAGGGCAACTCCTGAAGTTTAGCGCCTCCGGATTTTCAGACCTGAGGACTTAAGCGCCCTTTCATGGGTTGAATGGTTTCCTCGGCGTCGGCCTCTTTATCAGCGTAGCCGGGAGAGCGAACGAGAAACGCTGCCGTGGAATAAGGTGCGGCGATAGCAGAGGCCGAACGAGTATATAGAACAGCGGAAGATGGTTGGGTTCTAGGATTTATGCGTTCTAAAGTGTCAAAGCGGTTCAGGTTCGGCAAGCACTTTTTCTCGTGGTATTTTCTTTTGCTTAAATTCTGCGGTCGATTAAAAAATTTAAAGACATTTTAATTCAAGTTTTTCACGTCTAACTGTTTCCTTCTACAGCACGAAATCAAATATACCAAGTTACCAAAGGCGCTAAAATTTTGATTTCGTTCAAGGCTGCAACCGGTCAACGGAATGACACAGAACCTGTCATGCTGTCGGTCTTTGCACACTTAATGCTTTTTTAAAACGATACCCAATCATAAGTATGAAAGCACATGCGCCGAATATTACTTATTATTTTGATCGTTAGCACAAGAGCCGTGGCCGATCACGGCTAATGCACCTTTTTCCAGTAATGTTCTGCGCATGCCCCAAGCGTCCTCGTCCGCCATTTTTGTCGACAATGAGGAGATCGCTGTACGTGTTCTCTCCCGATAGATGCTGCAGGGCTTTAGTACTAGCCCCTTCTGAGCCATTGAAGAAGCGAAGACGAGCGGTCAGTTTCACAAGCGTCCTTTAGTCACTGATCAAAAGGATCAATGAAGGGGGGAGCGTGTGTCGACAGATGACTCACGCCTATCTTCTCTGGCTAGGTGAAGCCAGCATAGCCCTTAGCTATTGTCCTCAAAATGACCCACCCACCCCGCTTTCGGGACAGGCCCATCTTCGCGAGGGGAGGGGATGCGGGCTGCATACTTTGTTGCACGGCGTCTTCCCCCCGGGGGAAGAGAGCTGGTTTTAAAGGAAGTAAAGAAAAAGGTGTAAGTTTTCCTAAACAGATTAACAGGCCACCGCGGTGGCTGAGTGGGAATGGCGCCCGGCTCCCGGCCCGAAAGATTCGGGTTCGATCCCGGCCGTGGCTGTCGAAATTCGATGGAGGCGAAGTTCGAGAGTCCCATGTGCTGTGCATTGTAAGTGCACGTAAAATAACCCCAGGTGGTCAAAATTTCCGGAGCCTTCACTGCGGCGTCCCTCATAGCCTGAGTCGCTTTGGGACGTTAAACCCCCTTAAACCATAAACAGATTAACGACGTACACGTGAGTGTTAGGAGAGTGCGTGCGTCTTCAGATAGCATAAATCGTGAGGGTGCACCCTTCTTACACCTTTTTTTTCTTAGAGTGTGGAATAAAACGCAGAGGCGGGAGCCGACGAAAAGTACATTCTTTGCAATATCTCGAAAACTGTAAAAGTTATCAACTCTAACAATGTTATGCGCTTGGAAAGCGTGTTTAGAGGATGGGGTGTTATCAACAATGGGCCGCTGGGCCCTATAGTTGTGTCCGCTCTTTATGAATTCCTCCCTCTATAATCACACGATTGAGAAACTTCACGTGCGCCATTCAGCTGTTTGGCTGCTGACGGTCAGTACGAAGGAGCGCGCCTCCACTTTGCCTCGTTGCACCGTACTGAAGGGGAGTGCGCGCGGGTTCGCCGTTGCCACCTCGATGCTGCTTCGCTCTGGTATGCCCCGCGCACCCATGCATGGTGAGCCTCGGTGGACGGTGCGCAGGCATTCGGGAGCTCAAGAAATAAGGGGACTGTACAGACGCGGTCAAAATACACGTCTCACGGCTCCGGCTCAAGGAGCGGCTGCGGGGCCGCACCGCGGCGCTGCTACCTCCGTCGAGCGTTCGCTCCGAAGGTGCACAGAGTGACGACAAGGCTTCCCCCTCACTATTCCCTGGGCACGTCACACGGCTGATAAATTTCAAGTGTGGTGTTCAGCTGTTTCGCGGCTAAGGTCAGAACAGAAGAGGGCTCTGCAATGCGTGTTGCGTGTGACTCTCAGCGCCGCGCTAGCGCCTGTTCGGCTAAGCTCGCGGAGCGTACGCCTGCGAAGTTCGGTTCGAATTCCATGTTTACGCGCGTCTCGTGTCCGTGTACGCCACGCTCCAGTGTCCGGTGCTTGGGCCGGTTTACCCTTATTAACAGCTGGAAGATACGAGCTCGTTCCTTCGTCGTGCATTTAAAGTTAAAAAAAGAAGACTCAAAGCATGCTCCTGCTGCAACAGAATGTATTCATGCGCGACCAGAAACAACACAGGGCATAACAAAGATCACAGACCGGGGTCCTGACGCGAAAATAACTTGATCTGCCCTACTTCTTGAGCCCCTTAATGCCCGCCCACCAAGGCTCACCACACATGGGCCCGCGGGGCACTCGAGAGAGGAGCACCATCGAGGCGGCAACGGCAAACCCGCGCCCACTCCCCTTCAGTACGGTACAACTAGGCAAAGTGGAGGCGTGCTCCTTCGTACTGACCGTCAGCAGTCAAACAGATGAATGGTGCACTTGAAGTTTATAAATTGTATGACGTGCCCAGGAGAAAGTGAGGGCCAAGTTTTGTCGTCACCCGAAGCACTCTCACAGCAAGCGCCCCACGGAGACAGCAGCGCCGCGGTGAGGCCCAACATCTGCTCCTTGCGCCAGAGCCGTGAACCGCGTATTTTTGATCGCGACTGTACAAATGCTATTCCTGCACACATCCAAAAGACAATGTTGCCAGGCCCATCACCCGCAGTTTTGCAGAATTGGACGAAGACAATGCAGACAGCTCGACAGCTAGTGAATACGATGCTGTCCATTTAATTCGCCGACTTATGCTGAAGATTGAGGCTCTGACTGCTATGGTTGAATCACAAGGTATTGCTATCACCGTCTTGCAATCCGATAACAGAAAACTTAGTGACTTAGTTCGACAAAACGTGAACACTTCAACTTGCGTCGACGCTTCGGCTTATTCCGTGGCCCAAGCACACAGGCCTTCCACCGTGCATCTGGGAACAGCTTGCTTCGCAACGGTGCGTGAATAATCCATCATTTCGGAGGGGGGTACAAAAATTTACCCTTCAATCTGCAAACCGTCCACCGTTGGAAGTGCGAGCACCTGTGAAAAACATGACATCACGGAATAAAATCGACGAAGACGGGTTTCAAGAAGTTCGGCGCAAACGCCCTGCAGCTAGGTTCAGCACCAGCAAATCGTCGGCCATCGCAACTCGCCACCACCAATAAAGGCACTATTTCTTTCAAGACTTCATCCAGACAATACGACAGTCGAAGTGAGTGAAGTATTGCAAACTGTGCTCGATACAATGCCCAGAACTGAAGAGTAAATTGTCTACTTACTCTTCTTTTGCTGCTCAAGTCGATGCTGATAGGCACGAAGAAATCAACACCGAGGTACGGCCCGAAAGATGTCTGTTCTTTGCGAGATAGTGTGAGGCTGGCAGGGCCGAGTGAAAGCAAATATAGTCAAAATGAACAAATGTCACAAGGTCCCTAATAACAAATCGTCCGCGGTTTAAGGGACACAGCAAAAGTGTTGGAGATGTCACGGCTTGTGTTTACCAATTTACCGTTTAACTGACACGCAGCTGCAGGCTGACATCCAAAGCAAGGAATATTTCAAGTCTGAATATCATGTTCATCGCAACGACAAAGATTATATGGCCTGCAGCCAGATATGGGGGGGCGCCGTTCGTTCATTAGGTCTGTAAGGAGGACGGACCACGAATGTAAAGCGAAGGGTGTCTGAGTAGAAATGTTTGTTAATGGCGGGAAAAACCTGCTACCTGGAACCCGTTATTTTCGATCAACTTTGAAGCTTTAATCACTTAGAAACTCTAAAGCACCTCTACGACAGTATCAATTTGAACATATACCACGCACTTATTGTTGGTAATTTTAATTTGCCTGGAATGGACTGGCGTTCGACAGACACGGGGTGCGTGTAGGGTGTAGCCTCGAACCCTACCCCACGTTCTATCGCCTAAGGCCCGTGTTTGCAGGAACGCTATAAAAACTTTCGGGGCGGTAAGCTCCCGCCGCATTTGCAACACGTTATCACCTGCGGTCCCAAGGTTGCTGTCAGAGCGGTTGTGGTGTTTTCCTGTCGTTCCGTATTCGTTCTTTTGTGCGCTGTGGTGAAGTGAAATCTCGAAAAGGGCCAACCAAAACACAAGCGTAGTGCCTTCTCGGTCCCGACACGGGGACCAAGTTCAGAATGAAAATTTCATTCGACTTGCATTTTTCATGGGGCCGTAGCAGGTCTCCGCTATTACTGTCCTGACCAGCCGAGCTTCCATCAAACACCTGGCTGCAGTTTAAATGTATGCAGAGCAGAGATTCATGCCGCTCGGTTTTTTTTATCGTTTGCTTCAGCAGCTGCGCAGACCAGCCAAACAACGGTGAAGTATTTCGAGTAACAGGGCATTCGGTTTGGTTTCTGGCGCCGGGAAAAATTTTCCGATGAGCTAGGTATCTTGTATTTATTCTGCAGATCTGAACGTCCTAGATATGCCATTGTTGCGTGGTGCTGTGCACTACCCGAACATTTCGCCGTAAGAATATGCATATTCCTACGAACATAGTGCCCCAACAAACACAAAACCTCCTCAAAATCTCCCAGAAATAGCCCATCAGGACATTTGGAAAGTCCCCAGGAGGTTCTCATTTTTCCCGAAGACATCCAAAAAACGTCCCCACAGCTAGCCGTGTCAAAAAAGTTGTGCGTCCCAGGGAAAGTCCCAAAAGGTTAATGCTCGATTTCTCGGCTCCGGCTCAATAAAATTATTTCTTCTTTTCCACGCAGACTTGAGGCATCAAAGTACACATATGTGCCTAATTTCAGGCACATGCTTACGTTACATGGGGTGTAATATATCTGTCCACTCGCGTGAATGCATGCTGGCTAGGCCATTCGGCCTTACCTGTTTACATGAAATGTTCTTTAACAAGGTGAAAAGTTGGGCTGGTTGGTGCATAATCATGTGACGGGAGCAGCGCAGCACGAGATAAAGAGAGAGGCGGGACACGACGCTGAAGAACAACCAGATTTTTAATGCAAGTTCGTCGAATATAAACATCTCGCTCGTATAAGAAGGAAAAGAAAGAAGCATTAAAAACGTATAAGATGTGCACGTGGTAAAATATTAAGACATCGCACGCAGATAATCAATTTCTCTGTCACGAAGCGCTATTGAAGGTATGCAGGCGCATACGTCGCTCTTTGGTCGGATGTTGAAGGCTTCTTCAATCTCTCTGATTCGTTGATCAAAATATGACGGAATGGCCATTGTGTTGATAAGCTACGGAGCACATTCATGGTCTGTGCAATGTTTTGATAATTCACTGCTGATGGAGCCCTTTAGGTATATTTTGTGCTCTCGAAGCCGTTTATTCAAACAGCGCCCTGTTTCACCAATGTAGGTGCATCCGCATGGCAGAGGTATTTCATAAATCCAGCTTTTCACACATTTCGCATGTTTTCCCGGTGTTTTTTCTTGCATTGATTTTTTCTTTGCTCGCTGCTGACTTTGGCGCACAGGCTCGTCAACTTGTTGGGTGCTGACATGAGCACTTTTACACCAGCTCTTGCGTCTACCTTTTTGAGACTGCGGGAAATGCCATTAATGCAAGGAATGACCGCGTACGTCTTCCTTTATTCTGATGTGGTTGTGACATATTGTCTGCCTCTAAGTGCTGGCAGAATCCCTTCTGCGACACTGGATAGCAGTATCGTTGGGCAACCTGCTGCTTTCAGCCGACGGTTCTGGGTGTCAAAACTGCCTTGAACTTCATGATGACAGGATATCGTCAATGCGGCTCTCACTGCTGTTTTTCTGCCTCTGCTTAATGATCTTGGAGCGCGCAGATGAGTAGAGGAGAAGTCCCGTCTAGCTTTGTGGTCCGTACCGCTAGCATTTGTGAGCGCCTAGAAAGGTTAGCGTCAAGTCAAGAAATCGCATAACGTTGTTTTCTGGGAGTTCACTCGTTTTTTCTAGTCCTAGCTCTTGTAGTCCTTCTACACCTTAGCAAAAGCAGCACTGAGAGCCGCATTGACGAGATCCTGTCATCATGTAGTTCAAGGCAATTTTTACGCCCAGAACCGTCGGCTGAAAGCAGCAGGTTACCCGACGAGACTGCTATCCAAGATTGAAGAAGGGATTCTGCAAGCATTTAGAGGCAGAAAATATGTCACAACTACATCTGTAGAAATTAAGCCGTACGCGGTCATTCCTTACATTAATGGCATTTTCCTCTGTCTCAAAAAGGCAGGCGCGCCGCCACGGTGGCTGAGTGGTTATGGCGCTCGGCTCCTGGCCCGAAAGACGTGGGTTCGATCACGGCCGCGGCGGTCGAATTTCGATGGAGGCAAATTTCTAGAGGTCCGTGTGCTGTGCGATGTCAGTGCATGTTAAAGAACTCCAGGTGGTCGAAATTTCCGGAGCCCTTCACTACGGCGTCTCTCATAGCTTGAGTCGCTTTGGGACGTTAAACCCCTATAAACCAAACTATAAACCAAACCAAAAAGGCAGGCGCAAGAGCTGGTGTAAAAGTGCTCATGTCAGCACACAAGTTAAGAAGCCTGGACGCCAAATTCAACAGCGAGCAAAAAAAAAATCAATGCAAGAAAAATCCCCGCAAAAAAAAAGCATGTGAAATGTGTGAAAAGCGGGATTTATGAAATACATCTGTGATTTGGATGCACCTACATTGGTCAAACAGGGCGCTGTTTGAATGAGCGGCATCAAGAGCACAAAAGATTCCTAAAGGGCGCCATCAGCAGTGAATTAGCAAAACTTTGCAGAGAGCACGAGTGTGACCTGCAGTATAGCAACACAGTGGTAATCCCGTCATATTTTCATCAACGGAACAGGGAGATTGAAGAAGCCTTCAACATCCGAGAAAAAAGCGACGTATGCGTCAGCATACTTTCGATAGCGTTTCGTGACAGCGGAATTGATTATCTGCGTGCGTTTCCCTAGTATTTTACCACGTGCACATCGTATGCGTTTGTCATGCTGCTGTCCTTTTCTTATTGCACGAGCTAGATGTACAGTACTCACGGATTGAAATAGGACATTCGGAGCGCGTGGCCGTCGCTTCATGGAGCGCCGCCCGTAGACGCTCATGGAACCAAGGTGGTGCATTGTGGTATGGCGTGAGAGGGAGAACATCTACAAAGCAGAATTGTTCCTTCCAGTAGCCAATCAGCCGGCCTGTGGTTTACCACATGCCTGCGTGGCACTGCAAGGCTAGCGCTCCGAATGTCCTATTTCAATCCGTGAGTACTGTACATATTCGACGAACGTGCATTAAAAATCTCGTTGTTAGTCAGCGTCGATTCCCGCCTCTCTCTACTTTGTTTCGTGCTGCGCTGCTCCCGCCTCAAGAACATGAAATGTGCTAGAATTTTACAAACAAAGGATATATTAATTCAAAAATGTCGCCCGATCCCGCCAATATAACACGAAATGGCAGCGCAATACAGCCGTCATTTCAGTTTATTAGATGTGCTCTTTGCAATTCAATGAATACAGAGAGGAGACGCATATTTATGCACCATTTAACACACAATGTACGGAGCACTACGGCACCAGCATATAATAATGGCCAAATTTTTCTCTAGCTCTGTGAAATCTGAAAAAATGAAGCAATAAAAGCATAATACAGGCTGAAAGTTGATGCACCTTAAGCAAACATTCTGAAGGGTGCAAAAGCATATATGCACACGCAAAAGCAAACGCATGTAAAGAGCAACCTGGGTGCCAAAAGAAAAGACGAGATGGGCGTACGATATAGATACGCGGTTCCAGGTCACAGATTTTTTTCAGGGTGGAAGCTCCCTCTCGCTTTGCCTCTCGCACGAGCCTTGGAGTAAGCTTGAGCGTGTGATCAAAACAGAAAAAAGGTAATTCTACTAGGCGAAACTAAAAGACGAACAAAAGCCAGCACACCTTGACGACGTTGCCAACGGAAACGAGGGGATGAAATAAAACGCTGTATCTATATATATGATTTCCACGCAGCCTTCTTTCTTACGCCTTCTCACGGCGCAGCGAGCGCTCAAACATACGCGTTACATCCTCGTTACGCCCGCGTTTTATTTTCTTGTGACTAAGTGTGGAGATAAGACTGCTTGGAGCCGGATGGAAATGGGGGACGTCTTGAGGTAGGGGCCCTGGCGCGCCGCACCCATAGTACAGCAGACCGCGCTTTCAGCACAATACGGCGTGGGAGGCGAGACCAATGTGATCAAGGCACAAGTAATTCGGTGGGAGTGGGTTGAAAGTCAGCGACGCGAACACAACACAAACTATACCGCTGCGACAAGACGGCAATGTAGGTAGAGCAGGTTAATCCATAGGCACTCGCAGAAAGAGTCCGGTGGGCCTCCGAAGGTCTCTGCCACCAACACGCACACCACGCTGCCACCAACAACACGCCACAGTCGTCGGAGGCGCTGAGGGATGCGAAGTGCGTGCTAGGAGTCGCCCATTGCCTTGAAATCCGCTGCCGCGGACGACGCCTGTAAGAGCGCCATTATGTTGTAGGGCCGTGAAGCTGCGCAAAAGAATTGCGATGCGCCGCGCGCTGCTGCATCAGTTCCAAAAGGAATTATGTGGGCACGCCGAGGTGCGCGGGACAGCTGCCATGAATCCATAGCTATGATGTTCACGACAGCGCAGTGAAGAGAGGAGAGCAAGAGCTACCACGCGCTGGAGCTTGCGCGTGAGCGGTTAGGGACTGCGCGAATACGTGTGCGCAAGATGGCTTCCGTCCAGCGAGGAAGCCGGTGAGCGACGGTAGACCATTACTGCTCCTCTGCTAGACAGCGGCGCAACGAGGACTGCTGGTAGTTGGAGATGCCTGCAGGGACCGCCGCACCATGTTGAAGTTGGAAACACTATAGAATACGGGCACGTTGGTGACCGCCGCTCCCGGCGGTGCGATGAAAAGGCAGACCGCCGTCGCCTGCCTGCCTGCAACATGGAGCCAAAAGCCCACGAGAGAGATGCGGGATTAACGGCGCTTCCTTCGGCTGTTCGAAAAAACTGTTTCATCTCTCAAAACATCGAGTGCAAGATAAAACCTTCTCTCCCCATTGCTTTTGGCGCGAGGGAGAGAGAAAAGGGAGCGGTGAGTCAATTTCTATTTTTTGTTGATAGGATAGGATAGGAAAACTTTTATTGAATCATAAGTATTTAGGCGATCAGAAGTCTTCTTGCTTGCTTCGCGTGTCGCTGTCTTCACGCTGCGCTGCAGGAAAGGCTTCTTCAGCAAAGGGTGGTCCCTCAGTTCAGGGCTCCACTGAGTTTGGCTGCATCCCTTGCGTGCTCTACCATCCTCTTTTGGACGGCGAGCTCGCAGCTGACGAGCCGGCTCTCCCAGTGCTCCGCACTCGGGGGTTTGTGTTCTCGGAATGCGTTGTTTCGTTCGCATTCCCATGTTATGTGAAATAGTGTGAAAAGAATTGGTCCCAAAAACGTTCTCCCAGTTACCTTTCTGGGACCGAAATGCTATTTGTTTTTGTTTCTGCTCAACACCCTCGAAAAAACGTTTATAGGCCATTAGTAGGCGCACTGCCCTTTTGCTTGTGTTTCTGTGTCCTGCCTCTACGGCCTGGAAATGTTCGGTAAATGTTGTACTGGGACAGGGACATTCCATCCTTTCTGCGCGCACATGGGGAGGTACGTTGTTTGCTGAGGCGCACTACTGGAAAGAACGTTTAAATGCTGGGGCTGTTATCCTACATATAGTAATAGCAGACTGCTTGCAGCACGGTAGTGACATTGTGAGAGAAAAGCATGCCGTTCTGCATATGCAATGCCTTACGATCTCAATAGTGGTAAAATCCCGGAAAAACGCTAATATAATCTTAATCTACAGGAAGCGGCTCGTCAAGGACTTCAAGCCGCCGAGGTGGCTCAGTGCTTATGGCGCTCGGCTGCTGACCCGAAAGACGCGGGTGCGATGACGGCCGCGGCGGTCGAATTTTGATGGATGCGAAATTCTTGAGGCCCGTGTATTGTGCGATGTCATTGTAAGTTAAAGAACCCCAGGTGATCGAAATTTCTGAAGCCCTTCACTACGGCATCCCTCATAGCCTGAGTCGCTTTAGGACGTTAAACTACCATGACCCGAACCAACCAAATCGCTCCAATTTTCACACTCCCCCCCCCCCCCTCCCTGGTGATGTGCATGCCATTGTTCGGGTTCGGTTGATCCGACACGAGAGTAGAGAGAGCGTTCCCTTTCACGCGGCCCTAGGATTGACCTCTCATGAAGTAGTTTCCGTCGCATTGTATGGCGGATACGTTTGTCATGAGTAGAGACGCTGCTATATCTAACAGCCATGAACCATCAAGGAATGCAAAAATTACCGATGCAGTTGACTGGTGGTTACAAAGACCGCATCTTATCGCAAAAGGATAAGTTAAGAAAGTCCTGCGTTAGTGTGAAAGAAGATTTCTGTAAGGCGACCAGACAATCGCGGAAAAAGCTGTTAGAATTCGGCAAAGCACTGCAGCGTTCTGTCATTTGCGCTGCATGTGAACAGACTGCGTATGAAGAACAAATGCTACGTTTATTGTCCACAAACTGATCGTGTGTCCGAAATTGAGCCCGCGCTGACAACATCTACACATGCCAATGAAGGAGGAGGCTCTTCAATCCCGTCTATTCTCGATGTAATTTAGGGATCAGCGGCCGTGGACGCAGAATGTACGCGCGATCTCAGATTCTTTTTCACAAATATTCGAAGCTCCTGAATAAACGCGACGCCCTATCCGCCCTGATAGACACGTGTGGCGCCGATGTGATTATTATCACTGAAACATGGTTGTCTGGTAAAATTGTTATTTCTGAACTGTTTGATTGTGAACGACATTACACTGTTTATAGACAAGGTCGCTCTGAGCGTTCGTGTGGCGGGATTTTGATCGCTGTTGCACATGACTTGTTTTCTTCTGACGTTCTCATACCCTCGGAACTAGAATTCCTTTGCACATGTATTCAGATAAACTATAAGGAAATCGTATTTTGTGCCGGTTACCGACCGTCCCGATCAGCGAGCAGTTTTTGTGATAACCTCCATTACTCTCTTAACAAAATGTACTCAGGTTTCCAAAAGCACCAATTTTTCTCTTGGGCGATTTCAATTTTCCTGCTATATCATAGACGGAAGACCACACTACCGTTTCTTCTTCAGAATCGCTAGCCTTCCTTGACTTATGTTCAACGTTTAACCTCTGTCAACTTGTGAAACAGCAAACTCGCATTACAGCATCCACTGCCAGCATTCTGGACCTTGTTCTAACAACCTGCCCTGATTCCTTTTCATCTCGTACACTTCTGCCTGGACTAAGGGACCGTTCAGTAATCAGCTTCACTCTGCCGTCACGTGCATCCCGCACAGTCAAATATTATAAGGCAATTCGGGATTAAAAATATAGAAATTATTCAGCAATTAACACCGAGCTTGAAAAATTTGCTGACATTTTTTCTCCAGATCTTGTGAACGTGCACTGAATGATAACTGATCTCTTTTCAAAGACAAACTGGAAGCCCTCACTACTAAGTACCACCCACTTCGTAGAATAACGTGCACTAAACGTTCACCATGGTTCAGTGTTTCTTTGAGGCGACTGCTAAACAAAAAAACGCATCTTTCGTCGCTGCACGGCACCTAACTCTACTGAGAGATGGAATGCTTATCATACTGGTGGCATCGCAATACAAAAATTCCCTTGTCAGCACGAAATGCAGCTTCTTTCAACATACCTTGCCTAGAATGCTGATTACAAACCCATGCAATTTCTGGACTTTACTATCTAAAGATATGATACTAAACGATACCCATGGTGCCCTGGACCCACTGAACGAATGTTTCACATTATTAAAATGTACATTTTCTTTATGTTTCACAACAACTACGCCAGTTACTCTTCTCGACATGCCTACCTTTGTCTCCCAATTGATAGATGCCATAACCATTGACTAGGAGTGAATTTACATACTTATACATAATGCTAAAATATCATCTTCCGCAGGTGCTGAAGGTATCAGCAAGATGTTGAAAAACACTATTACTTATTCTTCACTTATGTTGGCCGAAATTTTTACTCAATCATTTCAGGCCAGCATGCTCCCTGACGACTGGAAGGTGGGCAAGGTGGTTCCAGTACACAAGTCTGATGATGTTCAGAGCACTATAAACTACAGACCAATAATGTAACGTGAAGATGTGCACACCAAAAGGGAAAAATATATTTTCAGGGATACAGCTTACAGCCACGCAGCCGAACAACCGGGCACGCGAAGCCCAGCAGCAGAAACGCACTTCGACCTCTTCGCGTTCCAAGCGCGAGCGCACCAAGCACGAGCGTTCCAAGCACAAGCACAACCGTAGCATAACTCCCGGCGGCAAAAGCACCGTCCCGGTGCTAAGTGGATGATGTAGCAGGCGTGTGGTACGGTTTGAGACGGACTACATGAACGACGTCAGTCAAAGGGCTAGTGGACGACGTCGGAGCATGAAGAGGTGTAATCTCGTAGGTCACGTCGGTCACCTGACGGAGAACTCGATAAGGGCCACTGTACTGACGTAGAAGTTTCTCAGAGAGACCGACATGGCGAGAAGGAGACCAAAGGAGGACGAGTGAGCCCGGCGGATAGTGTACTGGGCGATGCCGGCGGTCGTAAACTGACTTCTGGTAGGTCTGAGATGCGGTGAGCCGGTCTCGGGCGATTTCACGGGCCATAGTTGCTCGGGAGATGGCGTCACGTGCATACTCTGTGGTCGAGGCAGTAGAACTCGGTAGTAATGTATCCAATGGCAGCGCAGGATGCCGACCAAACAGAAGGTAGAAAGGAGAATAGCCGGTGGTATTATGCCGCGACGAATTATAAGCAAATGTTACATAAGGCAAGGCAACGTCCCAATCGCGGTGGTCGGGCGAGACATACATGGATAGCATATCGGTCAGAGTCCTGTTGAGGCGCTCGGTAAGCCCGTTCGTCTGGGGTAAGCTGTAGTGAGCTTATGCTGCGTGCCACAGGACCGGAGGATATCGTCAACTACTCGGGACAAAAAGTAGCGGCCGCGGTCCGTCAGCAATTGGTGTGGAGCGCCGTGGTGAAGGATTACGTTCTGCAGTAGGAAGTCGGCGACATCGGTTGCGCAACTTGTTGGTAACGCACGCGTGATAGCGTACCGGGTCGCATAGTCGGTCGCGACAGCAATCCAAAGGTTGCCGGAGCAGGACGTCGGGAAAGGTCCGAGAAGGTCGAGTCCAACACGGTAGAATGGTTCGAGAGGTACGGCAATAGGCTGTAGAAGGCCAGCAGGCAACGTTGATGGTCTCTTCCTGCGTTGACAGAGGTCGCAGGAGGCAACGTAACGCCGAACAGAGCGGTACAGACCAGGCCAAAAGAAGCGGCGTCGGACCCGATCGTATGTGCGGGAGACGCCGAGGTGGCCTGCGGTCGGTAGGTCGTGTAGTTCCGCTAGGACAGATGAACGGAGACGCTGGGGAACGACTAGCAGGAGCGGAGGTCCGTCAGGACGAAGGTTGCGGCGGTATAGGACGCCATCCTGAATGACGAACAGTTGCAATGAAGGATCTCGGCTGGCACAGTTGAGGCGATCAATGAGAATACGCAAGAAAGAGTCTTGTCGCTGCTCGTCCGCGATGTTAACCAGATCGGAGATAGCGAAGAGGCACGGGCCGAGGTCGTTGTCTCCAGGATCAGGCGGCTCTACAGGGTGCCGAGACAGGCAGTCGGCGTCTTGATGGAGACGCCCAGACTTGTAATGAACAGTGTAAGAATACTCTTGGAGGCGCAACGTCCAACGTCCGAGCCGGCCTGTGGGGTCTTTCAGTGAAGACAGCCAACAAAGGGCGTGGTGATCGGTCACTACGGAGAATGGACGGCCAAACAGGTACGGTCGGAACTTAGCTACGGCCCAAACAAGAGCTAGACACTCGCGCTCTGTAATTGAGTAATTTCGCTCAGCTGTAGAAAGGAGGCGGCTGGCATATGCAATAACGCGTTCTTGCCCTTGGTGACGTTGGGCTAGCACGGCGCCAATCCAATAACCGCAGGCGTCTGTGCGAACTTCAGTCGGAGCCGACGGATCAAAATGGGCCAGAATAGGTGGGGAGGTGAGTAAGTCGACTAGCGAAGAAAAGGCCTCCTCCTGGGCAGGGCCCCAGGTAAAAGGGGTGTCTTTCTTTAGAAGGTCGGTCAGGGGGCGAGCGGTGCCGGCAAAATTTTTGATGAAACGGCGGAAGTACGAGCAGAGGCCGACGAAGCTGCGCACATCCGTAGACGACTGGGGAATAGGGAAGTCCTTGACGGCTTTAACTTTAACAGGATCCGGGCGGACACCAGAAGCGTCGACTAGATGTCCGAGAATGGTGAGTTGGCGGCGACTGAATTGACATTTCGACGAATTGAGCTGTAGCCCGGCTCGACGGAAGACAGAAAGAATGCTCGCCAGTCTTTCGAGGTGCGTGGTAAACGTGGGCGAAAAAACCACAACATCGTCGAGGTAACAGAGACATGTGGACCATTTAAAGCCGCGAAGCAAGGAGTCCATAATTCTTTCGAAGGTAGCTGGCGCATTACAGAGACCGAATGGCATAACTTTAAACTGATATAAGCCGTCCGGTGTGACGAATGCCGTCTTTTCGCGGTCATTGTCATCAACAGAGATTTGCCAATACCCGGACCGAAGGTCAATTGAAGAGAAAAATTTGGCTCCGTGAAGGCAGTCCAAAGCATCGTCTATTCTTGGGAGTGGATAGACGTCTTTTTTTGTTATGTTGTTTAGGTGCCGGTAATCAACGCAAAAGCGCCAGCTGCCGTCCTTCTTTTTAACCAGCACAACTGGTGAGGCCCAAGGGCTCGACGAGGGCTCTATGATGTCTTTACTGAGCATCTTGTCCACCTCTTGCTGTATGATGGTGCGTTCTGTACTGGACACTCTGTAGGGTCGTCTGTGAATAGGAGCTGCGTCACCCGTGTTGATGCGATGCGTGACCACAGATGTTCGAGCCAAAGGGCGGTCATCGAAGTCAAAGATGTCGCGAAAAGACGACAGAAGATACCGAAGGTCGTGAGCTTGCCCTGGTAAGAGGTCAGCAGCAATCATTTTTGCATATTCATCAGGTGGTGGGACGTCAGAGTCGCGGCAGTTCGACGAGGGTGGGACGCTTCTCACCGCCGATACGACGCATTCGGCAGCAGGGCACAGCGTGGCGAGCGACATACCTTGTGGGAGCGGCTGAACGTAAGAGGCAAAGTTGAGAACCGGAAGGGACGCTTGATTTGCCGACATGGTGACAACTGTATGCGCAAGGGCAACACTGCGTGTAAAGGGCACATCAGGAACCGGAGTAATGATGTAGTCACCATCGGGAACTGGTGGGACCGAGGAGAAACGGACATAAGTGGCGGCATCGGGGTCCAGGCGGACAAAGTCGGCGGTGCACAGTCGGTGAACAATTGGATCCGGTGGCTCTGAAGGAACAGGTAGAGCGAGTTGAACGATGCTTGTGGCGCAATCTATAAGGGCGGAATGGTCGGTGAGAAAGTCAAGGCCGAGAATGATGTCATGAGGGCAGTGTTCGAGGACAGTGAAGAGCACAGAAGTATGGCGGCCGGCTATTGAAACACGAGCAGTACACATTCCGACGACAATAGACATACCGCCATCTGCAACACGGACCACAGTTGAGGGGGCAGGAGTGAGCACTTTCCTTAGGCGACGGCGAAGACGAGCATTCATGACTGAGACGTGCGCTCCAGTGTCGATCAGAGAGGTAACAGGGACCCCGTCCACGTCGACGTTAAGGATGTTCCGATGAGCATGAAGAGTTAAAGGAGGGTTTTCTGGTCGGGTCGTCAGAGCAGCATCACCCCCAGACGCTGCAGCCATCAGTTTTCCGACCGGGAGCGGGCATATGGGGCCGGCGACGAAGGGCGGCGAGGTCGGGGCGATGGAGATCGACGGCGCTGAGGTGTCGACGAACGGTTGGTAAGCGGGGTCTGAGCGTTGTGGCCAGAAGAGGTCGTTTCCGAGAGCGAGGGAGAGCGGCGGGAATATGCAGAACCCGGCGGGTAGCGGCTGTAGGTCGAGGACGGACGGCTTCGGCAGTGTCGAGATATGTGGCCAACTCGGGAGCAGTTAAAGCAGATGGGCCTGTCATCAGGTGTTCTCCATTCATCTGGATTGCGGCTGCGTCGAGGGTAGTATGCACGTTCAGAACCGAGCTCCGGGGACATGCGGCGAGCATATGGGGCACTAACTGAGCAAACAGGTTGAATCCCAAGATTGGCAAATTCTTTGCGAACGACAGCCTGTATAAGGGATACTGCTGGAGTACTGTCTGTTGCGGGTGGATGAAACGCAACGGGGGACATTGCCTCTACTTCTTGGCGCACAAGTCGTGTCAGGCTCTCAGATGTCGGCAGACGGCTCGATGGAGTCGAGTCTACACAGGACGACGTCGCAGTCGTATTCGGCAACCGCGTGAACTGCGGAGAAATTCGGCGGCTCTTCGCTTGTTCGAACCGGCGGCATTCCTTGATGATTGTGTCAACCGTTCCGCAATCCTTGTATACAAGAAGGTTAAAGGCGTCATCTGCGATGCCTTTGAGCACGTGACCTACTTTGTCGCACTCTGACATAGTGGCGTCGACTTTCATGCAGAGAGCTAATATGTCCTGAATGTATGATACATAGGACTCTGTGGACGTTTGTGCACGGCATGCGAGCTCCTTCTTCGCAGCGAGCTGACGCCCGAATGGCTTACCAAACAGGTCACAAAGCTTGCGCTTGCAGAGATCCCAGCTGGTGAGTTCATCCTCGTGGGTCTCGAACCATACCCTGGCAGTGCCCGTCAGGTAGAAGATGACGTTGGCCAACTTTAGGGTCGGGTCCCACCTGTTGTGTGTGCTCACGCGCTCGTACATTGCGAGCCAGTCCTCCACGTCGACGCCGTCCGTTCCGTTGAAGGTCCCAGGATCTCTCGGATGGACAATGATGAACGCCGGGTTGGCGGACGCCGACGGAGCGGCCCCTTCGCTGGTCATGGTTGAAGAGCCGGCGAGCTGACGACCGCTGCGAAGTTCCGTGCTTGCTGTGGCTGTACCCAGCACCTCACACCAATAATGTAACGTGAAGATGTGCACACCAAAAGGGAAAAATATATTTTCAGGGAAACAGCTTACAGCCACGCAGCCGAACAACCGGGCACGCGAAGCCCAGCAGCAGAAACGCACTTCGACCTCTTCGCGTTCCAAGCGCGAGCGCACCAAGCACAAGCGTTCCAAGCACAAGCACAACCGTAGCAATATCATTAACTTCTATTCCATGCAAATTACTTGAACATGTAATCTATTCTGCCCTAATGAGTCACTTTGAGTGCAATTAATTCTTTACAGCCCATCAACATAGTTCTCGAAGAAATCATTCATGTGAGATACAGTTAATCGCATTTACTAATGACCTTTTTGCAGCTTTGGATCGTTCTTCGATTGTTGATTGCATATTCATTGACTTTGCGAAAGCCTCCGGTACCGTCTCTCATCCTCTTCTACTTCTCAGACTTACCAAACAAAACATAGATCGTGACGTATTAAAATAGATTGAGCGTCTTTTAGCCGGTCGTACTCAGTATGCAACAGTTCATGACCATAATTCTGATCTTTCTTCAGTAACATCGGGCGTTCCTCAAGATTCTGTTCTAGGGTCTCTCTTTTTTTGAATCTATATTAATGACCTTCCTATCTCATAACATCATCTATTAGGCTGTTCGCTGATGACTGTGTAATATACAGAGAAATTTCCAACCCATCTGATACCTTAGCTCTTCAATCTGGCAATAATAACATTTCTGCTTGGTGTGACACTTGGCTAATGAAGCTTAAACTATCTAAATGCAAAGCAATGAAAGTAACACGAATAATTTACAAAGCTAACCCGCATCCACATATTCTTGATGGCTGCCGCCTAGCTTTTGTTTCTCCATTTAAGAATCTTGGCGTATGCATTACCAATGACCTCTCATAGAAAACGCATATCAAACACATAACTAACAATGCTAATCGCAAGCTTGGTTTCCTTCGCCGTAACTTTTCACTTGCCCCGGTTAGTTAAAAACTACTTGTGCTCAAAACAGTCGTCTGATCTAAAATAGAATATGCGCATTCCGTATGGGACCCTAACATCAAATCACTGATTAATGCTTTAGAAGCTGTTCAGAATCTTTCAGCCCTTTTTATCTTGACTAACTACTCTCGTTCGTCTAGCGTCACGCTCATGAAACGAACTCTAGACCTTCCAGGTCTTTCACTTCGGCGACACCTCTTTAGACTTTTCACTTTCCACAAAATATATTACACAAAGGAATCGCTAAAACAAAATCTTTTCACTGCTCCAAGTTATATATCATTCCGTATTGGTCACCAATTCAAACTGAGTGTTCCAATTTTCGGAACTAACCAGTACATTCATTCTTTCGTGCCCAAGACCAGCTCAGACTGGAACCACCTGCCCGCCTGCATCGCCTCCATCCCAAAACCAGATGCATTGAAATCTGCGCTTCTTCATCATTTATGTTAATATCTCTCTCTTTGTATTTGATTTTAATTAACCACTTACCACTGCTATCTGTAACGCTTGAACGGCCCTTATAGAAAATAAATAAATAAGTAATAATTAAACAAATAAAATTATTTACTAATGCCGTCGCGACTTCAGGCATCCAAAGGACCGGGCAGGTTTTCGGGAGGGTTGGTAGACATTTGATCATAAAACAGCAGTCACGCGAGGCAGAAATGCGTTCAACAATACCAACCTCTACAGATAATTTAGCAACTACGAGAAAGCCTTTGGCCCACTCGAAACCTCAGCAGTCATTCAGGCATTACGGAACCATGGTGTATAAGAGGCATGAATAGAAGTGCTTGAAAATATGTGCAGTTGATGCAAAAGCAACCGTAGTCATTCACAGGAAGTTTGGCAGAATACTGATAAGTGATAACTATGGGTATCAAGCAAGGAGACACAATCTCTCCAGTATGATTTAAGGCGTGTGTACATAAGGCATCTAGACAAAAGCATTGAGAAGAATGGAGGGTGGGGGGGGAGTAAATCGAGAATATCTTAACAATCTATGATTCGCTGATAAAATCACTCCGCTAAGTATCTAAGAGGCCGGACTGCAAAGCATGAATGATCGAGGGTCGAGATAAGCAATACAGGACGGTAAGTTTAGAAAATATTGTGAATAAATCTACAGTAACGTTCAACACTCTCAATAGATGATAACCGCGAATAATTGAAAGTTGTGAGCGAATACATCTACAATTAGGGCAGGCTGATCCGGTCTATGACAGTGAAATAACTAGGCGAGTACGAACGGGTTTAAGTGCATATGGGAGGACCTTTGAGACAGTGAATAACAACAGCCTACCCGCGGGACTTGAAGGCGATGAATGAATGAATGAATGAATGAATGAATGAATGAATGAATGAATGAATGAATGAATGAATGAATGAATGAATGAATGAATGAATGAATGAATGAATGAATGAATGAATGAATGAATGAATGAAACCTTTATTACAAGGGAGAAATCGATAAAACAGAAACAGCATATTTCAGCAAAACGAGTTTATTGTGAGTTCGTTTGTTACTTGGCAGAAAATCCGCGCGTCTTTAAACGAGAGCGCTGTGTGCCAATTAAAGACTGGAATTAAAATCAATTTCTTTTTTTGACCCATTTCCGTAAAACATCTATTTGGGAGCTTGGGGACAAGTGTATGCACAGGAAGCTCGGAGATACACATATATACTGAACGTGTTTGGTATATGGAGGATTTCCTTGCCGTAAGTAAGTAATTTTATTTTGCAGGAAGTAATACAGTTAATTCCTGCGGGTGGCGTAAGGCTGAAGGTTCGGAAGCCTACGAGGCCTTAGCCCCCATACACTTGTTTACAGCCTGCAGAAGCAGAATCACATTTTCTTTTGATAAAACACTTACGCGGTTACAATAGCACAAACATATTTCCGCACCTTCAAGTACAACACAAGGAGTACCGCAATTAAAAAATACCGTACAGCAATACAACACAAATACACTTTGGAGATTTTGTTAAGGAAAGAAGGTGCAGATACATCCATGTAGAACCGAAACTAACACTTGACACTTGATAGAATCCGAGCCAAAAACTAAAAAAATGTTACTGAAAGTTTCTAATAATGCCATCTGGTAGAACTGAGCTTTATCTAATAATGTGCTGCCCAAAAAAGAGAATCTAAGTTACACCCTGCATGATAGCTATCAACAGAGGTTTATAGTGATACTTGTAGTTTGTTCATGGCTCCAAAAATATATTTGAGGAGAAAAAGAATTCTTGATAAGTTCGTTTAAAAGCTCCGAAAGTGTTTTCGTATAAACAAGATTACATTTTAGTGCAACACACAGCACATAAAGAAGACGGGACAAGCTTTTGTTTTTTCAATCCTTACGTGCGATGTGTTGTTTGTTGCGCAAGGAAGCAATTGATCTTTAATCATGACCTAACTAGCCCCATATCAAAAGCTGCAGGGTGGCTTCAATTCACTAGGAAAACTGCTGAAGGTAAAGAGGTACAGACATAAAGTGTTTGTGTATCCGATTTTTTCTGCCTTGAAAGATGTCTACGGGCATAATAGTCATAAAAATGAGCTCGAAATACAGTGCGCAGTGTGAATTATTCATTACAATTGATTTTGTCCCCACAGTTTTGGTCTCGGTAGGCGCCAGCGCTGAAATTCACCTTGACGTCACGGCCGACTGGCCAACCTGGACTACCATAATCCTGGTGACGTCGGCGTCACCGACAAGCACTCGGTGTTCCTGTGAACGACCACCGGGTTTCGTGACGTCTTAATAATTAGTGTAAGTGCATTTTCACCTCACACCATGCTGGTGGAAATGCGGAGCGACTTTGTGAAAGCATTCAAAATCATATAAAACTATGTCCCATTCAACTGCGATCTAAAATTGCCAGAAGGCATCTTATTACGCTCAAGAAACAAATAATATCGTTTGCGCTTGTAACTTTGACCTGGTACTCCTTTAATGATGTCACGCTTCTTGATTTCAAATAAATTTTCAGGGCGGGAATATCTGCACCTTCTTACGAAAAGGCTCTTTCTTTCTTGCAAAAGGAGGAGATCAGAGTTCTCATATTGACTAGCGCAAACACAGACAGGGACCAAAGTAAGAGTAAGAGACAGGACACTAGCGTGAGCCCTGTCTCTTACTCTTACTTTGGTCCCTGTCTGTGTTTGCGCTAGTCAATATGTTTCACTGCTACAACCAACTAGCCCAAATGAAATCCTTATCTGAGTTCTCGCGCGCGACATTATAGCCGACATGACCAGCTACTCGAGAAAGTTGCTTAATGCCATCACGGATTAAGCTAAACAGGCTGGCTGTGCATACGTCTGGTATGTGAACGGGAAGGTTCTCGTGTGTAGAAAGCACGGTGATCGAGCAGTGGGAATTAAGAGCGATAGTGACTTGACTGTTCTCGGTACCTAAACACCGTGATGTAAACTGGGGTCCGGATCCTTTTTCTTCTTGAAATGTCTGATGTGGAAAATGTTATCCTAGAAAAGCCTACAACCAAGCTTGGCGGTCAGGCACGTGCTTTTCTTCGCTCTTTTCGTTTAAATGCACTGTCCATATCTAGCGAGGTTTCTGAACTTGAAAGTTTGCCCAGTAGGGTAGAGAAATGTTCTGATCTGCTGATGTATACAACAAAATGGCTGAAAGCCATATCTGTCTCCTTGCAACTACAGTATATGAAAACGTTTTGTGCTAAACGAAGTAGTCACCCTGGCATAGATGTGCCCTTGCTATTAAACCTTTCTGTGCAACCAGCCTTGGCTCAGCATTTGCGCGTGTTGCGGCCGACTACGAAATTGTTTGCGTGGTAATGAAAAACGTTTTGCCACTTGCAACCACCCGCCAGACGGTTGTCTTCCCAACTCCTTATGTTTTCAGATAGTCTTTTGTCATTTGTCAATTTGAATGAATGTGGATTTTAATCTTGATATTGGCTGCAACAGTGTGACGAAAATGTAAATTGAAACTGCGTTGTTTTCTAACTACTGCATTAATCACAAACGATCGTCCACGTGACTTATTCTGTCTATAAAAACATAACAGAGTTCGTTGTAACCGAATACGACCAGAAGTTTGTCACCACGGGTGTTCTTAGATACGCTAGAATTGATTATACAGCTATATTTTTAGCATCTAAACGTGTACGTGGGCAAGCCGTCATTTCAAAAGAGAGTTATTTGCAAGACTGTAACACTAACCCTGTCGGAGGCTTTCCAATTGGTGTTAGAAGCAGTCTGCTGGGACAGAGTCCTTCAAGCAACAGATGCAAACGCAACTTATAAGGGTGAGTTAGTTTCTTTCGATGCACAAACTCATTGCGTTTTAAAACGCCGCTAGAGAGACACAGTATGTCGAAAACCATGGGTTACATCTTATACTTTAAAGAAGATCAAAAAGGAAGAGCGGTAGTTTAAAAAAAATTATAGGATCCCATGCAGCACCTCCTCTTACTGCATTTAAGAGATTTTGTAACGACTAATTTTTGCAGCGAGACAAAGCAAAAGACCTTATTTAACAAAATATTTTGCTATAGTGCGCGTAGTTGAGACTTGCTATGGGATAACTAAACGCACTGATGGACTGAGGCGGGAAAAATGAGACGAAGAAGATCTTCACGAAGGAGAGAAGTTAATATTTATAATGGTTACTTTGTCTTCGTCTACACAAGTTTTCTTGTAAATAATAGAGCATCTAATAAGACGTCAGGGGGTGGAAAGTCTAATGCACTGTCGTCAGAACAATCAGGTAAAATAGCCTTCTTTTGTTTAAAGAATTCTGATGCCATTGATGTGGACGGTATAGAAATAACGCCTGTAAAGTACGTCAGCATCGTCAGCCCCATCCTAGCACACATGTATAACCCGTGTATCTCTACAGCTGTTTTTCTTCCTAAAATTCAAGTTGCCCGCTTTATATTCTTAAATAAAACAAGGTGATACGAGTAACTTTTGTATCTACAGGCTGGTATCAATTCTGCCCGCCCGCCTTTTAGAAATTTTGCAAAAAGTTATTTCAAACTGCATGTCGTGCTCTGTAGCCATCACAATATAATACCAACCTACCACAATGTGATACACCACAGTACGGTTTAAAAAAAAAACAGCTGTGCCGAGCTGGCACTGCTAGATCATAAGGAAGTTATCCAAAAGAGGGTTTGAGTAAAAACACGTTGTTTTTGGTGTTTCTTTGATTTTGTCACCTTTTTTAACTGCATTATGCACGCCACACTGTTTTAAGAATTTCATAAATATAGCATACATGGACTTCTTCTAGCCCTGTTCAAAAGATGCCTATACGACACGTTCGAGTATGTTGATATAAATTTATTTAAATCTCTGAAAAATTTTTTCAGGACTTCCTCAAGGCACCATTTTAGGTCCCGTATAATTCAGTTTTGTACATTAACTCCCAGCAAATCCCTCATTCGCTGATGGCATTGCATTGCTAGGTAATTCTGGGGGTGAATTGCGAAGCATGATCAGTGACTTCGAAAGACGAAGGAGAAGAGTGGGACAAAAATTAATGAGCAGAAAATTAGTGTAATGTTCAGCAGCCTCGGAAGGGATCGAGCGGCAGCTCACCATTGGTAGCGAGACGCTGGATGTGGTAAAATAATACATCCATTTAAGGCAGGTAGTGACGCAGATTCGGAGCACGACTGTGAAATAACTATAATAAGAATGAGGTGGAGCGCATTTGACAGGTACTCGCAGATCGAGAATGGCCTTTACGAGTACCTCTTCAGATAAAACTATAGAACCAACTTATCTTACCACTTCTCACCTATGAACTGAAATCTCCAATCTACAGGAGTGAGACGTGTAGAGAGCGCAGGGAAGCAGAATGATTCACAGAACAATCGCAGGGTTGATGCAATCCTAGTCGAAAAGAAGAAATGCGCTTGAGCAGGGCATGTAACGCGATGGGAAGGTAATCGGTGGTCGTTAAGGGTAACATTCCTGGATTTCATTAAAAGGCTGCGCATAGCAGAAGGTGCAAAAAAGTTGCGTGGGCGGATAAGATTATGAACTTTGAGGGGATAAGGAGGCCGTGGTTTGCACAGAACAGAGATAATTCGAGATATGGGGCAGAGGCTTTTCACATTCAGTGGGCGTAGTCAGGCTGCTCCTGATGATGATTACATTAACAGTATTGTACACATTTGCTCAGAGACCATGACATACGCCGATGGCTCGAATGTTTTGGATTCATTCGTTGTGAAGCTGAAGGAATCGACAAAGTAAAAAAGAAAGCGCAAATTTGACTCGTGTAGCTGTACTGAACACTTAAAAATGATCAATGAAACGAAAGTAACCTTTTTATCACCAAAAAAAGAGGGTATCTTTAGAGGACACCTTAGTCTTTAAAACGCCGCACTATGACGCAGGGATTGAAAGACGAAAATTCCTATTGGCAAATCACATGTGCTTTCGAAAATAACAGTGAAAAAAATGCAGCCAAATCTTAAATGCGTAAGCATGCTTTTTTTTCCATGTGTCCTTTTTGGCCCATTGGCGCTGCCTATATACAGAATGCTAATGTCGTCCAAAACAACTTTTATGGTGTGTGCTATGCGATTTCTTTCTTGCTGTGAGAAACCAGCCTCATCTCTTCTGTCAGCATTTAAAGCAAATTAAAAGAACCATGCCAACCTTATGGCATTGAGCTCAGAAGAAGCCGTGGTAGGATGGGAATGAATTTCTTAGGTACTGGCTGTAGAAGCATGGCTATGTTACGCACGCCCTATGACGAGCACGTGTGGCTCCTTTCCGTGGTCACGTAACAACCACCTGCACCTGCCTGGCACCTCCTTCGTCGTGTTCAGTTTGGTGCGCACTTGGGGGACGAGCGCCCCTACAACCCGAACGCACTCCTCCTCTGATCGTACTGTTGCTGCGCGTAACAAGGAGGTGAGGGCCTGAAGATGTGCTGCGGTTCCAAGCCTGTCCTTTACGGAGTGCGCGCAGAACATACGGCACGAGATCTTGGTATTGTGCCCAATCACGCGCCGCATGATAGCATCAGCATATTTGTGCCCGCACGTTCGACACACCGAAGGAACAGCATTTACGTCAGCCAGCGTAACGCGGGAGACCCCAAGATATGAGTATCGCCTCTCTGAGTTTTGCTACTGCCAAACGCAAACATTCCAAAAAGGGACATTTGTACTGAAATCCCTGCCAGTAGAATACACACAAGCTTTATTACTTATTTTTTTTTATAGAAATCACCACGCATTTGACATTTTTTAGTTCTGTTATGTCGGTTTAACATTTGTTTCTTAGCGAAAGGGCTCCCCAAACACATGCCAGGGACAAGACCCAAAACACGCCCCTTTAAAATCATTAAATCAAAGTGTTTAAATAATTCAGTAACAAATATTATAGTAAATATTATGCTTCCGATAAGGGGGGGGGGGGTGCTGCACAATCATCATAAATTATATAAAAACAAAAATATGGAACAAGAGTGTCTTTTAAAGTGCTGTAGAATTTAGCTTTAATGTTCCACTTGTGCACCATAGGCAAATCAAGGGTTAATATTAGCTCGCAAACAATTATTATAGTAAACAGTGTTAAAACAATTGGGGTATATTTTACACTGGAGTGATTTCGTTAAAAATTAAACTTTATTACTTGTTTGGCGTGGGGAGCCACTTGTGTAACTTGCTGGCTGCCAGTGCCGCACACATGCGCAATGTGCTTAAGCGGCACAGAAGTATCAAAATGTAAATTAGTGCCAATAAAGGAATTAGAACTACAATTACATTTGAATAAATAAATTATTACATAACAGAAATTTTAAATCGAAATCACTACTTCTGCAAAACAGACTAAAATTTATGATCTATAATTCATCCTTTGCATTTTGCCTAAACTACTCTTATATAGTCGAGAGAACACCAGAACCTAGCTCACTGCACCTCCTAAGTTTACAGAATAATTATTATGGATTGTCCAAAATGTAAGATATATAGCACGTGCCTCCCAATTTTTTCGTCGCTCAAAGTGTTAAAGGAAAAATTATGTAAAGTGCAAATATGATGTGAGTGCCGTTTAATCATGCAACGCCTTAGTGATTTTCAATTTAGTTGGAAACCTGCGCCCTAACCATATCATCTAAAACACTCGAAAACCAGAACGATAGAAAGTTCGTAAATGCCGCCCACGTTACGACCAACGGACAAAAACTATCTGCCACGAATACTGAACAACATAAGAAAGGAAGGTATGGATATATTTAACTTGCTTTTCCGTGCTTTGTATAGAGTTTTTGTTCTTGGACCGCTTTCTGTAAATTTGCGCAAACATTTTTTATTCACTTTTGATTTCGACTTTCTCTGTACCATAACGACCAACTAATTAAATGGGTTTAAAAAGTTTTGCGATGTGGATTTTAATGACGAGTGTATTTTCTGATATCCTTCAAATTGTTTATGTCAAAGGGTGCTTGTAAATTATTTTTTTGTGTTCCATTCTGCGGCCGAGTATCCCATAAAGGGGCCGAAGAATCTTCAAACCGTAGATGCATAGCTTTGCCCCGACCCCCTTCTAATATATATATATATATATATATATATATATATATATATATATATATATTATATATATTAGTTGCGAAAACATGAGGTACTTGACTCCTCAAAAATAATATACATCGAAGTATATGCTTCGTTTAAGGAAAATTTTTTTTTTACTCGAGGTTTCGATCGGAGGACTGATCTTTTTCAAGAAAAGTTCGGCAGAGAGAAAAAGATCGGTCCTCGGATCGAAACGTCGAGTAAGATAAAAATGTGTCCTTAAACGAAGCATATACTTCGATGTATATATATATATATATATATATATATATATATATATATATATATATATATATATATATATATATATATATATATATATATATATATATATAGAGAGAGAGAGAGAGAGAGAGAGAGAGAGAGAGACGTTGTGCTGCTGCTCATGATGATATATGTGCAGGTACCTGCAGAATTATTCATAGAGCCGCACAAGCGGCAGGTTCTCCTCCACCCCCCACCAGCTGACGCAAACTAAAATGGCCGCGTAGAGTTAACCTTTTGGGGGAAACTCAGTGCTAGCAGCGCTAAGCTAGGCCACAAGAGAACGAGCTTCGCCCGCGCATGCGCAGACCATAACTGTATTCTTGCGCCGGCACTTGTATGTTATTAATGGTACATTGCAGCAATTCTGCGAGCACGCTGCATGAAGAAGTTTTGGTTTTCCTAGGGAAACTCCCATAATTGTGCGGATTATCTCCTACATCAGCCGAGCAGCGTTTAAAAGAAATTGTGGAAAAGTTTTTGTGGGAGCAACAACAACAAATATGAAAAAGAAGGTAAACAGCCCCGCCAAAGATTGCACATTTCCCCCGGCTGTAGACGAAATTCTTTCTAGAAGCGTTCAGATTTCTAAGAGCACACACATCCGTGCTTCTAAGAACAATGATGTTGCAAATATCGTCGAACGTTTCCGCAGCGGCTGTCATATTACGGTTAGAATCACGTGGTCTGACTATATGTGTTGCTACATTAGCGCGCCCTCTATTATTTCCTGACAATAACGGTTCGCTTTTAAGAGGGGTTACAACAATGTGGGCCACCGCGGTTATCCTGAATGCTTAGAGAAGATGCATGAAAGTGCGGCTGCCTTTTTTCGCTGCTGCTGGTGTTGGCCTGTGTTGGAGGGTTGCGTACCGACTGTGGCGGATTGGCCAAGGTGCGGTGAAAACTCGCAGAAATACAAATGTTCGTAGTTTAGTTGGGCAGTTATTTCCCAGCTTTTTACTTGAATACAATATAATTAAGAAAAGCATAATTTACACAGATATCTCCCTGGGGCAATGGTATAATCATGGAGAGAATCACACACTCTTTTCAGTACATGGCCCCTGGCGCTCGACTCAATGTAGAGAAGAACTGGAATAGAAATATTAAACCCTAATCTCGCGAGGGGGATCTCCAAGTATGTTGTTCGGAACGAAGCAAACCGCAAGCAGGAGAGGAGAAAGCGATCAAGTGAATCAATTTCCTCATTAGAATCCCAAAGGTTCGGCAGAGGGAACCCTGATCGGCATAAATAAAGATTCAATCGTCGCATTCCGCTGTGGAAAAGGGTCATGGATAGCTCGCATCGCCGTGACGTGCATAAGCTGAGACTCGAAGGAAATATAAACTGCTTTAAATTTGCTGTAGCAAGAAAATGTGCTTTTTAAAATTTGACAGCATGAAGAATTGAAGGAAATATGTCAGAGGAGCGTCCTTCGAGACTTCCTGCGCTGTCAAGACAGAAAGGCTGCCAGAAATTATATTGAGCTGATAGACATTGCGGGGAATGTTTAGTAAAGCCAACTGCATCGCATGGACTTCAGCAACGAATATATATGTTTAATAAGGGGCCCGAGAAGAGACACTGCAAACTACAATTTCAGAATAAATGGCAGCAACCGCAATTTCGCTTGCAGGGAGTCATCTCTGTATACTGCAGTATAGTTTGGGGAGCAGTGGATATATATTTTTTTTTTACCAGCCCATGAAAAAAATTTTCCAGGAAATTTTTTTGCATTCCTGGGGAGGGCGTGGTCAGAGTAGGCAGCATCGTCAGGCTCTGGCTCCTAATCTGTAAGAAAGAACTGAGCGTGACAGAAATTTTTGACAGCAAGAAATTCAAACGCACAATTTTTTGGAGTTTATAGCAACACAAATTAGTACCGGAGACGAAAACGGGCTTCCTCGTAAACCTGGAGCCGGCAAGCCACTGAATAGTCTCTAAAGACCGTAGAAAAATACACACACTTAGAAGCTCAAGCAAAAAATTTAATCAGATTTCCCCGCCTCCAAGTGCAGCACGATATTTCTCACTGTTTTTAATAGTCCAAGGTAAAAACGCAAAGCGCGTCTCTCCAAAATATTTACAAAATAAACGATGAAGCTTATCAATTACGCACCCGGAAGAGAGAACGCAAGTAAAATGAAGTTACGGCCTTACCTACCCTTTACGCTTAAAGAGAAACAGTAAAGTGTCAAAATGCATGCAGAATTTTTGTTCCTGATTTTCACCAACCTGCCAAGAGCTCGCTCACCTTACAGCTCATTGCTATTGCTGGCCGCCAATCTAACTTAAGATCGTTAGCAACGCTCAAGTATTTTACCAAATAAACCTGTGGAACTAGGTGGGAGCGATACAGAATGAGGATATAAAGAGAGGATGCCGGTTGGGGGAGGGGAATGAATGAATGAAAACCTTTATTGTATAAGGGTTATTTCTCGCAGCGTAGGGAAACAAGGCCAGCCCTCTTAGTAACATTTAAACCTGACTTTGCATTGTCCAACCAGACTTCCAAAGCATTCAGATACGCTTGCAACAACTAATACATGGAATGAATACCCTGAGCAGAAGCGATGACTGCAATGTCATTTCCGCACGCATTGATATTCAAGGCTTGGTTTAGGTGGAGGGCTCCGAAAATTTTCGTCTACCTGGGGTTCTTTAGCGCGCACTGACATCGTACAGTATGCATGCCTTTAGCATTTCGCCTCCATAGAAACGCGACCGCCGCGGCCGGGATTGAACCCGCGTCTTTTGTATTAACAGCCGAGCACCATAACCACTGATTGCCCGCGGCGTATTGGAAAGCTTAGTAAAGAGGGATGCCTCGCCTTAATATAATAAAGAGCTATGGCGAGAGGAAAGAGGGTAGTGCGTACGTATTGGAATTCAGTTCCTATGAACACCCCTGAGGAAGGGACCGAGTTGGTCCCGAAACCTTGGGTTAAGTTAAACATATTGGTTGGCGTCAGTTTCCTCTCACCTATTTCAAGAACCCAACCAGACGGACTTCCGTCGAAGACGTTTTCGTTCAAATCCCACAACAATTATCTATCATTTCAGAACTCCCTTATAAATGCAGATGAATACAAATCAGATTGCAGGTAAGCTGGCTTCTGAAGCCGAACATTCTGCTAGAGGCTATCGTACACCCTTGCAATATCCAATGTAACTATAGCTGATACCTCTTTCTTCTTGACTGCAACCCTTATTCGGCGCCCTAGTTTTGTTTGTGCAGACCAAAACGAACACCCACGGCAGAGACCAATTTGAGCCTCACAGAAGGCATGAAGATTCGAAACATGACACCTGTGGAGGCTTTGTAACACCCGTTCCACTTTCGCGGAAACCTTGGAAAGCAGAAGAGAATGTTTCGATCTTATTAATTTGACATGTTGATGACGTTTAAATTATTAGTGATTATATGAATTAAATATAATTGATTAGAAAGCAGAATAAAAAACCCTTGCTCCAGGTGGGATTCGAACCCGTGCCGTCCAAATTCCGCGTACGATATTCTGCCAACTGAGTTATGGAGGTGGCTGTCCAATTTCCTAATTTCGGGGGTATTTGTGTTGTGCGTTACCTAACCTTGAGAGTATTCACGAGCTGCACTGCCGTCCATAGCGGCGGTTATAGTATATTCTTTATCACCGCGAATGGCACGTAGAAAGTGATGGAACGTCGAGCGCGGAAGGTGTGCAAGAACACTCTTATGCAACCTATCGCATCTAAGCTCCCAGAATCTAGGCTGTAGTGAGTGGGGCGGAGCCTTCGTGAGCAGAAGTCAAAGAGATATTGCGTCCTGTACACGTATGAAAAAGACTTTCGGTACCTGCGCAAGACAAATAGGTGCTTAATTTTGCTTGGTACTCGTGCTTAGCTTCAGTTGTTTTCCTTTGAAACGAAGCTGGAAAATTTTAATTTATTCAATTGTGCGTCCATTGTTCCATACGGCCTTCCTGCGCCAATGTGCTTCCTCGCACTCCTCATTGCATCACCACGAAAGAGTCTTCTTTTTGACAGCTTAATGAACCGTAAAAACCAATCGCCAAGTGGTATCTATTAAAGATGTTAAAACTCGAGGTTCCCGGTCCGAGTTAGGCGAGACGACAGTGGAAGATATGGCTCGACCTAAGAATTTTCTTGAACTTTAAACTCTCTACGAATTTTTGCGATGAACAATTCGTTTAAGGGGACGGCACGTTATGGTGGAGGTTATAGAGTGATGGTCACTGGATCTACAGCAGTCTGCTCTAGACCACGAGGATACCCGAGACTCATTCATTAAGTGCCTAAGTGAAATTAATCGCTGAAAGAGAATGTGTCATCATTAATGTTATGGCACGGCTGTTGTAACAGTGAATAGCATTTGCGCACATCCAAGACCAAAATATCTGCCGACCGAACACAGTACAGAAACCTCGCATAGCACTATGCGAGGTGAAGGAGAAAACCATTCTGTGTTATTGCGCGTTAAATCATCCAAATAATCCATACTATGGACACCTGTGGAGAACTAGGTATTCGCAGCTGTCCGAGAGGCACACTGCGGTACAACGATATCAAATGCAACAATCTCACAATTCGGTCGCATAACTATTTGAGACACACTGAAGCACGATAGATCTTTCGTATTGAAATCAATAGCAAGCGCACAGCCCTGTGGTGAGGAATACCGGCTCTAAGCACATGGAAATATTTAAGCGAGTATGACCGATTGAAAAAGACCGATATGCTTGCATTAAAAGAATCTCTGAACTGTGTTTTAGTGTAAGCTGCTTTAAGTGATGGAAAAAAGGTGCGCTTGAGTGACAGTTCTAGTGAAAAACTGTTAAACCTGTCACGAATAGTGTTTAAGAAATGAGGCTTCGAGTGTCTCTTTCAGTATATCGGATTTCTTTGTGACGCCTAATGAACCTTTCTTGATCTTGACATTAGAATGATCAGATTCAGAACGCCGCGCTGCAGAGTGGGATATGCCATTTACGTGTCTGAATGGAAAATGTTCGTGAGGAGCACGAACCTAAGGGTGCCAGGCTCCAGCTTCCGGGCTGGCTTCTTCTTCACGGGAAACCTTTGCTGTGATCTCGCTTTTAGCGCTATTAGTTTTGTGAGAGCCCTTCGTGCTCCCTGAGATGCCGTGTTATATCTTAAAGCTGAAAAAGCCTCATGGCAAATTACGCACTCTACGTCACCTTTAAATAATACCTTTCAGATCTAATTTTGTTGCCCACCGATTCCATTCATTACTGTTCTAGCACCTGTACTACTAGCGCTTCTGCAGCTTACTTTTTCACAAATCCGCCTGCGTGTTTCTTGTATTGCTTTTCATAGCTGCAGTCCTTTAACTATAGGTGATTTTCTTCATTCAGGCTGCCTTGAATTGCTAAACAACACTTTATGTAGTCGGCGCCTGCCCATTGTTTATATGCTCTTTGTTCGTCGTCCTTATTATCGCCGTTTTAAATCCATTTGGCATCTGATGACGTCTTCAACCTTTCTCGGACAGAAAACGCTATAGGGCATGATCCGGAGTTCCCGGGTTCGAACCCGACCGCGGTGGCTGCGTTTTTATGGAGGAAAAACGCTAAGGCGCCCGTGTGCTGTGCGATGTCAGTGCACGTTAAAGATCCCCAGGTGGTCGAAATTATTCCGGAGCCCTCCACTACGGCACCTCATTCTTACTTTCTTCTTTCACTCCCTCCCTTATCCCTTCCCTTACGGCGCGGTTCAGGTGTCCAACGATATATGAGACAGATACTGCGCCATTTCCTTTCCACCAAAAACCAATTATTATTATTATTATTATTCCTGGTTCCAGTATGTGGACCCTAATATTAGTGCAAAAACACTATTTCACGAGGTCAAACTGGCTCACCGGTTTGTGTGATGCATGACATTAAGGGTGACCTTGGGCAAACAATAAATAAAACAAACAATCTCGCGCTGTGCATTGCGCATCTTCTTCATCAACTAGTAGAGTAATGTAAAACTACCATTCGCGCTATCTGGTGGTAGAGACAGAGAGATGTGCGCTGCATGCGTTGGAGTGGACAACGCTGTGCCAGAGTCCCGGCACTACAGCAATACGCGTTGGTATTGGAAACATTGCTGCGGAAACGCGGCACTAGAGTGTAGGCCACCGGCGTATATTAGATAAATTGGCATTGACGAAGAAAAAGTTGAGGATGCGCATAACTGGCTCCAAAGGTCAGTGAACGCCTCAATCGCGCTTTCAGGTAGGCGGTTGCGGTGTCCACTTGAAGAAAACTGTGTTTCGCACAATATTTCGCGCTTAGCAATAATATAGCGCCAGCCAATTGCTTTTATTTTTTATTCCAATATATGAAGGGAATTTAGCTCGCATTTTATGGGTACCTTTCGCACTGTTGCAGCATGGCAACTTCAAACAACTCGCCCTGCATTTTGTCTGCCAGAAGTGCTATTTTAAGTCAAGCTCATTACTGTGCTGTACTATGTTCCAAAATTGATTTTTCTTTGTAAAGCCGATTCATTAGGTGGCCCTAAGCAGAAAATATAAGAAATTACTCTTAAACTTTGTGCGCTAGCCGATTGATAACACAGTGCTCCCGCCAGGATGTCTAAAAAAAGAAACCTAACTAGAGGGACACTTAGGTTCCACATTCAGGCTCGTTCACATTTCGGCATTCGGAGGCGACAGAGAGCGAAATGAGCGGCCATCGAAATGCTGCCTAGTTCGCACGTGCCGGCCACCACGTCCCCGCTCGTTGTCTGTGTGTCGTATGCTGACGGCGCACACAGATATGGCAAGAAACGAGGTTAATCGACGCTGTCTACGTATCATAACCGTATGCACGCTTACGTACTTACGCTAAATGACGCTATTTTGCCGTACCTTACGCCATTTCTAACATTCTCACTTTTATAACACAGACGCAACAATGATGATGTCCATGTTGGTAACCCTTTGCAACGATTGGTTACCTTATCGTGATCCGCCAAAATACACACTAAACTCAAAAGTAAAAAAGCAACAAGAAAAAGAAGCACTGCGCGCGCGCACACTCACTCGCACACCCGCACGCACGCAAACGCGCACGTACACACACCCGCAGTTACAAAGCCTCTCAGTTTCGATAAGCCCGTTATAAGGGCCTGCGCTTGGCTTGCGTCCACCAGTGTTGCAGGCGTGGCTTGGTGGTTATAGTGTCCATTTCGCGCTCCATTTCCATTTAGCCCAGTGCTTCAGGGAGGGTGGCGCCCTCCCTCTGCTGCAGGTTAACCTTCGTTCAATGCAGCACCAAGTTCTCCTGCGTCTCCACGGCTTCGCCGCATCCCCTGCAGACTGCAGCTTGGGTGTCGATGGTTGGGTCGAACTGTTTACGGTATTACAATGTGCGCAAAGCACTCGCAAGGGCCTCGAACAACAGTCCACTGCCAACGCTGTTATCATGCAGTGGACATCTCCGATTTTTGACTTGTGCATGCTATACAATGTCAGTGATGTCTTGGCGGTGAGCGCTTCACGCGGCGCTGTTTCCTCGTTCTCACAAACACGCTTGCGCCTCTCTCGCGTCCACGCTGGCGTTCAGATCCGCGAGAGCTTTTTTTTAAATTGCTCATAGGCGTTTGATCCAGCTTGCGCGGATGCAAGTTGCGACCAAATAGTCGAACACTCCGCGAGCTCATCCTTCGCGGCTCATGAACTGCAGGCGGCCTCGGTATGCCAGATTGCTTGAGGCTTCTCGCACCTCAAAAGATGTCCAACCGAGATCGTCTTGAATCGCTTCACTGGACACTGCGCCGTGACATCCAGGTGCTATTATTTTAACCCAGTGCCGCCATCTGTTTGTTAGGAGGGGATCCACTGTTGTAAACAAAACGACGCTCCTCATAAGCCTAAAAGGGGCAGAATGCTCACTTCAAAGAAAAAAAAATTAAGCAAATTTATCGCACATAAGATTTTTTTATAGGCGAGATGAGACGAAGCGAAAGACCGGTGGTCCATTTATGACCAGTGAACGCACTGAAAGAGGCAGTAACAGCGACGAATTCAATCCGAAGCGCGTCGTCCTGCATCGAAGGGCGGCGCCACGTTTTCGCCTCAAGAACCGCAATTTCGTACTCGCAGCCGTACTGACCGATTAGAATGGGCGGAGATTTTTTTTGGCGGCAGAACTGGTCCTGTGTATGACGCAGTAACGTAAATGACTTAAGGCTCATAAATGCGGAATCGGTTGGTCACTCTGCCGCGCGCCACTGCGCTGAAATGGCAGTTTCTGCCATTGGTGCGGCTTGTGAGACCCAGGTTACTCTTACCGAGCAGCCTCTCCAATACCAATTATTATTTTAACTGCCCCCTCAGAAGGTGGGCAGTTTATTCGCAATCCTATACGAAATTTGCGATGACGTGACAAGGTCACGTGACCTAGGTGGCCCACTTTAGCGGATATTTCTGTTTTAACCAACGATGGCGGCGTTGGCTTTTCAGCAACACAAGGACATTAACGCTAGCGCGTTAAATTAACCAAACGCTAAGCAATTTCGGAGCATAGTTTAAAAAAATAGACAATTCATCCATCAGCCTTAAAAGACTCCAGTGACAAGCTAATACGACCTAATGAGTGTGCAAATGTCCTCAACAGTGTATTCATTTGAGCTTTTTTCGAAAATCTGTGTTCTGTAACCCCTGCATGTACCAGTGCAGGCTTTTTACCGATTGATTCTATTCCCTTTGATCCTGCTGGAGTACAAAAAATATTCTAAAAACAAAAATTTTTCGGCTTGTGGTGTTGATATTATTTCTATGTTTTGGATTTAAACCAAAGTGTAAAGCGCAATAATACTCTCTTACCTATTTCGGCAATTAATTCAAACAGCCTGCATACCAGAAGAATGGATAGTATCGAAGGCGATTCCCTTGCATCAGTCTGTTGATCTACCTCCCGCATAATTATTGACCCATCTCCCTTACCAGCATTCCGAGTAAAATTATGGAGCATGTTATTTACTCTCACCTAGCAGCATTACTTGATTCTAATGCCCTTCTTACTGTCAGTCAACTTGAATTTTGGATGTTTTCTTGTGAAACACATTTTTTAACTTCACTCATGAGATATCTCAATTCATTGCATGACAGGAGTTCCGTTTTCGACAGCATCTTCCTCTATTTTGTACAGGTGTTTAACAAGGCCTCTCGTCAACTGCTTTTTCTTAAAGTAGGTAAACTTAACTTTGACCCTAAAGTTCTTAGGTGGCTGCATTAGTTTCTCACTAATCGTTCACAACATGTCACCGCTAATAACGCCTCCTCCTTGACTTCTCCAGTTGGACCTGGAGTGCCGCTAGGCTCTGTTCTAGGGCTTCTGCTTTTTCTTATATACATCAATGACTTACCTGACAACATATGTTCAGCAATAAATCTTTTTGCAGATGACTGCTTCATATACCTGAATATATCCGTGACGCTGATGTAGCTCTTCTTAAATTGAATATAAATCAATCTCTTGAAGGGACTAAGAAGTGTAACTGGAACTAAACATCAAGAAATGCAAGTGCCTGCGTGTTTCTCGTCGTAACACCACATTACCTTCATATCGTCTTAATAATAGTAGCTCTTAGACTGTGCCTTTGTCTAAATATTTAGGTGTATTTATTTCCCATAAAATTTCGTGGAAAGTGCATATATATTATGTAAGCAACAAAGCTGGGCTACATACGCCGTAACTTTTTCCTTTCTTCTAGTTCCGTAAAATTTCCACTCAACAAGTGGTTGGTCCGTACTACACTGGAGTATGCTGCATCCATCTGGGACCCCTATCAACTAATCTACCGACCCGAATCTGCACAGAACCGTCAAGCCCGTTTCACTCTCTCCAGGTATAACCGTAACTTTAGTGTCACTGCCATGAAATCAAGCTTATCACTGCCGCTACTTTCGCAACGTATAAATATATTCTGCCTTTGTCTATTTCATAAGATTTACTACGATAACCCAAACCTTTAGAGCAAAATCATAACGCCACCATGCTAGGTTCCAGCTCGAATCGATCATCCTCACGAAGTTGGTAATCCTTCAAGCCAAACAAATCACTTCTACAACTCATTCATCCCCAACACATCGGCACAACAGAATCACCTTCCCCAGACGGTCGTCGAAATATGTGACCATTATGCGTTTAAATCTACTTTAACAAACCTGATGTTAACAGAGTACATGGAATTGTTGCGTACTGCCATTTGTTTATTCTTTTTTAGTTTATCTGGCGATTCAAACAATCCTTGTTTCTTTTTTTTTTCTCCACAAATTGTGCTGTTTAAGTATACATGACTGTATATTTGAGCAACAGTTTTTTCCTGCCTATTAAAAAAAAAGTTGCTTAGTGTGTTTTGTTGCGTTGTGTGATTGTCCGCTTTTATTATTTGCTCATAATCTTGTGCAAATAGCTGTTAATTTGTTTCGTTGCACTACTGTAACCTATTGATTTGCGCGAGCCATATTTTCTTTAACATCTTGCATTAAGAGTGACTGCTGTTTTTTTTCTTTTTTGCCTACTATACCCTACTTTACTCTTTAAAGCCCTCGGGCCCTGAGGGTACTGAGATAAATAAATTAAATAATCTTTATTTGTATTGCAGCCAATAGGTTACAACGCTGCTTTCAGATCGGCTTATCTCTTCTAGCTGTGGCACTGCAAACGCGCCTTCTCACGCCGCTCGCTGCACCCAGCAGCTCTCTCGTTCCCACACACCTGTAATAGTGAACTGGCTGCATGTAGTGCTTAACTTGCCGCCGGTGTCCCTACTCACAACTAGGTCATTCCACGTCAACTGACACAGATTATGCATTTGACTGTCTTCGATTTCTTAAAAAGAAAGGTCATAGTTTATTCCCTGAGTATGGTAAATGCTACACGAGCTTGTTTATTCACAAAAAATAATTTTAATGCCATGGCTGCCATCAAAAGTTAGGAAGCGGTATCAAAACTTTGACTGATGGAGCATTTCTATAATAATAATTAATAATTCGTTTTGGGGGGAAAGGAAATGGCGCAGTATCTGTCTCATATATCGTTGGACACCTGAACCGCGCCGTAAGGGAAGGGATAAAGGAGGGAGTGAAAGAAGAAAGGAAGAGATAGGTGCCGTAGTGGAGGGCTCCGGAATAATTTCGGCCACCTGGGGATCTTTAACGTTCACTGACATCGCACAGCACACGGGCGCCTTGGCGTTTTTCCTCCATAAAAACGCAGCCGCCGCGGTCGGGTTCGAACCCAGGAGCTCCGGATCAGTAGTCGAGCGCCCTGACCACTGAGCCACCGCGGTGGGTATGGAGAATTTCTGAAAATAGGATATTTTACGCCTGACTAAAACATTCGTGAAAAAGACAGTGCGCTTTCGTACGCAATAATTTTAAATGACTATTTTTTTTTCTCAAATATTAAAACAGAACGAGGTACAAAACTACGAGAATTGGAATTTTTTTTCTCCAGTTTTATGTGATGACAATAGTCAATCAAAATATCTTTTCATGTTTTCAGGACAACAAAGAAGCAGAGAAAAATGTTCAAATGACAAAGCCTGAGGTTATCATCATCACCATCAGAAAACATGAGCCGTGTGAGATAAAAATTGTAAAGTTGAGGAAAGTTTTTTGCGGTATATTCAGCCGTATTTGCATGGTCCTAGTAAGAATATGAAAGGTTGTACGTTGCACCGTACCAATAACTGACATTTAGTTCATGATAAGAACGTAAGAATTCCTTTAACCAAGACCGCTCTAACCTGTCTGGCTACTGCCGGGATTGTGACCGGCTACAAAAACGTAAGCGATGAGAGCCAAAATTTGAGCACACCACTGTTCTATTCACGCACCATAATCAATTCACAGGCGAGCTAGAGGAAGCGTATTACATCCAAAATCAATCGCCACGTGCATCAACACCCCTTTAATCACCCTAACAAGCCACGAAAAAGTTTTCCTTGATGACACTTGATTTTGTCCCGTGTATTTCTGCTTTCGTGCCTATGTTTACTGCATTGCTTTAAATCTCTTGTTGATGCGCGTGTAATACGTTCCTGAATAATATTCTTGGTGCGGCGTCATTGAACTTTTGTCTCTTGCTTCTTTTTTTGCCTTTTTGTGTACATATTGCTGCTTTTCCCAATAAAAGTTCTGTTGCGAATGAGCCTTCGTGTCTTGTCTTCTTCTCCGCGTCCTTGTTTTTTTTTTTGCGCTGGTTAGCCATGAATTTAATGATGTTTAATAAGAACGCTTTTTATTTTCGTTTAGTACCCGTTCCGTGCCTGTTCTTCAGTGCAGTGCAGGCTGGACCCTGCTGCAAACATATATATATATATATATATATATATATATATATATATATATATATATATATATATATATATATATATATATATATAAGCAGTTAGGCACTGCGTGTATACAAGGGTGCGCTGGGCCTGAACGCTGCTATATTCGGCAATACAGAAATCTGTTCAAAAGCACTGTTACAAAAAAAAAATAAAAAAAAATGAAGCGGCTAGTTAGAAGGAACATCAGGACTTTCCGCGTGGTGACTGGAGATGCGGACCAAAGACCACTGCAGCAACGCTCCTCATCCCCCACCTGAGTGAACAAGAGGCAATATCAAAATTGCAGGTGTTGCTCTCTTGAGTGATCACAAGCAGAATGCCTTGTGTTCCCTCACGTAAACAGTAATGAGCTGCTCGTCTGCCACGAGGGGCGGCTGATAAAAAGCAGGAAGCTGAAAAAAGCAGAGTGGAAACCGGTTCGCAAGACTGCGCCGCCGTCGCCGCGGTGGCTCAGTGGTTAGGGCGCTCGGCTACTGATCCGGAGTACGCTGGTTCGAACCCGACCGCGCGGCCACGTTTCGATGGAGGCGAAGCGCTAAGGCGCCCGAGCGCAGTGCGATGTCAGTGCACGTTAAAGATCCCTAGGTGGTAGAAGTTATTCCGAATCCCTCCACTACAGGGCACATTTCGTCCTTTCTTCTCTTAATCCCTCCTATATCCGTTCCCTTACGGCGCGGTTCTGGTGTCCGCCGAGGTATGTGAGACATTTACGGCGCTATTTCCTCTCCACCCAAAAAACTCTGTGAGCGAAGAGGAGTGAGGTGTTTCGCGATTGCCTGAAGGCAGGAATACAAGGCGAACGAGTTGGTCATTTTAGGTCTCTGTGTACTGGAGAAGGAGGAACTTGGCAGCTGGGCCTGAATTCAGGGGTCTCATAAGAGTCAAATACTGACACCGTGCGAGTTATTTACAAGGACGGACAAAACAATAACGGGAACTGCAGCCCTCTGGTTGCCACAGAAAAGTATGAAAGGAAACACAAGTTTAACTCACTGGGCGGTTTAATACAGCAGTACCTGTGAAAGGACCAAAGGAGTTTCAATACGTCAAGCCTTCAACTTTCTCAGGTGTGCTTGCAGGACTTACGCCGTACTACAATGCTCTAAACGTGGATAACCACGCGAACGGAACTTTGAAGACCCAAACATCTGGAGCATCCTCTTGGAGAACCGTGCAGCGTTGCTTATGTCTGGATTTTCAGCCGGCTCCAGCGTGCAGTGCAGCGAAGAGCAGGAACACAGCAAGGCCAGAGGGGGTAGTAAAAGCTGAATTTCCAATTTTAATTTCTCGCTTGAAACAAAAATTGTATCAATTCAGTCCGCGAGATAACCGCCATTCAAAGGTGATGCGCAGCGTACAACTTTTAATATTTTTCCTCGGAACAACTCACTAAGCAAATAACGTCTCCATATGAAGCGACAAGTAACTTTTCACATTTCTGATTTTTTTGGTTTGGTTTAAGGAGGTTTAACGTCCCAAAGGAAGGCAGGCTATGAGGGACGCCGTAGTGAAGGGCTGCGGAAATTTCCACCTCCTGGCAATATTTAAGGTGCACTGACATCGCATAGTGCACTGGCCTCTAAAATTTCACTTGCATCGAAATTCGACCGGTGGCGCTGGGTCAGCCAAGTGCCTTAAGCACTGAACCACTGCGGCGGCTATTGATTTTTTTTTTTTTGCTGACACGCCTTGCGCTTTCTGATCACTGAAGCATTTTTATCAGCTTTTCTGCCTTCTAGACAACTTAGTAAAGTATTGCGAATGACTAATGTGAGAACAATAAATTTTATAGAAATTTCAAATTTAGAGTTCTTTGAACCTTTTTTCTGCTATTCACCTGCGGCAAAATGAAACAAATTGTTTTGAAATTATTATGTATGCAGCGTAATGTTTTATTCCGATAAAATAAATTTGGAAATTATGTAAAAACAATGTATTTCACAAATTTTTGGTTAGAGTATAGGTGCTGCTATCATACGCAAACTCATATGCACAAAAAAATGCTTTCGCGCCAACGGCACAAAAACAATTTTTTCGCCAAACGAAAATGTGATATTAGCTGCCGCGGTGGCTGAGTGGTTACGGCGCTCGGCTGCTGGCCCGAAAGACGCGGGTTCGATCCCGGCCGCGGCGGTCGAATTTCGATGGAGGCGAAGTTCTAGAGGCCTGTGTACTGTGCTATGTCAGTGCACGTTAAAGAACCTCAGGTGGTCGAAATTTCCGGAGAACTTCACTACGGCGTCCCTCATAGCCTGCGTCTCTTTGGGACGTTAAACCCACATAAAAACATTTTAAAAATGTGATACTGTCTGCCCTAGTAGCGCAGTGAACCTTGAAGAATCGAAGGTGGTCGAAAGCAAAGTCTGTGTTTGTTGCAGGGGCCCGACCTATCTGTGTGACGCCGTAAGCTTTGAAAAGAAGGCCGCTCGGTGACGAAACCCGACGAAGTCCTTGCTAAGGCGCTGATCGGCCCGGGCGCCATGGCTTTATCTGCTGTTTCTGCATTTTGTCTTCTTATATTGCTCGCTGTTTCGTTGACCCCACGCTGAAGGCAGTGAGAACTCAGCCAATACGCCAGAAATTACTGTGAAAGACAGGATAACTCGCAGCGCAATAACACCAACGACGCCGCGCACGCAAAAACACAGGCAATTGCAACAGGCTACCGCCTTCTTGGGATTATTAACAGTCTCAGTGGCTGCGCCTGGTGCACTTCGCCGCTGATAAGTAACCGTCTGGCATGCCTTCTTTGGTATATGGCACGCAAATATCTGATTTAAAGTTTACTCTAGGTGGAAAACAAGTTTTTTTTTTCATAGGAATAACATGGCACCAAAGCGAAGCGGTATATTCTTGGCGGAGCGCACTGGTTTACTTACATGAACTCCCGCATAGTTTTGTACTGACAAGAGTCGGATGGTCTTGGAAAGCAGGCTGCACCTAGCGTGGCAGTCCATTTTAACGCTCAGTACGAGCGCTGTGTGATGGTAGCCTAAACACTGCACTTTAGCTTTGGATTGCTACACTCTGATGTCTTCGAGGCATTCCCTGTTTGCAAGTTGCCTTCATTGGACTTCCAATACACAGCCTGTAGAATCATAGCTTGAATACTAATAGAAACACTCGCTCCGCAAAAACATGCGTTACGGGCTTTTTTTTTTTTGCTAAAGTTTGGTCTCCTTTAGGGTTTATCTATTATTGATTTACTTATTTCAAAAAATGCTGCAGTGAGGCCAACAAAATGAACAAAAGAAAAATATATAATGACACAAAATGTTTACTTGTAAAAATAAACAAAGAATAGAAACCGCGAATCCGTTAAACATCCGTCCACAGAGACCAATATGACATTTTGCGCTGAAAAAAATTCGGCATCGAAACTTAAGATTGCTAACGTGTAGGAATGCGAAAACATTACTGCCCCTGGGTACACTGACATTCACCCACACACATACACGATTATGACAGCACCCGTAACACTGTACGACGAACGGTCGCATAAAAATTTTGGTTCCAGAATTGGGGTTTGAGAAAAAGAAATGGCGCGGTAATTGTGTCACATCTCGGTGGACACTTCCACCGCGTCTTAAGGAAAGATCTAAATAGTATAGAAAGGCGCACTATTGAAGGTGCATATGCTGTCGGTTTGAATACAGGTAGCAAGCTAGCCTCCAACTTGACTAGGACATGTAAAGTATCTGCAACGAGAAATAGTCTAACACCACTCAGACGCTGAACGACAAACGGTTTTGTCATAGTTTTGGTACGAATGTTGAGAGAAGACTCGCGCCACATTGAAGTCAGCCAATGAAGAGTATATATGGAAGAACGACATATATATGATTGTGCTCGGCGTGCTGTGTGCTTCATACAGCCGCTTGATGATTTCACGCCATTTTTTTCTTGCCATTGCTAGGATTTTTTTGTACCATTGGCGAGAACAAGCACTAATAAATTCAACCGGCTTTTCTCGTACGGGGGCTCGTAATGCTCTCGCATTAGTAATTTTCTGTGGGAGTTATGATTCCATTGCTTTATGATATACAGAAAAAATGAGTTCTGAAAAACATTATTTGGGCAATTAATATCTCCTATTTTCCGTTGGTGATATCACGCATCGCAGTCGTAAAATCAAGGGATGGAAGTTTTTCTGTCTACTCTATTTATGCTGAAATAAATTCTGGAGAACACCTCTAACCACATTTTTTACAGCGCCTGCTTCGTACTTCCCAGCCCAACCCTTCCTAATGTGAAGAGAAATGGAAGTAAAGTCATAATTATTACAAACAGATCGAACGGGGTGGTTTCATAACCGTTCAAGTATATGAGGAAGCATTTTATTTTGCGTGTCCCAAACCACAGAGGCGCACTCCAATATAGATTGTACATTAGTAAAGCAAAGTAGATGTCTAATTTTCAGAGGTGTTGGCCAGAAATTGAGTTTGATAACATTCAACATTTAGCAAGCTCTTTCTGATACATTCTCAATAAGCTCACTTAGTTTAAAAAAAATTAAACCGCATGGTATTTATACCGACATATTCGCTATTAATTGGAGAGACATGGGAGAGGCCTTTGCCCTGCAGTGGGTGTAGTAAGGCTGATGATGATGATGATGATGATGATGATTCGCTATAGCTGTAGAGTATCTAATGTATAATTAAACAGGTATAGATCGCGTTTACTCGTCAAGGAAACAAACTGATACTTAGAGAGGTTCAGAGACACAGTCCACTTAACACACCAGCGCTCTATACTCTCCGAATTGCGTTGTAACTATTTATGGCCAAAGGGACACTAAATGGTGTGATAAACAGCGCAATCCTCAGACAACAGGTTAATCTTGCAAGAGATATCCTGAGAAATATCACTATGTTACAGAGGAAACAGCAAAGACCCTAAAAGCGACACTTGCCGGACTGCCAAATTAACACGAACATAGTGAGATTGTGAGCCATTAATTACAACACGTTGCACGCGATCCTCTAGATAGCGCTTAATGCAATCAATTAGCAAAAGGGGAAGATTAAGAAAAGCTCATTTATGCAACAGAAAAACTATACCGGACACATAAGCTCCGCCTGAAGAGAACGACGCGGTAGCGTTAGCGGGTTAATAGAGAGTTATAACACAGCGCGATCCGCGATCCTCCACGGTGATCCGCTTCCGCGGGCACCACTGACACAATGACACGTTACCACTGGGTAGGCGTTGGTTATTCTCGACGCGGCAGGCGCGCACGCAGATTACGGGCACGTGGCGACATCTGGCGTCCTCAGAGCGATCTGCGCACGCGCAGTAGCCCCTTGCAGAAGCGGTTCACGGTGCAGATCGCGGATCGCGCTATGCTATAACTCTCTAATGTCGATATATCCGGAATTGGTCATTCTCGACTTTACATTCATATATATGTCCCTGGGAGTCGTCGCACTAGTCTTGGAGCAGTGGTGCAGGGTTAAGCGATGTGCCACTGCCCGGCGACGGCAGGTGCTGCCGACAATGGGGCATGTGCTGTTCGCAAAATACTTTCGCGACCAATCATTAATTTAACTGCCAGCTGTGACGGATGTTAGTTTGCTCACCATCCGGTCGGCCGGTTTTGATGAAGTCCCCGGGATCATATGAAATAGCAGGCTCACTTAGGTTGCTCATGCGGGGATTTTTCGCTCACAACGCCGACGACAACGGATTTTTTGCAGAACTGGAGCAATAACGCTATCGCTTTAAAACATAGTGAAGATAATCAACACGGAGAACATGACTGATAGCTTTGCGGGACTAAACAAGATTACCTGTTTCATTAGCAAACCTGGCTTGCATTCTTATTAGCAGCGCTCTATTCTCTGTACAAGCAAGCCGCTCGTACATATCGACTGTCTACCGCTCTTCCAAGAGTACAAGACAATCTTGTGCGCATTTACGAAGAGTGCTTGGTCTATAGCGTTGCTATAATCATTCACGAGGAACAAAACATAGTACCATCAACTTGATGAGAATATGCAACCTGGACCACTAATCGGGTACGCTTGCGAGTAAATTGTATTTTCTCGTTCTTTCCTGAGTTTTTAGTGCAGTAGCATAAGAAGCCCCGTCGTGCAGAAAAAGTGTCCAGCGACATCTTGCGTTGTGTTCTGTGCGCTTCCCGCCTGCTAGCAGCCACGACTGATACGCGGAAGAGTCACCTGCCACGGTTGGCAGGTTGCAAAGTCTATACAGGAAAATCCCTTCCCTCCTGCTAGCAGCCACGACTGATTCGCGGAAGAGTCACCTGCCACGGTTGGCAGGTTGCAAAGTGTATAGAGGAAAATCCTTTTCCACCTGCTAGCAGCCACGACTCATACACGGAAGAGTCGCCTGCCATGGTTGGCAGGTTGCAAAGTGTATAGAGGAAAATCCCTTCCTGCCTGCTAGCAGCCACGACTGATACGAGGAAGAGTCACCTGCCACGGTTGGCAGGTTACAAAGTGTATAGAGGAAAATCCCTTCCCGCCTGCTAGCAGCCACGACTGATTCACGGAAGAGTCACCTGCCACGGTTGGCAGGTTGCAAAGTGTATAGAGGAAAATCCCTTCCCGCCTGCTTGCAGCCACGACTGATTCGCGGAAGAGTCACCTGCCACGGTTGGCAGGTTGCAAAGTGTATAGAGGAAAATCCCTTCCCGCCTGCTAGCAGCCACGATTGATTCGCGCAAGAGACACCTGCCACGGTTGGCAGGTTGCAAAGTGTATAAGGAAAATCCCTTCCCGCCTGCTAGCAGCCACGACTGATACGCGGAAGAGTCACCTGCCACGGTTGGCAGGTTGCAAAGTGTATAGAGGAAAATCCCTTCCCGCCTGCTAGCAGCCACGACTGATACGCGGAAGAGTCACCTGCCACGGTTGGCAGGTTACAAAGTGTATAGAGGAAAATCCCTTCCCGCCTGCTAGCAGCCACGACTGATTCACGGAAGAGTCACCTGCCACGGTTGGCAGGTTGCAAAGTGTATAGAGGAAAATCCCTTCCCGCCTGCTAGCAGCCACGACTGATTCGCGGAAGAGTCACCTGCCACGGTTGGCAGGTTGCAAAGTGTATAGAGGAAAATCCCTTCCTGCCTGCTAGCAGCCACGACTGATTCGCGCAAGAGACACCTGCCACGGTTGGCAGGTTGCAAAGTGTATAGAAGAAAATCCATTCCCGCCTGCTAGCAGCCACGACTGATACGCGGAAGTGTCACCTGCCACGGTTGGCAGGTTGCAAAGTTTATAGAGTAAAATCCCCCTCTCCACCGACCACGAATGCAAAAATAAAAATGACCAATCATGACTCAGGAAAATGAAAATGTTCAAAATAACAGCGCAAACAACGAAGTCGAAACGGAAGAAAAACACAGGATAAGCGCGGACCCTCATTTTAAGCTTAATTACAGGAAACAGAACTATAAGGAATGACTGACAACAACCAAACTAAAAACACTCAAGGCACATGTTACTAAGTTAGGTCAAAATAGGCAACCTCAATATCACGCACAAATAGAGATGGTTTGCTGATGCACAATCTCTACTACCAAATGAAAAAGAAAATTGGGGGACGCTTAAAATTCGCTTTTAAGAGTATAACGCGACAGCGTGTTGCACGGAGCGGCATCGCCTTGCCCGTTGGAAAAATCGCTCGGAGTCTGAAAGAGTGCTCTGAAAACAGCACAGACACTGCTCCACACTAGCACTCATAGACGGCTGCGGTTCCATCACACCTGTTCAGACACGAACGACACTACTCCAACGCATAAAGGTCGCCTACGTGCGCGCCATCTGCCGGGCCAGTGCCGTGCATGACGAAGCGGGTTTTCAGTGGGTGCCACACGATGGCGATACGTCGGGAAATCGGCAGCACAGGACTATAATTTAAAGTTTGTAAGAATGCTCGGAAGAAGCAAATCAAGTTCCTGTGGTAAAAGGACGAATTCAGATTTCTCTTCAGTGTACCTTTAAGCGCCTACTCAATTTTTTCGTGCTTCTTTCTATGGGATAGTCCATCCCCGTCTGTTATACTGTCCTTAATCCAGCTGTCCTCAACGGTGCGGATTAAGTGAGATTCGCCATAAGAGGCTGTTTTCTCACCTCCTTTTCATTCTTTTTTAGAATTCATATAATACTGCATGTATATGCGAGATGTAGAGGAACAGGCCATGGTGACGTTCTTTACTGCGCGTCGATGTGGGAGAAGTCAAGCAAACGGAACATTGCTTTCAAAATCAACCCGTCTCCACAGGATGGACGACAACTTAAATAGCCAAACTACCCGTTTAAAAGGCTAGTTTCCCTTGCGAGGCTCTTGCTCAGGTGTATGAAAGGGTTCCCAAGGAACTGTAGAAGGTAGCCCGATCACAGTACACCGAAGGCTAGCCTCAAAGGACAGCGGCCGTTCTCTATGTTCGTAGGATTTAACACCGTGTAAAGAAAATAGCTTAAAAATAAGGCGTCAAATTCCAATTCACAGCTGATAGCAAACCGGTCTAAAATTTACGCCTGTTTCACATGATTTTGGATAGTGTAGGCGCGATGAATGGACGGATGCCTTGAGTAATTGCGAACAGGTTTATTCAAGCTCACAGCTTGCCGGTAACTTGATGCAGAGAGAGGGGGCATCCTGCGGCAGCGGGGCGCGTGACGCCAGCACTGCTACGGCTCTCCATACTGCAGTGCCGCGGTAAAAATGCGAGTGTGTTAAACTCTGGAGACATTCGGCACTAAGAGCGGCTGCCGTGCGTCACATCAGCACGTTTTTACTGCGATAGCTGCAAAGTGCCTGCTCCTGAGTTTCACGTCGCAGAAGTACGTCGTGGTAGTGGTAGGTGAGACCGGTGGGTGCTTTGCCATGGGAACCGCTTGGAGGGTGGTTACCACAGGAGGAGGGCGTTGGGGAAGCAGAGGAACATGTAACCTGTGAGCGGTTGCCACCGGAACCATCCTCAGGTTCTTAGCGCTGAAGGAGGAGGGTATCGCTTGAGCATGGGAAAGGTTAACCGGAGGGTGGATATCGTATAATAAGGAAGATGGGCGAGAGCGTAGGGTGCCAGCGGATGGTGGTTCCCACAAGAACCACTCATAGGACATTTACCGTAGAGGGAGGAGGGCAACAGTGAAAAGAGCGGAGTATGGCGAGAGCTTAGGAATGCGTAACGGGAGGAAGGTTACCGCAGTATCCACCCGGAGGCCGTGGATATTAGGAGGGAGAGTATGGCGAGGACGGAGGATTGTAGCGCGGTGTATGTTGCGGCAGTGAGGCAGAACGCGCCGCCCGAGGAGAGAGTCATCAGTGGCGCAGCGCGTCTAGAGCTGCGGACTGGAGAGGAAAGCTAGTCGAAAAACAATTATGTGTGGAAAACTAAAAAGACTAAAAATTTTGCACATATGAAGTACATCTCGCATTATATACCTCAACGTAACCTATAATATAAATACCTAAGCAGCTGTCGCTGAACGCTGCGCTACTCAGTGGTAACCATCCTGTCAATTTTTGGCGTCTCAAACTTAGGGGCCGGTTTTCAAAATATCCTTTTCTACTGACCGAGCAGTCTCGACTGAGTAGAGTGGTGTACTAATTTACGCCTTAGAGAGCACCGAAATTTGCTGGAAAAACAGCCTAGCTCAAATCTTGCCTTGTTTATGAATAAGTCATTCAGTTGGTAGTGCTCTGTTATCATATTTCAGTTATTTCTAGCTGTCGTATGTTGTTTAGCTCTTTTGCAAAAGTCTCGAACAATCAGTGCAAAGCGCGAGATACATGATGTGTGGCATAAAACCCCGCTAGAATCATGAAATTCGCGATATTGTTTAGGGAAGAAAGAGGCTGAAAGAGGCTTCAGAGAGGGGACGACACTCTTGGTGGCAAGTATTAACAGCATCTTGGCTCGATCGTATTTCTATTCCTGGAAAAAAAAAGAAACCTCCAACCAATGCCTTTTCCTTCAAAAAGTTAGCAATTTCAGTTGGTTCCTGTAATTAGGACTGCGTGAGAACGCGCATTGCGTATAAGCGTTTCATTGCAGCAAAACACATATTAGACTCTTCAAATACTTCTGCAATCGCTGCTCGCTTCGGACCAGCAGAAATTGAGACTGAGCTTGAACTTCAGTGGCCCTAGACTGTCTTTCCAGCAGCCCTAAGGTACGCCGCATAGCATGAGTGGTACCTAGTGAACTGTTTTCGTAGAAGCCAGCAATATATGCCAAGAGGAACTCGAAGATAATTTTCAGCCATAGTCATAACAAACAAACCAACAAACAAATTAACAGCAAACAACGGAATCATGTTTCCTTTCCAGGAGATGCTCGAGATTCAACTGCAATGCGTTAAATGCATTGGCAACAAGAAGCGGTTAAAAAGCGTCACGTGAGCACGCATTGTGCACCTTTTTTTCTAACCGCGCTCCACACGTATAAGGAAAGTCGCTGCGCTACCTAGGTTCGTTTCAGCAACGATCGTAGGTATCTGCTGTTTGCAGGCGCATCTGACGCAGAAGCCCTGTACGCGCCTTTTTTGTGCACCGTCTTTGTGTTCACGAGGCAGACTTTTCCTCGCACTAAAAGCTAAATACTCACTACCAGCGTATCATGATAACTGCATATGTAGCGCGAAAGAGTTGCTCCTAACCGCTCCCCTCTTTTCTTTTTCATTCTGAAAGACCTATTCGCTGCAAAAAAAAAAAAAAGAAATAATATTAATTGCAAGAAGATGAAGGCAAGCTGAGCGGTACAGGGCCTGACCTTGTGACAAGGAGTCGTCAATTTACAGCCATTGGTCTCACTTTTCTCTTTCTACGACTTTACTGTGTTCGCGAATCCTTTTAAAGCAATATCTCGTAACCCGCGCACGTGCGGCGCGTAATTCTCGCGCTGATAACCACACGCCCACTGCGCCTAGGTTCCCGGACACGTACGGAGCCAGGCGGCCACGTGCGGATGCCTCGGGCACAGTCCTCGCCCCGTGGACGGCCTACGCAACGGCGTGCCTCAGATAACTTGGATTAAAGCAGCAAAGAGAGAAGCTGAAGGGCGGGAAAACCGGTGAGGTGCTGCGCCCGGATTACAGCGGGTTGGCAACGCGACGCGGCGTGCCAATGCGCTCAACCGAAAGTGAAGAGAGCGAGGAGGACGACACGGGCGCGCAATCGCGGGCTTTTCCGTTTTATTTTCATACACTCAAAGCCCCGGCTGGAGAGAATAAAAGCGCGCGCAGCAGAGTCGCGTGTGTCCATATACACAGCCTGCCGACCCTCCGGTCGTTTATTATTTGCTGTGCGCGGGTTCCTCAACGCTCAGTGCTCTGCCGTGAGTATAGCTGGCAGTATTTAGCATCTCTTAAAAGCACGGATTGATGCATACCTTATAGAAAGAGCATCGAATATTGCAGACTTTAAATTCAAGGTATTCAACTAATACTTCTTAAAAATTCCCCAAAACTATCAACTCCACACAGGCACATACAATGTTTCTACCTGATGCTTATAATTTTAAATAAATTTTACATTTTATAAAAACGTTCACTGCGTGAAAACATAATGCAAGAAAGTTAAGGTAATGACATATAAAATGTAAATTGTGTGATTTTATATTAACGAAGCGCACCATTAGTCGTGCGCGCCAGATTAATTTATATTACGTGTGGATCATTAACGAGCGTTCACATGGCACAGTAAGTAGGCGTTTTTTACTCCGTACTAATTGAAATCCGGCTGCCACGGCCCTGTTAGAAGCTGCGAACCGTGAGATTAGTGAACGTCATCTAAAATAATAAATCTTGATCATGAAAGAAACAACGGTGTTAGCAGCAAAAAATAGTCCTTCCGAAAAATAAGTCCACGGAGTGGACGGCATTGCACCAAGGTTATATCCAGAACAGTCCTAAATGTAGACATGTTGTCGTTGCTATTTTTGGCGTCGTCACTTAACCTTTGAATTAATACTAATCGTAATTACAAACCTGTTTTCAATATGCACTGGCTTGACTTGAAGTTTATGATTCGTTATCTCTGGCAAATATGTCCCATTGGTAATTTTTACACCTCGTAACAAACACTGCAACTACAACTCCTGTGCAATTAGTTTTGTGTTCCACTAATATGGTACAGATTTCCTGAAATTCCCAGTTCATTACGTACGACGATGGCACTTGTTCGTTGCCTTGGCTCTCTCCAGGCGCGCCAGAACAAGCCACATAACGCGCTCACTAGATTTATGGACCTCTAACAATCAGTTAAAAATTAGCAGACACAATGAAAAAAGTAAAATTTCCGCCGAAACTTAAACACATGTATAAATATATATCTCTACACTGATCGAGGAGTGTGAGGAGCCCAAAGAGAACAACGTCTTTTCATCCGCAGTATAAATATTACAGAAAGCGTTGAGATACACGGGTTGTCTTTTACTGGAAGCTGTCGTCCCCCAACGGGATTAAATTTAACGGTTCATAATCATTAAGTTCACCCATACCTAAAAAAATGTTTTCCTGCGGAATAAAAAGGAACAGAAGATCACTAAAATTGTTACGGATGGTTAAGTACTGCTCGCTTTGGAAAGTTAGCAATTCACTGGATCACCATATGTAGATTTCTACAACAATTAATGTGGTCATTTTAAGATGCATTCATTATTTCATTATTTGTTTTATGATGCCCTTATGGCCGAAAGGGATTACAGATAGGAGCGATTACGTGCACAAAGAAAGCAGAACAACGTATAAGAGCAAACATTAGCAGAGTAGTAACGTGATTGCTGATCATACAATAATCTTGGATGATTGCTGCCAATGCGGAAAATATTTTCCACTCTGTTGATGTACATATCAGAAACAACACAAAACAAGGTGAAGAAATTTTCACAGGGATCCTCAGACCGCTAGCCATCGCTGAGACGGCGCTAGACGGACATAAGTTGTTCGTATCGAAACGTTACCTAGCGGACTGAAGATTCCCCCGTAGTTCACTTGTGTGCTCTCAAGAGTTCCATTTTTCTGCCTTCTCTGACTCACGTCAAAAATAACTGCGACAGCGCTAGTCCTGCAGGAACGAATACCTTCAGGCATTATGAATTTATCAATGCGAGCAAAAAAAGATCTGATGCGCATGGCAGATAAAGTCACTGAGCAGTTATGAGTGAAGAAATATGTGATAACAAAAATACTTGAGTGGAACACTTTACTGTGGGAAGGTACAGATGGCAGATCAAGGCTAAACTTCATCATGACTGTGCTAATCGGTTCGCAAAAGTTATGAAGTACGATGCATGGTCACTAAAATTTTGCGGCATTTGCAATGAGCGAATAACATTGTATTAATTATGGTCACAGTGAGGTGCGCCGTTTCCAAGTTTTACGTATATTATAGTGCTTTCAGATATTCACACTGTTCAGAAATTTTACACCGAGCCTGTTATAGATACCAGGTGTTTAAAGCCAGAGTGCCACTAAATTTAAGAGCATGCATTTTTAGGTATAAAGATGGCTTCTAGGACAGAATAATACGAGTGTCGGCTGACGTCAGAAAACAGGTGAGTAATGCTAACTAGAGCGATGGTTCAAAGTTTTTATAACTAACTTCTTAACTATTACAGCTAGGCGCCCAGTTAAAATTAGGGATTTGGAGCGGGCCGCTACTGATAGCCATATCAGTTTTAGAATTCAGAAAATCAAATCACTGTCGGCGCTGAGCCTCAACAAATTTTGGCTGTCTCGCACCAAAAGCCACCCGCTTTCGAAAATTGCGCGCGCAGATAAACGCAGGCCAGCCATCGTCTTCTCATGGCGCAAGTACCAGGTGACCTTTCTCGGTCCTGCCTGCGCTGCCGTGCTCGCCGCTGGTTGCTGCTCCATCCCACACAATGCCAGAGAAGGACACGTGACAAATGCGCAACGAAGTGGCCTATGTAGATGCAGTTGCTTTGAGCGCAGCTTTCGGCGCGAGATTGGCAGTTTGCTGACATACAGCGTCGAGAGTAATCACGCTGTCAGAGTTCTAAAAACTGATGTCTATTAATAACGACTTGCATGCAAACTCTAATTACCACCGGGCGCCTAACTGCAATAGTTAGAAAGTGAAAAATTAAGAATTAAGTATCGTAATATTTATTAATCGCCTGTTTTCTGTTGCCCGACGAAAACAATTTATAAAAAGATATTCTACTATAAACATATAATACAATTCACTAAGTGTAACAACATGCTTCGTAGTTTTCTACACGGGTTTAGAAGATGTTTCAACACAATAATAATATAATAATTCGTTTTTTGGGGGAAAGGAAATGGCGCAGTATCTGTCTCATATATCGTTGGACACCTGAACCGCGCCGTAAGGGAAGGGACAAAGGACGGAGTGAAAGGAGGGAGTGAAAGAAGAAAGGAAGAAAGAGGTGCCGTAGTTGAGGGCTCCGGAAAAATTTCGACTAACTGGGGTCTATAACGTGCACGGACATCGCACAGCACACGGGCGCCTTACCGTTTTTCCTCCATAAAAACGCAGCCGCCGCGGTCGGGTTCGAACCCGGGAGCTCCGGATCAGTAGCCGAGCGCCCTAACCACTGAGCCACCGCGGCGGGTCTCAACACCGTATCACAATGAGTGGAATATGGACGGGACATTTCCCGCACTCTTGACCCAGGGCGGACGCGGTATTTACCTCGACGTATATTTCAGTACGCAAGCACCGCTTTACAAAGTCAAACACTCACCGTTTTGTGTGAAGTTATACCTTGAGGGCGATCTTGGGCGGACAACAAATAAATAATTAAAACAAATACAGCCATTATGTAGATTCGAGCACGCGGGGGGGGGGGGGGGGGGGGAGTTGAACAGATCAGCTTCGGCGGCCACTGCACGGGAGCACTAGGCTATCGCCGCAGCCGAACACGCCTCGTGTTAAACTGCAACATGCTCTCATGCTGTGCAATGCACATTGTCTTCGTCGTCAAGCAATACTACAATAAAACTAATATTCATGCTATAAGCTATGTGGTGGCAGTGGCAGCGAGATGTGCGCTTCATGCGTCGGCGTGGACGACGTTGTGGCAGAAAAACGGCACTGACAACATTGCTCCAGAAACGCTGCGCAGGAGCACATGCCACAGGCTTACAATGGGTAAATTGGCATTGACGATAAAAGGTTCAAGGCGCGAATAAATAGCCCCCTGGGTCAATGGACACTACAATTGCGCTTTCAGGTACGTGAAAGTAGCGTCCACCTGAAAACAAGTGGGCTTACGCGCAATATTTCGTGCTTAGCAATGCTAAACCGACAGCGAATTTTTTCTAAAGATTTGAACATCCTTCTACATTCTCATCTCTTATGCAAATTTGATATCAATTTGAACAATCCTCACTTCAATAGTTCGATTGTCAGCTTTCTTCCTGATCGGTCTTAATACGTATCTTATAAATCAACTTAATCTTGTTCTGTTGACGTGTCATCTGGCGTCTCACAAGGGTCGGTACTCGGTCGTTTATTATTCTTTGATATGCACTTCTGACTTCCCTAACAATGTCATCACCTGAAACGTGCTACTTATACCGACGGCTGCGTAGTATATCAGACAATTCTCACGGCAGACTAGCTGGTACTAAATAACCCATTTGCTAGTTTTCGTACCTGGAGTCATACCAGGCATTTGGAAATATACTTTGCTAACACTGTGGTTATGTCGTTTACTAACAACCTATTGTCCTTACTTTTCAATTACACTTTCAATGACCCATCATTGTACAGGGTTTTAGAATATATGTATCATGGCGTCCTATTTGCCACTGACACGACCTGGTCGAAACAATAATTTCACTTGCACTAAAGAACATAAAATGCTTGTGTACTTGAGGCGCAACTTCACTGATCCTTTGAAAGATTCTAAGCTCTTAATGTAGAAATCATTATTTCATTACCATACTAGAATTTACATCTCCTGTCTAGAACCCTAAAATATTATGACATTAACCGCATTGAGAGCGTTCATAAAAAATACCGGTTCATATATAATCTCTTTGATGAACATTTCTCACCCTCTTGTACCTTGTCTTCTCTCAGCCTAACCATGCGTTGTCACGTCGATTCAGTGAAGTTCCTGCGTTGCTTCTTGCATTATTTTTGTTGTGTGTCACACCATCTTTATATTTTTCTGGATATTTCCCGATCGAGCATGTGTCACCGTATCTCTAATATTAGACCCAACTGTGGCCATACTTGTAACCTCAAATGTAGTTTTTTTTTTCGCGCGCAATTGAACCGTTCAACTTAATCCCTAGAATTGTAAGACATCTCCAATCAAACGCATTCCTATTAGAAATGACGCCAAACGATTTTATATGTTTTATTGTTTAGAGTTTATTGCTTCCATTTATTTCAAGTCGCTGACGCACTGGCATACCTTGGGCAACCATTCTACATTCGTTTCTAGTGTTCTACTGTATTTCAAGTAAAATCCCTTTTAATTGTTTGCTGCTTATGCATAAAGTTTAGTCATGATTTGTTCACCACACTCCTGCAAGAGCCCCGTATAGGGCCTGAAGTTCAAAATGACAATGGGTCACTGTGCAGAAGAAGATCGCCACCAGCCTAGCCGCACTGCCATCGCTCAGAGCGAGAGCCTGCTCAACCAGACCGACCACGGGCTGTATTTCTCCGCTGCTACTATTGACCTTAGCGCTGACCTAAAGCGCTGTTAGCGTTTAAATAATCTAGTGTTAGTGTGCTGTGAAGCTGTCTTCGTACCCCGAAAAGATGATTTTTGACATTAGGGGTGGAATTCGCTGAAATCCTTAGTACATATCAACGTATTCTTTCTATCAGGCGGCTTCTACTGAAGCAGGACACAGGGAAAGAATGCGCCGACGTGCAAATCGCGCGATGAAGTGAGATTTAGTAAAATCTGCAATCAACTCACGAATGTGTAAGTAGAACTTGAGGGGCAATAAAATATTTCGGCGACAACTATCCATACCGAGCAATTCTGGGCAAAAGTATTTTTGAAAGGGAAACCATTAGTGAACGAATTTTCTTTTTCAAATAATGTAAGATTTCACCTTAAAAAGCAAGATACCCACGGATCACCCGACGGCAGTCATGTATTTGTTTTTATTCGTCAAAAGCGGTCCCCATTTGTTTTTTATCGCAGTCTTAACAATTCAATGCCTTCGGTGGAAACACTTTAAAAGAAAGATTTTGCTACATATCAGAATAATGGACCATTATTTTAAATACTTCCGTAACGTTGTCTTACAATTTTCTGATTATCAAAATTTTCCCCGAGAAAACAGGACTTGCGTTAAGCTAGTGCGATGGAGAGCAGGACTGCTATTAGCGCGGAAATGATGTTAATAGAGTGGGGAAATATTCCAATGCGTTTCTCAGCAGCTGTTCTTCATTACTCTTTGTGGACAGAAAGGAATATCTCTCAAATACACGCATTAGGTAAATGTTCACAAACGCATACAAATCTGCGCAGTGAGTTTTAAGCTTAGTAATTCTGATAACGTGACATATATGGGGATTATTAATTTAGGTAGTCTGGGTGTGTGTTCAAATGAGGGGTATGGGTGATGAAATGTGGCCACTTGCCCTCACGTTTTCTCATCTTTTCCTACCTTGCCTCGCAAACCCTGCTTATTGGGCTGATAGCTCGAAATCTGATGGCAACTTCTTCAACCGGATGTGTTAGAGCGGCATATATCTTTCATGCTTTTAGTTTGTTAGTACCTTACTGTGTGATGAATTTACCCAAATGCACTGAACTATGCTAGTTACATTCAATCAGTACGCGTTACCGCTGAGAAGATTTAAGTCTAACATCTTTTTATCTTCTCAACGAGCGGGTTCCGGATAAAAATTATTTAGTTTTAAAACTGAAAAGAGTAACTATTCGTGAAGCGGCGTTTAATCAGCGCGAATTCACCAGAGCAATGGGTACGCTAGAACGGGTGGTGTGTCGTCGCTGGCTAGAACGGTAATTGCCCATTTCTTCAATTCCTTCTATAAGTATGGTTTGTTTCGTATTGCACGGAAAGTTTCTGTGACGCAATTCATCCTGCATGTCGTCAATGCTAGAACTTTCGTCTTGAAACTGTTCATTTATAGAACTGTCAAACGAAGATTTAGGATCAGCAAGGTCGTTATTAGTCATCGACAGATTTCGTCTTCTATCTCTTTATGTCAAGCCTTATCTCTGTTGCGCCAATTTTCGTGTCGGTATTGTTTCCTCTAGTCTTAATACTTTGGATCATGGTCGTAGCTAGATATTGAAATGGAAATGATAGGTGCCACTTCAGAGGCAGAAAAAGATAGCAGATTGGGTTAGGCTGCAAATGCAAGCTGAGGATATTCTAGCTGAGGATATCCTATCATTTTTCTTTCCATGGCTCGCTGCGTTGTCCTTAACTTAAGCTGAACCCTTTTCATTAGCCTCCACGTTTCTGCCCCGTAGGTGAGTACCGGTAAAATACAACTGTTGTACACTTTTCTCTTGATGGATATTGGTAAACTGATATTCATGATCTGAGAGAACCTGCCATATGTGCTCCACCCCATTCTTATCCTTCTAGCTATTTCCCTCGCATGATCCGGATCAGCTGTCACTACCTGCCCTAAGTAGACGCATTTCTTTACCACTTCCAGCCCCTCGCTGCCAATTGTGAACTTCTGTTCCAAATTTCAATAAGGGATGGCGTCAGACAAGGAGAGACGATCTCGCCAATGCTATTCCCCGCCCATTTACAGGAGGTATTCCGAGGCCTGAATTGGGATAGTTTGGAATAATAGTTACTTGAGAATACCTAAATAATCTGCGATTCGCTGATGACATTGCCTTGCTGAGTCACTCAGGAGCTGAACTGCAAATCATGATCAATGAGTTAGGCAGAGCAGAACGATTGTGACAAAAAATTAACATGCTGAAAAACAAAGTAATGTTATGTCTAGCAAGGGATAAACTGCATTGGAGGGATATGGGGAGCCCTTTGCTATCCGGTTGACGCAGTATTCTACTGATTGTTAAGATGATGTGTGTATGTGATTTACACAGTGTGAAGACACCACCTGCGTTATATCTCTGAGATGTGCAACGTTTCAATCAGGGACATTTAACATGAGTAGAATCAAAAGAAGTGGAGCTGCATTTCTTTGAAGCAATTCTAATTTTCCATCTAGACATGGCAGAGACCGGTAAAGCTTTCTCGGTAAATGTACACCAGCAGACTGCCGGTCAGGAAAACTCTGCTTACCGTCCACTTCTCCGCCATGCGCATGCAGGTTTTTGAAATGCAGTCCTCCTTCATAGTCCATGCCCTCCTGTTGGCCGTCCTCGTCGTCGGCTTCGCCCCAAGCACAACGTGAGTACCGACCTGCCCACAGGAATACCTCGCTAAGGCTTTGCATGAACTAATGCGTGGCGAGCAGTTTCAAGCCGACCTTCATGAAGCATCATCTTGTCGTCACACATATTTGAGAGGTAATCGTGGTTGAATAGTTCCCATGCTACTCACTTTCCGTGCAGCACGCCAACACAGCGAGAGTTTGCAACGCACACTTGACTCCGTTCGGCGGTCAAAGGAAAACTTCATATTGGCTACCTGTGCAGATGAGTCTCAAAAGAACTGCGACACGAAAGCGACTGTCTTTATTTACTCTTCTTTTAATCACTCTTAATTTTAAAGCTGAAGGTCGTTCCGTGCCGAAACTAATCATCAATACTAAGGGAAATGAACTACGCTTTGCCCTTCACACACCAAAAAATGTGTCAAGAATACTAGTGAAGATGAAAGGAACGCTCACGAAACTAACGCTTGCATTGACAAGTAAAACTTTAAATATATTTCTTCATTTGTTCGGTACTTCATTCAAGGATAAAGAAACAGATGGCAATATATTGCACTCTACGGCATCTCCTGGAAACACGAAACATCTGAGAAGGTCAGCTTTCTTTCAGCAGACGTGTCCGTTAAGCAAATGAGCACCCATTACGAACTGTGTTAAAAGAGGCTCTACAACTGGTAAATGAGCAACACATCGGCACTCAGCTATTATGTGTTCGTGTCGTTTCATTACAATCGAGACGACAGACTTCATGAAACCAACTTCCAAATAGCTATACCAGGGCGTACAATAGCAACAATTCTGAACCTCTGGAACTAACATGCCCATATTGCCTTTTATTTTAATGGGAATGCATTTCTTGTCTCATGAGTGGCGTGTACAAGACCTGTCAGCAGAGCGTGTCGGCATAGCGTGTCATCGAGCGTGTCTGCACGAAAATCAGTATTCGAAAAAATAAATTCGCCGGCACTGCGGCACGAACACAGGCCCTCTGCGTGCCAGGGGGGCACGCAACGCAAGCATCAGAAAGGGCGTCGGTTCAAGCGTGTTAGAGGGGCACGAAGTAAACGCGTTGTGGCGTTTACGACGGTAAAGTGTGTTGGAGATGTGATTGAAGTCAGACAACGATAACTTGCAAAAAAAAAGTTCTCGACGTCATCCAAGGGTTACAATTGCCACGCGACAACAGTGACTTGCAAAAAAGTTGGTAACGTTCAAACGCCATTGCTTTCGCATTAAACGCAAGCAGCAAACTGCAGTGCTCTTTAATGTTTTTCACCCTACAATTTTATTCGTGAATGAGGAAGTCAAAGCCTGCGAGTTTTTGGAAAAAGGAGTCATATAAACCATATTTCAGTAATCGGAATAGGTCAATTAGAAAGGGCGAAGTTGCTGTTTCGGTATTAAAAAACATTGCTACAGGGAATTCAAAATTAATTGGTGGTGGTTTAGCTTTGGTTAAAACTAGAGTGACGCGATAGCTACAGCTGGCCGAATGAAACTTGGTCACGTGACCAACCACGTGACGAACAACGTGATCAGCCACGGCGCCGCACCGCCGGCAGCTGCTCCGCACCACGTGTCAACCACGTGACAGCGTGGCGGCGCGGCCACAGGGAGGTGGTGCCGCCAAGATGAAGGCTAGAAATGCTACCGTAATGTAGCTATCACTACAAAATCTTGCTTCTATTGCTTCTATCGGAGCACAGGTAAAAATTGACGAAGGTTGTGCACATGGCGGCATAATAAAACTGTCTTTCAAGCGATGCAATGACACCATAGCGATCAACGTTCCATCATTGAGGTTTGCGAAAAGTAAAAGCATGAATGTTTGGCAGAATTTGCTACAACACTGCGGATTGAAAGGTGTCACGCGATCTTTATAGATGGCGATCTTTATGTCTACCATGTTTTCGACTTTGCTCGCTCTTTTAATAATGCGGAAACCCCAGTCGCCCAGTATTCACCTGGCGCCGTGATTTTGATACTCAGCTCCTTCAACACCTAAATTACTCATCGAGACTACACTCTAAACACGGTGAGCCGATATTGGCGTAAAACGGCAGTAAACTGCCTTATAATCCACCCTCTTTAAGGTGCAGGGTATGCTGCCCAAGTCCCGGAGTCGATTTCGATCACTAAATATGTAGAATGCTTACTTTCGGAATCAGCGAAATATTCACACCGCAAAGCATAGTAACTTGATACAGTTAGAAATGGCAGGAGGCTTTTAGACGCGACGCCGGAGGTCTCGAGGTTAGCAAACAGAGGAGATTGAAGCCTCGGGCATGATTTAGAGCTTCGACAGTATGCTGCGCATCTAAAGGTGAGTCCGCTAAAGGACAGCTTACTTCCTTTGTACGCGTATATAGTGTAATACATGTTTAGAGCGTAGCATTTTTTAAACAGGGAGGTATAGTGACAGCTACTTGGCAAACAATTTGATCAAGAGCGTTATTATCATTTCATTCATTCATTTGTTTTTTGACAGAATGAGGTAAGGTGTACATTCATACATACACTCCATTTTTCTATCCTGTCTACAGAGCCGAGGCAAAAGGCGTATTCAAAACGGCTCACGAGACCTCGCAACCTGCATTGCACACAAAGCTTAAGACAGCGTAGCGACGATCTCAAATACACTACACTGATGGAACAAAATAAAAAAGCAAAAAAACGTTGAATTACACTAGGTAGGTACAGCAGTAAATGATGTCGCAAACGCACTAACGACAACACAAAAACGGCCAATACACACAAGTTATCATAACACAGATGATTCAGTGATTTATGAATTACATTGATACCATCAAGTTCATAATTTTCCGAGGAACTGTGGGTGATATGATTCTAGACATGGATACATGCAGTAGGTACGCGCATCACACAGCGAGACAGAAGAATTCCTTATTATATTCTTCACTGAGAAGGAGATGTTTCATCCATTTCTTGAAGCCAAACGATGAATTCGATTCAGATAGGGCGTCGAATGGCTAGGGGTACGCATTGAGCAGTTCGGGAATTTGATGGTTAGCAAGCTGTGTTGTGTACGATGTTCGAGCTCTGTTTCTAACATAATTTCCTTCACGTAAACCATAAGTACAACTCTAACGTCAGTAGGATGCAAGAAATGTTGAACCAACAGATCTGACACTGTGGTACACCAGCATTGCTAGGTTTAGCTCAGAAATGCTAAAAACTGTCGATATATTATACCGCAGAAAAATAGGCGGGGTGTGTTCATAGAGTGCATGTTTTATTTGAAATTATTCTTGTAGCCTTCTTTTCTACCCTGTTTAATCGGTCCTGCGGCTGGCCTCACAGGCTTCTCACAGCTTTCTCGCATGCCCAGGTGGTCGTCCGAATCGGGCTTGTCGCCCCGGCGAGGAGTTCACCATGTGCGGCAGCGCCTGCCCACCCGTCTGCGGCAAACCGCCAGCCCAAGCCTGCACGTTTCAGTGCGTGAGCGGGTGTTTCTGCCGTAAGGGATTCATCCGCGCACAGAACGGAGGCTGCATCCCCGAGCGCCAGTGCCGTCCGCGGGGTTGATTACCAGCGCGGAAACAATCAGTGCAGTTCGTCGACAGATGTGCTACCGGGAACAAGCAGCAGCTGATAAACGGTACAACGCGGACTTCCAACTAAGGTCACAATAAACATAACATGTTCTGAATGCTCGACCAGAAATTCTCAAGGACTTCGCAACCATCTCTGCTATTAGGCCTTGGAAATATTGCGGAAAAGTCTGCTTACAAAGCATTTGGGAGGAACAGAGAACGTGAGTACGTATGCTGTGTACATGACTGCGAATGTGCAGGCGTGAGATAATGAGAGGTTTGCTCCATAGGCCTAACATTGTTTCGCAGTAATGATGTAGCTAGCTGCTTTGGTTCAGTGCTTCGCGAAGACGGCACTTATGCCCTGCAGGCATGGCGTTTAATTTCGGACAGGTTGTAAGGCAGGGACCAAGGCATTCACCATGTATTGAAACAACCTATGTTCATTGGCTTTCAGGTGGCAGTGCTTAATGGGACACTGAGGAGAAATTGAAGTTGGCTTGTATCGATAGAATACCAGCTCCTGATCACTAAAACACCGCTCTTACTGAAAACAAAGCTCTTGTAAGGTAGAAAATAGCAAGAACCGAAATACAGGTATCGGCACCACAGGCCAATCTCGCAAGTACAAGCGCGGCGACGCCATAGGACAAGAGACGCCACCTTGGAGGAATTTTCCTTCCTACATAGGGCCTTGCATCTCTGAGGCTGACAAAAGAAGGTTGCGCGGTTCAATATTGAAGTAAGTGTTGTTTTAAAACCGATAGTGCACTTTTATCACACAAGAAAGACAGACAAAAGACAACCTCAATGTTAGAAGCGAAGAAACCCGATGCTTGGCGGCGCCCCAGGCGGCCAGGAGAGTTTCGATTTATTCTAGCGCTTCGCGTCTAAGAGCTTTGCGTGCTCCGTGGTTTTGTTTTTGACGCGCCTCGATTTACAAGCGCCGAACAGCAGAGGAACTCCAAGTGCTGCTTCAAGTGCTGGTTAACCCTTGAAGGAGCCTGTTAAGACTTGTCAGATGATCGCCACGGTCGATGAAAAACTATGATGGCACGATAGTCGGTGATCGTACAAGGCAGTTAGCAGTATAAAGTGCATTTGTGTCTTCGCACGCTCGCGCGCCGAAACATTCCCGGCTGTGCCAGTCAACTTCAAACTACTTAACGGAAATCGTTTTTTAGGCCCGGGAGCCAAGGTACAAGGCAGTTAAGAAAAATTGCTGATGACCTAGCACTGTTAGGCCAGGGTATACGTTGCGAAAACGCGGTGATTTCTGCATTGGAAGAGTGCATTCACTACATGCGCCTTTATAGAAGAATTTACCTTGAGACGTCCTGGCGGAGTGGTAGCGTCTCCGCCTAATGAGCCCTGGTTCGGTTCCGAACCAGGGCACAAGATTTTTTTTATTCAGCAAATGGGCGGGTGGTTTCAGTGGCTCCCATAGATGCCGCCACCGAATACGTTGGTTAGCGGTTAAGCGCAGGCTCTGTTGAGGCGCGTTTATGCTCCGGTGTAACGCGTGCGCTCGCGCTGCACGGCGACGTCACGTCGGCCAAAGCGAGACCCTCTATACTCCAACTGCACTTGACCGCCGACGCGTTCGGCGGCTTCGGCGCACTCGGACCGCACTGGCGGAGACTTGGAGCGTGTCTCTATTTCGCGCCGAGTGCGCCAGCCGCCGCCGGCCCGGCCAGACAGATTTGGCTCCGCGGCGAGGTGCGCGTTATATTCAATATAGCTGCGGCAATTGGGCGGAGCTGTTCTTTTCGAGCTCGGCTATTTTAATCCATTCACAGTACATATCGGAAGGTACATGCAAGTGGGCGAGAGAGCCCGATCCAGTGGACCCGCTGGATCTGCGCCGGCTTTAGTTTCAAGCCGCCAACTTTAAACGCGACCGCCCGTGAGCACCCACCCGTTTTTTGTGGCAAAAAATAAATAAATGACTCGGCCCTTCCGCGCCGTTCAAGGAATCCCAATCCGTTGGCCCCAAAGCCCCGGCCAGCCTCCGATGACTGCAACGCACCGACCTTGTCCTAGCCCCTCGCGACTCCCCGCACTGCGTTTACGTGATTTATTTAGCAACGGCTGCTCACTGAGGAAGGGGGAAACGACCCGCCGGCGCCTAACCTAACCGTGCTCCCTCAAAAGCATCGCACGCTCTGTGGGGCTGAGGTCGCTGAAATGCAGGCCGGAGTTTTTGCGAAATCTGCGTCGTCGGGTTAGGGAACGGGATCCATCGTAACGCTGGCAAGACGCCGTTGCAAACGTAAACGAAGCGACGGCAGCGACCCTCCGATAGATGCCTTCAACGTGCGGCGGCAGTAGTTTTCATTTCGGCAGCTGCTAGACCGCACCGCTAGCCACCAGAAATCACGGAGTCTGCGTTTACGTCACGTTTCACGTCACTCTGTCCTACGACGTGATAAGAGTTCTCCGTGATGTCATAAGAGTTCTCAGGATTGAATCGGAGCGGCGGGAAAAACTTTTTACACTTCGAATCCAAATTTATTTGAAATAAATGCATCTTTCGCTCCCGGACAAGCGACAACAAAGCCATGAAATGCCGAACTATCAGATATTGCTAATGAAAAAATTCTGATAGAGTTCTCCTCTGTGTCCCTTTAAGCTGGCAATCCCTGCTATCCGTGCCACAAGCTTGCAGTCGCCGCCACGTGGTCGGACGGCCGTATTGTGTATCATTTTGTTTTTTATTCATTTTAGCCGTTGCGTCCATTAGGAAGAATGCAACAGGATGTGGAGAAGAAAACCAATCAAAGCCGCCTTGCATCAGCTTTTTACACCGAAGCTGTATAACTCTACCGCCCAAGGACATTTACGCATCGTCGCCGTCGTCAGAAAGCGGGAGGCTAAAAATTGAATTCTACTCCGAGTGGAAAAGTGCCCAACAGCACAGAAATCGTATATCAAACTGATCATAAGGAAGTCGTTATATGAAATCAAAGTTAAGAAAATATATACGGAACAAAATAAAAAATGCGAAATAAAATATATAAAATATATAGCAATAAAATTAAAAATATTGCATAACAATAAGAATAAAAAGGTATATATGAACGGTTAATCTCCTTTGAACTCAGGCATACAGCATGCAGCTCAGTACTCGTTTTCATTGGGAGCAAACAAAACGAGCATCAAAACCATATGATGGCTGATTAGGCGCTCGTGGATGCAAGGAATGGAATCGTAATTTTCACTGTACACACCTCACTGAATACATCCAAAGCTCACACTTCAGTGCTTCATGCAAACGCGTTTCTCATCACTGGCTGGATCACACCGCACGCGTCATCTTTGTCGGCGACTTTAATGTGGATTTATCAAAACCGCGAAACAAGTGGTTCATCCATTTCATCATGGAAGAGTTCGCAATCATGTGTTTCACCAGTGCAACTCAACCAACCAGCATTCATCGTTAATTCATTTATTCAACTTTACCAAAGAATATCCATACATTTAGAACTGAAAACATCAGTGCATATCATACTGATCATAAAGGAGTCGTCAATGACGATGTGATGTATTAAAGGTTTGGTTTGGTTTACGGGGATTTAACGCCCCAAAGCGACTCAGGCTATGAGGGATGCCGTAATGAAGGACTCCGGAAATTTCGACCACCTGGGGTTCTTTAATGTGCACTGAAATCGCACAGTACACGGGCCTCAAGAATTTCGCCTCCATCGAAATTCGACCGCCGCGGCCGGGATCGAACCCGCGTCTTTCGGGCCAGCAGCCGAGCGCCATAACCACTCAGCCACCGCGGCGGCTCGGATGTATTAAAGGGTAATTATTATAAGTACGATCCACTCGACTATGGTTTCACTCTTTGTAGAGCCACGTGTGTTAATTTTCTAGGGACGTCGCAAATGGAACCATATTTTTTTTTCATTCCGCCGCACACACATGCAGACTTGCTCGCTCACTCCACGGCATCGTCGGTGCCCTCTCGGGAGGCGTGCCCCAAGAGAACGTTGCTGCGGCCGGGGTTCCTAGCCTCAACAACGCCTCAGTTTTAAATTTTGACAAATGGGATTACGGTAAGGCGCCCGTGTGCTGTGCGATGTCAGTGCACGTTAAAGATCCCCAGGTGGTCGAAATTATTCCGGAGCCCTCCACTACGGCACCTATTCTTCCTTTCTTCTTTCACTCCCTCCTATATCCCTTCCCTTACGGCGCGGTTCAGGTGTCCAAAGATATATGAGACAGATACTGCGGCATTTCCTTTCCCCAAAAACCAACTATTATTATGAGATTACCAGTCGTCAAAAGCATTAACATTTACACCGAAAAACAACTATACAAGGCAAGGACGGAAATGTCGTGTACTCAGAAAAGAGTGGCGGGGGCTCCCTTTTGCATGTTTTGCACCTTTCTCATGTCTTTGGGGCATCATTGGTGCACTTTTCGCGGTCTTTTTTCTGCTATTCTAGAGATGTATGCTACGACCCTGCCATTGTTCAAAGCATGAAAACTTGAATGGGCTGAGTAGAAACATTATAGGCTTAACAGAAGCGACGACAGAATGAGACATCGCGCAAGCCCTTTTAGTTTTCGAGTCCGTCTCCCTATTTTGTCGCTATTGAGCGCAGTTCATTTGCCATGGAGCAGAAACGGGCTCCGTTTCTCGATTTCTGTGTACTTTGTTGTATAGTTCTGTCGGTTCATTGTAGTGCGATGCGCACAGTACGCCGTAAACATAGAGTGTTTCTCAGTATATTTTTTGAGAAAAAATCACGGTAGGAAATGAAGCTATGTAAAAGATCCTCAAACATAGAATCGCGCAGAAAATACGCGTCTTTTTGTTAGCAGCCGACTAATTCGACCACTTTAGTAGCCTGCAGCATGCCCTAATTGTTTTTTCTAACATACTGCGTCTAAAACGCGTGCTATCGTTCAGCTCGTTCGCGATTGCTTATCCTCACACCAAATGTCCCTTTCTCGCGCGGATTAATGCAAAGCTGGATTTCTTCTACCGATTTCTTGTGTGGCCAGATGTATTAAATAAGAAAATAGCTCTTCCATGGATGCCAGTCGACAAGCTTTTAGTATAGTGCTACGTTTTATGCACAGCTGTTCGTCGGACTAAATATTTTCGATATGGCAGTAGTGTTCAGATAAGGATGGTAATCGAGGTCTCATGAACAGTTTTTGTTTTCAATGAAATTTTTTGCATGCGATAAACAACTGTCTCGACACAAAGGAATGGTACTTAGTTTTCCAATAAACGCTAAGTTTTTTGCCAGAAAAGTCATAACACAAGAGGCGGAAAACGTCGCTTTTGTGATTTCATGAAATCGCTACTTTGAATCCTTGCAGAAAGTAAATAGCTTTTGTGGAACCTTATTATTTGTTCAAAAATTGTATGCAAACTTTTCTGTGGGAAGCAATGAAGAAAAAGTAATGCAGCATGATAAGGGCAGTTTTTTATAATTAATGGGACAACGGCGAGTAAAACTTGAGTCTGACTTTCTCAATAGTAATGTGTCATTTTAATATTGTCGGACAAAATTTGTTGTCTAGAGCTGTCCGATGATTTTTCTTTAGGCACTGAAATTATCTGGAATTTTAAAAACGTCAAAAACGCAAACTTTTCACGAAAATAAAAAGTGTCCACTATTTTCCTTAAAACATCCCTGAAGTACTTTAGTACCTGGGAAGTCTAGATCAAGAAAATTGTGTTGCATTATATAGTTTTAAACAAAATTTACAGTTCTAATGCGGACCATTTTTCCATCAGTTACCATACTGGATATTGTCTGTTAAAAACATTAACGTTCACTAATTCGATATAACACTAACGAATTCTTGCTTTATTTTTGTTAACACTTCGACATATCTTCAGAAAAGGCCTCTTAAGCAGTTCTGTTTTGCTAGTTAGCCCAGTTTTGATCCCGTTCAATTTTAATTAAAGTCCTCCATTTTGCCTAATCTCTGTAATTGTCGCTAATGCAAGAAAAAACAAATATTCCATCTTTCTAACTTAAATGCTCTAATGCTAGTTGTATTGTTCAGCTATCGTGAGTATTGCTCGATTTTATTTCTTTATTCATTGTGTTTTAATTCTTTTTATACGACTGCTGACTCGCCATAGAAATACTATTTATGAGTCTTAAAACAGACGACGTTTTTTTACTGTAAATATCAGGATCTTGATACTAAAAGTCTCTTAAACTGGCTGCCTAATTCAGGCTGAGCTAGAACTGCAGCGGCAGCAGGTTATTACTCCAAAAAATATTTTGAGACTAGAAAATAGCGACGTTCTTTAGCCGAGTAAAGCTATTTTAAGCATATAGCGTTTTAGGTTATGATCTTCCTACATGCCAAAGTTTGTCGACAACATGTATTCTGCACTCAAGTAATTGCTTCAATTTCAATGCCTTAGGCGAATCACGAACTTCACCTAACAAAGTTTTGTGAGGCGCATGACTCCGTTTCCGTAAACTGTATTACTAAATAAAAGGAACCATTCAGGTCGCTCTCCCCCCAAAGAAGCCACCCTGGACAAGAGCGTAAATTAGTACACAACTGATTCCACTCCGAAATAGTGGTCAGGCCACCTGAGTCTTGCCTAAATTGGATCCGACATATTTACATTGCATGCATGTGCTTATCGTGTACAAGTTCTCTCAAAAATGAATGGTAGGCAGTGTTAGCGAAAAAAATTGTTTTCATGGCCCTCACTTGATGCTTTCTTGAACACACATATGCAGCCTAATTCTGATTGTGCAAATTGAGCAGTGTACCAATAAATTTAGACGGGTGTGTTGTTTTTCAACCAAAGTAAATTTCTACGACACAACCTCCTTTAATTTACTTGTGGAGGCGGTCAACTTACCCCGCCCGATTCCATCCTTGCCTAAGAGTGAGTAACCTCACTATACCGGAAGTCAAGAAAGCTAACATTTAGCTTTCTCTTGAGTGCGCCCACGAAGCCACTGGCTGTTTCTATGCCCTCAATTCTAATCGAGATTAAGGTGTGTGGCGTCTCTTAACCTGCCCACCATTGCCGTCGCACGCACTTTTGCTGAAACCTGTGGCGGGAAACATCGGCATTGTTATTTGATATCCCATATGTCGGAGCTCAGGAAACTAATATTTGCACTGATATTGTCACGTAGTGGTGACTGCAGTCGAAGCAGCTATGAAGACGGACGAAAGGGTCTTCTAAAAGAAAACTGTTTATTGGGCTGACTTGCACCCAAAAGGGACTGTATCACTCGGCGGCGGCGAAGCGACAAGCGTGCTCGGCGGTCGTCGAACAGAATGCCCGCCGCTGTCGGCCGTGCTCAATTTAAAGCTGATAGCGAATTTTCTAGATAAAGCGTGCAAAGTTACTAGAACATTCCGGAACAACGTAGAATCAGCTCTGCCTGGCTGCGATCAATCGAGATAAATCTAGTCGCGTCTTGCGTCGCAAACAAAGCGATAAAGTGGTATGGCGGCAGATTTTAAAAACGAACAAACACTGCAAATATTCGCGGCAATATTAAGTGGGAGTCCTATTACTGGCAAAAGTTTCCTTGACATATACATGGACACGTTGTCTTGATGCATGGCGTGCATTGGGTTTCGACGGAACTATGCCCGCTAGTGCCGGCTAGTCGGACATTTCGTCGGAAATAATAGCGAAACTCCGCGTCCCGTTTTTTTAGGTGGAAATGCATTTGAAAAATAACCTAGCTTTTTTTTTTTTACCAATGGCCCGCTCTGACATTGTATGAAAAGCCAACTGTGCAGTAATACCTTTCTTAAAGCATAAACCTTGCTTCTTGTTTACCTGTGAGGAGCAATTCGGTGGCATATCTCAAGAGATATTTTAGTAGCAATAAAAAAGTCACAGCTACTTAACCATCTCATTCGACTCCGATGTTGCTATTAGGCTTTCGTATTGGCTATATACTTCACATTTTTTCATGGCGAGAGTTACATGATTTCGACAATGTTTGCCCGTACAGAAGGCGGGTGTGGCGCTATTTTCCCTACATATGCACATAATGTTCATATTTCTGACATTTAGGGGCTTGCCTGGCGTATTTGGTTTATACCACATGGACAAAACAAAACTATGGTATTTCGCGCACTTTCCATTTAAGTTCGATTAAAGCCGCTATCGTCATTCTAAACACTGTGAATGTCCGAGCTAAGCTTTTTATAAATCTTATTCCGAGGCAATCGTCACCATGAAATACTTTTAATGCACTGAAAAATTCTGAGTCCCGTTAGCCAGACGCATAGAAATCATGCGATGAAGCAAACGCATTCTTTAACTAAACAAAAAACCTTACAAGCAAAAACATGCTCCCGAAGTATTTTCTGCTGCTTTGCTGTTGTGAAAAATAAAACTAAACCACATGAGCTCAGTTAGATGTCGAATTCATTACTGCTGCCCTTTTTAATGGTAATGCACATGTCGATGGTTTGAAAACGCGGATGCCTAAATACGTTGCTACTATCATACTCCTTGTTTTCAGCACATCATAAATGAAATTCCGTTCACTTCATATTACTACCTTTAAGGCCTCAGGGATGGGGGATTACATTAGGGACGGGAGACATGTATTAAATCAAATTGAATGAACAAAGAAAACACGTAGGGTACATAAATTATTCACTGTTAAACATAGTAGCTAAACAGTTCGTAAATGTTGATGTACAGGTGATTGCGGCGACGCCTTGTGGAAGGCTGTTCCAGTCCGTGGCTGAGCGTGGATGGAATTACGATGCAAATGTAGTGGTGCGCGTTCGAGGCAGGACAACTTGAAGGGGATGACCAATGCGGGGGAAAATGAGGGCCGACGGATTGATGTAAGGCGGATGAGGAAGTGAGCTGTAATACATTTTGTGAAACAAGCACGTACTAGTAATACGACATCTACAAGCCAGAGATGTTAAGCCTGCCTCTGCTTTTAATGATGACATGCTGACATTATATGAAAACCACGAATATATGAATTCAGTGGCTTGGTTTTGCGCTGGTTCTAGGAAAATTGTTAGATAATTTTGGCTAGGGCTCCAAATTGCAGAGGCGTATTCTAATTTATAACGGACAGTTGTTTGTAGGCAAGTAACTTTAGGTATTGTGGTGCATGACGTAGATGTCGTTTAAGAATCCAAGGCTTCTGTTAGTGGATGATATGAGTTTAGTGACATGCGCGTTCCACATAAGATCATTGGACAATGTTACGCCGAAATATTTATTGAAGAGCTAATTCTACCGAGAGGTGCGATATTTTGTACCTGAAGAGGAGAGTATTACGTTTTCAGTTGAATGACACGAGTTGGCATTTAGTGGGGCTTAGTTCCATGAGCCATTGGTTACACAAGTCCAGTACGCTGATTAAGCCATTCTGGGGGGCGATTAGAATAGAGGTGTTATGGATATTGTGATAGATGACACGCTAACCGGCAAAAATACGGACGTTACACGAGGCATGCCTTGGTAGGTCATTAATGTATGTTAACAATATTAGGCGACCAAGAACTGATCCTTGCGGGACACTTGATGTTACATGAACAGAATTATAGACTATTGTTAACGTAAACAAACTAGGTGCGGTTAGCCAGGAATATGCTTATCCAATGTAATATATATATATATATATATATATATATATATATATATATATATATATATATATATATATATATATATATATATATATATATATGTGTGTGTGTGTGTGTGTGTGTGTGTGTGTGTGTGTGTGTGTGTGTGTGTGTGTGTGTGTGCGGGTGCGTGTGCGTGCGGGTGCGTGTGCGTGTGTGCGTGTGCGCGTGTGTGTGCGTGTGCGCGTGTGTGTGCGTGTGCGTGTGCGCGTGTGCGTGCGTGCGCGCGTGTGTGTGTGTGTGTGTGTGTGTGTGTGTGTGTGTGTGTGTGTGTGTGTGTGTGTGTGTGTGTGTGTGTGTGTGTGTGTGTGTGTGTGTGTGTGTGTGTGTGTGTGTGTGTGTGTGTGTGTGTGTGTGTGTGTGTGTGTGTGTGTGTGTGTGTGTGTGTGTGTGTGTGTGTGTGTGTGTGTGTCTCGAAGGTTTAACCTTTAACCAGGAAAGTTTTGGAAGCAAGCGTTTGTGAGGTACTTTCTTAAATGCTTTCGCGAAGCCCAGGAATATTGGAACAGTTTGAAGGTTACAGTCATGGTTCACGTACAAGCTATGGATGAAAATAGCCAATTGTGTATCGCAGGATAGGTCCTTACGAAAGCCGTGTTGAGCAGGATGAAAAAAAATTAATGGAGTCAAGAAAGTTCATTATGACAGAATAAATGACATGTTCCATGATTTTGCATGGCCCACTTCTTAAAGAGATGGGGCGGTACTTATGCGGTGATCCTTTGTTACCTGATTTGAAGACCGGAACAACCTTCCCTACCTTCAAATCGCTGGGTATACTACTTGTGGAAAGTTATTGTGCAAACAGTTTTGATAGATAGGCTGCGGAAGCTTGGTAAGTATTTTTTAGCAACCTAGAAGTGATATCATCAGCACCAGCAGAAGAAGACATCTTGATATTTTCAATAATGCATATAATGTCGTGCACATAAAGCATGATTGAAGGAATACGCAAACTCACTTTGGCAGTTGAGGTAGAAAGTGGCATATCAGTTTCGTGTCTGAAGATGTATGTGGAAGCTGCGTTAAAAATGTTTGCACATTCAATGCCACTAGTCATGTCGCCAAGTGGGTCACCTAATGTGACGACCGGCGCGTGTTCAGGATTTAGTACTGTCCAGAACTTCCTCGAGGATGGACTGCAGGTATGTTGACTAGGCTGCGTAATATTTGTTCCATGCACATGCGCTCTAGTTGCGTGTTGATGACGGAAAAGACACTTTTTTGTTCTCAAGTGTTTTCAAGAGCTTTTAAAACCATTGTAGCCGCCGTGGTGGCAGAGTTGTTACGGCGCTCGGCTGCTGGCCCGAAAGACGCGGGTTGGATCCCGGCCGCGGTGGTTGAATTTTGATGGAGGCGAAATTCTAGAGGTCCGTGTACTGTGCGATGTCAGTACACGTTAAAAAACTCCAGGTGGTAGAAATTTCGGAGCCCTTCACTACGGCGTCTCTCATAGCCTGAGTCGCTTTGGGAGGTTAAACCCACATAAACCATAAACTATAAAACCATTGTTGGTTGTGATTGGCACGAAATTTGATGGTGCGAATAAACTTCACGTTGAGTTCCATGAATTTAGTTTTGAAAGTCAGCTAGTTTGCCTCAATTAATTTATAGTCGAAACCTGTATCAAACTTTAGAAAAAACGCCATCAAAGTCATCATCTTTTGCACAATCAATTTCGTCGCCGGCTGTTAGCGACCAAAGTTACTACTATTTTGAAAGGGGATAAGAAAAATAAGACGCCTAGCTATAAGCCCAATTCAATACTCCCTGTGTTTTATAAAGTTGTAAAACTAATACACGTAGGAATGAGCTCAGTCAGCATCAAGCATAACATCATAATACCCTGTCAGTTACAGTTGACAAAAAAACGTTCTATACCGGCAACGGCAGTCGCATCTCGATTGAGGCGAAATGCTAGAGGCTCGTGTACTGTGTCGTGTCAGTGCACGATAAATAACCCCCGGTGGTCTAAATTTCCGGAGACCTTCACTACGATGTCACTCATAGCCTGAGTAGCTTGGGTACGTTAAACCTCCATGAACCATAATAATCGCTGGCTGCGGCGTTCCGTGCGCGGCGGACCAGCAAAATCTTTTGATTGCGCGAGAAGTGGCAGTAAGTGCCTCCACGAAGCTCAGCTGAAGTGGTGTTAAAGAGGGGGGGGGGGGGGGGGCGGGAAGAGTAGGGTGTGTGACTTCCTTTCACTGAAGATGTCATGGAGGGCGTACACGCTAATTCTAGTTAGTTTTTTAATGCATAGGCATTAGATGGCTATGTTGACGCTGGAAGTGTCTGCAAAATTTGTCGCCGCAAGTTGGTCCCCTCTAACGTCACTAGGTATGTGACGCCATCGGTCATATGGCATCATGACTCATACAAGTCGTGAGACATTACAATAAAAATATGAAAATTGGGGTCAAGGTGAGAATGGAACACGGGCTGGCGGCATGCGAGATAACATGACAGGTTGACGCGACATTTAGAAAGTGTCGACGTCACACCCGAGTTGACACACAGTAGCTGCGACGTGCAGATAGGAGGAATGATGGAAAGAGACGCGCGGCGGCAAAATAGCCTCCGCCGAAACAGTAACCCTGGCTTGAGCAACAGATATATCTGGACCAGACAAAATCCAAGCGATATCATGTATGGTTGACCTCAGTGTGGTGGCAGTATTCCCGAAAGCATTCACCAAACTTTTGTGCAACCGTTCATCATAGAGCATTCCGGGCGGTGTCATAGCATTTATCTTTTCGATGGCTTACATCTTTTAGTAAAGTTGGGGGCTAGCTATCAGCAGGGCTTAAGACCAATGGCATATGCACCTTCAGGAAGGGATATTGAAATTTCCGCAAGTGCGCTTTTCCGCATAATTTTGTTCTTAAAGACAAGATGACGGACTTCTCTATAAAAAAAAACTGCGTTGGCTACAGGACAGGCGTTAAGGATGTTGATAGAATGTACGAAACGTATTTTAAAAGAATCAAACAGAAAACTAGTCCTTCTTGCTATGTTTCAGCTGGAAACGCATGATCAGCCATTTTGTCTTGCCTAACATTGTTATGCGAAAAAGCGCACTTGCGGAATTTGGAATATCCCCTATTGCATGCTTTCTGGCACTACATTTTCCCTTCAGGTGCGGTTGAAGTGTCCTCCGAAATGTAGAAATGTTAAGTTGGAGGCTAGCTTGAAACAGGCGTCCGGACCGACGACATATGCATCTTCAATTGCATGCTTTAAGGCGCGGTAGAGGTCTGCACCGAAGTTTCGAATTTTGAGAGTACTGTGCTCTTACCTTTTCACCAGAAACCTTTCCATTCCTCAAAACACACGCTTTCGCATTCCTCCACGTAAGCAGACCTAAGCGCCCTCATAATTTTTAATTCAAGTTCCTGTTTTTGTTTCGCTTATTGCAAAACCTTTCGGACATTGTTGCGTTACGTGCGTAATGATCTATACTATATGCGGTGCTCTGGGCCCGGATTACGTAACTCGCTCTGCAGTTGTAGAGTGTGACGTTATGATGACGACAGTATGAAGACAAGGTGAGACATCAACGCGTGACGAAACGCGGAATCAACCAATGGCTAGTAGGGCGCCGCCCCGGAAGCATTTATTTGGACGACAAAGGGCTTATTTGCACGACAAGGAGCCTATGCAAACATTTTGATAAGAACACGCTGTGAATAAAATAAATATTGTTTTATTCTTTCAAAAAATGTATTTCATTTCACCGACATGAAGCAAAACAAGAAGAATATTCACTTTTGCAAATAACTGCTTTCGTGGGTAACCTTTGTCGCCATGAGGGCATGCTGGCAGATGTAAACAGTAAACGTGGCAGCTTTAAAGAAAACAGCTGATCCCACGGCTAGTTCCTCCTTTTTTAGGCGCCGTCTGAGATCAATGTTCTATTTGGTTGTCCTAAGTGCACGGATAACACTTATCGAAGCCAGTGAAGGCCACGGCCTCCAGAAAGGAACCTGCAGGGAACGTCGCGGGCCCGAAAATCGACGAAGACAAGTGGAGGTAAGGATGTGTTATTAGTTTAAAGATGCCATATGCCAAGTATATGATTGGGGTTTTGTTTATTTTGCTTTAGTAAATACAAGACGACCACGAAGCACGGTTTGTTGGGTAAAGTTAACTTTTTTGGACTCATAAACGCCTGGCACAAATGATTCAGTTGGGAAGGAGCAAGAACCAAGCAAGGCGGTTGGGTACGCACCTTGCTTGTTTTGTTTTCGTTCTTGGCTGTGCTATAAGTTGCTGCAGCGCAGCAGACGCCTTTAAAAACATGTTAGCCCGAACCCAGGGCATATGTGTCCCTGTTTCTGCCTGCTTTCGAAAAACGGAACAGAAACTATCCTGTTTTCCCGCTCTGCAATTCGCCAACACGAAGAATGTCGAGCGACCAAGAGATAATCATAATACAGTTTATGGAAAGCCATCCGCTCTTGGCTCGGGCTTCTGCCGACCTAACGAGCTCATACACAGCGGTTGAAAAGCGCGAGCTGTGGAACCAGCATGCGTCGATTCCCAACAACGAGGGGCCGGCCGTTTAACAACATGTCTGTGCCTTGCGCATTACAAGCACTGTTTATGCCATCTGTGATTTATTTTAGTCTCGGAGGAGGTGTAGGGATGCATAAACTGGTGGTTGCGCTTTATTGATTGCTTCTCTTTTGCTAGTGCTCTTTTCGTTTCATGTTTTTCCACTACCAACCAGCCGCACCTTTTACCTTGTTACAGAAGAGTAGATTAGCGGGAACCCTCAGCAAGTTATCGACAAGACACACTGAGACCCACAGACCGTGAGTTGGCTTGCCATCATTCAAGCTCCATACTACCCTTTCTTGCAGCTGCTTGAAAGTAATAGCACTATCCTTGCTGGTAGCATTTGCAGCAGTAGCCGAATAACTGCAGTGATTTTTCACTATCCACAAAACTGTCTCTCTCTGGCTTTGCCACGCTGTGCAGAATGTTTATTTCTCTTGCAGTGAGGCTTCGTTATCTCGTAGTGGTCTAGCAAATGTGCACATGAAATATGCTACAACAATGCTGCCCGATATTGCTTTCCTGTATATTTATGTCAAGTCCTCTAACATATTGTACCAAATGCTTTGCTTATTTCGCCACATGATGCATTGCGTAGTGGGTACATTTTCTTTCCTGACAGCTGCACCGGTGCCCTTGCCGCAGCCCTCAACAAAGTCCTCACCTCAGCCCTCACAGCAGCACACACCAGAGCCCCCACTGCAGCCCTCACCGCGTATCACGCCTAGCCTTCTTGGGGAGCGACGGCGAGACGATGAGGCCTATGAGGTGCTGCGCCAGACGCTGTATGAATCAGGGTGTTTGGCAGACCTTACTCAGGCCCGCGGCCGCCAGGACGCTGTGTTTCCGCAAAGCATGCTGGAGGTGTCTACTCACTGCGCACACCGCACTTTGCAGATTTGAAACTGTCACCTTTCATTTGGACAATTTTACCCTCCTTTCATCAAGAAAGGAACTCCTCCGGCGCCGCACACGTGCTCTCATCTCTCCGTGTGCGGTAACCCTCCCCCGCGGTCTTACCCGTGCAGAGGAGGTTGAGCTTAGGAGGATCCGGGTCGGGGTTGCCCTCACATCAGCCATCACTCCGAAGTGGCCTCAGTACCGCGAATTGTTTCCTCGGCCAGGGTGTCCGGCATGTAAACACGAGGACATTGAGGCCGACATTCATCACTTACTGTGGGACTGCCGAGCTCTCAAGCCTACAAGGACCCGGCACCTGATGGTAGCAGGTCTTTCGCCAAGCAGCCCTTCTTCATACATTGCCTGGACGCAGGGACCGTACCATCGTTCTCTAACTAGACTTCATCAAATCAGCTAACCTTTTTCCATTCATTTAGATCATTCATCACACCTTCACCCATCATTGATGCCCTGGGGCAATAAATTTCGTTTTCAAAAAAAAAAAGAACTGTCACCTTAAGAATAAATATCAGTGCTCTCTTTTGAGCACCTCTACTTCTGTTTTTATGCCTCTTGTGGGGCGTGGTTGGTTCAGCTGAGTTTATGAAACTGACACGAGTGTTCTACAACCATATTTTGTCCAAAATATCTCAGCACTTGACCTTTTACATAAAACTTAAGCGAGATCTCAATATTGGTTTACACTAATAATTTGTAATTGGAGCTGATTTACATGCTCGCCATAAGGGAGGTGGCAGATGCTGTGCGGGCGTCAAATAGGCATCAAGAGCTGCTCATCCGGAACGTGAACTTACTGACGCTGATCTGAAGAAGGCAGCTTGAGCCACCTGCACCGCATTGAATTGTTCATTTTTGTTTTCATTATTTGCGTGTTTTATATTTATAAAAGGACAGCTTTTTATGTTTATATTTATTCAAGAACATTATTTACTTCTCTGCCAGGTGCTGACACATTGTACAATTTTCAGATTGAATTTTTAAATTTTTGTTGTGTTTATTTTTATCGACGTTATTTGCTTCTCGGCCAGTTGCAGAGACGTGCCATTTTTAGTTGTATTTTTGAAGTGCTCTTTTATGTTTGTTTTTATTTACATTGTTTTCTTCTCTGTCAGGTTTCTGTTTTTGTATTTATTCAAGATCACCTCTGTCATGTGCTATAGCATAATTTTTTTTATTTCTTGTAAGCTCTGCAGGCCCATATGCTTCACACACTGTTTATTTTATTCCAATTCTGTATTTTAAGCTCTGCCAGGTGTGGACGCCTCATATACTGTTTTTATTTTCCACTTTTTCAATTGATTACCTGCAGCTGTGGCAGGCGCACAAGGTGCAATTTCTAGTGCTTGTTTTCTTTCATTTGCAAGTGCAATATGTGGGGAAAAGTGTTCTAAAGTTACTTTAGCTATGAGGGGCGTCCTAATAGGGTGATTCTGGATAAATTTTGAAGACTTTGATTTTGCGCCTGCTAAGTTTGTTCGCATGTTCCTGAATCGTTTTTTTCGCATTACTTTTCCTGCTTTTCCGTACAGTGTCCATTGTGCGCATTGTAACATGTTATATCCTCAAGAGACCGGAGGAAAAATTAGGCTTGCCAGAAGTCGTCCAATGTCACTTCTGATCTGGTGTTGAATGAAGGCAGGATAGGATAGGATAACTTTATTGAGCTCTAGCGCCAGTACTTTTAGACGCTTCAGATGAGTCCATCTCCACTACGGTCGGTTGCCCCCATTCCAGGGCTCCGCTGGATGCTGCCGTCAGCTGAGCTCGCCGTATCAAACCGATCTGGTCAGCGCGGCAGTCGCTGGAGAGCATACCTTCCCATTGTTCCGCACTTGGGTTTGATATAATTAGAACGGCGTCGACTCTTTTACATGCCCATGTTATGTGATATAGTGTAGGTTTCTTATGGCACCACGGACACTTGTTTGGCAAAAAAATGGGGGGGGGGGACGATTGAGCTCCGCCTTTAAAGGTATGATGCACCAGTGTTCATGGATCTCGTTTGTGCGTCCCTTTACAACTTCAAACGTAGCCTTGTTGGCATCATCGTCTGTGATACTCGTGTATCTTGTACACGTAACATGATTTTTTTAGCCCCGCAAAATCTACGAAGAGCAATGTCTTGTGTAACACTTGCTGTGCATTCCACCAGTTACGTATTGTGTTTCAGCAAAATGCAAACCTGGGCTACAATGGGCCTACAAGTACAACATTCCAAACCTGTAATTACTAGCACTCAAGCTTGTAGTGAAGATGAAGGTTTTTTTAGGGGAAAATAGCGCGTAAGACTTAGACAGAAACCAAAGAAAACATAGGACGAGCGCTCGTCCTGTGTTTCCTCTGCTTTCCGGCTATGTCTTTTGCACTGTTCACCCTTAAAAATGTATAGCCAACTTGCCCCTTTGGCCACAGTGTAAGATACAAGTGTTTTTGTGTAATCTCTTCGTAGTGTAATTTGTGCAGCACTTGACAAGTCAGATGCGAATCACTGTTGATGCTACATGCTTTTGGTTCCCTGCAGCTGCAGCAAAAAAAAAATTGTTGTGAACAATGAATAAATGCGGTGCAAAGACAAACGCTTTACTGGTGCAGTCTCCACGCGACACTTTTTCATAGCGCACATTCATCAAACACGTTGTGACCGCAAGCAACTGTATGGCTAAATGGCCAGATCGACGTAAGCAACGACGAAAGACGGTTTACAAGGACGCATTTCGTTTGTTGGACGAGCTGTGTCGGCGTGTGTTTAGACTTGAGAAGGAGAAAGTGCAGTAGCTGTGCGGCAGGCTTGCTGATGCACTGAAAGGCATACTGGTGAACACTGTCGGTGGAGCAGCATCTGGTGTGTGCACTTGGTATATTTCCACTGGAGGCTTTCAAACACGCGAAAGAAAAAATATTATATAAATGCTGAAATATGGCTACCTGTGGCCAGGGCATGATATCACACAGAGGCTCACGCACTAACACAAGGCAATAAAACTGCCAGTAGCAAGAGTGGCTGCGACAACTCGCCACGCCAGCACGGTAAGTCATTGCGGCCACAGCTGCCAGATGGTGTCGAGATTACTGCAGGTGGTGCTGCTGTTGCCGCTGCTGTTGCCGCTGCTGCTGCCGCTGCTGCTGTCGCTGCACCATCTGCTGTTGTGCTTGCCACTGCGGACGAGTTGTGCCAAAGACGCCAATGATACGGTCTCGCTTGGCTCTACCACGCAGGTAGGTCATGCGGGATCCTGTCCCCACCAAGTACCCGGAAAGCAGAGATGGCCTGTGGTTGTCAGGGTCATCGGTAGTGACGTCTTCATCTGCTGCCAGGGCTTCCTCTAGACAGCTGCTGTGCAACGCAGCACACGCTTCAACGATGGCCACCGCCGCTCCGGCTCGTAGTGGAGTTTCCGGTATCTCTGAAGGCACCGGCAGCGGCTTTACAGAACGCCAATGCAGAGTTCCACAACAGGTCGCATTGAGGAATGGGCTGCGTTGTACTGCCCTTCTGCAGTGTTTGCATCAGGATGCCCTGACACTGGTGTGAGCAGCCACGGCTCCAGTGGATATCCGCTGTCTCCTGTACAACCAAAATGTGTACTGAAGTGTGTTGTTGTCTGTGTAATAAATTATTCATGCCAAGCAGCCCAAAGCCAGAATGCTGAACATAACGTTAATAGGCATGCAGAAGATTCAAGAATAGGGGGTACCTCTGTGAGCACAGCCTGCTAGCTTAATGATGTACTGTGATATCCTACACAACACTAGCGACGTGCACACCTCTTTTGCCTTGGTTGTTTACGCAGGAAATACGATTCACTTTTAACAATGTGTCTTTTGCCTCTGCTTCGGTAATAACAATAAATACACAAAAATACAATACGATACAACATAATGTTACATGTCTGCTATGTTATAACCCGCTTCATTTAAGTATGATCCAGTACTTCATACTGTAGCTTAATATATGTTCTCGAAGTGGCTCGATGATCGAAAGGCTGCTTACCCAGAAAAAACTCTCCATCCTCCAGCAGCCCGCGCTTCACCTTCCGACGCCGCCATGAATAACGCCACGAAAAGGCATCACGACAAGCCCCGGGCAGCGAGGGTCGACCACAACGATCCTTATGTTTGCGTCGCAGATCTGCGAGAAACACAGGCAGACAAACTTAGTCGCGAGCTTCCATTGTCGAGGCCGCGGCTTTCGAACACAAGCGGTCAGAAAACCACTGTACTCACGACCATGGTGTTCGCCGCGTAGTTTCCTTTGCGGCTCCACAACGCTGTCCAGTTTGCAGGGTCTCCCCGCGCGCTTTGATGGCAGTCAGCGTGCCGTCGACGCTTCCGACGACGCCGGGGATGGTGCCGCGGCGAAGGAAGGTCGCCTTCGCTGCCGTATTTTCCTCGGAGGGCACCGGGAACGCACCCATCCCTTCTATGCGCCGACTTTGCATATGACCTGAGCCACACACCGCACGCACTTGCTGACCGTCGGTTGGGCGAGGCCGATGGTCTGCTCGTTGCCGACGCACACTTGAAAGCCCCCGGAGGCAAAAAAAAAAAGTGGAGAGCGCACAGCACCTGCCGCCGCACCGACAAAGCGCTCGTCCGTACGCCTCGCATTTCGTCTGCAAGTTTTCCGCAAAACGACTCCACTTTCTCCTTATCCAGTCGAAATAAGCGACGGAAACAGTTCGTCCGGCAAGTCATACGCGTCCTCATACACCGTCCTTCGTCGTTGCTGGTGCCGACGTTGCCGCCTCCGCCATCAATTGATAGCAGACGCCGTCGCCGCCATTTTCCCTCTAAAACTCTGTAGATCAACTCTTCGCGCTCGAAAAAAACACTCTAATACCGCTGGCATAATTAGATGTGCAACGTCATGTGTTTTTTGTCGTCGGTGACGCAACTTTTCAAAATGGCGCCGGCGACTAATAGGAGGAGGCAATTTAGAGCGCTCTCAATTGTAGAGCGGTCAGAGCGAGTTCCGTAATCCGGGCCCTGAACGGTTAGGTTTGTGTGCGAACGCACTACCGAAGTTTCGGAGTGTGTCCAGTGATTTCTTGCACAATGCAGGTTAATATTTACGAAAAAAAGCATATTCATGCTGCAGGGCCCGTTCGTGAGCAGTTTTCAACACTTGTGATTTCCTTCAAGATGTAAGGTATTTTCTCGCGCATATACGCATAGTTAGGTATGAAACTGCTGGCACGTCTAATGACTTCAGTCTCAGGAGCTTGAGGATCTTCCCCCATAGCATTCTTTATTTGAAATTAACGATGAAAAAATTTACTCAGGTTTCCAGAAATGCACCATTGCTTTGCCTTGAAAAGGAATAAAGAAGGAAACTATCAGAATCGCACAGCAAAAGCTCGTGAGAGGACTGAACAAGCACTTTTCACATAGGGTCATGTTTTGCGATGTAGGGCTTTATTCCTGTGTTATATGTACTTTCACTTGATTTTGACAGGCTTAAATATTTAGCAAGGTTCTGGTGTCAACAGTAAACAAGGCTCAGCAATGTACGTGCGTTTTCACCATGGGTTAAGTATGGAGCATTTTTATCTATCGATTCGTTCTCGACAGATCTAGGCCAACATCGATAAAACATTGTGCCAAATTAGGAGCCGAACGCTGGAATGTTTCCGTTCGAATGGCATGCAGTTCGGCTCACTATAAATGACCTGGCCCGCTCTGTCTGAGAGTGCGCCGTGCAGTCCTTCGAAGGTCTCTATTGATCGAAGAATCCATGGGTAATCTGCGGCTGCACGTAACATAAGGGGCCTCACTGCTTCGCACCTGAGAAGTCGCGGCATCTGGACTGCGCGCGTGCCCAGGGAAGGATAAGATGTTTACGCTATTTCTTTTCATGTGTACCGAAATTGTGCTAACCAACTAACGGGCGCAAAGGGTGTATTAAAGAGTGCTCAGCGCAGCTAAACAGCGCGTGCCGCAGATTTGTCGGTACAACTGTATGTTTTGCCTGTCCATTCACACCTTGTATTTTGTAAGATAATCTCTGGTACTTGTAACAAAACCTATCCGGCCAAAGAATGTTCACTTCAACATTCTTCCAAATATTTACCAACTCGGCCTGGAGTGCTGTGCAGGAAGGCGCGAGTTCTGCACTCGCCCGTATTTCACCAGATTTTGCGAGACGGCAGTCAGTGAACTAAGGCAGCGCGGAACGTACGTAGGCAGTAGAGAACTGAATTATGGCATATTGTTACCTGCTTTGCGTTAGACTTTACTGGGTTCGGCTAGCAATATCTGCGCATGCGTGGCTATTACCGGCCCGCTGGAACTTTACGGGATCGCTTTTAGCCTTGCGGGGAGTTTGCGTTTGCCCGCAGACTGCCAGAAAACGATCCGTGAGATGGCCGTAGCCTAGCCAGGACAGCCAGCTCGGAGAAGGGAAGAATGGCGGCACATGCAACGAGCACATCCGAGCACGGTATGAAAAGCCACCTGAGTATGCAGAAAATTGATGATGCTAGCAACAGTGGCAGCATGAGGAACAATGCGGTGCTGCGCAGGGTGCGCTATCACATCATCGACGACCTCGCTTTTCTTCGCGAGGTCGTCAACATGAATCCAGTTGCGGATCCGTCGCAATGGGGGACTGTTGCAGAGATTGTATACCTACGACTGGTTGAGATTTTTTTGCAGGAGCGTAAAGGAGCGACTGCTGCTCCTGCTGAGAAAGTTTATCCTTAACGAACGGCCAGTGCTGAAGCAGTACGTGTTTACAAATTTTTGACTGACATTTTTTCGCTTTGTCTGAAGCTGCAAAAAAAAATGCTGTTCGTTTCAAACTAGGTTCGGCACCGCAGGAGAATACACGGAGCGGCACCTGCTGCCTCAGCAAGTTGCCAACCTTAGTAAAGAGTTCAGCTGCACTTTGCGACTGCAGTAAAAAGCGTCCCGAAAAGGCCTACGTTCAGAGCTCCGGCACGTTCCACAGCCCGCGCCTCAATACAGGGTGGGTGCAATCACGTGCTACTATGAAGAGCCTGCGGACCCGGCAGCAGATTAAAACGATAACACTCCCTGTATCGTGAGCTACATAGCATTGCGTTATGTCCTTAGAGGAGGAGGAGGAGGAAGAAGAGGAAAGGCAGGGAGGTTAACCGTGCGTTCCGCATTTCCCGCTTCATTTCGTTGTTCCCTTTTGTTTACTTCTTCCGTCCTTACCATTCATTTTAATTTCATCCAAGAATTATTTACCTCTAAAAATCTCTGCGCCCGCAATTCTTGGCCAATTCCCCTATGTGGGCATGTGCCATAGTATGAGGACAACAACAACAACAACATAATCGGAAGAATAATCGGTTTGCTAACCTACACGGGGAGAAAAGGGGCGACGGGGTAAAAAGTGAAGGAGAAAAGAGACTAGCAGAAAATTGACGTCACTTGAAAACTCTGCAAGCGTTCGGTATGTCACGACCTATAGTGCAGGCCAGTTATCAAGGAGCGGAGCAATGCCTTGGAGGCCTTCACGCCGACGATCTCCGCGGCCAGTGCCTGAGAATCTTCATTTTTGACAGCGCGCGTGGATATAGACGTGCAGGGCTATCAGCCATGCTGATTATAAAAGAGGATTGGCTGGTGAAAGCTACACAAAGCAACAGGCGACACAGAACAGTATCTTCAAGTCGCGGTAAGCCGGATGAAGCCAGAGCTTCAGATCTGGGTCCAAGGATTTTAAACGTTAATTCCAAAATTAGCCTGAATTCCACGCGGCAAGCGTGATGTCCCGCACAAGCGCGCGAAGCCTGCCCGCTGCGTCTGATATCGAAATAGGGATCGACACAAAATCGCCGTCGTCATGAGCAGTTCGCGCGACCTCGTCTGTGCGGTGATTGCCGCTATGCCGCTGTGTCCCGGTAGCCACTGGTAGACAATGTCGTTCCCTGTATTGATGGCAGAGTGATGTAGTTGTGCGATTTCCCCGACCAGTTGCTCATGCGCTTCACGGTGAAGAGCAACTTCAAAGCCTTGGAAAGCAGCTTTGGAATCGGTGAAAATTTATCACTGCTGAGGGCGCTGGTGATTGATGTGTTCAACGGCGATACGAAGAGCGGTGAGTTCTGCACCAATCGAAGAAGTCTGGTGAGATATCTTAACTCTGATTTCTCTAGCCATTTTGGGGAGGATCACTGGGCCTGAAGACGTGACAGGGTTCACTGAGCTGTCGGTGTAGAGGGGCACCATGCTTCCGTGGTGCTCATGGAAATATTCAATAGTGTCTTTTTTTAGCTCTAGCGGTTATAAATCAATCTTCTTCCTGATGCCACGTATTGTTAGAAGCATACGAGGAGTATGCAGGCTCCAAAGGGGCGAGGATAGACTAGAAACGGGTGTAAACTGGGACGGCAGAATGGCGCGATATGCATCAATGGCGTTGGTAAACGATGTGCGCGGTCTTGTAATAGGAAGTGTGGGAAGATGATGACAGGAAACCCGGGAGATGTGTCGAAACTGGGCCCGCAGTGTGTCAGCTGTTAGGTAGGTAGGAATTGGATGCTCCTTGTCGATGAGTACAGATGCGACTGTAGAGGCACATTTCGGATATCCTAGGCAGGTCCGGAGAGCTTGAGCTTGAACGCTTTGTAGACTTGGTATGTTGATTTTTCGAATGCTTCCAAGTGCAGGGAGGCTGTAACAAAGAATCCCATGAATAAAGCATTGTACAGCTTCATCATCGACAGCACTGACGCTCCCCACGACTCCCCTTCCCCCCCACCCCCCCCCCCCCACAAAAAAAAGGCAAGAACGTGAGCAATCGCTTTCAGTATGTCCTGAGAACGAGTGCTTATTACGTGTGTTTTTACGCTTCTGCTGCATTTCATGAGTGGCTACGCGCAAGAGATATTTTTGTGAAGCACTACATTAAATACTAAGTCCTGCGCTTCTGTGTCATTCCATGAGTGGCTACGCGCAAGAGAGAATTTTGTGAGACAATACATCGTAGACTAAGTCGAAGACTCTGCACACAAGGGTATAAAACACTGTGTAAGAAATGCGTACTACTTAAACAGTTAGAAATTACCGCATTCCCCCGCCAAATAGACAACAAAATTCACCCAACCATTAAAAAGAATGCCTGCCAATTTTCCGTCTTCATTTGTGGCATATTGTGTGGGCATGCCGAAAAAACGAACACAACCCCAGAATTGAAATCCAAACTCTTGAGCGGTTGGCGGGAGAGCTTGCCAGCTAGTAACCATAAAACCAGCAACAACCGGTAAGTCGGACACTGCTTTCGGCCAAGTCTAAGGGAATCTTGGACTGAGGGACTCCAGCCACAAATAATTTGTTCTTATTAAATATTTTTCTCCTCCTCGTGCCCCTGCATATGCTAGGTGTAAATGAAGAATTTGCCGTACACCGCCTTTGCGTTGTGTCACATGCTGGGGGCATGATGTGATGGCCATCGCAATTAATAATTGCAGTACAGTCGTCCACAGACCTGTCTAGAACGCTCAAACTCCGTGCCGCCTGGGCTCCGCAACTTGCAAAGCGACGTCTAGCGGCAGCACCTGGTTCGATATAGCGCATGTCTTACGCTGACCATACACAGAGATGCGCCATCTCGAACCAGGCGCTGCCACTAGACGTCGCTCAGCGCACTAGACAGTTCGGTAGACGACTGTACGAGCAGGTCACTGCAGAAATTGGTGCTTGATAGGTGTATTAAAAGCAGCAGCGTATAGAAACGAGGACCAAGAACGAACACGCACACAAACTGCGAGGAGGACGCTGCTTCGTGCACGTCATGTGTGTTGTTTCATCGTCTCGTTTCTATCTGCTGTTTTTAATCGATCATCTACCTACTAGCTCAGCTGTCGACCTTATTAATGTTTGACTGGTGACTTGAAATATGATTGCTGACACGACTCAGGGTAAAGTTTTCCTGACTTGCAGGATGGAAAACAGTCAAAACCCCTGTACATCAAGGCAGGATTCTGTTGTCGACAGATTCATTTTTTTATTTCTGAGGTGTGGAGGGCGACACAGTGTGTGGCCGGTTATTTGACATAGAGTTCACTAGAACCTTGAGGTATGAACATCACAACTGGTACTCAGTACGGCTGAGGTTACATAGCAGAAAGACTGCGTAGTGTTTCAGTTGCTTTTCATGCTTATTTCCAGCTTGATATTACACACGACGGAAGAAAGGTGCTCCGACGGTGAGGCTTCGCTGAGGTGGAAGAGCGACCACTTATTGTGACCGGAAGTGAACGCCGCCGCTAGGGGCAGCACGTGTTCAGGAGGCTATCCTCTCCGCTGATTCTGCGTGCTTTGTCACGGAACAGCAGCTCACGCACAGAACATTTGCGACCTCCGTCAGTGTTTAAACACTCAAAACTTTATATATCCTTGTTGTATTTATTTAACCGTTTAATTTTGAGCAGGTAGAAGCTTTCATACCGCTTACTGTCTTGAGACAGTTCGATTTCCAACCCGAGAAACGCGTCGTCTGTTTGAGAAGACCACGCGCGGCGCTCGCTTCTTCGGCGCCTCGGAGTGGGCAATGGAGGCGCATACAGTGATTTCTTACTTCGTGTCACCACTAAAGGAGCCGCTTCATGACATCTGGCCGCCGTTAGCAATCCCTGATAGTGGGACCGGCAGCCCAGCGTACAGGTGTACGATGATGCGCAGGACCGTCTCATGCATTCCCTTCGACTTCGACTCCAGATACGTGCTTTCAAATGCTGTCTTGAGTTTTTTGTGCAATTGGCTACTGTGAGAAATGCATATTTAAGTCGCAATATAAGGCAAGAAGTTCGTTGTGCCTGGCTGCAATAGTGGTCGCGTGACCTGCCAGGAGAAGGTACTAGTCTTGAGCGTTCCCAGGGACGCAACTCGTCTCGAAGCATGGCGAAAGCCTATTCTTCGTACCGACTGTGTTCTCATGACCACAGTTTCGAATAACATTTCCACAGTGGTTACGTCAGCCGAAGCAGTTTTCCGAAAGCCTGCAGCAAAGCCAGAGGCGTACAACCTCAGCATGGATGAAATGTTATTGCATCGCGTTCCATGTGCAGTGGATCTAACTGTAAGTAGATCTAACTGGGTATCTTCTAAATTACTGCGTTTCATTGAGGATTCGACAATTCGGCAAACAAAAAGATCTCTCAGCAGCAAGCCGCGCAATTTGGAAAGCTTGCGAACCTGGCAGCTGAGGCGACAGATATGAACCATGTTCTTGGTTAAAACAGCCGACCTTCGAATGATCGAACAGGAGCCCATCTACCGCGGTTTCTACGGGGCTTCAAATTTCCACAGCGCACGGTAACGCTAAACCAAACAGCGGCGGAGAAACTTAATGAAAAGGGAGGGCACTGAGAACGTGTTCTCATCATCAGACTGACTGCGCCCACTGCAGGGCAAAGGCCTCTCTCATGCTTTCTAATTAACCCTGTCCTTTGCCAGCTGCGCCCACACTACGCCTGCAAACTTCTTGATCTCATCCGCCCACCTAACCTTCTGCCACTCCCTGCTACTCTTGCGTTCTCGCTGATAACTGACACTGCCCAAGCTTGCCACATACTATACGTGCTGCGGCCAAAGAAACCAAACATAGATTATGCTAGCTGTGCTTCTGTGTTTGACTTCTAGTTTAGCTTCAAGCACTGAATTGAATAGATGGGGTTTCCTTAAGCGAAATCAGTGACCTGCTAATTACTTCTCTCGACATGAAATTAGAAATCGCGGCTACAAAGTTCCTGTGGTCGCTACATCGCGTATACAATTCAGAAATTCTTTAATACACCCTCCAGTTTGGGCCGTGGTACAAGACACGTTACAGAGGGAGCAGAGTTCAGCTTGAACATGTTGGCAGGTGTGTAGGCTTTTATTTGGTGCTTTCGCGTCCCTCTAAGTGCATGTGACACAGTCTTCACGTAATTGCTCTAAATTATTATACAACAGTGCTTGCCTAAACTGCAATGCTACAGTCGAATGCAACTGTGCGCTGAGAAGGCAGCCGCTGGCACCATCAAATAATCAGTTACTTACGTGGCCTCGAGTGGAATTATAGCCCGAAATATGGGCAGAGATACCGGATAAAGGGACGTCCTTCCAACCAAGGAGAGTTGTTCCAAGCAGGAGAACGTCATATATGCATCGAAATCAAGCACCCGTACCAGGTGCGCCCATAGAAGCCCCCGTAAAACACGCCACAAAGAAGACCCCAGTACTGGTGCTACCCCTTGCGGTCGCGCCGCGCGTAAAGTCGCACTAACTGGCCGCGCCTCGCGCCGCCGTCGGGTCGCCTCTCCTTCTTCCAGCGTAATATTAGGTGTAAAGGCAGGCACAATTTATGATGTTTTATAGTGTTCTCTCAAAGTGTGCCGCCCATTTGCATTGTCATATGATGTGTCCGCGAAAGTTGCAAGAATACAGAAATAAAAAAAAATTAATTTATTGGCAGCTCAAGCATGCAACTGCCTTTTGAACGATCTCCTTTGTAGTTCCCTGCAAAACCTGAACAGTGCACTGATCAGTGCCTGGCCGTGCCTCTAGTCAGGGAGAAAGCTTAGCTCTACTTCGTGTCTCTTTTACTGAGGAATTTTGCGGTATCTTGTACACTACCGTGAGTTCACATTTGCATTTTATAGCTGCACAAACACGGGGCATTGAAGTGGTGAGTGTGATGAGCCTTTCAAACATGAATATTCTGTTGTTTAGGAGTCGAAGTTAATCTCTTCAAAACTGTTCTATTTGGTAGCTATACAGCAATGAAAGCACTGTTTGCATTGTTTTTTGCAATGCGCGGCAGGCGTCTTCGATCTGCCGGAATGCCTTTCAACCTGTTGCTTGCACACTGCTAAGGACATCTCAATGAAATTTCTAATTATCTGTTATCTAACAATGTAGTGCATAGAAGCAGAATGATCTCGCATAAATCCTCGGCTCAGGTTGCATAACATGCTGGACAAGTTTTCCTGCAGTTTGGATATTTGCAGCTTAAATGCAAGCAGTGCAGTTGCCATGCCACTAGTGTGCTTTGTAGCAAGGCTCGTTACTGTCTTAATACTGCATCATCACGTTTAAACAGCCTAGGTTCGCGTCAATGTCACCTCGATCTCCCCATCTATTACGCTCCCAACCATTGCGCAGTTTGTGTGTTCATGCATTTTGTTTGATTGCTGTAAAGCTACAGCATGCGAAATAGTTTTGGCATGCAATGACATAGTATAGCACTGGTTTCATCAATATTTTGTTCTTAAGACGACGACAGTTAGCGGTGCATGGGTGCAGCCACCCTGCTGGGGCGAATAAGTAATCGCTCGCCATCACCTACTACGAGCAGCCAGCTAGAGCCACAGTGGAAATGCCTGGCTCTCCTTGTCAGCCAATGATCCCAGAAGGGGCAGGAAGCACGGCACCGCCAAGCCATTCATCCACCCAGTTAAGTCCAAATTATTCTCGGAAATCAAGCGGCCTGGGTACGGCCGGGAAGGTTGAGAAATGAGTATGTATTGTATTGGAGGCCACGAAGGATGTGTGCATATTCACTGTGTGGGTTGACTACGACCAGAGGTGTGCGAAATCAATTTTTGATCTGGAGTTAAACCCACAAGCGCTTATATGCTTCAGCCTTGCTTTGTTGTACCTTTCAGTAACCATATTTGTTTCCATTGAATACAAATGTTTTTCCACCTAAATACTATATTCTGGCCCCCGAAAGACATTTTTTTTTTACTTTTCCAGCGTAAGTTCACCACCATCATCGTCAGCCTCACTACTCCCATTGCATACAATGGCCTCTCCTGGTTTCTGCTGTTTTGCAATACTTCTGCTCAATATTTTGAAAGAGTTTTTGTACTGGGGTGAGGGGACGTAAAAGAATGTGATGTGATTATCAAATGTTCAAAAACCGTCGGAGTTCCTTTTTAATGACCTTTGTTTATATTGCCTTCACTTTATCATGCCTTCGCATTTATAATGCCAAAGAATCAGTACTTCTCAATAAAAATTTTTTCTGTGAGCATTCTGTGCACCTTTTTGATAAAAAAATAAAATGTCATCGCTCTGCGAAAAAGTTAAGTTTCACCTCAGAAACCAATGTCAGCACTTACACGGTGGTTGTATTAAGGAGGCACAACTTTATTCACTTTTCGACTTCACATGGCTGTGTAGACTGCACGTCCTATTTGTGGTTTTTAGGGAGCATGCGACTGGCTTAAGGTCAGAACAGGGTCTCGGACCTCAAATTTTTTTCAATGAAGTCATAATTGCGCAACCTTAAGCGAACACATTTTTGGGCGGCAATTACAGATTTGCCAATGATATAAAACTAGTCCTTGTGCACTTTCATAGCATGTTTGAAATGTTTTATGGTTACCGTTTACGAAATTTTGCCACGGAGGCCGTCTTGAAATGCATGCCACTGGTTTTTCTTCACATAAAGGAGAGCGGGAAAGGTAAAATGTTCGTCCTGGCTGTCACACAACGTTAGCTACAAGGTTTATGGTTTGCGGGCATGTAGCGTGCCAAAGCGACTAAGGCTATGAGGGATGCTGTAGTGAAGGGCTCCGGAAAGTTTCACCACCTGAGATTCTTTAACGTGTATTGACATTGCACAGTACACAGGCCTCTAGAATTTCGCCTGCATCGAAATTAGACCACCGCGGCTTGGATTAAACCCGCGTCTTTCGGGGCAGCAGCCTAGCGCCATAACCACTCAGCCATCGCGGCGGCTAGTTACAGTGTTTGTATCTGCCAGTTGAAAAAAAAACATTATTACAACCTTTCCTTCATATCTTCCGCAGTGTTCTCAAAGAGCGTAAATAACACGAGCAATGAAAACGGAAAGAGCATCACAGTCGCGTGCTAGTCTGTGTAGACTTCCCTTTACTGGGTACCGTAAGCAATACTTTTAAGAGCTGCCTGTGGGACACATCGAGTAATTACTGGCTTGGTTCCTGTCAGGAGACATAAATGGTGGCTATTTTGTTTTGAAAAAATGTATTTTATTCACTTTCTGGGGCAGGCAGAAGCTTGTGTAAGTGCGAGAGGCGCTGGTTTCGAGGTCAATCACTCTTTCAACCACATTTTCTAAAGACTGTTAAACAGCAGCACTTCCTTTCTGTCCGAATATTGTGGTTGCGACAACACTGATTTAATAAAGGTTTGCATGCAGAATTCATGCTACTTCCAGCAGCCCTACTGACCCCTGCTGCCTGGGTGAGACTGGGAGCTCTAATATGCAACGGAGCCGCACAGCTCAACCATTGCACAACACAAGGTCAACAAAACACACCCCGACAGCTCTAGAAAGAGCACCACTGAGGGCTCTGAAGCCAACCAACCGGCGAAGTACATTAGTACGAGGTGAGAGAGAAGCGCGCTGTTAAGCTGTTTAACATTTTCTGCAAGTGACCGCAGAAAAAAGCAGAATAGGATTTTCAACTGAAGTACACCAGAACCCTGCTGATACGTCTTTCACGGGACCATATAAAATAAACAGCCGGGAAGTAGGACAAATTGAAAAATGTCAGTAGTGGGCAACTGAACTTTTTGATTGCAGTGCTAGCGCTTTAAGAAAATGAACAGTGTTACCTACCATTTTCTCACACCCGGTGAGCACAACTTGCTCCTCCAGAGCTTGCAATGGCATGTGGCTCTCGCGATCATTGCGAACATTCTTTATGAGAAGGTCCAATGCCGCTACAGGCGACCTAAAGGTTGCTTCCGGTAGCGGCTCACGGTGTTCCTCTTCGTCCCCACTTTTGTGCGCATCGACACACTGGGCCACGATCTGTTCACTGGTGGAATCCTCGGAGGTGGCAATGGCAGTGTCCACAAAAATGTAATCGCTCTACATGATCCCGTTAGCGGCAACCACTTTCATTGAAAATTAAACATTTGACAGATTTGCCTGTCCGGTTGGGTTTGAAAACTTATAATAAACTGCACATCTCCAACCAAAAATTTAATCTGAAATCCAACGTTTCGAAGCCGGCTTGGCTCCTTCATCAGGGGTGACTGGGGGCAGTAGCTAGCGTCTTTAAGTATGGAGGAGAAGAGGGGGGTTAAAAGAACGAAAGCTGTTATGCGAAAGGCGCGGGGTAGGGGGAGAAGGGGCTCTGAGCCATGTTGTCGCACTGTGGGGAGGCGGTCAATGGCGGCTTTTTTTGTTGAGTTTCCGAGCGAAATTCCTGGGCATATACCGGGCTAACTGAAGGCACAGCGCACGAAGGACGGGACATAGAAAGAGACAAACACAGCGCTGACTTACGACTGAAAGGCTTTATTGCTCGCACGCAACAAATAGGCGAAAAGGAGCAGTCAACAGAAGAACAGCATCAGTTATGATTGTCAAAAAAAAAGACAACAACAGAAGCACACAATCGTAACCTACACAAGCGAACTTAACTGTTAAGATAGTCAATTTCGTTTTGTGTTAGCGCAACGGAAGGTTTGCTGACGCCGTTTTCAAGAGCTTCCACGATTTCCCGCGTACTTTGGTCCTTATGTTTATACAGTATTCTAGTACGGCCGAAAAAAGGAGTGCATTTACTGGAAAGCCAATGTATAACCAAATTACTTTTGGGGGGTGGTTTTAGGGAGCGTTTATGCTCACTTAGGCGATCATTGAGGCAGCGCCCTGTTCGGCCAATTTAAAATCGCCCACAGGATAGCTCTATCTTATAGACAACATTTTTACGGCACTGCACATAGGGGGATTCGTGATTTTTTACGCATTCGGCAGGTGGAGGTCCTTCACGGCTTACGGTTTTACACAAGCGCTGCAGTTTGTTTGCGCAGAAAAGATGACTCTGACACCGGCTTTTCCTACAATTCTTTTCAGGCTATGTGATACCTTGTGCACATAAGGTATCACCGCGAAGTTTCGGTTTTCTGCTGCAAGCGAACTCGTTGTTTTTGTTCTGAATTCGGTAAGAATTTTCTCTGCTACAGCACGCAGGATGTGGTCTGGAAAGCCGGCCTTTTTCAGCCTCATGATCTGGCTTCTGAAGCTAGATTGCATTTAATGGGAACATGACCTGGAAATGGCATTTTTGAGGGCGGCTGTCGCGACGCCTCGTTTTACTATTTCTGAATGAGAGGACGAGTCAGATCGAAGCCCTTTTTGTGCTCGGGGTGAGTAGCGCCAGCATACCCCTTCATCGCACATCGTTACCTGTATAGGTCGAGAAAGCGAAAGCCGTAATGATCCGGAACTTCCATCGTTATTTGAAATGGTTTAAGATTAGACCTGAACAATGTGAGGATGTCCCTGGCTTGATGTGCAACACTGTGGTCGCTTCTTAATCTAAAAATCACCAGAAAGTCATCAACGTAACGGAACACACGTACCACTGAATATTCAAGTAAGGCTTTTTTGCAAGTTTTGCTCCAAGGAAGCTAGTAGACAGTCACTGAGGAACGGAGCGAGGCCCGAGCCTATACACACGCCCTCCTTCTGGATGAAGTCCCGTCCTTCGTGCGCTGTGCTCTAAGTTAGTACCGTGTACCGGCTAGCCCAGACAAATACCTTATTGCAGTACATATACTGGGGGCTGGTTTCATTTTGTGCGGTTGATGTTGTTCGTGGTAGTTTGGATGTTCCAGGATTCGAGAAGGAGCCGTTTTTGCTATTTTGATTCGGTTCCGAGGATGCTGGTTTCGTCGAAGTTGATTCTGTGGTATGAGTCTTCGGAATGTTCGGCTACAAGATTTCGCTCTCTTGCGAAGTTGCAGACGTCGTTTTTATCTTGCAAAATTCTTTCTATGAGATTCTTAGTTTCGCAGATGTAGCTTGCGTCGCAGTCGGCGCACGGCATTTTGTAGACAAAGCCTTGGGCTCTTTTTGTGGCAGGTCGTTGGGAACAGGTAGGCAAAGCGCAACAGTGTTTGTGGGTTTCTGCGCAACCTGGAGGCCCCGTTTTCTTAGGATTCGGGCGATGGCTTTGCTGACACCTCAGACATAATGTAGAGTGACGTATTTTGGTGGTGGCGTTGGTCTTTGCGCGTTGATTTCTTGGAGCATGTTGTTTTGTTTTTGAAGTCGAATGGTGTTTTCTAATAAAGCTTTTTGGGTAGGCGTTCATAATAAGTTGTTTGACTATCGTGCGTTGTTCTTTTTTAATTTCAAGTTAGGTGCTGCAGTGTGTCTGAACTCTTCTGAACAACGTCTTCACCACTAACGCTTTATGGACTGTCGGGTGGTTCGAATCGATGTGAGGATACCGGCCTCAGTGAGTTGGTTTGCGGTAAACGGAGAAATGAAGGGCATTGTGGTTTCGCGATACGAGGACGTCCAAAAACGGCAGGGAGTTTTCTTGTTCCACCTCTAGCGTGAACTGAATATCAGGTTCTACGGAGTTTAAACGAGAAATTAATTTTTGAATCGCACATCTCTTGATTATTGCGAAGCAGTCGTCGACATACCTGAGGAAAATCTTTGGTTTCGTGTGGGATCAGTTGACGGCTCGTTGTTCGATGCGCTTCCTGGTTAAATTGGCCCTGACGACAAAGATGGAGGTTCCCATCTGCGTTCATTTCACTTGTCTGGAAACTTCCCCGTTTGACGAGAAATATGTGTTTGATAGGCACAACTTCAGGAGCGATACACATCATTTACACTCAGCGGGGTTCGTGCGCTGAGTGTGTCGTCGCGTTGTAGGGCCTCTCGGGTAGCGGTCACCGTAAGCTTCACGAGGATTTTCGTGAAAAGATACACCACGCCGAAGGAGACAAGGCATTCGTCGGACTCAAGGGAGCCTTGGGACACCAGTTCGATGAAGTGACTGGAATGACAGATATGGGTCTGTTTTTCCTGCGATTGGGGATATGCATATGCTGTTTTTCCTGTGATTGGCACTATGCATATCCCCAATCGCAGAAAAAACAGCGACCCATATCAGTACTTCCAGTCACTTCATCGAACTGGTGTCCCAAGCCACCCTTGAGGCCGACGAATGCCTTGTCTCCTTCGGCGTGGCTTCCCTTTTCAAGAAAATCCCCGTGAAGCTTGCGGTGACCACTTTGACGTTTCTTAGTGAAGTGGTATCTTGAGGACATGCGGAGCAGTTGTCTGAAAACATGAGGACTTTTCTGCCCTTACAGCCCATGTTTGAGTCCATGTACGACAGAATCTCTTAAAAAATTGCGCGTGTCATCCACACCTGACTGTTGTTATTGTAGTGGCAGGGCAGGTACCGGATATTTTTCAGGCAACTTGGGTTGCGAAATTATTCGATGACCCATGGCTTCATCATCTCGGAGCAGTCCAAGTTGCAGCACAACAGAGTGGTGAGACCTTCCTTGCTGCATTTTCCGCCGTGGCAAGCATCGCCTTGAAGGATCAGCGTCTTCGATAGTCGCACCTTGAAAAAGTGCCCCGCTTCACTCTCACTGAAAACGTCCCTAAATGTTCATAGCTGTTGACAATGCACACCACGGACGCTTCAGGTGAATAAGGAAGGATATTCGATGTTTTCTTTTAAACCAGTCTATCCATATATTCGATGCATTCAATGTCGTCGATACCAAGCCTGTCGGCTATCTCTAGCGCTTTTTCGCGCAAAATGTTGCCGCCATAATTCGCACCTCAAGGTAAAGGTATTAAGGTCCCCACTGTGGCCCCGAAACTCGGGTAAAGCAGCCGAGGACGTGCTGCAAACTCTACCCTGCAATCAAAACCCCCTGCGTCTTTCAACACAAGCCGAAACATCTTTCTTGTGACCCAAACCCATTTAAAATTGCAGCCCGAGCTATGACCATCAACACAACGATATAGCGCCGTGCGCTAGCGGTGCGGCGGCCGCCGCTGCCCATCTTTCTCTTCACAATCACCTCCGGCTGCAGGTGATGATGCCATCTTGGAGAGTCAGGGAGACAATACACAAGGGTCATAGTATGGCCTCAGGCAGGACATATGTAAAGTCTCGCGGTTGCGCCGTCGTAGATCTAGCTGTCGCTGGTGTCGCTGGGTCTACCGTGCAGTTGGCGGCGGAAAGGCGCTCTACGACACGGTTGGGTCTGTGATATTTGGGGAGAAGTTTTGCTGAGATGACTGACGCGGAAAGGAACGTTTCAGGGATGCAGGCTGCCCAGTTTCTGCTCCTGATGGCCGCCATGCGCTGCTGACTGGTTCTGGGTGTTGCTGCTGGTGACTGCTACTGCTACGTTCAGGCTCGTTCACTGTTGTCGGTTGGCCCTGCAGCTGGTGGCTGTGGTGTATAGAAGCTTCTTCACCTGCACTTGTTCCTTTCCGGCCATCCTCTGCATCCGACTGAGTGCTGTTAAAGGACAGTGGGCTCCCTAGCACATCAGAAACTGTGACGAGAGTGCCCTGGTCCTCTTCTGTTACCTTAGCAGCATACAATATGCTCTCGTCGACGGCGTCAGAAACATATCGCATGAAATCAGCGTAGTACTCGGTGGAGTCACTGTTCCTGGTCTGCTGTACAGATGGCTCTGGCACACCTGCATCACAAGACAGCACCTGCTGGTCGCCTCTGGTGTCCCTGTGCAGATAAAATAAGATTTCTTAGTGGTGACGTTCTCTAACAAAAATTTCCAGCTGACTAATCTGTCAGTATGTTTCTGCCATTAGAGAAAGCTGCCTGTCTGTTTACAAAGAAGATAATGGTAAACAATGCATTAACAGTCAGGAGAGAGCAGTTTCCTCGTCTTTCCACTTTTTGTCTGCTGATTGTTGTTGCACTGTTCGTCATTCTCTGCCATGAACCAACTAGTCCAACAATACACTGTTTATTTAACTGTATGCTGCACCTTTCTTTTATAAAATATCACTAATGCGAAGTAAAAGCTTGTTAAATCGAGAACCACACAAAGATGCCACCACATTTCAAAATAACCGAAGTTCCAGTTGAATGTTCACCTTCTGCTTCTCTTTCCGCAAGGCAACATCTATTAGCTTTTGTTGTATTCAAACATGGCGGAGGGAAAGGAAGGATCAAGCAGTACCGCTCAAATTATCCAGAATTTTGCATTACTTAGGTTCAAAATATCGAGCTTTCAAAGCATTAGTATGTACGTAGTGCGCTGTAAAACCCTTTTTCACAAGTGCCTGGGGCATTGGAGCTGCGGCTGAGTCAGTAAACTATCCACCAAGCGCTGGTTTTCCTCCTGTTCGCTGCGAAGATAGAGACTATGGAATGGAGTCTGCTAGCTGCACTGCAGTGTCACCTCTTCTAAAGTCTAGTGTAGTCAGCATCTGGACGACATCAGCTCTACGCGGGCATGGGAATACTGTTGAGATCGCAACTGGTTTGCACCGCTAATTAACAGAGGCAGTGGCTGTGTACTTTTCAAAGACTTAGATTGCAAGTGCGCTTCCTGGGGCTCCTTAAAACATCACACGGAAGCATGGGGACCTCGAAATGTTTCTTCTGCCTAGTGTTCTTAGCAAGCAAAATGCCAAGACTACTATCATTACTGCTAGATTTTTGTGCGCTATAGTGATTACTTGATTATAACAATACACCCATGTCCACTGCTTCTTGGAGTAAACAAGCAATTCGCACTCGCTCAGGTGTATGCCGCCTGACAGGTACAAGCATTGCATTTTCAGGCACGAGGACATCTCTGACTGCTTTCAGCAGGGCTCGAATGTCATGCTTGTTCCAGCCGGCACCTGCAAACATTCACTAAGACAGTCATCGGTCCTGTTGCACCAAGAAAAGCTGTGCATAGTAGCTGTAATATCTTTTTGCATCGCAAAATACTGCAGTGAGATTCAGTATAGACCGTACACATGAATGCACCTTTATAAACAATGCATTACTATGTATGCAGCTGAAACACTGTCGGGGAAAATTAATTGAGTGTGTACTCTTGTCAGTGCGTATACTCAGTGCGTCATGTAATTAATTTTCAGTGTGGCGTGCCTTCCATATCAGAATTGCAATTCTTGATTTTCTGTGAATTATCAGATGCTTCATGTTGGTTTTGCATTCATTGCAGATACAAACGTTGCATTACTGTCTTCTAATCTCCTTTCTAACCGACATATTCGGTACTGAATGCTTGATAGTCTAGCTTCCGCGCGAAATAAATTTTCCCTTCTCTCTTCTTGCTAAAAGTGTCTTTATTATGCTCTGATTTTTTCACATCAGCTATGTTATGTGAGCATGCATGATGCTCCTGTACGTACTGCCACATTACTGACATTCTGCCGGCGCCCCGTGGTGGCCGAACCTGTCTTCCAGCGCGTGGCCGAACGTCTTCTTTCCCTCGAATGTTCGCGGCTGTTCGGCAAGCCTCGCCCGACTAAACGGTTGTGCTTCCCGCGTCTTCTACATTTGTCGGTGACATTTGGTGGAGGTTCTGGGCACGATCCCATGTAAGCTGACCCCGTCGAAATCCTTGACGCTTCTCCCCGACGTGCGGACGCCAAACCTGTCCACAAAGCCAGCCGTCGTCTGTGAGGCCTGCAACCCGAGTTTGAGCCACTAAAAAGGCCTGTGTGAGCTATGACTTCCACCACTGGCAGCCAGACAGGTCAGTACTCCGGGAGTGCCCTAGCCGTTCGTCCTTCTCGCACTTCGGTCGCCACCATCCTTCCACGGAGACCGGTTCGAGAATGTTTAAGATTGGTTGGCCAGTTTTGACCGTGTCGCTGCCTTCAACCAATGGGACGACGAGCGGAAGCTGTTGAGTGTGTATTTCGCACTGCAATACTCGGCGAAAACATGATTCGAGAACCACGAGGCATCTTTTTCTAACTGGGCAGCTTTTCGCCGTGAGCTGCTCGGCACATTCAGCTCGAACGAAAGGAAAATGCTGAAATTGTCCTTCGCTCCAGGTAACAGCAGTCCAACGAGAGCGTGGCCATGTTTATTAAGGACATGACCCGCCTCTTCAATCGGGCCGACCCAGCCGTGCCCGAAGCTACAAAGGTGCGGCACCTTATGCGTGGGGTAAAGGAGCAGCTGTTTACTGCCCTCATGCGCGACCCTCCGAGAACTGTCGCCGCCTTCGCCAAGGAAGCTACGAGCATGGAACGATCATTGCAGGAACGGAGTGCCCAATACGGCCGTCAGGCAAATGTTGCAGCCGCTCACTACTGCACGTCCTTGCCAGGCCCCGGGGATGAGACGCTGCGAGAGCTTGTGCGGAGCATTGTTCGCAAAGAAATGCGACACCTCCACTTGGATGCTCCGTCGGCAAGCATACCTTCTACAGGCGATGTCCTCCGTGACGAAATTCGGCGAGCGGTGCAGCCACCACCAGCACCACTATCGGAGTCGCACGTGATGTCCTAGACCAATGCCCTGCGCCGACCTGCCCCCGCGCAGCAAGCGTTTCGCCCCGTTGCCGAATCACGACCACCCCATCGTTACCTGCGTCCCGTCGAGCAGTAGCAGGACCTGTGCCCTCCCTTCAGAAAAGCGCACGTACGGCGAACATTCAACAATCGCCCGCTCTGCTACCACTGCGGGGAGCCCGGCCATATTCCGCGGAATTGCCTGTACCGGCGGATGGGTTTGAGAGGAATTGAGTTGAGTTGAGTGGTTGTAAACTACCGGTGGGATTAGACTTGCAGTTGCTGCCGGGAATTGCTCCACCGTAGCGACACTTAAATAGAAATCACAGAAACACTGTCCGCAAAAACCCAAATAGACACTCCTGAGGTCACCAAGTGGAGGCCAAATCCGTGTCCTGCAGGTAAAGTAGAAGAAGGCGAGAAGCATCCCTTCTACTCGACTGGCTCCCGCGCGGGAAAACAATGTCCTGAAGAGAGCTGTGAGGAACACCTGCCTTCTTGAGGGATCCGAATAACACAGCCCGTTCCGCGTTGTACAAAGTACAGCACAAGAGGTAATGTTCTATGTCACCACACACACCATACATTGAACACAATGGTGACGCACCTCGACCGCGCTATGGTGAAAGACCGCAGGAGATTGAGGAGTACCTGGCCACTCAGGTGCTGCCCCCGACCTCGCAGCGGCGCCAATCGCGATCGCCGTCCCCGAGGCGCTTTGCTTCGCCCAGTCGGACATCATCCTCTGGTCAGTTCAGAGGCACGTCCCCTCGCCGGGAAAACTGCAGAAGGCGTCCTCCGGGGATAGGGCCGCCGCCACTGCACAGAGTCAACAGCCTGCACCCGACGATTTGACGCGACGGCCCGAGCGGCGACGACCCGCACCGACGTGCTGCGAACGATTAGTTGCTGTTGAAATTTTAGTAACCGCCGACAGTTATGAAGTGACCGCACTCGTCGATACCGGCGCTGATTTTTCTCTAATGAGCAGGCAGCTGGCCACAACCCTCCGTAAGGTTCTGACGCCTTGGTGTGGACCCGTGATCCGCACCGCCGGTGGCCATGTAGTGACGCCGATCGGCGTCTGCACCTGTCGCATCCAGATCCGCGGTCTTACTTTCACTGGCTCCTTTGCCGTATTACGTGACTGTTCGAAAGATATCATTCTGGGCATGGATTTCCTTCAAGAGTATGGTGCGGTCATCGACCTTCGGGAGCTTATGGTATCTTTTTCCGCCCAGCGAGCCGTTGACACGAACACCGAGCCCAGCAGAGTAATGTTGCGCGTATGTGACCACATAACAATCCCTCCGCGAGCAAGCAACTTCGTCACAGTCGAGTGTAATGACAGCGCCGGCAATCTTGGAATCGCTGAAGCGAATGCGTCGCTGCTACTCGCTCGGCAAGTTTGTGTCGCTCGAGGCCTAGTAGAACTTACCAACGGTCGCACGGACATCTTAGTTACCAACTTTACCGGTGAACCACCACATTTAACGAAGACAGTGGTCATCGCTTATTTTGACGAGCTTGGAGAATGTTCCAGGCAGTGCTCTTTGTCCACCACGTCAGACATTGACAATACAACAGCTACAGTCATTCCGACCGACGTAAACCCGCATCTCTTGGCCAGTCAGAAACGCTGCTTGGAAAACCTCATCTCTTCCTTCCGCGACAGTTTTGCATCAACTTCCAAGGTGCGACAGACGCCGCTTTCCAAGCACCGAATTATCGTTGCTGACGTCCAAAGACCACTATGTCAGCGCCCTTATCGCGTGTCTTCAAAAGTACGTGACGCCATCCGCCATCAAGTTACACAAATGCTCCAGGACGACGTCATACAACGGTCCACGAGCCCCTGGTCATCGCCTGTTGCCCTCTTCACGAAGAAAGATGGCACTTTCAGGTTCTGCGTGGATTACAGACGCCTCAATAACGTCACGAGGAAGGATGTGTATCCTCTGCCAGCACTGATGACTCCCTAGACCGCCTACGCCATGCCACCTACTTTTCGTCCCTTGACCTCCGCAGTGGGTATTGGCAAATAGAGGTTGACGAACGCGACCAAGCGAAAACCGCCTTTACTATACTCCTGGCGGTTTGTACGAGTTTAAGGTGCTCCTTTTTGGCTTGTGCTCGGCCCCTGCCACATTCCAACGAATGATGGACACCGTGCTGTCTGACCTGAAGTGGCAGTCGTGCCTCATATATCTCGACGATGTCGTGATCTTCTCTGACACGTTCGATGAGCACCTGAAACTTTTGCATGCTGTTTTCGAGGCCATACGTTCCGCTGGTCTCTCTTTCAAGCCAGAAAAATGTCACTTTGCGTTTCACGAGTTAAAGTTTCTTGGTCACATTGTCAGCGCTCGAGGTGTTAGCCCAGACACCGAAAAGACGGCCGCCGTAGCTGCCTTCCACAAGCCGACAGACCAACGGAGCCTGCGTCGTTTCTTGGGCCTCTGGGCGTGCTATCGCCGGTTTGTTCGCAATTTCTCCAAGCTAGCAGAGCCTCCGACCCTCCTGACGAAAGACCCTGAACCCTTCTTCTGGGGCCAAGACCAGGAAAAAGCCTTCACGGAACTCAAGTCCCGTCTCCAATGTGCGCCTGTGCTTGGCCACTTCGACGAAGAGGCCGACACGGAACTGCACATTGTTGCCAGTAACGTTGGTCTGAGTGCGGTCCTTGTTCAGCGGAAGGATGGTCTAGAACGCGTTATTGCTTACGCCAGTCGCACTTTATCCCATTCCGAAGTAAATTCTTCCACCACGGAAAAGGAATGTCTGGCTGTGCTGTGGGCAGTTACGAAATTTCGACCGTACTTGTATGGCCTCCCGTTTCAGTTCGTGAGCGACCATCACTCACTGTGTTGGCTGGCGAACCTGAAAGATTCCTCGGAGCGGCTTGCTCGATGGATCCTTCGGTTACAAGAAGTTGATGTCACCATCGTGCACAAGTCCGGACAGAAACACAGTGATGCTGACTGTCTCTCCCGCGCTCCTATTCCCTGCCCCACGGACGAGTACGACGACGATTCCGCTTTTCTCGGTGCTGTCACCACATCCACCCTTGCCCGCCAACAGAGAGACGACTCCGAACTGCTGCCCTTCATCGAGTACCTCGACGGAACCGCTCCATCTCCACCTCGGCTCTTCAAGCGCGGACTGTCATCGTTTTGCTTGCGCGATGGTGTCCTCTACAAAAAGAACTACGGCCCACCCGACACTGTCTATCTGCTTGTAGTGCCTACAACGCTTCGTGACGAAGTTCTGCGTGCGTGCCACGACGACCTTCCCTCAGGCCACCTCGGGTTTTCCCGCACGTTGGCGCGCATACGCCACAAGCACTACTGGCCCAGGCTTGCTGCGGTTGTCCACCGCTACGTGCGAACCTGTCGTGAGTGTCAGCGCCGGAAGACGCTGGCCACTAAACCAGCCGGGCTCCTGCAGCCTTTCGATCCCTCGCGCCTCCCATTTCAACAGGTCGGCATGGACTTACTCGACCCATTTCCGGCGTCTTCCATGGGTAACCGGTATATTGCTGTTGCCACTATCTTAGCCGCTACTGTGAGACCAAGGCCTTTCCCCGTGGCACCGCCGCCGAAGTTGCACATTTTTATCATTCACAACATTGTGCTTCGTCAGGAAGCCCCAACAGTCATATTAACTGACAGAAGAACCGCGTTTATGTCGGCACTTACGAGTGAGGTACTTCGACTCAGTGGCACCAGTCATCGCAAGACTACAGCTTACTATCCGCAAACAAACGGACTGACTGAGCGGCTTAGCAAGACAACTGCCGATATGCTTTCTATATATGTCGACGATGACCATGCGAACTGGGACCGGATACTGCCTTACATCACGTTCGCGTACAACACTGCGCTCCATGAAACGACGCGCTTCACTCCGTTCCATTTGGTGCACGGTCGTGAAGCCTTGACCATGCTGGACGCCATGCTTCTTCCGGACCCTACTCCCTCTTCTGTCGTGGACGCTGAACAATTTGTTCGTGACGCCGAAGCCGCTCGCCAAGTTGCTCGACAGCGAATCCGGTGCCAACAACAAAGCGACGCTGAACGCTACAAGCTCCGCCGCAGGGAGGTGATTTACACACACGGTGACCAAGTCTGGGTGTGGAGTCCGATCCGTTTGAGAGGGTGGCCTGAGAAGCGTCTTCGCCGTTACTTTGGTCCATACCAGGTGTTACGCCGCCTCAGCGCGGTGGCCTACGAGGTGCTCCCTCATGGAACGGTCCGGCCATCTCGACAACCGAAGTCCGAAGTGGTCCACGTGACGCGAATGAATCCGCCGTATTACTCTCTTTAGCCCCTTTACACAAAGACACTCGCGCGGCTACCTGGAAGCCTTACGTATGTTCTCCCCCCCCCCCCCCCCCCCCTCGCGTGCGGCATCGAGTCGATGCCTCTTGGAAGGGAGGGGGAAATGCCACATTGCTGACATTCTGCCAGAGCCACCTGGTGGCGGAACCTGTCTCCCAGCGCGTGGCCGAACGTCTTCTTTCTCTCGAATGTGCGCTTCTGTTCGGCAAGCCTCGCCCGAGTAAACGGTTGTGCGTCCGGCGTCCTCTACATTTGTCGGTGACAATATGCTTGCAGAACAAGGCAAATAAAATGCAAGCAAGTTGATATCTTTATACATCCTTGCCTGTCTGCGTGCTGAGTACGCATTTGAATAGGAAACAGCAACATAACAAAATACGGTATGGTTGCAACCATGCTTCTTGCTGAAGTAAACATGCTTAATGCCTTTTTTTCGTGCTGCACATTCCGCTAAAACAGCGTACGCGACAGCCTGACACACCGCTCGCCTTTCACGCCTTGTCGAAGCGTCGCGCATATTCACGGCGCCGGCGATTGACGCGGCGAAACCACATTTGTCGCGGTTAGCTGTGCGTGTTCTCGTGGCGCGGGTGACGACCGACACAAGTAAAGGTGCGTGCTATAAGAGACGTGATGATGAAACCATCGAGCATTTGGTCTACCTAGTTCAAATCAAACCAAACCAATGTTTATTCATCTTTGTTTAGCACATGAGTTTTCCTGTCCAACCTAAGCACAGGGTGCTTGTTGGTTGTTCCGGCAGTACGGTGATTCACCGAATGTGTAAAAACAATTACACACAAAAAAATGACATTAGGCACACCAGTACATGCATATTATGCAAAAAAGAAAATGAATATATATACATATTGAGCAAATAGGAATACAATTAAAAAAAGGCAATCAAAATCGAAGAGAGGACATCATAACAGCTTGAAATGTGCCATATCTAAACAAATCTATATTGTGAAGAAAAACGGGGAAAGTAGAATACAGCATGTAAGAGGCCATCAGTGATTTATCTGCAATGATGAGCGGAATTTTCTTAGAGATTTACTCATTTTACGCTTAGTTTTGAAATTAAAAACCCTTCGCCAAGTTCATTGAGTATTTGTGGCACATAGTGTCTCCTTATCTTTTTCCCATAATGTGTTGTGTTTACCATAATGTGTTGCAAGCAAACAAAAGTAACGTCAGATGCCTCCCACAGCGGTATTGGATGCTCTCTCCTGCAGAGTTCCGAGCACAGCTGCAGGCCAGTAGCTTACACTTCTAGAGCTCTGACAGATACAGAGCAACAGTAATTTCAGATAGAAATAGAGGCTCTTGCTCTTGTATTTGGCTGTGAGAAGTTCTCCCGATTCATTGATGGTCGGTCGCTGCTACTTGAATGTGACCACAGGCCTCTCACTGATATTGCCAAGAAAGGTATTGGCGATATGCCACCCAGGGTGCAACGTGTTTTTTAAGACTTCTGAAGTATAATTAAAACTTGCTATTTGTTCCCGGAAAACAGATGGAGCTGGCGGACATGTTATCGAGAGCACGAGGCACTGGCGACGTCACTGCGGTGGACACCGACGACATCGAAGTTCATGCCATCAGCGTCGTGGCAGCACTTGTGAGTGAAAGGACGGCGGCTCGACAAGCAGAGGAGACCGTTGCGGATCCACACCTCAACGTTGTACTGCAGCATATTACGGTAGGAAAACCTACAACAGGCCAGCTAAAACCCGTCGCTTCTGAGCTTTCGGTAAATAACGGAATATTACTGAAAACGACCAAGGTTCTGGTTCCCGCAAGCATGCGGCCAGAAATTCTAAAACGAGTGCATGAGGGTCGTCTCGATACAACTAAATGTAAATAAAGAGCAAGACAACTATAGTATAATGGCCAGGCCTCGACTGTGATATTGAAACTCTGATCCAAAAATGCGCAGTTTGTAGACACCATGCATACAGCCAGCCGCCAGAACCACTATTACTGCGTCCAACCCCGACTCGCGCATGGTTCCGCATTTGGGTCGATACATTCCAGTACGCAGGGAGATACTACTTGTGTGCGTACGAAGCAACGTCAAACCTCCTAGAAGTCGAGTTGGTGCACGGGACCACGGCTGCTTCGGTAATCGAGAAGCTAGGTGCAGTCTTTGCAAGATACCGCATTCACGTCGAGGTATGCACGGATAACGGGCCTCAATTTTCTAGCCGCGAATTCGCACAGTTCGCGAAAGCGTACGAATTCTGTCACGTCACGTCGAGTCCGTAGTTTCCAAGGTCAAATGGTCTGGCTGAAAAAGGAGGGCAAATTTTCAAATGAATTTTAAAGAAAACTTCTGAGGTTAACAAGGACTTCTGGCTTGGTAAATGGCTTACAGGGCAAGCCCCCTGGAGGACGGTCGGTCTCTGGGAGAGCTTCTTCAAGGATGCCGCCTGCGAACCCCCCTGCCTGACCTTCACGAAGAGCAAGTCGTGGAGGTGAGGAAGCACATACAGACAAGCATCAATCGCTCAACCCTCCAGCGCCTGAACAAGGATGACGTGGTACGCGTTAAGAAGGGCTCATGGTCACGCAAGGTGGAGTGCTAGCGCCACCAGGGCCGAGGTCCTATTATGTGCAGACGGCAGACGATAAAGCTGCTACGGTGAAACCGCAAACTCTTGCTGAGAACGAAAGAGGTTAACGAAAGAGTACTTCCACCGTAAAGCATCGTAGTATGAATCGATAAACAACTGTGATGAAAATGCTAGCACATCGGCTGATCGCTATCTGTCGTCTAAAAACGTGCCACTGCCTGCGATAGCATCGAGGCCACCGCCGCCAATCCTCAGAATATCGAAGAGGCAAGTTAGACCACCGGAACGCTTGGGCTACACGGGAATCTTTGAACAAGTCAGCAAGTGACGACGAAAGAGTTTTTCAAGTGAGCTATTCATTGAGGGAAATAAATGGGATGTGATATGGCTTAGCGAAGTTAGGAGTACAGGTGAGGCGTATACAGTACTAAAGGACGGACACATAATGTGCTATCGAGGATTAGAGGATAGACGAGAACTAGGTGTGGGATTCCTCATTAATAAGGATATATCTGGCAACGTAGAGGAGTTCTATAGTATTAACCAGAGGGTAGCAGCTACAGTAATTAGGCTGAATAGGAGGTACAAGCTGAAAGTGGTGCAGGTCTACGCACCCACATCCAGCCATGATGACCAGACCGTTGAAAGTTTCTATGAGGACGTAAAATCGGCAATGAATAAAGTAAAATCGAAGTACCCTTTACTGAGGGGCGACTTCAACGCGAAGGTGGGCAAGAAGCAGGCTGACGACTACGTGGTAGGCGACTCTGGGATAGGCTCTAGAAATAGCAGGCGAGAGTTATTAGTCGAATTCGCGGATACAAATAATTTACGGATCATGAATACCTGCTTCCGCAAACGAGAAAACAGGAAGTGGACCTGGAAAAGCCCCAATGGTGAAACTAAAAATGAAATCGACTTCATACTATGCGCTAAACCTGGCATTATTCAGGATGTGACCGTCCTCGAAAAGGTGCGTTGTAGCGACCACAGAATGGTAAGGTCAAGAATTAGCTTATACTTGAAGAGGGAACGGAAGAAGCTACTGTAGAAGAAGACCATTTACGAGTTAGCCGTAAGAGGGAAAGCACAGGAGTTTAGGATAGCGCTGCAAAACAGATATTCGGCTTTAACTGAGAAAGACAACATTGATGTTCATTCAATGCACGATAATCTGACATCAATAATTACAAAGTGCGCAGTAGAAGTAGGCGGTAGGACAGTTCGAAAGGATACCGGGAAGCTATCTCAGGTGACGAAAGATCTGATTAAGAAGCGCCAAAGCATGAGGGCGTCTAACCCTACCGATAGAATAGAACTAACGGGGCTATCGAAGTAAATAAATAAGCGCAAGGTAGCCGACATAAGGAAGTTTAATATGGAGAGAATCGAGCATACTCTAAAGAACGGAGGTAGTCTAAAAGCTGTGAAGAGGAAACTAGGCATAGGTAAAAAACAGATGTATGCATTAGGAGACAAGCAGGGCAATGTCATTAGCAATATGGATAAGATAGTTAACGTAGCCGAAGAGTTCTACACAGACCTTTACAGTAGCCAATGTAATCAGAGCGCTAATGAGAAAGACAGCACTGCACAGCAATGCGTCATCCCGCCAGTAACGAAAGATGGAGTAAAGAAAGCCTTAGAAGCAATGAAAAGGGGAAAAGCAGCTGGGGAGGATCAGGTAACAGCAGATCTGTTGAAAGATGGAGGGGACATCGTGCTAGAAAAAGTCGCCACCCTGTATACGCAATGCCTTCTGACCTCGACTGTACCAAAATCATGGAAGAATGCAAACATTATCTTAATTCATATAAGGGAGACGCCAAGGTCTTGAAAAATTACAGGCCGATCAGCTTACTATCCGTTGCCTACAAAGTATTTACTAAGGTAATCGCTAATAGAGTCAGGGCAACGTTAGCCTTTAATCAACCAAATGATCAGGCAGGCTTTCGTAAAGGATATTCCACAATAGATCATATTCACACGATAAATCAGGTGATAGAGAAATGCGCAGAATATAACCAACCTCTATATATAGCTTTCATTGATTACGAGAAAGCATTCGACTCAGTGGAAACCTCAGCAGTGATGCAGGCATTGCGTAATCAGGGGATAGCTGAGCCTTATGTCAGAATACTGGAAGATATATATAGCAACTGCACAGCTACTATAGTCCTCCATAAAGTCAGCAATAAAATTCCAATAAGGAAGGGCACCAGGCAAGGAGACACGATCTCACCAATGCTGTTCACCGCATGTTTACAGGAGGTATTTCGAGGCCTGAATTGGGAACAGTTGGGAATAAGAATAAATGGATAATACCTAAATAATCTGCGATTTGCTGATGACATTGCCTTGCTGAGTCACTCAGGAGGTGGACTGCAAATCATGATCAATGAGTTAGACAGGCAGAGCAGATCGATGGGTCTAAAAATTAACATGCAGAAAACCAAGGTAATGTTCAACAGCCTAGCAAGGGAACAACAGTTCACAATTGGCAGTGAGAGCCTAGAAGTTGTGACAGAATACGTCTACTTAGGGCAGGTAGTGACAGCTGATCCGGATCATGAGAGGGAGATAACTAGAAGGATAAGAATGGGGTGGAACGCATATGGCAAATTCTCGCACATCATGAGTTGCAGATTTCCAATTGCCCTCAAGAGGAAAGTGTACAACAGCTAAATCCTACCGGTACTCACCTACGGGGCAGAAACGTGGAGGCTAACGAAAAGAGTTCAGCTTAAGTTAAGGACAACGCAGCGAGCCATTGAAAGAAAAATGATAGGTGTAACGTTAAGAGACCGGAAGCGGGCAGAGTGGGTGAGGGAACAAACACGGGCTAATGACATCCTAGTCAAAATCAAGAGAAAGAAATGGGTTTGGGCAGGGCATGTAATGCGAAGGCAAGATAACCGCTGGTCCTTAAGGGTAACGGAGTGGATTCCAAGAGAGAGTAAGCGTAGCAGGGGGCGGCAGAAGGTTAGGTGGGCGGATGAGATTAAGAAGTTTGCAGGCAAAGGGTGGATGCAGCTGGCAAAAGATAGGGTTAATTGGAGAGACATGGGAGAGGCCTTTGCCCTGCAGTGGGTGTAGTAAGGTTGATGATGATGATGATGATGATGATTCAGTGAGGAGGGGGATGTATAATATCTGCTTGTGCGCGCATTTATCTTTGCTTCCGAGCACACATGTGCCGACGTTTCCTTTCCTGATAACACTACCCTCTCGCCCAACGTGGCTATATATACGATGCATTAAACGGCTACTGGCTTTCGCTCCTTAGACACGAACTGGCGTCCATCACTCTGTCAGTCACCATGACTGATACAGACACTGTTTAAAACTGCCCTAATTGACCTCATTACAAAATACATACCGGTTATCACAATTTAGTGCAGCGAAATTGCGCCCTTTCTCAATGGACGGCTGCGAAGAGCTAATAACAAGAAAAACTTTTTTATAGGCATGTAGTTGCTAACAACCTATTAAACACATGGAAAAAATACAAAAAGCGATAAAAATTACCAAAGAAGGCTTAAATCTACCTGTCACCAGATTTAAAGTGACGTTCTGCCCACCATACTACCTAATAACCCCCGAAGATTTTGGAGAGCGATTAACCATATTTCCCATCCCGATTCTTTCTTGACAAGTCTAATCCTGACCAGCTTGTCGATGCAGATTCTGCTCAGCTCTTGAACAACGCTTTTTTCTCTGTTTTCACCCCAGAAGTAATCACCACCTCTCCAGTTCTTAACTCATTTCATAGTTACTCGTCCCCATTAGTCATTCGTGATAATGGCATACTTTATTTGTTAACTAATCTTAAAATTACCACAGATGCATATCCGGTTAGCTACAACAACAAAAAACTAAAAAAACATATCTCAGAGTATTTTTCAAGTTTTTTCTGTGCTTTTTTCTCAGTCTTTATCATCTGGGTCCATCCCTCTCGACTGGCGTGTAGCCAAAGTATGACCTATTTTCAAATCTGGCATCCGCTATTGACCCGTTTTATTGACCTGCTCTTTCTACAAGCTCCTTGAACACGTCATGCACGCTCAGATCATTCATTATCTTGGGGATCTTAACTTAATATTTAAATATCAGCACAGTTTTCGCATAACAGTTGAGACAGAACAGTTCAGACAGCTAACACTGGTAAGTATCGAGGAGTTTACCTTCAGTCAGACTTAACCTGGAGCTATCATATCAATTTGACTCTAGCAGCTGCTAACTGCTCTCTCGGCCTCTTGAAACATAACGTTCGGCATGCTCCGGCGCACGTGAGTAAACTTGCTTATACTACATTAATTCGACCTAAAATTGGGTACGCTTCAGCCATATGGAACCCAGAGCAAGCCTACATCAAATATAACATTGAATTCCTGCAACACCGTGCCGCTTGTTCAACTTATTCTGATTACTCACGTTTTACTAACGTCACTACGTTAAAAGCTCGTGCTGTACTTGACGACCTTGCCCATCGTCGCAAACTCGCTCTATTCACTCTTTCACACAAAATTTTTCATCATCCGTCGCTTCATGACGATTTCTTTCATTTACCTTCATCAGTGTTTGCACGCCCTGATCATCCTTTCAAGATCAAACGCATCACATGTGGCACTTCAATTTTCGCCAATTCGTTCATACCCAAAACCATTATTGATTGTAACCGGCCCCCTTCCACAATGGCAACTGAAACGAATTCAACATCATTTCATGAACATTTAAAAAATTAAAGTGATGTGTAGTTTCTTCTAATTCTTTTCGTCTCGCCGTAATGTGTCTGAGTTTTGTTTTTCATTCTGTTTAGTAGGTTGTTTTCTTTTTTTTTCATTGTGCTCATTTTGCGTTTTGTTTTTCCTCCACGTTTTGATACTTGCTGCCTATCAGTCACTGCGCTTTTCTTGTTTTGTTTTTTGTTCAGTTCCTCATGTTAGGTGTTCTTTCTTGCATCATCATATTCAGATTTTACCACCCCCCTATGTAATATCCTCGTGATGAGGGCCTCTAGGGTTTTCTTGAAATAAATAAATGAAATAATAGACATGTTCACAATAAATTTAAAGCGTACTTACGTAAATACAAAATAATTAGTCCAGAGTATACTTTTCAGCACACTTCAAGCTGCCGTTGAACAGTTGGTGCTCAAAATCGCGTTTGAGAAATGACATTTTGGCAATGCATTTAAAGTGTACTTTCGTAAACAGGAAATTAAATCGTCCAAAGTATACTTCAATTCTACCCAATGAGCCGTCCACGCAAATATATTGCAGCACACTGCAAGCTGCTGTTCAACAACCTGGTGCTGGAAATCGCGTTTCGGGAAGTCGCATTTGCTTGTTGGCAATGCATTTAACGTGTACTTTCGTACGTGCGAAACTAATTCGTCCAGAGTATACTTCTATTGTAACAATTGTGTAGTCCGCGTCAGCATATTTGCAGCATGCTTCAAGTTGGCTTTCAACAACCTATAGCACTCGAAATCACTTTTCTGGGAACAGTGAAAACTCTCCCTTTTCTGCCATCCATTCGTTTATGGCAACTTCTAAGGGGGAGGCAATTACCGCTTATTTAAATTACGTGTGGGCATCGTGATAGCATTATACCGGCAAGGGCGCCATGCGAACCTCCGGGCCAGAACATGCCAGCGAAAAGGACCATGACTGGCAGGGCCGACCGGCTCCCATAGACGCCCATCTATTTGTTGGTTGACAGTTCGACTCCTGACCGACGCCTGACGCAAGGTACGACTAGCAGTTCGGTTCTAGGTAGACCGCAGATTTGAAAGCAACCACTCCGACACTTGTGCGATAATTCGGGGGCCCACAGAATTTGCGCAAAAAGCACCACATCGGGAAAAATAAAGTGTCTCCTCACGGGGGGTATATATAAGCCATGCCAAGGATCATGCTTGTGGGAGCAGTTGCTGTTGGCTGACGTCACTTTCCGATGGCATTTCGTTGTGTGGCGACATCATTCCTGTTCAAGCTCCATCACGTCACCTTTCATTGTCATAGACTTCTTGATGACAAAGCGTTTTATCTGGGATTGTCTCTCTCCTGATGCTTATAGCCAGTTCAGTCATTACTTCTGATGTTGACAACATTAATCAGTATTATCCAGTGATTCCGACTAGTACACCTTTTTAAAGCCGAGCCGAAGTTAATATATTTTTAATCTATTGATTCCATATTTTAGTATATGTTTAACAATATTTAATGTATGATTTGAATATATTTTCAATGTAATAATTGTATATTTTAAGTATATTTTAATTTATGTCATGTATATTTTAGTACATTTTTGATGTATAATATATATACTAAACGGACAGAAAATGCATTTTAGATTCATTACTAAGAATGCTCAAAATATTACTCCTATCATACTTAGAAATCATCCGTATTGTAATTTAGCGTGGGGACAAAAAACACAAAATAAATGTGAAATTAATAAATGTTTTCGAAATGCATTTTTATCACAGCCATTTTCGCTGAGGGTGTGCAGGCGCTTGAGTACTTTTGCACGTCGTTCTAGCAGACCGTCTCCTGTAGCACTACTACTGTAAAATGTAAAATGAAATGCAAATTCGCATATAACGCTTCGATGATTAATGGGCTTTTGGAAAGCATTCTTGAAAATATAATCTATATAAGAAAACTAAAAAAAACAACCTTTTGACCTTGCGCTTGCAGCCCGCTATAAGAAACACCACAACATTTTTAACTCCCTTCTATGTCTCGCAAAAAACAAAAAAAAATTATTATCAGAGAGTGTTCAACTTAAATAAAAATAATTCCTAGAAGCAGTGAAACTCGAATTAATTTTTGAAAACACGTTCTCTGTGTACGCCTGTATATAAAACTACCTTCAATGACATATCATACAACCAACATAAAGCTATTGCTAATGCTTCCTGCAATCACTTTTTATCCTCCTACGATCATCCACACCTGACTTCGCTGCCAAACATGTACCGTACATCACATTCATTCTCCTTTTTTCCAGTTACCCCTGAAGAAGTACATCGAACTATAACTGAACTAAGAAATACGAGCCCAGGCATAGCCGGCATTTCTGTGCGTCATTTTAAATTACTGCTCCTGTTTTATCTAATGTAATAAGCTATATGATCAACCTAATTTTCAAATATGCAATTTTCTCTGATATTCTAAACAAAGCAAAAAATCATTGCTACGTTTAAAAAAAAGGTCACAAAGATCTTGTAACTAATTACGGTCCCATCTCTATACTTTAATCACTTAGTAAAGTTATTGAAAAGATGTTTTGCCTTATAATAAATAATTACTTAGGTAAGTATAAGTTACTAAAAACTTGCCAATTCAGTCTTCGTTCGAGATGTTCTACTAAACTTGAGTTGCTTGGCCTAACTGACTCGATTAAACAATCACTAGACAGGGGTCTACTTGTTGGATCTGTATTTCTAGCTTTACTAATGGTTTCGACACGATTAATCACAGTATTTTATTTGCCGAACTTGAAGCTTATGCAATGGCTGGTCTGGCTGTAGCCTTTTTAAAAAATTATTTACTTCATAGAGAAAACTTCCTATTCGTGGCTGGAGCATTTTCTGAATTTAACGTCACTAACATAGCTGTTCCCCAGGGATCGATTCTTTGCATTCTGCTCTTCTTAATTTACATTAATGATCTTCCTCACGCACTTACTGTCATTCATTGTGTATTATACGCTTATGACACTACCGATTCTTCTTCTGATAGGTGTATAATCTTTCGAAATTCCAAATTAAATGTCTCTTTAGTTAGCATTAAGTCCATGTGCGATGATAGTCACCTAATTATCGATGCCGTTAAAATGAAGTTTATGCTTTTTTGATGAAAACAAATACACACAGCACATTTGCCTTCATTATCGCATGGTCATGCTTCCAATTATTGTTGTATCCAACTGGTATCCAACTTGATTCTCAACTAAAATTTTGTCATCATTTAGACAAGGTGAAGAAAAGAAGTGCATTTGGAATTCGTGTGCTAATAAAGGCTCGCCGTTTTTTTTTTCGATCGGCACTCTTATCACTTTGCTTTGCTTGTATTCGCATCCACACCAATTGTGGCATTAAAGAATGGGGGAGCGCTTACTGCTGTCATTTGCACTTGATTCAGAAAATCCAGAGTCAATATACAGGTATCATTACCAGCAGTTCATACCTTGTTACTGCTATAACTTTGCTTCGTCAATATAATATCTTATTCGTTAACAACTTGTATGATTACAAACTATCATGTTTTGCTAGAATAATGAACAACACATTTTCTTTTGAGTTTATTGGAAAGTGCTCTTTTAATAATTCTAACCCTACTAGATTTGCTGCTGGAAAAATTATTTGGTGCCCTCAGTTTTTACAAAAATGGAAAGCGGTGGTCTCATCTTGCATGCATTTTGCTGTGGAATAATTTATCCCTCAGTTTAACATCGCCTATGTCATTGTCTATTCTTAAATAAATTTGAAAAATTTTCTTTTGCTGCAATAAATGGAGCGAACGGCTGCTGTCTCCTTCTGAAATTTGTGTTCTTAATTATTTGCTAGAAATTTTGACCTTTGTTTGTAGTGGCTTGAAAACTGTACCCTGGTATTCTAACTTCAGTTGTATGTTTCTGCATGCGTCTTTTATTTAATAACTATATCGTTTTTCACAGCGCTGTTTTTGTTTTTTTTGTATCGTGTGAATTGTTATTTGTTACGGTGTGTTATTTTGTTCTGCATAACTCTTTTTGGTCTTCACCCTTATTATCTCTTATTTCAGTCCCATCAAATAGAAATTTTCTATATATAAATTACCATTGTTAGTACTGCTAAGTGTACTTGTCTGTGTTGCCGCTTGATTGTTGTTATACTTTGTCTTAATCGACAGGGGGTCCCGTGACAATTGCTTGACTTAGGGACCCCCGCCTGTATACCGAATTTATGCACTTAGTCAATATGTACACAATCAAAAAAAGAAGCGGGCCGTTGACGCTTTTTGGTAGGGTTTCTCCTAACATTCAAGAAAAGTCAGGTTTTCAAAAACAGGTATCGATTTATATTTTCGCGGGAGCTAAGCTAATTCGTGCTGAAGATTTTAACCACATTTGAGATGACTTCAGCCTTGCTCTGAAGGCTTGATTGTACTTCTAATTTTTTAACGAATACTGATTACTCAAAATGCTATAAAAGATACCTGGACCTATTTCATATTGCTCGACAAAACGGTGAATACTGGATAATGAAAACGTGCTGACGGACGCGACAGTATACTGTGAATCACATCTAGTGCAATTTACAAGGCAGTCGGCGTCCATAGTTCCACATATCGGCGCGCGATTTCGAGGAAGAGAACACCTTAAGAACCTGTTCTGCAGCAACGATTAAGGCCGTGTGGATTGAGTACGAGAACGTCTTTGCTGGAGGTGCCCTGAAGAACAAAATGTGGTGTGGGCTGCCTTATAAGACTGCGCTCCTTGGGACAAAGACTGTGTCAGACGGGGGAAAATTAAGGAAATGCCACAAAACACGACGTATAGAATCGTGTGCACAGCAGCTGCTTGACGAAGGCTTGCAATTCTAATAAATCTATGCAACCATTTAAAGGCATTTCATTGCTAACTCGAAGAGCGACAGTTATTAGGCATACCGAAAAACAAGTTGAATAATTTGGACAGGTTCATCAACGCGAGAAGAGAGCTTTATGATGATGCCAGTTTCGATAAATCAGTCCCTTAGTGTTTTATGCACTTCTGGCGATGACAATCAATCAATCCGCTCAGTGTGTTATGTACTTCTGGCGATGGCAATCAATTAATCAATCAATCAATCACGCAAAAACAAGCCTAAATGAAAAGCCACAGCAGGCTGTTTCGCATAATGGTTGTTATCTTCTTTGAATAAAAACTGCTTCCCTCTTAAATTGCTTAAGTTTGCTCCAGAAAGCCGCACTAGCTAAAACATAGTGCGTTGCCTGATGAAGCTTGCTATTCTAACCATTTGGCGCCCTAAAGTGATAAAGGAGAGCTCACCGTGATTTAGGGAATATTGGTCGTCATAAGGCTTGCTGAGAACGAAACTTACACTTTATCAAAGTGCAACTTCTCTACCTACGACGGATTCGTGCACTTTAAATCTCTGCGCACATCAATATCCGACAGGCTGCATGGTCAGTCCGAGAAAAAACAAAAATTTACAGCCTTTACTCTATAACGCGTAATGCGCTAAACTCAGCGAAAGGTGGGCTGTTTGTATAATAATAATAATTGGTTTCTGGGGAAAGGAAATGGCGCAGTATCTGTCTCATATATCGTTGGACACCTGAACCGCGCCGTAAGGGAAGGAATAAAGGAGGGAGTGAAAGAAGAGAGGAACAATGAGGTCCCGTAGTGGAGGGCTCCGGAATAATTTCGACCACCTGAGGATCTTTAAAGTGCACTGAAATCGCACAGCACATGGGCGTCAGCGTTTTTCCTCCATAAAAACGCAGCCGCCGCGGTCGGGTTCGAACCCGGGAGCTGCGGATCAGTAGTCGAGCGCCCTAACCACTGAGCCACCGCAGCGGGTTGTGTTTGTATGCACTTCGTGCATTTTGGGGCGACTTCCTTTGACATGTGCTGTCTACAACAGCGCACACATACACAACATCCCCGACACTGACACATCAGCTCGGTCTGCCATCCCAACATCGTCCATGCCGTGAGGCGAAAGAACTCACATAGGCACGGCGCACCACTCCTGCATCCACACTCCCGTTTGCCGCTCCATACTACACTTGGTCGCGACACGAACGCCATATCTGCTAAGGCCGCACAGCCTAACTCTACGTGTTAGCTTCCAACAAGCTTTTCAACCTCCTCTCCCTCCTTAGAAAGGTGACAGCGCTGGCGATGCAGGTGTTCAAAGGAAGGAGCGAGAAGAGACGCACATGCGTCATTGAACGCATTTGCTATTCAACACTCGTGCTGTTATCACCTCGGCCCTGAGTGGTAGCGGCGGCCGTCAAATTTTCGCCTCTGGAACTGATAAATTCTAACAGTCGGACACTCAGCGAAGGGCCCTAGATTGCGTCGTTTCGGATACAGACGTCACAGAGGACGTAAAAGGTGCACGCGCTACAAACCCTCTTGATGACTTTCGTTGAACAAAGCTAGTCTCGCGCGAGAAGTGCTGCCTGTGCAAATGTAACGGACGAAGTAACAGGCGCGTAGAAAATGCAGCTGGTCTATCGCTTGGCGGCCTTCGAGGGCGCAATGGGGATGTGTGTATTGCGTAATAATGGGAGAGAGAGGGAAGATTGTTGTGGGCTTTGCCCTGAAATCTCTTCCTGACACATAGCGCTGCGTCCTAGCAGTTTTAATCGTGCATAGAAATTGTTTTGCGGAGAATTTAAAACTGCATTTAAAGGAAAGGAAATGGCGCAGTAATTGTCTCACAAATGTGTGGACACCGGATCCGCGCCGCAAAGGAAAGGAGGAAGTTATGAGTGAAATGAGAGAGAAAGAGGTGCCGTAATGGACGGCTCCGGAATATTTTGTACCAGCTGGGGATCTTAAACCTGCACTGACTTCTCACAGCACACGGGCGCCTTTGCACTTCGCCTCCATCGAAACCCGACCGCCAGTCTACGCCAGTCTACCGCCTCCTCTGTGGATAGCCTTTTCTGTGGGGCTGGATAGCGTTTCCGCTGACCCCTGTAATGATCGAGCACTGGGGGTAAAAGGGTCAAAGGTGCCTGTGGTACAAAATCTTGAGTCTGCTTGGTTGACGTACCCTCGAGCTAACTCGTCGGCTGCCACGTTGCCACTCATCCCTTAATGTTCGGGAACCCATGCTATATTATGTTTAGTGTTTAGTTGTCTTCTCGTCGTGTGTAGAATATGATTGACGATGCTGTCGATCCTGCCTCTTGTGTAGTTTCTGCATGCTTGTTTATAGAGTCCGTCACTATAGTGAAGTTCTTTCCTGTTGGTTGCCGTGCGATAATGTCAGAGCAATGGCGGCCTCTTCAGCTGCCTCTAAGTTTGGGGTGTTTATGTTGCGCTGGTTATTTCTTTTCCTCCTTCATCTGCGAGGCGCGCGGTGTGACGTCATGCCGGATGGCGCGGTGAGCGCGCGGCGTCCGCCCAGGTGCGCCACTTGCTAGGCAACGGGTCAAGGTCTGTCTCTCTGCGTCCTCGAGCCCCACCACAGGGAAATCGTAAGTTCGTGGCCAGTGTAACTTTCGCTACAAAACCCCTTCAAGGCGCCGCAGTGGCTCAGTGGATATGGTGCCCGGTTCCTTATCCGGAAGGCGCCGTTTCGATCCCGGCCGCGGCGACCGCACTTCGATGGAGGCGAATTGCTAGAGGCCCGTGTGCTGTGCTGTGTTAGCGCACGTACGTTAAAGAACCCCAGGAGCTAGAAATTATGCGGAGGCCTCAAAAACGGCGTGCATGATGGTCTGAGTTCCTTTTGGACATTAAAGAAGATAAAACTCAAACTAAACTAAACGAAACCCATGCAAACATGTTATCGAACCAGTGACTCAGTGGCACAATCTTGCTCTCACGGAACACAGATCCATTCGGTGAGTTGGAAAAGTGCGGAACATTCTTTCTTGCAGAACACAAAGTTTGTTCATAACCGAAACTTTCGTGCGTCCTAATACAAAAAAAATAAACAAACAGCAACATAGATCCCTGCAGAAAAAAAAATATTACATATTCATCCGCATTTCCAACGGAAAAATGTTTTTATGAGGGGAAACAATTCCAGTAGACCGGAAGAAACAAAGGGAGGCTGCTGCTGTTTTGGACATCCCAAGCCATTGTTTATGTAACCAGTAAGCAAAGGCATATGAGGCTATACTGAATATTGATCGTATCACAACCTTAAAAATTTGAAGCATAATTGAAACTTCCTTTCCATCAGGGTAGACAAGTAAGAGAGATCTTTTTTATTTCTTTTCTCCTAAATCATTTTTTGAGAGACTGTTTTTATGGTAAACGCGACCTGGTTACCAAAGTCCGTTGCTTTCGAAGCGAAACGAAAATCTCTGCCGTTCGCATTATTAATGTTTCGAAAGTTGGTATATGTCAGAGCAATAGCAATCAAATTGATCGTACAGAGGACTGAAGCCTAGATATCGTAAGGAAAGGGCCAGCCGTCGTCCGCGAATGCTCCTCTGTGTAAGTTTCGCATAGGGATTCGGTGGATAATAATATCACAGTCTTTCCTTATATCTAACAACTTACTGAGCGCGAACTGCTGTTTCTCACAACAGCTGAGTATGCATTCCTTTTGCACAAGTAGAGCATGTTCTGTTCATCTATTGGATGTGATTTCATATTGATAGTCTTAATATTCAACACTTGTTCAGACATTTTCAAAGCCTGTGAAGAATATTCGTTCCAACCCCTTTTAAACATACGCGAGAAACGATATAGACCTTTAATTACTAATGACGTTCTAGCGCTTTATGCCTAAAGAATCTTTACTCTTGCTAACTGTAGGTCAGCAGGCAAGACGCGTTTCTAAAGGTTTGGTTTGGTTTGGTTTGGTTTACGGGGTTTAACGTCCGAAAGCGACTCAGCCTATGAAACGCGTCGTAGTGGAGGGCTCCAGATAATTCTGACCACCTCGGGTCATTCAGCGAGCACTAACACCACACTGCGCACAAGTGTTTAGAATTCCACCCCCATAGAAATGCGACCGCAGCAGTCGGGATCAAACCCGCGTCTTTCGGGCAGGCAGCCGAGCACCATTACCATTTAGCAACCGCGGCGGCTTTCTGAAGAGTGACGCTACAAATGTGCATCGAACACAGCTCTATTACGTGAAGCATATGATGATAGGCGTGGTTATTATGTTATTAACGCCAAGGCTCTGTGTATTTTGTAAACTTTCGTAAACGAAATAGACCTCACGTTCAACGCTTGTTTCAAAAAACAATAATTATAGCCTTTTCACACCCTGGAAACCGTGTTTTCGCCGGAACATTAGAACAGTCAGTATCCGCGAGGCTTCGTGCTTTTTGTTCTGCCTATAAGCTGCCGGCGCTTGGCTTTATCATTTTAGGTGTTACGCGAGGTGGGACCAGATTAATCTCCTATTAGCGCAACCCCACGCAACAGCCTCCACATTGTTTCACAATGTCGTAGTTGCTTTTGGTTCCTCTCCACCTTATCTCGAAGTTTCTTTGCCCGCTTTAAATTGAGCGTGGCCTAGAGCCCCACGGGTTCTGTTAGCGGTGTATAAAATTAAGGCGCGAGGAAGAAAGAGACCATCGCCAACCACGCTCCGTACTATTGCCGCCTATTGATAAGTTCTTTGTAGGCGCAAGTCAGACTAATAAAAAGCTGCTTTTGGAATCCTTCTGATGCATTCCTCACGACAGGACTGCCGTCACCAATACGGCACATCTCGTGGATGTGCTGGGTTGCCGTTAATGTTCACGACAACCCCTTCAAGCCGTGACGCCAGCCATCTTCGTTTGGCCCCGTAGAACGCGTCTCTAATGCATCGAACCAGCCGCCGATTTCAAGGGCTGCCACCTGAGCGCGGGTTAACAGCGGACGCCACTCGACGCTGGAAAAAGAGTCGACATAGACGACAAGCCCGTCCATAGCGTCGGATGCGGTCAATACCCAGCAGACCCAAATGCCACCTTTTTTCTTCTGCACCCCTGGCGATGGTACAGTTTATTGGTTGGACAAGTACGGGCGAGCAGCAGCCTTCAACAACTGGGGTGGTGGTTTGGAGCTGCAGAACATATTTTTGCTATTGATAGGACTCCTCGTACGTTGTACTAGAACCACCAGACTTCCCTAGCAAGCTGGGACACATTTTGCAATGAGTTCCCGAAGGCGTTGTCAAGCATCCCCTAAAGAAAATGGCTCGTTTGGTGTTCCAGACGCGCATGCTGAACCTGAAAGGAACAATGACCGCGTACGTTCAAGAAATGACTCGCTTGTCCCGTCGTGCGGATTCCAAAATGACGGAGAAAAAAAAGTTAACCTCTTGATGTGGTGTGTCAAAGAGCAACGATCTCCCGAAGGCCAACGCGGAGTTCTCAAGGGTAGCAATCACTATTGAAAAGATCGTAGAATCTCGCAAGCGACAATGCAACCCCCCTACTCTACCCTCTGCGGTCCATCCGTATACAACTACCTGCGATTTTAACTTGAGGGAAATTATGCGCGAAAGCATCCGAGAACTGCGTCGTGTCCTGCCGAGATCAGCGCAGCCTGGAGAGACAATACTGACGGATGCTGTCCGTGAAGAACAGCAGGCGTTGGGCCTTCCTGAAAGAACGACTTTGACCAATGAGCCCGGGCCACGACTCACGTCGCGGTAACCAGCGAAAGGTAAAGTGTAACCAGAACTGAAGGACCCTATGTACGATCACTACCACAGCCCACCATCCGTCCTCCCATGAGGTTCACTGAGGAAAGCAGACGGCTGGAGGACGCCCTACTAAATTCGCCCACTCTACTTTCTCAACGTTGAAGCCGGCCACAACTTTCGCCACTGCCAGTATAGGCGAATAGGATTTTGTTGCTTTTCCTTTGGCGCTATTCGAACACGCTTTGGCCAAACCAAGAGAGATTAACAATTTCGTCCGTATAGAGGAATGCGTGCCGAGCGGTCAGGCCCACTCACCAGCGCCATCAGCCGCAGGCTGTTAATCGCCAGTTCCAGCTAAACAGAGGCCATCCGAAGAAGGTCCCCAAGTCCGCACAGGAGAAACTAGAAACAGCAACCTTTGGATGTAAGGTTGCCCACTAGCAAAACGACGAAGATTGTCGCCTGACCTCTCTGCATAACGACTCCGCCCGTACTGCACCCTGCTGTTTACAAAAGCCAAACTCAACGACGACACGGCCTGACTTTAAAAATACGCATCCACAAGGCGCAATGACGACATGGCCAAGCTGTGATCAAAGCACAAGACTCAGCTTAGACCAGACTCCCAGGTCAACGTGTCACTCAACTTAAGGGGGCTCTTCTAAGGATGTTTGATTTGGGAAAGATGGCGAAAGAGGAGGGCACTCATACTCATCACTTATGAATGTATTTTCATTCTTTGCTTGTGCTGAAAATGATTTGTTTTGTGGATAATCGCGTCTCCAAAGTGACTGCTTAATTTGGACCTGTTCGACTGGTACCACAGACTATAAGATTGAAGTAGTGACGCCGACGTTGCTGGTGATTCTCATAAAATCGCTCCGGCTGAAGAACGTTATTACGGAATCTAATGTGGAGAAAGCGAAGTTTTGCCGCGTCCCCGATGTCTCTGACGAATTTAAACAAGTTGGCACCGTGTTTACTATCTATTACTACAGGTATGGACCTTGGCGACTTTGTCATTATTCAGCGTGAAAGCAGCGCCGCGCTCGCCTGACGTGCGTCCGACTGTGTTTATTGCCGCGAACGTTTGTTAGGAACCAGCAATAGAACACGTTTTCGAGTCGACGGTTCATGTTCGCAGTAGAAAATATGTGGCTATCTGTTGCGAAAAGGGACAGCAAAATTGGAAAGGATTTGCATTGCGGGCAGCGCAATCATACAAAAATAAAAATACTTTCGAGCAGATTCCGCTTTGTATGTGCATAGAGAATTTGAATTCACAGTGCATTTTCGCCGAAGTAGACCGACAAAATATTTGCCTGATCGATCGCGTCTGATGCCTCTCTTGGTGTAATGAGTTGGCGCGTGCTAACGCTAACTCTAAAGTGGCAACCCTTATGAGGATAGGTAAAAAGTGGAGGTCTACTAGCAGCTTGTATCGTGTAAGTGTGCGTGTGCTGTGACAACGCGAGCGTGACAGGTACGACTCACCAAAACGTTTTTTTTGTTTGGGTATCCATGAGAGCCATCGGACACCATAAAGTCGTTCTCGAGTAAGGCTCAGGCGCTCTCGTTTACGCAAGCACTCTGGTAAGCAGACCACGAGTAAATAGGTTCTCACATGCTACTCGGCCCATCAGGTCCGTCTCTTTCTTTCCACGTTATACGTCGAAACACATGCCGACAGAAGCTTAGAGATTATCTTCAAAATGTGCTTGAGCGCACATAGTCCGTTTTACTTTTCTTAAATGTCACATATTGTTGTCAAGAAGCTAAAGAAATAATTTTTATAACCGATTTTCTTACCACCTTCTTTGTCCTGCAGCTATTGGATTGGTGGTTTCCTTTGGTTTATGGTGTCTAACGTCCCAAAGCGACTCAGTCTATGAGGGACGCCGTAGTGAAGGGCTCCGGAAATTTCCACCACCTGGACTTCTTTAACGAGTACTGAAATCGCACAGTAGACGGGCCTCTAGAATTTTGCCTCCATCGAAATTCGACCGCCGCGGCCGGAATCGAACCGGCGTCTTTCGATTCAGTAGCCGAGCGCTATAACAAATGAGCCACCGCGACGGGTGCTATTGGATTTGTAAGCACATTTAATTTTTATTCAGCAAGACAGCAAACAGGTTTGACACCTTGATTCTTTGCTTAGGGTTTCTTCGCCCGTAATTTTTTATGCAAATTCTTCGAACCCTAGTGATCTTTCGTTTGCAGCGAAGAATTTTTATTGAACTTTTTTTTCAATGACGTAGCTTAAAAAGTCTGCCATCACGGCAACCTACTTCACTCGAGCGGCCCAGGCACCACGCCAAAGAGCTCATGCAGAAGACAGGAAGGCTTCAATTGCGGAGGACAAATGTACATCAGTGACATGCAACAACCTCTAGATTGGCCCAGATATCAAAAGTGCCCCCTCACTGCAATTATTGCACACACGTCTCCAGTCTGTTCAAATAAATATCATGCAAAATTCACATAGCAAATTTATCCAATGTTGACTTGAATCCTGTCAAGCAGCCTGTCTGCACACTGGCTTGGGTTGCTGTAAAAAGGAAAAAAAACATTGTATTCGTTTCATACAGAGATAGTAAAAGATAAAGGCAAGGACATGAGACGTGCAACAGAAATATCACTCTACACAGGTTCAATTTTACTAGGGTGCTCTTCTCATGGCATTTTCAATTTCGCATGTGAAGGTGGGGGGTATGAGAATGCTTGAAGACAATATTCCCAATGATATTGCAATTATTTTTAAATGCCGTGATGTATTTGAATGGCAGGCAGGGGACGCTACTCGCTTTGACGCCATATAAAAGAAGCCGTTTTGGCTTTTGCAGTTAGCAATGTTGTTACGAAGACGAAGAAGAGGGCAGTGGCTGGGGGCGGAGTGCTCGCGCTAGGCCCTGAACTATCAAATTATGTCTTTATTCTGTCATCATGTCGTGATTTCCTTGGCTTGCCACCGTGCAACATTTGGTGTGAGGTGCTGGGCACCCATCATCATCCTAGTCCCCGGAGCATCGCCGCCTTCTGCTCGCTTTCGTCGTCGGCCGAGGGCACCTGGACTCCGCTGCACGGCTCAACCCCGGCTCGCCCTGACCAGAACCGACCAGCCAATTTTCCAGCGCCCCGTCCTCAGCCCCGTTCACGGGACACGACGACCAGCACAGACGCAGCATGACCCGACGACGACCGGAACCAAGACGGCACCCCACCCAAGCTGTCCGGCGAGTCCTTAAACCTTGACCTTCGGCTGTGGGTGACCGACCATCTGGACCTGAAGCTCTGGGGACAACCGTTCATGAGATCATCTTATTCATCTTGGTGGCAAGCCTTTCGTATTCTTCTATCCTTTCTGATCATTCTCTTCGTCACGCCACCATTCAAAATTCAAGCAATCAATCGGGACGATCGCTCGGAGGACCCGGGTAATGTTACGAGGACGAAGAAGAGGGCAATGGCTGGGGGCGGAGCGCTCGCGCTAGGCCCACAGCCATTAAATCATATTTTCATCTGTCATCATGTCGCCCCGTTCGTTGGCTTGCCACCTCGTAACAATGTTTTTGCTGTATCAGTGTGCAAGATGATACCGTTTCTTTTCTAGACATTCAAAGTCGAAATCGCAGAAATGTGCAAGGCGCAAGTCATGTCAGGGTTCTTTCAGAAGTGAGGTCTTGAGCATTCTTATTTGACGCTGCCTTCCACAAAGAAAGTTCATGAGCAATGAAATCGTCAGTCACCTTCCTGCAACTTAGTTTATTGCGCATTCTCTTTGGTGCATACTGCATAAATTGTACATTAGGGCCACACACCACTTAAGGGCTAAATCTGAAGAACATAGAGTAAAACGCCTCCGGAATGAAGGGCAGTTTATCAGTTAAAGATTTTCTGCAACCTTATGTCTACAAAGCAATGTAACTGGTGTGCTTTGGTTCGGTTTCATGAATTCATAATTGCTTATGGCGTCGAGAAGGCCTTATGCCGCTTTATGGGAGCAAAGATGAAGGAAACAACACAACCGACACGGGCGTGACACTACACAAGGGCTGAAAGCCCATATCACTTTAATGACACCCATATTTCGTATCTCATATAGGTTTTTAGCTTATTGCTTGCAGACCAGTCGCTGTTTGTCGTCCGTATATGGCAAGAATTCGCGAGACACACACTTTTCGATAGAGACACTGAAATTGACTCAGTTGAGGTTTCATTATTTCTGGAAGTTCGCCAATGTTGTGTGCACACTGCTGCTAGCGACTGGTATGCACTTTCAACTGCGGTCTTTAACAGAAACGATAATTCTTTGCAAGTGAAATTGTGTGATTGCTCTGGTGTAGTGATTGGTTGAGATAGTCGAGTTCCATAAGACGGCAGTGTCATTTTTCAGCAATAAATGCCACTTAGCACTTAGTATGCGCTCTGGTGTAATATATTTATTTTCTGTGGTGTTTGGTGAGAATGACATCTTTGACGCTTAATAGTACAGTTTTCCCTCCCTGCTGGAAACTCTGAAAGGGCGTGATGTGGTCAGCTTAACTGTTTGAAATCAAGTTTTTTTGTAACTCTTCTGTGGTTTATAATAAAAATATCCCATGCGTAGTGTCTATGATAGTATCCTTACTAATAGAAGAATAACAAATTTTTGTCAGTGCAACTTTATTACAACGATGCTGTGCTTGAGGCAGGACTACACTGCTTTAAAAATGAAATTTCTCGAAATAAACGCACAAGGAAAGCAGTGCACCTCTAGTGACGGTGCAAATACTATATCGGTACATAGCAGCCAATAGCTAGGTATTGGTAGTGTTTGTAAGTGGCTCATTTTTAATTTTTTTCATGTGCCTACTAATAGCCAAATAACTTTTACTGAGAGCAGTGAAAGAGCAAAGAACCAAGGAAAAATGCAAAAAAGAGAACAATCAGCAAATAAAACCTGGGGAACGACGACATAAATGGTAGAAAATGTTAAGCGTTACAGTCCCAGTGAGCACATTACTTTTTGCATTTAATATTTCGAATCCTCATGAAATGTTTTTTATACGGGTTTGTCCAAAGCAAATAAGGCTATATGGGGCGCCATAGTGCAGGTAGCCGGAAATTTTGACAAACTGTGGTTCTTTAACGTGCACTGAAATCGCACAGCATACCAGCCTCTCGAATTTTGTGAATGAGTGAATGTGAATCAGTTAGGCAAACGGCAGTTAAAATCAAAATTCTACCTATACGCAGACGATGCAGTTCTTGGTTTGCCCAGCAAAACTTATGACGGCGCTGCCAAAAGTTTGCAAATTGATATAGAGTACCTGTTGAACGGGCATCAAAATAAAAGTATTTATAAATAAAACAAAAAAGAGCTTACCTTGCGTTCACAGCCAAATAAAGAAATTAGTGAAACACAACCATTTTATCTACATTCCAGTGAGTGCCTATTCTGCGTTTGCGCCAAAGTGAATCTCTCACGCAGCGTGAAATACCTTGGCCTTACTTTTGGTGACACATTTTCTTAGAAAATGGGCACAGAGAAGGTCGCAAAACTGTTACGTCTGGTGTGCGTGCACTTATATGCCTTAAGATCTGCTTCCAATCCTTCCGTTAGGAAAATGGTCTACAAACGCTTGGGGGGGATCTGTTTTACGTTACGGTCTCATGATTTACGGTTTCGCATCAGCTTCCAAACTAAACATATTAAATTTCATTTTGCACAAAATAGGCACATAGCTTACGTACGGCGCTAAATTTCCCGGCAAAAAATATCTCACGATAATCAACCAATTTAATATGATCAAAGTTCGCGAACAGTGCCGGTGCGGCATAATATGTAAATATTACTTCTACGAAGCATTTAGAACTATACATATTCATGTGCGGCCCTTCTGCTCAGTGGAAAATTTCAACATTACCCGCATCTCCACGAACTATGAGAAAAAAACTCGTGACTTCTATATTCTTTCCTGCTTTAATAAGCTAAATGTTAAAAATAAAGTAAATAGCATTAAGCAGGTGAAAAAATTCCTATGCCCTTTAGTGGGAAATCTCTAACTCAGTAGCTTATATTGCGTGGGCTCGTATGCAGCGATACCTAGAACAAGCTTTTCCAACACATTTATTTGAGTTGAGATTTAGTGTTCTATGTATATATCGAGTTTTTTTTAATAATATAATGAGTGAATATATTTATGAGGACATCTTGCATTAGTGTATTAGCATGTGTTATTGCATTTGAGTGTACTTGTGAGTTTATTTTTGTAGCGTCTTATACATAAGTGTACATAATGAGTATTGTAACTGATATCGTGTGCACTGTATAAATGCTATTCGTTTAGTGTCACGAGGAGGTACTTTGATTCTCTTTTTTTTTCTGCGAGTTAAGTTTCTAAATTGACTACCCAGTCCCGCTCACAAGCCAACTTTCATTGCTTAAGTGGGCTGGAAATGACTGTGTAAAATACCGAATAATAAAGCATTATTATTAATATAATTATTGTTATTATTGCCAACTCTAGAGACAGTAAAGCAGCAAATTCATCTGCTTTCTGCCTGATCAGATAAGCCTCAACCAGCTTCCTACAAATTCAGACTGATTAAACAGGACACAAGTCTTGGATATCTAAGTGGGGGCCGCAGTCATTGGGTACTCTGCAATGCAAAGCTAAGTTGAATGACCCTGCTCATTTTTTCCTAACATCGATGCTCGAACAAACCCTCATTAATACATGGTCCTGTCTGGCCGATGTGTCTTTTCCCGCCAGAAAGCGGGACGGAATACACGATACCGATGTCGTACTCAGCGAGCGGTTTTCTATGGGCTACCAGGCGCCTACTCCTGGCATTTTCATCACTACGTTCTAAATTATTACGCACGGCACCACATGCTCTGCTTAATTTGTCTTTTTTTTTCGTTAGCAAATAGCGATCAAGCGGGGCCGTGTCAGATGTTAAATTTTCAGAAGTTCAGTGTGAAGAAAGGCAACCACCACTGCACTCAAGATGAGTACAAAAGACGCACGCGACTCGCAAAGCTGTTCAATTCAAATCCCAATAGGTCGACAGGAAATGCAAAGAGAAGCCAATTATATTTTAATACTATACGACTACCCTATACTCGACTGCATCGCAATGCCAGCAAGCAGTACTGGTACCAAAGATAACCTCCAGCACATTGTTAAAAGTAATCAAAAGGTCCCCGTACAAAAAATAAATATGCACTGCTTCAGCGAACGAAGAACCCTGCGGCGTCTTCAGAACAGAACATGCGAACGCACTTCAGGATCGTGTAATGTCCCGGTGTTGACGTCTTCACGACGGAAAGCTCTCACCCACTTCATTCTCCGGCCAGCTTCACCAGGTAACGAAACAAGACCATTATCGTAATATTCGCGGCACTGTGGTACGCCGCAGCGACCCATTGCTTCTCTGAATGATGGCGGCCACGCAGAAACCTTGCAGATCGACATCGCACACCGCAGGCATAGGCCTAACGCACTGCTTTGGTCCTATCGTCGACTTTACGATGATCAGTGTCAGCGTTGTTCGAAAACCTCGCCTCACCACCACTCAAGTTGAAAGAATAATCGTGCAATCTGCACGTTATGCGCTGCACGAATCGCAAAACATTTCTCCAAGAAATGCTGCAATGAAACGTAAACATGGGCGCATCCACCAGTCGACGACGGTAAAAAACGCGCTGCCGACCGTCGATGTCACCTAACGGAAAGCCAGGGAAGCAAGACCTGCTTCACCTAGCGCCAAGTGCAGTGACCTCACACCCGTGGAAGACCGGAATGCGGAGGCCATGAAAAATTCTAATTGGCGCTGTCTCCACTCCCCGCCAGCCGTCACCTTCTTCTTCTCTTTAGTAATCAGGGCACAGGCCCGCGCAGGGGGATTTGCCAAGGTTCAGTGGATAATCCCAATGAGGTATTTGTGCGGGCAAAAATAGGCGTGAGAAGACTAAATCAATATAAAAATTAGAACAGTCAAATGAATTAAAGACATATGAATTACCAGGAATAGAATCAAGCATTTTTGGACATGCGACAAAATTTTGTTTACCGGTCACCTTCCGGCCTCTCTTCGTCTTCCTTTTTCCTCCTATCTTCTCCCCTGAAAGTGGAGAGGAATATTTCTATCACTGCACCCCATCACCTGAAAACCAAGGCTTGGTTGTTGTGATGCCAACTCATTAAAATAATATACGTGTATTCACCGTCTAACTGCGAACGTAGTTTTTGTGGCCGTGGATGTAAAGTGCTTACCCCGGAACAGTAACGCTGACCGACTGAATTGGGCGCCGTAGCCATTCCACCACGGTACCATTAAACTCTCGGTTTGCACTGGCTTTCTTGCGCACGTCGGGCACTGCATTTCGCTATTGAGCGGGAAAGCGCCAGATTTTCTCGCGCTGCAGCGCTTTTAAAAAGGACTTTTCCTTCGTTTTAGAAAGCGATTTTACACTGTCTTCTAGGTCGCTGCGAATACTTTGATACTCCGAAGCATGAAATAGTGCTGATTTAAAACTAATTAGTGAATAAAAGTGAGATAGGTAATTATTATGGTGTTTAAATTTACGGATGTCCGCCGCAGCTGAGAGGTTGCTGGAAAAATATTTTGTTTGATTTCGACCGCCTTGTATTTAATGCTTGAAAATGCTCTCTGAATCGGTCGGTAGCGCCACTCTCCGAGGTTAATGATCAGCTTTCGTGTGAATGCTAACTGGCCTACTCGGCTAGCACTAGTCTTAACGGTGCGGTGGTGAGACTGAGAGCCTAAGTTCTGCTCTTAAAAATGAGGCTTCTAAGACCACGTCAAGATTTTTTTACTGGCTATTCTTAGTTAGATTCCCCATAGAAATGAATTTATTTAAAAAAGTTTCATTTTCGGGATGTTTACTGCAGGAAATAGCGTGGTGTTGGTTTCCTCCATATTCTACACCTGACCGTTGTCCTTATTCTTTTTTTATTCACCGGAAATCACGAGGAGAAATTCTACAGGTACGAAAAAAATTAAGACAGACTGGAGCTAGTTTATACAACATTGTTGCTGCTAAAACAAAACTTATTTATCCCGATAATTCTCGGACTCTAGCACATATTATAAATATTGTTTACTAAGGGTAGTTTTTTTATCAGCTCAAAGAAGGTTGTGTTGTTTGTGTTTAAAAAAAGTGACAGGTTTAATTCCTATCTCTAGCCCCATAACCAAATTGTTCATTTTTAGTAAGGTAATGAAGCTAATTGTCCCCCGTCTATTGACTTGCCTGTTAAAATTCAGTTTACGAACTTCTCGCCACTTCGGTTTTAGACCAAATTATTCAATTGAACCAGCACTGACGAAATTCACTGATTAAAACGAATTTTTCTTGACAAGGAACTTTTTTGGGCACTAGTTTTGTTTAAGTAAGGCCTTCTGTAGCAATAATCATATCGTCTCGAAACTGCATGTGCAAGGTGTGGGCGACCGAGCACTTACTCTTCTGCACAACTACCTTACAGGCAGAGCTTGACTAGTTGCCGTCGCTAACACGTTTTCAGAGCGAAGAATAACATATTAAGGTGTTCCGCAAGGTTTAATTTTGGGTCGTATTCTAATACAAATCGTTATTTGCATCAATGTCTCATAAATTAAAACTCTATCTTCTATGTCGATGACACTACAATATTTCCATAAAATAAGGTGCAGTGATAACCTCGTAGAAATCAATCCTAGCGAAACAGCCATATAATATTTCACTCTTGCAATCGAGAACTTGCGCCAATGTCTCATCTTTGGTCAGACACATCATTTAACCATCGATTTCGGTTACATTTTTTGTTGTTGGAAAAGCATTCAAAGTTTACTCTTCATGCTAAATCTCTCCCGACATAATATCAATTCGCATACAAGTATTAATTAAAACTCGGAATTATGTTCAGACACAAATCCGCTCATTGTACTACTCTTTTATACAGAGTAAGCTTAATTAATATTCACCACCTTCGCACAAAACCTACTTCGAACATCTATCCTGCCTTCCCCACCTCGCGAGCAAGTCGTATCCCTCGTTACATTCAGACACCCTAGAGCTTCCGTTCTTCATTTGTATTATAACCTTGACATTCTAAGATTGGCGATTCAACTCAACCACGAGATAGCTTTCTTTATTCTTCGCGTTCGTATCAACACTATTCTCAATTGTTTACTCAACGCGATTATCTAAAACGACCATCACTGGGTACCGCCAAATACCATTTAAACAATAATTCTCTTCTATCAAACATAGACATTAACAATGTGAAATATACAGTTTATTCCTCGCCATTTCGTTAAGAACCGCCGCGGTGGCTGAGTGGTTATGGCGCTCGGCTGCTGGCCCGAAAGACGTGGGCTCGATCCCGGCAGCGGTGGTCGAATTTCGATGGAGGCGAAATTCTAAAGGCCCGTGCGCTGTGCGATGTCAGTGCGCGTTAAAGAACCCCACGTGGTCAAAATTTTCGGAGCCCTTCACTACGGCGTCCCTCATAGACTGAGTCGCTTTGGGACGTTAAACCCCCATAAACCAAACCAAACCAAGCCATTTCGTTAGGGAATTTGTGGCGACACAATCTGCGCACATTTACGCGCAGCCTCCACCTTGTTATCATCCGGCCCAGCGTAACACGGCCACACGCTGGACCTCGTAAACGATAAAGCGCAGCGCCACCGCTGCGACACCCGAGGCATGCGTCACCAGCGGCGGCTACAATACCAGGCTGCCCGGCTGAGAATAGAGGCAGTTTCTCTTCCGCTGAAATGTAAGAGCTGCAAACGTTAATACGTAAGCGCAAGGCAGACGACTAAAGGAAATCTAATGAGGATAAAATCGAGCGTGCTCTAAAGAACGGGGGTAGCCTAAAGGCAGTGAAGAGGAAACTAGGCATAGGTGAACACAAGCTGTATGCGCTAAGAGACAAAGACGGGAATGTCGTTAGGAAAATGGATAACATTTAAAGTAGCCGAAATGTTCTACACAGATCTACACAGTTCTACACAGTAGTCAATGTAATCAGAACGTCAATGAGAGGCGGTAGCGCAGAGAAATGGGACATCTCGCCTGTAAGAAAGGAGGAAGCAAAGAAAACCTTGGGAGCAATACAAAGAGGGAAAGCAACTGGCGGGGATCAGGTAACAGCAGATTTGTTGAAGGAGGGAGTGGAGATTGGGCTCGAAAAAATAGCCACCGTTTATACGCACTGCCTTATGGCCTCGAGCGTACCAGAAGCTTCATCATCATCATCATCAGCCTGACTACACCACTGCAGGGCAAAGGCCTCTCCCATGTCTCTCCAATTAGCCCTCTCCTTTGCCAGCTGCATCCACCCTTCGCCTGCAAACTTCTTAATCTCATCAGCCCACCTAACCTTCTGCCGCCCCTTGCTACGCTTACTTTCTCTTGGAACCCACTCCGTTACCCTTAAGGACCAGCGGTTATCTTGCCTTCGCATTAAATGCACTGCCCATACCCATTTCTTCCTCTTGATTTCGGCAAAGATGTCCATTAACCCGCGTTTGTTCCCTCACCCATTCTGCCCTCTTCCTGTCTCTTAACGTTACACCTATTGAAGGTGTAACGCTTGGATGGATGTTAATATTATCTTAGCTGAAAAGAAACGAGACGTCGTTGACTTGAAAATTTACAGGCTTCTCAGCATACCTTCCGTTGCCTACATATATATACTATACATATATATAAGTAATCGCTGAGAGAGTCGGAACATCATTATACTTCAATCAACCAAATGATGTAAAGTCTACTGGACAGTAGAGGGCATTCACCCTATCAATTAGGTGATCCAGAAATGCGCAGAACGTGACCAATAAAATTGCAATAATGAAGGGTGTCAGGCAGGGAGACACAATCTCGAAAATGCTATTCATCGCCTGTTTACAGGGGGTATTCCGCGGCCTGAATTGGGAACAGTTGGGGATAAAGTTAACGGAGAATACTTAAGCAATCTGCAATTCGCTGATGATAGTGCCTTGGTAAGTAACTAAGGAGACGAACTGCAAAGCATGATGAAAGGGAGAACAGAATGGTGGGTTCAAAAATTAGCATTCAGAAGTCTAACGTAATATTCTACGCTCTCGCCAGAGGACAGCAGTTCACAATTAGTAGCGCGGTGTTGGAAGTGGTAAGGGAATACGTCCACTTAGGGCAGGTAGTGACCGCAGATTCGGATCGCGAGAGTGAAATAACTAGAAGAATAAGAATTGCGCGGAACGCATTTGGCAGGCTCTCTCGGATCATGAATGGCAGTTTGCCAGTATCCCTCAAGACGAAAGTATATAACGGCTCTATATAACCGGTACTCACCAATGACGCAGAAACGCGGTGGATAACCAAAATGGCGAATTTCGGCTTAGGCCCGCGCACCGAGCTATGGAAAGAAAAAATGATAGGTGTAACGTTAAAAGACCGGAAGCGCGCACAATAGGTGAGGAAACAAACACGGGTCAGTGAAATCCTAGCCGAAAACAACAGAAAAAAAATGGGCTCGGGCAGCTCATGTAATGGGAAGGTAAGATAACCACTAGTCCTTAAGGGTAACGAAGTGGATTCCAAGAGAAGGCAATCGTAACAAGAGTGGTAGAAATGTGGATGTGCTAATGAGATAAAGAAGCTTGCGGGGACATGGAGGCCGTAGCTGGCAAAGGACCGGGTTAATTGGAGAGACATGGGAGAGGCCTTTGCCCTGCAGTGGACGTAGTCAAGCTGATGATGATGATGATGATGAGTAGGATCCGTGTATTTAGGCCGCCATTCAGTTTTCGGTGACTCGCTCTTACTGGATGAACCGTTTAGCGGAACACACCCATCATTACCATGTCAATGCGAACGTCGCCCCTGCTAGTTTTAGCCTTCAGGAGCTGCGGAGGTTGAGTTTTACTCCAAAGGGAAGCCCGCGAACATATGAATTACAGGTAGACTTAGCGCACTAACACTTTTTTATTTTGAGTGAAATCCGACAGCTTGTATTTTGTAATTTGGATGACGTTTTTTTGGCGGCAGAGCGGGCCTTCATTCTTGAAAAATGTGGATTCAAAGTTGGATTGTTTTTTTTTCGCCACTCCGAGTTATTTCAGATCATATTTATGACGAGCGCCTCGTGTTGGCTGGGATTAATTTTCCTCGTTTAGTTTCGGTTTTCGTCTCCCTTGTACAATAATTTTTTTCGATCAGTAGTGATGCAAAAATAATCTGGCATGTAGTCAGTCATTTCTTTCCAGCAATATGGCGAGATGGATCTGGTACACCTTGCGAACAAGCACTAAAGTAAGACGACCAGAGCTTGCCCCAGCTTCTTTTAACATTTCCAATCTTGAAACCTCGTTTCTTATTCTATTCAACAATAATAATGTCGCTTGACGCCACCAGCGTAGACTTGAGGACACCGCCCTCGCCAGTTAAACCTGTATTTAATTTTCCTTGGTTTTTTCTCCTGTAAAAAACGCATGATTTTTATGAAATCAACCTCGCTGTCACCACAAGGCGGTAACCCATTTACATCGGTGAGCGTCGGTTTCTTCTTAGTCTTTCTGTAAAGCGAAACGAAACGCTACGCGCGTCAGGATGTCTTCCTAGGAATAAGAAACAGAGGCGGCGATTCACTTTTTACGCAAGTGCTCTCGTACGGTCGCCAGCGCTTTGAAGCGCAGAAAGGCTTGCGTGCATCTGCGGAGTCGGCCAACTCACCTTGGGCTGAACGGTTCACGTCGGGTTTCGCAGGGTTTCAGATGGCGTAATGCTATTTCTTTCTTTACCAAAATTCGTGGAAAGCATCCGCAACTGCTCTGTAAAAACCGCAGCGAGCGTTTGCTCACCGAACGAGAATCTGTGTACAACGTTAACGTCGTACTGGCCTCTCGGTAGTTTCCGTGTCAGATAACAGGAGTCCATCTACATCTCCGCAAGTACCTGTATATGTGCGCTGCGCCAAACCGCCGGCGTAGAAACGGTGAAAGAGGGAGAGGAGGGGGAGAAAAATCACAGACAACGAAGTGAGAAAATGGCGGCCCCGGCAATCGAAGCGCGACACTCTGTTGTTATTCCCACTTTGTAAACCGGGCAAAAGGAGGGATATCGAAAAGAGTGTTGTTTTTTATTTCAATCTTCTGCATCGAGTGGAGCAGCGCAGTTGACTTATTTCAATGAAATCTTTGTACTTTCCATAAAAATTTCAGGAACATTTGTCATCTGTTTTGTGCAAGCCAGTAAATTTTGCGAAAAAATGCACTTGTTGTGCTACATTCAAAAGAACAGAAAGATAATACCAGAGAACGACGGTGCCCATTTTTCTGAAGAGACATTGCTACACAATCTGAATAGGCTGAATATGTCGCTAGACACCGTCGTTTGCATTGTGTTCTAAGAAGGTGCAGGAACCGAGAGGCACGCAGTAGCGAGGCTACGTTTCAAGTTCTTAGACGACACTGATTTTAAGGGGCCGCGCAGGCAGGCGCGTTTCTTTTTGACGCGAGCACCAGGCGGACCTCCTGCCAGCACGATTAACGTAAGGCTACACCAATCTCAAGCAGCATATGGGTGCTGCACGCCAGGTCCTATTACATCTGCAACAATAATAATCAGAAAGAGAAATAGAGTCCAAAGGAATAAAAACTTTGGTCGTTTGGAAGTATAGCGTCTATTTTTTTCTGTTCTGTACTAGTGCAGTCTTTTGATTATTTTGCCAACCGGAGGAAAAAAACTCCGTTTCGTTTTTCTGTCTTGTCTAGATTCTTAATATGCACGTATAGTGCGCCGAAGTTTTATTTGTAAAGAATTGCTCTCCGCAGCCGCCATTCTGTCCCGGGTGTCCAATCCGGCTCGCAGTAAACGATTTTCATGGATGGTGCCGGCGAAGCATACGGAACACGAGCAGCATTGGCCGTTATGAAACAACCGCGCGCATTGCAAGCGCCCTGCACTGAGCTAGTTTAACAAGCAATGTTCAAAGTATAACATAAAGGCGGTTGAACAGTCCGTTTCTTGCATCAGTTCACAAAGCACATTCACAACGCTGAAGCCACCAGACAAGAAGCTGCCTGCATATGCGTCATCGGGATCATCGGGTAGCAAAATTGCCTCGTGTACGACGCCTGTTCCCTAGAGATCCACGCTCGCAGTGCACTAAGCGCGCTTTGGCGCTTTGCCTTACAGAAGGCATTTCTTGCTCCTCATCGGAAGACGGCACGGCTCATGTCATACGTGAGACCTCGAGAGCAAAGCGTGTGCCGCTGTTCATATCTTCGAGACACAGTTATTGGCACACGTCAATAGGGTTCAAAACGCAGCCAACGAAAGGCGTGGTGAATCTATCAGGATAGGGAAATGACCCGTAAATTTAGGTGGCACAGCTCGCGTGAAGCTTATAAGTGCTTGCCTAAATGTACAACATGGAAAAAAGTCACATAAAATTATATGGATTTTGCACTTCGAGAACCGATTCGAACGTACCACGCTCTGTGCCGGGAGCGATTTCTGAACACACTTTTTCGAAACGTAAACTAAACGCTGAGAGCCAATAAGCGTTTTTTAATATGCTGTTTTCTTCATTTATTTAATATACAATAGATGAGACTATTGATGAGCTGCCCCCCACTGCCCTCTCGACCATTCAGAATTGTCCATTTGTGTGTTATAAGTAAACGTAGAGGAAAAATACACAAGGCTTGCATGCTACAGCCTTCTCAAAAAGCATTAGTGTATACTTTGCATCGTTGAATTACATTTATGGGGCATAGCAAGACACCTGCACGATATCAATTTAACGGCAGCCTTACTTAAGTACCTAAATGAATCATATACGAACCACGACAGAGAGGTTTCCCCATCGAGCAAGCAAAATGAGCGCTTTTTTTGTTATCATTCATTTCTACCTGAAGCATATCACGTGCACATATGGGATTTGAAGCCTGATGGATGAAGACTTTCGGTTACAAACAGCGCCCATTTATAGTTTGACCGTTGGAGTGATGTCGTGATGGCAGGCAGGACGCACCGAGGTTTTAATATAACGGGACGCAGCTACTCAAGCACGTAAACTGCTTGTTTAATTTAGGACTCCTCTGTCTATAATTACGGCTTGGAATTTTCTGATCAGACCGCAAAATAGGACAATCGTTCCCGGAATTAATTTTAGAAGGTTGGTTTTAACCGATAGCGGTCAGTATAACTGAACCTGATCAACAGTGCCGAGTAAAAAAGATCGCAGTGGATAAGCTCGGCTATGCCAGGATATACGTAGCTAGAGGTACGTTTCCCTAGGTGTTCTTGTTGTGGTCACTGTAGGTGTAACAATGAGAGACAATGGGTATACGCATCTTTTATTCATTTTTTTTAAAGAGACGAAGACTGCCCAATGATCTATGAAGTAGAATGCAGGGGTCTCAATTTTGTCAATACAGCATTTCGATTTGGTAGAGCCTCTTTGGTATACAAGGCCTATGGTAGTTACCCATTGTGTAGTCTGGATGTGAGGGTCCGAAGCTAAATTAAAGTCTATCTTCTATTTCATACACTGACTAAGAGAGTCCTGTTTTCTGTTGAAATACCCAAAGTCACACACAACTATGAAACCGTGCCGTAGGCTGGTATACACGTGAAAACAACATCAATCGTCTGCTTGACAGATTTTCCCGTTGCCACGTAGACCCCTTGAATGATAATGCCGCTTTTCAGAAGCCGAACACAGCAGGCTTCACCATTATGCACCGCGATCGAAGGAAGATGTCTGACGGCGGTGATACCTTGTTTCACGTACACACAGACTGCAGCGTTCTTATTCGGTTCAAGCCAACTGCCAGGTGATAACTTCAGTATCGGAAGAGTTAATCTTGTCTTGTCTATACCGCCGTTAAGCAGCGGCTGGACTCTCCTTTGCATGTATGTCAAACGTTGTGATACAGATGCCGACTACATCTCCGTCTTTTATACGTATTCCTGCGCATGCGGCGCGGGGCTCGGGTGATAGAGCGGCGTGCGGCCAGGCGGCGACGAAGAACACGGCGCAGCTGTGGGGTGTCTCTGGTTGCCATGTTATCGGCGCATGCGCACAACTGCTCACCTGGTTCACGTCACGCTCGGCTTCGACGGTGGAGCGGGCGCGCGGCCGCGGCGACAGCGAAGCGCACGCCGCGCTTTGCTGCTCTTCGTTTCCCATTGTAAACGGCGCATGCGCACAACTGGTCTCTCGCATGTACCGCGAAATGCTCGACTGGCTGCCCAGTGTAGCTCTCGCTACAAAATATTAGTAAAAGACGATCTTAAGCGTGGAATTGCACTGCATGGTGCCAAACACACTGGTGGCAATAGTGTCGGGCCATTGGAACGTTTCCAGCGAAGGGAGGTCGGCAGGAAGCCACCTTTGTCAAGCGTTTGCCTTGGGACTGCATGGCTGATGATTGAAGACGCTCTACTAATAAGCGCAGCGAAGTATCCACATAACGTAAATGTACAGGCGCGGACAAAAATAAACAGAACAGGTTATTACCATCTAACATTTCAGAGCTGTAGCTTTAAGGCCAAGTTTAGCACAAAATACAGCGTTGTCATCATCGTCGGAGGCGAGAGTGAGAAATCTCCAGAGAAGCAACCTAGGTCACGCGACCGTGTGGCGTCATCGCTATCTGATCACCGTGGCATGTGGCAACCTGCTCACCGAATTGTATGCAGACTGCCTACCGTGGCTCCTGTAGGTTTAAAAAATGGTGGGTCGCGAGAGCTTGCTCATGAAGAGTAATCTGGGTCTCTCAGCTTCACCGCTGGCTGTGCTTGAAACGGCCACCTGCGGGAGCGATGTGCAAGTATGGTGTAGGTATTCCCATTTGTGTCTGAATTCAAAATATAGAATGATCGAATTCGCATATACCGGCATGAACCCCTTAGCGCTATCGCGTCGTACCGTTAATGCGGAGCTTAATCGGTCACCATGGGTGGTTAGCCTTATGTATTTTGTATCGGGCGGATTTTTAGAACGCTCCTTAGCCTGTAGGGTTTCCCTACTTCAAATGAGGAGCCATCCATGCTTGTTGAACTCACGGAAGCATTGAAGGGACCCAACCAGTTTTAAAACCATCCTTAGCCATGAATTCATTAAGCATGCTCACAAAGAGGCCGAGAGCCGTTTATACTCCTCTCGTGTCGAGAATATGCGTTTAATATAAATATATTTTAAAGTACCACAGAAGAAACAACTACATATCAATGGCTTTGTGTTTATATCTTGAGGCACGCGCATCTGCACGTGCTCGATTCGCACTTCACGCATATTGTAGATAGCTACAATACGGCAGCATTTCGAGCCTTAAGCGTGGCTGCGCCGCCACGTGGTTGATCACGTGGTGCGGAGTACCTGCCGGCGGCGCAGCGCCGTGGCTTATCACGTGGTTCGTCACGTGCTTGGACACGTGACCAGCCATGTAGTTCGGCTGCTCGGCGAAACCGAGCTGCCGCAGCTGTGCGCATGCGCCGTGCAAACTGGGACGGCGATGAAGAAGGAACGCCCAGCGAAAGGGAGCGGCGAAAGACTGACTCTGGAATTCAACTGAGCAAGTTCCACTCGGCCAGATGTAGCTATCGCGCCACTCGAGGTTTAACCAGAGCTGAACCACCGTTTTTGTTTCAACACTCTACTACATGCTTCGGTAGGAGAACACAGTTGGCGTAACTATGGGAAATTGTTTACAGTGCATCAGCAGCAGTGAAGGCCCTGACGCCACCGTTGTAGATGAGTACGTGTATACATCATTATACGCAAACACGGCGGCACGGGAAAAAAATCTGAAGTCATTGAACGCGCACGATGCATATACCAAGTCTCTAAAGGACGACGTCGCCATTCTGTACTCTGTCGTCACAGCCGCCCTACTGGTCAAGCCCGTAGCAGGTGGTTGTGCACCGAAGTAAGGTTGCCAAATGATCGGCGTGGCCGGCGATGCAAGAAAGCAGGAAGACAAGGTTCTGCCGGCCTTAAGAAAATGATGCTCCAAGGTAGGTCTGAATAAGGGTTTTTTTAGTTAGGCGTATTTAGATATTAAAGGAAAGAAGGCGGGCCGCTCATATAGCATGCTCACTCAGTTGTCGAATGTTCTAGCATTCGACACTTATGTAAACGAGCCCAGGAACTTGCAGCGATTCGCTTATTCTGCGTTTCTGCGCAGAAGCAAAATTGTAAAATCCAGAGTTGCGTTGAAGCTTATAACATACATAAAAACGCTGGTGACTTTATCAGCAATCCCGTGAGACGCACTGGCGATATAAGTGATCAGACTTTGACTTTTTGTAATAATCAGCGAAAAAAGGAAGCAAAAAAGAAAAAAAGCGCCATTGCCGACGTTAGCTCGTGCGTATGCAGTGTGAGTGTGTATACATTAGGCTCCAGAGCGTGAATTACACCTCTGTGGTGTTTAGAGAGAGTTTGAATAGTGCTATTTCAATTAAATTAATTTACAACCAACTAGCCAACCGAAAAGTTTACTGTAGTACTTTAGATAATATGGGATTGACTCATTCTAAAAAAAAATCCGTATGCTGCAGGCACAAGACGTTTGCGTACAATTCAAGCGATCGGCCACAATGAACCCACTTTTACACAAGCGAAATTGCTTTCTGATGTGCTGTCTTTTTCTGACGGCAGTGTGCCATGTGCACGTGCATGGATGAAAGCGAAAGCTCGAATGATCTTGAAAGCAACATAAGGTCAGCAAATTACTGTTTGATGTGAATCTAACCATGTTTGTACAAGCGCATATGTTTTGTTTCCGCCAACTTGCCTTTTTGTTGCTTTTTCCTCGAAGCACAATTGCCGTGTACAAAATTTTGTAACACACCGACTCTCAAAAGTAGGTGGCTCAGATGTCATATGAAAGCTTGCCACGACCTTGCTGCCATATCTTCTTGGTCACTACGTCAATTCGAATTTGTATGCTGTGACTTTCTTGGTCTCTCGAGCAGGAAGTCTATGTAGCAGGAAGTCCGTGCGCAGTGAAGGCAGAGGGACTGTCGTAACGAAGGCGGTTAGGTGTGGTGGCTAATAAGACCGCGTCACACGAGCCCGCGGACACGTTGCCGTGCGGGTCAGGCAGGGGGGAGGGAACTAGAGGGAGGGGTTCAATAGAAAATAATCGCGTGCCGGATAATTTTCTTGGTACGAATGACATGAGCGTTTGATATCAGATAGTGAGGAGGAGGAAAGGCAGGGAGGTTAACCAGAAGAGTTGCCGGTTTGTTACCCTGCACGGGGGGAAAGGGATCAGAGGAGAAAAAGATGAAGGAGAAAAGACAGTTGCCGGAAATTATAGCCACTATGCAAAGTCACAGCGTTCAGTAAAGTCACAGCCGATCGTGCAGGCCAAAAGTCTTCAAAAAGCGGAGCAGTGCCTTCGAGGCCTTTACCGCCGAAAACCGCCGCGGCCAGTGGCCGAGAATCTTCGTTTCCGTCAGTGGGCGCTGGTCTAGATGCCCCAGTCCACGGCAGAGAGACTATTTCGGCGCTGTAGCAGGGCACTCACAAAGAATATGGGCTATAGTCTCATCACACCCGCAGATGGCACATGCAGGGCATTGAGCCATGCCTATTAAGAAGGAGTAGTGCTTGGTTAAAGTTGCACCAAGCTACAGGCGGCACAACAAAGTTGCTTCACGTCGTAGTAGGCCGGATGGAAGCGGAAGCTTCAGACCTGGGTCCTGGGCTTTTAAACGCGAATGCGAGAATTGGTCTGAATTCCATGCTTCAAGAGTGGATGTCCCGAGACAGTGGTCTAAGCCTACCCTCTGCGTCGGTTCTTGAGATGGGTATGGACACACAATCGCCCTCAAGGTAAGGGGTTCTCGCGGCCTCGTCCGCGCGGTGGTTGGCTGCGATGCCGCGGTGTCCTGGCAGCCATTGGTAAACAATATCATGCTCTCTGTTGACGGCTGTGTGGTGGAGCTCTCAGATTTTTGCGACAAGTTGTTCATGGGACCAATGACGAAGAGCAGATTGTAACGCTTGGAGGGCTGCCTTTGAACCAGTGAAAACCGACCACTGCTGGGGTGTTTCTTCACTTATATGCTCAATGGCGAAAACGAATAGCAGTAAGTTCTGCATCACTTAATGAAGTCCGATTTAATATTTTCAAACTATGGCCCTTACGGGGATGACTACGGAGCCCGTGGAACTGGAAGGGGTAAAATCTAAGGCAAGTAAAATGTTGTTCTTTACTCGTAGAAATTTCAAACCAGCATCAAAAGATATTGAAGAAACACTTTATTTCTTGCATGTCAGATCCATCCTCGATTACGCCTCCATTATTTGGTACCGATATCAGGCATACTTGATTGAAGCAATAGAAAAACTCCAAAATCATGCTGCGCGCTTGGTATTCAATAATTATGAGCCCTTCCAAAGTATCACTGAGATGAAATCATTGCTTGGCTGGGAACCGTTAAACATCAGAAAAAGAAACTTGAGACTAAAATTCCTTTACCGCATCTTCTATAATCAAACAGGAGTTGATAGTCGTAACTATCTTTTGGAGCCATATTACGTCTCGACTCGGCACGACCACTCCAAGAAGGTGCGCGAGTACAATAATAATACAAACCGTTTATCTAAATCATTCTTTCCAAAAACTATGAAAGACTGAAACTTGTTGCCGAAGAGTGTGTTTCAGTGTTTGATAAACGCGATTATTATTGTCGTCTGTATTCCTGAGAATCTACTCCTGTCTTACTATTGTTCAAGCTTTCTGTTACCTTCAATAATATTCACTGATTGTTTTGTTTTACTTTGATGATAACTTCGCTTAATGTTCTTGTTGCTTTTTCTGTGAAAAGAACACGTTGTTTTCAACTTGTCTCCCCTGCGATAATGCCTTCGAGGCGACGTAGGTATTCTATAAATAAATAAATTTACTAGTATGGTCTGTTTTAATGCTGTCTACGATAAATCAGCCTTCTCTTTGATGTCGCTGATGACGATTATAGATTTTTATGGTGCAAGGGCGTCTATGGCCAAAGACCGCCATGGCACAAGGTATTTTTCGATTACTCAAGGTGGGGTCAAAGACCCTTTCCAAGCATTTCACCCCTTACTAGCCGTGCACCAGGCCAGGGGAAAGCTTGTACCCATTGTATAAACGGTGCGTACTCGGCGGCGCTGGTGATCGAACCCCGCACCTCCCGCATGCGAGGCAGATGCTCAACCACTCGGCCACCGCTGCGGTATCCTTTTCGGTATGGAAAGAAGCACACAAGGCTGGTGCAGACTCCATAATGGAGAAGACGGTCTAGAGGCTGGTGTAAATTAGGATGGTAGGAAGTTGCGATGGGCATCAATAATTTTCGCAAATGATGTACTCGGCCGGTTAGCAGGAAGACTGGCAAGATGGTGTGCGGGAATCCTAGAGAGGTGACGAATATGCGCTCTCAAGGCTTCGATTGTGACATAGGCAGTCACTGGATTCTCCTGAGCGATGAGTACTGTTGCGGTTGTAGACGCGCATTTTCGCAGTCCTAGGCACGTCCGCAGAGCTTGAGCTTGAACACTTTGATCACACCGTATGTTCGTTTTCCTCAAGTTTCCTTGTGCAGGGATACTGTACCGAAGAAATCTCATGAATAATGCGGTGTACAGCTGGAGTATCGACTGTACTGATGCTCCCCACGTCTTCCCTCCGAGAAAGGCGAGAACGTGAACGATTGATGTCAGTACGAGACATGTGTTCTCCATGTACAAGACATGTGGGCTCCATGTTAGATTACGATCGATGACTGCTCGAAGGAAGTGATGGGTTCTTTCGTAGGGTATTGTTGACACATTCATGCGTACGAGGTAATGAGACATGTTCAAGCGTGTAAAGGCAAGAACGGAAGATTTTTCAGTAGAAATCTCCAGGCCCGGTAGTCGGAGGTACGCCGCAAGAATGCTTGCCGCCTTTTGAAGCTTTGCTCGAGCTTATGGTCGTGTAACTCCTGATACCCAGATACAAATACCGTCTGTATAGACTGAGACTCTCGCCGACTGTGGTAGTGCATCGACAAGGCCGACAAGCGCAAGATTGAAAAGCGTTGGGCTAAGTACTCCACCCTGTGGGACCCCACGGGAAGAATAATGTGAAGATATTGGTCCGTCCTCAGTCTGCATAAATAGTAATGTTTTGGATGGATAACAGCGTATCCAGCAGAACATGCGACCACCAAGTTCTGCAGCTCCCAGAGAGTCTAAAATAGCTTAATAAGTGACGTTATCAATTCGCCTCTTTAATATCCAGAAACAACGCCGCGGTCAAGCGCTTCAGATGCTTATGATGTTTACCTGATGACACCAGGCCAATCACGCTATCAATAGACGAACGTCGCCGCCGAAACCCGGAAATTACATCTGCGTATATTTAATAGCGCTCCAGATACCACTCAATACGCGTAAGTACCATCCTTTCCATGAGTTTGCCCACGAAGCTAGCCAATGCGATTGGACGCTACGATGTGAGGTCAAGCGGCGATTTTCCAGGTTTAAGGACTAGAACCATACGAATTGGTTTCCACGCGTCCAGAACTGTACCCGCCCACTACGATGAGTTGAAGTGATCTAAAAGAACACGTCGAGCTTCTTGGCCAAGATTTTCAAGTGCAGAATATTTTCCTACTTCGGGCCCCGGCGATGAAGGCCGTCTGCAACCGGCCATGGCGGCGTTTAGTTCTTCAATGCAGAAAAGTAGGTCCATTCGCGAATCCCTAGATCTCGGCACTTCGCAGCAATTCAGAGTTGTGGAATTGTTCCTGGGACCTGCTATTCTTGCGCAAAAATCTTCACCAATCTCCGCTTCGCTACGTTCTTGGTGAACTGCGAGAGACTTGAATGGTTGGAGCTGCTGAGATGTTCGCAAACCACGCTCCACACTCCAGATGCGTGAGAAAGGCTTTCTAGGATCCAGTGATTTGCAGAATGCCTTCAAACGGTAAGCCTGCAAGATTTGAATTCGGCGCTGGATTTTATTATGTGTGCGTCTTGCATCCTTTAAGTCGTGCAGTGACTTTGTGCGCCTGTATCTTCTCTCTGATCTTCGTCGAAGCGATCGGAGGCGCTGCAGCTCCACATCGAAGTATGTGAACTTTGAAATTAGAGTGAACAAGCATCTCGCGTGTTCCGTATCCTCCTTGATGCGCTCTTCAATGCTGTTGTAATGTCTTCCACAAAAGGTTTAAACATAGACCCGTCTATTCGTTGCGAACGTTTGGCAGTTCTGAATCCAGCGAGACCAGGAACAATAATATATGTGGGGATGTGGTCACTTCCAGGCGTTTCTACGTCGACAAACCACCGGACGGTCTCACAAGGTACCGAGACACAAACGCCAAGTCCAGACAACTGCTATAAGACAGATCGCGAATGTACGCTTAAGAACTGTCGTTAAGGCATTGTAGGTCGTGGTCAGAGGCGAAACAGACAAGAATTCTTCCCTTGGAATTCATCCGGATGTCACCCCACATGGCGTGATGCGCATTAAAGTCACCAGGGACGATCCAGGTCGCAGGTGTTATGCCAACAATCCCTCAGTCTCTCTGCATCAAACCTTGTTGTTGGAGATAAGTACGCGCCCACAAGCGTAAACGTCAGGGTGCGCCTTTTCCCCGTTAAACAGACGTACTGGTTATGGTTGTGAGGGGGGACCTTCTGGTGCACATAAGTTCCCTTCGAATATAGAGGATGTCCTTGCTATCGCCGCTGTGCGCGGAGGATGCAAACGCTTGATAGCCAGAGAATTGGCAGGAATTTTGTAAATTGGGCTCACAAATCACAAGGATTGGAAATCTCTGTTTATAGAGGTATTCGTGAATGTACGAAATGCGGGAATTGAGTCGACGGGCATTCCACTGGAAAATGGACTCTTCTCTGACTTCGCTTTCAAATGGTAATGCTGAGAGAGCCATTGCGTATGCTACTGGAAAGATGCAACGACTGAATTTAGCGCGTCTAGTGCCTGTGATGCATTCCGTGCTCCTGGAGATTGAAAGCTCTCAATAGCACCACGCGCATAGCGTTCATAAGGGACCTCAAGATGGCGAAATCCAGCACTTCCTCACCTAGGGCTAGATATCTGCCGTGGGCACGCTCAGCTGTAGGCGTGGGAAAGTGGCGGCGTGGTGCCTGCTCGGATATTGAAAAAGCAGGAAAATACGTGGTCTAGCGGGACAAACCGATGATCAAAAGGCACGGCGCGTACCGTCGCTGCGAGTTTCCTGTTATACGGAGCTTCTGTGAACAGAAAACAGCTTTTATCTTTCGTTACTTTGCTACTCTAATTTATTCCTTACGTGCATATTCGTACCGGCAGAAGAAAGGTGCACTGTGACGTGTGGTAAATATTGCGAAACATTTGGCTTGAGGTTTCTTGCTTTGGCCAAGGGAATCGGGAAAGAGAGTGTGTGCATATATAACGCGCTTCTGCAGAAGGTTATTCAGTCGAGCTCGCTCTTGCAATCCTATTCAGTCGAGCTCGCTCTTGCAATCCTATCCTACTCCTCGTTGCTTTCGCTTACAGTTTGAAGTAGTCCAATATGAAGCTGCTATTTTTGTGTGCACTCATCGTGGCTGGAGTCTTCGTTGTCCAGGGTGCCCATGAACTGTGCGGTAAGGTAATTCAAATAATTTCTCCAATTTTCCCTACGTCGGCGCTGCTGTTTGATTCTGTTTGAGAATTTTGTCTGCGGAGAAGAATTTGGAACCAAATTCAGGCACGATTGCGTGCGGCGCAAACGTATTAACTAAGCTTCTTGGTCGTGTTAATAAATTACGCCATTCATCCAGCCCGTATCGTTCAAATGCTTGGGCTTTTTAGTGTCGCTTTCCGTGCAGACGCCATTAAATGGCTTTTTTCTTCTTCACACATCTTTACTCTCCAGCCTGGAGTTTAATCTACCAAGCTTGCAATAAAGTTTTATGAAGAGTAGTGTCGGTATCATGAAACTGAAAGTGATGTAGAACTAACTATAATCTTTAACGATTACGTGCAGTTTACATACCTGCAAGAAAAGCGAAAAACCGACAAATTAATCATTGCAGTTTGCAGAGGAAACCAACGTCTGCAACTGTCTAGGAAGCAGCAACTTCAATCTAATTGCGAATAAACTGAAGAGGACTGTCAATGCAAAACATTTGCTTCGGGCTGCCTCATAAAGTGTTTCATTACCAAAAAATGATCTCGGGTTTAATGAGCATATGAGAGAAGAATAGTCCGGGTTGTTAACGTTGCAAATACTCCAGCTAGCAAACCTGTGTATGGATCGTCATGAAAATACTCAAACTGCATATAAAAGGTACAGTAAGTATTCATATCCATATTATAAAGACCCCATAATGGCCTACGTCTACTGCACCTAGCTTTGAAATACTTTCTCATTAAAACATACTATCCGATAGGTTGTGAGCATCATGGCTAGAGCAGTATCATTGTAATGAACCTTCTTAGTAGCCCCAGTCGAGCAACATAATCGGTGAGATCTTTTAGTTCACTGGTGAATCCTGAAGTATTCTTTAGAGAATTTTGCATCAACCTAACTACCGCTTTTAGTGTGAAAACACTATTTCATGGGTTCTAACCGGCTCAGCGAGTTTGTGTGACGCTTGACCTTGAGGGTGGCCTTAGCCTATGCAGAAATGAAGTATACACAAACAAATATTGCCACGACTGTGTGTCGAGCCCATGGCGGCGCGAACACATCAGCTTTGGTTGCCACGGCACGAGAGCCCTATGCTACCGCCGCAGCCGATCACACCTCGTGTTAAATCGCAACACACTCTAACGCCGTGCATTGCACATCGCCATCATCAGCAACTTCCATCTGCGTCGCGAACTGATCACATCTCCTTAACCTGTGTCTGATATTGTCGTCAGACGTGCAAAGCCACGAGCCAACGAAGCTGAACACAAGCTCTCACAAGTCTACTCTGTTTAACTACATTAAAACACTATGATTTTCTTTTTGCCTGTCCATGAATTATGACCTCTATTTTCTTTATGTATTCCAGCTTATTTCCGACAGAGTCTTTCTGAAACTGGCATTTTTTTTCGTCAAGAGGTTTTCCTTTCTTGTGCGGATGGAAGCCGATACAAATACCACTATAGTCTGCCGAAGGTGCAGTGCCCCCCTTTCGTTATGCTTGGAACGAGCAGTTTTTGGATCCTTCTACATAGTGCTGCCCAAGCCAATAGGAAGGTTCCGGCGCCTATTAGTGGAAAAAAATATGGAGACAGGAATTAGCTATTAGGCGAAGACTTCTCAAGTGAGTCTAAAAAGCGCCCTGAAACTTTGAAATTTAAAGAAAGCTCACAAATATTCAGTGCTTTTACCTCGTTACAACTTATCACCTGATGGAAGACAATACTCCCTACAGTGATTCTACGGATGGATCACAGTACATAGTGACCCTTATAATTACTTGTAGCATTACGTCAATTAGAGGCTTATCATTTACTGCGACATCCTGAAGCATATGGCTACACGAACAGAGTGGACGGACACATGCGCTACGTTAAGCATTTTCTGTCTTGTATAAAGCGTTCCCTTCGTGTACCGCACATTGCGTGCCAGACGGTGGCAGCCAGCCTTTTCTCTTTAGCCGCCTGCGTTTGGCTTTTTTAAATTTAATTCCTTACACTTGCGCAGTTCAAAGCAGTATTTCAAAGATAATTTGTTATATTCCAATTGCGCTAATGAGTAAAGCTGTTTTATGATGTTGAGAGGAATCAAAACAAAGAAAAATATCTAGTATTTCCTTTCTCGCGAGGCTGAAATTGGAGACGCCGATATGCATTCAACAGGACACATCGGTCCCCTTTTCCCGCTTATTTTAAGGCCACACGTATGTTACCTCAGGGGACGTGCACGGCTTCCTGATTTTTAACTACTGAAATTTATGTTGCCTTGCGCGGTGTTTCTGACTGTCTGCCGATAGCACGTCTAGTAACCTTGACACACGTACTTTCCTCTTGTGTTTGCGAAGAAAACATTCCATAATTATGCATCATCAATCTGGCTTTACTCGCTTTTTACGGGCAGTCGAAGTTATTTCTTAGGCGGTGTCTTTATCTAGCTAGGTTTTACGTTAAGGGGCATTTAGCGCACGGTCACAATGGACCCTTTGTATTGAGTATTGCACTCACGCACACACACACACACACACACACACGCACGCACGCAGGCACACACGCACATACACACACGCACACCCGCGCACCGGACACAAATGAAATGTTGGTTACTGTGAGTCGCACCAAAAAAGAAAACCCCGGTTGTGGGTAACTGACTCTAAGCATGAAGGAGCCGTCACAAAACGTGATATGATGATGTAGTAACTGTAACTGGCAACTTTTCCCGCTTTCCAGCCCTGAACAACGCCCAGATCAAGGCAGTGCTGAAGTGCATGGGAGACAACGTTAACTCTGAGGTACTAATCAATTAATTTTTCTCTTTCTCTTACATTCGGAAAACCGGAAGTGCAGAAAGGTCGGGGAATGCTTAAGCTATGCATTTGAGCACTGTCAACGCGTGCAAAGTTTTACAACGCGCTGTTTTCCTCGCAGCTCAAAGGAAAGGCGAAGGAAATCATCCAGAGCCAGGGCGACAACCTGGCCGAGCTCGTTAAGAGGCAGTGCAGTGCCGGCGTGGACTTTGTGAGTACATTGTTTTATACTATTCTGAGATAATTCCCTTTTTCGTACACGCGTGTGTGCGTACGAAGAGTAGACTAAAAAAGGAACACTTTTTGAATTGCCTTTATAATGCCGTCAGCGTAATATGTAGACGTTCTACATCGAAAAATGTTTAAAAGGCCGAGCGCAAAACAAATCTTCAAGTCATTTCTATTTAATACTAGAAAGATAGCGGCTTTCAAGTTTTTCAAATCCTAAGAAAGCAATCTTTACGTCTAAAGTGACATCTTTTTTGCATCTTGCGTACAGCATGAGCAGTGATGACCGAAGAGTAACAAGCTGCAGTTAACGGTTCAACCAAAACATGCGCTTTCTGCTTCCTACCTAAGCAGGTTGTTGTGATGCCGATTCAGTAAATGGTATTGTTTAAATTTTTCGTTTAACCAAATGCGTGATATGGAACATTGGTGGTACCTACCAAACAGCAATTTCTCAGTAAAGATCACTGGACTGCATTGCTGCATCAAATAAACGCGAAATCACCCTGAGTGAGGGTATCTTTAACTTGTTAACCGTAACACAGTAGCAAAAGCTACGAATAAGCGTGGCTTGCTTTTTCGGTGAGCAGTAATTGGGCAAGAAAAGGGCACTGGACTAATAACGGCGCGGACCGTTGTCTATTAATGTTCATGTCTCAATACAGGCGGCGAAAAACTTGAAACTGACCAAACTTTTGTTGCAAGATATTTGTACTTCAGGACCTACAGGAAATGTCCAGATAGGCCCTCTTCAGGTGCAGTATCGTAAACGCTGCTGCAGATTTTCATTCTTAGAAGCATGGTGCTTCTAGAGCAAAATCTGAACTTAGGTTGCGCTCAAGTAAGAACTGGGTTGACGCCTGTGGCAGATTCTCTCATATCATGAATGACAGACTACGAATATCTATCAGAGAAAACTATAAAACACTGGTATCTTACCGGTACTCACATACGGGATAGAAGCGTGGAGGCTAACGAAAAGGTTTCATCTGAAGTTAAGGACTACTCAGCGAGCTATGGAAAGAAACATAAGTGCAACGCTAAGAGACCGGAACCGGGCGGAGTGGGTTAAGGTACAAACGCCGGCTAATGTTATCACTATCTTCACAAGCATCATCATTATCAGTCTAACTACACCCACTGCAGGCCAAAGGCTCTCCCGTGTCTCTCCAATTAACCCGGCCCTTGGCAAGCTGCGGCCGCCGTATCCCCTCTTTATTCTCATTATCAGTTCACCTAACTTTCTGCCGCTCCCTGCTATCCTAGTAGTTAATGGCATCCTAGTCGAAATCAATAGGATGAAATTTGTTTGGGCAGGGCATGTAATGCGAAGGCAAGATAACCACTGATCCTAAAGGGTAACGGAGTAGATTCCAAGAGAAAGGAAGCGTAGCAGGGGGGCATAAAGTTTGGTGGGCAGATGAGATTAAGAAGTTTGCGGGGATATGGTGGCCGCAGCCGGCAAAGTAGAGAGTTGATTGAAGAGACTTCGTTGAGACCTTTGCCCTGTGGTAGGTGTTGTCAGGCTCATAATGATGTGCCCCGCGGTCACGTAAGCTTTGTTTTTTTCTAGCTCAATTTGAACACTTGTAATTTTTATACTTAGCTCGCAGGAGCACTCTTGTTCTTTAGTCTAAAGAACTACTGCCAAGCTGGTGAGTAACACTGAATGCTTTGCATTGCCACAGGCTCATGACATTTCATCTAAGGCCTTGAAACACCGTATTCCGGATGATTTGTCAGTCAATATGTTTCTTACTTGCGCTTGTTGAACACAAGAAAATATTTACATACAGGCATAGAGTTTGAAGTGTGGCTACGACTTGTACTAGCGAATGGGCATATATCTTGGTTATGAAACGGTGCAAATAATAACATTACAAATCATCTCATTATTTTTCATAAGAAAACTGGATGGGGCCATGAGATAGAGCTGGGCGAAAGTTTGACCAGATATCGCTGTTGAAACATTGAGGTGTGATTTTTTTACTATAGAATACAATATTGCAAAGGATAGTGTGCACGGCAATGGCGAGAATGGCGTGCCTTTTGTGGGCGCGTGCTCTCTGCACGGCGTTCTCTCTGTGGTCTGTGGACTCTCTTGCGTTGTGAGCTGTGTATCTTGTTATGCCATGTAGCATATTTGGTAGAGGTGCCAGATTGAAGATGATCATGTAGTCGATATAGCAGAACCATGTAGACCACTTGTAACCTTGCAAGAAAATGTGCATCATGCGCTCGAAGGTGGTCGGTGTGTTCGATAACTCAGAGCGCACAACTTTAAATTGATAGAACCCAAGGTGTCACAAATCCTGTTTTCCTATGGACGTGGTCAAAAATTGTAATTCCCAATAGCCCAAGCGAATATCTATTCAGTCTAAAAGCGTGGCAGCAATGAGACAGGAGGGCCGTCGGCGTTTCGCGGCCAGGCCATATTTTTTTCTTCGCTAGGACGAATTTCGTCGCCCAGCCGCTGTATGAGGGTTCTATAATGTTCTCGGCGAGTACTTTGGTAACCTCGACGTTCATTACCTGTCCACGAGCATGGGAGACACGGTATGGTCAGCGGCGTGTAGCAGTGGCATGGCCGGTGTTGGTGCGGTGCGTCACAACAGCTTGACCCAGCGGGCTGCTAATAAGGCCGAAGTATGCGAAAAACTTCTAGAACTTCGCGCATCTGTGCAGGTTCGGCGTGGAAGCGATCGATGACAATCACCGTAGCGAATACGTTCGTCAAAAGAGGGGGATGCTAGTAGCGGGCTGCGGGGTCGCGTAGAGGGGCGGCGTCTGATGCGCTACTACGCACGGTGTGAAGGAGTCAGTGTGGACGCGCGAATTCCGGACTGAAGCACTTGAAGGCAAAAGCCAAAATTCAGAAAGGACCAAGAGAGGGGTTCACCTTGACGGTGGCGACGTAGTGGGGCATGGCAACAATGCGGGTCAGCGACTTGGGATGGCACGCAAGCATAGTCGGTAGTCGGTACAGAACATTTGAAGCGAGGAACCGTCGTGCCCGCCATCGGATACTGAGAGCTCGAGATGGAGGACCACCTGCGAGCAGTCTATGAGAGGTGAATGGTCGCATGTTCGAAACGGAGAGCTAACCCGGGGTGCTGTGACCGGCAATATAAACGCAAGCGCTGCACAGTTCGTCAAAAGCATCTGCGCAACGTTTCGCGACACGGTTTAGGGCTTTGCGGAATCGGATATTGAGGTCAGCGCTCATCACGGATCGATGCATGCGCACCGCACGTCAGTGAAAGCGCGCCCAGGAACGCAGTTGGCACTGACGTCAAGTAAGATAGGTTTAGTGGCCAGTAGAATATTTTCGGTCGGGGTAAATGATGAAGCTTTCCTTCCGGGAGCTGCTTCTGCTAGTTCTTCCAATTTGAGCGGATTAGCGGGCAACAACCAAAAGACGAAGCGACTGCCGCGAGTGCGGTCGATGTGCTTGCGGTGACGCGGAGCGTGAAATCTTTTAGGGCGAGAAGCGGCGCGGCAAGACATGGTGGTGGTGTGCTGGAGAAGTCGCCGCGGGGCAGCAAGGGGCTTGAACAGTGGCGGTGGCGGGAAATCTGGCCAACGTGTGAGCAGTGAAAACATAATGGTTTGTAGTCAGCAATGCGTCATTCCGCCGGATTGGGGTAACATGGACTGAAGTAGTGGGTCGGCCGCAAAACAGTCGCAGGAGTCTCGTGGATGCTAGGCAACTGACAAAACACCCCAGCGAAGGCAGACCCAAATTGACAATTCCTTGCCTTGTGACGGTCCGAATTAGCGACACGATGGGCAGTGTGATGTCTGACACTTTTGGTAGGGGCATCACCGGTACAAAATTCTCAGACTCCCATCGGGTGATTTTTGTGACTGTGTCTGTGACGGTCACAGTGCCCGAGGTCGTGAGGGATGGGGGCCATTGTTTCTCAAAGGAATTTGCCTTTATGTTGGCTGGTCAGAAATATCGTCAACAAAAATATGAATAATAAGTTTACAGAAAAGAACTCGATAAGCTCACCGTGAACAAAATCTTCTTTTTCTCTTCTTAGGTTGAGGTGCTGAAGAGATTTTTCTCCGTAAGTACATTTTTACTTCTCCTTTTCTTTGTTTGAGCGTAACTTAGTGCTGCTCTTAAGCAAGCTTTGAGTGCATTTATTTACAGTGCACTACAAAAGAACCCCAGGTGGTCGAAATTTCCGGAGCCCTTCACTACGGCGTCTCTCATAGCCTGAGTCGCTTTGGGACGTTAAACCTCCATAAACCACAATCCACACTTTCTTGGATAAACCAGAGCTGTAGTGGCATCGGCAGAATTAATTTTTCTGCTCACGCCATTTTGTGCTGATATGAAACAAAACGATGCCGTAAGCTCTTTTTCCGACTCTATAGCCCCAATAACGAACGCATATAGACGCATTGTTCAAACTATCACAGAAAGCGCTACCTCATTGACTGTTGCAGGGCAAGAGGTAGCCGGTATAAAACACAAAAACATAGTTTTCTCACTCATTTAAGACTGATTACCTAAGACTAAACTACGACGGAAATATGCCAATCAGTAAAGGTACGACGTTTTGCGTAAAAACACATTGGTGTTCTGAGACTGGTATTTCGAAACTCTGTTGCGGTTTTTCAAGAATGTAGGATATATTAAGCAAGGAGTACCACAGGAATAGCAGCCTTTGCTCAGCATTGAACCTTGTTCTAACACAATTTTCGCGACTAAATTCTATTATAGGCCATTCTGCCTGAAACTGCGACTCCCGTAGCACCCGCAATGCTAATGGCAGCATAAAATAATTGTTTTTTTCTAATTGGCAAAACAGTGCAGTATGAACTGCAACAGAGACCGCCAAATAGCTCTGATACGTGTCGCCGTTGACAGATTTATGCGAGATACCTGTCGCCGTTGACAGATTTATGCGTTCCTTCTAAAGCAAAACGAGGTGTAATGGCAGGAGAGTAACGGCGCTTTCATCCTGCGGCAAACTTAAGTGGGAGCGGTTAGCCAATTGGCCAAGAACGTGCCCCAGGATGCACTGCATGAAGCACAACATGCCTATTGAACACGAGAAAGGGTCCTCATTGGGCAGTCAGCAATCAAATAGGCAACAACAGCGACTTGACGGATATCGGCCCCTGCGCCATTAATCTTTCTTCTGAGCTGCAGTAATACAGAAAGGAAATATACCAAAATAAATGGTCCCATAACTTTTAGCACTGCTCCTCGAGAATGGCTGTTCCAGAAATGTAAACGTAAACGGAAATTCCACTCTAGCTCGCAGTTCACATGTTTCCGTCTCATTTTAATTTCGCTTCTAGTAAGGTTTTCACTGCATTAGTTGGCATAAATGCTCTGGTGTCGTCCCGTTCCAGATCATGTGAAATTTCTCATAGCGTTCCCGCCCATGCTTGTTGAGTGTGGTGACGGCTAAGTTCATATTGGACTGCTTGCAACTGCGGCTTTAATGAAATGCTGCAATTTCTTAATAATAGGACGCTCATTTCTAGAAGGGAGCGAGACATCTTCAATGCACGTAAGGGTGGAGGGGTCGGACGGAGTAACTGTGTTACCGAGCTGTTGCGATCGGTATCCGCGGGATGGAGGGTTGAGCGCCAGGATGCGGCCCATTCGCGTGGAAGTGTTCGTAATCCTCATACATGGCCCCAGAGATTGGGCGGCAAGCAGGGTCCAGGCAGGTTCAGCAAAACCTGCCTTCATGTCCGAACTCGGATGTCATGCCTTACACAGAAGCTCTCGCCCGTCTCATGCACCGAGATGTGGCGCTAGTTTATTGCCTTCCACTATCAACAACACAAGGTACTTTGACTGTGAGCATAACATTAAAATGAAAAAGTTAATACACTGACTTCATGCTTCTACCCCCGAAATAGAGAACAGTGTTGCGCCTTTTAACAGATACAGCTATAAGTGGGAAAGCAGCGCTTCGCTGTTCCTCACGACTGCTCACTGTAAAAATATTCTATTCGTATTCGATTTGGAGCGCGGGCTGCGGTGCAGCGGCGACTGCCTTCCAGCGGCGATCGTCCAGCTGCGGTTCAACGGCGATCGCACAAGCCTACGGCTTAAGCCTCTTATATCTAGCATTTCTCCTCTATCAAAATGCGACCACCGCGGGCGGGATCGAATCGACGTCTTTCGGACCAGCAGCCGAGCACCATAACCGCTGAGCCACCGCGAAGGCTGGACTCGGTGTTATACATACTCGAAAGAAACAACAGGCTGCCTAGTAATGCGCTTGATTTTTCTCGTGTTCTTCCTTTTTCTTGCTTTCAGGACGAGGAGGCAAACGCTGTCAGGCAGGCCTACAGTAAGTGCAAGAATTCCCGCGGCTAAAGCGGTTATGGAAGACCTGCAACGTGGGCAACGCGTTGTCCGGAAAGGAGCAACAGTACGTTTCTTGGAAATGGTGACAAAATAAAAAATATTTTACGCCACTTCGTGAGCGCAATCTAGATATCATTATTTATGAACACTAGCCACACCACGTGTCCCCTAGTGCTGGCTGTCATACACACGCACCCACACACGCGCGAACTAGGCATTAATGCCTGACGGTTTCTTCCCGTTGCACCACTCTTCACTAGCCAGACAGCAGACTTTGTGATGAGTGCTGATACCGAGAGGCTGATGTTTCGTGCTCTTTACAATCATAGAACAGCAAGTTACATCAGGAATTTGCAACTGCAATAGCGACTCAGCCAAGGGTCATCTTCTGTCCAATCATATGCAAACGTACTGTTCCCGCTACACGTTTCTGCCGCAGATTATGCGATAGTCTGTGCATGAAATGTGTGAATTTATTGCCACAGTTTCTTAAGCCTGCACACATAAGAAAACACCTTTCGCTAGTAATTTACGATAGCTTCTCTCCTCTATCACTCTGCAAATGCAATACGCGCAAGTACTGCTGTTAAGTACCTTCGGCTTTTATAATCACTGTATGGAAGTGGCTGCAATATTATTTGTACTTCTCAAGCTGAAATGTGGTTAACGCGGCCTCTGTTGAGTGGTTCCGTCACGTAACGAGATCCTACATTGCCAGTCTCCGGTGGAAAGTGCCCAAGTAAATTGAAATTAAATAATTGTTTTTTTTGTTATTCTAATAGCCAGTATAGCTTTTCGCTCAAACCTTGTCAGGCGCATGAATATATAGCCGTTGTATCGGCTGACGAGCGGAAAGATGCATGGAATATATGTACAAAAGGTGGGGATGAACTCTCAAATGAAATCAGTGACCAGCATTTGGTATTCATATTTCATAAGATTCACCTCCTTAGTTTACATCCGATCATGTAAACGTTCGGACAAGTACAGAAAAAGAAGGTTTCTCTGTCGCCATTTTGAGCAACGTTTCTTGGAGTTAGCAGGCCTATTAGTTTCTCCGCGCATGTCACAGGTGATAGGAACTTTGAAATAGAAGTATAAACTACAGAAGTTTTAAGAAGACGACAAGGATGATGATAAGTGTGATGTGTAATAAAACAAGAATAAAGAAGATGAAGTATTCGGTGAGGTGGGAAGAGGTGATTGGTGGTGAAGAGAAGACAAAGACAGCGACGACAAGGAGGACGTGTGCCAGCGCCAAGGTTATAAAAGCGAGGGGGATTATCGTAACGGAGGTTCCGGCGGCCGGAAGAGAGCAGTGCCGGCTACTGATCCGGTGATCTCGAATTCTACGGCGTCCGACCTTTGTCCTCCTGCCATTCCTGAGCCTGTGCCGGGGAGTCAACGGCTGACGCAACATAACCATCTACTACGGCCACAGGTACATCCAGCGAATTTGCCACCCATCCGGGTGGCGCCAACAACGCCAACACCACAAGCAAAGGCTCCAAGGGCAATTGGAATGGGGGCTCGTACGACGTTGCCAATAACGCCGCCAGCGATGCCAGCCTGAGCACATCGAACTCCACCTCGACGCCGGCTACCTGGATGCCACTGACATGCCACTGACTAGTAGATTTGGTGTTCCCGGGTTGTGTGCATTGGTAGTCTTTGTGGTTTGTGTTTGTTTTGCTAGTTAGTTTTGTGTGCTAGTGTTTGGTGTCACGTAGGGTGTATTAAATGTGCGTCTCTGTGGGTACACCTGTCGCCAAGTGCATTCTTTCGGCCCGACTGTTCTGCAGGGATCCGTGACAAACTTAAGTGGCGAGCCTGCCAGGATACATTTCCTTGTTTCTTTTTGTTTTGCCTCGCGTCTTTCCGATCTCTCGACTGCTGACAGTACAGATTTGGCAAAAACTCTAGAACTGGCTCTCAAGCTACGGTTAAGCAAGAAAGCGGCGATGCGTCTCCATGAGGAGGAGGCATATTGGCAGAGAGAGGAAAGGGCGCAAGCACGCGCAGACACTCGCGAGGCAGAAGAGCGGGACGCTAAAACAGCTCGCGAGGCAGAACGGGAGAAAAGGAGAGAACAGGAGGAGTTTCTTTTGTGGGAACTGGCGCATGTCGCGGGAGGATATGAGTATAATACCAGCGATGGTCAGCGTTAATTAGCAGGTACAGAATCTCCCAGACCGGCCAGAGTTTGTACAAGAAAGCTGACGACACCTTTTGATGACAAAAGAGATGATTTGGACGGATATCTGCAAAGATTCGAGGGGGTAGCTTTGGGGCAATGCTGGGAGCGCAGTGAATGGGCCACGGCATTGAGCATGTGTTTAGTCGGGGAGGCGGTGAATGTGTTTGGGAGGATGCCTGCTGCTGATTCCATGGACTATGGGAAAGTCAAGAAGGCACTCCTCCAAGTATTCAGGCTTACGGCAGAGGGTTTTCGCGAGAGATTTCGCACCGCGAAACCTAAGGATTCTGGAACAACTAAGTTGTTTTTCAGCAGGCTGAGCAACTATTTCGACAGGTGGTTTGATATGTGAACTAGAGAAAAGATTTTTGAATGGGTGCGTGACAAGCTGGTGAGAGGGCAGTTTTTAGCATGTTGCAGTCTAAAGCTCGCGCTATTCCTGAAAAAAAGAAAGTTGCGTTCATTGAAACAGTTGGCTGACTCTGCAGACCAATTACTCGAGGCTCAAGGGCTGAGAAATATGAGTTAGGCAAAGGAGGAAACACGAAAGGCCCTAGAGACATGCTGTGGATGAGTGCTGATATAAAACGCAGGAGCGAGCTGCATGCGTTGGCGACTCTCAGGTAGAACTTGTCACACCACCTTGGGTTCCAAAATCTAAAAGGAGAGCAAATGCCGCTGGAAAATGAGACGTTGAGTAAAACACCCAACTTTAAAGCAGCAATGCCGGTGGTGGTTGGGCAAATAGGGGACCATCCTATATCGGTGCTTAGAGACAGCGGAGCCAATACAGTTTTCGTTCGGAAAAGCCTGATGAAGGACGAGGATCGTACAGCGGAAGCGTCGGCCGTCACTCTTTCAGACATCACTGTCAGGTACCTTCCTGAAGCCAGGATTCTAGTCTCCACGCCATATTATACTCGACAGGTAGTGGCAAAATGAGTAGAACAACCAATCTACGATCTCATCTTGGGAAACATTACGGGTGCAAGAAGTGTCGAGGACCCGATCCCGAGTATAGGATGCTCGACGTTGAGGAACACCCAAAGGTGAAAAAGCCCACGAGAGCTCAGGCGGCGATGGGGCAGTCAATTTCTCGACGGCAGTGGAGACAAGAGCTCAAGTGACAGCTCGAGCAACGCAGCGTCCGCTCTCTACTCCCGTTACGATATGTCTGAGCGTAACACCTGGCAAAATTGCAATTAGACAAAGAGGAGACCCGAGCTTGAAAGCCTGCTTCGAATTAATTGGCACAAAGTGAAATGAAAGAGGAGTCTTACGTAATTCGAATATCAATTGGTAAACGGTCTTCTGCACAGGGAATGCATATTAGCTCGGGAAGACGGGTCCCACAGCTGGTGTCGCCGAAAGATACGAGGGAGTCAGTGTTACACTTAAGACATGGCGCTATTATGCCGGACACCAGGGTGTTAAAAAAACGATGTTTAGAATCGCCGAGTAGTTCTTCAGGCCTGGTGTCCAGAGTGACGTTAAAGGCTTTGTTCTCTCGCGTATCGTGCGCCAGCGCATAGTTCCAAAGAGAAGAGTCGGTCCCATACCTATGGGCAAGATGTCAGCCATCGACCTACCGTTTCAAAGAGTGCCTATTGACATTGTGGGGCCAATCTCTCCAGTATCCGCCAGAGGCAATATATATGTGCTTACTCTAGTTGACGTGGCCACTCGTTATCCTGACGCTATTCCACTGAGGACTATTGACAGTATCCAAGTGGCGGAGGGTCTCGTGGAAATGTTGTCGCGTTATGGGTTCCCGAGGGAAATTTTGAGTAACCGGGGCTCGAACGTCGTGTCGGAACTATTGAACGAGGTTAACCGCCTTTTGTCAGTAAGGCAGTTACTAACAATGCCAAACCATACCTTGTGTTATAGGTGTGTAGCGCGGTTCAACGGCACCCTCAAAAATATAATCAAGAAAATGTGCCAGGAGAGACCTACTGATTGGGATAGATACCTCCCAGCTCTTTTGTTCGCCTAGCGCAAAGTACCGCAAATGAGTCTTGGTTTCTCACCATTCAAGATGTTGTATGGGAGAACCGTTAGAGGTCCACCTACAATGCCCAAGGAGCTGTGGGCTAATAAAGAGATTGTGTCAAATCTCAAGACAAACACATACGTTCTTGAGTTGCGGGACAAGTTGGAAGAAACACGCAGGCTTCCACATCAAGGCCTGGAAAGGGCGCGCGAACGATATAAGGCCTACTATGACAAGAAAGCCACTCACAGAAATCTGAATCCGGGCGACAGGGCTCTCATCCTGCTACCCACGGATCATAAGTTACTGGTGCAATGGAAGGGCATTTACTTTGTGACACAGAATAAAAATGACATAGATTATGAATTATTTATAAATAACACCAAGACGGTTTTCTATGCCGGTAAGTTGAAAAAATAGGAACAAAGAGTTTCCGTGCGGTACGCCCCCAAGGTAGCATGCTCGGTAGTGGCAGAGAAGACTGATGATGTTTCCCTGGTGCCCACAGTGCAGTGGGAAGAAAAGTGCAGAGCGGGATAAGGTAGTAATAAACTCCTATTGAATGAAGACAGATAATCACAGATAAGGGCTCTAGTCCAAAACAAAGGGGATGTGTTTTCGAATGTGCCGGGCAAAACGGATGCCATATGTTGCAAATTAGATCCCTCTACAGATAGACCAATCAGTGTGAAAGAATACCGACTACCTTTAGTAGTTCAAGAATCAATTGAGAATGAGGTGCGCGAGGTGTTGGAGCGTGGTGTGATTGAGAGGTCGTAGCCAGCATACAATGCGCCTCTCGGGGTTGTCAAAAACCCCGAATTTGGTATGCTGTATCAGTGGTGCGGTTTTGGTGTGTGCTTGACATCTGCAGTGTGTTGTGCGCTGAGTCCAAAATCACCACAGAAGATAGTCGGTTGGCTGGAAGGCTTGAAAATGGGATGATGTGAGCAGTTTTTTATGAAACAACTCTTGACAGAGGGGGCCCCTGTCACATATGATAGGAAGTTTTTAATAGAAGAATGAACTAAAGAAGTTTGGAGAAGCAGACGAGTCTGACGGTAAGCATGACGTGTATTAACCCAAGAACAAAGAAACTGAAAAAGAAGTATTCGGTGAGGTGGAAAGAGGTGATTGATGGAGAAGAAAAGACGAAGACGACAACGACAAGGATGGCGTGCACCAACGCCAACGTTATAAAAGCGCGAGGGGAAGCGTTGCACGGGGGGGGGGAGAGAACAGGGAAGCGGAGGTTCTGGCGGGCCAGGAACACCTCGGCTGGAAGAGAGCCACGCTGGCTGCTGCCCCGGTGATCTCAAGATCTACGGCTTCTCACCGTGGACTTCCTGCCATTCCTGAGCCCGTTCCGGGAGACAACGGCAGGCGCATCCACCTGCTACGGCCAGGGGTGCCTCCAGCGCTGTTGCCACCCATCCGGGTGGTGCCCACAACGCCAACAACACCAGATTCGCCTCCACGGGCACTTGGACCTGGAGCTCGTACGACGCAGCCAACGACGCCAGCCTGAGCACTTTGAACGCCACCTCAACGCCGCCTACTGGACCTATGCAACGCTCCATCAGCACCGAACAGTGAGCGCGAACGCCGAACGATATTAGTAGAACGCTTGTAGTAGACGCTAGTAGACTGGGTGATCCCCGCTAGTGTGTATTGGTACTCTGTTCTTTGTTCAAGTTTTCTTAGTTTTCTGTGCTCGCGTTTGTGTCACGAAGGGTGTATTAAATGTGCATCTGTGTGGTTACACCTGTCCCCTAGTCCATTCTTTCGGCCCGAGTGTTCTCCGGGGATCCATGACAATGACACCATCATTCAACATTGCGTACACCTGCTGAGCGATGACTTCGCTTTCCCGGAGTGATTTTCGGTGTAGGTTCTGTCGGACTGGGCGGATACGTTCGTCGGTTATAATGCTGTGCTTACTGAGGGGAGTGTTCTTGACCATGTAGGTGGATGAGATACGCTCTTGAAATCGTGACAGCAGTGCAACGAGTGAATCTTTTTCGGCCTGCCAGGTGATAATGCGGGGTTCATATCTAGGGCGAATTGAGGCATCCGGCAGCCCGACGTTTCGCCCTCGAGTGCGAGGCAGTCATGAGATTCGGCTATGTATTCAAAGTATGCCACCATGGCGCCATTGGCGATGTGTTGCCGTTCATTCCACAGTTTGTAAGAAGCACGTCCGCCAGGCCATTGGTCAGATGGACAACACCGTGTGCAAAGCTCACGCCATTATGCAACACAAGGGTAGCATTCTCTTCGGCAACCTTGGTAGCACTAGATTGGTCGTCGCACTGGACGCTAACGAGGGCACATGGGCGGGGTGGCCCGGTTGTATTCACGTCAGTCATCCGCAATGGTGCGTGGCGTTGTTAGGAGTGTACTGTGGTTGTCGCAGGCGCTGAAAACGTGACCAAATGGCAGGGAACGTTAATGACGGCACCATGGTCTCGTAAAACGTCCATGCCAAGTTAAAGTCCTTGCGACAGTGAGGCAGTACAACTAAAGCGACCACAAACGCTGAGTTTGCAATCGTGACGCGTGCAGTGCAACGTCGGACCGGTGTTATGAGGGGACTGACTGCCAGCGGTGTGAATTTGCGGTCCCGACCACTCAGCTTTCACCTTGCTAAGGCGATCCACAAAATTTTTGCTCATTATTGAAAAGTCCGCTCCTGTATCAACGAGCCAAGTCACGGGGTGCCCGTCAACGAGAACGGCAAGGTCGGCGCTTACTATGTCGTCGGCATGACGGGAACTCAGAGTCACGAGATCATGCTGTGGCGGCATCAATGTTTCAAAATCGTGCCGACTCGTCACGGAGTGGTCTTCGGGACAGCGCTTACATTTATGAGCAGCCTTCCCTCCTGAGTCCGCCGCCTTCAGTTACCCCGGCTGAGGATTGGCGACCGGCCGGTCCTTGGCGCATCGGTAAAACAACGGTGGCTGGGCAGCCGGTAGCGCACAGGTGAGGGAGAGAGGCTGCGGGCGGACGTTCGGAAACGTTTCGCGAGCAGCAGTCTGGGCGACGGATAGTGCACAGGTGGGGGAGACTGTGGGCGGACTGTCGGAGATGTCTGGAGAGCAGCAAAGTCTGGGCGACAGGAAGCGCAAAGGTGAGGTAGACGGTGGGCGGACTGTCGGAGATTTTTCGAGAGCAGCAAAGTCTGGGCGAAAGGAAGCGCACAGGTGAGGGAGACAGTGGGCAGACTGTCGGAGATGTTTCGAGAGCAGCAAAGTCTGGGCGACAGGTAGCGCACAGGGGAGGGAGACTTTGGGCGGACTGTCGGAGATGTTTCGCGAGCAGCAATGTCTGGGCGACAGGTAGCGCACAGGTGAGGGAGACTGCGGGCTGACTGTCGGAGATGTTTCTTGAGCAGCGAAGTCGGGGCGACAGGTAGCGCACCTGTGAGGGAGACTGCGGGCGGACTGTCGGAGGTGTTTCGCGAGCAGCAAAGTCTGGGCGACAGGTGAGGGAAAGTGTGTGCGGACTGTCGGAGAGGTTTCGCGAGCAGCAACGTCTGGGCGACAGGTAGCGCACAGGTGAGGGAGACAGCGGGCGGACTGTCGGAGATGTTTCGCGAGCAGCAAAGTGTGGGCGACGGGTAGCGCACAGGTGAGGGAGACTGCAGGTGGAGCGTCGGAGATGTTTCGCGAGCAGCAAAGTCTGGGCGACAGGTAGCGCACAGGTGAGGGAGACTTTTTGCGGACTGTCGGAGATGTTTCGCGAGCAGCAAAGTCTGGGCGAAGGGTAGCACACAGGTGACGGAGGCTGTGGGCGGACGTTCGGAGACGTTTCGCGAGCAGTAAATTCTGGGCGACAGGTAGCGCACAGCTGAGGGAGACTGTGGGCGGACGTTCGGAGACGTTTCGCGGGCACCAAAGTCTGGGCGTCAGTTTGCGCACAGGTGAGGGAGACTGCGGGCGGACTGTCGGAGACGTTTCGCGAGCAGCAAATTCTGGGCGACCGATAGCGCACAGGTGAGGGAGACTGTTTGCGGACTGTCGGAGATTTTCGCGAGCAGTGAAGTCTGGGCGACAGGTAGCGCACAGGTGAGGGAGACAGCGGGCGGACTGTCGGAGATGTTTCGCGAGCAGCAAAGTGTGGGCGGCGGGTAGCGCACAGGTGAGGGAGACTGCAGGTGGAGCGTCGGAGATGTTTCGCGAGCAGCAAAGTCTGGGCGACAGGTAGCGCACAGGTGAGGGAGACTTTTTGCGGACTGTCGGAGATGTTTCGCGAGCAGCAAAGTGTGGGCGGCGGGTAGCGCCCAGGTGACGGAGACTGTTTGCGGACTGTCGGAGATTTTCGCGAGCAGTGAAGTCTGGGCGACAGGTAGCGCACAGGTGAGGGAGACTGTGGGCGGATGTTCAGAGACATTTCGCGAGCAGCAAAGTCTCGGTGACGAGTAGCGCACAGGTGAGGGAGACTGTGGGTGGACTGTCGGAGATGTTTCGCGAGCAGCAACGTCTGGGCGACAGGTAGCGCACAGGTGAGAAAGAATGTGGGCAGACTGTCGGAGACGTTTCCCGAGCAGCGAAGCCTGGGCGACAGGTAGCGCACAGGCGAGAGAGACTGTGGACGCACGTTCGGAGACGTTTCCCGAGCAGCAAAGTCTGGGCGACAGGTAGCGCACAGGTGAGGGAGGCTGTGGGCGGACTGTCCGAGAAGTTTCGCGAGCAGCAAAGTCTGGGCGACAGGCAGCGTACAGGTGAGGGAGACTGTGGGCGGACTGTCGGAGACGTTTCGCGAGCAGCAAAATCTGGGCGACAGGTAGCGCACAGGTGAGGGAGACCGTGGGGGGACTGTCGGAGATGTTTCGAGAGCAGCAAAGTCTGGGCGATAGGTAGCGCACAGGTGAGGGAGACTGTGGGCGGACGTTCAGAGACGTTTCGCGAGCAGCAAAGTCTCGGTGACGAGTAGCGCACAGGTGAGGGAGACTGTGGGCGGACTGTCGGAGATGTTTCGCGAGCAGCAAAGTCTGGGCGACAGGTAGCGCACAGGTGACAAAGAATGTGGGCAGACTGTCGAAGTCGTTTCCCGAGCAGCGAAGCCTGGGCGACAGGTAGCGCACAGGCGAGAGAGACTGTGGACGCACGTTCGGAGACGTTTCCCGAGCAGCAAAGTCTGGGCGACAGGTAGCGCACAGGTGAGGGAGGCTGTGGGCGGACTGTCCGAGATGTTTCGCGAGCAGCAAAGTCTGGGCGACAGGCAGCGTACAGGTGAGGGAGACTGTGGGCGGACTGTCGGAGACGTTTCGCGAGCAGCAAAATCTGGGCGACAGGTAGCGCACAGGTGAGGGAGACTGTGGGCGGACTGTCGGAGAAGTTTCGCGAGCAGCAAAGTCTGTGCGACAGGTAGCGCACAGGTGAGAGAGACAGTGGGCGGACTGTCGGAGACATTTCGCGAGCAGGAAAGTCTGGGAGAAAGGTAGCGCACAGGAGAGGGAGACTGTGGGCGGACTGTCGGAGACATTTGGCGAGCAGCAAAGTCTGGGCGACAGATAGCGCACAGGTGAGAGAGACAGTGGGCGGACTGTCGAAGATGTTTCGCGAGCAGCAAAGTCTGGGCGACAGGTAGCGCACAGGTGAGAGAGACAGTGGGCGGACTTTCGGAGATGTTTAGCGAGCAGCAAAGTCTGGGCGACAGGTAGCGCACAGGTGAGAAAGAATGTGGGCAGACTGTCGGAGACGTTTCCCGAGCAGCAAAGTCTGGGCGACAGGTAGCGCACAGGTGAGGGAGACTGTGGGCGGACTGTCGGAGACATTTCGCGAGCAGCAAAGTCTGGGCGACAGTTAGCGCACAGGTGAAAGAGACAGTGGGCGGACTGTCGAAGACGTTTCGCGAGCAGCGAAGTCTCGGTGACGAGTAGCGCACAGGTGAGAAAGAATGTGGGCAGACTGTTGGAGACGTTTCCCGAGCAGCGAAGTCTGGGCGACAGGTAGCGCACAGGTGAGGGAGACTGTGGGCGGACTGTCGGAGACATTTCGCGAGCAGGAAAGTCTGGGAGACAGGTAACGCACAGGTGAGGGAGACTGTAGGCGGACGTTCGGAGACGTTTCACGAGCAGCAACTTCTGGGCGACAGGTAGCGCACAGGTGAGGGAGACTGTGGGCGCACGTTCGGAGACGTTTCGCGAGCAGCAAACTATTCCTAGGTTTTGCAAGGGCGCTCACCAAATCGAAGACGCGGGGCATCACGTGAAAAGCCCCGAAGCCCAATTTCACGGTACTGGTAACGGCGATACAGGTGGCAGGCCTCCCGCAGTGGCAGCACAAAAGCCGCTGGCGAGGAGTGCGCCAGATGTCGACCTTCCGAGCCGGTGGTGGTATGGCGAGGTCCTGCTTAGATGGCCGCTGGTAGGATGGTGGCGACAAAGCGGGTGACAGCTGTAGGTGGAATGGGAGCCGTTGCGCAGGAGGCGCCGCGGGCTGACGTACAGCTGCCGCATAACTGACGGGGCGTGACTCAGGTAGCAACTGACGCGGTGGAAACTCCCGCCGAATCTCCTCGCCCACAATTTCGGTGATAGTCGCAGCAGTAGGATCAGGCGAGACAAGCTGCAGTTTTAGGAGCTCCATGCGAACCACCTGGCAGATCAGTTCATGCAATGATGAACTGTCACTGTAGCTCCACAATGCCGCCAAGCTGCTGAATGACTGACCGATCACGGACACGTTGCGTTGAGAACGCTGCTTTAGAGAGCGCTCAATGAGGGTAACTTCGTTGAAGTTTGCGATTGTTTGGGGCGGATTCCGAAGCAAACCAGCGAAGAGATGTTCCTTCAATCCGTGCATCAAATTGCTCAACTTCGTGGCTTTCAGCATAGTGGGGACGGCCCGCCGACACAAAACGGGTCACGCCTTCAGTGAACATAAAGGCACTCTCATTGGGTGGTTTGATGCGAGCTTGCAGGAGGGCGGCGTGCACAATCGCCGTGGTCTGTGCCGGCAAATGTATCGCGCACCTGCTGGCCGAAGTTATCCCAGCTTTGAAGACCAGCTTCCCGGTTCTCGTACCAAATTCTGGCGCAGTCTTCGAGCGCGAAGTACATGTGAAGCTTCTGTGCAGGGCTCCATTGATTGAACTGAGCCACCCCCCGCTTGAACTGGCCAAGCCAGTCGTCGACATCCTCCAAAGCAACACCATGGTAGCTGGGGGGCACAAGGGCTTCTGAAGTGTTAGGTGGCTCGAATCTTGTTGAGGCATGGGAAGGATGTAAACGGGACGTTCAGTGCTGGGTACGAAGACCAAACTCCAGGGCGAGGCCCTGGAGGCGGCGGCTGCGATATACGGGCGTAGACACGAGCGGGAGCCGTTCGGGACTTAATGAGCCGTTGCCAGAGGAGGTCCGGGACATGGGATGTCAAATCCGCACCTCTGCCAGTGTCACGTAGCCGTTTGGAACACAGCACAATGCTTCACAACGGAACACAAGGCTTCTATGGGGACGCTAAACGAGACGACAGCCAAGAACACCGAGACTAAGGAAGGAAGGCTTAAGACGTTGCTGGCACATACCACTACGGGGGAGTGGCCAAGATACAGGAGGTTAATTGCTGGATACAGGATAGTTTTGACAGGAAAATGAGTGGTAATAGTTTGTAGTCTGATAGATTGGAAAACGGAAGGACAGGGGTCCTGTTAACTTGGAGACCGAGGACGGGACAACGCTTAATGTGCATAACAGTATACAATGCAATGTAGTGTTTCAATGTCGTACTGACTAAGAGCGGGAAAAAGAAATTAGAATAGGATTCGGTGCGTTTCTTGAAGAAACTTTTGCACACCAGAGCGCACATTCCTGTCGCTTAGTCCAAGCAAAGAAGCGCCAATGGAAAGAAAAACCGCGGAGGACACAGGCAAGCCCAGTTGATGAAATGGAATTTGCAAAAGAAGCTTCCTCAAATGAGAGAAGCGGCGGCAGCACAGCAGGAAGTGATCTAATGTGTTAGGTTCGGCACAAAAAGGGCACAATAGAGAAGCCGCCAGGCCAGATCTCTGAAGGTAGAAATTTAGAAGGGGAACCCGGCAACGCAAACGCGTGAAAGAGACCTCTAGTCTGCGCGAGCGTAAGTCTTTACTACTCCAAGGATGCAGAAGATGGTGATATTCGGGAGATGATGTAAGAACCGAGGCAGCAAATTCTTGAAATATTGTGTAGGTGTGAAACCTCACCGCCGCTGTATATGCACACGTTGGCAGGAATAGCAACAATAGGAGCGCAGAGAGAGGCTGTTGCTAAGGAATCTGCCACCTCATTTAAGTGAAAGCCCATATGACCTGGTACCCAAAACAACCTTACCGAATTTAGATGTAGCGGAATCAGGAACTTAAAGAGGCGTAATGCCCGAGACTCACTGGGTGAGGATAATGAGAAGAAAAGGACAGAGAGCCTGTCATAACTACGACCTGGGAAACAGTAGCGCCTAATTTTCGTAAGGATAAGATTACTGCTAATAATTCAGCCACAAAAATTGGAGTGAAGTCAGGAAGACGGAGAGAAAAAGACCAATCCAGAGAAGGCGAAACATTCCCACACCTGCCTTTTCGCGATACTGCGAGGCATCGGTAGCAATAAGAACATGAGGGGGAAAGGAGCTTAGGTGGTCCTGCAACAGACGCTGCTGAAGTAGAAGAAGGGGCTGCAGCTTTGCATTCGATGAGAAAATGTTATAGAATTCTATCTGCACCGAAGATGAGTTGTTATACATTTGGCGGACATCTGCGAAATGAATGTTTATGGGATCAAGGAGGGACTGCACGAAACATATCGGCGGAATATGATAACGAGAGCAGGCGGCACTAAAAAAGGTGGAAGGTTGACTTAGAAATATTATACTCGAGGCGTGAAGAGGTTAGTCGCACAATTTTAAAAATGTTTGAACTGTTAAAAGGCGAAACCTAGCTGATAACGATGGGACTCGCGCCTCAAGGTGCAGAACAGCATTGGCGACATATTTTGGAAGCCCCAGACAAAGGCGCAATGCCTCACGCTCCAAAAGCACAAGAGGGCGAAGTTTATAGGCAGGAGCTCCTGAGAATAAAACACACCCGAACTCCTAAATTAGGCGGACGTACATTTTATAAATCATCAGAAGTGTAGGCCTTCTCATGCAAGACCTTGCATTACAAAGCCTGCGCAGGATGCCAATGGCCCGAACTCCTTTTGCAGAAACTTGCTCAATATGTGGCCGCCCGGATTGAGTAGAGTCATATATTTCTCCGAGATACTTCACCGTCTGAAATTGAGGCATTATGTTATTTCTACAGACCAGGCAGATATTTACAGGAACAGAAACCGGAAATACTAACAATGCGCATTTCTTCACATTGAGGGACAGATGATTTCTTCCTAACCAGTTGTAAAGAACATTGAGGTAATTTTCCATATGCATTAGCTACCGTAAAAGCTGCTGACCTGGGGCACTGAGGTCAACCGCAAGGATTTCACATTCATTATCCGCATATTGAAAAGAAATGCATGCCCTGTGGCAAAACTTTGTAGAGATGAGCACTAACAGCCCTCCCCCTCGTGATGACCGGTCAAGCCGGAACGGACGGTAATCTTTGAGATGATAATTGAAATTTGTACTTATCCATGTTTCCTGTAAAGCCACTAAATCTGGTAGAAGCTGATTGCTTAGGCAATTTAAATCTGTTGAAGCTGAGAATATAGATCGGCAACTCCACTGGAGTACACTTAGGAACCCTATCTAGGCGGGAGTGCCGTAGCTGCGACTGCTTTTTCTAGAATCCTGGTCTCAGCATTTTGACTAGCGTCACTTTTCTTTGTCTTTGACTGGGGACAAGATGGACCTGCAATACTCAGAGGAGACCAACTTCGTTTCTGGGCGCGGAGATCAGACTCTATATCCATAGAGTCCATAGAGGATGCGTCCATAACGACGTTCGAAGGAGAGGCCTGAGAGGTCTTTTGTTGCTGACACTGTTCTTGGCCCTGTGGAGCGCCACAGCCTTCTCAACTGCCGCTGTTATAGCCTGGGACCAACTAGAATCCATTATGGGTGGGCATTTGGCGGCCACACAAGAGTAGCCTGAGGCTCTCTCCTTGACTGCGGCAAAATCCTCTCTCCGCGTGCATCTGCGCCGAGATGAGGCTGGGGCGGAACATCAGCTTCTTCCTTTTGGCGCACGAGGCCCGCGAAGAGCAGCCTTCCAACTGTTCCTGCTGCAGACGCGGCAATATGCATTAGATTGCAAAATCAAAATCTGGATGCTTTTCCTTTTAACGCTTGAATGCATGAAGCTAGAAGTACATGCAAGATGTGGATATTTTCTGTCGTCTTTGGAGCGTGACTTTTATAAGGTGACATTAAGTGAAACGTGTTATACTCATTTTAACGATATTGTCCGCTCATCCGCTTCTAGGTGCGAAGCAGTTTTGAGGGAAAACTAAAAAAGGGGAAGTGAAGCTTTTTACGTAGAAAACAGTGTTCCGTATGCCTACTTCCACAGAGCGCAGTTTTGAACCCATCGTCCACTTTTTATGCCGACAAACACATTCATTTTTCACGTAATACACCGGCCGCCTTCTGCGTCACTTCAAGAGGTTTTAATTTCCTTGATACAGTATTGAATTATTCTTTGTAAAACAATTGCGCTGCTGTAATATTGGGCGATTTCATTATAAATATAATAAAACAATGACGTGCTGTCAACAACTTGGTAAATATGAAATCTGCCAACGGTTTTTTTAATATAATCGCAACGCCTACACGCATAACGGGTTGCACCGAAATCCTTACTGATCATTGCCTAACAAACAGTAAAATTTGTGGTACAACCACAGGCGTACTCCTGACTCACCTATAGTGACCACCTGTCAACGTCTGCTTTTTTGAAACGTAAATTAAGCAAAGCATCGAAGCAACCGATCCACCAAAGATTTCTTGCTTTATAAGCAAAAACAAAAATCGAACATTTTTGTCAGCTCCTTTCTTCTGTTGAGTGAAGTGAATTGCAACGAAAGGTAAATTCGAATTTTTAATATGACAAATTCTCGGAAAAAAATTCCTTGGAGACACTTAGATATCTCTTAAGTGCGGGAAGACGGCAGCCGTTTGCGACTCATTGCACTGATTTGAATTTGACGCGCTTAAATTAATTTCATGACAGAGGAGAAGAGCAGCTGGCGCGAGCGTAGTAGAGAGATCACGTGACATTGCAAGATCACGTGACGTAGATCACGTGACCTAAAATGTAACGGACAGACGCGAGTATGAGACATTAAAGGCTATCGCCTTAACAACAGAGTTGTATGAAGGTGTTTAGCAGCTATGACTGGTAAACACCAGCTGGTGTTTACCGCAGAAAAATTCAGACTAGGAGGAAGCTCTGGGCCACTCAAGACCTGCTTAGGCCAATAAAAGCACGAAAGAGGCTTTCGAGCTAAGTTGTACAGGTCAAAGTTCTGACAATTTTTAAAGCATATAAAAAAGTTAAATATCAGTTAGGTGCTGATATAAAATGTTCGAAATACACTACTATGCGCTCTAAATTCCCGGATATCTTCTTTATGAGTTTCTACGGAAAAAATATAGCTACTGAAAAGACAATTGGCACAATTCTGAGTGGTGCTAATGTTGCGAATCAGTTCAACAGTCACTTCTGGGCACCCGGAGCTTTTATTGAGACGTCTAGTAGGGTTGAAATTGAAAAATACGTAGGATATAAATTTCAGCATGTCTTTTCCTTATATAACGCTGCTGCTGCAGAGCTTATTCACATGATATTAGGCCACAAAAATGTCGGTTCCTATGGCTTTGATGGTATCAAGGTAGCCCCAATTAAAGCAACTGCGACTCTAATGGTTAGCCTACTTTGTCGTCTTAGAAATCTAATTCCGACAACAGAAAACTTTCTCCGCAGAATTTAAGGTACCTAGAGTGGCTACTTTGCTCAAGGTAATGATCTTAACTGGCTAGTTGGTTTGCGGATTCCGACATCATAACTAGCGCTAAAAAGACACGGACACAGAAAGAAGTTACAGGAGACTAGCTAGACTTGCAAGTGATATTTTATTTTTTGTTGGAGATATTTATATGCTCGGTCAGCTAGTGTTGCCTAACAGCCGCAGTCGCGAGAAATGTTGGTAACTAAAGATAACCGCAAAAAAAGCACAGCCCAAGGTGTATGACGGGATCAGTATTACCAGGTTAATACTGCTAAAAGCAGAAAAAAACGCCAGTTGTGTAGGAAGGAAATGAACTTGTGAAATTAGGCACAGGAGAGGATAAACGAGTTAAAAACCGCGATAGAACCGAAAGGCCATAAAATTAAGACTCGAAAATAAACTACAATGCTCGGTTTTAAAACACGTATAAAAGCTAAAAGCAATTAATTTGTCTAGTACCTAGAGGTGAGCTCGGTGGAACATATCTATTTTCATATCAAAAGGAATGACAAGGTAAGAAACAGGCAGCAGCAGGCATATACGCCATTTAAGGAGTCACCATGTGCAAAAAATTAAAAGTGCAATTCAAATCAGGTGGAGCGAAACAATTCGACAAGGTACACAGTCTCGAGTCAAAAGACAGAATTGAAGCGCGAAGAACGATGGCCACGAAAGAGGTTTTAAACTTTGTGTTCGGTCGGGTGGTCAGTAGAGGATTTCTGGTCGGGGCCATTGATGCAGCGTCACCTCCGGGAGCTGCATCAGCTAGATTCCCTGAGTGGAGCGGATTTAGGGGCAGTGACCGGAAGGCGGTGAGCCTGAGCGACGGCCTTGGGGCGACGAAGAGCGGGAATTGCGGAAAGAGGGTGCAGACTGGTCGGGCTGGGAGCGGGTCGAGAGGCGGCGTAGAGGGTCACGTCGGTAGTTGGAGAAGCCACCGTGGGGAGGCGACGACCAAAGCCTGCGGCAATGTCGAGAGGTGTGTCCAAAGCGGGAGTAGAGAAAGCAGATGGGTCGGTCGTCAGCCGTGCGCCATTCCGCCGGACTGCGGTAAGGGGACATGGAGTAGTACGTGGGGCAGAACGCAGGGGAAGGAGGCTGGCGGACGGCTGGGCGGCCAATGGAACACACCAGGGGATAAAGATCCAGGTTTGCCAGTTCTTGCTTGACGAGAGCCTTAATAAGCGTCTCGACGTGCAGCGTCGTATCAGGGACGTATGGCGGGGATATGACAGGTGCGAGGGCCTCCAGTTCACGTCGGATGATCCGCGTGACGGAATCGGTGACGGGAAAAGCGTCCAAGGGCACGCGGGATGGAGATAAATGGTGCTTTAAAGATGATGTCGCGGCTGTGTTAGGACGGCAGGAAAACGGCTAAGGAAGGCTGCGGCCTTTAACTTGCTCGAGCGGTTGTGGGGCTTCTTGACTCGTTGAGCCATCCGAAGTTGTGTGGTGTGCTGAGCATAAAATCCGCACCTCCACCAAAGATGTTACTGTTCAAGGCGAGAATGACGCAAGTATGCCCCGCACACAGCGCGCACAGCCTGAGCACAGGGTCCGCACACAGCACACAGCACCCATGCCCAGAACACGCTCACCACCGATATTCTTCATTCACCTCGTCTTAACTCACCATATCCCTTGCAATATCTACAGATCCAGTTCAAATAACAAGACATCACAACATGTAGCCGCGGTGGAATATGTACATTCGGCGTTGACTGCAGCATATAGTAAGAAAAATTCTTGCCGGCGGCATAAGCTCAATTCTGTGCGTAGTCCCATTTTCTGCTTCGAACGCCAGTGCCTATGCTACAGGCGGCAATGGAGAGTTTCACGCCACGCTTTTACCTCCGTGCCGTTTGTATTGTCACTTGAATAGGGATAGCTGGAGACAAAGAGCGGCGGAGTTATAATACTTCCAAAAGCTGCGATTGCAAACCCGTGTCCACTCTGACCGTGCACAAGAAAGCCACGCACGCAGCTAGTACGTAGCGTCCTAGCATAATAGAAATATTAAAGAGGGGGGGGGGGGTGAGGGCGGAAAGGAATGAAAGGGCACAACGAATTTTAATAACCGCCATCTTGGATTCTAAAGCTTAAACTATTCCGCCATTTCGTCCACTGACGTCATACTGGGCGGGGGGGGGTAAGAAATGGGAGAGCACGAACAATTTTAGTGGCCGCCATCTTAGATTTGATGATGATAAATCCAGGCGCTCACAAACAACGACACAGAGCGGACATCGCGCTTACTCGCAACTACAAGAATTTTTATTCAGAGGCTTCTATATATATACTACAAAAACCAAAACAAACCCAGAGTGATCGCACGCCACATGCCGACCGATGAGCAGGGAAAAAATTAACATGCGGTTTCAATCGCTCTTTCAAAAAAATTATCTCCCCATCAGACAAGCCAACTGAGGGGTCACTGACACATGTATGCCCCGTTTCCGCGATATGATAGGCTTAAACTATCTGCCGCGTTACACGATCTCGGTGACGAAAAAGAACACATGCTTTGGAAAAAAGGGGAGAACATTTCTTCTTGCGCTTGCTGCAGTCACGACAATGAAGAACCATATTGTTTGAAGTGTTACCTTTTTGCACATCTACGGCATGCTCCATCAGCCCCACATTCAAACAACGACCATTCTGGCCTATGTACACTTTTCCGCACATAGGGATCTTGTACATTGTGCCCACTTTGCATGCGACATACAGTGATACCTGTTGTTGTTGTTAGCCTATCAAATGATGGCACATACCCACACTGGGGAATCGGCCAAGAATCGTGTGGCTATTCACCTGAACGCAGTTAATAAAAAGGATAACCACGTGGGAACGCAACACCGGTGAATTCTTCCTCATGAACAGAAAAGGGATGAGAGTTTTGATTTCAAAATTATAAGAATAATAATAAAGAGAGGGATTAAATAGCAATGATTAAGTGAAAATGTAATAATTGATAAAAAAGAAAAGTTTGGAACACTTAGCAAGGCATTCGGTGAGATTTTATCAGGAAATTTAGAACAGCGGTACAAACAGATCTGTGGCTGAACTCAAATGTGGTGGTGCCAAATGATAGCAAGAGCGGGCTGCTCAAACAAAGGCCAAGATGCTGCAAGGGCTCCTCCAGCAACCTTTTTCTCAAAGAGTTGAATCGGCGACAATACAGCCAAAAATGTTTTATAGATTCAGGCTCACGGCAAAATACACAAAGGGGAGAGAGCGCCAAACCCGACTTGTGTAAATAGAAATTTAGAGGGGGGGATGCGGCAGCGCAGCCTCGTCAGTGATACTTCAAGCTGCCGAGAGCAACAAATTTTCCTGTTCCAATTTTATTTAAGGTGCTCATAATCCGCCGATGTTAAAAGTGTTGTGTCTTGCGTGCTTAAAAACGCACGTCGCCGAAATCTAGATGCTGTATTATAGGCTGTAGCCGGGATGATTGGCAACACATGGCCACTGAGGGAAGCCTTTCCGAGATTGTCAGCAATCTTATTTACTGTCACACTGCTGTGACTGGGAACCCATCCTAAATGAACAAGGCACAAATGCGGAGGAAGTAGGGATAAGAAAGTTGTTAAAATGGGACCGTCAACACGTGCAGCGAGGGACGAACACAAAGATAAAGTATCAGTAATTACTGCAACTGCCGTAATAGAGGGGACTAGCTTGCGTAGAGCAAGTACAACTGCTAGAAACTCTGCTTGAAAAATAGGGGTGAAATGTGGAAGGCGCAGTGAAAAGGACCAGTCTAAATGCGAGCAAAATATTCCCACACCTGCTTTTTCATTGCATTACGATGCGTCAGTGGCTATTGTTATATCTGTAGGTAGGGTCCACAGATGATCTTCTAGTAGACCATTTAGAATACTCGGTGGCAAAAGTTTTGCATTTTTTGGGAATATGTCGTCGAAAACAATGTGGATAGCGGGCCCATTGCGAAGCGCAGGAAGGATATCATAAATGTTTACATCTAAAGGCTGAAGAAAACTTTGCACAAACATTACCTGAGGGGAATTGAAACGAGACCAGGCGACACCAAAAAAGGAGGTCGGCTGACAACAGAAAATGCTTTGGGAACGGTGGAAATGGGATTCATAGATCCTGAGGTAAGTTTACACAGTTCAAAATTGAAGTCCTGATAAGAGAGGCGGAATCCGGGCTTCAAAGCACAGCACATTGGTAGCCACAAATTTTGGAAGGCCGAGGCACATGCGAAGTGCTTCCCTCTCTAAAAGGACGAGCACGAAGTTTATATGTAGCCGAGCCTGAAAACAACACTGATCCAAATTATAAAATTGCCCTGACATACATTATGTAGATCATTAACAGCACGTCTCTGCGCATGCCGCACCGGTGATGACATAATCTCCGTAACATGCCCACGGCACGATTCCCTTTCGCCGCGACATGGTCAATGCGAGGTCGCCAGGTTAGTTTGTTGTCATTAATGACCTCTAGCTATTTTAGGGATTGAACCTGCGGTATTATTTTTAACTGGCAAGTGAAAGAGACCACTACAGCAGTGTATAGAGGGAAAACAAGGGTAGCGCACTTGCCAACATTTAACTTCAGGTGTAATGCGCTCAACCAGTGCTCAAGTGTATTCAAATATGACTGCAACAGACCATACAGAGAATGTATATCCGGCGCAGCAGCAAAAAACGCAATGTCGTCCGCATAGACGTAAGTGCGCACATAGCGGTGGAGAGGAGTTGAGCTCAACGGAATATTAAAGAGCACAGGAGAAAGAACAGCTACTTGCGGTACACCTCGCGTTTGTCTGTACCTCTCTGAATGAACACCATTATGGACGCAAAAGAATTCCCTGTTATAAAGAAATGCAGATATCCATGCAACTAGATAATCTGGAAATTGAAGAGACTGTAGCCTATGTATCAGGATGGAGTGTTCTACACTGTCGCAAGCTTTGGCGACGTCTAACGTAACCAAAGCCGCGACCAGGCGTTGACGACGAGCAAGGAGAATTCTGCTCTCAAGATCAGCATGTACATTTCATATCGAACACCGTGGCCGGAAACCGAGTTGGCACGGGCTGAGTATAGTTTTTCGGTCCACAATGGCTGACACCCGAATTAGTAACACCCTTTCTATAAACTTTACCACGTTGGATGTTAAAGAAATTGCCCTAATATTATCCAATTCATAGCCTTCACCCTGATTTTTAAGTAAAGGGATCACCTTGGACAGCTTCCACTCAGAAGGTATCCAAGCGTGTTTGAGAGAGTAGTTTATTAGGTTCAATAAGGAGTTGGGAGACTTCAAAGAGAATCTTGAGCATCTTTGTAGTAACGCCATCAGGACCAGGAGCAGCAGCTGGCAATCTCTGGACAACTTGTGAAAGCTCTGATATATTTACTTGTGAGGCATTATCATTTGGCACAACTGGTGCAAACAACATTGGGCGCAAAGGTAGTAAAGACGAGAACCGCTTTTGCAGGCCGGTGGCAATTACTTCAACTGCCTGGATAGCTTCTTCAAGTGACATAACTAATGACTGAAAATTATGAGAGGACATGAGCTGTTTCCTAGACCGTAGAAAACCGAATAGTGCACGTCGGTTGCCCGCCTTTGAATTATAATCGAAGTGTTCTGAGTCATATTTTTCCTTCGCGCGAGAAACTGCGTTTAAAGGTGGCTGAAATAAATACACAATCACTCCAGTTATTCGGCCATTGGTTATGAAGAAGCTTTTTCCATGCTGCCATCATCCGCCTGTAATCTCTTGTACAGTCCGCAATCCACCAGTTAGAAGAATTTCCTTTTGTTGGCCTCACCAGGAACTCCGACTTTTTACGGCTTTCCTCTATAGCCAGACGTGCTTGCTGACCGGTGGGCCTCGGCAATGTTAGATACTGAAGCAAGGGCAGAGCGCAACGCCGTCTGAAATCTGTCATAATTTACATGTGACCGCAACTGGAAAGACGCCGGAGTTACACGACATATGATATCAAAATGAATAGGTATATGGTCACTTGAGGGGTCGCTATCAACAGTCGACCAGTTCGTTACGCCATTTCCATGACTAATGAACGTGATATCTAAAACAGATTGAGTGTGTGAGCGAAGATAAGTGGCCGATCCTGAAATTAAGCACAACAGGTTGTGATCAGAAACCCAGTCCCAAAGGCGCTTGCCGCATGTATTAGTCCTAAAACCCCACGACACATGCTGAGAATTGAAGTCCCCAGCCACGAGAACTGGGTTTTTACAGTTAGCAAGTAACATGTCCAGAGGTCTCACATCCTAGACGCCATTGGGGAAATAACAATTTGCTATTTAAAATGGAGAGCACCCAGGAAGTACAAAGTCTAGTGCCAAACTCTCACAGTCAGGGGACATTTGCTGAAAATATACCATAGCCCTGTGGCAAATTTTTGAAGAGACTAAAGTTAGTAAACCCTCTCCTCTTGACTGGCGATCCAGGCGAAATGAACGGTAATTTTTTATATGAAAATGTTTGTCGGTTGAAAGCCACGTTTCTTACAGAATTATGACATCCGGATTAAGCTGGGTAGAAATGCAGTGTAAATCTGTGGAAGCCCAAAGAATACAGCGACAGTTCCACTGCAGAACTCGCAACGACGCTATGGTTGCGAAAGCCTACCAGCAGCCACTGCCTGCTCCAAAATGGTATCCTTGGGTTTGGTGCCAAGCTGCTGCTTCTTTGATTTGGGCTTGGTGCACAAAGAAGACAACGACTGAGACATGGGGGACCCACTGCGCTTAAGAAGCCGCGCATCAGGCTCCACCATCTCGGAATCGTAGATGATATCAACATCCCTCGAAGTACCCGAGGTAGGTACAGCGGAAGGGGCCGAAGTTTGTTCCTGGGGCTGTGATGCTACTGGAATTGTAGACCGGATAAGAGGACAGGGAATTGCTGTCGAAACAGGAGCCAAACCTGCCTGCACGGCTTGTGTTAGCTGAGTTGCTAGAACGTTTGTAAGGCACTCCGACACACTTGCGACAATCTTTTCTGCCATTTTAGACATGGAAGCCTCCACAGCAGCCACAATTGTCTGGGATAACGTTGAGTCTAACATGATACCTTGCCGAGCGGTCACACCGGCATAACCGTGGGCACGTTCTTTGTCCTCTGAAATAGCGTCAAGGCGCGAACAGCGTTTTCTGTCAATTATCTCCAGAATTTGGGTTTCCTGAGCTCGAGAGGGGCAATTTGAGTAGTTTGCAGAGTGGGCACCACCTCAAAGGCAACACTTCTCATTCTTCTCAGTGCAGATGCTCGTTGAACAACCATCCCCACAGTTGCAACACCTCAAGTTGGATTTGCAACCGCCGGCGCTATGTCCATTGCGCCAGCAGTTGTTACACTGCAGAAGCCGAGATGATAACGGGTCTACCCGAAAAATTAGAGGCCATGCCTTGATTTTAGAGAGGCAGGAAGTGCCGGAAAAGGTAGCAATCACAGATTCAGTGGGCATCCGCAAGTTGTTTACATCCCGGCTACAGCGGTGCACAGCAACAACACCTGTAGCCGACACAAGCTCAAGAGTCTCTGCCGGAGACAGGGAAGAGTATACGCCTCGTACAATAGCTTTCGTGCACGCCAGATGTGAAGGGATGAAGGAACTTACCCGAAGGGAGGCAAAGGATGGGGAGTTTAGCAAATCTCTTACACAGGCGAGGTCTGGCGATCTGCACAGAATCCCGCCGCGTCCAAACTGGCGTACCTCTAATCGACCCATAATGAGAAGTCGCCGACTGGAGAGCAGCCCGAACAACACCAGGGTTGTTCATCTTGATTACACCACCATCATTAGGCACCAGCGCGAAAGGGATACTGCCGACACCACTGCGCAAAAAAGCTTCCAACGGCAGGAGATCAGGGGACAGAGAAGCCAACCAGAGGGAGCTCCCCTTGCCGGGAGACTGGGTCGACATAGCCAGGGCTTACTGCCTTACCGCGCAAGGACGCAGAGAGAAAAGGCCGCAACCAGCCACCCGAAACTTAGCCGATTGATCCCAGCAGAGCAAAGCAGAGCTGCTCCGGGGTCACTGAAAGTCCTGATGCGAAGTTGTGATGCGATCTGAAGACTTCGTTTTCTCTTCGTCCTCATCGGTGTACGCGCCCAGCTCCGCCTTAGCTTGAATCGCGGGGCATAACTTTGACTGTTTCTTGAGAGCCGAAAACATGACATGAATGCCATACCTGCCAGCAATTTTCTTAATCCCGTGTGAAAGTCGATGCACATACGGTACTACCACGGGTTTGCTGTGTTCTTTTTTTCGGTCGTTTTTCCCCGGCCCATTACCCAGCGAATGACCTTTTCGCTGGCTCTGTCGATCACATGATCTGGATACCCGCTTTTAATCAGTCTTTCCACCTGATAATCGACACTTTCCTTGATGCGATGGTGGCAAAACTTTGATGCAGCTGACTTCAAACACGAGACCGCGATTCAATCGTTGATGAGCTTGGAGTGTGCTGACGCAAAATTTAACAGGCTTTTCGTGGAACGCGGATGGCAACTTCAACAAAGATGGTCTGGTTTCTTTATCATTCGAAGGTCCAAAAACTGCAACTCTCCTTCATTTGGAACCTCATGCGTGAACTTGAGGCCCATACCACTATCCTTAAACAACTTCACTATGTATATTACCCTGCGTACGAAGCTGTCACATTTGTCGACGATGATTAAGTAGTCATCAACGTTAAGAAAGGCCTTCCGGAACAGGCCAGCTGAATTCACACCTACCTTCTTGTCAACAAAGAATAAGAACATGCTACTAAGAGCAGGAGCTACCCTTGATCCAATGCACACCCCAGAGCGCTCACGAAGAAACGGTCACCGTAACCAATCACCGTAGACTTCTAATAGAATGACAGAATTTCTAGGAAGGATTCAAGGGACACACCGCACCTTTCAATAAACACCTTTTCATCATTGTCACCAGTAATGCATGAATGGACGCACCTCATTAACATGTTGTGTGGCATCGACTAGTACAGGGTCTCCACATCTACGCTGAGGAAATGGCACTGCCCAGGGTTTTCATCCATCAGGTACCTGACCACGGCTTCTGAGTTCTTGATAATGTATGGGTCATCTATCTTCAGAGATCCTAAATTGCTCCGTAAACACTTTGAGACGTTATCCTGCCACGAGTTCTTCTCCGAAACGATGCAAAGAAATGGCATACCTTCCTTATGCGTCTTCACGCTGAAGAAGGCTTCCATATGGGTTGCCCAGGCTGCCTTCCCTGAAGCGCTAGGTGTTGAAGGTTGTGGCTCTGAAGAAGTGTCACTCCCTACTTCTTCACTGCGTTCGCTCTGAAGTGCACTTCTTTAAAATTCTTGTTAACCACACCACTTGCCTTTTCTTTGAACGTGCCGGTTGACATGACGACGAACACTCCATCCTTGTCAGCAACCAGCAACCGCATGTCATGTTCCACCATATATTCAACCAGCTGGTCTGTGATCCCAAGCTTTCTTTGCTTCTCGTCCGTCCTCTGCAGCACTGAAAGGCACTCGTCAACGCATCTAGGACGAAAGTCGCTAGAGACGAACCCATACACGGACTTTGAGAGAGCGAGCTTCTCCGCGGGATGAAGAACGGGCTCAAAACCAAACTTCGCTCCCAGCTGTAAAACCTTCCGATGTTCCGCTGAAACATGAACATATACCAACTAGCTCAGTTTTCTGCCCTGTTGATGTTAGATTTGAGACAGCGAAACTCTGCCGCCATATCGTCCCCTGACGTCATACTCCCAGAGTTCCACATCTATCCACCATATTGGGCCATCAGTGGCACGCGGCAGGTGGTTGTTTCTACAATGCTATTGTAGATGGAGCTACAAGACTCATTTCGAGATGTGCTGTTTTCTAGTTGCTGCCACAGATGGCGCTGGGATCTCAGGGTGGTAGCAGACTCCCTGAAATCTCGAAATATGACGAGTAGTTGCTGCACAGATCTCGATGTGATCTCAGGGTAGTAGCAGACCTCACTAAATCTCGAAACGGGATGAGTAAGAGCGAACGCTCCTAAAGGCGACCTGAAGGATTTCCTGTAGTGTTCCGTCCGACTCAAGAGTGCCGAAACTTTTGGCAAGTGAACCCAAACAGAGTTTTGTCAGAAATTGTTTTTTGCAGCAAAGGAGAAAGTTACGCCATTCAGGGTAAATAGAGATGGCAGCTTATCTGTATGCGTTAACTCCTTAGCACCAGCTAAGCGTCTGTTGTTGCTATCCGAAGCGGTAGATTAGGCGTCAGTCCTTCCATTCCGGAGTCCTACGCAAGAAACGCTGGTAAAATCAGCCACGTTCTTCTCCAGTACAGCGATGTGCAACTTCTATAATTTCTGTGGGATACCGTAGTGATCTCGGCTCGCCGACAGAGTATGCATCGGAGTCAAGAGGATGAAGCGGTGGAATCCCGTCCCCTATTCTAAGTGATTCCCAAATTCAGGGAAGACCGCCCCATGCCAAATAGGGTGTTTTTGGCTTGTCTATCGTCATCCTGTTAAAGAGTACCTTAAACCAACAGTGCGCTGCTTCAACTGTCAGCGATTCGGCCATATGGCAAAGAACTGCCGCGCTTCGCGCCGATGCAAGGTTAGTTCGGAGAGCCATGAACACACCCAGTGCAGATCTTCACATCCGCTACAGCACTCTCACGGTGAAATCTCTGTATATGTTTATGTTGTGCTTGAATAGACAGCTTTTTTGAACAACCTTTTGATGCCACACTCATTTAGTGTGTACAAAATGAGTGCCCACACATGGCCTCTAATAAAAGAATCGTTGCCACCCCTCTTCCCTCGAGTAAATACTACAAGCAAATGGCTACAAGACTTGAGAGGTGACGACAAAAATGTCTGCAAAGATCTTTGCGCAAGAGGCTACTCAAAGCCATCATAAACTCACTGGAACAGCAGATGCCATGCTCTTCGCGATGCAAAGTGGCAGAACAAGAAACTCGTGAACACCTCATGTACCTAGCAGCGAGTCATTGGCCCACATCGTACGGTCTTGAGATATTGGAATACCAAACTTGTCCGTATAATAGCTGACGGCACGCCACCAACCGACACACATTCAGGCGTGATAAATTTAGAGTATTATGTGCACAAAATTTTATCAAGTATACGCAGGTGAAACAAAAAACACTGTGTCGAGGTTGATAAACCACTGCTAAGGTACTTTTGTGTGAGTTTGCTCATAGGTGTAAATAAGGACAGTTTCTCTATGAGTTATTCTGAGTAGCACTCTTCTACCAGACTTGCCTTCTCACGTCTACAAAAACTGGTCTTGAATTCACTTGCTGAAAAACGCTGAAGCCAAAGGCCGTGATAGACTTGGTGAAGCAATGCATATTAAAGAAAATAACCTGCAGTGCCCGACATATCTTGAATCGCGGATTAATTGAACCACCAGGCACACTGTAGTCTCGGCAACGGCGCCTTTTTGCATGGTTGCGCCCGATGTCTATGACACATGCTGAGCCACAAATTGCTACTCGTTTTCATCATGCAGCACTTCGCGTGAACAAGGCTCCCTCGTCACATAGTGGTGCGGGCGAGGTCTTCTCCTATCGACCTCAACCCACAGTACGTGAACACGGCTCCTGAGTGGAAGCAGAAACGTCTCAAGCTTCAAATTGATTCATTTACGGCCAGTGTTCCGATTTTTTTTGCATTCATGGCTATCCGCAAACTAACGGTTTCCATAAAACTCCCGACTTCCTGAGCGAGTAGGCGCATTTCATTGCATTTCTGGCGTCCAGGTATAACATTACTGCAACGCTTGATTTGCGCCTACTCTTATATTTGACGCATTCAACATCGCGAGAGCCTGCCCGGTTTTCCGAAAGTGCATTAGTTTATATCTTCCCAAGCTGAATTTTAGGTTTCTGCTAGGTTACATTCACACACCACCATAGCCTTGTCGCCAGACGAGTGCACCAGAGGTGGTCTATGAGCTGTGACTTAGGACTTACGCGAGCAGTTCTGCGTTCCGGCTATGTCACTCACATGTCTTCCGAGTCAAAGGGCTATGCTTCATTACCGATGCCTCTTGCGCTGACGAAATTCAGACTCGAAAGGTTCGTTGTGCGGGGCACATAGAGCCTACGTTGCACGACGTTCTTGGGCTCTGGTTCCTTGATGCTTGTTGCCACGACTCAAAGCGTGAATCTTTCCCCTGATACCCTTGATTTGGCTGCGAAGATCGTCGCTGGTCTTAACTTCTTCATGAGTAGAATGCGCCTGCACTGTTAGCTTTAATAACTATTTCGAATGCCTCAGAAAAAAGTGTAGAAGAAAATCGCCTTCCAGTGCTTCTGTACCGGCATCGAGCGTTCATGATGGTTTGGATTTGGATTCTTTCGACTTTGAGCCTTTGTGTTTGGATACGAGGCGGCAAGGGTTTGCTTGCTTTTTTTTAAAAAAAATTATAATTTTATATTTAATTTGCTAGATTAGGCGCTACTTTTTATGCTTAATTTGAAAAAATTAGCTTTTTGTCGCCGCAGTTTTGGGGTTTCTAAGATGGCTGCGTCCACGGGTTGGAAAGTTCGGAGGTTTTGTTTCCTCCCAGATTAGAGAATGGTTTTCTTTAACATTTGTGTGGAAATATCTGTGCTGTATAGTCACAGTTTTCACGCAATGCTTTTTTTAGTGTTGGTGTTTTTCTTACGCATGGTTTTTGAAGACAGCTGTTCCCAGGAGAGGTTTAGTTTTACCTTTCATTCACCGCAAATACCTTCATTCAGTAGGGAATGCACCCTATGAATTATCGTGTACTTCTAGAGGCATTCAAATATCGCCGACGTAGACCACTACTGCCGCTAGCCGAGCGTTTATTTGTTCAGGTGTGTTCTGTCTGGCTGCACTAGTTTTACCAAGTTGTACACCACCGGGTCAAGCAGTTGAAATGCAGCTTACCACTAGCGCTTTCACCTTCGAACATTTCAAATGATTAGAAGATATAATTTGACGGTACGATAGCTGATTCTAGTGTTCTGTACAAGAGTAATATAATTTGCTCTCAGTTACATCCACACGAAACAATGACTTACTAAATTATGTCCAATATGACAACAAAAACAAAGCAAAAAACACTCGGCAGCAGATATTGGTGCATTTTGTGATGCCCTTCTTCGGTACTGAACTCTGCAGGTGTTATATTGTTCCGTCTGGGTGGAATCTTAGGCATTCTGAAAAAAAGAACTCTAACTGCTCTCGGAATTATGTCGAGAAAGAACAGTGACTGCTACTTGTGTGGCAACGAACTAAGCCAAACCTAACCGCTTGAGGTGGAATAACTATGAAAACAAAACTATGCAGCAATGTACATAGTATATCATGCGATGCTATGTTCTGATGCTGGCCTGATAAAGACCTGAAAAAACATTCAGCGCTGATGACAAGTCCTAAGAGAAAAGGGAGGGTCTGGTTTGGCCGTAACTGCACTGCCAGTAAATGCTGCCTTTGGGGAGAACTTTACGAGGCTGTTCCGACTATTCGGAACGCTAGCCACCCTTCTTTTTTTATAAGTGGTGGCCTACATCAAAGAAAAATAGTTATGTGAAGGTTGGCTATGCGATTTTTTTCCTTTTCTGCCCCAGAAGAAAAGCAGTTCTCTGCTTCAGCAAAACAGAAAACTGGACGAGATGGAGGCTGCTGAAGATAAGTAGGCGCTAACTCGACGACACAGGAAGACAGGACATGCTTAATTCTCGCAACCGGTTTATTAGGACAGTAAACGAAAACATATGACAACAAGAAACACACCGCTCCTGTATCAGTACAAGCTCACAAAATCATGAGCCTTAAAATCTCTGGAGCAAGTCTCTTTCTGAGGGAGCGTGAGTGACAGCTTCGATACACATTTCGCACCTGAACAGATATAAAATGTCTCTATTGTATCTCTTGTGTGGTGTTATGAAACAAGATAACTGTTTTGACAAAGATGAGCTCTGATACGTTTGGCCTATGTACGAATGTCTACACTTGATAGGAAGCTTACAAACAATACCGGACTAAGCCCAAGCTTTAGTGAGTCCAAGTTCACTAAATATAGCATTCTGTTGTGTTGTTGTGGTGAAACATGAAGCGCGCAACACGGGGCTCCACAAATGCAGACTACTCGGGCTTCCATGTGCTGAAAACCTCTCGCATGTAGCTTCTAGCTTCTCCGCAGCTCGATAGTTGTCCTTCTAATGCGCGGGAATTCCGTGCTACACCAGTGTTTGCCACTGAGTTCTGGTTCTCAAAGTTTTACTGCTCAGTAGAAAAGAAAAATTCAACACATTACTATTCATCTTTTACAGAAACAAATAGTTGGATTACTGTCACTTTACAAAGAGCAGTCCGTGCATTAAAGTTTTTGAATAAATTATAATTTATTTCAAGTAATCAGTTACTTTTAATGCATTATGTACAATTCTGGAAGTCACAACAGCAATATAAAGTTCAGAGTCTCCCTTGCTACTTTTTCTGTTCTATGACTGCCTTTACTGGCATACATTCATTTGCTACGTTTGCTTCATTGATGTCACCAAGTGGAATCTTCCAATTCCAATTCTAATAAATAAAGTGTTTCCTCCTCCTCCATGGTTACAAATAAACTGAAAAGATAGCATTGTTTGCACCTTGAAAAGCTAGCGACGTGGTAAAGCTGTCCTGTCTCACAAACTTGGTTAAAGCTTGATTTTTGACCCGGAGAGATGCATTTCTCATGCAGACTAAGTACAGAAACTCCAGTCAGCACATCACTTTAAAATACATCAGACTACCTCGGTACATTGAAATGAATCCAAGGAACTGCAATACACGCCTTATTTCCTGCACTTCATTGACATTATATTTTGATATGTTATTCACATAAGACCCAGCACACGTTTCATTGAACGACTTTTATAGCAATTTTCATTTAAAAGAAACTTCACTTCTGCAGCTGAAGTGACATTAGAAGTGGAAGAGTGCTCTCTGTGCTTCCACACAGTCACATTTTCAGGAATGTGTGGCTATAGGGCTCCCCTGAGCAACCTTCCAAGTATGTTGTTTTGTCTGAGCCAGCTTCCCAATCAAAGCCACCAAAAGACACTAAACTAATTCCTAATAAGGGAAGATTTGCTCAGGTCTAATAATGCGAGGATATGTGACTTATGTGAGAGCTACTTGTCCTGAGTGGGGACCAGGTTGAAACCAGCGGCTGATTTTCAAACAGCAAACTTAATATTTCAGAAGCTTCTCTTGCAGCTTTTGTAGCAGGCTGACAATAGTGCTGACATGTTTTTATAGCTGCACTCAACAGATGTAGTATATGGTTCATTTCAACGGGCTTAAAAATCACTAGGAAGTCATCTTGAGCCTGTAATGTCCTCATCAACAAGCAGTCTGCTTTCATGCAGGTACACATGTTTCAAGTCGCTGAAAGCCCTGAGTTAATTACTTGCTGAAACGTGCCTTCACTGCTGAAGTGCTAAAAGCGCAGAGCATCAGCGCTTTCAAGTGGGTAATCATGGTCATGCTAGATGGCTCAGCTTGTGAGTGCAAACAGAGAAATAGGCTCAGCAAAGGGATCTGTCATCCTTTCGGTGCTTTTGTTCACCTTCTTAGCCTTAACAGCTACCATGGCCTGGGAGAAGCCAAATAAAAATTTAAGATCCCACACACATTTTGAACTGTTTATGGTACAAAACTGTACTCTTCTCGTATATGCGTGTAACAGAAGCCATTTGTGCTGAATTAGTCAACCGCTTCAATCCCAAACACCGAGCAACATGGGTCCACCCAGGCGCTGGTCAAACAATACTCATCGTCTGGCAGGTTTCATCTATACGCGCGAATGTTACATTTATTCGTTTTTGTTCCTGTGGAAACTGATATAATGGCCACAAATGCTGCCTTTAAGTAAAAAGCATTTCTTATGTGCTGGCAGTGTGCTTTCTCGTTTATCTCTAGAAGCACTGAACAAAATGGCGAAAATTTTAAAAAGTGCGCTAGCTTGGCAGGGTGTGCCTGCATTTAATCTCGCGGACGTGAGCCCTAAACTGCAGTTCCTTAGTGGCAATCGCATTGGAACATAGGGCGCGACTGGCCGAATTTTATCAAGCACTAGTCACATTGTCAGGCTTCTAATACTAAAGAAACTTAAGCAAAGAATGAAGTTGTTGTTGTTTACCTTGATAAACTTGGCACATACCCATGCGGGGGGATGGGCCAAAGTATGCTGGTGAATTCCAAGAAAAATCGTATATCATTTGCACAGAAAAGCATTAGGTGGAGAAGAAATATAGTGGAATGACAGAAGCTAGGAAGAAAATAGTAATAATTGTTTGTTGAAAAATTGAAATGAAGTAAACAGTTTTAAGTACCAGGAATAGAAAAAAGAACACGTTTTTGGAATGCGGAAGAATTTCGTTTAAAGTTAGCAAGTTAACATACCAGCTGCAATAATGTAATTGTGAAGGCATCCACAAACCATACTTAATGTGTAGCTTGTTGGGCCAGCCAGTTGGTGCAAGGTACCAGGTAGAAAAACCAGCAGAAGAGGACGCGTACACAAGAGAAGGAATTCACACGGACGACGCTGGAGACACAACTGAAAAATTTTACTTGATCAAGGAATATAGCAGTACAAGCTCCACATGGGCATGAGCAGGACATGCCGACAAAAGGAAGGAAACAAAAGCAAAATAAAGATCAGTCATTAAAATTACTACTATCTTGCACGTGGAGACTATGTCCAATTCATGATCCGGTATTTATTGGAAGAAAATTTGACTTACATATCGCTAACGCAATCAGTGCCCGAATTTTTTTATTTTAAAAGCTTCGAAGATTTCACGTTCTATTTTCGTTTTGCCACGGCCGATCATTTTTACACGGCTGAACAGGGGTGTACAGTTTTGACACTTGTTGCAATGTTATGGGAGATTGACCGTATTATCCGGTTGCAGTGATATGCGATGCTGTCTTTTCCGGTCATTAATGCATTGGCCAGTCTGGCCGATATAGGTCATGCCACATGACAAAGCATCAAGCCGGTGACCGCTAAGCCATCAAAGGTAAAAAGCTGCGCTCTTGAGCTCTTTAAGAACCTGAATCTCAAAGGTATGCAGTGAGCAGAAAAGAGAAGACTGATGTTCTGAAAGTGTTGTTTTCCACAAAAATGCACAACACCGGCTGTCCTCTCAGGGCCATTGTTACTGAGGGCGGTACATGGCAAAAAACTGTCGGCCAGTTCTTGAAATACTAACTAGACCTCTTGGCACCTGACAACCCCTCTTAAGTTCAGTCCTCAGTGAGCGTAGTAGAGTTTATCTCTAATACCCATCCCCTCCCCCTCCCCAGTGGATGCCACTTATGCCATATACATTGACGTCGAGGACTTGTTCTATTCGGTACAGCACACGAAGTTTCTTGAGATGGTGCGAGACCTCATCAAAAGCAGAGGTGTGATTCCTTTTCAGAACGGCACGTGCCTATCTGTCAACTCATTTCTGGAACATTTAACGTGTTTTTTATGATCTACTATTGGAGCAGGGTATTCCTATTGGCCCGAACGTAGCTCCTGTGTTGTGCTAAATATTTTTATTTAGTTTTGACTATGTTTATTCACAAGCTTAATAGTGACACTCCGGTTGTTAAGGTTTTCAGATATGTTGATGATTTTTTAATCCTGTTAAAACTAACTCCCCTTGACAGCGTTGATTCGGCAGCCAATGACATTTTATCTATCTTTCATCACACTTTCACTGACCTGAGCCTCACTCATGAGGTGCCACTTCATGGCAACATCCGAATTTTAGACCTGCTTCTCACCTTTTCTGACGATGGCCACGCTTGCTGCAAATACACTCTAAACTAAGAAAGGCCTTTTTACTATAAACCTCGTCACGCTCAAAACTGGTGAGTTGAGGTTGAGGTGCCGAAAGCTGCAGGTCGTATTAGCCTTGCTTATTCGGGCTCCACCGTAGCGTCACTTTTATGTTAATGTCCCAAAACCTGTCGGATCAATCCCACTATACGCACAGTCACTTCTAATAGCACATATTCCCCTCCCGCAGTCACCATCTACGCACACATTCACTCCACACAGTCCACTCCAGAAGTCACCATCTATGCATATATTCAGACAAAGTAGAAACACAGTCCATTGTAGTGCCACAATCCGTACCCACATTCACTAACAGAATAACATAGTCCACTCCAGAAGACACCATCTACGCGCACATTTAATCACAGTAGGCCATAGTCCGTTCCTGCTGTCACCATTTAGAAACAAAATCAGTGTCCTGCAGAAATGTTAAAAGAAAGTGTGCAGCCTCCCTTCTGCATATCTGGTTTCCACTCGGGTAGACAACCTCTTGAACTGTACTGTGAAGGGTTCCTGTATTCTTGACGCAAGCGAACATCACATACCTTTCCGCGTTGTAATCTTGACAGCACACAATATATTGTTCAATATCTCCGCACACACCACATATAGAACAAAGCGGAGGCGAGACCATGCCCGTCTTATGCATCCAGGCAGGAGGGCGAGCAGAGACCGTGCGAATTCAATGTAGTAGAGTCGCCTGGGATCTTATCAGTCCCTTGGTCACACATGGCTTGTGGGGCGCACTCCATAGGGTGCTGAAATGATCGAGAACCGTTTTCGTGCACAGATTTTACCATCTTGAGGTAACTTTTAGATGGATTATTTGAGATAGCTTTATGAGCGAGACTATCTGCCACCTGATGGCATCTGACTCCTATGCGAGAGAGCACCCAGTGGAAGTACAGAGTACAGCCTCTTCTGTGCTGATTCTGCACCAACCGTAGAGAGCTTATAGACAAGACATCAGTAGGGAATCCGTGCTCTAACCTCTGGAGGGCAGATTTTGAATCAGTTACAATGACAACAGGTTGAGTCAGACAAAACCCTAACTTCCGTAAAGCCGCTTCAATGGCAACACTTTTGGACGTTGTGGAGGATACGACAGCAGTAAAGCGTACAGACCACTTACAGTCCAAATAAGAAATGTAAAAAGCCGCTGCGCTAGCTTGTTTGACCTTGTCCACAGCACCATCCGTGAACATTTTAGGATGGCAGGCATACTCTGTTTCCAAATGTTCAAGTACAAGCGAACGCGTTGCTGCCGCGAGAGCTGCGCTTTGCGCTCAAATGAGCAACTGTGACCTTACAGTCGAGGGTCGGAAAAGACCTGGGGGGTTTCAACCGTTTTCTTTGCCTTCGGACATTAAGGCCTAAAGAACTAAGAGTATTATGTGCCAAGTAGGCCTTCGACTCATATCTCTTGCAGAGACGCTGAGGAAGGGGCCGCCCAGCTAGCGTCTCTCCAAGGCGGCCAAGATGCATTAGTAGTATCTCAGAAGCGACAAGGCTAAGAAGTTCCGATAGAGACTCATGAAGTACTGCCTTGTTCGAAGCCGCCTAAGGAACTCCAATGGCTTTTCTTACGCCCTTTCTGTGGACAACTTCGAGACGTTCAAGCTGTGATGCCGAGGAGAAAATTAAAGGTAATTGATACAATATAGGCTTGACCACCAGCGCATCATGAAGTTTTACCATTGAAGAATGATGATTTCCCCATTGCCCACTTGCAACTCTACGAATCACATTGAGACGCGAAAAGAGAGGTGGAACAATCGCGCCGACAGCTTTTCGCCACCGTAGACGGGAGTCAATATGACGCCCAGGAAACGCGCGTGGTTGAGTTGACGGATGAAAGAGTGACCAAGGTCTAACTTCCACCGCGCTTGACGTGTTCCGACACGTGAAAACAGAAGAAAACCGGATTTTTCCACTGATAGAGACAATCCCACATCTTGAAGGTAAGCTTGTACAAAAAGTAGAGCCTGTCGAGCTATTAGGGCTAATCGCTTGTGTTGGCAGCCAGCAATCCAAATACAGATGTCATCAGCATGTATTGACATACGCACTTGCCTGCAATTTTTTACAACGAATAGGGAAGGCCAGCCATTACGACGTTAAAAAGCGAGGAGGAAAGAACACTTCTTTGAGGCACAGCTAACCCTTTCGGTGCTTTAGGTACTCCCTACCCGTACACGAACCATACGGTCACTTTAAACTTGTAAATAAATCTTAACATATGGCACTGTATGCCCATGCCTTGCAAACGGTTTAGAATTTAGCACTGAAGCACGTTATCATAAGCTTTTGCAACGTCAAGAAAAATGGCTATGGTGGAAAGGCCGAAAGCTGTCTGGTGTTCAGTGTGACTCACCAAGTCTAAGACGCTATCTTGGGCACTAAGACCTGGGCGGAATAATGTCATACATGTTGGCGGTGCCTTGCTGTCCTCAAGCCACCATGAGGAGTGTTCATTTACCAGCATCGCCCTCAACTTAGCTACACAGGAGGTCAATGACACAGGGTGATACGAGGCAAGGTCCGTCATGCCTTTTCCAGGCTTCAGTAATGGAGCTACATGCGCCACCTTCCATGGCGGAGGAACATCGGCAGTCTCCCAAACCCGATTGATGAAGTTTAGGAGCTCCTTCCTGACTTCTAGGGGCAGATTATGCAGCATTTCGTTGGTGATGCCGTCGGGACCTGGTGCACACCGGCGCCGCAGGCCACTGAGCGCAGTTTGAAGCTCAGCAAGCGTGAACGGGATGTCCATGGTAGACCTGCAGGAAGCAGGTGGTATATATATATATATATATATATATATATATATATATATATATATATATATATATATATATATATATATATATATATATATATCAGAATTAGCACGTAAGAGTGCGTCTGGAAGTTCCTCTGCCAAGTAAGCAATAGGTTTTTCCTTGCGTATTGCAAGAGCTTCAAAAGGCTTCGAAGGGCGAGATTCTCCAGCATGGCTGCCAATAACTTGCCATATTCTCGTCATCGGTGAGAACACAGTCAAACTAAAGCAGAATGAGGCCCATTGCGACCTGTAGAGCTTGGTCGTGTGCCGTCGAATGGCAGAATTCAGTCTATTGCACGTCGCCTTCAAGTCTCTGTCGTCCTTCTTCCGAATGAGTTGGTGCTCCGCCCTTCTCGCAGCGCAAAGGTACCTGATATTTAAATCCGGGCACGGAAAATGATCAGGTAACTTCACCGCGGTAGTTGCTGCCAGCTTACTAGAAATCATTTTGTCAATAACACCGCCAGAAACATGTTCTAGGTGCTTTCTGTACTTGCCCCAGTTGACTACATTGCTGATTTTAGGACCACGCATACGAAAGTCTGCAGCAAACACTAAAGTCGGATAGTGGTCACCTCTCATGCGGTCAGGCGCTATTGGCCACCTCACGCGGACGTCAGGTGAAACAGAGTCATGTCAATAGCTGTCGCTGAGGCTGGATGCCAAATAAAGTGTGGCTTCCGTCATTGGCAACAAACAGTTTCAAGAGAGAGAGAGACGGAAAGGCAGAGTGGTCAACTAGGCAGCGCCCGGTATGCTAGCCTAAACGTGGGAAGAAGAACGGAGGGAGAGATAGAAAAGGAAGAGAACAAATGAAAATGATCACTTTTCCACGTGTCCGTTGGCCGTTACTTGTAAGGTACACAGGGCACACACTGATTGTTCACAATCTTGCACTCAGTCCTGAGTCCTTAAAGAACTTTAAAAGTGCCTTCAAAGCTGTCCTCTGCAATGAAGGCTTACTCCAAGGACCCAGAATCTTGGCTTCAGTAAGGGGCCGAGGATCTAAACGGCGGAGTGTTGCAGCGAGGAGTGCACGCTCACGCTGAAACCGAGGGCAGTTACAAAGAAGGTGTTCTGTAGTTTCGGCACACCCACACATCTCACACGCAGGAGAGTCTGCCATTGCGATTAAGTGGGAGTAGGCATTTGTGAACGCCACTCCCAGCCACAGGCGACACAACAGCGTAGCATCGCAGCGGGAGAGGCCGAACAGAGGACTGAGACAAAGTAAGGGGTCTAGGCGGTGCAGACGGCATGTGGAGTTGCTATTAGAGGACCATGACGCTAAAAGCTCTCTTCGGCTAAGCATTCGCAGATGTCTTGCTGCGTCGGTTCTTGTCAACGGTATATGGACAATGTTGGCATGGCCCTGAGCCGCTCGAACTGCAGTGCACCGTCAGCTGCGTCGTTTCCAACAATGCCAGAGTGTCCCGGTATCCACTGGAAGACGATGTCATGACCCTCTTCCTGCGCCTGGTGTTGGAGGTGTCTTAATTCAGCTACGGGTTGATCGTGATCGCCATGGCGCAGTAAGGCTGCTTTTGAGTCACAGAACACAGCCCATTTGTGGGGTGTTTGTGCACCGCACAGCCGCACGAAGAGCGGCCAATTATGACCCGGTGGAGGTTGTCCGATGCGAAGTTTGCTGAATAATACTGGTCTGTCTCGCAGGAAACACCACGGCGTAGGTTGAACTTGTACCTGAGACCGAACCATCTATATACACATGAGTGCGGTCACTATATGCGGCGTAGAGTAGGCAGAGTGTCAACTGTTGAATGGCCGGTGTCGATAAGTTCGATTTTTTCGTTATGCCCGAAATTTTAAGGCGCACGCATGGCTCCCGCAGACACCACAGCGCAGAGGAAGACCGTGCTGCCGGGGTGGACTCCGATAGGATGGACGACTGGCGGGCTGCTATAACCTTTGAAAACGCTACGTGTGGTCTTTGATTCGCCACTGACACAAGGTGGTGCTGTGGTATCCTCGTTAGATGCAGTATGTGGATCCACAGGGTTTCAAGGGTTATATACGTCGAGAGCGGGTAGTCCTGGGCGATTGCAATGGTAGCAACTGTTGATGTGCTGCGAGGGAGACCCAAGCATGTGCGAAGTGCCTGACCTTGTATTGCTTGCAGGGCACGCAAATTTGTCTTGCATCTGCTTGAAAGCATTGGTGCACTATACCGAAAAAATCCCAGAAGGAGTGCTCTGTAGAGTTGCAGCATTGATAGAATCGACAATCCCCATGATTTTCCGCAAAGAAATCTGAACACGTGTGTGATAGAGATTACTTTTTTCTTTACAATGCTGCAATGCGGGCTCCATGATAAATTTCGATCTATAACAATTCCTAAAAAAAGATGAGATGCACAATAGGCAATGACATGGCCGTCAATAGTTAGCGGATAACGAGTCATACTTTTGCGCGTGAATGCCACTATAGCGCACTTCTCGGCTGACACGCTCAGACCTTGCTCTCGCAGATAGGAAGTTATGGTTGCTGCCCTCTGAAGTCTTGATCGCACCTGGAGACGCGTCACAGAGGAGGCCGAGATGCAGATGTCATCGGCATACATATATAGAGATGCGGACGGTATTAGGTAGGTACTCCTGAAGTCTTATAGGTGTTAGATTAAACAAAGTAGGACTGAGCACTCCGCCCTGGGGCACGCCCCGGTAGGTGTAATGGACGGGTGTGGAGCCATCGCCACACATAATAAATATATCCTTTTGGTCAGATAGCTTCGGATCCACCTATACATCCATCCACCGATTCTAACAGCCTCTAGCGCATCAATATTGACATCATGTGTCACGTTATCGCATGCACATTTTATGTCAAGAAAAAGTGCCGCGCACAAGCGCTTCTGGCGTTTCTGTTCCTGTACTGTGGACACGAGATCAATGACGTTATCTACTGAGGAGCGACCCAGTCGGAAACCCGCCATGGCATGAGGATACGTGTTATTGGGCTCAAGGTGCCACTCAAGACGCGCCAGAAGCATGGACACAGGTTCAAACTGTCAATAACTTCTACGAGTTTGCGTCCACGGGAATCCGTGTTCCTGTCACCCCAGACGGCATGATGGGCGTTGAAATCACTGCGGATGATTCGAGCAGATAAGCAGCGGTAGCAGACCTGCTGTAGAAACCAATCCAATTCTACCTTCTTCCGCAGGGACACGTACACGGATGCAATAAAAAGGGTTCGAAAGCCGAGCTGTATTCTCACAGCCGCTACCTCAATGCCATCGGTAACGCTTAGGGAAACATGTGGAACTTCCCTTCTAATGTAAAGCTCGGCACTTCCTGCAGGAAATGACTTTATGCTGCAGTTTTTATAGGCGGCATATCCAGTCAAACATCTCCCGCTTGGCAGACGAGCTTCTGACAGGGCCAATGCTGGAACACAAGTCTCTTTCAAGAATAGTTTCAGTTCAGCTAACCGACCTAAAATCCTAGCGCAGTTCCATTGCAATTTAAAACGCATTTTTCGGTGGATAGTGTCACGTAGTGGTGACGGCAGTCGAAGCAGCGATGAAGACGGACGAAAGGGTCTTCTAAAAGAAAACTGTTTATTGGGCTGACTTGCACCCAAAATGGACTGAATCACTCGGCGGCGGCGAAGCGACAAGGGTGCTCGGCGGTCGTCGAACAGAATGTCCGCGCTGTCGGCCGTGCTCAATTTAAAGCTGATAGCGAACTTTCGAGATAAAGCGCTCAAAGTTACTAGAACATTCCGGAACAAAGTAGAATCAGCTCTGAATAGCTGCGATCAATTGAGATAAATCTAATCGCGTCTTGCGTCGCAAAGAAAGCGATAATGGGGTGCGGCGGCAGATTTGAAAAATGAACACTGCAAATATTCACGGCATTACTCCCCACTCGAAGAAACATCGACCCGATGCATTAAATCAAATAATGCGAATAGTAAGAAAAAAAACGGATTTTGCGGAAATAGAGCATGGAAATGCAGCGACCTTTAGCGCGCATAATACGGCTTCAGACGGACTACGTGGACAGCTTCTGGTCGTACGCGGCGTCGCTGGGATGCAGTCATTGCGTCAGGGATGACTTCATAATCCAGTTCAGCCAGCCGACGAAGAACCTTGTACGGGCCGAAATAGGGGCGCAAAAGCTTTTCCCTCAATCCACGGCGGCGAATGGGCGTCCACACCCAGACCTGATCTCCTGGCTTGTATTCCGCATTGCGTCTTCGTAGGTTATAGCGTCTGGCGTCGGACCGCTGCTGATCTTTGATCCGGAATCGGGCAAGCCTTCGAGCTTCTTCTGCGCGTTGAAGGTAGGCGGCAACGTCGACATTCTCTTTTTCTGTAACGTTGGGAAGCATGGCGTCTAGCGTGGTCGTGGCCTCCCTGCCATGGATGAGCCTAAAAGGCGTCAGCTGGGTGGTCTCCTCCACTGCGGTGTTGAAGGCGAAGACCACGTAAGGCAGGATGACATCTCACGTTTTGTGTTCGGCATCTACATACATGGCGAGCATATCGGCGATGGTTTTGTTCAGGCGCTAGGTCAGTCCATTGGTCAGCGGATGGTATGCAGTTGTCCTCCGGTGGCTGGTTTGGCTGTAGCGCAGGATGGCTTGCGTTAGTTCCGCCGTGAATGCTGTTCCTCTGTCCGTGATCAGTCCTGTGATACTTTACAGGTACAGGCAGGAGCTTATTGGTTTACGTTTTTTTATGGCAGCTCCACCATACTTATTGTCCGTGATGAGCACATCGGGGGCGCCGTGTCGAAGAAGAATGCACTCCACGAAAAATTTGGCGACTTCTGCTGCTGTTCCGTTCGGTAGGGCTTTCGCCTCGGCGTAGCGGATCAGGTAGTCGGTCACCATGATGATCCACCTATTTCCAGATGTTGACGTTCGAAAAGGGCCAAACAAGTCCATGCCGATCTGCTGAAAGGGCCTTGGGGGAGGTTCAGTGGGGTTCATAAATCCTTCTGGTCGCGTCGGAGGAGTCTTTCGTCGCTGACAATCTCGGCAGGTTTTCACATAGGGTGCAACATCGGCAGACAGTCGGGGCCAGTAATACTTGTCTTGAATGCGGCGGAGCGTGCGAGTAAACCCGAGATGTCCAGCTGTCGGCTCATCGTGTGACGCCTTTAGAACTTCTTCGCGGAGACAAGTAGGTACAACAAGGAGGTAGGTTGTTTTGCTCGCTGTAAAGTTCTTCGCAAGGACCTCATTCTGCACACAGAAGGAAGACAGTCCTCGCTTGAATGAAGCGGGGGGTGAAGAAACCTTGCCTTCCAGGTACTCGATGATGCCTTTTTGGTCGGGTTCCGAGCGTTGCTGCTGAGCAAATGAGCTTGTGCTGATGGGTCCCATGAAGCTTGCCGTCCTCATCGTCGTCCGGCGGAGGTGTATCTACAGGAGCTTGTGAGAGGCAATCAGCTTCAGAGTGCTTGCGTCCGGACTCGTAAACGACGGTGACGTCAAACTCCTGGAGACGCAGACTGTATCGAGCGAGTCGGCCAGAGGGATCCTTCAAATTGCCAAGCCAACAGAGCGCGTGGTGGTCGCTGACCATCTTCAACGGTCGTGCGTGCAGGTAGGGGCGGAATTTCGACGTAGCCCAGATGATGGCAAGGCACTCCTCTGTTGTCGAATAGTTAGCCTCGGCCTTGGAAAGGGAACGGCTAGCGTATGCGATGACTTTCTCCAGCCTGTCGCTTTTTTGAACGAGGACGGCGCCTAGTCCCACGCTGCTTGTGTCGGTATGAACTTCAGTATCAGCGTTTTCGTCAAAATGCGCAAGGATCGGTGGGGACTGTAAACGATGCTGAAGTTCCTTGAAGGCTTCTGCTTGCGGGGCTTCCCATTAAAACGGCACGTCTGCATTCGTCAGTTGGGTCAGGGGCTCGGCGATGCGCGAAAAGTTTTTCACAAATCGTCGGTATTATGCGCACAGTCCGAGAAATCTGCGCACTGCTTTCTTATCGGCCGGCGGTGGAAACTGTTCAATAGCAGCTGTTTTCTGTGGGTCTGGGCGTACTCCTTCCTTGCTAACGATGTGGCCTAGAAACAGCAGCTCATCGTCGGCAAAGTGCATTTCTCTGCTTTCAAGGTTAGGCCAGACGACTTGATTGCGTCTAGTACTGTTCGAAGTCTTTTGAGGTGCTCTTAAAAGTTCGAGGCGAAGAGAACGACGTCATTCAAATATACCAGACAAATTTGCCACTTCAGGCCTGCTAGCACTGTATCCATTACTCGCTGAAACGTCGCTGGTGCGGAACAGAGACCAAATGGCATCACCTTGAACTCAAACAGCCAATCCGCAGTGATGAATGCTATCTTCTCGCGATCACTTTTGTCGACATCAATTTGCCAGTAGCCGCTCTTGAGGTTCATCGATGAGAAGTATTTGGCGTTGCAGAGGCGGTCCAGTGTGTCGTCGATGCGGGGGAGGCGGTAGACGTCTTTCTTTGTTATGTTGTTCAAGCGGCGGTAATCCACGCAAAATCGAAGTGCGCCGTCTTTCTTTCTCACTAGAACAACCGGTGCCGCCCATGGGCTGTTTGAAGGCTGGATGACGTTGTGCCGAAGCATTTCTTCCACTTGGTCCCGGATGGCTTGTCGTTCTCGCGGTGACACACGGTAGGGGCTTTGACGGAGAGGTCGGACGTGTTGATCCGTTATAATGCGATGTTTGGCAATGGACCTTTTTCATGGTAGCACTCTGCGCATGCGCGCGCAATGCATTGCGGGAAGCGCGCGGCCGCCATGTTTTTTGGTGGTTCGTCGGCCAGTTGAGCTAGCTGAGCGGTGCGGCCGGTCGCGTCTTCGCTGCTGCGTAGCTGTGGCGAACTCTGCGCTTTGCGTGCCTGCTGAAATCGCTGGCGAGATGCCTCAGCGATGCGCCGCCGTGGGGTGCTTCAGTTCTAGCAAAAAGCCAGGAATTGTACGATTTTTTAGATTTCCTGCGGCATCACTGCATGCAGCCAAAAGGGCAAAGTGGGTGCAGTCAATGTGCCGTGTGAATGTGGATGGAACTCCGTGGCAGCCAACAGTCAACTCGCGTGTCTGCAGCGACCACTTTGCGACAGGTAAAAGCTTTTCTTCTTTCGTGCACTCTATTCTCTGAGACGCTGTAGCGCGAAACACAGAGTGCGACGCCTCTGTTGTTCATATGCTAGTGTAGAAGAAGTGCCTGCATAAAAATATAAGCGGAAACTGCGCGAGCCTGCCTGCTAGCGCACCTGGGATAACTTACTTGTCAGGCTAGCTGGTTGATATAGGCACAAAAAACTGCGCGAATGAGGAACGGACGGCGAAGAGGCAGAGACTGAGCCACGTTTATGTGCGTCATTGCCTCTTCGCCGTCCGTGACCTGTTCGCGCAGATCTTTCTTTGCAACTGTAATGTCAATGCCGCATACGAATAGAAGGGAGCCTAAAAGATAGGTGAAAGGTAAAAGGAATGTAGCATGCCTGCAGGAATGTGCGCGCGCCGTGGCACAGCTTGTTTCGAGGGGAGGTCGCGGCCGCGGCTACAGCGTTCGCCGAAACGACGACGATGGCTCCAGAACGCTGGATACCTTCAGCTTAGGAGCAACTCCACTGCTAAAGCAGTCGCCTCGACATCTTTTGCCGCATTGGATTGTGCCCATTTCAGACCATCGCAATGGAGTGGGGCTGTGCGACGGCTTCCTCAGCGGAACTCTCATGCCCTCGCAAACCAGCTGAATATGCCTGTCAGTAAGCGCTTCCACAGCCCCGTGTCACATTGCGAGACCGACATGAACAGCCCTGGCACAACTTATCAGATAACGAGCACGCTCGACTAGGTGCTATTTGTTTCCTATTTGTTATTCCTGGAACTGCATTGATTTGAGTAACGAGAGTGCAGAGTTCTGAAAAAGGCCAGGTTGACGTGCATTTCCCTTACGTTTAATATTTTTTGCAGGGGTGCCTTCTCGTTCCGTGGACCATCCAGATTACGTGCCATCGCTCTTCAAACACAACAAGAATGCTAGCCGCGTCGGTGCTGTCGCTCGCTTCGAAAGGTCGAAAAAAAAAAACACCGTAGCCGCGAGTTGTGGTCCGAGTGATGGGGCACCTTCACTGAGCACTCCACTGCACGACAGCGATCAGACGCAAGCTATGGCTGAAGATGGTATCACTGGAGATAACACAACAGATGCCGTCATGACTGATGATTCCTCAACAGACCAGTGCCAGAATGAAGATCTGCTTCAACATATTGAAGAACTGGAGTCGCTTTTAGCTAAAGAAAAAGAGAAGAACGGTAAACTTCATTCACAGCTGAAAACAGCAGAAGAAAGTATTGGTCACTGGCAGACATGTTATTATGAACTGAAGTCAAGAATGTTGTGCCTTGAGAACATGAAAACGCCACAGGACATGCTGTATTATACGGGGCTGCCATCTGTACCTGTTCTTAATCATATTCTCAGTTTTGTAGTAGAAAGAAACCCAAAGCTTGCCAGAAGTGAAAAGCAAAATTTGCGTTCCCTGGAAGAACAGATGTTTATGGTTCTAGTACGTCTGCGAAAAGGCATGACAACAAAGGAAATTTCACGAAATTTTGCTGTTTCCATGCCTACCTTTAGTCGCATTTTCACAGAATGGATACTCATGCTGGACAAAGATCTGGCTGCTATAACAACCTTTTCATCACTTGCCGAGGTGCAGCAACATATGACATCCCATTTTAGGCAGTATCCGAGCACACGGATTATTCTGGATACAACTGAAGTGCGCATCCAGAAGCCCTTGGGTTTAAATGCGCAAAGATATACCTTTTCAAACTACAAATTTGCAAACACTATGAAGTGTTTGGTGGGGGCCACACCAGACTGTTACATCAGCTTTGTGTCACCCCTATTTGGTGGAGGTACGAATAACAGATCTATTGTTGAGGAGACTGGAGTTCTCGATCTGTTAGAGCCAGGTGATGGGGTAATGGCTGGCAAAGGGTTCAAAGTTACTGACCTGCTTCCTCCTCATGTTGACCTCTATATGTCCCCCATTTCGCATCCCTGGGAAGCGTCAGATGAGTGCCAATGATGTCCGAGGAACAAAATAAGTGACAAGTGCAAGAGTGCACATTGAGAGAGTGATACGGAGAATAAAAGAGTATCACATACTAGACAAGCCATTCCCCATCAACATGCTGGATATAGGAGACCAAATTTTTGCTACCTGTGCTCGGCTGTCAAACTTCCGAAGACTATTGTTGAATACCAAAAGGGATGAAGAACAGTCAGAATCTGAGTAGATCACCAGTACACTATAGGCTGTTCGCAAAGACATCAGTTTAACTTTTCATTTTGGTGGCTATCTAACGCTTGTGTTCATGTTGATGTTTTTGAAGTGGCACATGAAAGATGCAACCACTTATATCACTTCCGTATGTTGGCCCTGTTCAATGAAGCGAGTCATTTGTGTGTGCAGATTTGCTATCAAGAAGGCGTTTAAATGCACTTTGTAGGCAAAAATATGAATGTGCACTTTTTGTAATGTCATGCCTATTGCAAATGTAATATTTGAATGTATAGGTGGCGAATGAACTTCAGTACACCCTGGCATGTTGCATTTACCACCGCACGATGAAGGCAGCAAAAATATTTATTCCAGCTTTCTAAGTTTCAGCTTCAGTGGCTCGTTCTGCTCATCAACAATGTAAAACCCTTCCCGGAACTTATGAAATGGCACATAGCCAGCGCCTGTTGTGTACAAAAATCCTAGGCGTTTCACACGGCGTGTTATTAGCTCTGGTATCACTGCAGCCCTGTAAAAATAAAGTAGTCCTTGCAGAATTTCATCCCACACTTGATTATCGAAATAAATCCTCTGAACTGGTATAGAGTGCGCCAGTTCAGGGTGGCCAGTCCACACCACAAAATCGCACCATGGTTTGCTGGTGACACCAAGTTGTCTCTGTATTTGATAAAAGTATGCATGTGAATGCTTTAGGTGCATTTCCCCTTCAATAATTTCAGCACAGAATGCTTTATCAGTGCATGCATTGTGCACTTTTTGTCCAGCTTTTGATGAAGGGCATTTCACCTCGAGAAGGCCACCTATGCCTCCATCCATCACCAGACGGTCTGGCGATGCAGCGATGAAAGAATATTTTTCATGGACATGGAGGCCCTTCTTGCTCACTTTGACGTCTTTGTCGTATAGTCGCATTATCTGAATGTACTGCAGTACAGCTGCTTCTTCATTCTGCAGTCCATACATTCTTGGGTCTTCATGTCGGAGTGCTTTTCTTCTTGGATACAGAATATCCTTAACAACTCCTTCAGGTTTTCGGCAGCAGAGAATTCTTTTGAAATTTGATGCCGTTAGCCTACCAGTCCTTTCAGCGGCCCATAATGCATTTTCGTCTTGGCCAAGCGTTTTCACGCAAATCTCATCTCTCTCAGCTGTTGTTAGCGGGACAAGCCGCTCAAAGTGGCTTCTTGTTTCTGCCAAGAATTCCTCTGAATGTAAATCTTCAGTGTCCGCAATCACACTCACGTTGCAGGAAGGCGCTGGCTTGCTGGTCGAGAACCTGTTCCACACTAAGTGCGGTGCGTCTTCAGCAATTTTCTTCGCGAAGCCTGCGTAGTCTGAGTGGTCTGCCGTTGAATTAGCAGGTGGCAGTCGTCGCTTCCGCTTTGCTGGCACTGTTTTGTTGACGATATGTTTTTTGAAGCTTATATCAGCCTGCGGTTTTGCCAGCAGACGGCTGTGACCTGCAAGTGAAAAAAATCACCACTTGTAGAAAACGCAAGCGTTATGTGTATTTGAACTCCTTGGCATTAATTTGCTCAAGCCAATCCACTTAGTGAAAATATATATTTTTGTCCCTTATGATCTCTCTCGGCAACTCCACACACGAGGCTCGATCATTTCAAAGCTGCATAACCAATAAGTTCAACAAATAAAGTACAGCTGTTCGAGGCAAAATGCAAAGCTGGTCTGAAGATGCTCTTTAAATACAGAGCTGTATTCAAAGAGAATCTGTCAGTAACCATAGGCTGGATACCCATAAGTCAGACTTTATTAAGCAGCACAACAAAATGATGGGCAAGAAACATGCAAGGAACCAAGCAAAGACTGCTGCATTAGACAAAACAAAAACAATAAATATTGATCTCGATCCAGTTTTAGGTGTGTGTCCTTTTTTTCTGTCGTGTTACTGCACAGCATCATTGCATATATATCAGCTACCATGCCCGAAATGATTTTTCTCTATGTAAAAGTAGGTGTCATAACACGTAAGTCAATGCACTTAAAATGCTGAGTGAAATGTAGAATAGTCTTGCCTTGTGTTGGTGCCATCCATCGGCATGGCATATCGGTACATGAAGGTGTCTGAATGCTGCGTACAGCAAAAAGGAGGGCAGCGATGTGCTGGCACCTCTGGCTCAGTCTGCAAAAGAACGCATTGAAAAGAGTTGCAAAAACATCCTTTGTTGGAATGCATGCAAACCGCTTCTATGTACGCACTTCTGCATGTTGCTTTGGCAGGCATCGATTACCATTCTTAGTGCATGTTTAGAACCCAGCAGTTGCGCAGTTAAAAATCTACACTGCTTATTAACAGGGCGGTCAAGACGATCATACGGGAACCAATGTAACACGTGTACGTAACTGATATTTGGTGCCGTGTACTTAAAGAACTCCAGCGCTAAATAGGTCTTTGAAACCGGCCTTACCTACGCTTAAAGTATTTACGACTTAAGAAGGCGTCATAAATAAACGCCGGACAGATTGCGAGAACAGTATACATCGCACCACTGGTTATATAGCAGTATCGACAGATTGATTCAAGACTAAGCGAATGGCAGGACAGTACACATGAGCACACCTTTCAATATTCAAAGGAATGTGTACTAACCCAGCAACGCAGTCACAGTATGCTTGCGCTACCTTTGTCTGTCCGTCATCACGTAGTGCTGCGACTTGTCTGTAATGTCCGGGTTTCATTGAGCAAAGGCAGATGCTTCTCAGTATCAGCAACTCGCCGTCGGACGAGGGCTGATGAACGCAACATTCAATGCGGCGAATGTATTTCTCCTTTTTGAAAGCCCATCCTCTCCGCAGTTGCCGGTTCGATGCGCGAAAGTGCATGTCAATCACACTGTCACTAATCGGCGGCACAGATGTCAAATCGTTGGTCCACTGCTTGCTGGCGTCAAAAAATTGCGCGAAATCCATCGGCGAAAACATTAACAGCTCAACAGGAAGAAAATGTTCACAGCACTAAAGGCAAAAGCCGATGGTCGGATGAGCACGAAAACTTCAGCAACCGAACAGCGCACGGACGGAACAACAAACTGACCGCTGCTGACTGCGCGACGTGAACCGGCCGGTCCACCAGTTGTGATTCGGCGGCCGCCGCTAGGGGCGCTCTCCCAACATGGGCGTCTTTCGAGAGCAGAGAGGCTAGCAGTAAGATAGCATTTGAGGAACGATTGAGAAGGATGGAGGAAAAGCGGTGGGCTAGGAAAGTTTTCAGATACCTGTATATAAAGAATGTTGACACGAAATGGAGAAAGCGAACTAGAAAATTGACAAGCAAATATCTGGACAGCAGTAAGGGGGCAAATCAGCAATTATCGGTTAAGAAAAAGGTTAAAGGAACAGAGAGAGCTTTGTGGAAAACAGGGATGCTGACGAAATCGGCACTAGAAACATACCGGACCTTTAAACAGGAAATTGTCAAAGAAAATATCTATGATAATTGTAGGGGAAGTTCTTTGTTGTTTGATGCCAGGACTGGAGTTTTGCGGACTAAGACGTATAGAGTCAGGTACCAGGAGATAGACACTTTGTGCATTGCGTGCGGAGAGGAGGAGGAAACAGCTGAACACTTGATACTTTTTTGTAAAGGGCTTCACCCTACAGTGGAAGGCAGCGGGGCTGACTTACCCAAGGCATTGGGATAGTGAAGGGAAAGTGGATTTTAAGAGGTTAGAAGTAACCAAGCGAAGGTTATCTGATTGGTGGCTAAAAGCAAGACAGGAGTAAAATTTCACAAGACATGGCTAGGTGGCTTGAGCCACCGCCCGATGTAAAGGGTTCAGCCGTATCCATCCATCCATCCATCCATCCATCCATCCCAAGGCGGACTGGCGTCTGTCGCACCTTCGGCGATGTCGAAAAACACTCACTGTAGCTTTGAAGCAGATTGCGGATCTGGTCTTGTCAGTTCCGGTGCAGGGCTGGGTTGATGTCGAAAGTGGGCGAGTTCTCTTTGTCAGGCGAATCTTCTGCGGAGGTGTTGGAGAGGACGAAGGAGTCTCGTACGTCAGATATTTCGTCGAAAAAAGCAGTATGATCGGTGTCGACATCTTCGGCGAGATTGCGGTGCTCGTAGCAGCGTCTTTTCGCTGTCTGGTGCGGTCCGGCAGTTTCACGAACTCGGGCTCTTCTCCCTGGAGACGTCGGCTGGCTCGCTGAGCTGCTGGTTCGTCCTCGGGTGCGAAGCGCTGAGGGCTGGCTTCACGACTTGAAGGGAGCGTCCGGAACATGGAAGGCTACCCCGCACCTTCACCAGATGTCACGTAGTGCTGACGGCAGTCGAAACAGCGATGAAGACGGACGAAAGGGTCTTCTAAATGAAAACTGTTTATTGGGCTGACTTCCACCCAAAATAGACTGAATCACTCGGCGGCGGCGAAGCGACAAGCGTGCTCGGCGGTCGTCGAACAGAATGCCCGCCGCTGTCGGCCGTGCTCAATTTAAAGCTGATAGCGAACTTTTGAGATACTAGAACGTTCTAGAATGTTCTAGAAGTTACTAGAACATTCCGGAACAACGTAGAATCAGGTCTGCCTGGCTGGGATCAATCGAGATAAATCTAGTCGCGTCTTGCGTCGCAAAGAAAGCAATAAGGTGGTGTGGCGGGGTTAAACACCATCCATATTAGATCGAAATTAGGTTCGCGGCGAAGGCGGCAATTAGGGACTCAAAAGAAAGCACCAGCTCTAGAACGTTCTTCAGGTTACCAGGCGGCAACGCTGGAACATGTGAACGGAGGGCCCCAAACAAAACATGAAGAAAGTCACGGATACCTTGATTTTTAATCTTATTTTGAGGCAACGCACTCACAAAATTGACAAAGATGCCGTCGGGGACGCACTCTTGGCCGCAGTAGCTGGTCTTTTTTTGTCAGTTGTGCATATGAGAGTCCCCCCTTGCCGTCGAGTCTGGTTGTGATTCGGTCGCTCAGGAACATGGAGACATTTTGCTGGGGGTCGAACAACCGGCTCGCACGCAATGGACCTTGTCGTCTTGCTGGACTCAGGTCTCTCAGGGGCATTGTTGGGTAACGCAACAGCATCACACTCTAACACTGGGAACTCGCCTAATCCTGGCACAGGCGTCTCAGTCGGTTGGGTTTTAGGACCAACAATAAAGGATATTCGACTGTGTAGAGCGCTCACACGGAAGGGGCAGCCTCCGGAACTTGCTGGATGATCACCACCGCAATTACCGCAAGCAAAATCAGCCTTGCAGGATTTAAAGCCGTGGTCGCAACCGCACCGGTGACAGCGTGTGTCACATATAATAAGGAGTCTAAAATAAAATTATGAAGGAAAGAGGTAAGAACAAGACGACGTGGTTTGACCGAAGAATAAAGGATATGAACAAGAATTCGGTGAGCTCGCCCAGTTTTCGAGAGTGTGTTGCAGTTTAACACGGCCGAACGCCGTGCCGTTCCATCTGCTGCTCGTGTCGTTCGTGGACGTGGCTGTCCCTGTTCCCACAGGCGGGCGTGGTCTCACTGGGCGGTGACTGTTCGTATCACTAGCTTCTGATTGCTTGATTGTCTTTCGCTTTTGCAGGGCGCTTGCAGGTCGCTAGGGGCGCATGTCGACGTCCTCTCCTGGCCAGGGGAGCTCCCCCTGGTCGGCCAGCCTCCCCCCTAACCAACTCCCCCTGGCCGCCTTCTTTCGGAGTGGCGTCAGCACTATTCCCGTGGCCTTGGTTCCATCCGATGGTGGCGCCATTCGACTCAATAACCCGGATGCGGTTCAGACTGCGCTACAGGCGATTACGCCTCACTTCTTAAAAATCTGTGATGTCCGGCATACGGCAGAGGAGGCGTGGTGTGCAGGTCGGCCGACCAGGCCTGCATCATGGATTTGTTAACGTGCACAGCTTTTGGAAGCCAGTCGGTAAGCGCATTTATACCGCCGCACTTGGCGTGCTCTAAAGGGCTGGTGCGAGGGGTTGACCCACGCCTTAGCCCTAAGGAAACGCTAGAGAAACTCTCCTCCGCAGGAGTGATTTCTGTACATCGGTGCACTCGGGTCGTTGAGAAAACAAAACTTCCAACTGAAACGGTAATTGCCACCTTTGCGGGTCTCTCCTGTCCATCTGAGTTGAAGCTGTGGCCCCTGGTTTTCAGGGTCGATCCGTATTCTTCAAGGCCACTTCAATGCCGCAATTGCTGGAGGTTTGGCCACAGCGCGAACGCCTGCAAGTCGAGCTCAAGGTGCAGTGTGTGTGGTGGTAATCATGACCGTGTAGGAAGGTGTTCAAAAGATGAGATGTGTTGCTTGTGCAGCGGTAGTCACTCCGCCACATATTCTAATTGTCCTGCAAGGGCTGAGGAGGTTAAGGTGCTGGAAGTGTTAGAAAAGCGCCGGTGCTCAAGGCGCGAGGCTATGGCTATTGTTAAGGAAAGGACGTACGGGTACTCAAGTGTGGCAGCACGGCAGAAGACGGCGGTCGTGGATTCAAGCCTGTCAGATGCGATTGCTACAGCGGTTGAAAAGGCAATGGCCAAGGTCATGGATCGGCTAGTGAATTCAGTAACAGAGTGCATACCGCAAGTCATGGTGGCGCAAATGACCTCTTCAATAATGACCTCCAATGCAGCGTTGAAGTCATCCGTGGATCCTGCAGTACCTACTGAATTCAGTGCGGAGACGCCTTCCCTTGTTTCAATGCAGCCGCAAAAAGAGCGCACGCTTCCAACTCATGTATCTGAAGTCACGACCTGAGCAATTGATGGGTGTGTTGAGCTGATGGAGCTCGATGCTCGAGCTTAGAAACGTATCCGGTCTCCTTTGGCCGTTGCTGGTCCGTCTAGCTCCCCTCAATCCAAAACAAAAAAGAGTAATTCAGGAAAAACTGGTCACCACAGCATTTTGTAAAAGGCAGTTGCTGCTGCAGATCTCTCGGCAGAATAGGGTCTCTGAGAGTGCTGCAGTGGAACTGCCGTTCCATTCAATCAGCTTTCACTGATTTAGTAACTCTCAAATCGATTTTCTCCTCATGTCATTGCGCTTCAAGAAACCTGGTTGTCGAAAAAGTTTTCATTTCAAATGGAACATTATCGAATTTTTAGAATGGACCGCCCATCAAGGGGGGGCGGTTTGCTTCTGCTGGTTTCATCCAGATTCTGTCACAAGGCACGATTGGTGTTTCAGCGGGTGGGCGCTCATTGCGAAATTCAGGCAGTGGATCTTTCAGTTCCTGGTTTCCATCCCATTACTGTCGCAAATGTATATTTTCCATCTGGGGTTCATGACACACGGCCATTAGATTCCTTACTCTCGGTCAGCAGATCACATGTGTTGCTTGTTGGAGATTTCAATTCGCATCACTTGACTTGGGGTTATAGAACAGACCAGTGCGGTTTGAGTTTATGGGATTGGGCTTGTGTGAATAACCTAAACTGTCATAACTCAGGTTTTCAGACCTTTCTCCGTGGGCACTCCCGATCAGCATTGGATTTAACATTTTCAACCCCAGGGGTAGCAGTTTCCTCTTGGATTCCGGTTGACTCTGCAACAAACAGTGACCATTTCCCACTCACTTTTGACATTGTGTGTCCGATGACTTCTATCGGCGGATTCAGTTGCACCCTAGTCGATTACAACAAGTTCAAAAGTTCACTCAGTTCAGAACTACACTCTTTGCCGAATTTGTCTCAGGAGCCCATTTCCCACTCACTTTTGACATTGTGTGTCCGATGACTTCTATCGGCGGATTCAGTTGCACCCTAGTCGATTACAACAAGTTCAAAAGTTCACTCAGTTCAGAACTGCACTCTTTGCCGAATTTGTCTCAGGAGAGCAGGGTGTTAGGCTTATGCTCTATTTTAGATCGGGTACGGAGGCAATCAGAGTTTACAGTGTGCGATAGCATAGGCACTTCTCAGAGCCCTTGGTGGAATGCAGAATGTTCAAAGGATTATAGGCGGCGCAAGGCAGCCTAGAAGAAACTTATCCATAATCAACGTCCCCGGAATTGGATCGATTATAAGTTTCTTGCAGCTACCTTCAAGCGCACAGTCGCTAGGGCAAAAGAAAAATATGATGAAGAGAATTATGACCATCTATCAAAATCTAATAACAGACAAGCCTTGTTTCGCTTTCTGAGGTCAAGGAACAGGCTGCCACCGCCTAACAACATTCCCTCTAATGTGCTGACTCCAGTAGAGCTTGCCAGGTCATTAGAAGAAATTGGCAAAGGCTTGGAACACCGTTTTTCGACAGCGCTCTCTCGCCCACAACTGCTTGGGAATCACTATGATGATTTCCTTAATGTCTCGGTTTCTGAGCTCTCCCAGGTGATAAATCGGTTACCTTCTGCAGCTCCTGGTCCTCACCGTGTCACCTCTGCGATGATTAAAATACTGTTCGACGAATCCCCCAATGCTATATTGGAGCTGGTAAATTACTCTATTAGAACCCCATGGATCCCGGATGTATGGCGTGTTTCCAAAATTATCCCGGTGCTTAAAAAGCCAGGCGAAGGGTTGGTCTTGAACAACATTCGACCAATTTCATTGACATCGAATCTGGTGAAATCGGTTGAACGCGTGCTGTACGGACGAATCATGCCCATTATTACTGAAAAGGGACTTCTTAACCCCTGTCAGATTGGTTTCAAGCCTGGGTGCTCTATATGGTGTGCGCATACTGACCTCGGAAGCCGTGTCCGACTAGCGCGCCGGCGTCGACAGTATGCTGCGCTGGTAACTCTGGACATCTCGAAAGCATATGACAGTGTCGAACATGGGCCTCTGATGTACAGACTACGTGCTCTGGGCTTGCCAAGTTATTTTGTGGAATGGGTGTCAGCTTTCCTGGCTGACAGAGAATTTTATTGTTGTCAACGCGGAGTTTCTACAAGGAAATTTCATCAATCTAGAGATGTGCCTCAAGGTGCAGTTCTCTCCCCTGTTCTATTCAACCTCTTACTCAGTTCGATTCCGACTTCCCCTGACGTGACTACGTACGTGTATGCAGACGATATAGCTTTCTTTGCTGCTGCGAGTTATTTACATTCTGTGTATATGGTTTTACAGTCATATTTAAATTCCCTTGACCGATGGTTATCTGAATTACACTTAAGTCTTAATGTAAACAAGTGCGCTTTGTTACCTTTTCCGGTTACTCAACAGGTACACATTTCATTGTCTTATCGTCATCATGTCATTCCTCAGGTATGTTCCCTAAAGTATCTCGGGGTAACTTATGACTCCTCTCTCTCTTGGCGGTCACATATAGATCAGATTGCTGCGAAAGGGATTCGGGCGGTAGGCCTTCTGCGAAGGATGAGTAGCCCTCGCTGCGGTATGCGCAGACATGCTCTGCTGCTGATTTATAAAATGTGTATCCGGCCAATCTTGGAATTCGGTTGCGTTTTGTTTTCTGGAGCAGCTGCATACAAAATGCGCCCACTTCTGCTCTTAGAGCGAGAAGCTCTGCGCCTGTGTTTGGGTCTCCCTAAATACGTGGCAAACAATGTTTTGTATCTGGAAGCGCGGGTGCCGTCTCTTACTGCAAGGTTTCGCCTTTTGACAGTAAAAACGTTTTTAAAGTTTTGCGACTCGGAGCAGCATGCATCCGAGTTGATCTTCCTAGGGCAGCGAGCGGAGTTCTTGGGTGTCGGATGGTCTCGCCTTCAAACTCCCCAAATCTGTTTCGTTGAATCTTTGCTGGGCCCACTCAACGTGCGAATACCTGAAATTGTTCCGGTGCGGTCAATTCCTTCAAATGTGTCTATCATCTACGATGACATTTATCCACGTAATGCAAAACTACTGCCTTTCTCATGGTTAAATGTTATGTTGCAGGATTATTTGTCGACCTTCAGCTGACATGTTGCAATTGCGACTGATGGCTCGGTGTGTGCAGAAAAGGCAGGGGTAGGTATTTACTCCCAGTCCCTTGACTGGTCTTTTTCTCTCCGTCTCCAAGATTTCACTCCTATCTATCTGGCTGAGTTTCTAGCAGTGGTTCTCGCTCTGCGCAAGGTACCAATTTCTTTATCAGCAGTAATAATAATTACGGACTCGTTATCTTTATGCACTTCCCTCTCGGCGTCCACTGAATCGCAGCTCTTTCGGATTCTAAAATTCCTGATCCCTCCACACATCACATCAATTCGATTTCTTTCGGTTCCTGGGCACAGGGGTCTTCTATTAAATGAATCAGCTGATGCTTTAGCGAAGACAGCCCTGAGTGGACCGATTGTTGACCCGCTTCCAACAACTGCTTACATCACGGCGGCACGCTTTCGACGGTACACTGTAATGAACGAATTGGGCGCATCAGCGCTTACTTCCTTGGACGACTTCCAGCACCTACTGTTCCCTTGGAGAAGCTCAGTCTGGCGATCGCGCAATCTTGAAGTTTCCTTCACGAGGCTTCGTTGCCGGGTGCCGCAACTAAATTTTTACCTCTACAGGCCTGGTCTGGCGATCTCCATATTGTGTCCGTATTGTGCGGAGCCGGAAACAATAGAGCACTTTCTTCTTTTTTGCCGTCGCTACTCATCGATAGGAGGCGACTATTAGAAGTTCCAATACAGAATCTCAGTTTGCGCCTGTCTTCTGCGGTTGTTCTGTCTCTTGGCGCTTCTATGCTTGGCCATACCAATGGGAATGTTTGCTCTGCCGTTCAAAATTATCTACTAGAATCAAAACGTCTACCTCCATGAGTTTTTGTCCTGCCCATCCCATTATCAGCTTCTGTATTTCGGTTTTTACAACCACTTATAGTAATCCCTACCCCTTCTTTGCCTAAATTTTAGTTTGTATGACCCCCCTAACCTCCTGCAACCACCTCGGCTACGGAAACTGTGCGATCCAAATTTTTGTAGGTCATCCCATGCTTGCATCATGCAAGTGGTCATTTAAATAGTCACCGCCTGGTTATGGCCAATCCCCCTTGTGGGTATGTGCTATTGTGTGAGGTCAACAACAACAACAAGATGATTGGTGGAGAAGAGAAGGAGGAAACGACGGCGATAAGGCTTACGTGGACTAACGCCAAGGCTATAAGAGGGCGAGGGAGAGCGAGGCACGGGGGGAAGAACAGAGATGTGGAGGCTGCTGCGGGTCAGGGAAACATCGGCTTGAAGAGAGCGACGCCGGCTACTGCTCCGGTGAGCTCGCGTTCTACGACATCGCATCGTGGACTTCCTGCCGTGCCTGAGCCGTTCCGGGGAGTCAACAGAGGACGCTACCACCTGCTACGGCCAGGGGTGTCTCCAGCGCTGTTGCCACCCATCCGGGTGGTGCCCCCGACGCCAACAACACCGGCATCACCTCCACGGGCGCTTGGACCGGGAGCTTATACGACGCAGCCAGCGACGCCGCCAGCAACGCCAGCCCAAGCACGCCGAACGCCGCCTCGACACCGGCTACGGGATTCATACAACGCCGCAGCCGTACCGAACCAACCGTGAGCACGAACGCCGACCGCTAATAGTAGAACGCTAGTAGTAGACGCTTGTAGCAGTGTGCCCGGGTCGTGTGTATTTATAGCCTTTGTGTGTTGTGTTAGTTTTGTTAGTTTTGTGTTCTAGTGTGTGTGTCACGTAGGGTGTATTAAATGTGCGTTTGTGTGGGTACACCCGTCTCCTAGTCCATTCTTTCAGCCCGAGTGTTCTCCGGAGAGATCCATGACACAGCGTCGATGCTTTGCGCAAACTTTAGCCACATGCCCAAACCGTTGGCTTCTTAAACACCGTGGAGGTGCTTCAGTGAAATCGGCAACTGCGTGTTTTGTGAATCCCAGATCATAATTTTCGAGGCGCTCTGGGTTGGGAGTGAATGTCAACACGATAGAGTTGGTACGTTTCGCAGCCCATTCTTTTCATGGAGGCTCCACACGACGCACAAGTCGTTTCACTTGCAGAACACCTTGTGGTTTCAAATAATCAAGTAGGTCGCTTTCTGAATACCACTTTGGTACGCCCTTAATAACACAGGTGTTCTTCGCGTAGGAATGGGGCAACCGCACGTTAACTTATACGTCTAAAATCTGAGAGCTCTGCAGGAGCTGGTGAACCTGCTCTTCTGTCGAGACATTCTGCTGAAGAGCCCCTTGCATGGTGAACCGACTACGAATCGCAGCTGATTCCAGCAGTGATTGGATAGCCGCGAAAAGCAAGATGAGATGCCTCTTTCTTTGGTCTTCGCCTTTGGTCCTGAGGGTAATTCAGGCAATAAATAAATAAATAAATAAATAAATAAATAAATAAATAAACAAACAAATAAATAAATAAATAAATAAATAAATAAATAAATAAATAAATAAATAAATAAATAAAGGGTCTCGTTTCGCGTCGCAACATGAAATATTTAAGCTATTTCAATAAAGGAACCCGATATCAAATACGGCAGCGTCAACATGCGTATTTGGTAGGAAAGACACACCCGATGTTTTCAGCTCTCCAAATTCGCTAAAGCTGGTCCCAACGAGTCGAAAACGTAGACTCATCAGGAAACATCACGCAGCACCAGTGCTCTGCGGGCCATGATGGATGTCTTTGTGCAAACAGGAGTCTTGCGTATCGATCAACTGCTTAGATCAGCGGCTTCTGTGACGGTACGCGGCATCGAAGATCAGCTTCGTGGAGACGGCGCCTAATAGTAGACGTGCTGGCAGATAATTCGAACGTGACCTCAATCTCGCGAGCAGTGATGTTGGGTGCATCTGCTGCAGCGGCCGCAACATGCAGGCCTTCATCGTTTCATGTAGCCCGCTGCCTGTGCCCACGAGGAAAGGTTTCAAGCCGTCCCTCGTCGCGGAAGGCCTGGTAAATTCTATTAATTGTAGACAGTGTACGACCTGTTTCCTCTGCAATCCCATGTTGCGGCACACCATGACTGCAAAGAGCAACGATTCGAGCTCTTTGTTCGGGGCTTACACTAGGCATTGTCAGTTTCAAATGACGCCTGAACGATCGGTCCCGTGTATTTGAGCTTTCCTGGTGGCTTTAAAGTTGTGCGCAATAAAAGAAAAAAAAAAGCGATTAGAAACGCCACGTTGCACACCGACCATTTCCAATCGCCCTCCTGCGATGTTCGCACCCCAACCAGATGCTGTTAACATAACATCGGTGGAAGCAAAATGAAAGCGCTGTGCAAGATGAAATCGATGGTAAGCATGAATGTGGTGCTCCAGTGGCAAAGCAAGAAAACGAACGCCAAAGAAAATACAAGTAAACCATCTCAAACCGAAAATTCGCGCCTCTCTCCGATAAGGTCAGGTAGGCGGCCTCAAATGGGACTATCGCCTCGCGTTCCGCTGTTGGCATTTCATTTGACGCCGATAGTACATACTACCACACATCACAATTACCAGGCATCACTTAGAACTTCTAAAATAATTTTCTGAGCCATATGTGATAACAGGGGATTTTAACACACAGTCCTCATTCTGGGGAATTGAGCATACTGATTCCAGGGGACAGCTTATCGAGGATTTTATTCTTTGAAGAAGCATATGTTTATTGAATACAGGAAAAGCCACGTATTGCTGCCCCAGCTCAGGAAAAATGACTTGCCTCTATTTAGCATTTGCATCTTCATCGGTTTTTAATAGTTTTGTTTGGGATGTTTTAGACGACCTTCGGGGAAATGACCACTTACCTAGAGTTTTAAAGCTAGCATCAGCTACAACCATCATCCTCACGAGGCCTCGGCGATGGAAAATTCACCTCGCCAATTGGGCACTTTTCAGAACAATGGCCACACCGGAAAATGAATACACCGTAGCCCTCCCTAAAGAAGAAATAAATAGAATATTTGTGACATGCCTAATATCTGCCGCAATAAAAGCTATCCCCACAAACATCTGAAATTGCAAGAAAAACCCAGAAAGTTTGTTTGTCAAATGAATGCAAATTGGCTAAAAAGCAGCAAAACAAGGCATGGGGCAATCGTTCGCAGATGCCCCCACTGCAGGGAATTGCTCACCTTCAAAAGGGCTGGAGCCAAAGCAGGATATATTAGGACGCCACGCAGAAAGGGCGTCATGAAAACAGTACATATCCTCGTTAAACCGCTCAATACTGAAGCGGGTAGACGACTACGACAGTGACCGATTGAACGAATGGAAGGAGACGAAGACGACAACGAAGTTCTGCTGTGTTCTCGGTGTCGCTCGCAGCTGTCCCGTTTGCTTGTGTAAATAACTGTAAATATATTTTTTTCATGGTACTCTGTCTCTCCAGTGTGTGACGTCACACTAAAACGCTTTCGAAAAACCTATACACCACGTGAGCATATATTACACGAATATATCACCCTGCAAGAAAAATACAGAAAATTATGGTGCATTTCATGCTTATGGGCCAAACACTCATGCTCCAGTTGTAAGCGCAGTAATACAAGAAAAAATAAAATGCAGTACGACTGCCCCCATGTCCTAAAGTTTTCAATGCTGGCTGTTGTGCCATTTGTGTTGCGGGCGCAGAAAATAACAAATGAAAACATCAAAAGCAGCGTCATTTTTACTGATCCACTGAGCGTCCTTACCGCATTAAACTCCAAAAATGACACGGAGCCACTGATAGGAAGCATTTTGCTCAATATAGTGAAGGTCACGACACATAAACATGCTATAAAATTCTTCTGGGTTCCCAGTCACGTTGGCATTAGGGACAATGAGTGAGCAGACATGTGTGCTGCACATGCCAGAAACATGGAAATAAAACATGCGAACTTGCCACCTAGGGATTACATGAAGCTAGTAGGTAGCAAACTATGAACCAAATGGCAATCTTCTTGGGAAAATGAAGCAAGCAACAAGCTAAATTCTATAAACCCCATTATAGAAGAATGGAAATCATGCTGCCATAAACAGCGTTTTATGGAAGTAATTTTATGTCGTTTACGCATAGGTCACACACACATCACCCATAGATTCTCAATAGCAAAAAAAAAAGACCAACCTGTATGTGAAATGTGTGGTGATAAGCTCAGAGTTCATTACGTTTTAATCTCGTGTTCGCATCTCGAAGAACTTAGCAAAAATGTTTTTACCGTATTTTACAACGAACACATTCCATTTCATCCTGCATTGCATTTAGGCGGACAAGCACTCGTCGATTTTTCTCTTGTTCGTAAGTTTCTGAAAAAGCCAATGTTTTAAATCTAGTGTAATATCTTAGTATCTATGCACTTAATGTAACAGTACAACTAACCTCGTGTTTGGCGCATGATAGACACAGTTGCTTATGCGCATAAAACCACATATAACTAAGTGACTAACAAGATGCCAGCACCACTGAAATCTGCACCGGCTCCCAAGCGGTATACCGTCATTATCAGCAAAGCGTTATCGCACCAACCGCCCTATGCATTGTCTCATCAGGACACCAGCTTAAACAATAGATGACCCTCACGTGGGTTTCTGGCCATACCTCGATCCTCAGCATGACTCTGCTCAACATGTGGGGCGGTCAAGGCCACCCTCGTGCACTACATGTGGCAATGCCCCCTACCCATCGCAGTTCCCCCCATATCCAACCCATCCCTCTACACATGGAAGCCCGCTCTCCGAGCTGTTCAACCAGCTGGCCAAACATGGCTAGTGGACGGAGCTCTATGTTAGGACCTGGCCCGTGGAATCTTGGACAATTAGCAGGCAATCCTTGAATACCTTTTGTTCTTTTCTTTAAATAAAATTCTTCTTTCTCCTTCTCCTCCTCCATACGAACTAACGTCTGCTAGAAGCAATACTCATTTGGAGTTACTGAGAAACATGAGCAGTGCTCATATATAGGTCCCTCGAAATTAGACCTTCCGCATTTAAAAATAAAGATGCTATAAAACTGCACATAAGCTGTTTTCGAACGCAGGTAATGCGATCAGGCGGAAGCAAATGGAGTGCATTGTTGCCGCTGTTTCTAACTATAACGAAGAAATAATATTTTGTAGTGACTGCAGCCGGAGTCCATCTTCATAATGTTACGTAATAGCAACGGTATTCAGCGAGGCCAAGGGCCGCGAACCTGAGACAGCCGAACTGCTCACAAAATATCACAAGAGTGCACCACTGCGTCGTCGTCGTTTTCAAAAATACTTCGCCGTCCTCAAATCGTGTGTACCGATATTATAAACTTAGAGGCGGTCGCATTCCTGGAGTACGACATTCGGCAGATTTTTTCTAGCGCGCGTATGTTCCGACATACACATCGCTGAAATTTTAGATCCATCCGTGTAATTACACATGAAAGGCGGTGACAACTGGCGCAGAACAACTCTTAGAGCCTTCCATGCGTATCACGGCTGTTTTATGGCATTTCGTCTGCAAACGACGTTAAGAGACAGGTGAAGCTGATAACTGTTCCCCTTTCACATTGGGCGGTCAGAACTAAAGAAATGCTCTACTGAACTGCTTCGCCACCGAGTATACTTTGATAAGATGAGTCGATACGCTGCAGATATGCACGGAAATATTATCGCCTCATTTTGTAAGTGCAGTAAATTAGCACCAAAAAAGGGCGTTTATACACACACTGAATAGCTTAGCTTGCTTTATTTCCAAGTGTTTGGCTAGAACAGTGTGTCTCTAACCCACTTGAGCGCAAACATTGCAATCGCCGGGTCTTCTGGGAAGATCCTGTGCTTCTTGGCGCATTCCTGCAATGAGGATAAGAGGATTCTCTCAGCGACAATATTCTACTCATAGTCATGTCAAAAAACGAGATGTTCATTGTGCCTAATACATGAAAACACAGAATATATGCCGCATGTGAAACTCACTTTGCAATGCGAGCCAATCTCAGACAGGCACTACTGTTATGTCCAGGGGTAGCATTACGGATCAGATTAACGCGCGCGTATTGCTTTGTAGTCAATTTGCAAAATGTGTTCTAGCCTATCTTCTATTGAGTGCTCTCGTTTTACAGCGAAAGCTGCTAGGCGCCCGTCCCTGGCTTTCACCTCACCGTAGGCATGGGTACGTTAATGTCATAGTCACGTTACCTTATGCCACCGTCAATCTGCGCCGCATAAGACTACGGGTGGCTCTGTTTTGAACAGCCGCCTGCCAGGGCAGGGGTGCATCCGTTGACCACTGCATCGGTGCACCAAGAATACCACCTTTGTCCCTAAAGTTCTGAGATTGATTAATTTCATTCTCTACACATGATTCCCTAAAACAAATGTTGGTGCGTATGTGTAGCGCCGTCTTTTCAGGGTAAGCTGAGAAATTTTTCTTAATTGCTGTGGCAGCCGTTAGATGGCACTACATGTAGAAAATACGTGGTCACTAGTCTGCGCATTCTACTGTGAGTGAATGTGGAAAGATGGACGTCCACCTGGAGCAGCGTGTAAACATAAACTTCTGTGTGAAGCTTGGCAAGACAGCCACACAGACGTATGAGCTCATTCGTGACGCCTACGGCCACGAGACATTATCGCGGGCGCGAGTTTTCGACTGGCACAAATGGTTCGTTTCGGGGAGAACGTCGGTGGAAGACGACGAAAGGCAGGGACGCCCTTAAACCTCACGGAATGAAAACAACGTAGCTCGGAGCACGGAAATCATACAGCAAGACCGCACCATTACAGTCCGCATGCTGTCTGATGCTCTCGACATTAGTAAGACAACATGCCACCGTGTTTTGCGTGAGAACTTGGGGAAACGAAAGCTGAATGCCAGGCTTGTGCCGCACTCCCTCACACTGGACGAGAAGGACACGCGGGCATCAGTGAGCACTGATTTGCTCTCCGAGGCAGATAAGGATGCTGCATTTGTCGACAGCATGATTGCTGAAAGCGAAACATGGTGTTTTCAATACGATCCCCAAACAAAGACGCAGAGCGCCGAATTGCGGTCCTCTAGCTCTCCGGCGTCGAGAAAGGTGCGGTGACAGAAGACCAAAACAAAGACCATTCTGATAGTTTTTTGATGCCAGAGGTTTTAAACACCAGAAGTTCATCCCACAAGGGCACGCGCTGAATCAGGAGTTTTATATCCGCGTGCTCGAACGCTTGCGTGATGCAGTGCGACGCCGTCGCCCTGATTAATGGGCATCTGGACAATGGAGCCTTCTCTACAATAACGCAAGGCCGCACACTGCTCTCAGCGTCACAAAATTTTTCGTCAAGCACGGCATTCTTGCACTTGCCCATCCGCTATACTCGCCCGACCTCTCGCCATGCGGTTTTTTTCTGTTTCCTCCTCTGAAGAGAGGTCTAAAAGGTCGCTGGATGGAGAGCGTGGAGACCATTTAAGACGCCACAACAAAGGAGCAGGCACCCCTGTGAAAAGAAGCGTTTTTGAGCTGTTTCCAAGACTTCAAGAAGCGTTGTAAGCTGTGTATAGACTTCAAGGGAGACTATTTAGAAGGAATGGTGCACAAATGATTTCAATGTTAAGCGCATTTTTTAATGGACTCAGTCTCGGAACTTTACGGACAAAGGTGGCGTATCCCCAAAACTAAACGCCTAAACAGCTATTGTTGAACATCGTGTTACACAGTCTAAACCATTCGGTGAGTTTTTTTTATCCTTACTGTGAAATTTTAAAAGGTCTCTCAAAATATCCAAGCCTGCGCTGCTTGGGCAAACAAAACAGGGACGTGTTAGACAATCAGAGACAACAGAAACAGCCTTTAAAATAACAATATTTCAACGAGCCGAATCCCAAGAACTTCTTATCTCTCAAAAGACTTATCATGAATCAAACTAGTCGTCGCACACAAACAAACGAGTGCGGGCTAGTGCCTAAAGAGCAACAGTAAATTAAGGTGGGGACCAATAATAAAAAAGGGTGAAGACATGCGTACACTCCAACAAAACACAAGAAGACCTCTTTAACGCCTCTAAAGTTCTCTAAATGATATTCAATACGTTCCCACTACATGCGCGTGGATCGTCCTTGTGTACATGTGGACTCACTTTCCGCACGGACTTCTTGCGTACTGGGCTTTCATGGGACTCTAATTCCTGTGTAATTTATGCATGCTTTTGTCTGCGTGTACTTGTGTCGGTGTTTTCTAATGAATATCTTGCAATTAGCCATTCTCTGTCAGCTCTACTGGCGTCTACCTCTCTGCTCTCCATCATCAGCCGCCAATATCACCAAATAGGTTGAAAAAAATTGAGAATTCGTTTTTTAGATAGGAAATGTCGCAGTGTCTGTCTCACAACTCGGTGGATACCTGAACAGCGATGTAAGAAAGAGGATAAAAGAGAGAGTGAGAGAGAATATGAAGCAAAAGGTGCCGTTGTGAAAGGGCTCCGGAATAATTTCCCAATGAGTGGGGAAGTTTCAGTGGCCGCTACCCGTTTCTGCTTTTTTTCCTCAATAAACGCCCAAGTATGACCGCATTATATATCGAATGAACTTTTTATCCGAGCCACGCCATAGTAAATAATACAGCTTTATACGCAACCACTGGACACCATCCAGAATCCAGTCATCTTTAAGCATATACTCTCATCTGACTCCATACTCTCACTGCCCACGCCTAATAAACACCCCACACCTGTCGTTACGGCGTCCGGCCGCTATCAGCTTCAGCGTCGAAACGGAGTGCCGACGCTATCAGGGACTCCTCGACGAGCAGCGTGGTTTTTGCGCAAGCCCAGAAGCGAAAGGGGCCCCCTGCTTTAATGCAGCCAAATTTATACAGGAACCATGACGTCGCGATTTTGACGGGACTTGCATACACACGCTTGCCAGCACATTCCCTGTATTGAACAATATCAGAAATTCCGTTAGCATGCATATGACGGCACGAACTACATCACAGAAAAATTTGCAGAGATCTATAAAGAGTAAACAACAGCTTGATTATATTTGGAAAACAATCCACATGGCACCGGCTGAGTACGCACACGCAAAAAAAAAGATCATTCATCATGTCTCCTCGGAACGGGAGAGGAACCAGTCTTCGCCACCTTGTCACTGGGCGATCACATGCCAATTTTGCTGGCTGCAGGAAGATATAATGGTGTCCAGCAGAAGTTGACTCCGGTTAAAGCAGTTCAGGAGATTAATCTGCGCACACTGAAACTCTTTTCTGAAAAACTCAGAGGGAATTGAATGGAAAAACATTTTCTCATGTCTACGCCGGTGAGGCTTATGATTATTTTCAAGAGACGTCTTGTTCTGTCTATAAAAAGCATTTCCCCTATAAAGAGTAAGAAAACCCAAACGAGCTCGAAAGGCATGGCTAACTTCCAAACTACTCAGAATAATTAGGAAAAAGCAAAAACTGTTTAAAGTTCTTGAAAAACAGAAGCCAGGATTCACTACAAGAGTTCAGGCGACACAGAAAGTCCAAATAGTGCCTTAAGAGAAGCAAAACGCGACTACTTTGAAAATATCTTTGATGGTACAGTCGATGTGGAAAACATTTGGCAGTAACCTCTCTTCATTTAAAATCCCCGCAGATCCACCTCAGATACTAAAGAGCTAATAATGAATAATGAGCAGCTGAGTTGCAAAATATTGCCTAATAAGTTTAGCAAATACTTCGCGTCTCTTATCGATAGCAGATATAACGATAGACCACTGCGTAACCTAAGCCCACCGTTGCAATCATTAATATTTCTTATTCCGACCGACGAGACTCAGGTACTAAATGTGTTCATGCAGATTAAAACACAAAGTGCGAGGACATCTGTGGCTTAAAAATGCAACCAGTCATATTTGTTCTCGACCTGATCACACCATGTATAAGCTACGTTTATAACCTTCTTCCAAGCACGGGCATGTTCCGGAAAAATATAAAGCATGCTGCACAAATATATAAAGCATGTTGCACAAAAATGAAGAAAAAAATAACCTAGGCAACTACAGACCAATTTCAATATTGGTTGGGCAGGGGCTGCAGGTGGATTGGGTTCAGAAAGCTGGCCGGAGCTTTCTGAACCCAATCCAACTGCAGCTCCTGCCCAACCGTCGTACAGCAATAAAGTGCGCAAGGATCGCCGTCGCCTTCAAGCAACACAAAAGCACAGCATACTGGAACCTCTGTCTGAGGACATGGCCGCAGTTGACGACCAAATTGCACGCCTTTTGGCCGAGGTCTCTAAGCTACGGCGACGCCGTGAACTGCTTGCTCGCCGTAGACAACCAGCGGAATCCCACTCCACGCCAATCAATGCTACAGCGCATTCAACTACGTCCAGCCCTGATGCGTTTTTCGCAGACTCTACCAGGTCTTCTGCAGCACTGCAGGATAACTCAAAAACATCCCTCCTCCGATTTATGGTAAACCAGTTATCTAACCTGACATCAGTTCTATTACAACGCTTGGAAGCCTAATCGAAAATGGCGAGTACATGTTGTGGTGGTGAGCTCCAATGAAACTGCAGAGGCCTCTCCACAAAGGTGGGAAAGCTCAAATCTCGACTTCGCATGAACAAGCTCCATGCGTGGGCCCTGCTACTGCAGGAGACCAATGCCTTGCCATCCATTCCGGGGTTTAATGGATACATGTCTCCTTCAATGAACGACCGTCGTGTGCACACTGTGACACCTCCGGGGAAGGCGGCGGTGTACGTTGATGCGCGTTTTCCTCAAGTTCGCCTCTCTCTAGAAAACTGGTGCACCTCATATCAAGAGGTAGTCGAAGTGGCTGTGAAGCTTCCCAAGGTAACTGTTGTGGTCGTGTCATACTCCGCAAGACCCGCCGGTGGAGCTCCCTCCCGCATTAATTTGGGGTGGTTATTAACTCTACGACGACAGCACCCAGGGTGGCCTGTTTTAGTCGGTGGTGACTTTAACGTCCCTCATCCGGAATGGGGGAACCCCACTTCAAGCCCCCGTGGTAGGCGTGGGCGGGACGCATTCGCAGATGCGCTGTTTGTTATACTGAACCATCCAGATTCATCAACGCGGACTGTGCGCCATGCTCGCAGTCCAACATATGCTCCTGACCTTACGTGGTGGTCAGGACCAGGGACTCCATCGTGGAACTTGGAGCCAGACTGCTGGGGTAGTGACCACCATCCTATCATCATCGGTCTCCATCCATCGAGGGCCCGCGGATTACGCCGTGGGTGTTCTGTGGTCAATTGGGACAGGTTTCGCACCACCGTCGAAGATCTCTCTCTGCCATCATCTACACTACTTGTGGACTGCTTACAAACTGCGCTGAATAAGGCTACTGCTGTCACCTGGACGGACGTGAATCGACCGGCGCCGGATGTTGGTCTGCTTAACCTGTGGGCTGCTCGCCGACAAGAGGAGATGGCAGCTTCCCGTCGTCCTGACGCAGCGGCCACAGCATGCTTCGCAGCTAACCTAGCTTCGGATGATTTCGCCAGAGAGGCAGCGCGGAAGTTTTTCTCCAAGTATTATGTGTTGCCTCCAAAGGTCATAGGAGCCCCCTTGGCTGCCATTCCAGCATGTGCCGATAAGCTCCCATCTGCAGCCGACGCCGAGGGAATAGCAACCCCATTTTCAATGCCCGAGTTGCTTGCAGCAATAGACGAGGCCCGTAGGAAGACTGCGCCCGGTCCGGACTCCATTCCGTACGAGGTTTACAAGAACTTAAGTTCCGCTGTACTGCCTCAACTCCTCGCCACCATTAACAAGGTATGGATAGAAGGCGTCGTACCAGAAACTTGGAAATCGGCTATTGTGATCCCCATACCAAAGCCGGGGGAAGCCGCCGACAGACCTCGGAAAGTTCCGGCTTATATCGCTTACGCCAACATTATGCAAGCTTAGTGAAAAAATGCTTGCCACAAGACTGTCGTGGTGGCTTGAGCACCATGGTTTCTACCATCCCGCCCAAATTGGTTTTCGTACGATCACAGAAGATGGACTGGCTGTCTTGGCGTCAGCAGTTCTCGCCTTAACTAACAGCCACAATGTACGTACTGTACTGCCCATGGACGTTGAAAAGGCATACGATAATATCAGTCATGCTGCCATCCCGGAATCGCTTGACATGCTGCATTTCCTCGTTAGAGTGCGCAATTTTATTAAATCCTTCCTTGAAGGCCGACACTTTGCCGTACGCCTCAGTGGTGAGGCCATCGGATCATTTGTGCCTCTTCGCGGCGTTCCTCAAGGATCGGCGTTGTCGCCAACTATATTTAATATTGCTTTTATCCTCCATGCTTGCGCTTGCATGATGTCTCCGAGATTAAGTTCTTATTTTATGCTTATGACATAACGGTGTGGAGCACTCACAAGGACCTGATGACTCAAGCAGCTGGCCTACAATCAGCCATAGATATTACGTCGACTTTTGCTTCTTCAATTGGTTTGCAGCTTTCAGTGAGCAAAAGCACGTTGGTGTCAGTCCCCAACCGCTGGGGGCGCCGTAAACTTGCTGCAACACGAATTCGTCTCCATCTATCCGGAAATCCTATTCAAGAAAGTTCGACCGTAAAAAATATTGGGCTTGACAATACACGAGTCAGGAACGGGCACTGCTTGGCTTTTTCGGGCTAAAAAGCAAGCAATACAGGCGTTAGGTCTGATTAGACGCATTGCTCCTTAAACCGGCGGAGCCCGCTCTCTTGTTGCACGACAGTTGGTGCGGGCGGTTGTGCAATGGCGCCTCGTTTACCAAGCCCAATTCCAGCATTTGACGAGGGCTCAATGCGATTGTCTAGAAGCTGTTAATCGAGAGGCAATGAGGGTCATCACTTGCCTTCCCCGCATTACCCGATCGTGGCGCTCCAAGAACATCCGCAGCTGAATACACTTGATGAGCTGGTGCAGCAACGACGCGATGCTCGCCGCCTAAAGTCAAACCTTACACACACCACGTGTGCACTCAGGGCAGGTGCTTCATCGCACTCCATTCTACAGCCGCCCCCGCCAGTTCTTCTTCCCTGGCGTTTTGTGCAGCTAAGCGACAACAAACCAGCTGATCTACGTCGGCCATCATCTACCTGCGTGTCGTTGTCGTTTCGCGACCGAATTATTGAGCAAGACGCCAATCTGCCGCATGGCTCCATCGTTATGTACGTTGACGCAAGCATTCAGGCTTTCGAAACAACAAGAGCAGTTTACTGTCCTTGCAAGCCTGCTCTGAACAAAACGACATGGTTTTGCCTCTAAGAACCTCCTTCCTCCTTCTGTGCGGAGATGCTTGCGGTTCAAGAGGCGCTTTGCTCTGTGGCCGCCGTTCCCATGCTACCCACGGCCGCATTGTCATTCGCACCGACGCCCTTCACGTCACACGCCTACTACGACGAGTCACACTCCAGAAATCTGCCAAGACATCCATCGTCTAGCGGCACGCATCCCACAGCAAATCCGTATTGAGTGGGTCCCGCGTGACCTCCTGAGCGCTCAAAGCCGCGCAGATTCTGCGACGCGCCTTTCGACCCCAACCTCGTCTTTGCCTCGAATCCTCACTCTGGATGACAGCACCCTCCTCTTAACAAGAAAGGAACACCTCCGGCGCCACACACGTGCTCTAATCCCTCCGTGTACGGTAACCCTCCCCCGTGGTCTTACCCGTGCAGAGGAGGTTGCGCTTCGGAGGATACGGGTCGGGGTTGCCCTAACTCCAGCTGTGACACGCAAGTGGCCGCATTTCAAAGATTTATATCCCCGCCCCGGGTGTCCAGTCTGCAAGAACAGAGACTGTGAGGCGGATATCCACCACCTGTTGTGGGACTGCCCGGCGCTGAAGCCGACGAGAATTCGGCACCTGGCGTAAGTGGGACTCTCACCGGACAATCCGGATTCATATATTGCATGGACACAGGGTCCATATGATCGTTCACTTCTTGATTTCATCAGATCAGCTCAACTTTTTTCATTTATTTAAGCATGTTACTCATCTTTCACTTCATAGTTTTTATGCCATGAAGCAATAATCATCGCTTCAAAAAAAATTTCAATATTACCTGTGTTTTCAAGGAGGAGGAGGAAGAGGAATAATTAGAAAGGCAGGGAGGTTAACCGGAAGAATAATCGGTTTACTGCCCTACACGCGGCACTCGAAAAAATAATTTTACTCAGCATGCTCACATTTTTTGATTATCGCTCGCTGATCCCAGTTTCACAACACGATTTTAGCCTTGGTCTCTCCACAGAAACCACCTTACTATGTTAAAAAGAACTAATTTTGCAAAATAAAAACAGCAAAAAGTTAACACTGTCGGTTTTCGTTGATTTTTCGAAGGCCTGTGACAGGCTAAACCTTAATACACTCCGAGAAAAACTCTTCGTTTACAGTGTTCGAGGCGCTGCCGCCGAATTAATAAATAGCTATTTCAGGGATCGATTCCAGTCTGTATGTATAAATCAAGAACTATCGAGCTCGGAGATGATTAAATGTGGTGTGTGTCAAGGCAGTATTTTCGGGCCTTTGTTATTTATCATCTACATTAACGACATTGTGAACATTGGTGACTCAGCCAATACGTAATGTACGCAGAAGACACTACCATTTTTTGTGGGTTTGCTGGAACTGATGGAGACGACCTTGTGAAAGCAGCAAACCAAACACTTGGAAAATTATATTTATGGTCACCTGAAAATTCATTACAAATCAATTGTGCCAAAACCAAAGCGGTCCTTTTTGTGCGAAATCAACGTAATGTAATACCTCCAATCTCCTGCTTAAAAATGACTCTGTAATCGAATTTTCTTCCACTGTTAAATAAATTCTGATTTTTTTTTCATTCGTTCATGCTTTGGGACCATCATACTGATTTCCTGCGCACTACACGTTTTCAGGTTTTAGGTATGCTAAGAAAACGTCGACATTTTCTTCGAGCACATCTAATGCGCTTACTGTACAGCGCACTTTTCGACTCACAGCTGCGTTATTGCTATCTAGGCTGGGGAAACAACACAAAAAGAGCTCTCCAAAAGCTGGTCATTATGCAGGAGAATGCCCTACCCGCAGTTGCAAATCAGCCTAGTCATGCCCACACTCATTGTCGTTTCGCTAAATATCAATTAAAGTTAATATGCTCTATGTGTACAGCTTCTGTTAACTCTAAAATCAGAAATGCATAAAAGGCGCTCAACCCTGCATAAAACAGAAAAATTAAAAGAAAATACTTCGCCTCACCTTGCGCGATACCCACAAATGTGATTCGTATCGGCACCTCGCACAAATTACGGCATACAGATTATTTGTTTGTCTTCCACAAGCACTCAATTAACAACACATCACTGCAGAAAACCTGCGTACATTACAAAGAGAAAGAGTTGGTCGCTGTGATCGCATCAGGGAACTGCGAATGATGTTTTTTTAGTGTATCATTTGTGTAATCATATGACCAGTTTCATCTTGTTTTGATTTTCATTTATTTTCTGCCACTTCATGACACTCTGTTGGTGAATTCTGTTTGGTCATGATTTGCTGTTAATGATATTTTTACTCTGCTGCCGCTGTCGATGGAGATGTACACTCTAATGGAGATGGGGCCTCTCAAGCCACAAAACCTTGGCTCTTTTCTCGCCTTCCTTATTATAGTTTGCTGTACAGCGTTTTTCTCGTATGTTCTATCATGTAAAATTTCCGCCGCGGTTGAACAAAGAAACTCAAACTGAAACTGCAGCTGAAGGCACCTGGGGTTCTTCGTTCGCATTGGGTGGCGAGCACTATACACTGACCGGCGTGTTCCTGTCCGAAACACCCGATTCCTCCTCAATCAGTTCACTGGGGAACTCCCACCTTCCTTCTGCTTTCCGAAAAGTTTGCAAGCGTTTTAGCATTCGTCGATTATAGCGGAGCGTAACAACTTGTTCCATGCGTACCACGAAGGACCGCGGGACAGCTGCCGCATCAACTATAGTGGCCCTGGTTTCCTTGTCTTGAGCCCAGACAGGATCACCGACCTCCAACTAAATGAGATTCCTAGCACGATGACGTTGATTGTAGTAATGCGCTTGCGATTTTCGATTCGAATGACGTTTAGACAGACTATTGAAGGTTAGTTTGGATTTCGGAATGTTAAGGTTTAGATCCACAGTTCTCCTATGTCTGTCTTACCCACTGATCATACTTTGATGTTCATCTCCAGAGTTACTCTGCAAGAGAATGTCATCAGCGAATCGCAGATTATATACGTATTCTCCATTAAATCTTATCCCCAGCGATTCCGAATTCAGGCCTCGGAATACATCCTGTAATCAGGCGGTGAATAGCATCGGTGAAATCGTGTCGCCCTGCCTGGCGCCCTTATTTTTTGGAATTTTATTGCTGACTTTATTGATAACAAGGGAAGCTGTGTAGTTGCTATAGATATCTTGCAGTATTTTCACATAAGGCTCTTCTACACACTGATTCTGCAATGCATGCATAACTGCTGAGGTTTCTACAGAGTGAAATGCTGTCTCGTAATCAATGAAAGCTTTATATACGTGTTGGTTATATTCTGCACATTTCTCTATACCCTGATTGAGAGAGAGAATGTGGCCTATTGTGGAATATCCTTTACAAAAGCCTTCCTGATCATTTGGTTGATTGAATAGTAAGGTTGGCCGGACTATTAGCAATTTCCTTAGTAAAGTACCTTGTAGGCAACGGTACGTAAGCTGATTGATCTGTAATTTTCCAAGCCCTTGATATCTCCTTTTGTTATGGATTAAGGTAATGTTTGCAATCTTCCAAGCTTCTGGTGCGCTAGAGATAAAAATGCATTGCGTATACAGGGTGGCTAGTTTTTATAGCACAATCTCACTTCCATCCTTCAAGTGCTTTGCTGTTACCTGATCCTCACCAGCTGCTTGCCCCCTTTTTATTCCTCCTAACGCTTCCTTAACTTCCTCTTTTGTTACTGACTGGATTGCCCATTGATGTGCGCTACAGTCTATCTCATTAACGTTCTGGTTACATTCGCTACTGTTTAGATTTGTGCGGAACTCTCCGTCTTCTTTAACCATATTATACATACTGCTAATGAGATTGTCTATGTTGCGGATGACATTGCCTCTGTTGCGGTCGCCGGGGCTGCCTTGATCCCGGGCTCTGTTCGGTAGCGTTTCCGAGCCTCCAGGCTGAGGATAGGTAGAACTTGAAGTTTGGGAAAACGAAAACAAGCGGGTTGACTGGCACTTTGAAGAAACTGATTTACATATATAAGAAAGAGCAAACATTCAATAATTCAAGAGTTTATGCGTCGACCGACTGTATGAACCTTGTCGCCAGGGCCCGAAGTGTTCGTTCTCACTCGGCACGCTCCTGAAATCTCCTAAGGTCCACCCCTCACCTGGCGGTGGCCCATACAATACGTGGCCCATTTCTTCAAGATGGAAAAACTTGCACAGCTCGTAGCAAGCGGAGGCACTAGTTGCAGAGTGCACGCGTGGGAACTGGCAAGGAGGAATCGAAAGTCCGCAGCTATTTCGCAATGTGGTGCAATAGTATTGCTTGCGGCACGCTCTCTCCTTAGGGGGCCGGCTCCTGTCGAACACGGTTAATTAGCTGAAGACAACGTTCCCCTATTGCCCTGTCGTCTGTCCATCGTCGGTCGCTGCCTCAGGCGTCTTCCCCCCCCCCCCCTGGAGCCAAGCGTGGAAAATTGTCTGCAGGTAATTTCACAGCCAGGCATCTTTTTTTTTGTGGGGTCATCGGATGGTAAAACGATGTGTCGCCAGCAGTGTTGTAACAGTTTCCTGCCCCGCCAGACGATGTTCGGCGTGTAGCAGTCGCCGCTGCTACACAAAGAGACGACTTATTTGCTTGCAGAAGAACCAACACTGCTCATTCGGTAGTAACAATGTCTTCATTGACGTTGACCAGATTCTTTGAGGCGTCTCTCAAGCTTCAACCACATGCCCAAGCAAGCACTAAACTCGCCTCCAAGAAAACCAGCTCAAAAGAGGGGTTGATACTATCTGGTTACTATAGCTGTTGGAGAAAATCCCACACTGAAAACTCTCAGGACCCATGTGTGCTGAGAAAAGCAAACATACTACTACACACATTCACGTACATAAACGCGCGAAATAAAAACTTAAGTAGCAATTTCGAAAACCAGAAGAGCACTCGGACTGCTTAGAAAAAACAGCTAAGAGCGTCCCTGTTTGCATTCAAATTGCTCTTCTTCTACTTTATGTCGATATTATACTCCTTTAGAATCACGCTCCACTTCAGAAAGCGATTTTTCTTTGATGTCGTGGTTTGCAGCCAGGAAAGGAGACAATGGTCCGTCTCTCTGCGATGAATTTGGCGCCTTCGAGAGATGCGATTGTAGTTTCTCGATAGCCCAAACAATGCGTGCGCGCTCTTTTTCGGACGAACAGTACACCATCTCACGAGAGCTCAATTTTCGGATCAGGTAGAGCCCGGGATGTTCGTTGCCGTCGTCATCCCTCTGGGAGAGAACGGCTCTTAGCCCTCGATCACTCGCAGCAATGGACAATAGATTCTCGGTCGTAATCCGGAGCTCGCAAAACCAAGTGGCTTATCTGAACTGCCTTCACGTTTAAGAAGGATGCTTGGTTCTTTTCGTCCCAGACTACATTTGTCGGCTCTGTCTTGCGGAGAACATCTGTCAGGAGGCTTGCCAAAGCGGAATAATCACGGATATAGTGAATGTAATATCCCGTAAGCCCTAAGAATGCCCGAATGTCCGTCTTTGTTCTAGGCCATAGGTAGTCTGCTACCGCCGATACCTTAACCTCACTGGGTTTCCTGAAATGTTGGCCTACGTTGTGAACCAAATCGTCGACGGTTTCGTTCTTAATGCCACACTTCTCGACCTTTACAGTGAGCCCAGCTTGACGCAAACGGCTGAGCACTGCTCTCAGATGCAACATATGCTCCGCCCGCGAATCTGAAAAGGCAGCAATGTCGTCCATGTAGGGTACCGAAAATGCCTCACAGCCCTTTAGAACGCTGTCTATTAGATGAGAAAAATAAAATAGAGCATTTTTGAGCCCGAATCTCATCATTGTTGGTTGATAGCTTCCAGTTGGAGTGACGAAAGTTGCGTATCTGCTGGGGGCCCAGTGAGCGGCACTTCCGAGTACACTGGAATAAGTTCTCGACTTACCTGTTCCACTCACTCTTCTATATTCAAGATAGGGTACACTTGATCGTTGGTGACATCATTTAACTTCCGGTAATCTGCTACAGGCCCTGCGTCTTCACTCGGAGCTTCCACCAAGATCACAGGCGAATTGCATTAGCTTTCGGAGAGCTTGATTACTCCTGATTCCAGCATGCGCTTTACCTCCCTATTAAGGATATTTCTCTGGCTTGGACAGAGCCGATAGCACCTTGACCGGACAGGATCCTAGGAAGTTGGTTCAATGTCATGCTCAATAATATTACTTCTGCTCGGCCCGTCTACGCAGCAGTCATCAAACTCTGCTATCAGTTCGCCTAGATCAGACAAGTGAGATTCATTTAGTTCTCCCCTCCGCTCAGTCCTCGTGAGGATTCCGTGCGCGCTGCTGTCTTCTCCGCTTAGGCAGACAAGGGTGTCTTCCATCTCCTCAGGAAGGTTCAGCGTTGGATTTACCGCGGTCTCTATCTGCACGCAAGGCTTTATTAGGTTGCAATGGCAAAAGCGCACTTATTTGCGCCTTCCCGAGGTTTTCACCACGTAGTTGGTGTTAGAGAGCTTGGCAACTACTTCAGCAGGGCCTTTGCACTGCATTTATAGCCTATTCTGCATTGAATCTCTCAGAAGCGTTACCTTGTCACCTATAAAAAACGTCCTTTGGCGGGCTGTTTGATCATGGTAGACCTTAAAGCGAGCCTGGGCTGATTTTATGACAGCCTCCACAAGTTCTTTAGCGTTATGTAGACGATCCAGAAGAGTCAACACGATCTCTACTACCGTCGGCTCCTCTGCGCACCCTTCCCAGGCTCCGTGTACTATTCACAAAAGTGAGTGCTGTAGCCTTTCGCACACAAACTCGGCGGGGCTGAATCCAGTGGATTCATGCGGCACAGACCGGAAAGCGAAACCTTCTGCAGGTAGGCATGCGTCCCAATCACGCTTGTGTTCATAACACAATCCCCTAAGTGCGCGCTTTAGGAGAAAATGCCACCTTTCTACTCTGTCGCTCTGTGAATGATGGATTGAGCGGTGCACTATATTAATGCTAAACCGCTCAAGAAATGAGGTAGTGAGGGAACTAGTGAATACACTACCCTGATCACTTTGCATCTCGGAAGGGAATCCAACTCGGGCAGGGAATGATAACAGTGAATTCACAACACTCTCTGACGTCACCTCGCGCAGTGCAACAGCCTCTGAAAACTGCATGGCAGGGCATAGCGTGGTGAGGATATAACGACATCCTGACTCTGTCACGGGAAGTAGCCCAACTACATCTATCACAAACCACTGAAACGGCTCAGTAATGATCGGTACTAAAACCATTGGTGCTTTCTACTTATCTCGCGCCTTTCCGATACACTATCATGTGTCGCATAAACTTACAAAATGCACCATCTTCTTAAAACATCGAGGACAATTGTAGTAATGCAAAAGCATCTGCTTTGTTTGCCTGATTCCCAGGTGACATGGCCACGAATTGCCATGAGAAAGTCGCTGTATGTCTGGTCGGTACATCCGGGAAACTACTAATTGGCCTCGCTCCACTCCACGCTTATCCTTGTATAAGCGATAAAGCACACCACCTCCCACCTGGAAAGCAATATTCTCTTTTTTTCTCTTACTGGTTCTGTGGAGCTTTCTGATCTCCGGCATGATCGGGTAATTTCGTTGTTCCATACCAAGCTCTTCTTGGTTCGCACTGATCAACGCCGTGAAATGACACTGGCGGCAAAAACAAACACTCTGGGATTTCCTCGTCCTGCGGTTCGTTATGCTTACTCCCAGGCTCACCGGTCTCTGGTGCCTCTATAGCGCGATTTTCTGAAACTTATTCGTTCATTTCTGCCTCAAATTTAACGGCTGTTTCCTCCGCTGTGGAATTCTCAGGAGTAAGGTGCGTTGCAAGTCCTCGCGCCTTCGAACGCGTTAAGGCCTGCGCAACTTCCTCTCCAAATTGGATCCCCTCCTCTCGCAATAGCATATCCGATTTGTTGGAGAACAAATACGGATAGCATTTAGGTAGCTTTCCTGAAACTGCGGCATCGGTTGTAAGCATACCCAAAAACCCCTCAATTACCACTGTCTCTATAGGCAGGAACACGCTTTGTTCCTCCACTACCTGTCGGATCTATGCACATTGGCTTGTGTAATCGGATGGTGACACATACGACGGATGGACACCATCCGTCGTTGTGGCTGAGTTGCGCAGCACCTTGCATGACTTCTCGTTCACTACCAGGTCATGCATGTAAGGTTCCAACAGCTTCATGTTTTCATCGCAGTCACTGACATACGAGAACGCAAACCTTTTCTTATTGCAGTTCACTGCTATGTGACCCGGCTCATTTCATCTGTAGCAAGTCAGCGGCCTCCTAGCCCTAAACGCAACATTTTCTTCCTGCTCTTTGTCCACTTTGTACCCATCTCATTGTCATCCTCTTTTTAGGTTTATCGGATGAAACCTTTCTTCTTTCTCGACTGTAGAGCTCCCAAAGTGCCTCTCGTGACGATAATTTCCACTTCTACCTTAATTACAGAGCCTATAAACTCTAGTGTTGTTACTAAACTGCCGGCGCGAAGTGTACTCCTCAATGAGTTCGGCAGCTTTTTTCGCAGTCGTTACGTTATCCCGGTCCTGTAGCCAATTTTTTTTCTCTTCAGGAAGGCAGTTGTAAAACTGCTCCAACAAATTTTTCTCAACTACAGCGTCCCGGTCACTTTAGGGACTCGGTGCTCTTTATCCACTCGACCAAGTTACCTTTCAACTTGTGCAAGAAATCGGGATAGCTCTCGTCCCTCTACTTTTTATCTCCCCTAAATCTTTACCTGAACGCTTCGGCGCTGAGTCTGTACTTTTGTAGAAGGCAAGCCTTGACCTTCTCGTGGTTGTCCGCGTCCTCTTTGCTGAGCCGCGCGACAACCTCCGCTGCCTCACAGGGCAGAGCCGTCAGTAGCCTTTGAGACCAAGTGTCTCGACTGAAGGACAGTTTCTCGCACCTTCGTTCAAAATTTGCAAGATACAGGCCGATACCCCCTGATGCCACTATAAGGCTGCATGTACCTAGAAATCTTGAACTCTGCCTCCTTGTTGAGAAGAGGTACCACTTGCTTTGGACAATGGCCCGACCTCTTGCTCAACTCCATTTCTTTGTTACTGAGCTCTACCTGCGCTCCAGTTTATCTGCTTCATTTTCACTTTCACGCTCGCGCCTTTTCTTCTGTATGAGCTGCTCGTCCTTTTTTGTTCTATGAGGCTCCACGCTTAAATGAGCTCCTCAATATTTGCCCTCAAATCCCTGATTGCCTGAATGATCAAGGTTTTTGTGCCAAACACTTTCTATCAATTTCTCACACAACAGCAAAAGGTCCGGCTTCTCTACATTCTGTATGCCCATGATAGTTCTGAGTCGAGGCTATTTCCAAAACTAGTATGCAAAAATACCAAACCTCTATGACTTAAGCACAGATCTCCAGTAGCTCTAAAATTTAACCCTCATTTAGAATCTGGTCCACATCAAAGGGAAACCAAGCAGTCACCCACACATATTATCTTGTCCCGAGAGAGCTGCTCTCTCGCTGGCTAACCGTTGTTACCGGCTATAGATTCCGATCCCACTCATGGGAACTGGCGAGGAGGAATCGCAAGTCCGCAGCTATTTATCACTTTGGTGCAACAGTATTGCATACGGCACACAGGTGAATCGTGCGGCGCTGCGGGCCACAACTGCGGCAAGCTCTCTCCCGAGGGATCCTGCTCCTGTCGGGCACGGTTGAGAACATGAAGACACCATTCCCCATTTCCCCTGTTGTCTGTTCATCCTCGGTCGCCGCACCAGGCGCCCGTCTTGCTGGGAACCAGTCAAAACAAAAGCCATCCCCACCCCACCACCCGAGCCAAGAATGGGAAAATCTCCGGAGGCACTTCCACACCCAGGCACCCTTTTTGTGGGATCATCGGAAGGTCGAACTTCGTGTTGTCGGCAGGGTTGTAACACCTCTTTTTCTCTTAACGCATACTCCTGTTTTTACCTGCGTCTACTTTTCTCTTCAAGCAAGGAAGCAGCAGTTCACAATTGGTAGCAAGGTACTGGAGGCGGTAAAAGTGTAGTTAGGGCAGGTATTGGCTGCTGATCCAGATCATGAGACAGAGATGCCTAGAAGAGCAAGAATGGTGTGGAGCGCATTTAGGAGGTTCTCTCAGATCCTGAATGGCAATTTACGAATATCTCTCAAGAGAAAAGTGCACAACGGCTGCATCTTACCGGTACTAGCTTATGGAGGAGAAATATGGAGGCTAGCGAAAACGATTCTGCTTTAGTTAAGGAAAACGGAGGGAGCTAAGGAGAGGAAAATGATAGGTATAACGTTAAGACACCGGTAGCGGGCGGAGTTGGTGAAGGAAAAACGCGAATTAATGATATCCTAGTCAAAATCAAGTGGACGAAATGGGCTTGGGCAGGGCATGTAATGCGAAGGCAAGATAACCGCTGCTTCTTAAGGGTAACGAAGTGAATTCCAGGAGAAGGCAAGCTTAGCAGGGGGCGGCAGAAAGTTAGATGGGCATATTATATCAAGAATTTCGCGGGTATATGGCGAGCGCAACATGCAAAGGACAAGGTTAGGTGAAGTGACATATGAGAGGCATTTGCCCTGCAGTAAGCGTAGTCAGGCTGATGGTGGTGATTATGATTATGACCTTTAGCTGTAGCAACCGATATGCATCTCTTTATTAAGCATCGCACCTGTGGTGTCATCGGAACGCATTTGCTGTGGCGCCAACCCATCATAATTTCGGCAGGACTGTACCCCGACACACCAGGTGTCGCCCTGTAGGCGAGAAGTGCGAGGTAGGGGTCTGTGGATTTAAGTACAAGTCGATTAACTGTTTGCCCCATACTTTTTACTTCTCCATTAGCTTACGGATGCTTTAGGCTTACAGTTACGTGCCTGAAATCACATTGATCAGCAAAGCTTTCAAATTGAGCGCACGAAAACTGTGGTCCATTATTTGTAACTACCTTCTTCGGAATTGCATAACGGGCAAAAATGCTCTTCATCCTTCGTATAACGACTACAGCTGCAATTAATGGTAGAAACTAAATTTTTGCATTGCTCAAAATACAATCGACCACCACTAAAAAGTGCCGCTTGTTGATGACAGACAATAGACACCAGCTCTTTCAAACTCGTAATTCCATGAGCATTGGGTATCAACGACTCTGCATTCGAAGTCACACATCACAAGCAAGTTTCACACCCTTCACCTGCTGCGCAAGATGGCTTGATGCCCGTGGTGCATCTTTTCTCACACTTCTATTCTGGGGGACCGAGGCACTAGAAGACTGCTTCGTTTCAAAAGCAACCTCTTCCATTGACCTATAAGGCACGCTCCTTCCGCGTCGTTACAAAAAGATGATTAGAAAAAAATTTATTTAGATATGTACACATGCCAAGGTTACCGGATACATTAACATTCACAAGTTGACCAGACGCTAAGCATGTAAGGCGAGCCAATTAAAGGTACTATAAGCATCTTTGAGTAACAGTAATTGCTCGTGGGCGATGTAAAACAGGATAGCATACCTATTGACAGAAGAGTGAAACAGGAATAATCTAACACAGAAAAAAAAAATTATTAGCGCCAGTTCGGCCTAAAAACAAGAACAAGACGATTGTTGCTAACAGAAATGAATGGGCATGTCCACTGCAGGAGAAACTCTTCCTCTCCCAAGAAAAAGAGCTCTTCCGATCAGAAACTCATCAGCTCCCTTCAGAGACGGCCAAGTATTGGCCACACAGCGCGGCGTCGGAAGCCACCAGCGACCGCGGCGCATCGACTGCGCCATAAACTAAAAAGACCCGCAACAGTTAGCAGGCGAGCAAAGGAAGACGAAGCACGAAATTCTCTGCCCAGGAATCCCTCGTGAGCTGCGCGCCAAAAGACGCGCTACCACGCTGGTGAATATGGCGATGAAGTTAGATTGCGGGAGTGGGCTATTCGGACAGGTGCTGGAGCGTAACACACCCCACCGCTCTAGCCGATCTTGTAGGCAGTAGTAGGCAGTAGTAGTAGTAGTAGTAGTAGTAGTAGTAGTAGTAGTAGTAGTAGTAGTAGTAGTAGTAGTAGTAGTAGGTAGTAGTGCCGTTCTAGTAGGCAGTACTACCAACCTAGTTTCCAAACAAAGTCGCGTAGATGGTCTGCGAGAGGTGTCGACGCTAAGTTCGTCCACTGAACGCGGCGCATCGGCGAGCGCCGAGCCGCTGACACAAGAAGCAACAATAGCGAGCCCATAATGTCCATCACACGGTCTGCTGCGATGTTGACACCAGGTGCTATTGTTCTTACATGCCTGAAAAAGACCATTGACGTCACCAAAAAGTAGCGCGTCAGGGTTCGCGTTGGAGACACATCCTCCTGCAGGATACGCAAAATACCCTTCAAAGCTAACAGCGAAGACACGATGAACACATTTGGGAAGACAAAATCTCCTCTCTACTGTGGTAGTCCGAAAGCAGCACGAGCCACAAGCTCGGTTCCGCCTGCCCATAAAAAAAATAAAAAACTGTAGTCTGCGCCCGCCTTATGACAAGGAGGGGTGGTTTAACAATGTGGCAAAGGTACCAGAAGGCATCCAGCATGAAGGACTGAAACAGGTAGCGCCTCTTAAGCAGATGCAGTCAAATCTCTGTGCACTTTGCACACTAGCTGTAATGCCTTCTACGAACGAAGACCACACACCAACCCATATTCCAGCACATTCGTGGGTCACGCCTAAAATGCGCATTTGCACACACCACTGCAAAGGTATCTCGCATATAATACGTGTGTGGGAGACCCCACAAAAAAATACCGACACTTTGAACAATTAAGAGCAGCCCCAGGCGAGGAGGCGTACTCACAAAAAAGTTAAAGCTTCAGGCAGCCTGCGTTCATCAGCTGAGTAGAGTGTGATGTCATCTTCATAAGCAGTGACTCGTACTGCCTCACTGTGGGCAAAGCCAGACCTCTAATAAGGGAGTGGCGATTGACTGCCAATAGGAAAGGCTCTAATGCTCAGACAAACAAAAGAGGCTAGAGCGGACAACCTTGACGGACGCCGCGGCCCACATCAAATGTGGTACTTTCCCGGCCATCGAGAAACAGAGAGCTTGAAATATCCCTGTACATCTCTTTAATGAAAAGCATGAAGAGAGTGGGCAACGAAAGCATCCAGTGTACCTTAAATGTACTCAAGCTCTAAAAAGTCGAACGCCTTCTCTTGATCGAAGGAAACAAGAAGACCCTGTGCGCGCCGCCGTATAGTATACCCTGGGATATATTGGAAGGGATGCAGCAAACCTGGTGGCAAGATATGATGGACGGGTGGAAAGCCCGTGGACGGCGAACGAGTAATTTTGTTAATACTGTGTAATCTGAGTTCAGTAGGGTGATAGGGCGCCAATCTGCTGGATATTTCGACAAAGGAATCTTTTTAAGACTAAGGACAATGCGGCCTCATTTAAATGATTCAGGAAAGACATGCTGTGTGAAGCATATTCTACACACGTTCGAGAAAATGGGGCCTACAGTATGCCAGAATTGTAAATAGAGATCAAAAAATTACATCCGGTTTCCTTCGATGCATTATCTTGCGCCGGAAGAAGCTTTTGACACAGTCAGCTCTCCGTTTACTCGCTCGTCTCCAGTGAATGGCACTCGCGAATGTGCGTTAGCAGTGACTATGCATTTTCCCGGAACACTGATTACATCAAAACGATAGCGCATGAGACGCACTTTAGCCATTTCATTCTTGGCGGCTTAATAACAAGGGGCATTTTTTCCTAATAACGAAAAAAGAGACTTATGGTCTGTTTCAAACATTACGTCAAGCCCTCTGAGGTATTCTTCGAATCTTTCGGCAGCCCAAGTCAAGACTAATGTGTCCTTTTCTATTTTAGTATAGCGCTTCTCGGTTTTCGTCAGCGAAAGCGAGGCAAGCACTATCAGAAGTCGCTCACCGTTACGTTCAGATTGAGAAAGGACTGCGCCCAGGTCGAAAGACCAAGCGCCTGTCAAGAAGAGTCGTGCTACGGCGAGGGTCATACCAAGCGACGCATTTCGAGGTGCAGATAGATTTCGCAATTTCGGATGCAGCGTTTTGAGCTGGGCCCCAGAACCAGACCTTGTCTTTACCACAACGTTCACGTAAAGGAGCCGTCGTGTGAGCTAGGTGCGGCAGAAAGCACCCCAAATGGTAGTGGTGGTGAAAAATGTATTGCCAAGCAGTGCAGAGAGGGGCAGACCCCGTCCCCCCTCACATGGCACGAGGCAATCCTTAGGGGGCTGACCTTACAAGGCAAAGGACAGCCCTTGGGGGGCTATCCGCTTCAGAGTGTCGGTAATTATCAGGCGCTGGTCAGCAGCAGCGGATCTGGCCAGGAGTCTCCCAGTATGACTCCACTGTGGTTGACGGTGGAGGGTGTGGGAAGGTGGGGCATGTGAGTACGACGTGAAGAAAGTCTCCTGGCTTCCCGCAGAGCTTACAACAGGAGAGGAACAGATCGGGGTAGCGGCACGAAAGAGAATAGGGTAGGCAGCAGTACGGGTCTGGAGTCGGCGCCAGTGGGAGGCCCGGGTTAGGGTTAGGGAGTGATCCGGCAGTGCGTAAAAGCGCCGGGTATCTCGGTAGTGGGGCAGGATATCTCTGAATATGAGCAGACGCTCCTGGGATGGCGGAGGGTGTCCACCTCCGCCCCAGAAAGTGAGACCTCAGACGAGGGAGTAGGCCTACGCGTTACCCGGGAGGCCTGCGTGTGCAGGGGTCCAGATAAAGGTTAACGGGCGGGTGGGTTGTCAGAAGCATAGACGCCGAGCCGCGGTGAGGGATGCCAGGTCTTTGGTGAAATTGGATAGTTCGGATATTGAATCGGAGAGAAATTTGTTTGCCGAGGTGGAGATGAGAGCGATCGCAATGACCGCTTCCTCTGCAATTTCGGATGAGTCTTCGGTGATGGAGCCTGATCCGAGAAACTGGGCCTGATTGTTAGCGACGGCGAGGACCGTGCGGGAGCCCAACGAGTGCCCTGCCACGTGCGCGTAGGCTACCTCGGAACTGTCGCCGTACAGCTTTTGCAGGGCTTTGGCGCTGGCTGCTTTGAGTTCCCCGTCGTGCTCGGAGTGCATGTTCTTAGGAATGGAAAGGATGATGAGAGTGGATCGTAGGTCTCGACGTAGGGGGAGCCCGTCGGTAGGATGGATGATTGAGGCGATGCCAATATGAGAGAGTAGAGTGCGGCCTGCCGAGGTAACCAACAGGCGATTCAGTTGTGCTGTCAGGGTGTCTTTCGCCAGCTCCGCAAATGTGTTGTGGATACTTAGGTTAAGGAGCTGAGCATTAGAGATGCTGGGGTGTAGATGGAGGGTGACCTTCGTACATCTGTTTTTGTTGTTAGCCTATCAAAAGATGGCGCATACCCACACTGGGGGATCGGCCAAGAATCGGGTGGCTATGCAGCTGAACTCAGTTAATAAAAAGAAAAAGCACGTGGGAGCGCAACAACGGTGAATTCTTCCTCATGAACAGAAAAGGAACGAAAGTTTTTATTTCAAAATTATAAGAATAATAATAAACAGAGGGATTAAATAATAACGATTAAGTCAAAATGTAATAATTGATAGAAAAGAAAAGTTTGGAACACTCAGCAAGGCAGTCGGTGAGATTCTATCAGGAAATTTAGAACAACGGTACAAACAGAAGTGTGGTTGAACCCAAATGTGGTGGCGCCAAATGATAGCAAGAGCGGGCTGCTCAAACTAAGGCCAAGATGCTGCAAGGGCTCCCCCAGAAAAATTTTTCTCAAAGAGTTGAATAGGCGACAATACAGCCAAAAATGTTCTATAGATTCGGGCTCACGGCAAAATGCACAAAGGGGAGAGAGCGCCAAATCCGACTTGTGTAAATAGAAATTTAGAGGGGGGATGCGGCAGCGCAGCCTCGTCCGTGATACTTCAAACTGCCGAGAGCAATAAATTTTCCTGTTCCAATAATATTTAAGGTGCTCATAATCCGCCGATGTTAAAAGTGTTGTGTCTTACGTGCTTAAAAACGCACGCCGCCGAAATCTAGATGCTGTAATATAGGCTGTAGCCGGGATGATTGGCAACACGGGGCCGCTGAGGGAAGCCTTTGCGAGATTGTCAGCAATCTCATTTACTGTCAAACTGCTGTGACAAGGAACCCATACTAAATGAACAAGGCTCAAATGCGGAGGAAGTAGGGATAAGAAAGTTGTTAAAATGGGACCGTCAACATGTGCAGCGAGAGACGAATACAAAGATAAAGAATCAGTAATTACTGCAACTGCTGTAATAGAGGGGTCTAGCTCACGTAGAGCAAGTACAACTGCTAGAAACTCTGCTTGAAAAATAGGGGTGAAATCTGGAAGGCGCACTGAAAAGGACCAATCTAAATGCGAGCAAAATATTCCCACACCTGCTTTATCATTGCATGGCGATGCGTCAGTGGCTATTGCTATATCTGTAGGTAGGGTCCTCAGATGATCTTCTAGTAGACCATTTAGAATACTCGGTGGCAAAAGTTTTGCATTTTTTGGGAATATGTCGTCGAAAACAATGTGGATAGCAGGCCCATTGCGAAGCGCAGGAAGGATATCATAAATGTTTACATCTAAAGGTTGAAGTAATCTATGCACAAACACTACCTTAGGAGAATTGAAACGAGTCTTGGGGACACCAAGAAAGGAGGTCGGCTGACAACAGAAAATGCTTTGGGAATGGTGGAAATGGGAATCATAGATCGTGAGGTAAGTTTGCACAGTTAAAAATTGAAGTCTTGACAAGAGAGGCGGAATGCGGGGTTCAAGGTACAGCACATTGGTAGCCACAAATTTTGGAAGGCCGAGGCACATGCAAAGAGTTTCCCTTTCTCAAAGTATAAGAGGACGAAGTTTATATGTAGCCGAGCCTGAAAAGAATACTGATCCAAATTCTAAAATTGGCCTGACATACATTATGTAGATCATTAATAGCGCATCTCTGCGCATGCCGTACTGGTGATGATATAATCTCCGTACCATGCCCACGGCACGAGCCCCTTTCGCCGCGACATGGTCAATGTGAGGTCGCCAGGTGAGTTTGTTGTCATAAATGACCCCTACGTATTGTAGGGATTGAACCTGCGGTATTATTTTTAACTAGAAAGTGAGAGAGACCACTGCAGGACTGTATAGAGGAAAAACAAGGGTGGCGCACTTGCCAACATTTAACTTCAGGTGTAATGCGCTCAACCAGTGCTCAAGTGTATTTAAATATGACTGCAACAGACCATACAAGAAATGTATATCTGGCGCAGCAGCAAAAAACGCAATGTCGTCCGCATAGACGTAAGTGCTTACATGCGGTGGAGAGGAATTGAGCTCAACAGAATATTAAAGAGCACAGGAGAAAGAACAGCTCCTTGCGGGACACCTTGCGTTTGTCTGTACCTCTCTGAATGAACACCATTATGGACACAAAAGAATTCCCTGTTATAAAGAAATGCAGATATCCATGCAACTATATAATCTCGAAATTGAAGAGACTGTAGCATAGGTATCAGGATGGAGTGTTCTACACTGTCGTAAGATTTGGCGACGTCTAACGTAACCAAAGCCGCGACCAGGCGTTGACGACGAGCAAGGAGAATTCTGCTCTCAAGATCAGCATGTACATTCCATATCGAACACCGTGTACATTCCATATCGAACACGTTGAATGTTAAAGAAATTGCCCTAATATTATCCAATTCATAGCCTTCACCCTGATTTTTAAGTAAAGGAATCACCTTGGACAGCTTCCACTCAGAAGGTATCCAAGCGTGTTTGAGAGAGTAGTTTATTAGGTTCAATAAGGAGCTGGGAGACTCTTCAAAGAGAATCTTGAGCATCTTTGTAGTAACACCATCAGGACCAGGAGCAGCAGCTGGCAATCTCTGGACAACTTGTGAAAGCTCTGATATATTTACTTGTGAGGCATTATCATTTGGCACAACTGGTGCAAACAACATTGGGCGCAAAGGTAGTAAAGACGAGAACCGCTTTTGCAGGCCGGTGGCAATTACTTCAACCGCCTGGATAGCTTCATCAAGTGACATAACTAATGTCTGAAAATTATGAGAGGACATGGGCTGTTTCCTAGACCGTAGAAAACCGAATAGTGCACGTCGGTTGCCCGCCTTTGAATTATAATCGAAGTGTTCTGAGTCATATTTTTCCTTCGCTCGAGAAACTGCGTTAAAAGGTGGCTGAAATAAATACACAATCACTCCAGTTATTCGGGCATTGGTTATGAAGAAGCTTTTTCCATGCTGCCTTCATCCGCCTGTAATCTCTTGTACAGTCCGCATTCCACCAGTTAGAAGAATTCCCTTTGGTTGGCCTCACCAGGAACTCCGACTTTTTACGGCTTTCCTCTATAGCCAGACGTGCTTGCTGACTGGTGGGCCTCGGAAATGTTAGATACTGAAGCAAGGGCAGAGCGCAACGCCGTCTGAAATCTGTCATAATTTACATGTGACCGCAACTGGGAAGACGCCGGAGTTACACGACATGTGATATCAAAATGAATAGGTATATGGTCATTTGAGGTGTCGCTATCAACAGTCGACCAGTTCGTTATGCCAATTCCATGACTAATGAACGTGATATCTAAAACAGATTGAGTGTGTGAGCGAAGATAAGTGGCCGATCCTGAAATTAAGCACAACAGGTTGTGATCAGAAACCCACTCCCAAAGGCGCTTGCCGCATGTATTAGTCCTAAAACCCCACGACACATGCTGAGAATTGAAGTCCCCAGCCACGAGAACTGGGTTTTTACAGTTAGCAAGTAACAAGTGCAGAAGTCTCACATCCTAGACACCATTGGGGAAATAACAATTTGCTATTTAAAATGGAGAGCACCCAGGAAGTACAAAGTCTAGTGCCAAAATCTCAAAGTCAGGAGATATTTGCTGAAAAGATACCATAGCCCTGTGGCAAAATTTTGAAGAGACTAAAGTTAGTAAACCCCCTCCTCTTGTCGAAATGAACGGTAATTTTTTATATGAAAATGTTTGTCGGTTGAATGCCACGTTTCTTGCAGAATTATGACATCCGGATTAAGCTGGGTAGAAATGCAGTGTAAATCAGTGGAAGCTGACAGAAAGGAGCAAAAGTTCCACTGCAGAACTCGCAACGACGCTATGGTTGCGAAAGCCTAGCAGCAGCAACTGCCTGCTCCAAAATGGTTTCCTTGGGTTTGGTGCCAAACTGCTGCTTCTTTGATTTTGGCTGGGTGCGCAGAGAAGGCAACGAATGAGACATGGGGGACCCGCTGCGCTTAAGAAGCCGTGCATCAGCCTCCACCATCTCGGAATCATAGATTATACCAACAACCCTCGAAGTACCCGAGATAGGTACAGCGGAAGGGGCAGAAGTTTGTTCCTGGGGCTGTGATGCTACTGGAATTGTAGACTGGATAAGAGGAGAGGGAATTGCTGTCGAAAGAGCTGCCAAACTGGCCTGCACGGCATGTGTAAGCTGAGTCGCTAGAACGTTTGTAAGGCACTCCGACACATTTGCGACAATCTTTTCTACCATTTTAGAAACGTAAGCCTCCACAGCAGCCGCAATTGCCTGGGACAGCATTGAGTCTAACATGACACCTTGCCGAGCAGTCACACCGGCATAACCGTGGGCACGTTCTTTGACCTCTGAAATTGCGTCACGGCGTGAGCAGCGTTTTCTGTCAATTATCTGCAGAATTTGGATTTCCTGAGCTCGAGAGGGGCAATTTGAGTAGTTTGCGGAGTGGGCACCACCGCAAAGGCAACACTTCTCATTCTTCTCAGTGCAGGTGCTCGTTGAATAACCATCCCCACAGTTGCAACACCTCAAGTTGGATTCGCAACCGCCGGCGCTATGTCCATAGCGCCAGCAGTTGTTACACTGCAGAGGTCGAGATGATAACGGGTCTTCCCGAAAAATTAGAGGCCATGCGTTGATTTCAGATGGGCAGGAAGTGCCGGCAAAGGTAGCAATCACAGATTCAGTGGGCGTCCGCAAGTTTACATCCCGGCTACAGCGGTGCACAGCAACAACACCTGCAGTCGACAGAAGCTCAAGGGTCTCTGCCGGAGACAGGGAAGAGTCTACGCCTCGTACAATACCTTTCGTGCACGCCAGATGTGAAGGGATGAAGGAACTTACCCGATGGGAGGCAAAGGATGAGGAGTTTAGCAAATCTCTTACACAGGCGAGGTCTGGCGATCTGCACGGAATCCCGCCGCGTCCAAACTGGCGTACCTCTGAGATCGACCCATAATGAGAAGTCACCAACTGGAGAGCAGCCCGAACAGCACCAGGGTTGTTCATCTTGATTACACCACCATCCTTAGGCACCAGCGCGACAGGGATACTGCCGACACCACTGCGCAAAAAAGCTTCCAACGGCAGGAGATCAGGGGACAGATAAGCCGACCAGAGGGAGCTCCCCTGGCCGGGAGACTGGGTCGACATAGCCCGGGCTTACTGCCTTACCGCGCAAAGATGCGGACAGAAAAGGCCACAACCAGCCACACAAAACTTAGCCGATCGATCCCAGCAGAGCAGACAACAAGCGACGACCGTCTTCTTCGTGCAACCTTTACCTTCGTGCATCTCCTGAGGAGCGCGTTGATCGGGTCCCGCTTCTTCTTCTTTAGGGGGAGGTAGGGGAATGAGTACGCCAGTACGCCATGCGGCTCGTGGTGTTGGCTTGGGTGAGGCGGAGAGTGTTCCGCTCTCACAGACCAGCGCGCCAGTTCTCTACGTTCCGTACGAGACGAGTGGCTTGCTGTGTTCGCGTCTGGAGAGCTTTTATGGTGTCCCCGTGCGCGCCATGGGAGTGAAAGACGAGGGCCACGATGCAAAACATGGAAACTAGGGGAATGGGGTGGTTCCCTAGCATGAGTCAGAGGGGAGTGTGGGCGGAGTCGTGCGCCATGGGGCGATAAAGGAAGAGTTTTGATGTGTAATGATGGCCATATGCCCAGAATTCTGCTCAGTTCTGCTACATTGCTTGGTGGCTTCATTTCTTTCGCGGTATATACAACCTTTGTTCTTAAAGTTTCGAGACTGATTTTTTTCTTTTTTAGAAATGATTCCCAAAACCAAATGTTGGTGCATATGAGTAGCCCCATCTTTTCGGGCTAACCTGAGCTATTTATGTTAATTGCTGTGGCAGCCTCTATATGGCACTATATGTAAATAAATACGTTGTCACTGGTTGTCAGCGCATTCTACTGTGAGCGAATGTGGAGAGATGGAAGTCCCCCTCGAACAGCGTGTAAACATATAATTCTTTGTGAAGCTTGGCAAGACAGCCATACACACGTATGAGAAATTTTGTGACGCTTACGGCAAAGAGACATTATCGCGGGCGCGAGTTTACAAGTGGCAGAAGAGGTTCGTTTCGGGGAGAACTTCGGTGAAGACGACACAAAACTGGAGAGCCCTTCAATTACACGGAATGGAAACAACGTTTCTCGGATCAGGGAGTTATGAAGCTAGTAAGTTCCTCCCAACCATTGTTTAGATGTGCTTGATCGAAACCAGAATTTATCTCCAGTTTATAAAAACTTCTGCAGCTGCTACAGAATCTGGGCTTGATCCACTGTGGGGGTTTGAACCTTTCTAGGGGAACGCACTTAATCAGTTGTGCAAGCTCTACAAAGATCCTGACATTCCAATTCGCCTTTACCACCGGTACCATGCCGGCACATCAATCTGTAGGCCCGTCAACCTTAGGAATAATGCCCATTTGCAACAGTTTTTAAGTTCAAGCCAAACGCCTTCCGTGGGGGCAACTGTGACTCTGCGTAGTGTGGTTATAACACACAGAACTGCGTTTGAGTGTAGTCTTATCCGGTACTCTCCTGACATGGCATCGAGATTACCGCAAACCTCGCGGTCCGGTGCGTTACAAGTAGAACTCTTATGCATGACAGTGTCGACAAGCTTCACGGCTGTTAGTGCCTCCAGAGCAGGCAAACTGAAAGGACATGTCGCAGCGGGCTGACTTCAGAACATACTTAGCGTGAACGTTCACTTTTCCAAATGATTTCTACCTCAAATTTGCCCAAAACCTTGAGGCGTGAGCCCCTCGTTGGTTGCCTAGGTTTCCTGTCGACATCATTTGTTGAATGCTATAGCAGAGTGTCCCTTTACGTCATCGAAATGCAGAATCGATACCTGCCACTGAAATGTGTTCTCCAAGTTCAGCAGTGGAGGCTCTTGAATGTCCGGCACTGTGAATATTTCCGCTACGTGCATCTTCCGAAGTTTCGCTTCTCTCACAGGTGACGGCTTCAAACTTCTGACACCATGCCGTAGCGGCGCCCGGCCGTTATCAGCTTGAGCGTCGTAATGGAGTGCTGACCCTGTCAGAGACTCATCGACGAGAAACGGCGTCCGTGCGCAAGCTCAGAGCCAAAGAGACCCCTAAGCTTATTTCAGCCAATTATATACAAGAACCATAGTGTCACGATTGTCGCGTGACTCGCATAGAGATGAATGCTAGCACAGCACCAGCGTAACATCCAATGGATCTAAATACTTCGTATCTGTTCTCAAGCAGCAAACTTAAATGCTTCACACTTGCGGTAACCCTGCCAAAGAACTGAAGTTATGGCAAAAATAAATAAAGTGTTTAAACCGCCTCCTGAAAGCGAAAACGCTGCACACTTAATCTGGTGCACTAATTATTCAGTCCTTCTCACAGTGCACGCACGATGAATTCGGTCTGGCTGCTTAAGTACGCTGTGCAGCAAACTGCCATTTGAAATAAATATGCTTGAAATTCACTCAATATTTCATTCAGTACTTCTTTCAACCTCAACTTACAGCTCCTTCGTAGTACAGCCCCTTAGGATTTTCCATGTTCCTCTTTTCTATCCATTCCTGAAATACACAAAAAATACAAAAGCTTGTACCAGCCCCAAAACAAATACCAGATAAGCATAATAAAGCAAGCCGAACAAAACTTTCACCGCTACGAATCAGGAATTACAAACACACTTTTTCACATGAGAGATGAGTCACTAAGCTATATGGGGATGCAAAATGTTATTTCCTGAACTATATTGCTGCTCAATGTGTGTCTCTAGGTGAGAAAAGCTCTCTATTATGTGTTGTGGTGCTCAAAACTACTTTACGAAAAAATAGTGTGGGAACTACAACAAAAGGATGTTATGGCGGTTTACTTGGGCTGCTTGATGTATACCCTACGGATATATGAAAATTATGCAGGAATTTTCAGCGAATTGGCAGTGTAAGTTGCCTATCTATAGAAACATTCTCAAAGTAGACTAGGTTTCAATGAGGAATAATTACTCATTAGCATGAAGCTTAGTGCCGCACAGTCCTATGCTTGTATGATTAGTCGGAAGTTTCGCTGTGAACATATCCCAGAGCACTTGCGTACTTTCTTCTAGATCTGAAATCAGACGTCATCAGGCTTTTTTGCCTCCTCTTCCTCTTTCATTCGAAAATAAACAATCAGATTTATATCTCACAAAATTTCTTTAGAGATCATGAAGTTTAGTGGGCGTGTTTTAGTTTCAGATGCAAGAGAAATCCTCGGAACGTTTCAAATTTTTTAGAACAAATGGCCTACAGGATTGAGGTCGACTGTGAGGAGGGATGCCATTTTGGCAATGCAGTCGTATGCAGCATCACGGTACGTGTCGATCTCCTGCAAAGAGAAATGCAGCACGTCACAATGTCGAAACATTGACTCTATGTCACAAACATAGCTTGTACTCAAATGGAACCCAGATCTAGAATTCGCACAGCGCGGGCGAAGCCACCAGCGCTCTACAATATTCGGTCTGTGCCTACAATATCTTAAGCCTCAATATAGCGCTGGCAAGAGTAGCGGGCACAAGCCAGCCAGGACTCGTTCATGGCGCTTAGTGCATTCGGCTTTCGAGCTCCTGCAGCCAGCTGTGGCTTCCAGGTCAAGGACCGTCAGTCACGTCCGAACGCCTATATTGAGGCGTGTATTTAGGAGAGCCATTGTTTGGATAGGCGACGCACGTGCTGTTTTTTATTTTATTTATTCTTACCTCAAAGGCCCTCAAGGGGGCATTACATCTCATCTAGACGAAGCCACTAAGCAATAAAATGTAACCAACATTTTGTTTATAGCATAATTACTATAGTGGCCATCCAAGCCCCTAGAGTATCTTTGATAGCGACGTACTTGACTAACCGTACCCAATACGGTAGCGTTAACAAATTATATTCTGACCGTTTGGAAGTTTTTTCGCGGGTACCACAGGGATTTTTTCTGGGTCCTACTCTTTTTCTAAAATACGTAAATGACATTTACACTCGCGTAGCTCACGGAGAAAGCATGAGATTGTTCGCCAATGATGTCATATACACTCCTGTACGTTCCCATGATGATCAGTTAAGACTTAATACATCATTAGCTAACATCGCTCAAGCATGTGACGGATGGGGAATGGACATAAATATTGCGAAGGCAACATGTATGAGTATAACTCGTAAAAGGAAGGCACTTTGTTTCACGCACAATAACAACGGAATGAACATCAGCAAGGCACATAAAGTCAAATATCTGCGCGTAACATTTACGAGTAAGATAAATGGGATGTACATATCACCAATACGTGCACCAAGGCCTATAGACAGTTACAGTTTCTGAGTAGAAAACTTCTGACAGCACCATCTAACGTTAAGTTTATAGCATACAAATCCCTCGTACAACCAATCCTGGAATATGCATGTCCCGTTTGGAATCCCCTACCGGCATATCTCGTTGATAAGCTAAAATAAATACAGCGCATGGCCCTTCGTTTCATCTACTCGAAATACTCGCGGCATGACAGCGTGACATCCGAGCTGGCATCCCATCGCTGTCTAATCATCGCCGTGTTTCTGCTTTGAAATTTCTTTTCGTTCTGTATCACAATCGCATTAACATAAATAATCCACATATCTGAAACCACCTTATCATCACTCGCGCAGGATTAATCACGAAAAATATATCAGACCGTTCGCATCCCGCTGTAAACATTGAAATATTCGTTTTTCCCTTCGACCCTCGAAGAGTGGAATAGATTGCTACGTGATTGCATCAATGTGGGTACAGTTGATTTGTTCAGTAAAAAACTGAGAGCTTGCACAGTCAGTGAAGCCCTTGAAGTATTCACTAAACCTTTTATTGGTTGTTTGTAGAAATATATTAATGCCCTTACTTATTGTCAATTGCTATTGTGACTGCGCACCTTAGGTCGCGTCACGAAGCACTCTCTGCTTGGACGAAACTATGCAATCACTCCTGTATGAGCCTAGAAAACCAGCTATACAGTACGGTCAAATAATAATAATAATAAACTAGGCAGCACTCATAAAATGATCCTTCGTCTCTCAATGAGCCCAGAAACCACTACCTTTGGAGAGTAGAGTCACCCACAGAATCAACACGGATTACGGAAAGCGTGGCTTGGACTGCCGCCAGCGCCGCGAACCGATAGGCATCTCATGGGAGATAATGCTCCCGGTATGTTTGCGGCGGCTGACCATGGCTGGTGCGCAGCTCGCTTTGACTGCTTTTTCGCCAGTGGCTGACCGTCGCGTAGACAGCGCACTCGTTGCGACGGTATTTTTCCGCTTCTTTCACGCGGATGCTGTCTGGCACGGCCGGGCAACACGTTGCAGTTTTCTTATTGCGGAAACCCGAAATGTCGCGCTAAGCTGTCTCAGCTCGTGCTCTCGTGAAGTCGTGTCAGCATAATATGCAAGGGAGCTCTGATAAGCAAGTGGCTCGATTGGTGGCGGCCGGGTTCCCAAGCTCGGTAATCACAGGCGTTGCAGAAGGCCTCCTACAAAAAGTCAAGGGCGCCATGTTTAAGCGGCCATCGCAGCGAAAGAAGCAAGCTGCGAGACCTGAAGTTGTTCCGTATGTGCACAGGGTCGCCCACAACGTAAAAAAGGTAGCAAATAGGCATGGCGTGCCAGTCGTCTTTTCGGCTCCATGGAAGCTTGCTCAGCTCAGCGCACGCGTAGCCAGCGATGGAAAGAGGAACGGTTGCAGCAAAAAACATAGAAAACACTTTGTGAAGTGCTGCACCGGTGTGGTCTATGAGATACCACTGACCTGCGGGAAGGCCTGTGTGGGCCAAGCGGCCCGGTGTATCAATGACCGTGCAGCAGAGCATGTGCGCTCGCTCAAGGAAGTAGGAGGAGCGCAAATACCCAAGCACTGCGCAGAGTGCAAGGTGTGTCACCGAGCGGCTAAACATTCGGCGGGGGAAAATTGCAAACAATGTAAAAAGTGTGAACCACGACTTCATGAGATAAAGATTCTCGGCAGGAGCGGTGATAGTAAGGCACGAGAGGTTTTAGAGGCGTACCACATCAGAAAAAGAGGAAAAGAGTGTGTCAGCGATACATCTGTGAACCTTGTTAAAGCTGAGATTGTATATCTTGAACGGTTTTGTCGATCGCACGTGAGATTTCTGTCTGGGCATGCCTAGATTTTTCTGTATATTTGCTCGCTTTTCAAGGAATAAAGTCAGATGAAGTTAGCGCTCGTCCTACGTCGTTCTTCTACTGTGTCTGTGTTTTTCGGCGCTACTGTTTTCCTTTCTGGATCAGCTCGTGCGCCTTCCGACTTTGCCCCGAAGGGTGCCGATCTAACAAAATGAATGTTACGACTAGTGCGGTGCGCTGCCTGAAGCTTGGAAGGGCACAACACTGCTCAAGCATTTATTTTGTTAGGTCTACAGCCTTCGGACAAAACTCGCAGGGCGCACGAGCTAAGGCATCGCCGCGCAATTTCAGGGTCCTGCGTTAAGAAAACTGCAGCGCGCTGCCCAGCGTGAGAGGCCGCATCGGAGAGAAAAACGCGGAGACACGCCCACGTAACGAGCGCACTGTCTGCGCGGCGATTGGGCACAGGCAAAAAAAGCATTGAAAGCTAGCTGCGCTCCAGCTATCCTGAGCCGCCGTACACATACCGACAGCATTATCGCGCCCCTATTAATATCGCTTCGCGGCACTGGCAGTAGTCCGTGCCACGTTTTCCGTCATTCGTGTTAAGTCTGTGGGCGCCTGTACAAAGGCTACTGTTAACAAGGAAAGGTTGTCACAAAACACGCGTTAATTGTGAAAGCCTGAAGACGACAGCGTTATTTTCAGTCAGCATCTACCTTCGCAGCATGACCTTTATTCAAGACGAGAACACTTCATCTGATCTTATTATATTACCCTCAAGTCTCGTTCCCAGCATTCAAACTGCTGGCAACTGCGAATTGCTGTGCAGACCTACTTCATTCAGCCTCTCCCGCCACAGCCATTCAAACCGTCTCTGACAGATGTTGCATCATCAGCGGTTGCAGAAATGCCCCAAGTAAAACATTGTTAAGCAAGAGCATGGGAACCAGTCAGTCTCTGCTAGCCGACTGTAACGGAAGCAAGCGAGCAGTAGTTAATTAGCGCCCTTGTGATTCCCACATAGAGACTCCGGAGGGTCACACTTCAGTTAAAATGGAAATACATGGGCATTGCCAACATATGAAGCCAATAAACAATACACCCTACTTAAATAAACAAAGAGCAGCAAGGGAGTAAAATCTGTGGAGAAGGGCAGGCTGCCTGAGCAAGACAGCGGGCATCAGTAGCTTGCGTGCTGAAACGTTCGCGACAGCACCGCCAAGGGGAAGAAAGAATGACTACTGTGTTTTCTCTTCAATTGTTACGAAAACCTGAGAGGCATTATATATGAGGGCGTGTAATACACCCAATTACCGCATAAAAATTGCATGCAACGGATGAAAACCAAAAGAATATTACCAATAAATATGCGTCACGAACGTACAGTTACTCTTGCAAAAGCAAGCATACCCGAAAAAAAGGTGCAGAACTGGATAAAAAAAAAACAAGGCATGAAAATCATGCTCGCTCCATTTCGGCGCATGTAAGTGTGTTCAGCGCATATAAAAACTTGCATGTTAGGGGCAGTGGCTTAACACGAGCATCATGGTAGTTAAAACCTGCTCGGACATAAACAAGATAACTAAAGCATTATAAGCATAAGCGTAATTAAGCAGGTACACCAGGACCAAACATCTCTTGTGTTAGTCGCTAAAACAAGCTTCAATCTCGAAACCATCACATATATCACATAAATTAATGGAAAAAGATGTACGTCAGCGTTGTCCTTTAGGCGATTCTCATGACCTTGATAACTTACACTGGCACTCGAAGATTTCCCTGGGAAGTACTTGTGGAAACAGAAGCGGAATACCACGCACATCTTGAATATTCCCTGCACAATTGTTTCAGAGATCAATCAAAACTGCTTTAGGGCGCATGCGGGCCAATATAGAACATCGCAGTGTTCACGAAGGTTCATTTTTACTTTCCTTCTTATCGACCACATTAAGTGTAATTTTATGCTAATGTAATACAGATTTAGAGTATACATATACATTAAATTTATAATGTTTATATATTATAAATTAATACAGATTTTAATCTATACTAACGTCATTCCTTCTGGCATTAATAAGGGTGTTACAGTGAGAGCTTTCGCCGACTACTGTATGCTCTGCTTTGGTGTAAACAATTCCGACCATCAAAAAGCACTTAATGATGCTCTTGCAGCCGTTCAAAATGGCGCCAAGGCTGAAATTTGAAGATCAATAGGAACACTTTATCCTCATTTCAGGAATTTGAGCCTGAAAAATACTATAAATTTGTTCAACCCCTGAAAAGAGGCGTCGAAGATTCGAAAAACTTAGAAGAATAAAACAGACCTCTGAATCTGCAAAATTAACTGCCTATTTAACTTGTGTCCAAGCAAAATTAGAACGCTAGAATATCGCATTATATGGGATGCCTTAGAAAGTGGCTTAAAAAAAACTTGAAGCTGTGCAAGGAAGAGCAGCTCGATTTATAATATCCAGATATACGCCTATCGACTCTGTAACTCAGATGCTGCGTTGTCTTAATGTGCCACCTTTAGCCGAACGTCGCCGAATAACCAGATTAAAATTTTTATTTTAGCTCAAGAAATTCCTTCAATATCGATAGTTCCCGTCACTTGGTCCCCAAACAACTTACTCATCTGAGAGCAAGCAATGAATACTGTTACCTAACCCGAATCCTCGCATTATTATATACACTAATTCTTACTTTCCGAGGGCGCTAGCAGAATGGAAAGGTTTACCAGCATCTCTCTAACTGTTCAGTACGTTAACAACGTTTGAAAAACCTATTTCCACTTTAATCTCAAAACCATCACATATATCACATAAATTAATGGAGAAAGAAGATGTTATAACAATGCAATATATACGCCTAACCGCTTCGTCATTGCATCTCGCCTGAGGTGAAGACCAGAAATGTAGAAATGTTTTTCCTTTTTTTTCTATGTGAATTAACTGATCTCAAAGTGAATATTTATTAACAATGCTTTTCTAAAATATAACATTACGTTGCAAGAAATGTGACCGTGTAGATGAAGATGAACTTTGTGTTTTTGTATAAATGCAAGTAAATAGTTTACTTAACTGTCACGTGCCGCCACTGAAACGGGCCCAGAGCCAACAGCATTTCCAAATAAAGTAAACAAATAAATAAATGCGTTAAGTGCTACAACTGACCGCTCCGCCAGTTTAATTTCGTGAATCCAATAACTAAACTTAAACTTATTTTTCTTAAATATGCAGAGAAGTTTTCTTGACCGATGTATGGCGTGCGAATCCGGTGTTTCTAGGTTTGAATATTTCTTTAGGTTGCCTCAAAAACCACATTACAAAATGCACTATAATATAATCACGAGGATCGTGATTGAACTGGCAGTGAATGTAGCTAGGTTGGGCACTTGAAGGTTCTCCCGACGAGCATAAGCATTACTGCACAAAAGCTCATGTAGGTCTCCTGCCTTCAAAATTGAGAAAATTGACGAATCTTTCCAAATCTGCGATGGTATGAGAGACAGCAGGAACTATTGCGTTAAAAACTACACAGAGGCTGACATGAAAGACGACATTCATATTGGGCTCGAAACGCTTGCAATTATTTAAGCCACAGCCTCATAGTATCAACTATCAATCAGACAGAAAAAAAATGTTAACATGAAATAAGAATGGTAATGACTAAACAGCGACAGTCCGAATATATTTCTTTCGTCTTCAATCCACTCCTTAAGCGAATGGCAGCCTCACGCTTCAGGTGCTGATTCTAATATTGGGAACCTGGGACCACCAGCTGGCTTCAGTGGATGAATAATAATTGTTTTTTTTGGGGAAAGGAAATGGCGCAGTATCTGTCTCATATATCTTTGGACACCTGAACCGCGCCGTAAGGGAAGAGATAAAGGAGGGAGTGAAAGAAGAAAGGAAGAATAGGTGCCGTAGTGGAGGGCTCCGGCATAATTTCGACCACCTGGGGATCTTTAACGTGCACTGACATCGCACAGCACACGGGCGCCTTAGCGTTTTTCCCCCATAAAAACGCAGCCGCCGCGGTCGGGTTCGAACCCGGGAACTCCGGATCAGTAGTCGAGCGCCCTAACCACTGAGCCACCGCGGCGGGGCACTTCAATGGATGAACAGCTATTTTTTACGACGCCCTAGCTATGGCCTACAAGCGTCGCTCTATGCTTGACTAAAACAGTTCGCGAAGCAGACAAGGCAAAGAAGCAGGTCATTTTTGTGGGTGAAGGACTCGCCATTTTATCGCCTTTACGACCTCGACAAGGCTGCATAGATATGCGCAAAATCAGCTGAGTGGACATATGTGTGACCAATACGACGCTTAGAGTGCTTGTTAGGTTATTTCCTGAACAAAACTAGCGAAGAGACTGTCACATATAATAAGGAGTCTAAAAAAATTATGAAGGAGAGATCTGTGAAGAAGACGACGTTTGGTTTGGTTTATGGTTTATGGGGGTTTAACATCACAAAGCGACTCAGGCTATGAGGGACACCGTAGTGAAGGGCTCCGAAATTCTCGACCCCCTGGGGTTCTTTAACGTGCACTGACATCACACAGCACACGGGCCTCTAGAATTTCGCCTCCATCGAAATTCGACCGCCGCGGCCGGGATCGAACCCGCGTGTTTCGGGCCAGCCGCCGAGCGCCATAACCACTCAGCCACTGCAGCGGCCAAAGAAGCTCGCTGTCCACCTCTTCGGCTCAGCTACCAAGGCTGCGGGGCAGTGGCTAAGTACCTGGCGGTGTTGCTCTAGCTTGCTAAATTTCTCCTTTTTGTCTGTGCCTGTTTGCTCCTGTTCTTGGGTGATTGGGTGCGGGACGAAAGCTTAATGTCTACTTCTTCTCCTGGCCAGGGGTTTTCCCCTTGGTCGGCATCTCTTCCTAAAGACCAGCTCCCAATCGATCTCTTTTTCCGCAGCGGTGTTTCAAGCATTCCAGTCGCATTAGTGCCTTCCGATGGAGGCGCTATCCGACTGAACAACCCGGAGGCCGTGCAGGCGGCTCTTAGGTCAACATCGCAGCATTTCATGCACATTACCGACGTCCGGCAGTTCGGCAGGGGTGGCATTTTGTGCAGGTCGCCGGATAAAGCCTGTATTGAAGACCTGCTGAAGTGTACTGCATTCGCCAACCACCCGGTGAGCGCATTCATTCCACCTCATCTAGCATGTTCCAAGGGCTTGGTCCGAGGGGTCGACTCTCGATTAAGCCCTGCGGAAACGCTTGAGAACCTCTCGCCTGCGGGAGTGATTGCTGTCCATCGATGCAGCAGAATGGTTGACGGAGAAAAAATTCCAACGGAGTCCGTCATTGCCACATTTGCAGGAATATTTTGCCCGTCAGAGATTAAGGTGTGGCCATTGGTTTTTCGAGTATGTGCCTTTAACTCTCGGCCCCTTCAGTGTCAAAACTGCTGGCGATTTGGCCACAGCGGCAAAGCCTGCAAATCGGCCTTACGCTGCTGTGCCTGTGGGGAACGTCATTGCAGAGAGGAATGTCCTGAACAGCAAGAGAAATGTTGTTTGTGTAGCGGTGCTCACTCTGCTGATTCGCCTGACTGTCCTGCACGAGCACAAGAAGTTCAGGTGCTCGAGCTCATAGACAAGCGCAGATGCACGCGGAGAGAGGCTTTTGCCGCAGTCAAGGAGAGAACCTCAGCCTACTCTAGTGTGGCCGCCAAATGTCCACCCATAATGGATTCTAGTTGGTCCCAGGCTATTACAGCGGCAGTTGAGAAAGCTGTGGCAAATGCAATGGATCGCATTATGGAAACCGTGTCCACGTGCATTTCGCAGGTCATAGCTGCTCAGATGACCAATCTTCTGCAGGCTTCCACCGCTCCGCTCTTGTCTTCTTTGGCTTCGGAAGCTACCCCTCCTTCTGTAATTATCGATTCCGCTCCACAGGGCCAAAAACAATGTGAGCAACAAAAGACCTGTCAGGCCTCTCCTTCGCATAGCGTTATGGACGCATCCTCTATGGATTGTATGGATATGGAGTCTGATCTCCGCGCCCAGAAACGAAGTGGGTCTCCTCTGAATATTGCGGGTCCATCTTGCCCCCAGTCAAAGACAAAGAAAAGTAACGCAAGTCAAAACGCTAAGAGCAGGATTCTAGAAAAGGCAGTCGCGGCTGCGGCACTTCCGCCAAGATAGGGTTCTTAAGTGCACTCCAGTGGAATTGTCGATCTATATTCTCAGCTTCAACAGATTTAAATTGTCTATGCACTCTGCTTCTACCGGATTTAGTTGCTTGACAGGAAACATGGCTAACTTCAAATTTCAATTATCATCTCAAGGATTACCATCCGTTCCGGCTTGACCGGTCATCACGAGGGGGAGGGTTGTTAGTGCTCATATCTACAAAGTTTTGCCACAGGGCATGCATTTCTTTTCAATATGCGGACAATGAATGTGAAATTCTTGCGGTTGACCTTAGTGTCCCAGGTCAACAGCCCTTTACGGTAGCTAATGCATATTTCCCTTCTGGTGTGCGTGACACTCGGCCCCTTGACTCACTCATGTCTAGTAGCCGATCTCAGGTTCTTTTACTTGGCGACTTCAATTCGCACCATGTGACTTGGGGGTTTAAAACAGATAGCTTTGGTTCTAGACTATTTGATTGGGCTTCTGGCAATAACTTGATCTGCAACAATTCCGGATTGCCTACGTTTGTCCGCAGTCAATGCCGCTCTGCCTTGGATTTAACTTTTTCCTCCCCGAGGAGTCTCTGTTATGTCTGGGGCGCCTGTTGGCTGTGCAACAAACAGTGATCATCTACCGATTAGTTTCAAGTTTGCGTGTAAATTAACTCTTCCTGAGCGACATCAGCGCACGTTAATAAATTACGATTGCTTTAAAGACACGCTAAAATCAGCCCTCCAAATCACTTCAGACACTCGCGCTCAGAGAAGTGCCGAAAGCAAGGCTGCACATCTATGCTCGGTACTGGACAATGCAAGACAAAAGTCTGAATTTTTGCTTAAGAGCACAAAGGGTGCAATCGCGAACAATTGGTGGAATGCTGAGTGCACGCGTGCATATAGACGACGAAAAGCAGCTTGGAAGAAACTTCTCATCAATCAATGCCCAAAAAATTGGCTGGATTATAAGTATGTTGCAGCAACATTTAGGCGCACTGTCGCCCGTGCAAAAGAGGAGTATAATACAAATCATTACGATTTCCTTTCCCAATCAGGAAATAAACGAGCTTTATTTAATTTCCTGAGGCGCAACACGGTGATTCCTGCGGCTGCCAACATTGAATCCTTTGTTCAGTCCCCTGCTGACATCGCAAAGGCCTTAGAGGATATTGCGTGTGACCTAGAGCTTCGCTTTACATTTGCTTTACCTTCTCCTACTATATTCACATGCACCTCAAGTGACTTCACTGAGGTCTCTATGCCTGAGCTGTCGCAAATTGTTCTGCGCTTATCCCCAGCGGCTCCTGGCCCCGATAGGGTCACTTCATCTATGATCAAAATATTGTTCAATGAATCTCCTGCAGACCTGTTGGCTCTAATTAACCATTCTATTAAAGGTCCTTGGATACCGCATGAGTGGCGTCTTGCTGAAATAGTTCCATTGCTTAAAAAGCAAGGGGAGGGCTTAACTTTAGACAATATAAGCCCTATTTCGTTAACATCGAACCTTGTGAAATTGGTGGAAAGGGTCCTCCTCAGCCGTGTCATGTCATTTATTTCAGAAAATGCTGTATTGAATCCATGCCAAATTGGTTTCAGGCCGGGTTGTTCAATTTGGTGTGCTCATACTGACCTTGAGAGTCGTATTAAATTAGCTCGCAATAGAAAAAAGTTTGCTGCGCTTGTCACCTTGGATGTCAGTAAAGCATACGACAGCGTGGAGCACTCGACTCTATTACTAAGTTTACAGAAACTCAACTTCCCAAGCTATTTTGTAGCCTGGATATCTGTTTTTTTGGAAAATAGAGAATTTTACTGCTCCCAAAATGGTGTTTCCTCAAGGAGATTTCCACAGACAAGAGCTGTTCCGCAAGGATCAGTTCTCTCACTTGTTCTTTTTAACATTTTTCTAAGCTCAATTCCATGCATTCAAAATGTGAAAACTTATGTGTACGCCGACGATATTGCATTTTTTGCATCAGCAACTGACATTCACACTCTCTATCAAACCCTACAAAATTACCTCAATGTTCTTGACAACTGGCTAGGAATAATTCATCTGTCCCTTAATGTGAAGAAATGCGCATTGTTAGTATTTCCAGTTTCTGTTCCAGTAAATATCTGCCTGGTCTATAGAAATAACATAATACGTCAAGTTCAGACGGTGAAGTATCTCGGTGTAATATACGACCCTACTCTCTCCTGGCGGCCCCACATTGAGCAAGTTTCTGCAAAAGGAGTTCGGGCCATTGGCATTCTGCGCAGGCTTTGTAGTGCTAGGTCAGGCATGAGAAGGCATACGCTTCTGATGATTTATAAAATGTACATCCGCCCAATTTTGGAGTTCGGGTGTGTTTTATTCTCAGGAGCTCCTGCCTATAAACTTCGCCCTCTTGTGCTTTTGGAGCGTGAGGCGTTGCGCCTTTGTCTGGGGCTTCCAAAATATGTCGCCAATGCTGTTCTGCACCTTGAGGCGCGAATGCCTTCGTTATCAGCTAGGTTTCGCCTTTTAACAGTTCAAACATTTTTAAAATTGTGCGACTCACCTCTTCACGCTTCCAGTATAATATTTCTTAGTCAACCTTCCGCCTTTTTTAGTGCTGCCTGGTCTCGATTTCATACCCCGCAGATATGTTACGTGCAGTCCCTCCTTGATCGCATAAATATTCATTTCACAGATGTCCGCCAAATATTTAACAACTCCTCATCTGTCCAGATTGAATTCGATGATATTTTTCCATCGAATGCAAAGCTGCAGCCCTTCCCACTTCTTCAGGGTCTATTGCAGGACCACCTAAGGTCCTTTCCCTCTCATGTTCTTATTGCTACTGATGCCTCGCAGGATCGCGAAAAGGCAGGTGTGGGAATCTTTTCGCCTTCACTGGATTGGTCTTTTTCTCTCCGTCTTCCTGACTTCACTCCAATTTTTCTGGCTGAATTATTAGCAGTAATCTTAGCCTTACGAAAATTAGAATCTACAGTTTCCCAGGTCGTGGTTATGACAGACTCTCTGTCCATTTGCTCTTCCTTATCCTCACCCACTGACTCTCGGCCGTTACGCCTCTTTAAGTTCCTGATTCCGCTCCATCTAAATTCGGTAAGGTTGCTTTGGGTACCCGGTCACATGGGCTTTCACTTAAATGAGGTTGCAGATTCCTTAGCAAGAGCCTCTCTCAGCGGCCCAATTGTTGCTGTCCTGCCATCATGTGCATATACAGCTGCGGTGAGGTTTCGCAGCTACACAATATTTCAGGAATTTGCTGCCTCGGCTCTTACATCATCTCCCGAATATCAGCATCTTCTGCATCCTTGGAGTAGCAAAGACTGGCGCTCACGCAGACTAGAGGTCTCTTTCACGCGCTTGCGTTGCCGGGTTCCCCTTCTAAATTTCTACCTTCACAGATCTGGCCTGGCAGCTTCCCCACTGCGCCCTTTTTGTGCCGAACCTGAGACAATAGATCACTTCCTGCTGTTCTGCCGCCGCTTTTCTCATTTGAGGAAGAGTATTTTGCAGATTCCATTTCATCAACGGGGCTTGCCTGTGTCTTCCGCGGTTGTTCTTTCCATTGGCGCTTCTTTACTTGGACGAAGCGACAGGAGTGTGCGCTCTGCTGTGCAAAATTTTCTTCAAGAAACGCAGCGACTCCCATTCTAATTTCTTTTTCCCGCCCTCAATCAGTACGACATTGCAACATTACAGGCATTGTGTACTATTATGCACTATAAGCAATTGTCCCGTCTTTGATCTCCAAGTTAACTGGACCCCTTTCCTTCCCTTTTCCAATCTCTTAGACTACATACTATTACCACTCCTTTTCCCGTCAAAACTTTCCTGTATCCAGTAAGTAACCGCCTGTGTCTTGGCCACTCCCCCGTAGTGGGTATGTGCCAGCAACGTCTGAGGCCTTCCTTCCTTCCTTCCTAACGCAAGCAGAATCACTTGTTCTGTTCTGTTCTGTTCTGTTCTGTTCAGCGGCTGTTCTGTTGACGTGGCTCAGCTACCCAGGCTGCGGGGCAGTGGCCAAGTACCTGGCGGTATTGCTCTAGCTTGCTAAATTTCTCCTTTTTGTCTGTGCCTGTTTGCTCCTGTTCTGGGGTGATTGGGTGCGGGACGAGAGCTTAATGTCTACTTCTTCTCCTGGCCAGGGGTTTTACCCTTGGTCGGCATCTCTTCCTCAAGACCAGCTCCCAATTGACCTCTTTTTCCGCAGCGGTGTTTCAAGCATTCTAGTCGCATTAGTGCCTTCCGATGGAGGCGCTATCCGACTGAACAACCCGGAGGCCGTGCAGGCGCCTCTTAGGTCCACATCGCAGCATTTCATGCACATTACCGACGTCCAGCAGTTCGGCAGGGGTGGTATTTTGTGCAGGTCGCCGGATAAAGCCTGTATTGAAGACCTGCTGAAGTGTACGTCATTCGCCAACCACCCGGTGAGCGCATTCATTCCGCCTCATCTAGCATGTTCCAAGGGCGTGGTCCGAGGGGTCGACTCTCGACTGAGCCCTGCGGAAACGCTTGAGAACCTCTCGCCTGCGGGAGTGATTCCTGTCCATCGATGCAGCAGGATGGTTGACGGAGGAAAAATTCCTACGGAGTCCGTCATTGCCACATTTGCAGGAATATTTTGCCCGTCAGAGATTAAGGTGTGGCCATTGGTTTTTCGAGTATGTGCCTTTAACTCTCGGCCCCTTCAGTGTCAAAACTGCTGGCGATTTGGCCACAGCGGCAAAGCCTGCAAATCGGCCTTACGCTGCTGTGCCTGTGGGGAACGTCATTGCAGAGAGGAATGTCCTGAACAGCAAGAGAAATGTTGTTTGTGTAGCGGTGCTCACCCTGCTGATTCGCCTGACTGTCCTGCACGAGCACAAGAAGTTCAGGTGCTCGAGCTCATAGACAAGCGCAGATGCACGCGGAGAGAGGCTTTTGCCGCAGTCAAGGAGACAGCCTCAGCCTACTCTAGTATGGCCGCCAAATGTCCACCCATAATGGATTCTAGTTGGTCCCAGGCTATTCCAGCGGCAGTTGAGAAAGCTGTGGCAAATGCAATGGACCGCATTATAGAAACCGTGTCCACGTGCATTTCGCAGGTCATAGCTGCTCAGATGACCAATTTTCTGCAGGCGTCCACCACTCCGCTCTTGTCTTCTTTGGCTTCGGAAGCTACCCCTACTTCTGTAGTAATCGATTCCGCTCCACAGGGCCGAAAACAATGTGAGCGACAAAATACCTCTCAGGCCTCTCCTTCGCATAGCGTTATGGACGCATCCTCTATGGATTGTATGGATATGGAGTCTGATCTCCGCGCCCAGAAACGAAGTGGGTCTCCTCTGAATATTGCGGGTCCATCTTGCCCCCAGTCAAAGACAAAGAAAAGTAACGCAAGTCAAAACGCTAAGAGCAGGATTCTAGAAAAGGCAGTCGCGGCTGCGGCACTTCCGCCAAGATAGGGTTCCTAAGTGTACTCCAGAGGAATTGTCGATCTATATTCTCCGCTTCAACAGATTTAAATTGCCTATGCTATCAGCTTCTACCAGATTTAGTTGCTTTACAGGAAACATGGCTAACTTCAAATTTAAATTATCATCTCAAGGACTACCATCCGTTCCGGCTTGACCGGTCATCACGAGGGGGAGGGTTGTTAGTGCTCATATCTACAAAGTTTTGCCACAGGCCATGCATTTCTTCTCAATATGCGGACAATGAATGCGAAATCCTTGCGGTTGACCTCAGTGTCCCAGGTCAACAGCCTTTTACGGTAGCTAATGCATATTTCCCGTCTGGTGTGCGTGACACTCGGCCCCTTGACTCACTCATGTCTAGTAGCCGATCTCAGGTTCTATTACTTGGCGGCTTCAATTCGCACCATGTCACTTGGGGGTTTAAAACAGACTGCTTCAGTTCTAGACTATTTGATTGGGCTTCTGGCAACAACTTGATATGCAACAATTCCGGATTGCCTACGTTTGTTCGCAGTCAATGCCGCTCTGCCTTGGATTTAACTTTTTCCTCCCCAGGAGTCTCTGTTATGTCTTGGGCGCCTGTTGACTGCAACAAACAGTGATCATCTACCGATTAGTTTCAAGATTGCGTGTAAATTAACTCTTCCTGAGCGACATCAGCGCACGTTAATAAATTACGATTGCTTTAAAGACACGCTAAAATCAGCCCTCCAAATCACTTCAGACACTCGCGCTCAGAGAAGTGCCGAAAGCAAGGCTGCACATCTATGCTCGGTACTGGACAATGCAAGACAAAAGTCTGAATTTTTGCTTAAGAGCACAAAGGGTGCAATCGCGAACAATTGGTGGAATGCTGAGTGCACGCGTGCATATAGACGACGAAAAGCAGCTTGGAAGAAACTTCTCATCAATCAATGCCCAAAAAATTGGCTGGATTATAAGTATGTTGCAGCAACATTTAAGCGCACTGTCGCCCGTGCAAAGGAGGAGTATAATACAAATCATTACGATTTCCTTTCCCAATCAGGAAATAAACGAACTTTATTTAATTTCCTGAGGCGCAACAAGGTGATTCCTGCGGCTGCCAACATTGAATCCTTGTTCAGTCCCCTGCTGACATCGCAAAGGCCTTAGAGGATATTGCGTGTGGCCTAGAGCTTCGCTTTACATTTGCTTTACCTTCTCCTACTATATTCACATGCACCTCAAGTGACTTCACTGAGGTCTCTATGCCTGAGCTGTCGCAAATTGTTCTGCGCTTATCCCCAGCGGCTCCTGGCCCCGATAGGGTCACTTCATCTATGATCAAAATATTGTTCAATGAATCTCCTGCAGACCTGTTGGCTCTAATTAACCATTCTATTAAAGGTCCTTGGATACCGCATGAGTGGCGTCTTGCTTAAATAGTTCCATTGCTTAAAAAGCAAGGGGAGGGCTTAACTTTAGACAATATAAGCCCTATTTCGTTAACATCGAACCTTGTGAAATTGGTGGAAAGGGTGCTTCACAGCCGTGTCATGTCATTTATTTCAGAAAATGCTGTATTGAATCCATGCCAAATTGGTTTCAGGCCGGGTTGTTCAATTTGGTGTGCTCATACTGACCTTGAGAGTCGTATTAAATTAGCTCGCAATATAAAAAAGTTTGCTGCGCTTGTCACCTTGGATGTCAGTAAAGCATACGACAGCGTGGAGCACTCGACTCTATTACTAAGATTACAGGAACTCAACTTCCCAAGCTATTTTGTAGCCTGGATATCTGTTTTTTTGGAAAATAGAGAATTTTACTGCTCCCAATATGGTGTTTCCTCAAGGAGATTTCCAGAGACAAGAGCTGTTCCGCAAGGATCAGTTCTCTCACCTGTTCTTTTTAACATTTTTCTAAGCTCAATTCCATGCATTCAAAATGTGAAAACTTATGTGTACGCCGACGATATTGCATTTTTTGCATCAGCAACTGACATTCACACTCTCTATCAAACCCTACAAAATTACCTCAATGTTCTTGACAACTGGCTAGGAATAATTCATCTGTCCCTTAATGTGAAGAAATGCGCATTGTTAGTATTTCCAGTTTCTGTTCCAGTAAATATCTGCCTGGTCTATAGAAATAACATAATACCTCAAGTTCAGACGGTGAAGTATCTCGGTGTAATATACGACCCTACTCTCTCCTGGCGGCCCCACATTGAGCAAGTTTCTGCAAAAGGAGTTCGGGCCATTGGCATTCTGCGCAGGCTTTGTAGTGCTAGGTCAGGCATGAGAAGGCATACGCTTCTGATGATTTATAAAATGTACATCCGCCCAATTTTGGAGTTCGGGTGTGTTTTATTCTCAGGAGCTCCTGCCTATAAACTTCGCCCTCTTGTGCTTTTGGAGCGTGAGGCGTTGCGCCTTTGTCTGGGGCTTCCAAAATATGTCGCCAATGCTGTTCTGCACCTTGAGGCGCGAATGCCTTCGTTATCAGCTAGGTTTCGCCTTTTAACAGTTCAAACATTTTTAAAATTGTGCGACTCACCTCTTCACGCTTCCAGTATAATATTTCTTAGTCAACCTTCCGCCTTTTTTAGTGCTGCCTGGTCTCGATTTCATACCCCGCAGATATGTTACGTGCAGTCCCTCCTTGATCGCATAAATATTCATTTCACAGATGTCCGCCAAATATTTAACAACTCCTCATCTGTCCAGATTGAATTCGATGATATTTTTCCATCGAATGCAAAGCTGCAGCCCTTCCCACTTCTTCAGGGTCTATTGCAGGACCACCTAAGGTCCTTTCCCTCTCATGTTCTTATTGCTACTGATGCCTCGCAGGATCGCGAAAAGGCAGGTGTGGGAATCTTTTCGCCTTCACTGGATTGGTCTTTTTCTCTCCGTCTTCCTGACTTCACTCCAATTTTTCTGGCTGAATTATTAGCAGTAATCTTAGCCTTACGAAAATTAGAATCTACAGTTTCCCAGGTCGTGGTTATGACAGACTCTCTGTCCATTTGCTCTTCCTTATCCTCACCCACTGACTCTCGGCCGTTACGCCTCTTTAAGTTCCTGATTCCGCTCCATCTAAATTCGGTAAGGTTGCTTTAGGTACCCGGTCACATGGGCTTTCACTTAAATGAGGTTGCATATTCCTTAGCAAGAGCCTCTCTCAGCGGCCCAATTGTTGCTGTCCTGCCATCGTGTGCATATACAGCTGCGGTGAGGTTTCGCAGCTACACAATATTTCAGGACTTTGCTGCCTCGGCTCTTACATCATCTCCCGAATATCAGCATCTTCTGCATCCTTGGAGTAGCAAAGACTGGCGCTCACGCAGACTAGAGGTGTCTTTCACGCGCTTGCTTTACCGGGTTCCCCTTCTAAATTTCTACCTTCACAGATCTGGCCTGGCAGCTTCCCCACTGTGCCCTTTTTGTGCCGAACCTGAGACAATAGATCACTTACTGCTGTTCTGCCGCCGCTTTTCTCATTTGAGGAAGCGTCTTTTGCAAATTCCATTTCATCAACTGGGCTTGCCTGTGTCTTCCGCGGTTGTTCTTTCCATTGGCGCTTCTTTGCTTGGACGAAGCGACAGGAGTGTGCGCTCTGCTATGCAAAATTTTCTTCAAGAAACGCAGCGACTCCCATTCTAATTTCTTTTTCCCGCTCTCAGCCAGTAAGACATTGCAACATTACAGGCATTGTGTACTATTATGCACATTAAGCAATTGTCCAGTCTTTGATCTCCAAGTTAACTGGACCCCTTTCCTTCCCTCTTCCAATCTCTCAGACTACATACTATTACCACTCCTTTTCCCGTCAAAACTTTCCTGTTTCCAGCAATTTACCGCCTTTGTCTTGGTCACTCCCTCGTAGTGGGTATGTGCCAGCAACGTCTGAGGCCTTCCTTCCTTCCTTCCTAACGCCAAGGCTCTAAAAGGGTGAGGGAGAGCGAGGTACGGGGCGGAAGAACAGAGAAGCGGAGGCTCAGGTGGGTCAGCGACGCTTCGACGGGAAGTGAGCGACACCGGCTATTGCTCCTGTGAGCTCGCGTTCTACTGCTCCGCATCGTGAAGGTCCTGCCGTTCCTGAGCCCGTTCCGGGCAGTTAACTGAGGACGCCACCATCTGCTACGGCCGGGGGTGTCTCCAGCGCTGTTGCCACCCATCCGGGTGGTACCCCCAACGCCAACAACACCGGCATCACCTCCACGGGCGCTTGGAATGGAAGCTTAAACGACGCCGCCAGCGACGCCAACAGCAGCACGTCGAACGTCGTCTCGACGCCGGCTACTGGACCCATACAACGCCGCAGCCGCACCGAACCAACCGTGAGCACGAACGCCGGCAACTAACAGTAGAACGCTAGTAGTAGACGAGGGTAGCAGTGTTCCCAGGTCGTGTGTATTTATAGACTTTGTGTTTTGTGTTAGTTTTGTTAGTTTTGTGTTCTTGTGTGTGTGTCACGTAGGGTGTATTAAATGTGTGTCTGTGTGGGTACACCTGTCGCCTAGTGCATTCTTTCGGTCCAAGTGTTCTCCGGAGAGATCTGTGATAAAGATAAGTGGCGAGCCTGTGCCACGATTCATTTGATTTTTTCGTTTTGCTTTGTCTCGGATCTTTCCGATCTCTCGACGGCAGAAAGTACGGATTTGGCAATAACGTTAGAACTGGCGCTCAAGCTAGGGTTAAGCAAGGAAGAGGCGATACGTTTCTATGAGGAGGAGGCAAATAGGCATAGAGAGGAAAGGGCGCATGTACGCACAGACGCTCGCGAGGCAGAAGAGCGAGAAGAGAAAAGAGCTCGCGAGGCAAAGGAGCGAGAAGCTAGGAGAGATCGCGAGGCAGAAGAACAGGACAAAAGGATAGAGCGGGAGAAGTAGTTCATTTTGTGGAAACAGGCGCATGTCGCGGCAGGATATGACGATATCACGGCAATGATGAGCGTTCCTCAACGCGTACAGCATCTCCTATACCGGCTAGAGTTTGTCCAAGGAAGCTGATGGCTCCTTCTCCTTTTGATGCCAAGATAGGTGAATTGGACGCATATCTGCAACGATTCGAGCGGATAGCTTTGAGGCAAGGCTAGGATCGAAGTGAATGGGCCACGGCATTGTGCATGTGTTTAGTCGGAGAGGCGCTGAATGTCTTTAGAAGGATGTCTCCTGCTGCTTCCATGGACTACGAGAAAGTCAAAAAGGCACTCCTCCAAAGATTCAGGCTTACGGCAGAGGGTTTTCGTGAGAGATTTCGCACCGCGAAACCTGAGGATTCTGAAACTGCGAAGCAGTTTTCCTGCAGGCTGACCAATTATTTCGATACGTGGCTTGACATGTCAAACACAGAAAAGTTTTGAAGGGGTGCGTGACAGGCTGGTCACAGAGCAGTTTTTAGCATGTTGCAGCTCAAAGCTAGCGCTGTTCCTGAAAGTTGTGTTCATTGGAAGAAATCGCCGACACTGCAGACCAATCCCTCGAGGCTAAATAGCTAAGAAATTTGAGTAAGGTAGAGGAGGAAACCCAAAAGATCCTAGAGACAGATGCGACAATACCAAGAGCATGTGGCGGTGCATCTAAGGCGCCAGTAAGGTGTTTTCTCTGCGGCAAGGTGGGACACCGTGCAGCTGACTGTCGGACTAGTAGCGCTGCCCCCCAAAAAAAAAACAGGTTGTGTGTCAAGGTTGTAAGAGGAGGGGTCATACATTGGATGAGTGCCGATACAGAACGCAGAACCGAGCCGCATGCGTTGTCGACTCTCGTGCAGAACTTGTCACGCCAGCCGAAGGTCCACAGCTCAAAGGAGAGCAAACGCCGCTGGGAAATGGAACGGTGAATGAAACACCAAATCGAAAGCAGCAATGCCGGTGGTGGTTGGGCAAATAGGGGTCCGTCCTATATTGGTGCTTAGAGACAGCGGACCCAACACAGTTTTGGTTCGGAGAAGCCTGGTGAAGGACGGGGATGTTACAGAAGCGTTGGCCATCACCCTTGTAAATAGCACAGTAAGGTACCTTCCTGAAGCCACGTTTCTAGTGTCCACGCCATATTATACTGGGCAGGTAGTGGCAAAATGCGTAGACCAACCCATCTACTATCTCATCTTGGGAAACATTACGGGCGCAAAAAGTGTCGGAGACCCCGATCCCGAGTGGAGGATGCTTGACGTTGAATAACATTCAAAGGAGGAAAGGCCCGCGACAGCTCAGACGGGTGGGCTAAGTTTCTCGTCGGCAGTGGAGACAAGAGCTCAAGCGGCAGCCCGAGCATCGCAGCCTCCGCTCTCTACTCCTGTTACGCTGTGCCTGAGCGTAACACCGGGCGACATTGTAATTAGGCAAAAGGAGGCCCGAGCTTGAAGGCCTGCTTCGAAAGAGTCGGGGAAAAAGTGAAAATAAAGAAGAGTCGTACGTCATTCGAAACGGTCTTCTGCACAGGGAATTCATATTTAGCTCAGGAAAGCGGGTCCAACTGCTTATATTACCGAGAGATATGCGAAAGACAGTGCTATATATACGCTTAGGACATCACGCCAATATGGCAGAACAGCAGGGTGTTCAAAAAACGGTGTCTAGGATCACCGACGAGTTGCCAGGTGTCCAGAGTGACCTTAAACGCTTTGTTCGCTCATGTGACGTGTGCCAGCGCACAGTTCCGAAGCGAATAGTTGGTCCCGTCCCTCTAGGCAAGATGGCAGCCACCGACCTACCGTTTCAACGAGTGACTATTGACATTGTGGGGGTGCGATAAGGTAGTAATAAACCCCAATTTTTAATGAAGACAGAAGATAGCGTTGGAGCTGTGTTCATGAGTAGAGCCAACTGAACACCTCTAGGTATCTCTGGGATTTATCTTGTTGTTGTTGCTGTGCTGATGTATCTCTGGGATTTATCTTGTTGACGTTGTTGTTGTTATGTGATTATACAAGCTGCGCCTGTTGTGTTATCTTCTTGTCCTTGTCTTTTTGTGCGCAGTACCCCCCTCCTTGTATTTACCATTCAGATACCTTACGGCATTTTGGCGCTAGCTGGCGTTTTTTTCGATGTAGTTTTAAACGCCATTTTGTATCAACCAGTGTCGTTTCTTTGTTCCCTTAGAGCACGGCCTGCATGGTCGGCGTACGCTAGGTAGAGCGCGAGATCACCGGGGGTGGTCGACGGTTTGCACTCTAAGCCGCGGTTGAGCACGGAGAACGTATTTACTCCTATAGCAATAGAACAACCTTTGCCATAATCGACCACACTGTCCACAGACCATACGTTGCAAGCACATGTCGCTGTCTATCCTGCATTCGTTTTTTTTTTGTTTTTTGCCTTTGTTGCACTGCAGAGCCAATATTGCTTACCTTTCTACCGGCACGAAAGAAAGCGTAAACGTTGCAGTTCCGGTTGACATTTTGGGACGGTTGGTCAACGAATGCATACCCCGTATCCCTAATTCTAACTACCATTGCTTGCACGAGTTCTTAATTTTGGTGGAGACAAGACTTGCGCTGGAGCACGGTCAGTAACCAAGTGGACACCATCCTTCAACAAATAAGAAAAGTGAGACCCTAAACTACCCTGCTATTCACGGGACTGGGTAGCACTTCCCGTACAAATTCAGTGATAATTTTTTATAGTCACTGCGATTGCAACAGAATACCCATGAAATATCTGAGGATATCGTTGATTCACACTATTCGTTTTAAAGAGCGCTATGGGAATTCTTAAAATTCACTGCTCGAAAGAACAATGGTTTGAAAGTCGCTGAAAAGAAATATACTTGATAATGGGGTCACATGAATGTAGATGTTATTGCTGACAGAATCTCAATGGCAGCTCTTTTTTCCGAACTTCCGAATTGCAGAGCCATGCGGTACTCTGTCCTAAAAACTCGTGCCTATCAAAGTGCGGGAATTCAAATAAGAGACCATGCGCTGCAAGTGCTGCTAACGTGAGAAAATGGAAAACTTTTTCATTTCTTCTTTTTTCATGCAGGTGCTTCCAACATGAACCATCGCATAATGAGACTGCACGATGTGAACGAGTACTCTTCGCGAAAACGAGCGCTCGTTTTCTCCCTCTCGATTTGTGCTCTGCGTCCGACATTGGCATGCGCCGTGTTTCATGAAAGGCTACCAACAAGCCCTACGTTCACCGCTGCACGTGCTCGCCAGTTTGTCCCATGTTCAACAATGATGTTTTGTATATAGTTTTCTCGAGGCAACTTCACAACAGTCGACAGGAAGGCTCACCTTCTGGAACATCTTCGGAGTAAACTTGTATTTGCCAGCAACCGGAAGGAAGCACTTGTCCACCATGTTGGCAGCCAGCTGCGCTCCTTTTGCCTTCTGCACTATCCCTGAGCAAAAGAAAATGTATTCATTCATAATCAGAAGCATTCTGACCATTTGGTCAAATTGGGACCATCCGTGCCTTAAGGAAATTTTTAATAGAAAGAAAAGCTTAAAAAGTGTGTGGCAAGTATATACAAGGCAAAGTCTAGGGTGCGTGCGTGTCGGACTTGTGCAATTCACAACCATGTGCACAGCCTCTCTGGTTTCTAACAATGTCGCGCGACCGACCACCCCGCAGCATGTCACAGCCTCACAATGGCGATAAGCACGGGAAACGAACGAGTTCGAGCACGGTTTTCTCCAGTGCAAGTCTCGTCTGAAACACTGTTCCCATCCAGATGACATCCCCCCAGGCATGAAATCTGTGTGAAAAGAAAACGAATTTGTGTAGAACATATGAGTGCAGTCGTGTACCCGTCACAGAAAATAAATTACCGATTACAAGCACAATCACTTCATCTGAAATGCAACTGATTTCAGTAGCCCATTACAGCCCCCGAAAGGTAACTGAAGAATTACACCAATGCAGTCCTTCCGACCTTTCTTTATCATGCCGCACCTGCTCTCCATAGAGGGACCATAATCAGCTCGAGCGCCGTTATTTATCTGTCATTGGTCGGCATACAGCAATAAATCAGCACTCTCAGCAACTTAGCATAGCTCTGACATACGCACAAGGACACAGATATGTTTCTGTTAAGGGCTTGTCCTGCCTCCCGCGGCTTTCGCTCTTCCAAAGTTTACAGCTCTAAGAGATATGAAGTTAATCACTTCCAGTTTCGTCTACTCAGCTTCAAGTCCTCGGACCCAGTTTGTATTTAGGACGAACAAAACGTACAGCTAAGCGAGGCGCTTTGTTTCTGTACCCAGTGCAGTGCTGTCTATTTGAGAATAAGAGCCCATCACATTTCAAAACATTGTTAGGTTTACTCGAGCCAAACGATTGCTATAACCTTCAAATCACAGCATGGTACAAAACAAGCTGAGGCTAGTGTTTTTAGAAAAAACGCCACACTTAGAAACTCTCCAAAGCGCTCGAAACAGGCTCTCCAGATATGTCTAGGAATTCGTAAATATGGCTTTCAGCGACAACTGTTCCAATCGCTGTATTTTGCCATCAAAATGCGGACATTCCTTTGGGCACACTCAAAGCACATTCTGTATGACTCACTTGGACCCCTTCACCATCTTGGAAGCCTTCTCAATACTGGGTCAAGCGCAATGATAGCAAAGACAGTTATGCTCATCGCCCCTTCCTGTCATTACAGCTAAGAACAGCCTGAAAACTGTTCTCCATCCTCCACCTTGTGCAGCCTGCAACAACCTCGCGTTCTCCTTTCTGTATCTGATATGAGAAGAAACCTTTTTTGAAGTCCGGGTTAAAACAGGACACTCTACGATTTTCTTACTATATTCATGCCCACGGACAAAGACTACCCTTCTATACAGTCGGAATAATGAATGCCAACTGTTATTCGGGCTCTCTGGTCGTCTCCGCAGAATCAACTGCTGTCGGGCAAAAACACGTTACCGGACTTCGACGAATGTAGTCCCGCTGCCCTTCGTGCCGCCATCAAGTACACTGACCAAAAGAACATAGCAATGGTTTGTGTCACTCAGAGGCGACCCTGTAAGACCTACAAGCTGCTCTTCGCCGCGCGTTTCATTTAACAACAGAGTATAAAAAAAACTAGTTGTATACGGCAGGATTTAAGACACTGGTAGCCGTCAGAAACGGAGCAGTAGTTCAGTGGTTTTGGAGCTCGTATTCTGCCAGGCAACCACAGTTCTCGTCTTCCTCTGTCTCTAGTTGTTCGGCTCAAGTTCATTATAACGTGGTCCCCGCAGGAAAAGGGGAGCCACCTTAGCGACTCAAGGCGACAAAATGATAGCGTGGTCATAATATGGCTTCAAGCGGCCAACATGAACGATCTCTCGGCGGCGAATGTCGCTGGAGTGGGCAAAAGGTTCAACGAGGTAGTTGACAGGAGTAGTCGGTTGGACCTAAAGATAAAAATCGTAATGGCAACCAGATTGCTGGACACGCCCGCTCGCCTCGAAGGTTTCCAGAACCATACGTGAGCACCGGGAAGGAAGGATGCTGTTGGAGGGATACTGTTGTCGCTGCGGGCATTCTTCTGGCACTGCTCTTCTGAAGTCGGGAAGCGGGCCTGCTGCGACACTCATCAGCGTGCCTGGCAGCTTCTGAAACCATGTGTACACCAAGATGTCAGGGTGGCAAGGGCAGGACGGTGTCGAGCGGAATCTGAAGCTCGCAACCATACAGGAGAAAGATGAAGAGAATCCGATTGTTGCTTTGACACCGGTGTTGTTGGCATATGTAATAAATGATAGGATCCGGTCCCTGTTGAAATGATTAGAGGCTACGTACATTGACAGCATATCACCCAGTGTGCGACTGAACCGCTCGGTGAGCATGTTTATTTAAGGGTGGTAAGCACTGGTGGTCCGGTGGAATGTGTGACATACATTTAGGAGCGCTTCAACAACTTCCTATAAGAAAGATTTGCCTCAATCACTGAGAAGTTTACGAGGGGCGCTGTGCCTTAAAATGATGCGGCTAAGAAAGAAGGACGCGATATCGGTACGCGCGGCGGCTGAAAGGGCTGCAGTTCCCGCGCAGCGAGTGAGGTGATCGACCGCTGCGATTATCCAACAATTCCGCGCTGGTTTGTAGGGCACAGGCCCATACATATCGATGCCGACACGACCAAACAGTCGGTCTAGGCAAGGGAGAGACTTGTGGAGCAGGCAGATGTGGAGGAGGAGGCTTGAGACGCTGGCAGTCGGCACACGAGCGCTCGTACCTGCTGGCTAAGGTATACATGCCACGCCAGAAGACGTGTCGCAGTTCGTCATATGTACTGAACGCAACCGCGTGGCCACACAGGGGGTCGTTATAGTAGGAAGCGCAGGTAGCACTACGGTGGTGACGAGGTACGACAAGCAGCCACTTACGGCCGTCTGGCATATAGTTGCGCAGGTAGATCGGACCGTCACGAAGAGCGAAGTTCTGCGCCTGACGGCTAAGGGTGCGAGCAGCCGACGAGGGCGATGAGTTGGTGAGGAGATCGATGAGTGATGCCAGTCATGGGTCTTTGGGTTGTTCTGCAGGCATGTCTTCGACGGACAGGGAAAACAAGACAGAGCTGGAGGCAGGCGGCAGCAGGACGTCAGGTGGTACCGGCGGGCGGGATAAAGCGTCTGCAGCACAGTGCTTGCACCCAGTCCGGTAGATGACGCGGATATTATATTCCTGCAATGGAAGCGACCAGCGCGCGAGACGGCTGGCGGGGTCTTTCAGTGAAAATAACCAGCAAAGAGCCTGGTGGGTCGTAACAAGATCGAATGGGCGCCCCAACAAGTACGGCCGAAATTTCTGAAGTGCCCAGACGACAGCCAAATATTCATCTTCGGTGACAGAATAATTGGCCTCGGCCTTGGTTGCAGTAGAATGCATCTTTAAACCGACAAAAAAGAAAAGGTACGAGGAAGAAACCAACAAGACTTCGACTGGTTTATTACAACGGTGCGTCACATTTATACAATCATTGCAATCACACTGTAACCTGACAAACAATCATCACGTGACTCTGGTGCGCAAGCGTGTACGGGACATCATGCTATCCAGATAAGAAAACTCGTCATCAGACAAGTTTACCGACACGGCTTGTCACAGCGCAACGGAACGAGGACGACAAGACGAAACATGAAACACCGGAACAGCGCCCTTCCTGTGTTTCATAATTCTTCTTCTCGTCCTCGTTTCGTTGCGCTGTGTCAACCTCTGTCGCAGAAAGTATGAACCAACTAGCCCACACCAGAATACTCTTAAATTTACCGAGGTTTTGCTGACACACCAGCCTGATTCGATCTTAATACAGTAGGCTTCGTACACCTCTCTACAAAATAGAGAAGTAGTGAAGTGTGCACACTTTGTAGAGAAGTGTAGAGACACTTCTTACACTTCGTACACTTAAGTAGAGAAGTGTACGAATTCAGATGGAGGCGAAATTCAAAGAGGCCCATGTACTGCGCGATATAAATGCACGTTTATTAACACGAGGTGGTTGAAATTTCCCGAGACCTTCATTGCGGCGTGCCTTATAACCTGAGTTGGTTTGGAACGTTAAATCCCTATAATTCATTTGAGCCGCAACTCTCTGCCACGATACCTACCGTTGCTTTATGCAACCTTTCTGTATCGCTTAGATCATGATGTTGAGTTAAAAAACCCACTGCCCGTTTTCAACCGCTGCGGCTACAGCCTGGCTGCTTTAGTTGCAGTTGGAGCGAGACTGTATAACACACGCTGATACAATCAATCATGGAGGAGAACAAGAGAAAGCAAGTCGCTTGTACAAACAACGCATCATATAGAGCGCTCTGGGCATCCCTGCAGTTGAAAAACCGCAAGCGCCGCTGTTACTAAGAACTTAGGCACCCCGTTCTCGTGTCAAAATCTCGTCTGTTACGGACGAGACGCCGATGTCACGTAATGCAGGATTTTTACGCTCCTTCGCGCACCTTCAGCCCGGATAGCTGACGCCGGATTGTGTGTGTGTGTGTGTGTGTGTGTGTGTGTGTGTGTGTGTGTGTGTGTGTGTGTGTGTGTGTGTGTGTGTGTGTGTGTGTGTGTGTGTGTGTGTGTGTGTGTGTGTGTGTGTGTGTGTGTGTGTGTGTGTGTGTGTGTGTGTGTGTGCGTGTGCGTGTGCGTGTGCGTGTGCGTGTGTGTGTGTGTGTGTGTGTGTGTGTGTGTGTGTGTGTGTGTGTGTGTGTGTGTGTGTGTGTCATGGATGGATGCATGACACACGATGCATGAATCATGGATGCATGACTGCTAAGTATTCGACTGAGTCAAATGCTTTCTCGTAATCTATGAATTCGCCTACCATTTCTATGAAGCACTATAAAATCAAGCTATTGTAGGCTGTATTTTCCTAGATTTTAGAAAGGCGCCTAATGTCAACCCCCACGAGTTGTTATTAGGAAAATTGTCGTGATATTACAACAGATATTCTTGGTGAAGACGAGGTGAACGAAATATCTCGGAGGTGCGCGTGCTCTGGGCTTAATTTTTATTTTTAGACCCCCCGTGCTGCTATGTCTGTCTAACTCATGGATCACGCTCTGCAAATGATTTCCAATGTGACTTAGAAAGAAAATGTCGTCAGGGAATTGCAAATTACTAATGTATGCTGCCGAATCACTGGCAACTTGTCATGGCGCACCAAGGGTTCGCTGCGGGGTAGTGACTAAGTACCCGGCGGTGTTGCGCCAGCTTGCTCAATTTCTCCTTTTTTTCTGTGCCTGTTTGCTGCTGTTCTAGGGTGATTGGGCGCGGGACGAGAGCTTAATGTCTACTTCTTCTCCCGGCCAGTGGTTTTCCCCTTGGTCGGCATCTCTTCCTCAAGGACAGCTCCCAATTGATCTCTTTTCCCGCGGTAGAGTTTACAGCATTCCGGTCGCTTTAGTGCCTTCCGATGGAGGCGCGATCCGACTGAACAACCCGGAGGCAGTACAGGCGGCTCTTCAGTCAACATCGAAGGACTTCATGCGCATTACCGTTGTCCCGCAGTTCGGCAGGGGTGGTATTTTGTGCAGATCACCGTATAAGGACTGTATTGAATACCTGCTGAAGTGTACGTCCTTCGCCGAGCCACTCGATGAGCGCATTCATTCCGCCTCATCCAAGGGCTTAGTCCGAGGGGTCGACTCTCGATTGAGCCCTGTGGAAACGCTTGAGAACCTCTCGGCTGCGGGAGTGATTGCTGTCGATCGATGCAGCAGGATGGTCGACGGAGTAAAAATTCCTACGGAGCACGTCATTGCCACATTTGCAGGAATATTCTGCCCGTCAGAGATTAAGGTGTGGCTATTGGTATTTCCTGTCCTTACCTTTAACTTTCGGCCCCTTCAGTGTCAAAACTTCTGGCGATTTGGCCACAGCGGCAAAGCCTGCAAATCGGCCTTACGCTGCTGTGCTTGTGGGGAAGGTACTGGCAGGGAGAAATGTCCCGAACAGCAAGAGAAATGTTTGTGTAGTGTTGGTCACCCTGCTGGTTCGCCTGACTATCCTGCACGAGCACAAGAAGTTCAGGTGCTCTACCTTATAGACAAGTGCAGATGCACGCGAAAAGAAGCTTTTGCCGCAGTCAACGAGAGAGCCTCAGGATACTCTAATGTGGCCGCTAAATGCCCACCCATAATGGATGCCAGTTGGTCCCATCCCAGGCTATTACAGCGGCAGTTGAGAAAGATGTGGCAAATGCAATGGATCGCATTATGGAAACCGTATCCACGTGCATTTCGCAGGTAATAGCTATCCAAGAGCTGCTCGTCTTTCTGTGGTAATCAATTCCTCTCCACAGGGCCAAAAATAATGTGAGCAACAAAATACTTCTCAGGCCTCTCCTCCGAACAGTGTTATGGACGCATCCTGTATGTACTGTGTGGATAAGGAGTCTGATTTCCGCGCCCAGAAATGATGTGGGTCTCCTTTGAATATTGCTGGTCCATCTTGCCCCCCACCGAAGACAAAGAAAAGTAACGCTAATCAAAATCCTAAGACCAGGATTCTAGAAAAGGCTGTCGCGGCTGCGGCACTGCCGTCAAAATAGGGTTCTTAAGTGTACTCCAGTGGAATTGCCGATCTATATTCTCAGCCTCAGCAGATTTAAATTGCCTATGCAGTCAACTTCCACTAGATTTAATTTTCATTACAAAAAACATGGCTAACTTCAAATTTCAATTATCATCCCAAGATTTACCGTCCATTGCGGCTTAACCGGTCATCACGAGAGTGAAGGTTGTTAGTGCTCATCTCTACAAAGTTTTGTCACAGAGCATCCATTTCTTTTCAATATACGGACAATGAATGTGAAATCCTTGCGGTTGACCTCAGTGTCCCAGGTCAACAGCCCTTTACGGCAGCTAATGCATATTTCCCGTCTGGTGTGCGTGACACTCGGCCCCTTGACTCACTCATGTCTAGTAGCCGATCTCAGGTTCTATTACTTGGCGACTTCAATTCGCACCATGTGACTTGGGGGTTTAAAACAGACTGCTTCAGTTCTAGACTGGCAACAACTTGATATGCAACAATTCCGGATTGCCTTCGTTTGTTCGCAGTCAATGCCGCTCTGCCTTCGATTTAACTTTTTCCTCCCCAGGAGTCTCTGTTATGTCTTGGGCGCCTGTTGACTGCAACAAACAGTGATCATCTGCCGATTAGTTTCAAGTTTGAGTGTAAATTAACTCTTTCTGAGCGACATCAACGCATGTTAATAAATTACAGTTGCTTTAAAGGCACGCTAAAATCAGCTCTCCAAATGACTTCAGACTTGCGCTGAGACAGGTGCCGAAAGCAAGGCTACACATCTATGTTCAGTACTGGATCATGCAAGGCAAAAGTCTGTATATTTGGTTAAGAAAACCAAGGGTACAATCGCGAACAATTGATGGAATGCTGAGTGCACGCGTGCACATAAAGACGATGGAAAGCAACTTGGAAAAAACTTCTCATCAATCAATGCCCACAAAAATGATTGGATTATAAGTATGTTGCAGCAACATTTAAGCGCACTGTCGCCCGTCAAAGGAGGAGTATAATAGGAATCATTATGATTTCCTTTCACAATCAGGAAATAAACGAGCTTTGTTTAATTTCATGAGGCGCACCAAGGTGATTCCACCGGCTGTCAACATTGAACACCTAGTTCAGTCCCCTGCTGACATCGCAAAAGCCTTATAGGACATTGCGTGTGGCCTAGAGCTTCGCTTTGCATCTGCTCTACCTCCTCCAGCTATATTCACATGCACCTCAATTGATTTTACTCAGGTCTCTATGCCTGAGCTGTCGCAAATTGTTCTGCGCTTTTCCCCAGCGGCTCGTGGCCCCGATAAGTTCACTTCATCTATGAACAAAATTTTGTTCAATGAATCTCCTGAAGACCTGTTGGCTCTAGTTAACCATTCCATTAAAGGTCCTTGGGTACCTTATGATTGACATCTTGCTCAAATAGTTTCATTGCTTAAAAAGCAAGGGGATGGCTTTACTTTAGACCACATACGCCCTATTTCATTAACATCGAACCTAGTGAAATTGGTGGAAAGGGTCCTTCTCAGCAGTGTCATGTCATTCATTTCGGAAAATGCTCTCTTGAATCCGTGTCAAATTGGTTTCACGCCGGGTTGTTCAATTTGGTGTGCTCATACTGACCTGCATAGTCGTATTAAATAAGCTCACATTAGAAAACAGTTTGCTGCGCTTGTCACTTTTGATGTAAGTAAAGCATACGACAGCGTTGAGCACTCCAGTCTGTTGCTCAGATTACAGGAACTCAACTTCGCAAGCTATTTTGTAGCCTGATTTCTGCTTTTTTTGGAAAATAGAGAATTTTATTCCTGCCAAAATGGTGTTTTCTCAAGGTGATTTCAACAAACAAGACGTGTACCGTAAGGATAGGTTCTCACGCTTGTTCTTTTTAACATTTTCCTCGGCTCAATTCCTTGCATTCAAAATGTGAACATTTATGTGTACGCCGACGATATTGCATTTCTTGCATCAGCGGTGACATTCAGTCTTTATCGAACCCTGCAAAATTACCTCAATGTTCTTGACAACTGGTCAGGAAGAATTCATCTGTCCCTCAATGTGTAGAAATGCGTATTGTTAGTATTTCGGGTTTCTGTTCCTGTAAATATCCACCTGGTCAATAGAAATAACATAATTCCTCAAGTTCAGACTGTGAAGTATCTCGGAGTGATAAACGACTCTACTTCGTCCTGGCGGCCACACAGTGAGCAAGTTTCTTTAAAAGGAGTTCGGGCCATTGGCATCCTGCGCAGGCTTTGTAATGCTAGGTCAGGCTTGAGAAGGCATACACTTCTGACAATTTATAAAATCAACGTCCGCCCAATTTTGGAGTTCAGCTGTGTTTTATTCTCAGGAGCTCCTGCCTATAACCTTGGCCCTCTTGTGCTCTTGGAGCGTAAGGCGTTGCGCCTCTGTCTCGGGCTTCCAAATTATGTCGCCAATGCTGTTCTGCACCTTGAGGCGCGAATCCCATCGTTATCAGCTAGGTTTCGCCTTTTAACAGTTCAAACAGTTTTACAATTGTGCGACTCACCTCTTCACGCCTCGAGTATAATATTTCTAAGTCAACCTTCCGCATTTTTAGTGCCGCCTGGTCTCTTTTTGATACTCCGCAGATATGTTTCGTGCAGTCCCTCCCTGATCCCATAAACGTCCATTTCACAGATGTCCGCAAAATGTATAACAAGTCATCTGTGCAGATTGAATTCTATGACATTTTCTCATTGAATGCAAAGCTGCAGCTCTTTCCTCTTCTTCAGGGTTTGTTGCAGGACGACCTAAGCTCCTTTCCGTCTCACGTTCTTATTGCTACCGATGCCTCGCAGGACAGCGAAAAGTCAGGTGTGGGAATTTTTTCGACTTCATTGCGTTGGTATTTTTCTCTCCGTCTTCCTGACTTCACTCCAATTTATCTGGCTGATTTCTTAGCAGTAATATCAGCCCTGAGAAAATTAGAAACTACCGTTTCCCAGGTCGTGGTTATGAACGGACTCTCTGTCCATATGCTCTTCACTATCCTCACCCACTGATTCTCGGGCATTATGCCTCTTTAAGTTCCTGATACCGCTCCATCTAAATTTGGTAAGGTTGCTTTGGGCACCAGGTCACATGGGCTTTCACGTAAATGAGGTTGCAGATTCGTTAGCGAGGGCATCTCTCTGCGGCCCAAATATTGTTGTCCTACCAACCTGTTCATATACAGCGGCGGTGAGGTTTCGCAGCTGCACAATATTTCAGGAATTTGCTGCCTCGGCTCTTACATCTCCCGAATATCAGCAACTTCTGCAACCTTGCAGTAGCAAAAACTGGCGCTCGCGCAGACTTGAGGTCTCTTTCACGCGTTTGCGTTGCCGGGTTCCCCTTCTAAATTTCTACCTTCACAGATCTGGCCTGGCGGTTTCCTCATTGGGCCCTTTTTGTGCCGAACCTGAGACAATAGATCACTTACTGCAGTTCTGCCGCCGCTTCTCTCATTTGAGGAAGCGTGTTTTGCAAATTCCATTTCATCAACTGGGTTTGCTTCTGCCCTCTGCGGCTGTTGTTTCCATTGGCGCTTCTTTGCTTGGACGAAGCGACTGGAGTGTGCGCTCTGCTGTGCAAAATTTGCTTCAAGAAACGCAGCGACTCCCATTCTAATTTCTTTTTCCCGCTCTCAGTCAGTACGACATTGAAACATAACAGGCATTGTATACTATTATGCACATTAAGCCATTGTCCCGTCTTCGATATCCAAGTTTACAGAACCCCTGTCCTTGCGTCTTCTAATCTATCAGCCTACATGCTATTACCACTCCTTTTCACGTCAAAACTTTCCTGTATCTAGCAATTAACCGCCTGTGTCTTGGCCATACTCTCCCAGTGGGTATGTGCCAGCATTGTTTCAGGCCTACCTACCTACTTACCTGTGGGCTTGGGTGCTCTGTGCTGGCCGTGTGCTCTTGGCCTGTGTGCTGAGCCCGATGCGTTCTTTCGTCGTTCCTGCCTTGGACCACGTAAAATCTTTGTGCAGGTGCGGATTTTAAGCTGAGTACACCACGAAGCTTCGTAGTGGTTGCCAGGCCGGGTCTACCACCATGGCTCCACCCTGCGAGTCAAGGAGCCCCACTAACCCCACTACCGCTCCTTTCGTGATTATGGCTCCTCCTCGTGACCCCGGCACCTTTTCCAGCACTGATGTCATGGATGTCGAAGACTGGCTTAACTTCTACGAACGCGTCAGCACCTATAACAGCACCTATAACCTGGGGACCCCTGCAAGAAAACGTCTTTGCCGCTCTAAACTCGAAGCTCGCCACCTCGCCCGTCTTAGCACACTTCGATGTGGCCGGTCTCACTGAAGTGCGCATTGACGCCAGCCGTCACGGAATCGGCGCTGTCCTTTCTCAGCGGCAATCTGGATCGGACCATTTCATTGCTTACGCCAGCCGCCTTCTCTCTACATCATAGCGCAATTACTCCATCACGGAACGCGAGTGATTGGGCCTTGTGTGGGCCGTTGGCAAATTACGCCCGTATTTGTACGGCCGCCCATTTATGGTTGTCGCCGACCACCATGCGCTCTGCTGGCTCTCCTCACTGAAAGATCCTACAGGCCGCCTAGGTCACTAGGGTTTACGCCTACAAGACTACGACTACACTGTGATCTGTAAGTGCGGTCTGCTGCACACCGATGCTGATTGTATCTCCCGATATCCCGTTGACTCTTCTGACCATTCTGGCAGTGACTGCGTCGCTGACCTGTTCTCGCCCTCTGCTATTATTCACGTTGGCTAGGAGCAGCGGCGGGATATCGAGCTCCGCTCTATTATTGACCGCCTCAACTCCTCCCCATCTGACCTTGCTCTGCGCCGGTTTGTGCTGCATCATGACACTCTATACCTCAGAAGCCTCAACCCCGCCGGCCCCAACCTGCTGCTCGTTGTGCCAAAGCACCGGCGCAGCGATGTCCTCCACGAGCTCCATGACCTCCCCACTGCTGGACATCCGGGTGTCTCGCGTACTTACGCCCGCGTGCGTCGTCGCTTCTTTTGGCCCCGCCTCTACCAGACCGTACGCCGCTATGTTCGTTCCTGCGACCAGTGCCAGCGCCGGAAACATCCTGCCACTCTCTCAGCGGGTATGCTCCAACCTGTTGATGTGCCCCTTGAACCATTCTATCGCGTTGGCTTGGATCTTTTAAGTCCGCTTCCTGAGTCAACCTCCGAAAACAAATGGATACCCGTTGCCACAGATTACGCCACTCACTACGCAATCACGCGGGCCCTCCCCATCAGTACTGCAACTGACATTGCCGACTTTCTCCTGTACGACCTCATCCTCTGTCATAGTACACCCCGCCAACTTATCACCGACCGCGGCCGTTGCTTTCTCTCTGAAGTTGTCGAAGACATTCTCCGTTCCTGCTCGAGTAAACATAAGCTGACCACCGCCTATCATCCCCAAACCAAAGGCCTCACAGAGCGCTTCAACCGCACTCTAAAGGATATGCTCACCATGTACGTTTCCCCGGACCATCGGGATTGGGACATTGCCCTTCCATACGTGACTTTCGCCTACAACTCTTCCGGTCATGGCAGTACCGGTTACTCACCGTTCTATCTTTTGTACGGCCGGGAGCCGCAATTACATTTAGAGAGGCTGCTTCCGACATCTCCTTCACCACCTTCTGAATATGCACACGACGCAATTGTCCGATCCGACCACGCCCGCCAGCTGGCTAGATCCCGACTACAGGCATCGCAGGCCTCACAGCATGAGTACTACGACTGCCGCCATCGCATGGTAACTTTCTTCTCTGGAGCCCTCGTCTTGCTTTGGTCGCCATCACGCCGCATCAGGCTTTGCGAAAAACTTCTGTCCCGGTATGTTGGCCCATACCGAGTGCTCTCCCAGGTCACCGCTGTCACCTACGAGATCACCCCGGCCTTCCCGGAGACCACCTCCCTTGCACCTCAGCGTGACGTTGTCCACGTCTCTCGCCTCAAACCCTACCTCTCGTCATCCCTTTCTACGCCCTTGTCTGCACCGAGACCATGTGTTTCCGCCCGGGGGCCGTGCAACGGATACTCTTGGTGAAGACGAGGTGAACGAAGTGTCTCGGAGGTGCGCGTGCTCTGGGCATGAGTGCTCTGTTCTCTGTGCTCTGTGCTGGCGCTGTGCTCTTGGCCTTTGTACTGTGCCCGAGGCGTTCTTGCGTCGTTCCCGCCTTGGGCCAAGTAACGATATGATCTTTATTCTCTTAATATTTCCGGGGTTTCAGCATACCTTCGCGCAAAAGCTTGGTTCGTTATAGTACATGGAGAGGCATCAGGTGCGGTTGATGCTGCAACAGACTTCCCTCAAGCGTCGGTCTTAGGGCGTAGCTCCTGTTTTTTTATTGTATATAAACGATATTTCGGAGAACGTCCCGTCGTGCACGCGAATGTTCGCCGATGTCTGCATATTATACTGAAGCATTAGCCCCAGTAACGACTGCCATGAAATTCAAAACGACGTTGATTCAATCTACGTGTGGTACGAAAATTGGGTAAAAAACAGTGTGCATGATTTTTTCGAGGTAGAAAAAGATCAAATGATTTCCGCTATGCCATGGACGACAAAACCATTAAAGCAATTTTTGCATATAAATATTAGGAGTTATTCTGACTTCATATTTATTTTGGCATTGACATGTTGTTTACAGTGCTGCCAAAGCCCCTGATTACAGTGCTGCCAAAGCCCCTGAATCATTTGGGCTCTTACGCGGGAATACTTGAAAAGTACCTCATGTGACCAGGGAAGTTTTATTGAAGTCGCATGTTTCTTCATATTCTGAATGTGCCTGCCCGGTATGGAACCATTCCACTGCACTCGAAAAACATAAGCTTAACAAAGCACAGATCTGCTGGTTACATTCTAGGACAATAAGCCAAAGACAGATTATTCAGTTGTACACTGTCCAAACATATCTAAGGATGGGCAACATTCAAGCACTGCCAAGCCGAACTTCCATTAAACCTTTTTATGACATCTATAACTCTTGATCTGGTATCTCACATGAAAGCGGCATCTCCTCACATGATTATGTATTCTCGCCTGTGGATCATGATAAAAAAACCACGCGAGCACAAGTGCAGGACTGCCGCATTTAGTTCTTCTTTCTTCAAAAATATAATTCGAAAATGCAACTGTTTGTCTTTCTCTCTCATAGCCTGCACATCTAATATACGCCTTCTATTTCTTGTTAAAAGAGCTGACAGCCCTGAAATGACAGTTTACCTTCTTCTCTCTCTTTTTGACTGCAGAAGACGCGACAGAAAGTAATCTGTGAGCATCCGCACTCATTGTTTTTTTTTCTTTCTCTCGATTTCCTTCACTGGATGTGAGGTTTGTTGGTTTGCGTGTGGTTTTGATAACGACATTGTTCATTTTCTAGCTTATTTTGCAACCATGTATCTGCGCGTGTGTATTCCCACTTTGTAATTGATTTTTTTCCTATTTCTTCTGTGGCTTTTAATGGCATCACAGTGTGTAAAAGTCATGTCGTCTCTCATTGATTACGGTGGCCATAGTGGCCCTCAGCGTGGTCACCGTGGACACCCCTTGTCACGTGGTTGGTCACGCGGTGCGGAGCAGCTGCTGCTGCCGGCGGCGCGGCGAGCCGGTTAAACCGAGCTGCAACAGCGGTGCGCATGCGCCGTGTTAAGTGGGACGAAGATCAAGAAGGAACGCCAGCGAAACGGAGTGGCGAAATACTGACTTTGCAACTCGACTGAGCGAATTTCAGTAAGCCAGATGAAGCTATCACGTCACTGCTGGTTTAACCAGGATAAACCACAGCCATTTTTCCGAATGCAGTTAGTGCGTGCATCCCAACATAAGTTTGAGGAAAGATATACACCAAGAGTTTTATGGTCATTATGGTCATATTGCTACGGTTGTGCTTGTGCTTGGAACGCTCGTGCTTGGTGCGCTCGCGCTTGGAACGCGAAGAGGACGAAGTGCGTTTCTGCGGCTGGGCTTCGCGTGCCCGGTTGTTCGGCTGCGTGGCTGTAAGCTGTTTCCCTGTAAATATATTTTTCCCTTTTGGTGTGCACATCTTCACGTTACATTATTGGTGTGAGGTGCGGGGTACAGCCACAGCAAGCACGGAACTCCGCAGCGGTCGTCAGCTCGCCGGCTCTTCAACCATGACCAGCGAAGGGGCCGCTCCGTCGGCGTCCGCCAACCCGGCGATCATCATTGCCCATCCGAGAGATCCTGGGACCTTCAACGGAACGGACGGCGTCGACGTGGAGGACTGGCTCGCAATGTACGAGCGCGTGAGCACACACAACAGGTGGGACCCGACCCTAAAGTTGGCCAACGTCATCTTCTACCTGACGGGCACTGCCAGGGTATGGTTCGAGACCCACGAGGATGAACTCACCAGCTGGGATCTCTGCAAGCGCAAGCTTTGTGACCTGTTTGGTAAGCCATTCGGGCGTCAGCTCGCTGCGAAGAAGGAGCTCGCATGCCGTGCACAAACGTCCACAGAGTTCTATGTATCATACATTCAGGACATATTAGCTCTCTGCATGAAAGTCGACGCCACTATGTCAGAGTGCGACAAAGTAGGTCACGTGCTCAAAGGCATCGCAGATGACGCCTTTAACCTTCTTGTATACAAGGACTGCGGAACGGTTGACGCAATCATCAAGGAATGCCGCCGGTTCGAACAAGCGAAGAGCCGCCGAATTTCTCCGCAGTTCACACGGTTGCCGAATACGACTGCGACGTCGTCCTGTGTAGACTCGACTCCACCGAGCCGTCTGCCGACATCTGAGAGCCTGACACGACTTGTGCGCCAAGAAGTAGAGGCAATGTCCCCCGTTGCGTTTCATCCACCCGCAACAGACAGTACTCCAGCAGTATCCCTTATACAGGCTGTCGTTCGCAAAGAATTTGCCAATCTTGGGATTCAACCTGTTTGCTCAGTTAGTGCCCCATATGCTCGCCGCATGTCCCCGGAGCTCGGTTCTGAACGTGCATACTACCCTCGACGCAGCCGCAATCCAGATGAATGGAGAACACCTGATGACAGGCCCATCTGCTTTAACTGCTCCCGAGTTGGCCACATATCTCGACACTGCCGAAGCCGTCCGTCCTCGACCTACAGCCGCTACCCGCCGGGTTCTGCATATTCCCGCCGCTCTCCCTCGCCCTCGGAAACGACCTCTTCTGGCCACCACGCTCAGACCCCGCTTACCAACCGTTCGTCGTCACCTCAGCGCCGTCGATCTCCATCGCCCCGACCTCGCCGCCCTTCGTCGCCGGCCCCATATGCCCGCTCCCGGTCGGAAAACTGATGGCTGCAGCGTCTGGGGGTGATGCTGCTCTGACGACCCGACCAGAAAACCCTCCTTTAACTCTTCATGCTCATCGGAACATCCTTAACGTCGACGTGGACGGGGTCCCTGTTACCGCTCTGATCGACACTGGAGCGCACGTCTCAGTCATGAATGCTCGTCTTCGCCGTCGCCTAAGGAAAGTGCTCACTCCTGCCCCCTCAACTGTGGTCCGTGTTGCAGATGGCGGTATGTCTATTGTCGTCGGAATGTGTACTGCTCGTGTTTCAATAGCCGGCCGCCATACTTCTGTGCTCTTCACTGTCCTCGAACACTGCCCTCATGACATCATTCTCGGCCTTGACTTTCTCACCGACCATTCCGCCCTTATAGATTGCGCCACAAGCATCGTTCAACTCGCTCTACCTGTTCCTTCAGAGCCACCGGATCCAATTGTTCACCGACTGTGCACCGCCGACTTTGTCCGCCTGGACCCCGATGCCGCCACTTATGTCCGTTTCTCCTCTGTCCCGCCAGTTCCCGATGGTGACTACATCATTACTCCGGTTCCTGATGTGCCCTTTACACGCAGTGTTGCCCTTGCGCATACAGTTGTCACCATGTCGGCAAATCAAGCGTCCCTTCCGGTTCTCAACTTTGCCTCTTACGCTCAGCCGCTCCCACAAGGTATGTCGCTCGCCACGCTGTGCCCTGCTGCCGAATGCGTCGTATCGGCGGTGAGAAGCGTCCCACCCTCGTCGAACTGCCGCGACTCTGACGTCCCACCACCTGATGAATATGCAAAAATGATTGCTGCTGACCACTTACCAGGGCAAGCTCACGACCTTCGGTATCTTCTGTCGTCTTTTCGCGACATCTTTGATTTCGATGACCGCCCTTTGGCTCGAACATCTGTGGTCACGCATCGCATCAACACCAGTGACGCGGCTCCTATTCACAGACGACCCTACAGAGTGTCCAGTACAGAACGCACCATCATACAGCAAGAGGTGGACAAGATGCTCAGTAAAGACATCATAGAGCCCTCGTCGAGCCCTTGGGCCTCACCAGTTGTGCTGGTTAAAAAGAAGGACGGCAGCTGGCGCTTTTGCGTTGATTACCGGCACCTAAACAACATAACAAAAAAAGACGTCTATCCACTCCCAAGAATAGACGATGCTTTGGACTGCCTTCACGGAGCCAAATTTTTCTCTTCAATTGACCTTCGGTCCGGGTATTGGCAAATCTCTGTTGATGACAATGACCGCGAAAAGACGGCATTCGTCACACCGGACGGCTTATATCAGTTCAAAGTTATGCCATTCGGTCTCTGTAATGCGCCAGCTACCTTCGAAAGAATGATGGACTCCTTGCTTCGCGGCTTTAAATGGTCCACATGTCTATGTTACCTCGACGATGTTGTGGTTTTTTCGCCCACGTTTACCACGCACCTCGAAAGACTGGCGAGCATTCTTTCTGTCTTCCGTAGAGCCGGGCTACAGCTCAATTCGTCGAAATGTCAATTCGGTCGCCGCCAACTCACCATTCTAAGACATCTAGTCGACGCTTCTGGTGTCCGCCCGGATCCTGTTAAAGTTAAAGCCGTCAAGGACTTCCCTATTCCCCAGTCGTCTACTGATGTGCGCAGCTTCGTCGGCCTCTGCTCGTACTTCCGCCGTTTCATCAAAAATTTTGCCGGCACCGCTCGCCCCCTGACCGACCTTCTAAAGAAAGACACCCCTTTTACCTGGGGCCCTGCCCAAGAGGAGGCCTTTTCTTCGCTAGTCGACTTACTCACCTCCCCACCTATTCTGGCCCATTTTGATCCGTCGGCTCCGACTGAAGTTCGCACAGACGCCTGCGGTTATGGGATTGGCGCAGTGCTAGCCCAACGTCACCAAGGGCAAGAACGCGTTATTGCATATGCCAGCCGCCTCCTTTCTACAGCTGAGCGAAATTACTCAATTACAGAGCGCGAGTGTCTAGCTCTTGTTTGGGCTGTAGCTCAGTTCCGACCGTACCTGTTTGGCCGTCCATTCTCTGTAGTGACCGATCACCACGCCCTTTGTTGGCTGTCTTCACTGAAAGACCCCACAGGCCGGCTCGGACGTTGGACGTTGCGCCTCCAAGAGTATTCTTACACTGTTCATTACAAGTCAGGGCGTCTCCATCAAGACGCCGACTGCCTGTCTCGGCACCCTGTAGAGCCGCCTGATCCTGGAGACAACGACCTCGGCCCGTGCCTCTTCGCTATCGCCGATCTGGTTAACATCGCGGACGAGCAGTGACAAGACTCTTCCTTGCGTATTCTCATTGATCGCCTCAACTGTGCCAGCCGAGATCCTTCATTGCAACTGTTCGTCATTCAAGATGGCGTCCTATACCGCCGCAACCTTCGTCCTGACGGACCTCCGCTCCTGCTAGTCGTTCCCCACCGTCTCTGTTCATCTGTCCTAGCGGAACTACACGACCTACCGACCGCAGGCCACCTCGGCGTCTCCCGCACATACGATCGGGTCCGACGCCGCTTCTTTTGGCCTGGTCTGTACCGCTCTGTTCGGCGTTACGTTGCCTCCTGCGACCTCTGTCAACGCAGGAAGAGACCATCAACGTTGCCTGCTGGCCTTCTACAGCCTATTGACGTACCTCTCGAACCATTCTACCGTGTTGGACTCGACCTTCTCGGACCTTTTCCGACGTCCTGCTCCGGCAACCGTTGGATTGCTGTCGCGACCGACTATGCGACCCGGTTCGCTATCACGCGTGCGTTACCAACAAGTTGCGCAACCGATGTCGCCGACTTCCTATTGCAGAACGTAATCCTTCACCACGGCGCTCCACACCAATTGCTGACGGACCGCGGCCGCTACTTTTTGTCCCGAGTAGTTGACGATATCCTCCGGTCCTGTGGCACGCAGCATAAGCTCACTACAGCTTACCATCCCCAGACGAACGGGCTTACCGAGCGCCTCAACAGGACTCTGACCGATATGCTATCCATGTATGTCTCGCCCGACCACCGCGATTGGGACGTTGCCTTGCCTTATGTAACATTTGCTTATAATTCGTCGCGGCATGATACCACCGGCTATTCTCCTTTCTACCGTCTGTTTGGTCGGCATCCTGCGCTGCCATTGGATACATTACTACCGAGTTCTGCTGCCTCGACCACAGAGTATGCACGTGACGCCATCTCCCGAGCAACTATGGCCCGTGAAATCGCCCGAGACCGGCTCACCGCATCTCAGACCTACCAGAAGTCAGTTTACGACCGCCGGCATCGCCCAGTACACTATCCGCCGGGCTCACTCGTCCTCCTTTGGTCTCCTTCTCGCCGTGTAGGTCTCTCTGAGAAACTTCTACGTCAGTACAGTGGCCCTTATCGAGTTCTCCGTCAGGTGACCGACGTGACCTACGAGATTACACCTCTTCATGCTCCGACGTCGTCCACTAGCCCTTTGACTGACGTCGTTCATGTAGTCCGTCTCAAACCGTACCACACGCCTGCTACAACATCCACTTAGCACCGGGACGGTGCTTTTGCCGCCGGGAGTTATGCTACGGTTGTGCTTGTGCTTGGAACGCTCGTGCTTGGTGCGCTCGCGCTTGGAACGCGAAGAGGACGAAGTGCGTTTCTGCGGCTGGGCTTCGCGTGCCCGGTTGTTCGGCTGCGTGGCTGTAAGCTGTTTCCCTGTAAATATATTTTTCCCTTTTGGTGTGCACATCTTCACGTTACAATATTATGGCTCGTCCCATGCAAACCCGGTTCAGAAGCGAAGGTGGAAGGTATTTCCAGGGCATGCGCCGCAGGAGCTGGCAGTTTTTATCCAATGTAACTAGAGGAGGAGGGGCGCGCATGCGCCGAGCGCCCGTATGAAAAATTAGGATTAAACTTTGTTTTCGAAGACGAAGTGTCCCTGCTAAGGTAGCTGCACATCGCTCCAGTGAAAAATCTCGCCATCCGCTTAAATACGTCCCTTATATCAAGAGAACTGACTTCACACCACCTGAGGAAGCTCCCGAGGCTTATGCGCCGCCTGACTGGGTGGAAGTAAGCAAATGTCCTTCACTCATCCCGGCACCTGGACAGGGCTCCGAGGCTAGGCCTAGAGCCACCGGTGACGCGCTGGTGAGGTGGCTTTGCCGGCGTTGGTCCCTGCTCACGGTCCATCAGCGGCAGCGCACATCCCGCCTTTTTCAAATGCACCTCAGCCCGTGAGCGATCTGCCCACTGGACGGAACTCGGCAATGGCTGCCCAGCCTCCACTGATGGATGGGGCTTCAACCGTGTAGCGCGAGGAGGAGAGCTCTCCAATGGACCTGTCTTCAGCACCTCCATCCGTGCCACCGGCTTCCCGCAGTTCTCAAAAGCGCCCATCAGAAGACACTGCACAGGATTCGTATTCTGCCAACTGCAGCACACAAGGCAAGCGTTCCTGCCCAGCGTATGCCAACCAGGCGGCTGTGCCGACATCGGGATCGGTAACGTATAATGTCGCCATTAGAGCTCTGGCAGCCAAAAGCCCGACAGACATTCCGAACAGGATTCTTCAGGCGAACCTGGACGCGTGTCTTGGGACCAAAGGTTTTCATGGCTTCACGTCTAGAACGAAATCTAATACCATCGCTGTGTGGCTCCCGACTTTGGCTGCTGTCGAACGTCTGTCGAAACGCTCAAGTGCATATCGATTACAAGCGAGATCTCGGTGCCGGTCCAGGTGTACCTAGTAGAAGGTTCGGACCCACAACGCTGTATTGTTTACCACGTCGACGTTGCCGAAGACCAGAAGACCCTCCAGCGTGAGCTGTACTGTCCAACCCACCGTGTCATCCAAGCGCGGTATATGGGAAAGGGGCGCTCGTGCATCGTCACACTACAGGGCACACGAACTCTCCCAGAACGACTTCACTACTATGGCTGTATTCTGCGGCCTCGCCCTTACAAACCGAGTGCTGTCTATTGCTACAGCTGTTCCAGACCTGGCCACATGCGCCGATCATGCCCTTTTGCAACGGATGAGGCTCGGCCACAAGGCACACCGTCCTACAGGTGCGGACTTTGCAAGACTGCCGACCCCGAGATCACCTCTCCAACTTGCCCAACAAAACAGAAAGCAACTAAGAAGATTCCGCGTGGGATCCGTAAGCAAGTGCCTCCTAATGAAAACAGAGCCCCGATAGACATCCAACAGATTTTCGGCTCTTCAGTGGGATGAAAACGACTGGCCCCATCCACCAGCAGCCTCTGCCCAACAGTCGTACAGTTATAAAGAGCGCAAGGATCGCCGTCGCCTTCAAGCTACACAAAAGCACAGCATACTGGAACCTCTGCGTGAGGACATGGCAGCAGTTGACGACCAAATTGCCCGCCTTTTAGCCGAGGTCTCTAAGCTACGCCAACGCTGTGAACTGCTTGCTCGCCGTACACAGCAAGTGGAATCCCACTCCACGCCAATCAATGCATTAACGCCTTCGACTACGTCCAGCCCTCATGCGTTTTTCGCCGACTCTACCAGGTCTTCTGCATCGCTGCAGGATAACTCAACAACATCCCTCCTCCGATTTGTGGTAAACCAGTTATCTAACCTGACATCAGTTCTATTGCAACGCTTAGAAGCCTAATCGAAAATGGCGAGTACACGTAGTTCTGGTGTGCTCCAATAGAACTGCAGAGGCCTCTACACAAAGCTGGGAGAGCTCTAATCTCGACTTAGCATGAACAAGCTCCAGGTGCGGGCCCTGCTACTGCAGGAGACCAATGCCTTGCCATCCATTCCGGGCTTTAATGGATACATGTCTCCTTCAATGAACGACCGTCGTGTACACACTGTTGACCCTCCGGGAAAGTACATTGATGCGTGTTTTCTTCAAGTTCGCCTCTCTCTAGAAAACTGGTGCACCTCATATCAAGAGGAAGTCGCAGTGGCTGTCAAGCTTGCCAAGGCAACTGTTGTGGTCGTGTCACACTATGTAACACCCGCCGGTGGAGCTCCCTCCCGCATTATTCTGCGGTGGTTAACTCTACGACGACCGCACCCAGGGTGGCCTGTTTTAGTCGGTGGGGACTTCAACGCCCCTCCTCCGGACTGGGGGTACCCCACTTCAAGCCCCCGTGGTAGGCGTGTGCGGGACGCATTCGCGGATGCGCTGTTTGTTTTACTCAACCATCTGCACGCAGTCCAACATATGCTCCGTATCTTACGTCGTGATCAGGACCCGGGACTCCATCGTGGCACCTGGAGCCAGACTGCTGGAGCAGTGACCACCATCCTATCATCATCGGTCTCCATCCATTAAAGGCCCGCCGATTACGCCGTAGGTGTTCTGTGGTCAATTGGGACACGTTTCGCACCACCGTTGAAGATCTCTCTCTGCAATAATCTACACTACTTGTGGACTGCATACAAACTGCGCTGAATAAGGCTACTGCTGTCATCTGGACGGAAGTGAACGCCCTGCGCCGGATGTGGGTCTGCTTAACCTGTGGGCTGCTCGCCGACGAGCGGAGATGGCAGCTACCCGAGACCCGACTTCTGCGCAAGCACGGACAAGGCTCAATTACCTTACTGCCAAGGCTCGCAGATATCAGCGCGATCTCTCGCGACGGCAGTGGCATGCCTGGTGTGAGCAGTTCTCGACAAAGTCATCGAATGCTGCTCTCTGGCGAACGTTTCTTACAATGGAACATGGTTCCCGTTGTCCTGAAGCAGCGGCCACAGCATGCTTCGCAGCTAACTTAGCTCCGGATGATTTCGCCAGAAAGGAAGCGCGGAAGTTTATCCCCAAGTATGATGTGTTGCCTCCAAGGGTCATAAGAGCCCCCTTGGCTATCATTCCAGCATGTACCGATAAGCTCCCATCTACATCCGACGCCGAGGGAATTGCACGCCCATTTTCAATGCCCGAGTTGCTTGCAGGAATAGACGAGACCCGTTCGTAAGGCTGCGCTCGGTCCGAACTCCATTCCGTACGAGGTTTACAAGAACTTAAGTTCCGCTGTACTGCCTTAACTCCTCGCCACCATTAACAATGTATGGATAGAAGGCGTCGTACCAGTAACCTGGAAATCGGCTAATGTGATCCCCATACCAAATCCAGGCAAGCCGCCGACAGACCTCGGAAATTTCCGGGCTATATCGCTTACGCCAACATTATGCAAGCTTCAGAAAAAATGCTTGCCACGCGACTGTCGTGGTGGCTTGAGCACCATGGTTTCTACCATCCCGCCCAAATTGGTTTTCGTACGTCCATAGGCACAGAAGATGGACTGGCTGTCTTGGCGTCAGCAGTTCTGGCCTCAACTCGCAGCCACAATGTACGTACTGTACTGGCCATGGGCGTTGAAAAGGCGTACGATAATATCAGTCATGCTGCCATCCTGGAATCGCTTGACATGCTGCATTTCCCCGTTGGAGTGCGCATTTTTCTTAAATCTTTTTTTGAAGGCCGACACTTTGCAATACGCCTCGGTGATGAGGCCTTCGGATCATTTGTGCCTATTCGCGGCGTTCTCCAGGGATCGGTGTTATCACCAACATTATTTAATATTGATTTTATCCCCCTTGCTTGCCGCTTACAAGATGTCTCTGAGATTAAGTTCTTATTGCATGCTGATATAACGGTGTGGAGCACTCACAACGACCTGAGGACTCAGGCAGCAGGCCTACAATCAGCCAGAGATATTATTACGTCGACTTTTGCTTCTTCAATTGGTCTGCAGCTTTCAGTAAGCAAAACCACGTTCGTGTCAATCGCCAACCGCTGGGGGCGCCGTAAACTGGCTGCAACACCAATTCGTCTCCATCTATCCAGAGCTCCAATAAAGCTCCACCGTAAAAATCTCGGGCTTGACAATACACGAGTCACGAACAGGTACTGCTTGGCTTTCTCGGACTAAAAAGCAAGCAATTCAGGCGTTGGGTCTGATTCGACGCATTGCTCCTAAAACAGGCGAAGCCCGCTCTCATGTTGCACGACAGTTGGTGCGGGCGGTTGTGCAACCGCGCCTCGTTTACCAAGCCAAATTCCAGCATTTGACGAGGGCTCAATGGGGTCGTCTAGAAGTTGTTAATCGAGAGGTAATGAGGGCCATCACTTGCCTTGCCCGCATTACCCCGATCGTGGCACTCCAAGAACATGTGCAGCTGAATACACTAGATGAGCTGGTGCAGCAATGACGCAATGCTCGCCGCCTAAAGTCAACCCTACACACATAACGTGTGCACTCAGGGCATATGCTTTATCGCACTCCATTCTACAGCCGCCCCCGCCAGTTCTTGCTCCTTGGCGTTTTGTGCAGCTAAGCGACAACAAGCCAACTTATCTACGTCGGCCATCTACCCGCGCGGCATCGTGATTTCGCGACCGAATTACAGAGCAAGACGCCAATCTGCCGCATGGCTTCATCGTTATGTACGTTGACGCAAGCATCCAGGCCTGCGAAACAACAACGGCAGTTTACTGTCCTTGCAAGCTTGCTCTGAACAAAACGTCAAGGTTTCACCTCTAAGAACCTCCTTCCTCGTTCTGTACGGAGATGCTTGCGGTTCAAGAGGCACTTTGCTCTGTGGCCGCCGTTCCCATGCTACCCACGGCCCGCATTATCATTCGCACCGACGCCCTTCACGTCACACGACTACTACGACGCGTCAGTCGCACCCCAGAAATCTGCCAAGACATACGTCGTCTAGCGGCACGCATCTCGCAGCAAATCCGTATTGAGTGGGTCCCGCGTGACCTCCTGAGCGCTCAAAGCCGCGCAGATTCTGCGACTCGCCTTTCGACCCCAACCTCGTCTTTGCCTCGAATCCTCACTCTGGATGACAGCACCCTCCTTTTAACAAGGAAGGAACACCTCCGGCGCCGCACACGTGCTCTAATCCCTCCGTGTGCGGTAACCCTCCCCCGTGGTCTTACCCGTGCAGAGGAGGTTGCGCTTCGGAGGATACGGGTCGTGGTTGCCCTTACTCCAGCCATGACACGCAAGTGGCCGCTTTTCAATGATTTATATCCCCGCCCTGGGTGTCCAGTCTGCAAGAACAGAGACTGTGAGGCGGATCTTCACCACCTGTTGTGGGACTGCCCGGCGCTGAAGCCGACGAGAGTTCGGCACCTGGCGGAAGTGGGACACTCACCGGACAATCCGGATTGCTACATTGCCTGGACAAAGGGTCCTTATTATCATTCACTTCTTGATTTGATCAAATCAACCCACCTTTTTTCATTTATTTGGGCATCTTACTCATCTTTCACTGCATAGTTTTTATGCCCTGAGGCAATAAGCATCGCTTCAAAAAAAAAAAAACTTTGTTTTCTGCTATGACTCATTTCGCACAGGCGTGTGGGTGTGTGCATTCTTCTTACCAAAAAACCTGGTGGATGTGCACGTAAAAGGGCTAATAACTAAAGCGTGTCGTCTTCACACTTTCAACGTTTTCTTCCATCAAGTGTCCTGTGTTTTCATCTTATGCTGTGTTAGGGAGACTGTTCTGTTACGAACATTTTCTTTTTCTTTTTTTTTGCAATCATCAACATTCGTGCAGAATTATGTAATGTGCAGGGCCCGCGGTGTTGGTGCCTCGGAGCCAGAGTGCGGTCGCCTGAACTTTTTTATTCTTTCTGAATGAATGAGAAAAATAAACATTCGCGAATGAAGAATCTTGCTCTGTTGAATAGTGTGTGGTGCAACTGAAGATGACAAGGAAGATGTCCCTTGTGATGACGTGTCGCTGAAGAAAAAGAAGCGCATATGAAGGTGGAAGTTGAAAAGAATTTGACTGAAAACTTTATTGAATGAATGGAAATTCTCGGAGCGTTGGGTGGTCCGCCTATTCCGGCAGCCCATTGACCTGCGACCCAGCGTGGGCCCTGTGAACCTGTCCTTGTTGCTGGTTGGGGTCGTCCCTATTCAGAATGGCCTTCCACCGAAGTTCTGAGGTGGCACGCAGTCGCGCTGGGAAGAAGTGTAGCAGATGCAACCGCGGAGGCCGGGACGTGATGCGGTAATGTAGTAAGTATCCTCTGCAGCCAGTCATTTCTGAGGACGAAAATCGTTGGTGGTGCGAAGGACCACGGAGGGCCTCTAGGTGTGATACAGCACGGGTGGTGCAATAGACCACTGAGAGCAGCTTGGTGTTCGACTTGATGTCATGGACCTCGCTGGACGGCCTGCACGACGGATGTACCTGGCTCTTCAGAGTTCACTAACGTGAGTGATGGCAAGGAACTGTGCGCAATGTCTGACTACATTTCGGGGTGTGAGACTAAGCGTTTTGTGGTGAGACCTTCGTCATGCGACATTGAACAAGTGTATAACATCTCGCCTACGTCTTTCGTGCTGCTATTTGTTGTTTTCTATCACGTGCTGTTTCTCTGTACAAATTGTCCTACCCATGTTATTGCCTATCATTCCGATCTCACCAAAGTCAGCCAGGACCCGCTGTTCAGTTCATGACGGTAATGTCACAATATTAAAATCCGGTTTATAGTGAATGCAACTGACATTTATATAACTGTTCAAGTGCAAGTTCTCTATAATGCACCCATCAGCTCCACATAAATCTACCTCTAGCAGATACGACCGTCATAACGAGCAGCAAGTCCCCACAAGCGGACGCACAACTGCATGTTTCTGCGAAGCTACGTCCCAAGCAAGTCGCGACTCTTGGCGTAAACTGAGGGGCATTTAAAATACAGCAAAGTATGCCACATTACTGCAGTACATAGTGCTGCCATACGCCACGTGTTCTAGACCACCAATATTCTTTAAAAACAGTCGTTCTGAGGTAAAAACATGGGTTTTTCGGGAAATACTGGTGTAGGCGGACGTAGGAGACCAGGTGAATCATGTTATCTAGTAAATGTTAGTAAGTTTAATCTAGTAAGTGTAATAGCATTAACTACATTCTAATAGATCTCTTTCTAACCATTGCAGATATGCACCTTCTTGCATTTAGATATAGTTGATGTCAAATAGCCAGTTCCTTTATAGCTCACGTCAGCATCGTTCGAAATACACGCGTCCCGCTTGTGCCTCTCTGCCGCCTTGTTATCGTCCCGAGGCTTTGAGTGCCCTCCTCTAGCTTAAGCTAGTCTACCAAACTTCTGAGCAAATATTACGGCCCCTATCACGTTCTTCAGCAAACCAGTGAATTATCTCGTCGAGCCCTTCAAGTCATCCACGCGCCACCGCTGCCGCGTCCGTGAAATTGTCCACTCTGACAACCAGAAACCCTGCTCCGACCCTGGTATCGTCCTGTGCGCCTTTTTCGCCAGGGATGTTGTAAAAACTATAGTGTGCGCTTAAATCACAGCGGCCTGCGCCAACGGAAGAGGAACATCTGTACGAAAATGAAGCTGACAAAGCTTGCGCTCGCGGAGAGAAGGTCTGGCCTATGGATCAGCGATATTTTAGTAAAGGTTGTGGCCGCTAACAGTTCTCTGATTCGCCTCTTTACTTAACAAATACATTCCCTCGCCATTCTGTGGAGTCCGGAATCCTATCAGAGGATATCAAGGCAGTCGGAGGGGTGCTCATAGTGTAGTCATTACTCATAGTAGCGCATTTCCATACAAAACGAAGTGGCGAGCTCAGGATGAAAGGTTCAGTGGCATGAGACAAAACGTTGCCAAAACGAATTTAAGTCATGATAACGCATGTTTATGTGTCATTCTCGCCTACGTGTTCTGTCGCGGCAAGGGAATTGCAGCCGTAATCGCGCAGAACAGCATCTATTGAGGCTGGAATTGTTTTGGCGGAAGTGCCCTATTGAACCAACTACCAGTTTCACTTCGTAGTATGCCCTAGCAATACGACGGTTTCGCATGTCATATCGAGCCGCATGACTTACCCAGCGGAAAGCAGGAAATTTTATGTTTCTTTTGTACAACTGTACATTATCTGGCGTTTTAACGTTTGGTACCGTACAAGTACGAGCATTTCGATGAATTTTAACACTTTTGATGCGCGTGAAATATATGAGCCTCAGACAAAATATATGCTCAATGTAAATCCGCTAGCTTGATGACTGGCCATACGCGTTGTTTCAGAGTCATTGTGCTGGCGTCCAATGTGCAAGACGCTTTGCGAGGTGACATCCGGTTCAATACAGTGGCTAAAATTTTTCATGGATTTCGCAGATGTGATTTAAGAATTCTCTGTCACGAATACAGTGCAAGTCTGGTATAAATCTTGAGGCTTTGCATCCAATATGCTGTGATTATTTTTAATGAATGAATTCCTGCGTCTAGAGTACTTTCTATAGGGGGTTAGTACGCATACCTCAAATGATCCGCCTAATTTTGGTTACTGGTTGGCGCACATTCAGCGTAGAACAAGAGTCATGCCATCTTTGCCAACTTAATTTATCTAAATAGCACGACTGCGGCGTTGTGCTGGTCAGCAGGCACGAAGGGCTTCAATGTTTTTAGTGAGCAAATCTCCACCACCTTCACCCCTCACACTCCACTCTCTCTGCATGAACGAAAATGTCTAAAAGAAGTCTCGGAAGAATACTGCAGGCTACTGTCGTCGGGGTCACGGTCTTCGACACTCTCCGCAGATGCTGAATGAGGCATCCCACAGGCGGCAGTGCCGGCGTTGGACCTGCTTTTCACAATTGAAGAACTATCTACAGCTATAGCGGAATCAAACAGACGCACTTCTCCTGGTCACCATCAGGTGACCTATAGCGCAATCGCAAAGCTGCCCCCCAGCTCCCGTCTTCCACTCCTGAAATATTACAATTCTTCTTGGATGACTAGAAAAATCTCCACATAATGGAAGCTGGCGAAAAGTGTGCCCGTTTTGATAGATTGTAAGCAGCTAACAAGCTTCGCATCCTTTCGGCCCATCGCCCTACTGTGCTGCTTAGGTAAGCTTATCGAGCGAATGATCTGCAACCGCATCACTTGGTTCCTCGGAAGCCGAAATGAGAACCCCAGGTACTGAACAGGTTCCGTCAAAATAGGTCTGCGACTGATAATGTCATCGCCCTCGCCTCATCACTTGAAGAGTACATTCATGCTGGTTACTTCCAGACAGCCGTTTTCTTTGAAATAAAGGCCGCTTTGACTATGCGTTTCACCATGCAATTCGCCCGGCCTTAGTAAATCTTCGCCTTGGGGGGAAACCGTACAAATAAATTGGACACTATTTAAAAGAACGACAAATTTTTATTACCACTCCAAATGGCCGAGCGCTCTTTCACGCAGTGCAGAGGGGTGTACCTCAGGGGGTGGTGCTCAGCCCTCTCCTGTTCAATATTACCCTTATACACAAAACAATAAACCTTCCGCGAGGAGTACGCTTTACTATTGATGCAGATGACATCTGTACCTGGAACGCGTCACTTTCGCGCTATATTACCCAGCAGCGTCATCATAGAGCGTTACAGCACATCTCGATGTACCCCCTCCTTCCCCCTCGCCCCCCCCCCCCCCCCGCGAGGTCTTCGTCGCTCGCCTGCAAGAATGCTTCCATAGCTTTTACAAAAAAAAATGATGACGTGATATCCGCTTCTCGCAGGTGGGTGGTCACTACCTTCTGTATGATCACATCGATTCCTCGGTGCTCTTAGAGACAGTAGTCTCTCGTGGTCACCTCTGATCAAAAACTTCGAGAGAGGATCAGTGCAGCATCGCGTTTTCGTGTTCATGGCGAAAACACGGTGGGGCATCAACTGCCGTCGAATAGTTCTGCTAACAAAAGCCTACGTTGAAGGAACCTTGCGCTATTGTCTACCGGTGCACAAAAGATTATATACAACAAGCAAAAAGATTCTCCAGGCCGCGCGGAACAACCACCTGCAGATATGCCTTGGCCTTCTAATGGGTTCCTCTGCATCAGGAGCAGTACCTGAAGCAGTAGTGTTGAAATCTGGGTTAGTTGGTACATGTTCAGGAGTAAAACCAGTCAGAAGACGGAACACAGCGAAGAGACGAGACACACACACGACGACTGGACTAGCAACTGTGCTTTATAGAAGAAAACAGTCTCCCAGGAAAAGTGGCCAAGTTTTCGCAGCTCAGTTAACAACAATCTACATCTAAAGATAAGCTGTGATCTAACGCCGTTGCGAAAAGAAGCTTAGTTCCTTCTGCATGAGGTAGATAGGACTGCTGATGCAATGATCTCCTTGAATACCAATAAAGAACGCTTCGAGGATTTCGCGCTCAACTTTTCCCTTGCCTCTGCCGACAATACTAACATTGGAAAATAGCGGGTAGCAACCGCATTCCCGGAAATGTCAAGGCAAGTTAGCGCCGTCAGTAGGGGACAGAGAGTTGTGGTGTTCTCTTAGTCTGTCATTAATACATCGGCCTGTTTGCCCAATGTACACTTTTTCGCAGGTCAACGAAATTTTGTAAACCACACCTGTGGCACAGTTGTGGTCCCATTGCCTCAGGGTGAATTCGGCGCCCAAAGAGCTCGCCGTGTTCTTCGGCCTCTTGGAACCATCTTCGGGGTATTGGAAGCGGATAGCCAAGATTTGGAAATCCGAGTGTTGGAGGCAGGTGAGACTATTGCATGTTTTGCTTCGTGTTTTGTGCTTCACTGGACGTGGTGAACACCCCGGCGTTCGCTGCCTTCAGGAACACCGACGCTTGGCAGCCCAGGCAACTGAGGCTTACTGGAATCAGGTGCGGAGGTTCTTGCCTAAAAAGGAACGGCCTAAGGTGCACAGAGGTTCTGTCACTTACCTCAATGGAGCATCAGTGCCTGAAGAAATCGATCACCTTCTACATAAAGGGCCTAAGTACAGTTTGGAACCAAGTGTCAGCAGCCACGAACTTCTTGCTACTGCACACGGTGTAGCAGAGAAAGCCGACAAAGATTAGAAGCAGAGGTGCCTTTCTGAAGGTATAGACGCCGTTTGCAATGCAGATGGAAAGCAGAAACGGCACAGTAACCACATTGTTCTCCGAGTTGTGGACTACTTCACAGAAAATGAGTTGACACTTCTTCAGGCGGATAAAGAAGGCGGTTTTGTGATGCCTCCCACGGGCGCGTTTGGTGAGAAGGCCTTGGCGGCCATTGACAGGAATTTCGATCCTGCGAAGCGCAACTCCTCGAAATTGAAGTCCGAAGCTGTGAGGCTTCTGTTGGCCAACAACCTGGACAGCCTGTCTCAAAGGGTGAAGAATTGCAAACGGAATCGCCTCCGGGTGTTTTTATCTGCAAAAACTCACAAGGCTGACTGCCCTTTGAGAGCCATTGTGACAGAGGCAGGCACGTGGCAGAAGTTAGTGGGCCAGTATTAGCAGAGACATCTACAGTCCATCACTGTTCAGGACCCTTACTGTGTTGCGAGCGCGGCTGCAGTGATTGAAGTTCTGGACAACGGCATCCCTGGAGTGAACAGTGCGTTTTCCACTGACATTGAGGACTTGTTTTACAGCATCCCCCATCCCATACAAAAGAGTCCTATGGCCGGCTATAGAATTTTGGCCCAAATAGCTATATACCTATCATATTTCTGTCTATAGCTGTCTATACAGGCTGATATGTTTTTCTATAGAGAGCTTAAGACAATTGTATGGTTCCAAAGCTATAGCTTTAGTGGCGTAGATTTTTCAATAGCTGGCAATAAGCACCTCTGTGGGTGCTTATAGACGTTCATTAAAGGCCATACACGGACATAGCTTTTTCCATAGACGCCCATAGGACTTTTTTGTATGGGATGGTGATCTATTTGTTGCGGTGCGTGAGCTGATTAAAGAGCCGGGTCAAGTCGCCTTTCAAAATGCTTGTGGCGTTTCTGTGGATACGTTCCTTGAGCTGTTAACGATATATCTTTCTTCCACAGTTGTTGATTTTAAAGATGGCAGGTATGTCCAGAAAAAAGAAATCTGTATTGGGGCAAGCGTAGCACCAGTACTGTGCCATATATTTTTAGCAAAGTTTGACAACACGTTGCAACACGTTATTTTTGACAACCATGTGTTCAGAATTTTTAGATATGTTGATGATTTCCTGATTCTTTTGAATCTTTCACCCTGTGACTCATTGCATGTGGTTGTAAACCAGATTTTGACAGCTTTTAAAGCTTGCTCGAGTGCACTCAGTTTTACATATGAACTACCCGCTAATCTTTCGATTAGATTTTTAGAACTTCAATTAACATTTTGTGACGATGGCCATGCTTGCTGGTGCTTCATGCCTAGAACTAAGAAGTCCTTATTACCGTACTCGTCAGCTCATTCCAATATTGTCAAGAAATGTATTGCTGCGAACTGCTTAGTAATGCACTGCAAAAGAGTTGCCACCACAGCATGAAGACTAGCTTCGATATCCAGTATGAACGTTTGGAGGCGGCCGGTTTTCCCAAAGAACTTCTGAGGGCAGTGGCCGAAACGCTCTTGCAAAAGATAAAGGTTCGAGACGTCAAAAGGGTTGACCCAAAGACAGTGGAAAAGAGAAATTTTAAAGTCATGCCTTATGTGCATAAAGTCGCCCACATCATCAAAAAGGTCGCCGGAAAGCAGGGCGTCAATGTTGTGTTTTCAGCTCCCTGCAAGCTTTCACGCCTGTGCTCACGTGTTACACGTGGCAGGACTTATCGGCCGGTTTGTTCGACGCAGCATGAAAACCGCTACGTCAACTGTGCCACAGGTGTGGTTTACAAAATTCTGTTCACCTGCGAAAAAGTGTACATTGGGCAAACAGGCCGATGTATTAATGACAGACTAAGAGAACACCACAACTCTCTGTCCCCTACTGACGGCGCTAACTTGCCTTGACATTTCCGGGAATGCGGTTGCTACCCGCTATTTTCCAATGTTAGTATTGTCGGCAGAGGCAAGGGAAAAGTTGAGCGCGAAATCCTCGAAGCGTTCCTCATTAGTATTCAAGGAGATGATTGCATCAGCAGTCCTTCTATCTACCTCATGCAGAAGGAACTGAGCTTCCTTTCGCAACGGCGTTAGATCACAGCTTATCTTTACATGTATATTGTTGTTAACTGAGCTGCGCAAACTTTGCCTCTTTTCCTGGGAGACTGTTTTCTTCTATAAAGCACAGTTGCTAGTCCAGTCGTCGTGTGTGTGCCTCGTCTCTTCGCTGTGTTCCGTCTGTTGACTGGTTTTACTCCTGAACCTGAAGCAGGCTGCTTCCCGCTGGATGTGATTGCCGCCCAGGGAACTATGCGTACCCACCTCCGCCATATTTCCAAGATAAGCTAGAACTTCCCGTGGCCTTTATGTGCCCTCAACAAGCCATGTCCTTTTTTACCGGCTGCAGCGGAAGACACCTTCTACGACAGCTGAGGTTCACGGCATTAAAGAGCTCTTTACTACATCCTGCGCCGAACCCCCGTCCGATAGGTTATCTTTGCCGACTCCAAATGATCCCTGCAGATCTTGTCCAGCCTGCTCAAGAACGCCACTCATCAGCCCATTTCCCTTGACATTGGGTATCTACATCAGTTGGCTGTTGTAGCAGGCCAATGAATAGCATTTAATTGGATACCAGCACGCTGTAATAGAAAGCAGATGAAGTGGTCTGTGAAAGCCACCAACATCGGAGATACATTCAGACCTTCTTCACAAAATCTGATGCGTGTTAATTGCATACAAGATTTGCTTAAAAAGAAATGTGTCGTCGGCTCTGGAGCTTGCCGACACATCACTACAGTTTCTTTACTCAGTCGACCCACATCTGAGATCAAGACTCACGACTAGAATTCGTCGCCACCTGGAAACACTTTATCACCGATTTCGCTTGAATGCTGCGTTTATAAACGCCTTGCGATACCGTTTCGGTCAAATGAACAGTCCCCTCTGTGACAACTGTGGCTCGATCGCAAGTCTGGAAAATATCCAGCTTGAGTGCGCTGCGTATGCTGACGAGCGTACTTGCTATGAAAATTGCATGGAGAAGCTTTCCCCAGTGCCTCTAAAAATAGAGTGTTTTAGGCCCCTTAGCCTACTCTCGGCAACAGAAAATGCGATGAACTTTTTATTTGCATATTTAAAAGGTCGTTGGACATCTTGACAAGCTGTAATGTCACCTTGCGTGTTATCAATACTCATTATTCACACAGTGAGCTTTGTTAGCCCATTTGTCGGAATATGCACGTCATTTCATATGTGACATCATTACTCCGCCGATGCACCTTAGTACGCATTTATTTGCTTCCTTTTTTTCTTCTCCCATTTTTATTTGTTTTATTTTACCTTTTGCGCACCACTCTCCATCTGCATTTATCTCCCGAATTCCTTTCCCCACGCAAAGTAGCATGCCAGCGATTTTTAAACGGCGGCTGAAATCTGTTGCTTTTTTTTAATTAAAGGGTTTCTGTCTTTCTCCCCTGTGGGTTAGTTTCAGTTGATATTAGCAATTTTCTGTTCAGAAACTTGTACATTTCAAAGCTGCATTTTGGAATAATACTGTGATGTATATTTGTATTCTTAAGATATATGCCTGGATCATGCCCATGCACAAGGTTTTTCATCGTTATTTTTGTTATGTGTTATTTTTGCTGCGCTGTGGTTTTCCTCATAGTGAATTCTTAACGGCACTGTAAGACACTGCACAAAAAATTAAATCCAATTAACTCAGAAGGCGTTCATCAGCAGTGCACAACTGCGCTGGCACCATAGCCCTGATAACTGCCACGCATGGAACTTACCAGCTTGTTGAGCCATGGAATTGAGGTGGCGACCTTCAATCTGGACACGTGTGGATTTCTTTGCTAGCTTCTTCGCAGTACGACAACCATGCTGATAGTCGCTAACTGTTCTTCCAGCATTTAAGAATGAAGGTACTGTGCTATCAGCAACGAATGAAACGCGAACAAGAAAACTAAAGTGGCAACACAGAAGCTCCAGCATATTACCTCCTGAAGAGGAAATACAAGCGAGGCTGATTAACACTTGTGAAGAAGAGTATTTGCGCCATCGAAGTTAAAAAAAACCTCAGCTAGTATTGAGCTTCCTTCGGCTAAGATATATTTATTTTGCGTTTAGTGGCTCAGTTGTCTTGTTCGCGTTTCATTTCTTGCTGATAGTGCGCGGTTACCTTCGGCTTGAAGGCGACGCCCTTTCGCACCTATATCGCAGTATCTTGCGGCTATACTTACCAAGTTTCTCGGCGCATACGTCGAAGCTTTGATTGCTCTTAAGGCGTTGCTGATTCGCTGGCAATGCCCGCAGCGCCAGAACAGTGATCATGAACGTAGACAGAAGCATTTTGCGCACAAATTGTCGCGCGTCCCGTCGTAGCTTGCCTACCTCTGCAGGCGATGCGAGTACGGCATGGAAACATGGCCGCGTCACTCTAATGACCCTAGCTGCTTGAGTTATGATCTTCGCCTCGCTTCAAAGGGTGTTCCGCCGTTGCCGGCGCGTCGTTTCACAGCTGTTCAGAGGCGCGTGTGTGGGCAGTTGAAAGACAGCCCGTGACGAAGAAAGACGGTCGGCCATGGAGGATGTTTAGTCAGACGGTCAGCGCTGCAGAATAAACAAACAACCCGTCGGAATGAAATGGTGAAAACTGAGGCGTCCGTGCAAAGAAAGCCAAAATACAGTGCAGAAAAAGTGTATACTTTTTATAGAATGGCTAGCTCCTATAGACCCTTTGCAAAAATACGTCACCTGCCGGTGAATTGCGGTTCTGGTTTCGGTTCGAAAAGCACGCTGGGAAGACATTCGCCATCTTAGGGGAAGCCGCCTCTTTGCCGCCGCCTGACTGCCGTTGTTCCGTCAAGGCGGATTTAAAGTGGTGGCGAAGGCTGGGCCGAAAAGTGGTTTAGCGCGACTGCAGCACAACCAGAGGATGGGGGGCAAAACACTCATATAAAGAAATGATAAAGCTACAAAATTGGAATGTAATCTGCCAATAGAAAAGAAAAAATATATTAGCACCTTGTTTTATGAAAGAGGTAAGTCATTTTATTAAAACCTGGAAAATTTTGTATTTTTGCAACACTCTTGACCTGCCCCCTATTCATAAGTGTGCGGTGCATTACAGCGCGTCTTTGCAGGCCTTGTTTCGATACCCGGCTAACCCGGCCACGCCAGTGTCTGGAAGTGTTGCTGCCTTTCTATGCTGCCCCTCCTTTACCAGTCGCTTTCATTGCGTTCCCAATTTCACATTAACAAGGCCATAACTAGCAGGAACTCGAACACACAAGGCGAGCACATTTGACTGGCAAAGGTTGGGGCGCGCTGAAAGGCAGCAACCTTCGAGAGGTACGGGCTCGAAAACGCGGATTCTACAGAAAGACCGCTTTATAATTCGCGCCAAAGCATATGTATGCGTGACGTCATTCTACGTCACGTTTGCGTAGTTTGCCCCCCAAAATCCAGGGGGCGCTGGAGTGCCCACAAGCCGCCATTTTTTGGACCAATGGGCGTCTATGGAGCCTTCGCTACCAGTGTACATCTACCTTGGTTCCGTTGGCGTGGGCACGCACCACTTACTAAGCTGCGATTTTGCTGCTGTAGTGCTGAGCCACCGTTGGTACAGAGGCATTGTTTGAACGGAAATGAGTGACATCGTGCATCCGGTGTTTTTATGGGAGAGCGACTTGAACAAGTTGCCGCCGCTTCGGAGGGCACACATTGATGCATATGTGTCGCGGTTGACAGCGACCGCGAAATGTCAGCGGAAAGCATACAACCACGTCACCGAAAGCTACGTCGTCACGTCATCTGTGTCAGCGAATTATTCCTGCGCAACGTAAGTAACCGGACTTCGTTTGGGTGTTTAAATGTTGTTAAACCGAACTGATTAAGAGCAAGGGGACCGACGGAGAAACGATGCGCCTGTCGGCGCCCGATGTGCTGTGCCGCTTTGTTCAGGAGTGCAAACTGCTGGGCTAGTTGGTTCATATTGCATAGAAAAGGAACCAGCGAAAATAGACGCAACACAAGAACAAAGGAGGCTGCCGGGTTGACGTGTAGGCCTGCCAATTAAACTGATTTGCTTATTTTTATATGTACGCGGTGCTTTGAACGAATGAATAAAGACACGTGCAAGAAAGAACGCATTCTAGAATCGGGTGTTGGCCTCTCGTGCGCGCTCGTATTCGCGCTGTCCTGTTCTGTGCTTGTCTTCCTGAGCTGCACGTTGCGACGTTTCGCGAAAACTCGCTGTGTTCGCGTCGCGCACAGTGGCTTCGCAGTGTTCCTTTAACTACGTGAACTTAAGGCCTACTACTGCTAAGCGCTGCAACACCCATATAGTCATTCATTATAAAGTAAGACGGCGGTACAATTTCAAGTTAACATATATTGCAGTACACAGAGATAAAGCAACCTGACAAGACGAGGGCGAAGGGACAGTGTTACGAAGTGCAGTGTCGCTTCTCGTTTTCATGCTGCTACGCTGTTCTCTCCCTTTAAAGACTCTTAAGGACGAGGCTGCAATAGTCATGCCAGCAAATGCTGATGCCAGTGGTTTTGTCTTTATTTCAGCGACAACATGGTATTTGTTAAGGCCAGCTGCCACAGAAGCCGAAGCCGCCATGTGCAGTTTACGTGGCCTTGTATCTGCAAGGTGACGTGCTTGGCGGACAATATGAATGTGTTGCTGGAACGTATGTGTGTAACCACTTACAAGCAGTGCTAAGGATTGTCGCGCTGCTTCAGCAAAAAGGATTATCTGAGGCACCATCTCATATGTCATCCACTGACTTGCCTCAGCGGTGGCGAGTGCCAACAAATGGATTACGAGGAACCAGTGTCCAAAACATTGACTGGCGAAATGTTGCAGAAGGCGGGCAAACTATTCCCCGCAGCTCAAGGGTATACAGCGCTCATGCTGCAAGTGAGCCACTGGAGCAGCAAGAAGATTGCATAAAAGCATTTGCTGATGCCTTGAATACGTCGAGTAGAAAGTAACATTTTGCTAGAGTGCTTCAAGCCGCCGATTGCAGTGAAGCAGTCAAACCCAGATACGGCAAGGGGATAAAAGGCTGTCTACTGAGCTACCAACAGTCGCTTGTGCCGCATGGGTTTTCTGTGCTAATATTAGACAACGTAAGAAGCAGGTAGCCACAGCTGTGGGAGACAGCTGAACCCTATGTATGCTTCAGTGGCCTGACACCTTGGCAGGTTTCTTACCAAGTGGATGGAGCTACTGCGGCAGTGCTTAATGTATTTGCATCACTGGTATGTTTAGTTCGTTTCAGTAAAGATTTTATGTCTCTTACAAGCCACAAAACTGTTTAAGATATGTGGCCTATAGCGTTGTTTGTGGCACGCAGTATATATGTAACACAAGCTAAGCCACTATTTTTATGCACCTTTTAGGGGATAGTTGTTATACATGCTGAAGCCCAGCGACTGGAGAGGGCCTCCAGAAAACAAAGGAATAGTACGGCTTGGTTTCACGCCCACGGCCATCGGTTGACGGCGTCCCACTTTGGCGTAGTCGTGAGCCGAAAAAAGTGGAGGGACAAAGGACGAGCTAACCTAACAGGTATGAAGGACCTCTCCCGTGAGAGAGCTATCAGGTATGCGTATTTGCTACTGACAGAGATACATCTCGAGAAAACATCACATTCCTAACATAACCCCCTTTTTTCAGATACGCAATTGCAAATGAAAGTGATGAAATCCTGTAACATAAGGACACTATGATTGCTGCAGGCCATCCTGCTAAGATCATTAACTGCGGAATATTCGTCAACCCCACAAAACTATAGCTTGGCGCATCACTAGATGCGATTGCCTTTGACCCCTTTGAGCCCTTCCCGTAGGGTACCGTGGAAATGAAGTGCCCCTGTTCTCTGAAGGATGCTACAAAGAAGACCTTCTGTCTCCAAGACTTTTTAATCGAGTTTGACGAGAACTGCCAGCCAACACTCAAGAAGGACCACGAAAACAATATTCCCACAGTGTTAGCCATTTACTGGCGCCGTCATGCTGTGGGACAGCGCCCGCTCGTCCTCCCCCTGCTCGTGCGTTCGTTCACTGTGTGTGACTGCCTGACTAGCCCTGGTGTGCCCTTCTGCACTTTCTGTTGGCTTTCGGTGGCATTTTGGTGCAGGTGCTGGGTAATTTCCAAATGCACGAAGAGCTCCCGGGAGCCTCCGAGGACGCCCAGCTACACCCCGTAGACACACCTGTTCACAAGGCAAGCCGCTGCTTGCGAGGCTGAAATCCTGAGTTCCGACCCCTGACGGCACGACCCGCGCAATGACGTCCAATGCGACAATTCAGACCACCCAGAATGCCGCCAGTTCCCCACCGCTGCTTCCTCATGCGCCTCGCACTCCCACGTCGTTTCATGGCGACAAGTTCGAAGGCGTGGAAGACTGGTTGACCAGCTACGACCGAGTCGCTGCGTTTAACCTGTGGGACGAAGACCGCAAGCTACGCAATGTCTATTTTGCCCTGGAAGACTCCACCAAAACGTGGTTTGAAAACCACGAATCCGCTATCCCCACCAGGCGAGACTTCCGACGACAGTTGCTCGACACCCTCGGCAGCAACGAGCGGAAGAAGCGAGCTGAAGTTGCCCTGCAGTCCCGAGCGCAGCGGCCAAATGAGAGCGTCGCCATGTTCGTACAAGACATGACGCGGCTCTTCAACCGCGCAGATCATACCATGTCTGAAACGAAGAAGGTGCTTCATCTTATGCGAGGAGTGAAAGAGCAGCTTTTTGTAGGACTTGTGCGCGACCCTCCTAGCACAGTGGGTGACTTTGCTCGGGAGGCGACGAGCATGGAGCGAGCCTTGCAGCACAGGTTCGTGCATTACGGCCGTCCGGCGAATATAACTGCTATGGACGCCAAAATGCCGCTGCTTGGAGCCGAGAGTGAGGCCCTCCGTGAGCTTGTCAGGAGCATTGTGCGCGAGGAGCTACAGAAGCTTCGCCCTGTCGAGCAACACCCGGGTGTCGGAGCCATCTCGGATGTCATTCGCGACGAAGTCCGTCCAGCGGTGCAGCCAATGGCCTGTCCCCAGCCGTATGTCATGATGTACAGTGAAGCGTTGCCCAGTTCTGCGTAGCACCACGGGCGTTTTACTGCCCTGCTCCTTCTGCACCGCATCAACGCTTTTCGACTTCGCGTGCCCTGTCCGACGCACGACCACCCCTCAACAAAGCACACGCGTGGCGCACATCGAACAACTGGCCCATGTGCTTCCACCGCGGTGAAGCCGGCCACATATTGCACCACTGCCCGTATCGCCGGATTGGCCTGCGAGAGTTTTCACCAGACGCACCCCGGCCACGCAATGGTGAACGACCCCGTGACATCGAGCAGTACCGGTCGGCCAGCGTCCCCCCTGCGCCTTCGCCACAGCGCCCATCCAGGTCGCCGTCGCCCCGTCGGTTCTCTTCCCCAGGTCGCCAGCCGTCCATCCGGCAGTCCCGTAGTCCACGCCGGGAAAACTGAAGACGGCGACTTCTGGGGGTCGGGCCGCCGTTGCTCCGCAATTCGAACAAGATAGATAGATAGATAGATAGATAGATAGATAGATAGATAGATAGATAGATAGATAGATAGATAGATAGATAGATAGATAGATAGATAGATAGATAGATAGATAGATAGATAGATAGATAGATAGATAGATAGATAGATAGATAGATAGATAGATAGATAGATAGATAGATAGATAGATAGATAGATAGATAGATAGATAGATAGATAGATAGATAGATAGATAGATAGATAGATAGATAGATAGATAGATAGATAGATAGATAGATAGATAGATAGATAGATAGATAGATAGATAGATAGATAGATAGATAGATAGATAGATAGATAGATAGATAGATAGATAGATAGATAGATAGATAGATAGATAGATAGATAGATAGATAGATAGATAGATAGATAGATAGATAGATAGATAGATAGATAGATAGATAGATAGATAGATAGATAGATAGATAGATAGATAGATAGATAGATAGATAGATAGATAGATAGATAGATAGATAGATAGATAGATAGATAGATAGATAGATAGATAGATAGATAGATAGATAGATAGATAGATAGATAGATAGATAGATAGATAGATAGATAGATAGATAGATAGATAGATAGATAGATAGATAGATAGATAGATAGATAGATAGATAGATAGATAGATAGATAGATAGATAGATAGATAGATAGATAGATAGATAGATAGATAGATAGATAGATAGATAGATAGATAGATAGATAGATAGATAGATAGATAGATAGATAGATAGATAGATAGATAGATAGATAGATAGATAGATAGATAGATAGATAGATAGATAGATAGATAGATAGATAGATAGATAGATAGATAGATAGATAGATAGATAGATAGATAGATAGATAGATAGATAGATAGATAGATAGATAGATAGATAGATAGATAGATAGATAGATAGATAGATAGATAGATAGATAGATAGATAGATAGATAGATAGATAGATAGATAGATAGATAGATAGATAGATAGATAGATAGATAGATAGATAGATAGATAGATAGATAGATAGATAGATAGATAGATAGATAGATAGATAGATAGATAGATAGATAGATAGATAGATAGATAGATAGATAGATAGATAGATAGATAGATAGATAGATAGATAGATAGATAGATAGATAGATAGATAGATAGATAGATAGATAGATAGATAGATAGATAGATAGATAGATAGATAGATAGATAGATAGATAGATAGATAGATAGATAGATAGATAGATAGATAGATAGATAGATAGATAGATAGATAGATAGATAGATAGATAGATAGATAGATAGATAGATAGATAGATAGATAGATAGATAGATAGATAGATAGATAGATAGATAGATAGATAGATAGATAGATAGAACTTTTATTCATGTCAATTCCCAGACAACATAAATCAGGCCTACCAAAGCCTCAAAGGGCTTCAGTGGCAGCGCCTGGCAGACAGCGAACGTTGGCAAAACAAAGGAAAATAGAGACGTTGCAATGAACTTTGCAAAAAAGAAAAAGGTCACCAAACATAGTGAAACAAATAACTAATACAACATCAAGAGAGATTACAGTAATTTGAAATTAATACAGTAAATAGATGAAATAACTACGGGGCAGGAAGCAGCGCGGAGACATACCGCAAAGTTTTTTTCAGGGTGTATTTAGTCTTCATGCGGAGTACAGTAGGTGGCAAGCTATTGAAACAGGCAGGTAGTACATAGTAATGGCGTGTGCGCTTTCCGTACCGGGTTGAGGAGCGAGGAATGCAATAGCGGTATTTTGGTCTTAAATCCCGAGCAGGAACATATGGAACGGTGAACTGACTGTACCAGAAGTGTTTTAGCACAATAGTTTCTGTTAATAAAGAGTTAAAACTTGGAAGCTTTAGTCTTCTAAAAATATCAATGTCATTACCAATGGACAGGTCGTAAGCAATATTCTTTAGAAGCAAACGCAAAAGCGAATTCACCCTGTGTTGATCCTCCGCTCGCCGACTTGACCCTTCCACCCGATCTTCCACCTGCTCCGACCCCCTTCCGTAGCCAAGAACAGCCTCTGCTCGACGCCCCATTTCTAAGCACACTTCAACCCTCCACTCCAGAACCTCCCACTGCCCGCGTTCCAGAAAATGAGGTTGTTTCAGCCGAAATACCGGTCCTCGCTGACAACCACCATGTGACTGCCCTCGTGGATACCGGCGCCGATTTTTCAGTTATGAGTCGTGGTCTTGCTACCCTCTTGCGAAAAGTGCTGACCCCATGGCACGAAACACAAATTCCGACCGCTGGCGATCACGTGGTGATGCCGCTCGGCGTCTGCACCACTAGGATTGAGATTCGCGGTATCATCTTTACTGGTTGCGTCGCTGTGCTGGCTGTGTGCTCAAAGGACCTGATCCTCGGTCTCGATTTTCTTCGAGAAAATGGGGCTGTCATCAACCTCCGCGAACTCATGGTGACATTCTCCGCCCCATGCACCGCAGCCGACGAAAGTGTGCCAGGAAGACCCGTTTTTCGCGTATCCAACAACCACGTCACTCTATCACCGCGTGCCAGCTTATTTGTTGCGGTGGACTGCGACAACCCCCGCGCGTCCAACGGCATCGCAGAAGCAAACTTGTCTTTACTGCTCAGCCAACAAGTCTGCATCGCACGGGGTGTCGTTGCTTTGCAGAACTAGCGAACTGAGCTTCTGGTTACGAACTTTAGCGCCGAATACAGCCATTTGGCGAAAAATATAGTAATCGCCTATTTCGATGAAATTAGTGAGGCCGCCACCCACTGCGCGTTGTCAACGTCCAGGGACACCCGTCCAGGAGGACCTAGTCAAAGAGTTAAGACTGACGTGAACCCTGCTTTGAACACTGATCAGCATCGCCGCTTGCAAACTATCCTTGACTCTTTTCATGACTGATTTGCGACCACCTCTAAGGTCAGGCAGACGTCCATAACGAAAAATCGCATCATCGTTGATGACAGTGAGCGGCCTATTCGTCAACACCCCTATCGAGTGTCGGAGAGAGAAGTGAGGCGATACGACTGCGGGTGGACGAAATGCTCCGGGATGATGTCATACAACCGTCTACAAGCCCATGGGCTTCGTCCGTTGTGCTGGTCGCCAAGAAGGACGGGACACTGAGATTTTGTGCCGACTATCGAAGACTTAACAAAACTACCAAAAAGGACGTTTACCTGTTACCTCGAATCGATTATTCTTTCGACCGGCTGTGTCATGCCCGCTACTTTCTTCTCTTGACCTCCGCAGTGGGCACTGGCAGATTGAGGTAGATGAAAGGGACCGCGAGAAGACAGCGTTCGTTACTCCTGACGGGTTGTACGAGTTCATAGTGCTCCCCTTCGGGTTGTGTTCCGCTCCTGCCACCGTTCAAAGAATGATGGACACTGTCCTCGTTGGCCTCAAATGGCAGTCCTGCCTCGTCTACTTTGATGATGTTGTTTTTTTTTTCTGCCACCTACGACGAGCATCTGAAGCGCTTGAGTGCAGTACTGGAGGCCATACGATCGGCCGGCTTCTCGCTCAAACCAGAGAAATGCCACTTTACGTTCCAATGGCTGAAGTTCCTGGGCCATGTCGTGAGCGCCGAAGGTGTTAGCCCTGACCCCGACAAGACGGCTGCCGTCTCTGCGTTTCCGACCCCCATTGATAAGCGTGCTGTGCGCAGTTTTTTTGGTCTCTGCGCCTATTACCGACGTTTCGTGCGAGACTTCTCCCGCCTAGCAGAGCCTCTAACTCGCTTGACTAAGGACTACCAACCCTTCATCTTTGCCCAAGAACAGCAGACGGCCTTCGACGACCTCAAGAACCGCCTCCAAACTGCACCCATTCTTGGCCACTTCGTAGAAGAGGTGGACACGGAACTACACACCGATGCCAGCAACGTTGGTCTGGGTGCCGTCCTCGTTCAGTGGCAAGATGGTGTTGAGCGCGTGATTGCTTATGCAAGCCGCACTCTGTCGCGATTTGAAGCGAATTATTCTACCACGGAAAAGGCGGGCCTTGCGGTCGTTTGGGCGGTAACGAAATTGTATGGTCGCCCATTTTGAGTCGCCAGCGATCACCACTCCCTTTGTTGGCTCGCGAACCTTAAAGACCCATCGGTATCCTATGCAAGAAGCCCGAGACGATTGAGCACGTATTCCTGGAGTGTTGGGACCCCATCTTTCACTGGAACGTCCTTCAAAGAACTATTAAAAAAGATCTTCCCCTGGACCCCTACGGCATTAGATTTTTGCCAATTCAAAATGAAACAGGAGTGCCCTATGACTTAATCATGCTGCTAAGCCTCCACAGCTTGTGAAAAACCAGAATGCAGGTGCGGCATGCCGATGTAAACGTGCATTCTGTGCGAGAAAACTTCATTGAAACTGTCGCGTGCCTGAGAGAAGTGTACCGGGCACGAGCAGAACAGCCTGAATGGCTCTCTGTACTAGATGACTTGGCTGTATTGAGAAAATTTTAAACCCTCGTGTGTCGGCCGAGTTGGGCTGAGCTCTTTTATCCTTTTTATAATTTTGTTTACGAGTCAAAATCGGCAATACAGAAAAAAAAAGCAGTCGTGGCCGAGTGGTTAAGGAGATGGACTTGAAATCCATAGGGGTCTCCCCACACAGGTTTGAATCCTGTCGGCTGCGTATACCAGCTGCCGGGCTCACTATTTTTTATTCGCATACAGGTCATAGGTACAAAATCAGATAACAAATGCACAGCTCCGGGCACATCCACAGTCATGGACGAGTGGTTAAGGAGATGGACTCGAAATCCATTGGGGTCTCCCCGCACATGTTCGAATCCTGTCCTCTGCGTATACTAGCTGCCGGGCTCACTTTTTTGTATTCGCATACAGGCCATAGGAACAAAAGCAGAGAAAAAATGCACAGCTCCGAGCACATCCGCAGTCGTGACTGAGTGGTTAACGAGATGGAATCGAAATCCATCGGGGTCTCCCCACACAGGTTCGGATCCTGTCGGCTGCGTATACTAGCTGCCGGGCTCACTTTTTTGTATTCGCATACAGGCCAAAGGTACGAAAAATTCAGGGGGGCACTTTGTTGACCTTTAGTGCAGTGAGGCGAAAGCATTTAGCGCGATGTTGCTGCTTGTGTCCCTGATGTGTGGTGCTGATTATTAAAGACTACAAAGAGCGTTTAGGCGACATCCTTCCCGGTCGGCGTTCAGGAGGCGTCTGGCACGACTGATCGCGGCCGCTTGCAACTGCTTCCGCACCACAGGACGGCTAAGCTTCGTCTTTAAGTGTGGGACGGGACAGCGTGTTGCAGCGTTATTAAAGGGGTCCACGGAACGCCATCGCTTGGTCGGCGCGACGCCCTGCCCGTTGAACAATTTAAGGAAAAGAAATGACGTCTGTTTCACATATCCTGGTGGACAACCGAAGCGCGCTCCAAGGGGAAATGAAATATGCACAGCGTTTAGCTAAACGTTGTTCCCGCTCTTCATCCGTTTCTTCCGCACGCCGTCGCTTCTTAGCTGCAGCACATCGTTGCAGCTTCACCTTATAGAAATCATCCGACATACCGTGGAGGATTCGCTGGGACGACTGCGACGAGCCGAGTTGGGGGACCGCTTTTCCCCAGCTGGCATGACGTCACGTAGAGCAAGCGCCTCCCCCACGGCAGCGGCGCGTGGAGGATTCGCTGGGACGATCGCGACGAGCCTAGTTGCGGGGGGGAGCGCTTTTCCACTGCTGGCATGACGGATGGATGGATGGAAGGTAGGAGCGTCCCCTTTGAAACGGGGCAGTGGTTGTTGCCACTATGCTCAGTTTTTTTCTTTATTTTTGTTTACTCTGCTGTAAGTTGCTAATACAATTCGCCATTTCCTTTTAGAAAACGTCTTCCTACACTTTAAAATTTATGTCACCTCCCTGCTTTTGTGCCACCGATCCTCCAATCGCTTTTTGCTAATTTCCACCGCAGATTTATTTACATCACTATTGTTATCTCTAAACCCTAAGGCCTCAGGAAGAGTGACTGTGCCTACATCGACATCGGGATGGATACCATCGCATTTTAGGATGTGGTGTTCTATTGTTTCTTCAGATTTACCACACACAGCACATGTGTCATCTTCTTCGTTAATTTTTTTTTCTATAGCTTCGCGTTCTAAGACACCCTGACCTAGCTTCAAAGAGGAGGGCATTGCCTCTTGAGTTATCATAAAACGTTTAGTTTCTGATCTGCCTTTTCCAGCATCGATATTGTTCTACACTATGCTTCTTTTCCATTGAATCTATCCAATTTTTACCTTCGACGCTTTTAACCTGTCGTTTAATGCTCTTCCTTTCTCCTTCCTCGTCTCTGGCAAACTTACTGGCCAGCATTGTAGTTCGTTTTTGCCACTGTGTGTCAAAGCTCTTTCTGTACAGGTATTTAAATACCCTAGCTGCCCACCTGCTGTCATCCAATTTCCTCAGGCGTTCTTCGTATAGTACTTTACTCTGAGCTTCCCATGCTTCGAACGTTACCCAGCCCATATCCCCCTGTACTGCCTCGTTTGTGGTTTTCCCGTGGGCACCTAGTGCTAATCTTCCGACAGTTCTCTGATTTACTTCTAATCGCGACTGAACTGCAGCCCTTAAGCATAGAACGGCATTCCCGAAAGTAAGCCCCGGCACCATTATACCTTTCCAAATATCTCTGAGGACTTCATACCTGTTGTACCCCCACAATGCCCTATGTTTTATTATCCCGGCATCTCTTCGCCCTTTTGCTATGAGAGACTGTTCGTGCTTTTCCGCGTACATATGCCCGTTGTTTACCCATACCCCGAGATATTTGTATTCGGCCACTAGGGGTATTTCATGGCCTTGTATTGTAAGCTCCTGATCAGTTGTGCCGTTGAAAAACATCACACCTGACTTAGTTGCGCTAAAACTGAAACCTAGACTGTCTCCTTCGTCTCCACAGCAATTCACCAAAGTTTGCAAATCTTCCTGACTATCTGCTAACAGTACAATATCGTCCGCATACATTAAAGCCAGTAGTCATTGCTCAACAACCTTTCCGCTTAATGTGTATGACAGATCATAACCTAGATTGCTTCCTTGTAGCCTTCTTTCCATACTTATTATATAAAACATGAACAGCAGCGGTGATAGAGGACAACCTTGCCTTAATCCTTTGTGTATCTGGATAGTTGTTGTACTCTTAATTCCTTCCCATGTTATTTCAACTTCATTTTCCCGATATATTTCCTGTAGAAAATTAATTACCTCATGACTGACACCTTCACCTTTTAATATGTTCCACAGGAGTTCTCTGCTCACGTTGTCGTATGCACCGCTTATGTCCAAGAAAGCTAAATACAGAGGTCTGTTTTCCGCCTTAGCTAATTCTGTGCACCGGGTAAGCACGAACAGGCAATCATCTAAGCGCCTACCACTTCTGAACCCGTTCTGAAGTTCTCCGAGCATTCTATTACTTTCTACCCATGACTGCATTTTTAGTTTCACCGCCTGCATAGCCAGCCTGTATGTAACTGATGTTATAGTAATCGGTCGGAAGGATTTTATGTTCGTCTTTTTGCCTTTTCCTTTATAAATCAAATTCATTTTACTCTGTTTCCAGCTGTGCGGAATTTGCTGATTCGTTATGACTCCTCCAATCCTTTTATCAGCGTTTCCTTGCCTCTTGGGCCAAGTTCATTAATCAGCTTGATTGGAATTTCGTCGACCCCTTCTGACGTACATCTTGGAATACTTCCGTCTTTTTCCAGTTAAGATTCGTCAGTTCCACGCTGTTTTCTATTGTGCGTTCTTGTGTTGCTCCTTCATTTGGGGTGATTACTCTATCGTCTTTCTGAAATGACTCAGCTATAACTCATGAAATGTAGTTCACAGCGTCATCTCCCTAAACATTTTCCTTCGGCATCGTGAATCTGTTCCTGCTTTCTTTTATTCGCTTTGCCAAGCCAGCTTATATGGTTCCAGAATTTTCTTAGCCCCCCTTTAGTTGCATCGGGAACTTCAGCCAGCCAGCGATGAGAGGACTGCTTTATTTTAGCCTGGACGAGGACCTGCACTTGCTGTTTCTTATGTCGATAAGATCCCCATTTTCGGCCTATTTGCTTTTCAGATAACTGCGCCCTCTTTGCTTCTCTGTGTTCCCGTGATGCCAACCGTCGTTGTTCGATGGCCTCCCTAATTTTCTTATTCCACCAACAACTTCGTGACTTCCTCTTTCCTCTCCAGCGGTTTACTCCTTCTGCTTGTTTTATTTTTGTACTAATGTGGAGTAATAATCCCACTTTTACATGGAATGTGTCTGTATTGCTTCCTCTATGCACGCCGCTATTTGCGCTAATTGTTCATTTAATTTTCCGCACTCTTTTTGACTCCCCTTCATTTCTCTTTTGGGCAGGGCTCCAAACTGTAGACTAATACGCTTATGATCACTGCCGAGGCTGTACTTCCCCTCTTCGTCTACTTCCATCATTGCGAGCTTGCTATACGTCACGTACAGCGAGCGCCCCTTGCGGCATAGAGGATTCGCTGGGACGATCGCGACGAGCCGAGTTGGGGCCCCGCTTTTCCACAGCTGGTATGACGTCACACATAGGTCACACTAGAGGTCAATGGTGGATTCTCCGGGACGACGGCCAAGCGCGGAAACCTCGAGCAGTATTGCTTTCGCAATAAAAAAAATCTGAGAAGTTAAAAGACAGCTAGAAGCTCTGGAAACAGATAGGTACCGAGCGGCTGTGATAAGGGCACGCGCTGAAAAGCTGCGGGAGGGCGAAACGCCGAACAAGAGTGCGTTTTGCGATTAAAGAAGGTATGCACCACACAATGAATGACAGAAGAACGACCGATAAAGAAATTATTGAGCAAGCGTTTGTCGAGCATTACAAAGAGCTGATAGAGAATGAAAGTCTATAGCGTGAAGAGCGGGCAGTGGGATGAATTTTTGCAGCTCATGCCTCGATTAGACGAAGACGCACAAGCTCGCCTAGAACGCCTATTAGTTTAGAGGAGGTTCAGAAGGCTATAGATGAACTACCATTTGGGAAAACACGGGCCAGATGGTCTAGGGGCTGCGTTCTATAAAGCATTCAGAGAAGAAGTCAGCGCGGTTTCATATGAAATGATCACAGAAGCATATAGAATGAATCAAATGCCGCCTTCTTTTCGCACTGCTCACATAGTATTCATCCCTAAAACAGATGACCGAGAGAAACTGCAGTCAGTGGAGGCTTCTCATCCGATAACCCTTCACAAATGTTGACTATAATATATATATATATATATGAAGATTCTAGGTCGACGTTTGCAGAGTGTGATCACAAAGCTCGATGGACCGCACCAAACATGCGGAGTGAAAGGCCGTACAATTTGCACGAATGTACACGTTGCTCGCAGTGTTCTTGAATGATGTGATGTCTCCGGGGACCGAGTCGCAATGATGCAGCGAGACCTGTCGAAGGCGTTTGATGGCGTGGCACACGATGTCTTGTTCTCGGTCCTGGAACAAGTGAATGTGTACAGTATAATACAAGATGGCCTTAAGATGGTTTACAGCAACTGTTCTGTTCACATTATCGTCAATAAGAACATGAGCGAAGCCGTTCCTCTGCGTTCCTCCGTTAGGCAAGGATGCCCACTTTCTCCCTTGCTGTTTGAGCTTTATCTCGGGCACTTATGTTTAAATCATATTAACAGCGAGCGAATTAATGGCTTCAGGTTTCAGTCATCTAATGTTAAAATTCTTGCGTGTGCAGACGACATAGCTGTATTTTGCAGTAACCGCGAAAGTGTTCAGGGAACTGTTGGTGTCTCCAAACAGTTTTGTCAGCTAACAGGTGCTGAGATCAATTGGGAAAAGAGTTTCGGCTTTTGGCATGGAAGCTGGGATATTACACCGCTGGCGTTCGCGAATTTGCAGTGGACAACCATGCCATCAAGCTATTTTGGTGTGCCTCTAGAGCGCTATGACAAGAGTGCGGATTATTGGAAGGAGGTGACGCCAAAACTAAAGAAAAAAGCAGGGGCATGGCAAGGACGTGACTTTTCGATGTTTGCGAGGGCAACAGTTTTGCAACATTTTCTTAATCGCGGAGGTACGGTATGCTTTGCAGTTTTTCGCTGTGTCGCGGGTAAATGTGCAAAAAATCCATAGGGTGTTTGCTGTGTTTATCTGGAGTTCAAGTTGGGACAGGGTTAAAAGAACCGATTTCTTTCGACCTGTTCAAGATGGCGGTCTTGGTCTCGCACATTTGTTTGTCTGCGAGCTTGCGTCCCGATTTATGTTTATGGGGGATCAGAACGACTGCTTTTTGCGTTCCATGATGCAATTTCGGCTGAGCAGTGCGCTGCCAGATTTAATAGTGTCTACTGTGAGACTGTCAGCTTATGGTGCTAGAGGGTACTTGAGAGATGTTGTGGACTCTGTGCGATTCCTTAAGGTTCGGTTTTCACTGGCTCACTTTTTTTCACTCGAGTACCTTAGCTACGTAAAGAGTAAAAAACTGTACAGAGACTTGACAGACATAATAATGCTTATGCTTCTGTACAATATAATAAATTCTGAAGGCTGGGGCAAGATGTTCTTTAAAAAATTAAAAAGATGCAGTTAAGGCAAGCACAGAAACATTCTTTTTCAAACTACGCACGAGTACGTTGTGTTAAGATGTGGCTTGCGGCCAAAGGCATATTTGTACCATGCACAACGAACTACTTGCTCTTCAAAAAGCCTGAAACCATATAACAAGTTTTCATTGACTGCTGCGACCTGATTTTTTACTGGGATGTCTTAAAACGTACACTGAAAAAGGAATTACCAATAACACCAATTGGCATTCGCTACTTACCGGTAGACAATGATGACACAGATGTCCCTTACGACATGATTATGCTTCTGGGCCTCCATAGTTTATGGAAAAACTCGAATGGCTGTCCGGAATGCTGATGTTGTTATCCGATCTGTCAGAAAAATCTTTGTGGAGAGTGTGTGTTAGATACCAGATGTCTACCGGGCACACGCAGACGCCACTTGTATGGGTGGGTGTGCTTGACAAGTTCATGCAACTCAAGAAATTTTAACCTGTGACAAGTCTGAGCAGGCCGAGTTGTTTTAGCAATGTATCGTGCTTGTTTCAATAAAAAGGCATGAAAGAAAAGTCGTGGCCGCGTGGTTAAGGCGATGTACGCGAAACCATTGGGGTCTCCCCGCAAAGGTTCGAATCCTGTCGGCTGCGTATACTAGATGCTGGGCTCACTTTTTTTTTTATTCGCATACAGGTCATAGGTACAAAAAGAAAGAACAAATGCCCAGCTCCGAGCACATCCGCAGTCGTGGCCGAGTGGTTAAGGCGATGGACTCAAAATCCATTGGGGTCTCCCCGCACAGGGTCGAATCCTGTCGGCTGCGTGTACTGGTTACCGGGCTCACCTTTTTTATACGCATACAGGTCATAGGTGCAAAAGGAGAAAACAAATGCACAGCTCCGAGCACATCCGCAGTCGTGGCCGAGTGGTTAAGGCGATGGACTCGAAATCCATTGGGGTCTCCCCGCACAGGGTCGAATCCTGTCGGCTGCGTGTACTGGTTACCGGGTTCACCTTTTTTATAAGCATACAGGTCATAGGTGCAAAAGGAGAAAACAAATGCACAGCTCCGAGCACATCCGCAGTCGTGGCCGAGTGGTTAAGGCGATGGACTCGAAATCCATTGGGGTCTCCCCGCACAGGGTCGAATCCTGTCGGCTGCGTGTACTGGTTACCGGGCTCACCTTTTTTATAAGCATACAGGTCATAGGTGCAAAAGGAGAAAACAAATGCACAGCTCCGAGCACATCCGCAGTCGTGGCCGTGTGGTTAAGGCGATGGACTCCAAATCCATTGGGGTCTCCCCGCACAGGGTCGAATCCTGTCGGCTGCGTATACTAGATGCTGGGCTCACTTTTTTTTATTCGCATACAGGTCATAGGTACAAAAAGAGAGAACAAATGCACAGCTCCGAGCATATCCGCAGCTGTGACGGGATTCTACTTCCGGCCACCGAGCGTGACGGACGTGTGATGACGGGCTCCGTAGGAGCGGCTTCAGCGGCCATGTCTGGCCGCGGTAACAGGTTTACTGATGAGGAAAATGCTTACCAGATTGTTCTGCCAGGATTGCCTACAAGGCGTTTCGTTGTAAATACAGTTTTTTTGCACGCCGATATCAGAGCCCGCCCGTACAGGGTCGAGGATTTCCGGGATGCCCTAGCTCAGCACGCGCTGCTCCCCGATGTTATCGTTCTGGGGGCGTATCGGATGAGCCACCTCTGGGCAGTCACTCTCAAGGATTCCGAAGCCGTAACGAAGATGTTGAGCGTCGGTGAAATGCTTGTGAAAGAAAGCCGCTGCCTGGTGATTGACCCGACCAATCAGGATTTGCGACTGAAGCTGAACTGGCTGCTGCAGTGCACAAAGTACCGGACGAAGACGTACGTGCTGCCTTTGAGCCGTACGGGAAAGTCACGGAAATCGCTCGAGAGCGTTGGCGAGTGCGGGGTGTGCTAGAAAAGGGCTCGACAACGAGGCTCGTCACACTGAAATTGAAAGCCGGAGTTAAGCTCGACGAATAGCCGCACCAGCTGAACGTTAGCGGTGAGTTGGCGCTGGTCGTCGTACCAGGCCGGCCCCCGTTATGCCTACGCTGTCGCAATACGGGCCACATCCGTAAAGAGTGTCGAGTCCCGCGTTGCGGAGCCCGCCGACAGTTCGGCCACGAAGACGGCCAACATGCCCGCACTTATGCGAGCATTGCTGGCCCCGGGACCAGTGAAGACACGGCTGAGCTGCTAATGGACGAGGCAGACGCGGAGGACGCGGCCCGTGAAACTGGGCAGCCAGCGACACGTGATGGACCTACGTTGACGCGCCTGACGAAGAAAGGGGCGACAACGTCCAGCGCAGTTGCGGCGGACGTGCCAGTGCAGAGTGACCTTCCAACGGAACCCGTGAGCACGCAAAAGGAAGCGACGGGAGCTGTTGCTGAAAATCCCGATGAAGTTGGACCGGACAACAGCGAGGGCATGGATTCCAGCCAGGAGGCTGCCGGCCTCATAGCTGGGAAGCGCTCCCACGAGGAAAGCGTCGGTGAAAAGCCACAGGTATGCGCTGGCGCTGACGAGCGAAATCCCCGGGAGTTCGGCGCTCGTCTTTGAAACCACGGCTCAACTTTGCGGCCGAGACACGGCAGGCGAGGAAGCCGCCTCCCTAACGCAGCAATGTGTTTGTGCAAGTGTGTTCCTGTTTTCCGCGGTTGTGGTTAGAAGTACCAAGCAGAGGCAGCGCCAAGGTCTGGAACGGCCGGCGGAGGACTGCCTAGCGGTTTTCCCGGTGACTGCAAACGGATTAATGGATTGGCGACGCCGCACAGAGCACACTGAGTCTAGAAGTGTTTCGTCTGCTTTGGTGGGCACTGTACATCATATGTCAGCTATTCCTCACTCATGGCGATGAAAATTGACACAGCTTTGCGCATAGCAACATTGAATGTGAGGGGTCTCGGTGCTCGTAGGAGCCAATGCCAACTTAATCGTCTTCTTGCTGACAAAGCGCTGGACATTGTAGCTGTACAGGAGACGAATATTGAAAGTGAGGAGTTACTGAGCGTATGATGTCCCCCTTTAGTACGTTCTTTAATGTCAGTGTTTGCCATTCTGTTGGCACCTCGGGTGGGTGCGCCCTTTTTCTGCGCAAGAATTTAGGCATCAGTGTGGAGTTGATTTTTTCTAGTCCAAGTGCACACCTTCTTGTAGTTGACTTTTCTTTTTCGAAGTTATTCTGGCGCATTATATGCGTGTATTCACCTAACGTTGACTTTGAGCGATTAGAATTTTTTAACAGATTGGAGTCTTTCATTGTTTGTGGTAAAGTGCTGTTGCTCTTGGGCGATTTCAACTGTGTGTGTGCCGCTGCCGATTGAGTGAAGTGTCCGCCTGTGCGTGATAGGAGTGCACAATTATTAAACGCTTTGGTTAATGACAACAGCTTAGAGGATATTGGCAACATATTTACCTGCGGCAATAGACCGCTATACACACACTTTCAACGTGATAGCCATGCCAGATTGGATAGAATTTATGCATCTGTTGAACTTGTGCCCCTTTGCACAGGTTACAAAGTTGAACCTGTGGCGTTTAGTGATCATTGTCTTGTGATAGGAAGTTTCGGTGTGAAAGAAATGTGTACGCGCTTCAACTGGGATCTCTGGAAATTCAATGCCAAACTCTTGGAGGACGAGGGATTTTTAAAAGATATCGTAAATGAAATGTAGAGGCTGCTCGAGGAGCGGCCCAGTCTTTTTGCCGTTCAGTGGGAAGACTTCAATGAGTGGCTAAAAAGTAAAGCCATAGAAAAGAGTTGCTCCAACCGACACAAAGAAAGACAAGAAGAAAAAGCGGCGCGCGAGCAACTGCAGTTTTTATTAAGCATGGAAAGCTCCGAGCCCGGGAGATAGGCAAAAGATATAAGGGATGTGAAAAGCCAGCTTGAAAAACTTGACAGCGAAAGGTATAAAGCAGCAGTTATACGCGCAAGGGCACAAAAACGTTGGGCCGGCGAAACGCCGACAAAGCGGGCCTTAACGAATGCAAAGCGGTACGCCAGACAAAGAAACCTTGCAGATAAAAAATGGTGCTGAAATTTCATGGGATGCCAATGTAATCCAGCAGTCATTTCAAAAGTACTTCAACGACCTTCTTGGCCAAGTGAGAGAGATTGGTAATGCTTTCTCTTCAGACTTTTTGTCGTTCATGCCAAGACTTTAGGATGATGTAAAGGAGAAGCTTGAGGTACCCATAACTGAGAATGAAATAGAATCTGCAATTGACAACTTACAGACCGGTAAAGCTCCAGGACCTGATGGGCTGGGCGCCGAGTTTTACAAAACATTTAAGCCCATAGTCGCTCGGTTACTGCTAAGAGTGCTGGATGAGGCGTATGAACGCGAGCAAGTACCGCTGTCATTCACCACATCGCACATTGTGGTGATCCCAAAATCAGATGACCCAGAGAAGCGTTTGTTGGTGGGGTCCTATCGCCCGATAAGCCTCACCAACTTTGACTACAAAATATTAATGGAGGTCCTAGCTAGGAGATTCCAGAGCGTAATAACAAAATTGGTTGGACCACACCAGACTTGCAGAATTAAAGGACGCAGCATTGCTACGAATGTACACGTCGCACGTACTGTATTGGAATGCTGTGATGCGATGGGGGACCGCATTGCTATTGTCACGTAGTGACGGCAGTCGAAGCAGCGATGAAGACGGACGAAAGGGTCTTCTAAAAGAACTGTTTATTGAGCTGACTTGCACCCAAAATGGACTGAATCACTCGGCGGCGGCGAAGCGACAAGCGTGCTCAGCAGTCGTCGAACAGAATGCCGGCCGCTGTCGGCCGTGCTCAATTTAAAGCTGATAGCGAACTTTCGAAATAAAGAGCGCAAAGTTACTAGAACATTCCGGAACAACATAGAATCAGCTCTGCCTGGCTGCGATCAATCGTGATAAATCTTGTCGCGTCTTGCGTAGCAAACAAAGCGATAAAGTGATGTGGCGGCCGATTTGAAAAACGAACACACTGCAAATATTCGCGGCTCTATGATGCAGCAGGATTTGGCAAAAGCCTTTGATCGCGTGTCACATGATGTACTTTTTCACATACTAGAGGACGGGAACGTTGGCCGCATTGTTATAGAAGGCGTCAAAATGGCATATGCAAACTGTACCACACGCATTATTCTAAATGGTGACCTCACAGATAGGCTGTCAGTGCGTTCGTCAGTAAGGCAGGGATGCCCGCTGTCGCCCCTTTTGTTTGCGGCATACCTAGAGCCACCATGTTAAGCTATTGCCAAAAGTGACCGCATCTCAGGCTTTCGATTGCAGTCGGCACATGTCAAAATCCTCGCTTACGCGGACGATATCGCAGTCTTCTGTTCGAGTCGAGACAGTATTACTGAAGTGATCAGCATCGTTGATAAATTTTGTAAGCAAACGGGGTGTATGGTAAACTGGGACAAGAGCTCTGGATTTTGACACGGTGACTGGGAAACGAGGCCTGATCACTTCTCTCGGCTGCGATGGTCTTGCCTGCCAACGCAATATCTCGGCGTCCCTTTTAACTGTTATCGAGACCCAAGTGAAAGTTGGAACGAGCAATGCTCAAGGGCTAGGGAGAAAGCAGATGCTGGCAAGGCAGGCAGTTATCAATGTTTTCACGCGCCTCCATCTGCAACCTTTTCCTTGTTTCGAAAATATGGTACATGATGAATGTTCTGTGTGCAAGTCGGGCCAGCAATCAAAAGATGCATCGCGTGTTTGCTGTGTTTATTTGGGCGTCAAGCTGGGAGAGAACTAGCCGTACCAATTTGTTTCTTTCGGTTAAACGAGGAGGGCTCGGCCTCGTGCACCGGTTCTTGCGCCAAGTTGTGTCGCGTTTTATCTTTCTCCGAGATCAAAGGGATCCTTTTCTGCGGACTGTTATCCAAGTAAGGTTGCAGAGACTTCTCCCAGAAATCGTTGTCTCATGCTGTGAAGGTATCTGCGGTGCTGTCAATGGGTACATGCGAGAAGTTGTACTTTCTTTTCGACTACTGTACGCGCGTTCTTCACTTGAGCACTTGTGTAGTGTTTCCAAAAAAGAGTTGTATAAGAATCTTGTGGAAACAATGCTGCCGATTCCCATTTATCGTTTACCGCACCGTGGAGGCCCAGGACAAGACGTCTTAAAACGAATTAAAGGAATGCCGGTTAAACCAACCGTAAAAACATTCTTCTTTAATTTACATTGTAATACACTTACTGTTAAGACGTGGCTGCATGAAAAGGGGATTTTCGTCCCATGGACGACCAACTGCCTACTATGCAAAAAGCCTGAAACGGTGGAGCACGTGTTTCTTTAATGTTGGGACCCAATTTTTCATTGGGATGTCCTCCAACGAACCGTGAAAAAAGATTTTTCCCTGCATCCATACGGCATCAGGTTTTTACCGATCACAAACGAAGGAGGAGTGCCATATGATTTAATCATGCTCTTGGGCCTCCACAGTCTTTGGAGGACACGAATGCAAGTGCGACATGCCGATGTTAATGTCCGTTCGGTGCGAGAAAACTTTATTGAAAGCGTTTTTATCCTAAGAGAAGTGTATCGTGCGCAAGCTGAACCGCCCGAATGGACCTCAGTTCTGGACGACTTAGTTGCCTTGAGAAGATTTTAACCTCTCCCGTGTCAGCTAGGTAGGCTGCTGCTGTTTTTATCATTTCTACTTTTGTTTTAGCTTGTAAGAGTAGGCAATAAAAAAAGCAGTCGTGGCCGAGTGGTTAAGGCGATGGACTCGAACTCCATTGGGGTCTCCCCGCACAGGTTCGACTCCTGTCGACTGTGTGTGCTGGTTACCGAGACTCTCTTTTTTTATTCGCGTGCAGGTCATGCGTACAAAAGGAGAGAACAAATGCGCAGCTCCGAGCACATCTGCAGTCGTGGCCGAGTGGATTCCATTTCCGGCCACCGAGCGTGACGGACGTGTAATGGCTGGCTCCGTCGGAGCGGCTACAGCGGCCATGTCTGGCCGCGGAAACAGGGATTTCGCATCGAGCGACGATTACCAGGTCGTACTTCCTAGTCTGCCAACAGGGCGTTTTGTTTTGAATACTGTTTTCCTGCACGGGGACATCAGTGTGCGCCCTTACAGAGTAAGATTTTCGAGATGCGCTCACTCCACTGTCGCTCCTGTCGGAAGTTATAGCCCTAGGCGCTTATCGCATGAGCCATGTGTGGGCGGTAGCCTTTAAGGGCTCTGAGGATGTTGTTGCAAAAGGGTTGCAAGCCCCAAGGGTAGCGTTGGCCTGGCGGCCTGGGGCACAGCTGGAAACATCCGAAGGTCCCGGCAAAGGATGAGTCGACTGGCAACAGAACAACTTGTTTATTCTGGCATCGCAAAAGAGCAGCCGGTCAGGGCGACCACGTTACTCGAAGGAAGAAATCGAAGTCTCTCGGCGTCCGGCGCAGCTGTCTTTTTATACCCTCGGAGTCGAGGGCAAGAAGGAACGGCTTGGGATGAGTCGCACAAGACGGCGACGCACGGACATGTCCAGACGTGACGGGCGCGTCCGCCGGGCCGGCGCCGGTCAGACCTCCTCGCCTCCCAGTTGGGGAGCTCCTCTCCCCGGCTGCCGCGCTTTGACAAGCGTGGGCACCAACATGCACACACACACACGCACGCACGACGACACGTGGCACTGAAACCTGCCTGGACGCGCTTGGCGGGAGGCGTTGCGGCCGCGATGAACGAAGCCCCGGCGTCCGTTGCATCCGCGCCGGCTATACCGCGCGTCGTAGGCGAAACGTAACAGACCGCCCCGCCGGGAGAAGGAGATCCCGATGGTCAGGGGACTGCATCCGCTGTCCAGAGGGATGTCGCTCGATGATGCTCGTAATCGAAACCGATCGTCCCTCGACGTTGCTTGAGCGCAGCGCACAGAGAAGGCCTCGTTCACATGTTCAGGATCACACAGGACACTGCAAAGTGACTTCGGGAGAGTTGCCATTTTTGTGCTCGTTCCCAGCAAGCGTTAGAACTACGCCGAAACGCAACCGCTCAGTCAGCAAGCACGAGACAACCCTCACTAAGCTCTGCCAGGCTCTTTCCCCTTTTATACTACTGCCTAGTTCCTTACAGTAGTCAAGCAGCACTCAGAACGCGTCCACAAATTGGAAAATTGCACTAGAAAGCACATAATCACTTAGAAACACTGAACAAAAGCAATATGTTAAAAATCCTGCCTCAGGAAGAAAACATCAGCAACAAACAACTTTGAGGCAGATTCTTGCGTTAGGGGCTTCGACTTAAGCCATCGGCGTTACCGTTGAGACTCCCCTTTTTGTAACGCACCTCAAAGGAATATTGTTGCAAAGCGAGGCTCCAGCGCAGGAGGCGGCCATTTTTGGGAGAGATGGTCTGCAGCCATTGGAGAGGGCAGTGATCCGTCTCAATGATAAACCTCGAGCCGGCTAGGTAGCATGACAATTTCTGAACGGCCCACACGAGACACGCACACTCTTTCTCGGTGGCGCTGTACGCCTGCTCACGACAGGTCAGCTTACGACTAGCATACAGGACGGGGTGTTCCACTTCTCCATTGTCCCTTTGGCACAGTACAACGCCCATGCCTCGCTCACTAGCATCGCACTGAACAACGAACCCTTTTGTGTAGTCTGGCGATCGTAGCACAGGCTGGCTTGTTAGGGCGCTCTTTAAGGCGCTAAAAGCTTTTTCCTTTGTCTCGCTCCAGACGACTGTTTGGGGCTCTGTTTTTCTTAGAGCATCCGTCAGGGGAGCCGCGATATCGGAGTACCTGGGGATGTACCTCTGATAGTAGCCGGCGACACCTAAGAACGATCGAATATCGGTCTTCGTGCGCGGTTGCGGGAAGTCTCGCACAGCGGCCACCTTTATTTCAGAGGGGCGGCGACGACCCTGTCCAATCACGTGACCGAGGTAGACAACCTCGGCCTGTGCTAATTGGCACTTGGGAGCCTTGACTGTCAAGCCCGCTTCGCGCAGGCGGGTTAGCACTGCCCGCAAGTGTGCCATATGCTCAGACCAGGATGCGGAGAATATCGCTACGTCGTCTAAATACGGTAAAGCAAATTCTTCCTGTCCCCGCAACACTTTGTCCATGAGGCTTGAAAAGCAGTATGGCGCGTTCTTCAAACCAAAACTCAAAACTTTAGGACGGAATGTTCCCATTGGTGAAATGAACGCCGCATACCTACTAGCCTCTTCTAGAAGTAAGTGGAACCTGCCAATAACCCCTGACAAGATCTAGGGTGGAAATAAACTGAGCGCTACTAACTTTCTCAAGGCGCTCCTCGATGTTAGGGATCGGATAAATTTGATCCTTAGTGATGGAATTAAGCCTGCGGTAGTCGACGCAAGGACGAGGTTCCTTGCCCGGTACCTCAACTAAAATCAAAGGGGAGGTATAATCACTCTCACCCGCCTCAATAACACCGAGCTGTAGCATTTTCTTTACCTCAGCCTCCATAATATCGCGCTGGCGGGGTGACACCCGGTACGCCTTGGATCGTACTGGCTCTGGGGAGGTAAGTTCTATATCATGAGTAAGGACAGAAGTCCTACCAGGCCTCTCAGAGAACTGACCTTGAAACTCTTGTAAGAGTTGGTGTAGTTCGGTTTTCTGCTCAGCCGACAGCGGTGCTTTAATGATTAAGTCACTAATGACCTGATCAGTGTCTTCCCTGTTCGTCACTGAGCCTAGTCCCGGAAGTTCGACCGGAAGCTCTTCTAACTTGCCCGTGTCGGGCATTTCCTCTCCAGTACCTGGTGCCTTCAACGCTACAGGCTCAATTTTATCCAGTTCTGACGTGCTCGGAATATCAGCTTGCTGCGCCTCCGACCCTTTTTCATTGTTCGACAACGTCGGCCCCGCAACTACCGCCTTTGCAGCGAGCTCCCGAACTCTCGATCTGGTTAAGGCCTGAACGCTAGCCTCACCAAACAAAAGCCCCTTCTCGCGCAGGAGGTGATCGGACCTGTTCGAAAAAAGGTACGGGTACTGGGGGGGCAGCATAGATGACACTACGGCCTCCGTCTCAAGTGCTCCGAAAGGTCCTTCAATAAGCACTTTTGCTACGGGCAGACACACGCTATGAGCTTCCACGGCTTGCTTGATCCATGCGCACTCGCCCGTGAACATATCGGGTTCTACGTAAGAGGGGTGAACTACATCCATTGTAGCTGCGGAATCACGAAGCACTCGGCACTCTTTCCCGTTCACGAGGAAGTCTCGCATGCAAGGCTCGAGAAGCTTCATGTTCTCGTCAGTGCTACATAATGACAAACACACAACTTCTCTTTTTGTTTCTGGACACTGCGCCGAAAAGTGACCCGGCTTCTGGCACGTATAACACACGCGCGCTTGCCTCGCCTCGAACCGCTTTCTGCGTTCGGCTTCGGCTGCCGCCGTCTCCTTACGTTCGGTCGGACTGCTTTCACTCGCATCCGCACTACGCGTGTCCCCCCTTGCTCTCATGGGTGTGAACTTCGGCCTCTCAGACTTGGAGCCAAATTCACCCTTTTGACCGTCCTTAGCTCCGCGAGCCCGACGCGTCACAAACTCCTCGGCTAGCTCGGCGGCTTTAGCCACTGTACTAACGTCTGGCCTATCCAAGACCCAGTACCGCACGTTCTCAGGTAACCGACTATAAAACTGTTCCAGCCCGAAACACTGCAGAATTTTCTCGTGGTCACCAAACGCTTTCTCTTCTTTGAGCCACTCCTGCATGTTTGACATAAGCCTGTAGGCAAACTCTGTATATGACTCATTTCTGCCTTTTTCATTTTCCCGAAACTTCCGACGGAACGCCTCCGCTGACAGCCTGTACTTTTTTAGCAGACTCGATTTCACTTGGTCGAAATCCTCTGCCTCCTCTCTCTTCAAGCGAGCGACTACGTCAGCCGCCTCGCCGGGTAACAAAGTGAGCAAGCGCTGTGGCCACGTTTCCCGAGAGAACCCCTGCTTCTCGCACGTTCGCTCAAAATTAACCAGGAACAAACCAATGTCCTCTCCAAGCTTAAACGGCCGCATCAGGTCAGTCATTTTGAACGATACCCGTTCTCCTGCACCGTGTGCCTGACTTCCATTACGAGCGCGTTCCATCTCTACCTCGAGACGCTTCATTTCTAAAGCGTGGTCGCGCTCTTCTTTCTCTTTTTGCTCTTTACGTTCGCGCTCCTCTTTTTGCTCTTTACGTTCGCGCTCGTCTTTCTCTTTTTGTTCTTTACGTTCGCGCTCGTCTTTCTCTTTTTGTTCTTTACGTTCGCGCTCGTCTTTCTCTTTTTGTTCTTTACGTTCGCGCTCGTCTTTCTCTTTTTGCTCCCTCTCCTCAATGGTCTCAAGGCATTCCGACAGCTCGTCATCCTCAGCCTCCAACTCAAGAATAGCCCTTAGCAGTTCTGGTTTTCTGAGTTTGTCTGAGACATCCAGACCCAACTCTCTTGCAAGCTCCAGCAATTTCGGTTTGCGCAACGACTTCAAATCCATGGCTGCTCCGAATGCTGCTTTCTCTACTGCCTACTATTGTCTTGCCGCAAACTAACCCGGCAGCAACGACAACACAATTACCAGCTCTGTTTCTGACACTAACAAAAGCCTGGCAAAACTCAGAAGAAGAAAGTCCCGCACTCACCAAACCTCGCAGCCAAGAATTCAGCGCAGTCGTTCCGCTGCAGGCAACCAGTCATCACACAGGGCTCGTTGCACTGCTCCCGGATGGTCGTTGTGCTGCTCAGCATACAGTTGACCGCATATCTTCGCTGCTGGCCTCCGTTGTCGGGATCCCACCGCTGGCAACCAGTTGTTGCAAATGGGTTGCAAGCCCCAAGGGTAGCGTTGGCCTGGCGGCCTGGGGCACAGCTGGAAACATCTGAAGGTTGTGGAGAACCTGTTTTCCCCCTCCGTTTCGATGCGGCCCATGTTCATCGTCGGCCGTCGGGAAGGACAGCCCCCGGCTGGGCGAGGAGGTAAGTCTCCCTCATGGGGGAAAGGGAACGGCGACGGGAGCGCCACCTCGTAGGTTACGCGGAATTCTGCGGAACCGGAGAGAGGCCCTTCGGTATCCGGCCAGCGTCGTGAGCGGTTGGAGCCGCAGGCTCCCGTCACCTTCCGTGGCAGGCGCACGGGGATCCGTTGTGCCTTGCCGCTGGACTTCTGGTTCCAGGCAGCGAAGCGAGCGCAGCAAACGCGCGCTCTGGTCGCCTTCCCCGGCAAATGCTAGGGAAAGACTTTGCCTCAAGAGTGCGGCGCGCACGGGAGAACCCGGCCGCCATTATCGGCGCATACAAACGTTCGCCGCCGATACCCCCGAAGTCGCGCCCCTGCCCCAGCCGGTAAGTCGGAAGTCCTTCTTACGTAGCCTTCTATTTCCGAGGAATGCCTCGTTGATGTTTTGTAGCTAGCTGGCGCACTCTGTGTATTAATTGCAAGTGTAATAAATAGCATATGAGTGTTAACGCTGTGTCGTCCCTTCCCTTTGTCCCTCGAGCACGAACCCCTCCGCGGTTAGCGAGCGGGAACGCTGCATCCGCGGAGTGGGAGTGCGGGCGGGGCGAAAGGCCTTTGTTTCCCCCGTATTTCCACAATGGCGCCCAACGTGGGGCAAGCTCTTGGGACGAGGGACGGCAGTCAGTTCGGTTCGTGGAATGCCCGCCCGGATTTGGAACAGCGTTAGGCCTGAACCGAATTCGGAGTTGCTAGCAAGGCGAAGATGCTTTCTTGACAGCGAGATGAGCGTAATAGCAGCATGGGAGGATTGCCGTGCATGCTAAGCTTTTGATGAGCACTTCATCGGTACACCTGTGGAAGGTGAACCTACGAGGTCCGCTCATGGAGAGCGAGACCGAGACGCCCACGGAGAACAGCAAGCCAGAAGCGAGTGAATGCGGAAGCCTGGAGGGTGGCCCGATTTTTCTTGTACATAGTTGTAAATATTCTCTGTTCTGTCTCTTTGGCTCTGGGAGCCGGGTGCCGTAGTCAGCTGTTTTGGATTGCAGTCGTGATTACAGGAAAAGCACCGGGGCGCTGCGACACCGCGGGAAGCGGTAGGCGCCGTTCGCGTTAGGGTCACCTTGGCAGAGACGTATCTCCTCGTGGCGTTGTGTTCTAGCTATTGTCCTTGGCCCTTTGTTGGCACCCGGAAGTGTAAGAGCGAGGAGGCCTAAGGCTCTTCGGGAGCTGCCTGTCGCTTTTGGGAGGACACAGTCGTACCGTGGCACAAGCACGCGCAAACGGGCTTGCTTGTTGTATATTTAACCTCGCTAGAGCCGAGAGGTCTCGCTCAACTACAGAAAGCTGACTTTGTTCGAACGAACTTACTTTTTCGGGCTGCGAAGCGAATTTATAATTTCGCGGAACCAGAGACGCTAACGCAGCTCAAGTGAGCTTAACATCACCATGCCGGAAAGCGAACCGCGAATGTGCTTCGTCCGATAGAGCCAGCTACGTTCAAATGAACCGAGCGTTTGGGCGGTGCCGGATAGGATTGTTTGGCACTTGCATTGCTCCGCATTTAACCAAATGGTGAGTTTGCGCGGTCTCCATTGTTTTTTATTCAAACTGTTGGAGATCGTAGGAGCGATATGCAGAGTTCAAGAGAAGCTGCCCCGGCCTGCTGTCCATTGTATGGGTCTCTGCCTGCTGCCTTGCGGCCATGAGTCATCGAGCTGCAGAGTCTCCGGCGAGCAGTTTGCAGCGGCTACAAGAGGGTGGGCCAGCCCCTCTACCTTCCAACAAAGGCGCGTCGGCGCGAACAACACCCTCCCGACACGCTAATTTTGGATGCCTGCCGCGGGACAAGGACGGGTGCCCGGTGACCTTGCTGCTCATCGGATGACCCCGGCACCCCGCCTGTACGAGCTGTCTTGCAGTCATCACCGCAACGCTCGTGGCCCCTTCGTCGATGGCATCCATGGACGGGTTCAACCGTAGGCCGACATTTAAGGAGGGAGGGATGTGGAGAACCTGTTTCCCCCCTCCGTTTCGATGCGGCCCATGTTCATCGTCGGCCGTCGGGAAGGACAGCCCCCGGCTGGGCGAGGAGGGAAGTCTCCCTCATGGGGGAAAGGGAACGGCGACGGGAGCGCCACCTCGTAGGTTACGCGGAATTCTGCGGAACCGGAGAGAGGCCCTTCGGTATCCGGCCAGCGTCGTGAGCGGTTGGAGCCGCAGGCTCCCGTCACCTTCCGTGGCAGGCGCACGGGGATCCGTTGTGCCTTGCCGCTGGACTTCTGGTTCCAGGCAGCGAAGCGAGCGCAGCAAACGCGCGCTCTGGTCGCCTTCCCCGGCAAATGCTAGGGAAAGACTTTGCCTCAAGAGTGCGGCGCGCACGGGAGAACCCGGCCGCCATTATCGGCGCATACAAACGTTCGCCGCCGATACCCCCGAAGTCGCGCCCCTGCCCCAGCCGGTAAGTCGGAAGTCCTTCTTACGTAGCCTTCTATTTCCGAGGAATGCCTCGTTGATGTTTTGTAGCTAGCTGGCGCACTCTGTGTATTAATTGCAAGTGTAATAAATAGCATATGAGTGTTAACGCTGTGTCGTCCCTTCCCTTTGTCCCTCGAGCACGAACCCCTCCGCGGTTAGCGAGCGGGAACGCTGCATCCGCGGAGTGGGAGTGCGGGCGGGGCGAAAGGCCTTTGTTTCCCCCGTATTTCCACAAGGTCCCGGCAAAGGATGAGTCGACTGGCAACAGAACAACTTGTTTATTCTGGCATCGCAAAAGAGCAGCCGGTCAGGGCGACCACGTTACTCGAAGGAAGAAATCGAAGTCTCTCGGCGTCCGGCGCAGCTGTCTTTTTATACCCTCGGAGTCGAGGGCAAGAAGGAACGGCTTGGGATGAGTCGCACAAGACGGCGACGCACGGACATGTCCAGACGTGACGGGCGCGTCCGCCGGGCCGGCGCCGGTCAGACCTCCTCGCCTCCCAGTTGGGGAGCTCCTCTCCCCGGCTGCCGCGCTTTGACAAGCGTGGGCACCAACATGCACACACACACACACGCACGCACGACGACACGTGGCACTGAAACCTGCCTGGACGCGCTTGGCGGGAGGCGTTGCGGCCGCGATGAACGAAGCCGCGGCGTCCGTTGCATCCGCGCCGGCTATTCCGCGCGTCGTAGGCGAGACGTAACAATGTGAAGAAGATTGTAAACGTCGGCGAGCTCAAAGTGCAGGGTGCCCGATGCCTGGTCATCGACCCCGCCAACCGTGATGTCCGAATGAAGCTGCACTGGCTGCTACACAGCGTACCAGACGAAGACGTGCGGCTTGCCTTTGCGCCCTTTGGGAAGGTGACCGACGTCTCAAGAGAGCGATGGCGCGCACAAGGCGTGTCTGACAAGGGTTCAACTACGAGGCTGGTGACCCTTAAGTTAAACGCCGGAGTGAAGCCGGAGAGCTGGCGCTTGTGGCCGTGTCAGGCAGGCCTCCCCTTTGCCTGTGCTGCCGCGGCACAGGGCATATTCGGCGAGATTGTCGGATTCCACGGTGCGGAGCTTGCCGTCGCTTCGGCCATGAGGAGGGCCAGTGCGCTCGGACGTACGCCAGCGTCGCAGGGCCCGTGAACACTGAGGACACGTCTTCACTTCTCATGAATGAGGCAGATGCAGAGAATGCATCGAAAGAAGCGAGTGTTCCAGTAGGGCAGCCATCAACGTCTACTGTTCCTCAAGCCTAACAGTTAGTGGCACTTCCCAGTAATGGAGCAACGCTTGGACAGCCGGCGGTAACTACAGCACAAGCGGACGTTGCGCCAAAAGATAAGGCTGCAGCGCGAGAGGAATCTACAGTGAGTGTCACCCATCCTGGTGCTGAGCCCATGGACGTTCCCCCGACAGCAACCAGCCTTATGGCCGGAAAGCATTCACATGAGGACGGCGCAGGCATTGAGGCGCAGCAAGACCTCAAAGATGGAGACGAGCCTCCTCCGAAAACGCCAGGTATGAGGCTAGCGAGCTTTAAACCGCGGCCGAACATTCCGGTCGACTCACGGCAGTCGGGGAAACCGCCTCCGTATAGCGTTGTCCTGTTAAGGCCGCTTTGGGGTTTGTGGGGTCGCGGTGCTTGGTCTGAGGGCAGACACTATGAGATATTGTCCCTTTTCTTTCCAAATGGCGATTCATTTTCCAGAAGCACTTCGTGTAGCCACTTTAAACGTGCGAGGCCTCGGAGCAAGAAGGCGACAGTGTCAGCTTAGTCGCCTTTTCTTAGAAAATGAGCTTCACGTAATAGCCATTCAAGAAACGAAAATTGAGAGCCAAGAAGCGACAGATCGTATGGTGTCCGCTTTCGGCCTGCATTTTGATGTTTGCGTGTGCCACTCTGTAGGCGCCTCAGGCGGCTGTGCCCTTCTCATACGAAACAATGTTGGAATAATGGTACAGTCACTTTTTTCTTGTCAAATCGGCTGCCTCCTGGTTGTTGACTTTCTGCATCTTGGCCTAAACTTCCGAGTTATCTGTGCATATGCTCCGAATCGGAGAGAAAAGAGTTGTTTGAACGTTTCCAGATGTACTTAGATTGAAAAGTGCTAGTGTTGTTAGGTGATTTCAACTTTGTGTGTCATGCGGTAGATCGTGTAAAATGTTTGCCAGTGCGAGACAAAAGTGCGGAAATCTTGAGCGCACTAGTTCACGATTACAACATGGAAGGTTTTGGTAGTGTTTTCACAAGTGGTGCTCGTCCTCAATACACCCATTTCCAACGCAGTAGCCATGCACGATTAGATAGGTTGTATGTGTCACTTGAACTTGTGCCACTATGTACAACGCGCGAGGTTAAGCCAGTTTCTTTCAGTGATCACTGCCTCGTGATTTCAGCCTTTGGTAAAAAAGAAAACAAAATACACTTCAACTGGGACCTTTGGAAATTGAATGAAAAATTGTTGAAGGATGAGGGCTCTGTGAAATATGTAGAAGAGCAGCTAGAGCAGGTACTCTTAACGCAGTCGATAAACGTTGGGGTTGAATGGGAGGAATTTAAACAGGTAGTTAAAATGAAAGCTGTCGAAAAAAGCAGCGCACTGCGGCATGAAGAGAAACGAAGCGAAACGCAGCTTCGAGAGCAACTTGAATTCCTTACAGGTATAGAATGCGTCCAACCGGGTACGTGCCGTGAAAAATTGAGACATCAAAACTCGCTTAGAAAGACTGGATGCAGACAGGTACAGTGCAGCAGCTATTCGTTCTCGGCCCGAGAAGCTGTGGGCCCAAGAAACACCAGCAAAGCGAGCGTTATCGGACGAGAAACGGTACACGCGTCACAAGGAAATACGGGAAATAAGAAACGGGAACGACATTTCGGCTGACAGCACAGTTATCAAACACGTAATTATTGATCATTTCAAAGACCCTCTTGGCCATTCGCGCAATGTTGTAGGTGGTTTCCAAGCGCGATTTCTGCCGTTAATGCCAAAGCTCGATGACGAAGTTAAAACGCACCTTGAACAACCGATTTCCGCGAAAGATATAGAGGACGCATTAGACGCTCTGCCAGCTGGAAAGGCTCCTGGCCCTGATGGCCTGGGGGCAGCGTTTTATAGAACTTTCAAAACAATGATAGCTCATGTTCTGATCAAGGTTATCGCCGAAGCTTATGAGCAAAACCGTGTACCACTCGCCTTTACAACTTCGCACATTGTTCTTATTCCTAAAACTGAGTCACCGGAAAAACGCCTGCTAGTGGGGTCTTATCGCCCGATAAGCCTCACTAACGTCGACTACAAGATATTCATGAAGGTTCTGGCCAAAAGACTGCAGAGTGTGATAACCATGCTGGTCGGCCCACATCAGACCTGCGGTATAAATGGTCGAAGCATCGCCACGAACATACACGTAGCGCGAAGTGTGCTGCGCGAAGTGTGTTGGTGAAGACGAAGACCTAGTGGGTGGCTACGTGTCTGCTTCTAGGTCTGTGTTTTCGCTTTTCGTTGTCTTCTCGCGTGTGGCGTGGGTCGGACAGTGCCCTCCGTGAGACCGAATGCTGACGACGCCCCTGCGGAGAAATTCCCGGCACGGTGGGCGCAATCTCAAGTGAGAAAACCCAACCGGAACCCTCAGGGGCAAGCTAGGCTTAGCTCGGCGATGCCGAGCGAGGCCGCGCTACGCGTCTGCATGGATTCTGCGTTGTCGACGACAGCTACGCGGATGCCCGCTGTGTTGCCACCTGACGCAGCCTCCACGTCCAAGCAATCGTCAGCGCCTCTGGGCCTCCAGCCTGCGCCGTCTTCCGATGCTACGACTTTGGCCTGTGACATGGACTGCTCTACCGCCTCCGTGCCCGTGGCACTCCCTCAAGAAACTGTGCCCGTCGCGCCAGTTCAGTATTCCCACCAAGGGCCGTCACCAGCGTCTGAGCCTCCTCCACAGATGCCCCCCGTGAGTCAAGGCTCTCTTCCGCCTGCTGCGAACTCGTTCCGCGTTACCATCAAGCCTACATTGCGCTTTGATATGACTTCCATCCCTTCCCGGAATGTTCAAGCCACAATTGACCACGCTCTTGGCTCTTCGAACTACTGCGGGTTTGTCGTCCATCGCCCATCGAACGCCATCACGGTAAACTTGTCATCCTTGATGGACGCCCAGAAACTTTGCGCAGTTACGCGGATCCCCCTGGATGACAGCAAGCATGTCCCGGTGCAAATATATTTTGCATCTGGTCCTGACACGCTCCGCTGCATGGTTTATCATGTCGACAGCACGAACCCTCCCGAGGAGGTGCGCGCAAATATTCGCTGCTCAACTCATGTTGTACTGCAGGCACGGCCTATGGGTCGCCGGGACTCATACCTGCTCATCCTGCAAGGCCCGTTGACTCACCCGAAGTACCTTACCTACTACGGTGCGATCGTCAAACCACAGCCCTTCCTACCTCATCGTATTTTTTGTTATCACTGTCACAAAGAAGGACATATGCAATATACCTGCCCTAATCCAGCAGCTGTGGCCGACATGAATGAACCAACAGTTCATTGTGCCCTGTGCAAATCGCCGGACCATGACATTCGCTCCCCCACTTGTCCAAAGAAGAAGCAGGCGAAGAAGTTTCACAAGTCGCCTGCAAAAATGGATGTTCTTACAAGTAATCGCTTTGCAGCTCTCGCATGTGACGACAACGACTTCCCTGAACTTCCTTTATCTGAGCCCGCTTCTCACCATACGTCTCCTCACCAGCGTACATATGCACAAGCGGCTCACCTTCCCGGATCAAATGGTACGCCAAAACGTCCAGTGCATCCATCACATGTGGATACCGCAGACGAAGACACAGCTTTAGACAATGCAATCGCGGAGGCTCGCCGCCGACTAGACGAACACACCCAGCGCCGGGAGCAGCGTCGTTCTCAATCCTCTCGAAGAATTCTGATAACTCGGGAGCAATCATCAGAGGAATCACCTAGGGTAAGCACTGGAACACAATCAGGTGCCGACCACCTGTTAGCCGTGACTACCCCGACAGTGGATAAGATATTAGCGCTGATGAAGCAGGTGACATCCCTCATCGTGGAAGCTCTTCGGCCTCGTCATGGATAGCGCATCATCATCGGTGGTGGTGCAGTGGAACTGTCGAGGATTCGCTAATGAGGCCTCTGAAGTGAACATCCGCCTTCACGACGGAAAGCTGAGGGCATGGGCGTTCCTACTGCAAGAGCATAATGCACTCCCACGGCTTTCAGGTTTCTGCGCATACCATTCACCCTCTATCCCTGATCGCCGTTGCACCGCCTTCTCCCTCAGTCCAGGTAAATCTGCAATTTATATTCACAGTTCAGTTCCGCACACACCAATCGACCTTTCACGGTGGTGCAACACACGTCAAGAGGTTGTCGCCTTTCTCGTAAAACCTGCACGCACACCCCTTATTCTAGTTTCTTTTTATAGTCGTCCTGGCTCCGCATCTCCCAATCTGGGATGGGTTCGTTTTCTACGTTCTACCAACTCGGGTATCCCTATTCTAGTTGGTGGTGACTTCAACGGCGCCCACACTGCTTGGGGTTACCCATCAGATTCCTCAAGGGGTGCACACATCCAAGGGAGCTTTTCGGATCATACCTTTCAACTTTTAAACCACCCGAATACTTCTACCCGCGCACGAGGTGGCCCGTATTCACCTGATTTGTCTTGGTGGTTAGGCCCCGGTAACCCTCTTTGGGCTGTTGATTCTGATACTTGGGGTAGCGATCACAGCCCTAGTTTTATCTCCCTCACGCCTACGCGTCTGCGGAAAATACGCCGCACTGTACGGATAACATCATGGGACTCTGTACGCGCAGACAATCATTTATCTACATTCAACCCCTCTTCAGCATTGTCTACTCTATCTACTGTTCTCGCTGCTCACACTATTACCACTACTGTAAATGAAGACGACCCAAACCCGGACATACATCTCTTGAATCTGTGGGCTGTTCGTCGCCAGGCGGATCTATACGCTACTCGTCACCCCGATGACCCTTCGGCGCTTCCTACTCTTCACCGCGCTACCGCACGGGCGCGGCGCTATGCAAAGCGGCTAGGCAGGCAACGCTGGGCTGCATGGTGTGCCCGCCTTTCCCCGCAGGGCAATCGACATCTTTGGAGAGTGTTTCACGCCATGGAGCGCCCTTCTCAAGTTGCAGATTACACAGAGAGCATTCGCCTCGCGCTAAATGTGGATGAGGACACATTTGCACAACAAGCGGCCCGTCAATTTTTTTCCAAACCATGACTGCACCGCTACGTCTCCACCTGACTTATCGGTTACAGAACCCCCCGATGGGATTACTTCTGACCTCACCATGGCAGAGCTGCTGGCCTCCATTGACCGTTTGAAAACTACTACTACTCTCGGGCACGACGGCATACCTAACTCCTTATTCCGTAACTTGGAAGGGAGGGCTTTGGAAACCCTACTTGATACTTTTAACGAAGTGTGGCTTTCTGGCGTCATGCCGGGAGACTGGCAGCATTCTATTGTGGTTCCAATCCCCAAGTCAGGTCAGCCTCCAGTACCTCTCTCGGCCCTTCGTCCAATTTCCCTTACCCCTACCATCTGCAACCATTATGAAAACATTCTAGCCGCACGCTTGTCGTGGTGGCTGGAATCCCATGATTGTTATCCAGATTCCCAAATTGGTTTCCGCCCACAAATTGAAACGGAGGACGGCCTTGCTACTTTGGCTGCTGACGTGCTCTACCACTCTCCGCAGAGTCACCTTGTACGAACCGTAATCGCTACAGACATAACAAAGGCATATGATAACATCCTTCACTCTGCCATTCTTGCCTCCCTTCAAGCTCTTTGTCTCCCTCGCCGGTTCCTCCTGTCCATTCACGCCTTTTTAGCAAATCGAACCTTCAGCGTGGGTGTCCACGGAAAGCCTTTTGGTAATTTCACTTCCAATAGAGGAGTGCCGCAGGGCTCCGTTCTCGCCCCCACATTATTCAATGTGGCTTTAATTCCTCTTGTTCGAGCCCTAGAGACCATCCCTTCTATCCGCGTGCTTGCATAGGCCGATGATATCACCTTGTGGTGCTGTCATCCAGATGCGTCTATTCATCAGTCGGTCCTTCAACGCGCGCTGGATGTATTGACATCTCGCCTCCCACCTCTGGGTCTAACACTCTCTCCTACTAAATCATGTTTCATTCGAATTGGAAATAAAGCCGCCTTACGGAAAGCTCCCCCTTTAAATTTTACGGTACATAACTCTCTGATTCCTCAGGTAGAAACTGTTCCTATTCTTGGTCTTCTCCTCCATACATCTGGGACTGGCACCCCGTGGCTTGCAGCCACCCGTAAATCTGCTCACGCTACTCTAGGTCTGACTCGTCGCATAGCTATGCGCTCTGGTGGCGCACGTGCTCATACGGCCCGCCAGCTTGTGCGCTCTATCCTTCAGCCACGGATAGTATATCAGGCACAATTTCAACGTCTCACCCGCAGACAGTGGGACTCCCTTGAAGCTATCAATCGTGAGGATATGCGCGTCATAACATATCTGTCTCGTTTAACACCCATACCAGTGCTACAGGAGTTCGCCCAACTTAATACACTCAGTGAAATCATCGACCAACGGGTGGTAAATAGAGCTCGAAAACAGTCTCTCAAACTGCATCGTTTAAAGTCACTTCCACCGTGGTCCTATTGCCAGCTCACTGACAATCGCCCCACTGTTACCCCGTCGGTATCAGCAGCGTATCTGCCTGAGGGGTGCATATTATACACTGATGCATCACATTCTGCAGAGAGGGGTGTTACTGCTGTGTATAGTCCATCTCATCCGCATCTCAACTCTCGCGCGACGTATACTGCGGATACGTGCACTCCCCTGGCAAGCCATTTATAATGCCATTGCTTCCCTTCCGCTCGTTCCAACGTTCAATACAGTTCATATTTACACCGACTCCCGCGCCGCCCTTAAACAGCTTAAGGCTGTTCGACGAACGTTCCAGATTTCACAGTCTATTCATGTGCTCTGCGCAAAGTATCCATGTCCTGTGCGCATACATTGGATTCGCGGCCATGCCCAGGATCCACATAACATTCAAGCGGATGCTATGACTCATCTTCATACATTAGACGATCCGCCACCTTCCCCTCTTCCCCCAGATCCGTTCCTGTCCCATGTTTCCGATTCCGAAGTTCTGCGCCAGCGAACACGCGCTCTCATTCCTCCGTGTTCGCACCCTCTCCCCCGTAGTCTTACTCGGCAGGAGGAGGTATCCGTGCGCCGGATTCGGGCAGGGGCGGCTCTGACACCATCTGTCCGTCATCGCTGGCGTGCCAAAGATCTGCCAGTACCTGACAGGTGCCCTCACTGTAGCGCTGCACCGGACATTTGTGATGTGCGGCACTTGTGGACGTGCCCAGCGACGGCTGCTATCAGAAAACGGCTCCTCAGGGAGGTGGGCCTGCGGTGGAACCGCGAAAGTGACTACGTGAAGTGTACTATGGACGACCGTTTCATTAACAACCTCTGCGATTACCTCAGCGCAACGGTTCTTCACTCCTTCTTTTAACTTTCAATCCCGTGCATTCCTTCCCCCTTTCCTTTTTCAACTTATGCTCATGGCACACTTCTCGAATAAAAAAAAAAGTGTGCTGGAATGTTGTGACACACTTGCTGATCGAGTTGCGATGAAGCAACTAGATCTCGAAAAGAGTTTGACCTTGTTTCGCATGTTGTGCTGTTCGCAATATTGTACCATTCCAACGTAGGAAGCGAAATAACAGGCGGCGTCAAGATGGCGTATGCCAATTGTACAACACGGATCATTGTGAACGGAGATCTGACTGATAGCCTGCAAGTGCGCTCATCTGTGAGACAGGGATGTCCGTTCTCACCCCTGTTATTCGCTGCTTACCTCGAGCCGCTTTGCATAGCCATTCAAACTCAAGAGCGCATAATGGGATTTAGCCTGCAGTCAGCGCGTGTGAAAATTCTGGCTTTCGCCGATGACATTGCTATTTTCTGTTCCGATAGAGAAAGCATTTGTGAGGTAACAAATGTTGTCCATAAATTTTGTCAGTGAACGGGGGCCCTGATAAACTGGGAAAAAAGCTATGGTTTTTGGCATGACAGTTGGGAAGCCACACCAGACCATTACAGTAGAATACCCTGGTCCACCACCCCGACAACGTACCTTGGTGTGCCTCTTGACATTTACCGGGACCCTAATCCGTACAGGGAGGACCAAACTTCAAGGGCGAAGGAAAAGGCTGACGCGTGGCAGGGGAGACAATTGTCTGTTTTCTCGCGCGCCACTGTCTGCAATATATTTCTCATTGCAAAAACTATGGTACGTGATGAATGTGCTTAGTGCATCACGAGTTACCATTTAAAAAAAATGACCGTGTTTTTGCCGTTTTTATTTGGTCTTCGTCTTGGGAGAGACCCATTCAAACAAACTTGTTTCTGTCTCTGAAAAAAAGGTGGGCTAGGTCTTGTATATTTGCTTTTGCGACAAGTTGTTTCACGGTTTATGTTTCTCCGTGACCAAAATGATCTGTTCCTTCGCACAGCAGTTCAAGTTAGACTAGGTAGACACCTGTCAGAATTTGTTGTATACTCATGTCAAACTATGAGTGGTGCACTCAGAGGGTACTTGCGTAAAGTGGTGCTCGCATATAGAATGCTGCATGTTCGATTCTCTGCTCAATACTTAAGTAATGATAAGCGGAAAGAATTATACTCGCATTTATTGGACGTAATGCTTCCTGTACCGATTTACCGTTCGCCACAACGTGGATGCCCAGGAGGAGATGTGCACAAGAGAGTTAAGATGCCAGTACTACCATCAGTCAAATCCTTTTTCTTTAAACTGCATACTAACACATTATCAGTCAAAACATGAATGCAAGATAAAGGTCTATTCGTCCCTTGGACAACTAATTGTTACCTATGTAGGAAACCTGAAACAATAGAACACGTGTTTCTTTATTGTTGGGACCCAATTTTTTTCTGGGATGTTCTTCAAAGAACTCTAAAAAAAGATTTAGCCATAAATTCACACGGTATAAGATTTTTGCCGGTTCATAACACCAACGGAATTCCATTCGATTCGATAATGCTCCTGGGCCTCCACAGCTTGTGGAAAACGAGGATGCAGTTCAACAATGCAGATATTGAAGTCCGACCCGTGCGTGATCACTTCATAGAGGGTGTTGTCCGTTTCAGGGAAGTGTATCGGGCACTGCCCGAACCGCCAGAGTGGATTGATGTACTTGACGGGTTGGCACAGTTGAAGAAATTTTAACAGGTCGTGCCAGTCAAAGCTTCGCTGGCGCGTATTATCTTTTGAGTTTCGTACTTTGAACATCAAAGACGGCAATAAAGAAAAAGAAGCAGTCGTGGCCGAGTGGTTAAGCCGATGGACTCGAAATTCATTGGGGTCTCCCCGCACAGGTTCGAATTCTGTCGTCTGCGTGTGCTGGTTACCGAGACTATCTCTTTTTATTCGCGTGCAGGTCATACGTACAAAAGGATGGAACAAATGCACAGCTCCGAGCACATCCGCAGTCGTAGCCGTGTGGTTAAGGCGATGGACTCGAAATCCATTGGGGTCTCCCCGCACAGGCTCGAATCCTGTCGACTGCGTGTACTGGCTACCGGGACGCTCTCTTTTTATTCGCGTGCAGGTCATACGTACAAAAGGCTAGAACAAATGCACAGCTCCGAGCACATCCGCAGTCGTGGCCGAGTATTCTACTTCCTGTCACCCGCGTGTACGGACGCAGAATCATTGGCTCCAGCGGAGCAGCGATAGCGGCCCTTAACGGCCGCGGCAACAGGATGGAACATACTGAAGAAGATTACCGGATTATTCTGCCGACTTTGCCTACAAAACGTGTTGCTCTCAACACCGTTTTTTTTTTTTGCACGCTGACGTGCGAATGCGACCGTACAGGATCGAAGACTTCACGGATGCTCTCACCAACGGTGGCGCGCTGCCCGACGTGGTGGCGTTGGGGGCGTACCATATCAACTACGTCTGGGCGGTTACGTTCGACTGTGCGGATGGTGCGAAGATATTAGTCGCGCTCAAGGAGCTCAAGGTGAAATACAGCTGCTTTCTAATCATCGGCCCCGAGGACCAGCAGCTAAAGTTGCGGCTCCACTGTCTGCTTCACGGCGTACCCGATGAAGATGTCCGAACGGCTTTCGCGGCGCACGGAAAGGTGACGGCGGTGACGCGGGAGCGATGGCGCGTCCAAGAAGTCAAGGAGAAGGAATCAACAACGGGAACCATTCTTCTGAAATTGAAACCTGGTATGAAAGTAGACGACCTGCCTCATCAGGTACGCGTCGGCGACGAATTGGCCCTGGTTGTCGCGCCTGGGCGCCCAATGCGATGCCTGCGTTACCGCGGCACAGGACACGTCCGCCGAGAGTGCAAGGTGCCCCGGTGCACTAAATGCCGGCGGTTCGGCCACAATGATGACGAGTGCGTTCGCACATACGCGGCAGCTACAGGGCCTGGATTCAGGGACGATTCGGCTGATTTGACCATGGACGCCGTCGAGGCAGAGGATGCGGCGAAAGGCACCGAGTTAGCCGAAAAGGGCCAAGCAATGGCGGATACTTCGATACCGGGCAGCAGTGACGCCAAGGCCAAAGACGCAACTAGAGAGGAGGAAGTAAAAGAAATCTCTGCTACCGAGGGAAGTACGTCGAATGATAACGCGAGTTCTGTGGCACCCAAGGGCGCCGAACCGTCAAGCAGCACGGATAACCCGGACAATGGCGGCGCACACACTGCTAGCGTCACCGCACCAGCTAAGCGACCCCACGACCAGACCGGCGGCAATGGAGACAAGGCGACAGTGACCAGCGTGTAGGAGCCGCCGGCGAAAGCGGCCCATGTGCGGCGGCCCAGTTTCAAGCCGCGGCCTAATGTCTCAGCGGACAAGCGGGTCGACGGCAAGGTGGCCGCGCAGCAAGACAGTCTCTCGCACTGGATGGCTCTGGTGGCGGCGACGGCGTCTGGCCGCTTGCTAGACGCGAGCGCTAAGCACCGATCTCTCGGTCTCTTCACTCTTTATAAAAACGGCTACTGCGCTTACGCTCACGGTGGGCACGCTCAATGTGAGGGGGCTAGCCGGCAAAAAGAAGCAGAGCCAAGTTAACCGCCTCTTAACAGACCGTGGGATTGATGTTCTTGCTATCCAAGAAACAAAAGTGGAACTGGGCGAAGAGATCGGGATTTTGGTGCAGCGTTTCACGTCCAGGTATTACGCAGTCGTTAGCCACGCAATTGGCACATCGGCAGGATGTATTATTTTCGTTAAAAAACTGCTGAGCCTTGGGGTCAGGCGCATTTTTCATGTCCATCGGGACGATGTGTTGTGGTGGACTTCTTTTTCGAGTGTTGAACGGAGATTCATTTGCATTTATGCGCCCAATGTGCTGGAGGATCAAGTTCTGTTTTTGAAAGTATCCAGCAATACGTAAGCACTGAAAAACAGGTAGTTTTTCTGGGCGATTTTAATTGCGTGTTGAATGCTGCTGACAAAACCAGCACGTTCCCACCGGGATGGAAGTACCGAGGTTCTGCGCCGTTTAAGAGATCTTTTTGTCTTGGAGGACGTGGCTGAATTTGTGGAAGGTGCGCGTAATGTTAAGTTTACGCATTTTCAACGCAGTAGTCATGCCCGTCTTGATAGAGTCTATGTGTCTTTAGATGTGATGCCAAAATTCCATAGTTACGATGCCGTGCCCGTGATTTTCTCAGATCACTGCATGGTGCAGTGTAGTATAGGATTTAAAAAACGATCTATCGTATTTTAGTGGGACTTATGGAAATTAAATAATCAGATGTTACGGGATGAAACATTCACTGAGATGGTAAAAGAAGAAAATAAAGTAACGTGCGAAGGCATACACGAATGTGGGACGCAATGGAAAATTTGCAAACAACAAAATAAAATGAAAGCCATCGACAGAGCTAGCTGTATAAAATACCAAGAAAAGTTAAACGAAGCACAATTAAGGACCCTGCTTGACAAATTACTTGCTGAAGAGTGTAAATCACCGGGTATGTTCATAGATGATATTTTAAAAAATGAAGCAAAAGATAGAAGTGCTCGAAGAAAACCGCTATCAAGGCGTGCTTGTGCGCGCGAGAGCCGAAGAGTTTGCTACATGTGAGATGCCCACAAAACGAGCCCTGGGAATAGAAAGAAAGCGCGCACGGCGAAATCACGTAGTAGAAGTCGAGAGTGGGGGCCGAACTGGGTCTGACAACGATAGTATCGCGCAAGCATTTTTTTAACCACTATCAAATGCTTTTTGCCCAGCATCGAGTAGACGTGGCACGGTTCAAAGAAGGTTTTTGTAGGCTATGCCTCGTGTAGACAACGAAGACATAAAAAGGTTTTAGCCGGCGATTAGTGAAGCAGAAGTAGAATGAGCCATAGGTAAACTGAACGCTTGAAAGTCGCCGGGACCTGATGGTCTAAGCGCGGCGCTTTACAAAACATTTAAGAACGATTTAGTACCAATACTATGCGCCGTGTTCAACGAAGCTTATGAATTAGATTCACCTCCGCATCGCACGCGGCATCTCACACCGTACTTATTCCAAAAACTGAGCAGACCGAAAAATTAAGACAAGTGTCATCTTACAGGCCGATCGCTTTGACAAATGTTGATTACAAGATATACATGAAGGTGCTAGCGGGCAGGTTACAAACTGTAATAGGGGTATTAGTAGGCTCGCACCAAACATGCGGGATAAAAGGGCGCTCCATCGGTCATAACATCCACGAAGCGAAGTGCGTACTGGGGTGCTGTGATGCGACGTATGACAGTGTGGCAGTCCTTCAGCTCGACCTCGGGAAAGCGTTTGGCTGTGTGTCTCATCAACTTTTGTTTTGTATTCTAGACCACAGTAATGTCGGGTCTCTAATTTTTGAGGGAGTTGCCATCTCGTACCATAACTGTAGTACAAGGTTAATTGTAAATAAGAAGTTGGAGGCCCCCACAAGCGTACAACGTTCGTTGCGCCAAGGCTGCCCCCTCAGCCCTCGGTTGTATTGTATATATTTTGAAGCACTGTGTTTAAAAATAATTGAAACTCATTCAATTCATAGCTTCCCAGTGCAGGCAGCGGAAGTGAAGTTGCTTGCATACGCTGACGACGTCGCTGTTTTTTTCTGTAGATCAGAGCAGTATAAGTCACACGGTCGACGTTGCAAAGCACTTTAGCACAGCTACCGGAAGTTTGGTGAACTGGAGGAAGCGTGCTGGTTTCTGACACGGAGATCGGTCGTCAACCCCAGACACTTTTGCCAACGTCTCATGGGTGACAACACCCGTTAAGTACATTGGCGTTCCGTTTATCAAGATTCTGAGCCTTATTGCCGAGAGCAAGCGAAAGAAACTCGGGAGAGGGCAGCAACATGGAAAAGCGCCCATTTGTCTACTTTTTCAAGAGCCACAGTTTGCAATCTTTTTTTCATAAGTAAGCTGTGGTATGTGATGCAAGTGTTGCGCTGTTCTCAGTTGAATGTGCAAAAGCTGCATCGTGTTTTCGCAGTTTTTATTTGGGCCTCAAGTTGAGAGAGGTGTAGCCAGACTAATCTTTTCCAGGGCGTCGAAGTAGGCGTACTTGGACTCGGGCATTTGTTTTTGCGCCAATTCGTAAATAGGTTCTTGTTTTTCAGGGATATTAAAGATCCCTTTCTTCGCATCATGTGCCAATTTAGACTCGGCGTGCTTTTCCGGAGTTTGTTGTCGCAACACAACAAATGAAGGAACGAACTTCAGGGTTTTTTACAGAAATTGTCCTCAGTGTTTGTTTTCTCGCCGCCCGTTTTTCAGTACAATTTTTAAGCAATGTTAAGAGGAAAATGCTGAATAAGAAGCTATGTGAAACCGTTTTCGCAGAACCTATGTACAGAGCCTTATTAGACAGTTTTAGCTGTGCGTACGCAAGTGCTTGCGTACGCAAAGAGCTACGGCGCTGCGTGCGTTACGCTGTCCGCTCCGAAGTATAGTTTTAGCTGACCGTGCCGTAGCGTCCCTCAGGTGCACGTGGCGCCATCTAGTGACAAGAAGTCAAACCACATCAATGCTCGGTCGAAGAAAATTTCATCCGTGATTACTGATAACTAGTGTGAGTGCATTGGGAGCCTTTTTTGTTCCAAGAAGAAAAACTATGCAAACCGAAGAAAATGTAAGATCTGGCTAAAAGTTAGAAAACTGGTTCGCCAGGTGTCGTTGCTACGAGGAAAACACACTGAATATAGTTAAGCCTAGGAGCTTGAAAATCGCCAAATTATCTGAAAAACAGGGGCTAGTTATCGCCTATACCGCTACGTGTGAGCAAGATTAGGCGAAATAAAAGCGAACCGCTACCATTTTAGCGAGCTATTGCGTCGGAGAATCCAGCGGCGACATGTATTTATTCCGAAGCGGGCGAGCAGGGCGCCGCCATCTTGTCAAAGTTAGCGTACGCAAGCCACGCAGGCGCCGCAACGCAAAGTCCGCTGGCTAGCGTACGCACGCAAGACGCAGGGCTTGCCTTGCGTTCTGCGCATGCGCACTACCGTCCCCGCAAACTCCTTGCGTACGCTAAGCCGTTGCGTACGCACAGCTAAAACTGTCTATTCTCTGGGGGCCCTGGCAGTGACGTCCTTAAACGGGTTAAAAATATGCATGTGCCGTCAGGGACAAAAACCTTTTTTTTCAAGCTTCACACAGGAACTTTGAGTGTAAAATCATTTCAACAGGCTAAGGGGCTCCTTCTTCCGTGGGGATCACTTTGCCTAATATGCAAGCAACCGGAAACCATAGATCATGTTTTTCTTTCTTTGTTGGGAGGGAGTTTATTTGTGGGATGTCCTGAAGAGGACCTTAAAAAAGGAATTACCACTGCAGCCCCAAGGAATAGGGTTTTTGCCTACACAGAACGAAGGTGGCCAGAAGACCTCATTATGCTCGTGGGCATTCACAGCATATGCCACTCACAAATGGCGGAGTAACACTGTGACCCGGACGCGAGGCCAGCTCGAATGTATTTTCGGGAAAACATGCACAAGTTTTTTGAGGTACTACAATCAGGATCATGCGTGCCTGAGTGGTTGTCAAAGTCGGAACATTTGACGCATCTCAGAGAATTTTAACCTGGAAATGCCTAACCAAACTAGGTTTTAGGCTACTATTGTGCTAGTTTTGTAGGTGGTTTTTGGTGAGCGTTTTCAGTTGATCTCTGTCGAAGTCCGGCAATAAAGAAAAAAAAGCAGTCGTGGCCGAGTGGTTAAGGCGATACACTCGAAATCCAGTGGGGTCTCCCCGCACAGGTTCGAATCCTGTCGGCTGCGAATACTAGCTGCCGGGCTCACTTTTTTGTTGGCATACAAGTCATAGATGCAAAAGGAGAAAACAAGTGCACAGCTCCGAGCACATCCGCAGTCTTGACCGAGTGGATTCGACTTCCGGCCACCGAGCGTGACGGACGTGCGATGACGGGCTCCGTTGGAGCAGCTACAGCGGCCATGTCTGGCCGCGGAAACAGGGCTGTTGCTTCGGATGAAGAATATCAGGTGATTCTGCCTACCCTTCCTAGAGGACGTGTTGTGTTAAACACAGTTTTTTTGCATGCTGACGTGAGGGCCCTTCCTTATCGGGTCGAAGATTTCAGGGATGCGCTGGCTCAGCTGATGCTGCTCCCCGAGGTTATCGCCTTGGGAGCGTGTCGCATGAGCCATGTGTGAGCTATTGCTTTCCCGAGTGCTGAGGCGGTGACGAAAATTCTTTCTGCCGGCGAACTGAAAGTCAAGGACCGCCGCTGTCTCGTCATCGACCCGGCAAACCAGGACGTCCGCGTCAAGCTGCACTGGCTGCTGCACAAAGTGCCCGACCAAGACGTGAGGGTAGCCTTTGCTCCGTACGGCAAGGTGAGCGAAGTCACTAAGGAACAGTGGCGCGTCCAGGGTGTCGCCAGCAAGGGGTTGATGACGCGCGTGGCTTCATTTAAAATGAATCCTGGCGTGAAGGTGGAAGACCTCCCTCACGAAGTCAGGGTTGGCGGTGAGTTGGCTCTCGTGGTTGTACCGGGCAGAGCTCCGCTGTGTCTGCGCTGCCACGGTACTGGGCACATTCGCCGTGAGTGCAAGGTTCCACGATGCGGCGCCTGTCGTCGCTACGGGCACGAAGAAAGCAGCTGCGTACGCACGTACGCGAGTGCTGCCGTCCCAGTAAACACTGACGTTTCGTCCGAACTTGTCATGGACGAGGCTGACGCGGAAGACGCTGCAGCAGAGGCAGGGGACAGGGTGGAGAAGAAGGCCCCAGCTGTGGCCCCACCGGAAACATCCACAAGCGTAGAGGAGCCCAGCAGTAAGCGGCAGCAACAGGTAGCGCAGCCTGCAGAATTTAAGGCGCCAACGGACAAAGTCTTGAGCAGTGGGGCGTCAGTTCCCGTCGTTCCCCAGCATGGTGACGGCATGGAAATGTCAGGTGCGTCAACCAGCAACCAAGCAAGGAAGCGACCGCATGAGCACAGTGCGGATGGAGAGCCCAAAGTGAGCGAAGGCGACGAGCCGCCGCAGAAGACTGTTGGTGTCAGGCTACCGACGTTGAAACCGCGGCCGAATGTACTGCAGGCCGATCAACGAGCGGCGGCTAAGCCGCCGCCTTAGTTGGAGTGAATGCGCTGTGAGTGGTTTCTGTGGGAGTGAGATGCCTTTTTCGGTGACGGACTGCATGGGCTGATTTTCCAGTCCATACGCAAGAGGCACTTCTGCAAAAGACGTTGGATAACCGCCACCGCACCTATCGAGCACCTTAGACTAAGCAAGTCACCCGCACCGTCGCCTTGTGTCCCGAGGTATGCACCATACGGCTCCTGTACCTAAACTAGATGGCTTCTACACCTCTTAGAGCGTTGCGCATTGCAACAATTAATGTCAGGGGACTGGCTTACAAGAAGCGTCAGTACCAACTAAGCCGGCTGTTCGTTGATAATGACCTAGACATAATAGCCGTACAGGAGACGAAAGCCGAAATACAGGAACAGGCGGACCGTATGATGCAGCCTTTTACGGCACGCTACAATGTTTGTGTGTGCCATTCTTCTGGCACATCGGGAGGTTGTGCTGTGTTTATTAGGAATTCTCTGGGGATTGTCGAGCAGAATTTAACAGTGTGTCAAACTGGCCGTTTGGTTGTAATTGATTTTTTCATTGCAATTTGCTATGGAGGGTCATACGCGTGTATGCCCCTAACAGGGAGAACGAGCGCAAGGAATTTTTTGAGCGCCTTGAAACATATGTGTGCTGTGAGCGGTTAATTGTGCTTTTGGGTGACTTTAACTGCGTATGTAAAGCAGAGGATAGAATTACAAAAGACTTCTTCCTGACAAAATTGCGGAATTGTTGAATTTGATTGTGCAAGAAAATGGTTTAGATGATGTTGCTGAAGTTCTCTCGGCAGCTCCGCATTTTACTCGTCTCAGGGTGAAAGTCACGCGAGACTCGACAGAGCGTATGTATCGCTTGATCTGATACTTTTGTCCAATAGCTACGAGGTGAAACACATGTCATTTACCGACCACAGCTTAGTTACGTTTACCCTGGGGAAAAAAGACAAGAAATCTCGTTTCTCGTGCGACCTGTGGAAGTTTAACGCACAGTTACTCGAGGATGAACGCTTTGGCATTACAGTTAATGAATGCATTAAAGCATTGCTATCAACCGAGCCTGCGAACTGGGTAATTAGGTGGGAAGATTTCAAGCAGCAAGTGAAAATAAACACGATTGAAAGGGCAAGCATTATATGCCACGATAAACGTGTTAAAGAAAAACAACTACATTGCCAACTTGACTTGTTCGTAAGCCTGGAAAGTTTCCAGCCGGAAAGATATAAGAAACAATTAAGTGGTTCAAGAAGTAAACTTGAGATTATCGAAAAAGGCAAGTATACAGCTTCCATGACACGGGCGCGTGCTGAACGTCTCTGGCTTGACCAAGTACCTACTAAACGCTCGCTGAGTGATGAAAAGAAGTACGCGACTCAGAATGAAGTAAGACAAACCAGGTACAGAAACGAGGTAACGAATGATGGCAAAGTGATTTAGTTAGCGTTTGTTGAGCAGTATCGCGAATTCCTTCGGCGGCGACGGCTTTAAGAAGGGGGGTTTACAAACACATTCTTGTCCCGTATGCCAAAGATAAGAGACAAAATAAAACAAGGGCTGGAGGTACCAATCAGCGTAAGCGAAGTGGGAAGAGCAATCGAATAGCTGAGTGCCGGAAAATCTCCCGGTCCTGACGGCCTAGGTAGTGATTTTTATAAGAAGTTCAAAGCCGAACTCACCTAAGCTCTCCACTGCGTCTTCACCAAAATATATGAAACAAAGAAAATGCCACCATCATTTAAAACAGCACACGTGGTTTTAATACCCAAGAGTGAGGACCAGGCTGAACTGCTGTCCGTTGGGGCTTATCGGCCGATAAGCCTAACCTACATTGACTATAAAGTGTTTATGAAGGTTGTTGCCTATAGACTGGAAAATGTTATAAAGGACCTTGTAGAGCCCCACCAAACGTGCGGTATTAAAGATCGCACCATTGGAACAAATGTGCACATTGCTAGAACTGTTCTTGAATGCTGCGATGCCTTCGGGCGCCGAGTTGCCATGATGCAGCTTGACCTTGTAAAGGCCTTCGGTCGAGAGTCGCACGAAATTCTTTTCGCCATTCTAGAATATGCCAACGTAGGCTCTGTGATAATACAAGGTGTACAGATGGCGTACGAAAACTGTGTTACCCGAATTATAGTGAACAAACAGCTGACTGAACCTGTGCCTGTGTGTTCTTCGGTCAGGCAGGGTTGCCCGCTCTCGCCTCTGCTCATTGCGATCTACCTTGAGCCTCTTCTGTTATCACTGTTACACAATGATGGGATCTGCGGTTTCACTCTTCTGTTGGCGCAAGTAAAAGTGCTTGCTTACGCTGATGATATTGCTGTTTTTTGCGCGGATCAAGAAAGCGTTAAAGTTGTGAAAGTTGCGGGGGAATATTGCAAAAAGACTGGGTCCGAAATTAACTGGGATAAGTGCATAGGTTCTTGGCACGGTGATTGGGACAGCACACCTGCCATGTTTGCTAACATGAAATGGACGGCCTCCCCTGCGAAGTACTTGGGGGTACCCTTGGAGCACTATAAAAGTAGTACAGAGTTGTGGGGTGAGATAACGCAGAGTGCAAGGGATAAAGCGGATGGATGGAAAGGACGGGATCTTTCTGTTTTCGCGCGCGCAAGTGTGCGCAATGTATTCTTAATAACCAGAATTTGGTATTTATTGCAGTTCGTGCTCATTACCCGAGCAAACCTGCAGAAGCTGCATAGAGTGTTTGCTGTCTTTATTGGGAGCTCAAATTGGGAGCGAAAAAGTCGAGTTAATCTGTTCCTTCCGGTCAAAAGGGGGCGGCCTTGGTCTTTCTAATTTGTTTCTGAAACAAGTTGTCTGAATATTTTTGTTTCTACGAAATCAACCCGATCCTTTGTTGCGCAAAATGTTGCAGGTGCGCTTAGGCAACGTGTTGCCGGAATTCGTCGTGTCCAGTTTCCCGGCCACGAATCGTGCTGTAACAGGTTTTTTGCGTGAAGTTGTGGCAGCCTTTCGCAACATGAGCGCTCACTTTTCTACACAGTATCTATGTGCTGTACCCAGGAAAAAACTGTACAAGGATTTGCTAGATATCTTTATACCTGCTCCCTTATACCAATCCTTTTACTGCGGAGGCCCAGGCAAAGATGTGCTAAAGCGAGTTAAGAAGATGCCGGTAGGACCGATTGTCAAATCATTTTTCTTTAAACTTCATACTGGTACCCTTCTGGTGAAAACATGGCTAAACGATAAAGGCATTTTTGTGCCATGGACCATCGACTGCATACTCTGCAAAAAACCCGAGACCATCGAACATCTGTTTATTGACTGCTGGGACCCGGTTTTCCACAGGGACATCTTGCAAAGAACAATAAAGAAAGAACTACCTGTAACTCCTTATGGCATCCGGTTTCTACCTAGAGAAAGTGAGGAAGTTCCTTACGACATGTTTATGCTTCTGGGCCTCCACAGAATCTGGAAAACGAGAATGGCGGCCAGGCACGCAGACGCAAATGCGCGAGCAGTGAGGGAAAACTTTATAAACTATAAAGTGCAGTTTTCTTGAGAGATGTTCTCCGCAGTCAACCCCAGCCGGCGGACTGGGTGGCAGTTATGGATGAACTGATTGATATGAAAATGTTTTAACCCATCGTCTCGGAAAAATTATGGCTAGAGATTTTTATTTCTGCGCATGTATTGTTCACCGGCAATAAATAAAAAAAGCAGTCTTGACCGAGTGGTTGAGCCGATCGACTCGAAATCCATTGGGGTCTCCCCGTACAGGTTCGAATCCTGTCGGCTGCGTACACTAGCTGCCGGGCTCACTTTTTTTATTAGCATACAAGTCATAGGTGCAAAAGGATAAAACAAATGCACAGCTCCAAGCATATCCGCAGTCATGGCCGAGTGGGGATTCGACTTCCGGCCACCGAGCGTGACGGACGTGCGATCATGGGCTCCGTTGGAGCGGCTGAAGCGGCCATGTGCGGCCGCGGAAACCTGGTGCCTGCTACGGGAGAATATCAGGTGATTTTGCCTGCTTTGCCGACCGGTCGTTTAGCTTTAAATACTGTTTTTATGCACGCTGATACCAAGGCTCGCCCCTACCGAGTCGAAGATTTCCGAGATAAGCTTGCGCGTCAGTCGATGCGCGCTGACGTTTTTTGAGCTAGGGGCGTATCGAATGAGTCACGTATGGGCGGCGACCTTCAAGGATGCGGAAGCAACTAAAAAAATGGTGAGCCTTGGCGAGGTGAAGTTGAAGCAACGCCGCTGCGTTGTCATGGATCCGGCCAACCTAGAAACACGCATAAATGTGTACTATCTCCTTCACACGGTTCCAGACGAAGTTGTGCGGGTGGCTTTCGCTCCGTATGACAAGGTCACGAAGTGAGCAAGGAGTGATGGCGAGTGCAAGGAATTGCCGACAAGGGACCAACGACACGCTTCGTCACGTTGATTCTGAAGGCTGGAACCAAGCTGGAGGACCTCCAGCATCAAATGAGCATCGCGGGTGAGCTGGCACTCGTCGTCGCGGCAGGCAGACAACCACTGTTCCTTCGTTGTCGCAGTCAGGGCCACATACGCCGTGACTGCCGGGTGCCGCGGTGCAACACCTGTCGCCGCTTTGGGCACACCGAGGAGCAGTGCGTACGTACGTACGCCAATGCCGTAGGAGTGGTGAGGATACATCCGAGCTGTTCATGGATGGAGCAGATGCCGAAGAAGACGCGAAGACTGCAGGGAACAAGGTCTCGAAAGCGTATCGCCAGCTCCGCCTTTCGAGCCTACCACAGAGTTGAAGGAGAAGCTAGTCGAGGCGCCGAGAGCACAGGCTTCGGGGGCGGATAATTCTGCCAGCTCAAAGGAGACTGTAAGTGATGATAATAATGTGCCGGTGATTACCCAGAGCCAACAGCACGACAACATAGAAGTAGGCGAGGATGGCGTGAGCAACCAGACTGCCAAGCGCCCTTGGGGTGACACCGAAGGGGCGAAAGGGACCACGGAACACTGCTCAACCGAGGAGCCACCTTCAAAGGCGACCGTGGTTAGGCGGCCGTCGTTCACACCGTGGCCGAATATACCGGCCGAACCACGACCAGTGCCTAAACCACCGTCGTAGTGCCCTACTTGTATCCGGCAAGGTGGTACGACACGGTATCAGAATTTGTGTCTGCGATTAATGTGTGTGGTGCTGTGCCGACGACAGATCGATTCTTCCCCAAACATGGCAGAAGGAAGGACACGCACGTATATGCTCACATTGTCATCGAGTCTTCAGTGCGAGGTGGGCCCGGTATTTTTTTTTCTGGCGGCTGACTTCAACTGATGGCTTTTAAACTACAATCTCCACTGCGGATTACCACACTGAATGTGCGGGGACTGGGTGCGAGGAAAAGCCAGTGCCAACTCAGCCGCCTCTTCCTTGAAAATGAACTTGATTTGGTGGCAGTCCAGGAAACAAAGTTGGAAAGCGAGGAGCAAGCGGACAAAATAGTGGAACCATTCTGAGCTCAGTATGATGTATGCGTATGCCACTCCAGCGGTTTGTCTGGTGGTTGTGCTTTGTTTATAAAAAATAATTTGGGAATAATCGTAGAGCCTGTCACTGTATGTCTAAGCGGGCGGCTACTTGTTGATTTCCCTTTTTCTGATAAGTGCTGGCGTGTGGTATGTGTTTATGCTCCAAATGTTGAACGCGAGCGTAAAATTTTTTACGAAGAGGTCATCATGTATTTGAGCTGTGAAAAAAAATGATTATTTTGTTAGGGGACTTTAACTGTGTTTGCAAGGCGGAAGACAGAGCGAACTGTTACATTGTGCGTGACAAAAGTGCTGAAGTGTTGAACATACTGGTGTCAGAAAATAACCTAGAGAATCTAGGTAGTGTTATGACAGAAGGTGTGCGCCCACAGTTCACGCACTTCCTGCGGGGAAGTAACGCTAGACTGGATAGGGTGTATGTTTCTTTGGAGATAGCGGCACTCTGCACCAGCTACGACGTTAAGCCGGTACATTTTAGTGACCACTTCTTTGTAATAACCGCATTAGGGAATAAGGAGAGAAAGGCACGCTTTAACTGGAAGACCTGGAAACTGAACACAAAACTCCTGGACGACGAAACTTTCGAAATGTTCGTGGCGGAGGAAATTGAAAGGTTCCTGGCCGCCATGTCAACTTACAGAAAGGAATGGGAAGAATTAAAAAAATAAAAATAAAAGCTATTGTTATAAGTACTGTACCCAAGTACAACGAAAGGAAACAAGAAAAAGAATTATGTGATGAACTTGGGTACCTGATTGGACTGGAATCTGATCAACCAGGCTTCTTCACGAAAGAAATACGGGAAGTTAAAAGCAAGCTCGACCATATCAGCATTGACAAGTATAGAGCGGCAGTGATTAGAGCGAGGGCCGAAACGCTCTGGGCAGGCGAAGCGCCGACAAAACCGGCCCTAGCCGAAGACAAAAGGCACGCATGCAGCAAAGAAGTTAAGCAGATCATGTGCAATAATGAGGTAACAAATGAAAAAGAAAAATGCCACGCAGCCTTTAAACAGTATTTTCAGGAGTTGTTTGCTCTCAAGAGCGTAACAAAAAACGATTTCGAGCAAGATTTTTGCGATTGATGCCGAGGCTTGAAGATGATGTTAAAGAGCGCCTCGAATAATCTATCACTGTTGGGGAGGTCGAATGCGCAATCGATGACCTGGCAGTTGGAAAATCACCCGGGTCTGATGGCTTCGGCGCGGCTTTTTACAAAGCCTATAAGTGCATGATTGGTCCATTCCTTCTGAAGGAATTCGCTGAAGTGTATGAAACGAGGCGCGCCCTTCCTTCGTACCGCACGTCTCACACTGTGGTCATCCCAAAAACAGATGACCCACAGATGGGATTATCGGTGGGGTGTTATCGTCCGATAATCCTCACAAACGTCGATTACAAAATTTTCATGAAAATACTCGCGAAACGATTGCAAACTGTTGTAAAACTACTTGTCGGACCGCACCAAACCTGCGGAATCGAAGTGCGTACGATTGTCACCAATATTCATGTCACTAGAAATGCCTTAAAGTGCTGTTATGCTTCTTCAGGCCGCATTGCCACGATTCAGCTTGACCTGGAGAAAGCGTTCGATCGCGTATCGCATGACATACTTTTCTGCATACTTGAACACTTAAATATCGGTGATATAATGGCCGAAGGCGTGAAGATGACGTATGCTGACTGTACCACGCGTGTCATGGTGAACGGTGACCTCACGGAACCTGTGCATGTGCATTCTTCAGTGCGGCAGGGGTGTCCGCTCTGGCCTCTACTTTTTTCCCTTTATCTTGAACCGTTCTGCCTGGCGCTTTTAAATAGCAATAGGATTGTCGGCTACAGGCTAGAGTCAACAGAAACGAAAGTACTTGCTTACGCTGATATTGCTGTGTTTTGCTCCGATAAAGACAGTGTCCGAGAAGTCGTTGCAGTTGCAGAAAATTAGACCGGTAGTAAAATAAACTGGAATAAGAGTTCCGGATTTTGGCAAGGAAGCTAGGATTCCACCCCTGAGCTTTTTGCTCAAATGCAGTGGTCGATGGTGGCACGGAAATATTTAGGCGTGCCCCTTGACAGCTACGGAGAACCCGAGCCTTACTGGAATGAGCAAACCAATCGGGCAAAAGAAAAAGAGAATGGATGGCAGGGCAGGCAATTGTCAGTCTTTTCACGTGCCACTGTCTGCAACATCTTTCTGGTCTCCAAAATGTGGTACGTTATGATCGTTTTGTGCATGTCGAGAGTCAATGTGCAAAAAATTCACCGTGTGTTTGCTGTTTTCATTTGGGTTTCAACGTGGAAGAAGTCCACTCGATGAAATTTGTTGCGCCCTGTGAAAAGCGGGGGCCTTGGCCTGGCACATTTATTTATACGCCAGGTTGTGTCGCGATTTATGTACCTAAGTGACCAAAGTCATGCCTTTATATGGACCGTCATGCAACTTCGCCTATGGAAGCATAACCCAGATTTCATTGTGTTGACTGCTCAAGGATCTTTATGTGCTCTTACTGGGTACTTGCGCGAGGTTGTGCTTGCGTACCAACTGTTGCTCGTGCGAATTTCGGTGGAGTACCTTGCTAGGGTGTCTAGGAAAAAACTATACAAGGACCTAGTTGACACACTAATGCCAATACCCCTGTACCGCGCACCATACCTTAGAGGTCCTGGGCATGATGTTCTGAAGAGAGTGAAAAAGATGCCCGTTAAACCATCTCTTAAAACCGTTTTCTTCAAATTGCACACAGGGACACTTCCTGTGAAAACTTGGCTTGAGGAAAAGGGAATATATGTGCCGTGGACAACACATTGTTTACTGTGTAAGAAGCCGGAAACCCCAGAACACGTTTTTATAGACTGCTGGGACCCAATATTTCACTGGGACGTCCTCCAGCATACAATTAAAAAAAGAACTCCGCCATAGATACGTATGGAATAAGGTTTCTACCAACAGAAAACACAGCAGGTATACCTTACGACCTAATAATGCTCTTGGGCCTTCACAGCTTGTGGAGAACGAGAAAGCAGGTGCGGCACGCAGACGTAAAAATACGATATGTGCGAGAAAATTTTAGAGTGTCGTGTATATGAGAGAAGTGTTTCGGGCCCAGCCCAATCCGCCTGACTGGATTAGCGTTTCTGATGATTTGGCCGCTTTAAGGCAATTTTAGCCGATTTACGGCAGCTGGCGAAAGGCTTACCTGATTTATTTCTTCATGTTTTGCTTCTGTGTTGTGGTGAAAATCAGGAAATAAAGAAAAAAAGCAGTCGTGGCCGAGTGGTTAAGGCGATGGAATCGAAATCCATTGGGGTCTCCCCGCACAGGTGCGAATCCTATCGGCTGCGTGTACTGGTTACCGGGCTCACCTTTTTTATAAGCATACAGGTCATAGGTGCAAAAGGAGAAAACAAATGGACAGCTCCGAGCACATCCGCAGTCGTGGCCGAGTGGTTAAGGAGATGGACTCGAAATCCATTGGGGTCTCCCCGCACATGTTCGAATCCTGTCGGCTGCGTGTACTGGTTACCGGGCTCACCTTTTTTATAAGCATAGAGGTCATAGGTGCAAAAGGAGAAAACAAATGCACAGCTCCGGGCACATCCGCAGTCGTGGCCGAGTGGTTAAGGCGATGGACTCGAAATCCATTGGGGGTCTCCCCGCACATGTTCGTATCCTGTCGGCTGCGTGTACTGGTTACCGGGCTCACCTTTTTTATAAGCATACAGGTCATAGGTGCAAAAGGAGAAAACCAATGCACAGCTCCGAGCACATCCGCAGTCGTGGCCGAGTGGTTAAGGAGATGGACTCGAAATCCATTGGGGTCTCCCCGCACATGTTCGAATCCTGTCGGCTGCGTGTACTTGTTACCGGGCTCACCTTTTTTATAAGCATACAGGTCATAGGTGCAAAAGGAGAAAACAAATGCACAGCTCCGAGCACATCCGCAGTCGTGGCCGAGAATTTCCTGTGCCACAAACCGGAAACCATTGAACATGTGTTTTTGGACTGTTGGGATCCCATTTTTTTCTGGGATGTCCTTCAGAGAACTTTAAAGAAAGACCTACCATTAGGTGCATATGGCATAAGATTTCTACCTTTCCACAAAACAGATGATTTTCCATTTGATGCAGTAATGCTCCTGGGACTTCACAGCTTGTGGAAAACCAGAATGGAGTTTAACAATGCAGATGAACAAGTGAAACCTGTACGGGAACATTTCATTCAAAATGTTGTGCGTTTTAGGGAGGCGTATAAGGCCCTCCCTGAACAGCCAAAATGGATAGATGTGCTTGATGATTTGGCGAGACAGAAAAAATTTTAACATGCCGTGTCAGGCAAAGGTCTGCCGACACGTTTTTATCGTTCATCTTGTGTGTCTTGAATGTCAAAGTCGGCAATAAAAAAAAAAGCAGTCGTGGCCGAGTGGTTAAGGAGATGGACTCAAAATCCATTGGGGTCTCCCCGCACATGTCCGAATCCTGTCGGCTGCATGTACTGGTTACCGGGCTCACCTTTTTTATAAGCATACAGGTCATAAGTGCAAAAGGAGAAAACAAATGCACAGCTCCGAGCACATCCGCAGTCGTGGCCGAGTGGTTAAGGAGATGGACTCGAAATCCATTGGGGTCTCCCCGCACATGTTCGAATCCTGTCGGCTGCGTGTACTGGTTACCGGGCTCAACTTTTTTATAAGCATACAGGTCATAGGTGCAAAAGGAGAAAACAAATGCACTGCTCCGAGCACATCCGCAGTCGTGGCCGAGTGGATTCGACTTCCGGCCACCGAGCGTGACGGACGTGCGATGACGGGCTCCGTTGGAGCAGCTACAGCGGTCATGTCTGGCCGCGGAAACAGGGCTTTTGCCTCGGATGAAGAGTATCAGGTGATTCTGCCTACCCTTCCTACAGGACGTGTTGTGTTGAACACAGTTTTTTTGCACGCTCACGTGCGGGCCCGTCCTTATCGGGTCGAAGATTTCAGGGATGCGCTGGCTCAGCTGATGCTGCTCCCCGAGGTTATCGCCTTGGGGGCGTATCGCATGAGCCATGTATGGGCTGTTACTTTCGCGAGTGCTGAGGCGGTGACGAAAATTCTTTCTGCCGGAGACCTGAAAGTCAAGGACCGCCGCTGTCTCGTCATCGACCCGGCAAACCAGGACGTCCGCGTCAAGCTGCACTGGCTGCTGCACAACGTGCCCGACGAAGACGTGAGGGTAGCCTTTGCTCCGTACGGCAAGGTGAGCGAAGTCTCCAAGGAGCGGTGGCGCGTCCAGGGTGTCGCCAGCAAGGGGTCGACGACACGCTTGGTTTCATTGAAAATGAACCCTGGCGTGAAGCTGGAAGACCTCCCTCACGAAGTCAGGGTTGGCGGTGAGCTGGCTCTCGTGGTTGTACCGGGCAGAGCTCCGCTGTGTCTGCGCTGCCACGGTACTGGGCACATTCGTCGTGAGTGCAAGGTTCCACGATGCGGCGCCTGTCGTCGCTACGGGCACGAAGAAAGCAGCTGCGTACGCACGTACGCGAGTGCTGCCGTCCCAGTCAACACTGACATTTCGTCCGAACTTGTCATGGACGAGGCTGACGCGGAAGACGCTGCAGCAGAGGCAGGGGACAGCGTGGAGAAGGCCCCTGCTGTGCCCCCTACGGAAATATCCACAAGCGTAGAGGAGCCCAGCAGTAAGCGGCAGCAACAGGTAGCGCAGCCTGCAGAAGTCAAGGCGCCAACGGACGAAGTCTTGAGCGGTGGGGCGTCAGCTCCCGTCGTTCCCCAGCATGGTGACAGCATGGAAGTGTCACATGCATCAACCAGCAACCAAGCAGGGAAGCGACCGCACGAGCACAGTGCGAATGGAGAGCCCAAAGTGAGCGAAGGCGACGAGCCGCCGCAGAAGACTGTTGGTGTCAGACGACCGACGTTGAAACCGCGGCCGAATGTACAGGCCGATCAACGAGCGGCGGCTAAGCCGCCGCCTTAGTTGGAGTGAGTGCCCTGTGAGTGGTTTCTGTGGGCGTGAGATGGCCTTTTTAGGTAACGGACTGCATGGGCTGATTTTCCAGTCCATACGCAAGAGGCACTTGTGCAAGAGACTTTGGATTACCGGCACCGCACCCATCGAGCACCTCAGACTAGGCAAGTCACCCGCACCGTCGCCTTGTGTCCCGAGGTATGCACCATATGGCTCCTGTACCTAAACTAGATGGCTTCTACACCTCTTAGAGCGTTGCGCATTGCAACAATTAATGTCAGGAGACTGGCTTCCAAGAAGCGTCAGTACCAGCTAAGCCGGCTGTTCGTTGATAATGACCTAGACATAATAGCCGTACAGGAGACGAAAGTCGAAAGACAGGAACAGGCGGACCTTATGGTGCAGCCTTTTACGGCACGCTACAATGTTTGTGTGTGCCATTCTTCTGGCACATCGGGCGGTTGTGCTGTATTTATTAGGAATTCTCTGGGGATAGTCGAGCAGAATTTAACTGTGTGTCAAACTGGCCGTTTGGTTGTAGTGGATTTTTTTATTGCAATTTGCTATGGAGAGTCATATGCGTGTATGCTCCTAACAGGGAGAACGAGCGCAAGGAATTTTTTGAGCGCGTTGAACAATATGTGTGCTGTGAGCGGTTAATTGTGCTTTTGGGCGACTTTAACTGCGTTTGTAAAGCAGAGGATAGAATTACAAAAAGACTCCTTCGTGACAAAAGTGCGGAATTGTTGAATTCGATTGTGCAAGAAAATGGTTTAGATGATGTTGCTGAAGTTCTTTCGGTAGCGCCGCATTTTACTCACTTCCAGGGTGAAAGTCACGCGAGACTTGACAGAGCGTATGTGTCGCTTGATCTGATTCCTTTGTGCAATAGCTACGAGGTAAAACACATGTCTTTTACCGACCACAGCTTAGTTACGTTTACCCTGGGGAACAAAGACAAGAAACCTCGTTTTTCGTGGGACCTGTGGAAGTTTAACGCACAATTGCTCGAGGATGAACGCTTTGACATTAAAGTTAATGAATGCATTAAAGCATTGCTATCAGCAGAGCCTGGGAACTGGGTAATTAGGTGGGAAGATTTCAAAGAACAAGTGAAAATAAACGCGATTGAAAGGGCAAGCATCATATGCCACGATAAACGTGTTAAAGAAAAAGAACTACATTGCCAACTTGACTTGCTCGTAAGCCTGGAAAGTTCCCAGCCGGGAAGATATAAGAAAGAAATAAGAGATACAAAAAGTAAACTTGAGATTATCGAAAAAGACAAGTATACAGCTGCCATGATACGGGCCCGTGCTGAACGTCTCTGGATTGACCAAGTACCTACTAAACGCTCGCTTAGTGACGAAAAGAAGTACGCGACTCAGAACGAAGACAAATCAGGTACAGAAACGAGGTAACGAATGATAGCAAAGTGATTCAGTTGGCGTTTGTTGAGCAGTATCGGGAATTGCTTGGGCGGCGACGGCTTGAAGAGGGCTTTGCAAACACGTTCTTGTCCCGTATGCCAAAACTAGGAGACGATATAAAACAAGGGCTGGAGGTACCAATCAGCGTAAGCGAAGTGGGAAGAGCAATCGAAGAGCTGAGTGCCGGAAAATCTCCCGGTCCTGACGGCTTAGGTAGTGAATTTTATAAGAAGTTCAAAGCCGAACTCACCCAAGCTCTCCACTGCGTCTTCACCGAAATTTATGAGACAAAGAAAATGCCACCATCGTTTAAAACAGCACACGTGGTTTTAATACCCAAGAGTGAGGACCAGGCTAAACTTCTGTCCGTTGGGGCTTATCGCCCGATAAGCCTAACCAACGTTGACTATAAAGTGTTTATGAAGATTCTTGCCAACAGACTGCAAAAGGTCATAAAGGACCTTGTAGGGCCCCACCAAACGTGCGGTATTAAAGGTCGCACCATTGGAACAAATGTGCACATTGCTAGAACTGTTCTTGAATGCTGCGATGCCTTCGGGGGCCGAGTTGCCATGATACAGCTTGACCTTGCAAAGGCCTTCGATCGAGTGTCGCACGACATTCTTTTCGCCATTCTAGAATATGCCAACGTCGGCTCTGTGATAATACAAGGTGTACAGATGGCGTACGACAACTGTGTTACCCGAATTATAGTGAACAAACAGCTGACTGAACCTGTACCTGTGTGTTCTTCGGTCAGGCCGGGTTGCCCGCTCTCGCCTTTGCTCTTTGCGATCTACCTTGAGCCTTTTCTGTTATCACTGTTGCACAATGATGGGATCTGCGGTTTCACTCTTCTGTCGGCGCAAGTAAAAGTGCTTGCTTACGCTGATGATATTGCTGTTTTTTGCGCGGATCAAGAAAGCGTTAAAGAAGTTGTGAAAGTTGCGGGGGAATATTGCAAAAAGACTGGGTCCGAAATTAACTGGGATAAGTGCATAGGTTTTTGGCACGGTGATTGGGACAGCACACCTGCCGTGTTTGCTAACATGAAATGGACGACCGCCCCTGCGAAGTACTTGGGGGTACCCTTGGAGCACTATAAAAGCAGTACGGAGTTGTGGGGTGAGATAACGCAGAGTGCAAGGAGAAAAGCGGATGGCTGGAAAGGACGTGACCTTTCTGTTTTCGCGCGCGCAAGTGTGTGCAATGTATTTTTATTAGCCAGAATTTGGTATATATTGCAATTCGTGCTCATTACCCGAGCAAACCTGCAGAAGCTGCATAGAGTGTTTGCTGTCTTTATTTGGAGCTCAAATTGGGAGCGAACAATTCGAGTTAATCTGTTCCTTCCGGTCAAAAGGGGCGGCCTTGGTCTTTCTAATTTGTTTCTGAAGCAAGTTGTCTCAAGATTTTTGTTTCTACGTGATCAAACCGATCCCTTGTTGCGCACAATGTTGCAGGTGCGCTTAGGCAACGTGTTGCCGGAATTTGTTGTGTCCAGTTACCCGGCCACGAATCGTGCTGTAACAGGTTTTTTGCGTGAAGTTGTGGCAGCCTTTCGCACTTTGAGCGCTCACTTTTCTACACAGTATCTATCTGCTGTACCCAGGAAAAAACTGTACAAAGATTTGCTAGATATATTTATACCTGCTCCCTTATACCGTTCCTTTTGCTGCGGAGGCCCAGGCAAAGATGTGTTAAAGCGAGTTAAGAAGATGCCGGTAAGACCGACTGTCAAATCCTTTTTCTTTAAACTTCATACCGGTACCCTTCCGGTGAAAACATGGCTAAACGATAAAGGAATTTTTGTGCCCTGGACCACCGACTGCATACTCTGCAAAAAACCCGAGACCATCGAACATGTGTTTATCGACTGCTGGGACCCGGTTTTCCACTGGGACATCTTGCAAAGAACATTGAAGAAAGAACTACCTGTAACTCCTTATGGCATCCGGTTTCTACCTATAGAAAGTGAGGAGGTTCCTTACGACATGTTTATGCTACTGGGCCTCCACAGCATCTGGAAAACGAGAATGGCGGCCAGGCACGCCGACGCAAATGTGCGACCAGTGAGAGAAAACTTTATAGAAAGTGTAGTTTTCCTGAGAGATGTTCTCCGCAGTCAACCCCAGCCGCCGGACTGGGTGGCAGTTATGGATGAACTGATTAACATGAAAAAGTTTTAACCCATTGTCTCGGCCAAAGTGTGGCTAGAGATTTTTATGTATTGTTTACCGGTAATAAAGAAAAAAAAAAGCAGTCGTGGCCGAGTGGTTAAGGCGATAGACTCGAAATCCATTGGGGTCTCCCCGCACAGGTTCGAATCCTGTCGGCTGCGTGTACTGGTTACCGGGCTCTTTTTTTATAAGCATACAGGTCATAGGTGCAAAAGGAGAAAACAAATGCACTGCTCCGAGCACATCCGCAGTCGTGGCAGAGTGGTTAAGGCGATGGACTCGAAATCCATTGGGGTCTCCCCGCACATGTTCGAATCCTGTCGGCTGCGTGTACTGGTTACCGGGCTCACCTTTTTTATGAGCATACAGGTCATAGGTGCAAAAGGAGAAAACAAATGCACAGCTCCGAGCACATCCGCAGTCGTGGCCGAGTGGTTAAGGAGATGGACTCGAAATCCATTGGGGTCTCCCCGCACATGTTGGAATCCTGTCGGCTGCGTGTAATGGTTACCGGGCTCACTTTTTTATAAGCATACAGGTCATAGGTGCAAAAGGAGAAAACAAATGCACTGCTCCGAGCACATCCGCAGTCGTGGCCGAGTGGTTAAGGCGATGGACTCGAAATCCATTGGGGTCTCCCCGCACATGTTGGAATCCTGTCGGCTGCGTGTAATGGTTACCGGGCTCACTTTTTTATAAGCATACAGGTCATAGGTGCAAAAGGAGAAAACAAATGCACAGCTCCGAGCACATCCGCAGTCGTGGCCGAGTGGTTAAGGCGATGGACTCGAAATCCATTGGGGTCTCCCCGCACATGTTCGAATCCTGTCGGCTGCGTGTACTGGTTACCGGGCTCTTTTTTTATAAGCATACAGGTCATAGGTGCAAAAGGAGAAAACAAATGCACTGCTCCGAGCACATCCGCAGTCGTGGCAGAGTGGTTAAGGCGATGGACTCGAAATCCATTGGGGTCTCCCCGCACATGTTCGAATCCTGTCGGCTGCGTGTACTGGTTACCGGGCTCACCTTTTTTATAAGCATACAGGTCATAGGTGCAAAAGGAGAAAACAAATGCACTGCTCCGAGCACATCCGCAGTCGTGGCCGAGTGGTTAAGGCGATGGACTCGAAATCCATTGGGGTCTCCCCGCACATGTTGGAATCCTGTCGGCTGCGTGTAATGGTTACCGGGCTCTTTTTTTATAAGCATACAGGTCATAGGTGCAAAAGGAGAAAACAAATGCACTGCTCCGAGCACATCCGCAGTCGTGGCAGAGTGGTTAAGGCGATGGACTCGAAATCCATTGGGGTCTCCCCGCACATGTTCGAATCCTGTCGGCTGCGTGTACTGGTTACCGGGCTCACCTTTTTTATAAGCATACAGGTCATAGGTGCAAAAGGAGAAAACAAATGCACTGCTCCGAGCACATCCGCAGTCGTGGCCGAGTGGTTAAGGCGATGGACTCGAAATCCATTGGGGTCTCCCCGCACATGTTGGAATCCTGTCGGCTGCGTGTAATGGTTACCGGGCTCACTTTTTTATAAGCATACAGGTCATAGGTGCAAAAGGAGAAAACAAATGCACAGCTCCGAGCACATCCGCAGTCGTGGCCGAGTGGTTAAGGAGATGGACTCGAAATCCATTGGGGTCTCCCCGCACATGTTCGAATCCTGTCGGCTGCGTGTACTGGTTACCGGGCTCACCTTTTTTATAAGCATACAGGTCATAAGTGCAAAAGGAGAAAACAAATGCACAGCTCCGAGCACATCCGCAGTCGTGGCCGAGTGGTTAAGGAGATGGACTCGAAATCCATTGGGGTCTCCCCGCACATGTTCGAATCCTGTCGGCTGCGTGTACTGGTTACCGGGCTCACCTTTTTTATAAGCATACAGGTCATAGGTGCAAAAGGAGAAAACAAATGCACAGCTCCGAGCACATCCGCAGTCGTGGCCGAGTGGTTAAGGAGATGGACTCGAAATCCATTGGGGTCTCCCCGCACATGTTCGAATCCTGTCGGCTGCGTGTACTGGTTACCGGGCTCACCTTTTTTATAAGCATACAGGTCATAGGTGCAAAAGGAGAAAACAAATGCACAGCTCCGAGCACATCCGCAGTCGTGGCCGAGTGGTTAAGGAGATGGACTCGAAATCCATTGGGGTCTCCCCGCACATGTTCGAATCCTGTCGGCTGCGTGTACTGGTTACCGGGCTCACTTTTTTATAAGCATACAGGTCATAGGTGCAAAAGGAGAAAACAAATGCACAGCTCCGAGCACATCCGCAGTCGTGGCCGAGTGGTTAAGGAGATGGACTCGAAATCCATTGGGGTCTCCCCGCACATGTTCGAATCCTGTCGGCTGCGTGTACTGGTTACCGGGCTCACCTTTTTTATAAGCATACAGGTCATAGGTGCAAAAGGAGAAAACAAATGCACTGCTCCGAGCACATCCGCAGTCGTGGCCGAGTGGTTAAGGCGATGGACTCGAAATCCATTGGGGTCTCCCCGCACATGTTCGAATCCTGTCGGCTGCATGTACTGGTTACCGGGCTCACCTTTTTTATAAGCATACAGGTCATAAGTGCAAAAGGAGAAAACAAATGCACAGCTCCGAGCACATCCGCAGTCGTGGCCGAGTGGTTAAGGAGATGGACTCGAAATCCATTGGGGTCTCCCCGCACATGTTCGAATCCTGTCGGCTGCGTGTACTTGTTACCGGGCTCACCTTTTTTATAAGCATACAGGTCATAGGTGCAAAAGGAGAAAACAAATGCACAGCTCCGAGCACATCCGCAGTCGTGGCCGAGAATTTCCTGTGCCACAAACCGGAAACCATTGAACATGTGTTTTTGGACTGTTGGGATCCCATTTTTTTCTGGGATGTCCTTCAGAGAACTTTAAAGAAAGACCTACCATTAGGTGCATATGGCATAAGATTTCTACCTTTCCACAAAACAGATGATTTTCCATTTGATGCAGTAATGCTCCTGGGACTTCACAGCTTGTGGAAAACCAGAATGGAGTTTAACAATGCAGATGAACAAGTGAAACCTGTACGGGAACATTTCATTCAAAATGTTGTGCGTTTTAGGGAGGCGTATAAGGCCCTCCCTGAACAGCCAAAATGGATAGATGTGCTTGATGATTTGGCAAGACAGAAAAAATTTTAACATGCCGTGCCAGGCAAAGGTCTGCCGACACGTTTTTATCGTTCATCTTGTGTGTCTTGAATGTCAAAGTCGGCAATAAAAAAAAAAGCAGTCGTGGCCGAGTGGTTAAGGAGATGGACTCGAAATCCATTGGGGTCTCCCCGCACATGTTCGAATCCTGTCGGCTGCGTGTACTGGTTACCGGGCTCACCTTTTTTATAAGCATACAGGTCATAGGTGCAAAAGGAGAAAACAAATGCAGTGCTCCGAGCACATCCGCAGTCGTGGCCGAGTGGTTAAGGCGATGGACTCGAAATCCATTGGGGTCTCCCCGCACAGGTTCGAATCCTGTCGGCTGCGTGTACTGGTTACCGGGCTCACTTTTTTTATAAGCATACAGGTCAAAGGTGCAAAAGGAGAAAACAAATTCACAGCTCCGAGCACATCCGCAGTCGTGGCCGAGAGGGGATTCTATTTCCGGCCGCCGAGGCGAACGGACGTGTGTGTCATGAGCTCTGTAGGAGCGGTTTCAGCGGCCCAGCCGGGCCGCGGCACTAGGGGTGTTGCCAGCAACGACAAGGAATATCAAGTGCTTCTGTCTCAGCTACCAACAGGTCGTGTTCTTTTAAATACTGTTTTTTTTTTTGCATGCAGATATGCGGTCTGGGCCATATCGTGTGGAACATTTCCGAGATGCGCTGGCTGGCTTATCGCTGCTGTCCGACGTAGTCGCTGGGAGGCGTATCAGATGAGCCATGGGTGGGCAGTGACATTTAAAAGTGGCGACGGTGTGAAGAAGATACTCAGCGAGGGCGACATAAAAGTGAAAGAGCGATGTTGTCTAGTCATCGACCCTGATAATCAAGACATTCATTTGAAGCTACACTGGATGCTGCATAACGTGCCGGATGAAGACATGCGCTATGCCTTTTCATCATATGGAAAGGTGACTGAGGTTACTAGGGAACGGTGGCGAGTCCAAGGCGTCCAAGACAAAGGGTCGTCGACGCGACTCGTGACTCTTAGGCTCAAAACGGGCCTGTCGGTCGACGATTTGCCCCATCAAGTACGCATTGCCGGGGAGCAGGCACTCGTTGTTGTCCCGGGGAGGGCTCCGCTCTGCCTCCGGTGCCGTAACACAGGTCATGCACGGCGGGAATGTCGTGTTTCGCGTTGTGCGCTTTGCCGGTGCTACGGGCACGACAAGTCTGAGTGCGTGAGAACGTACGCCAGTGTCATTGGACTGAGAGGGAAAGAGGACTGCTCCGAGCTGCTCCTGGACGAGTCCGACGCTGAGGAAGTTTCAGGTGGCAACGACAACGTGCCAAAGGTTGCACCTGAACTGCTTCCTGAGAGCACCGATACGGACAGAAAGCCGAAGGACGTCAAGCACTTCGAAGCAGGTTCCAGCGACCTGGAAGCCAACAGCGTAGGTGAGCGGAGGAAACGCCAGGGGTTGAGGAGGGCGTCGTCGATATGGACGGCGTTGAGGCAAGCGGAGCAGCGGCCAAAAGATCGCGCAAGGAAACGTTAGACGACGGCCAGCTCCCTTCTCTCAGCAACAATGAACCACCGCCCGAAACGGCTGGGGGACGCCGGGCGTCTTTTCGCCCGAAACCTAACATCCCGCCGGTCAGAAGACCAGCGGCACCACCGCCCCCGTAGACGACGCGACCTGTGCCTCGAAAGGCTCCTAGGAGCGCAATGCCAAACAATGGATAGACAAGCAGCAATGTGCCCGCGAGACGCTACCAAGGTACGAGAGAGGAGACATTGTTGGGCATGTAGTACTGTATGCTGCACGCAAAGAGTAATTCTGACTACTGCTACGTGTCACATGTCTCTCTCCACTGCACGAGCTGTCTGTTCCTGCTCTTAAATGATGGTAAAAATGCAGAAAGCACTAAGGATTGCCACTGTTAATGTTCGAGGTCTTTCAGCAAGGCGGCGACAATACCAGCTAAGTTGCATCTGCTTAGACGATGAGCTTAACATTATAATGTTTCTATTTGCCATGCTGTAGGTACATCTGGTGGTTGTGCCGTCCTAACACGTAAATGCGCTGGCATTTTTGAGGAGTCTGTAACTGTCAGTCAAAACGGTCGTCTAAGTGTTTTAAACTTCTTTTTTTCCGATTCGCAATGGCGACTGATTGTGTGTATGCACCAAATGATATGCAAGACCGATTTATCCTTTTCGAAAACCTTTAATCTTACATCAAATGCAATAAGGCTGTTATTCTTTTGGGTGATTTTAACTGTGTCTGTTGTGCGGAAGATCGTGCGAACAATCGCCACGTTAGAGATAAAAGCGCTGAACTTTTGAGCACGCTAATCAATGACCACAACCTTGAAGATGTCGACATGGTTTTGTCGAACGCGGGAAGACGACAATACACACATTTTCAGGGGAAAAATCATGCGAGACTAGACCGAGCGTATGTGTCGCTGTATCTGATACCTCTTTGTAGCGGCTACTCTGTTACGCCCGTGTCATTTAGTGACCACTGTATAGCCTAGTTTACGCTAGGGACGAAACGAAAGCAGTCAAAATTTAATTGGCAATTGTGCGAGCTTAATGCAAAACTGCTCGAAGATTTCACTTTTGTTAATAAAGTAAAAGAAAGGATTGACGATGTGTTGACAAGAGAGCCCGCGCAGTATGCGGTTGCGTGGGAGGAGCTAAAAATCCAAGCAAAAATGATGGCGATTGAAAGGGGCACTATCCGACGTTACAACGAAACGTTAAAGGAAAAAGAGCTCAAACGGCAACTTGAATGGCTTGTAAAGATGGAAGGAGCGGAACCAGGTGCGTTCACTAGAGAAGTAAGCAAAATTAAAAGCGAAATGGAACTGCTTGATGTGGAAAAATACAAAGCAGCAGTGATTCGCGCACGCGAAGACAGGTTGTGGCTGGGGGAAACCCCAAATAGACTGGCGTTGGGCGATGAAAAACGATACGCTATGAAGAAGGAAATCAAACAGATATCTAATCAAAATGAAGTGAGTCCTGATAGCGCGGTAATTGCAAGGGCATTCGTCGAGCACTATAGGTATCTTTTTGGCGGCGCAAAACAAGTGCAAAGTGGGTTTGAAGAGCAGTTTCTTGCTGCCATGTCTAAGTTTGATGACGAAACTAAAGGGAACCTAGAAGGCGATAAAGGAATTAGCTGAAGGCAAGTCGCCCGGACCCGATGGCTTAGGAGCAGCCTTTTACAAGGCTTCTGCGCCCGAACTGTCAGTGTTCTTACACCGTGTGTACGCTGAAGCATACGAGCAAAATAGACTGCCCCCTTCTCTCAGGACAAGTCACATGGTGCTAATACCGAAAACCGAACACCCAGAGAAGCTGACGTCGGTTGAGTCATACAGGCCAATTACATTAACAAACACCGATTATAAAATTTTAATGAAAGTTTTGACGAAGAGAACACAAACGGTAATTAAAAGTCTTGTGGGGCCTCACCAAACACGCAGAATCAAGGGCCGCACGATCAAAACTAATACTCATATTGCGAGAAGTATGTTAGAGTGCTATGACGCGTTCGCAGGCCGAGTTGCTATGTTGCAGCTTGACCTGGCAAAAGCTTTCGACAAGGTCTCGCATGAAATAATGTTCGAGGTGCTGAAACACATCAATATCGGTCACGTGATTACTGTAGGTGTCAGGATGGCTTACAGTGATTGTATAACGCGTATTGTAATAAACAGGACGCTTAGTGAACTTGTTCCTGTTCAGTCATCAGTGAGACAAGGCTGCGCACTCTCCCCACTGTTGTTTACTTTGAACCTTTTTGTGTTGCTCTCTTACGCCATGAAAGCATTCGTGGCTTCAAACTGCAGTCATCTGAAGTTAGTGTTAGCTTACGCGGATGATATCACTGTATTTTGCGCGGACAGAAGCAATGTCCTTGAGGTGGTTCAAGTAGCCGACAAATTTTGCAAACAGACGGGCTCCCAGATTAATTGTGAAAAGAGCGTTGGCTCTGGCGCGGCAACTGGGACATGACTCCGGGCTGTTTTGCAAATATGTCGTGGACGGCGACACCAAATAAATACCTGGGAGCCCCGCTGCAGCATTACAAAAAAATAACGAATATTGGAAGGCAGAAATGGAGACCTTGAAAGAAAAGACGGTCATGGCAAGGTCGTGGATTCTCGATGTTCTCGCGGCCTACAGTGTGCAATGTGTTTATTGTGGCAAACATTTAGTATGTATTGCAAGTCCTTTTTATGTCGCGCGTGAATGTGCAAAAAATGCACAGAGCTTTTGCAGTGTTCATTTGCGACTCGACTTGGGAGAGAGTTAGTCGCTCAAATCTTTTTCGATCTGTTCGCAATGGAGTACTTGGCTTATCAAATTTGTTTCTTAGACAAATTGTGTCAGGGTTCTTTTTCTTACGGGACCAAAGTGATGGTTTTTGCGCACAATGTTGCATGTTCGACTGGCTAAAACTTTACCTGATTTCATTGTTACCACTAGTAATGCTGTGAATCGTGGTGTAACTGGTTATCTGCACGAAATTGTCATATCGCGAACTAACAGCACATTATTCATTAGAGTACTTGTCTTTAGTTAACAAAAGGTTGTACAAAGACTTAATTTGCATCTTGATGCCAGTCCCACTGTACAAAACGATGTACTGCGGAGGCCCAGGAGATGACGCTTTCAGAAGAGTGAAAAAGATGCCAGTAAGAGCTTCAATTAAAACTTTCTTCTTCAAGCTGCACACTAATACTCTCCCAGTAAAGACATGGCTCGAGGACAAAGGGATGTTTTTGCCCTGGACAGTGAATTGTCTTCTTTGCAAAAAACCAGAAACCATTGAACATGTTTTCATTGAATGCTGGGATCCTATCTTTTTCTGGGACATTTTACAACGCACACTTAAAAAGGAACTACAGGAATCAGGTTTTTAACTGCAGAGACTGATGATGACACACCGTATGACATGCTCATGCTCCTGGGCCTCCACAGTTTGTGGAAGACAAGGATGTCTGCGCGACATGCAGACATTGTTGTTCGGTCACCCCGTGAAAATTTTATTGATAGTGTTACATACATTGCAGAGGTGTATCGCGCACACACGGAGCCGCCGCAATGGATGGCTGTTCTTGACGATTTGGTCAGACTCAGAAAATTTTAACCACGCCAGGCCTGCCTGTACTGGTATTTTTAGTCGTGTCTATATTGTTTGAATTGTTGTCTGAGGAGGCAATAAAGAAAAAAAAAGCAGTCGTGGCCGAGTGGTTAAGGCGATGGACTCGAAATCCATTGGGGACTCCCCGCACAGGTTCGCATCCTGTCGGCTGCGTGTACTGGTTACCGGGACTCTTTTTATTCGCGTGCAGGTCATACGTACAAAAGGAGAGAACAAATGCACAGCACCGAGCACATCCGCAGTCGTGGCTGAGTCATTCGTCTTCCGGCCACTGTCGAGTGCGGATGTAGGATCATGATAGCGGCCTTTGCTAGCCGCTGAAACAAGACTGCAGATAAATAACAGGACTGCGAAATCATTTTGCCTACGTTGCCTATCGGTCGTGTTGTGTTAAACACCGTTTTTTTTTTTTGCGCGGCGACGTGCGAGTTAGGCTCTACAGGGTCAAGGATTTCCGAGACGCCCTCGCCAACGCTGTGCGCTCCCCGACGTTGTGGCGTTGTGGGCGTATCAGGTCAACCATGTTTGGGCGGTCACGCTCAACAGTATCGAAGCAACGAAGAAGCTGGCAGCGTTCAAGGAATTAGAAGTTAAAGGACGGCGATACATTATCATCGACCCTGCCGACCAGCACGTGAAACTACGGCTGCAGTGGATGCTGCGCAGTGTAGCCGACGGCGACATTCGGATGGCACTTGCGGCATTTGGGAACGTAACGGAGGTGACCCGGGAGTATTGGCGTGTGTCAGGCGTCAAGGAGAAGGGGTGTACAACAAGGACTGTTCTCCTGAAACTGAAACTCGGTATGTAGGTTGACGACCTGCCACACCAGTTACGCGTCGGCGGGGAGTTGGCCCTTGTTGTGGTGCATGGGCAGCCTATGCAGTGCCTACTGTGCCGTGGCACGCGTCGAGTTCGACGTGAATGCAAGGTACCCCGGTTCTCTAAATGCAGGCTTTACGGCCACGGCGACAGTCAGTGTGTTCGCACATACGCGTTGGCTACCGGTGCAGTATCGAGAGAAGATACGGCAGAGCTTCTGATGGATGTCGTCGAGGCGGAGGAGGCGGCAAACGGAGCTGAGGAAGTTGGCAAGGCTGCTGGGATGTCCGATATTTCTGGGCCTCCCAGCGGTAACATTAGTGAAAATGGCAACGAAATGAAGCAAGTTGAAGAGGAAGATTTACTTTCGAGTCAGGCGAACACGTCGACAAACGGGGAGAGTGTCCCGGCAACGAAGGAAGCAGAGCAAATGACCAGAGAGAAACATCAGGACCACAGCTGCACCCGTTCAGCGAGCGGCACCGCCTCAGCCAAGCGCCCTCATGCCCTGACTGGCAACGAAGGGGACCAGGCGGCAGTTTTCAGTGGTGCGGAGCCGCCAGCAAAAACTGCTCAGTCCCGACGGTCCTCCCTCAGACCGACACCCAACATTTTGGCGGACAAGCGTGTAGGCGGTAAGGGAGCCCCGCGGCAAGGTCAGGGGCCTGCACCAGATGGCTTCGGCGTTTTTCCATGTGATAGACGGGAGGGGTAAGCACCATGCTCTTGGCCTCTTCACTCTTTGCGAAAATGGCTTCTGTAACCCTGTTGAAAGTGGCCACACTCAATGTTAGGGGCTTGGCAGGGAAGAAAAAGCAAAGCCAAGTGTACCGGCTTTTAACGGAGCACGATATCGACCTACTGGCCATGCAGGAGACAAAAGTAGACGGAGGAAGAGACCGGGAGCATGACGCGACGTTTCACGTCTAGATTCTACGCTGTTGTAAGCCATGCGATAGGTAGTACATACATAGGCTGGTAGCGTCCTTTTGTGAAGAAGTTGCCAGGTTTTGTCATGCACGCTCATTTCTCGTGCCCTTCAGGTCGGTGTGTCGCTGTCGATTTTACATTGAGTAACACTGTGTGACATGTTGTCTCTGTGTATGCTCCAAATGTCACGGACAAAAGGGCCGCGTTTTATCAGTGTCGAACAGCGTCTTAGTTCTGAGAAACATCTCATTATCACGGGCGATTTCAACTGCGTCCTGAGTGTCTGCGACAAGACCAGTGCAGGGGTGTTCAGGGACGCAAGTACGAAGATACCGCCGCAAATCATATACATATGGAGCCTTGAGGATGTGGGGGAGTGTTTGCAAGGCGCGTGCGGTGTAAAGTACACACACACTTTCAGAGGACAAGCCATGTTCGGCTTGACCTGATTTATACATCGCTGGACGTGATTCCAAAATGCAACAGTTATCATGTAGTGCTGGTGTCTTTATCGGCCCACTGTTTAGTAGAATGTTGGATAGGATTGAAAAAACGGGGCAGTGCTTTTAGTTGGGATCTGTGGAAAATAAATAAGCTAATTAGGGACGATGACTTAAACCGTGGAGTAATGGAATAAATCAGCAAAATTGAGCCAAGTAAACTGAAAATATGGCAATGGTGGGAACTTTGCAAAGAACAGGATAAAATAAAAGCAGTTGAACTGTTTTGTGCCATTGCGTACGAAGAGAATCTAAACGGGCGCAATCTAAGGTGTATGCTTGCAAAACAGCCCGAAAAAAAATGTGAAGCGCTTGGTAAATGAATCAATGACATCAGGAAAATAAAACAAAAAATTCAACTAATACAAGAGGACCGTTATCGCGGAGCGTTGGTGCGGGTCAGAGCGGAAAATGTAGCTGCAGCGGAGACGCCGACGAAACGAGCGTTGGGGAATTGAAAAGACCCATGCTCGGCGAATTCACATTGACCGCATAGAATGGGGTGACATCTTATCAGAGGAAAACGAACATATACAGCGTGCGTTGTTGAGTACTATCAGGCACTCTTCGCAGTACACGATGCAGACACGAGCACGTTTAAGGCTAGGTTTCTTGGGGCACTGCCGAGGCTTAGCGACGAGCAGAAAGACGTGTTAGAGCTCGCAATAACTGAATGAGAGGTCGAAATGGCAATAGACAATTTAAATGCTGGGAAATCACCAGGACCAGACGGGTTAAGCACGGCGTTTTACAAAGCATTTAAGAGCAGAATCGCACCAGTGTTGATGACGGTCTTTAATGAAGCTTACGACGTAGATGAATTGCCTCCGTCTTATGGTAAATCACACACTGCCCTAACCCAAAAACTGATGAAGCTGACAAGTTATCAACACGTAACAGGGTACAGGCCAATTGCACTCACAAACGTGGATTACAAAATTTACATGAAGGTGTTGGCGCAAAGGTTACAGTGTGTATCCAGGGAATTGTTGGCCCCCATCAAGCGTGTGGGATAAAGGGCCGGTCTTTTCTTACTAATATACACAAGGCAAGATGTGTGCTCGAGTGCTGTGACCTTACAATACTCACGTTGTCATCTTGCAGCTTGACCTCGAAAAGGCGTTCAACTGTGTCGCTCATAAAATTTTGCTTTGCATTCTGGATTACGTGAATGTTGGTTCTGTTAAATGGGAAGGAGTCGCCTTGGCGTATCAGAATTTCACGACGAGATTGATTGTTAACCAGAATATGGGGGCCCCCATTTTCGTGCAGCGTTCGGTACGCCAAGGCTGCCTCCTCAGCCCTCTGTTTGCCATTTACATCGAGACGTTGTGTTTAAACATCATTGGAAATGAGAGAATTCCTAGTTTTCGGCTGCAAGCTGCAGAGGTCAAGCTGCTGGCATATTCAGAGGATTTGGCGGTTTTTTCCGTTAATCTAGAAAGTGTAACTGAGGCCGGTGAATGCGTCGCAGAATTTTGCAAAACCTCAGGCAGCAGAGTTAACTGGTCTAAGTCAGTGGGGCTCTGGCACGGAGCATGGCAAACGACGCCTGACCACATTGCAAACGTACCCTGGGTGAAGACTCCAACGAAGTACCGGGGAGTACCGCTAGGAAGCTATCGCGATAGCGAGACATATTGGAGAGCGCAGACCCAGGATGCGCGTGAGAATGCGGATAGATGGAAAGGAACAGGCTTATGAATTTTCGCTAAAGCCACCGTGTGCAACCTTTTCTTTATCAGTGCGTGGTATGTGATGCAAGTGTTGCATTGTGGAAGAATGAACAAACAGAAGCTACATCGAATTTGGGCTGCGCAATGGGAAAGGTGCAGCCAGGCGAAATTATTTAGAAGAGTTAAAGAAGGTGGAGTGGGCCTGGGACACCTTTTCTTGCGCAGATTGTTAATAGATTTAGGATTCTGCGGGATGTCAGTGATCTGTGTTTGCGCACCGTGTGCCAAGTAAGGCTCGAGCGCGCGCTGCCTGCCTTTGTTGTGGCAACCGAAACCCTATCGGGCGCAATTTTTGGGTACTTCAGAGAAGTTGTCGCTAGTGTGGGATTCCTCTCAACGAGGTTTCCCAACGAATATTTATCTGCAGTGGACAAGAAAAAGTTGTATAAGGATTTATGTGAAGTTGTTCTGCCGGAACCTATGTACAGAGCCTTGTTAAGAAGAAGAGCGCTGCGAATGGCAGCATCTCTTGATCGAGCTCCTGTTTTTTTTTTGAAATACTTTGTGCTTCTGTAGCCTTCAAGGCAACCTCGCCGTCCCAGGCGATGGCGGATGACCCGCCGCCTCTGCTGCCTTCTGTGGCTAGCAGTGTGAACTGCACAGATCAGCCTGGATGCAGTATGGATCTCCCCTCAGAGCTCCCGGGATCGTCCAGTTTCTCTGACTCGGATGACATGGAGTTCGACGGAGGCTACACCGAGATTGTGAGTCGGCGCCTGAAGAGGAAGCTTTCCAAAACCCCGACTGAGTGTGGGCCCAGTGTGTGTACGAAGCGGGCTCACAAGTCCATTGTGCCAGCGAAGATGCCTCACCAATCCAGTGTGAGCAAGAAAACAACCAACGAGGCCAATGTAAGTGAGCAATCTCTCACTTACACAATTTCATACATGCCTGTTGAGGAAGAGAATCTCAACTCCATCAACAGGCAGACTTTGACTCTTCTTCTTGAACGACTGGTTCCGGGCCAAGTCAAAGAAGTTCGTATTAACGCAAGAAGGAATATCCTCTCTGTTGATGTCTCTAGCCGGGCAACCCTGGATAAGTTGAAGACCGTGTCTGTCCTTGGCAACATACGAGTCCGCTCGTTCTTCGCTCATGGACTTAACACTACTGCTGGTGTGATTTCTGACGTGGACATAGAGATCCAGGATATGGACTTGGTGCAACTGCTATCAAGTTCTGTTCGCATAACTGACATCCATCGTTTCGGCAAATCACGGTGTGTCAAGCTAGTGTTTGAGGGTACTACTTTACCATCGCATGTGAAAGTGGGTTTTGTGAGGCACCCAGTGCGTCCTTATGTGCCCCGACCGGTGCAGTGCCGAAAATGCCAGAAGATTGGACATGTAAGTGCTGCGTGTACGAGCACGAAAACATGTCCGCGTTGTGGTGGCGTGCACGATGGACCTACATGTACGATTGAGTCTCCAGTTTGTGCCAACTGCAAAGGTCCTCATGAGGCAACATCTAGGGAATGTCCGAAGGTGAAAACAGAGATGATCTTGAAGAAAATGGTGAGAGACCATTCTACTCACCGAGAAGCAGCAATCGCAGTACGTCGCTCCAGGAGGAGGACACGAAGTCGGCAGAAGAAATTGAGCTCAGTAAATGACGTGTCACCACATCAGGAGGACCGAGACCGCTCTGCCGCGCAAAAGCCACTGCCTCCAGCTCCGCAAGAGCCAAGACTGACAACCCCCCAGGAGGACCCCGCAGAGTGGCCACTTCTACCATCGCGTACTGTAAGCTCTGTGACACGTCCGCCTGTGCGTCCGCCGGCTGTGTCGACAACAGATGATCAAATCAGGGCGATGCTGAAACAGCTGATAGGCACCTTACGGCTGATAATTGCTGGAGTGGACACGCCAATTGCTAAGGCTGCTGTCCAAATTTTAGACGCTATTGAACCGGTGCTTGCCACCCTTTAATAGCAGTCAAAATTATGGCTCTACCGTCGTCAGCACCCACACTGCAGGAGAGAATCTCTCGATCGGCAGTATTACAATGGAATGCTCGAGGTCTGCGAGGCCGCCTAGCAGATCTCAGGCAGAGGATCTTCAAATACCGAATTCTGGTGCTTGTAATATGTGAGCCTAATATCACATCTCCTTTTCGACTGTCCGGTTATGAAAGTTTCCTCTCTGAAGCGGCTGGGCATTTGAGCAAGGTACTACTATGCGTCCGTCGTGACCTCACTTACGTTCGGCATCAAATTCCTGGGGGCAGTAGCAACGAGTATGTAGCAATCACTGTGACTTTGAATGGGCGCACAATCTCTATTATAGGTGGCTACATACCACCAAGGGGTCGATTTGATGCCCTACGACTACAATCGCTACTTGACAGCGTTTCGGAACCCCATATAATAGTAAGAGATTTCAATGCGCATCACCACGGCTGGGGAAGCGCCGTTACGAACGTTCGAGGACGGGATATCGCCACGTTCATGAACAATGCAGGTCTCGTTTTGCTCAATGATGGCACGCCGACATTTCTACGCGGGACTACCTACAGCAGCTGCCTGGACCTTGCATTTGTATCCAGGCGCCTGTCATCGTTCGCGACGTGGTGTGCTGATATTGAAAGTTATGGAAGTGACCACATACCGACGTATGTGCAGCTACGGTGGTTTCACCGTCTTCCAAATGCCAAAATACGTTGCACCGACTGGCGTGCTTTCCGCATTGTTCTAGAAAAAACCTGTGGGAACCTCGCTGATCCAACAGATGTGGAACAGCGTATTATTTCGGCCATGCACGATGCAACACGCAATATCTCAGCGCCAAATTCCACAGCACCAGTGGATGTGATCTACGCGCAGCTTCGGGCGATTCGTCGGCGCGCAGAAAGAAAATACCGGAGGACAAAGGATGTCTCGGATCTCCGGGCCTCTCGACGTGCCCAGAAGCAAATACAGCGCTATTTGGAGAACCTAGGCAAACAACGGTGGCGGTCATTTTGCAGCAGATTGGATCCCCGCAAACCACTCTCCACAATCTGGCACGTTGTTCGAGCACTGCCGACATTTCCCCAGCAGAAACACCCTTTCCGTGCATTGGCACTTCATGATAGACGGCAAGAACTAGAGGTGGCGGAGGATTTCTGCTCGAGAATTGCCGGAAGCGCTTCTTTACCTCGGCAGCATCGATGTGCTCCCCCCACGATGGACGATCGACTGGACATCCCCTTCACAATTCAAGAACTGAAAGCAGCTCTTTCTGCTTGCACGCATCCTTCATCCCCAGGACCTGATGGAATAACATACAATGCGCTTCGTCATCTAGGCCCACATGTAATGGAAGCCCTCTTAACATTGTTCAACCACTCTTGGGCCTCTGCCACTGTACCACAGCAGTGGAAAAGAAGCCGCATTGTGGCCTTGCTCAAACCAGGGAAATCGCCACTCACATTAACATCCTACAGACCAGTAGCTCTGGCAAGTTGTATTGGCAAGACGATGGAGCGTATGGTGCTAACCCGTCTAGAATGGTTCCTTGAAAAACATGGGCTATACCCTTCCACAATGACGGGTTTCCGCAAAGGCCGGTCTGCCATCGACAGTGTAATTGATCTCGTGTCAACGGTAGAACATGAAAAACGCCGTCACAGGTTGACTGCTGCTCTTTTCCTCGACATAAAGGGCGCATTCGATAATGTTCAGCATGATGCAGTACTAAATGCACTCGAAGAATGTGGTATAGGCGGACGTCTACACAATTGGATTGCAAGCTATTTGACAAACCGGACAGTCTACATGGAGACTCTTGAAGGTGACACAGCAGATCATCATGTTGCTTGTGGTGTTCCTCAGGGAGGAGTGCTCAGTCCAATGTTGTTCAATCTCGTGCTTATTGGCCTTTTCAAACAACTACCGAAGACTGTTTCAATATCCGCCTACGCAGACGATATTTGCATCTGGACATCAAGTGTCACGCGTCCCCAAGTGCAAGCAAGATTGCAGCGTTCGGTGTCCATTACGTCTGCGTACTTGCGCCGTCAGGGGCTTGAACTTTCGCCAACTAAAAGCGTAACATTGGCTTTCACACGCAAGATAATGGCGTGGTATCCGGTCACAATCGACGGGCAAATTGTTCCATACGTAACACATCACAAATTCTTAGGTGTTACGATAGACCGTGACCTGTCCTGGACGAAGCACATTTCTGTGCTCAAGAAAAAGCTCGACAGCTTTGCAAGCATTGTGCGGTGTATGGCAGGAAAATGTTGGGGTCCCTCTGAGCGATCTTTACTACACGTGTACCAGGCGCTGGTAGTCGGCCTTCTCAGATACAGTGCACCCGTTCTCTCGGGGGTCAGACTATCAGGCCTGCGTGTGCTTGAAAGCGCGCAGGCTCGTGCTTTAAGAGTATGCTTGGGTTTGCCATGTAAAACTTCTACATGGGGCACATTTTATGAGGCCCGCGCCTGCCCAGCACGAATTTATTTTCAACAGGAGCCACTTCGTGTGCATTTGCGGCATCTGACCAGGCATCGTCATCACCCCCTGACTAACATTAGTGCGGTGCGTCCAGATGCAGCCTTTTCCAGAGCCCTTTGGATGCAGCGCAATGCGCTGCCTTCGAACTACGCGCCACACCAGATTGCGGAGGTGCCACTTTGGGCAGTACCAAAACCATCTATACGGACAACAATCCCAGGGATAACAAAGAAAACGCACATTCCAACAGTCGGACTGAAACAGCTGGCGCTGTCATACATTACATCTATGTATACTAACACCCAGCATGTTTTCGTGGACGGATCCGTTACGACCACTTCTTCAGCTGCAGCGGTGATAGTGCCAGGAAATGCCTCATGTCACCGTTTCAGGCTCATGCACAAAACGTCCTCTACGGCAACCGAATTGGCAGCCATACGAGAAGCCGTCCTTTATATTGGTCACCAGCCAGCGCAGCAATGGACTATATTCTGCGACTCGAGATCGGCATTACAGGTCGTACAAACTTATCTAAAACCAAGAGCATGCGAGCAGCTGGTTCAACAGATTGTGCTTTTGTTAGCCGAGGCTTTCCACCGCGGCCATATCATAAAGTTTCAATGGATACCGAGCCATTGCGGCATAGCGGGAAACGAGCGTGCTGACGCCGAGGCTCGGATGGCACATAGTGATGGTGCTTTCATTGAGGTAGCCTTTTCAAGATCAGACATTGGAGCCTTGTTGGCGCATTTAATGCAGGCGGCAATGCAGTCGCACTGGCATGATCCGAGTCATCAACAGGACCGCGTGTGTAAGCTTGACGCTGGCTCACGATTACATTTCCCATCTGTGGTGGTGCGACGTCATGGGACTTTACTCCACCGGCTACGGCTTGGCGTTGCCTACACCAAACACTATCTTCACAAGATCGGCATCGAAAGTAACCCAAATTGCGCACAGTGCAACACACCAGAGACTATTGGACACCTTCTTTGCGCGTGCCCGAAGTATACTTCTGAAAGAACAACATTGGAGGCGGCCGTGAAAAACCTGGACTCTCGCCCTCTCTCTGAGGAAACTCTTCTGGGCGCAAGGACGAGACGTTCTGATTGGTGGCGTGTGACAAAAGCCCTGCTCAACTTTTTGTGTGAAACAGGCCTGGATACTCGTTTGTGACCGCCTGTGCACAACCTACATGGTTAATGACATGTGTCGGTGTTGTGTTGAAGACACCAGTTTTGAGTTTTATGTGTGTCCAGTAACCGCGATGCGAGCGCCAGCCAGTGTTGTGTGTGTGTGTGTGTGCGTGTGCATAGACATCACCCGTGAAACTCATTGTATTATGCCATCATCAGCCTTCATTCACACTTTCCTTTTCCTCCTCTTCCCTTTCCCCTGTGTGGAGTAGCAGGCCAGGGCCCTGTTACCACCGGCCGACCTCTCCGCCTTTCTTTCATTAAAATTCCCTTTCTTCTTCTTGTACAGTGGATGCCCTGGAAGGAATGTGTTAAAGAGGGTAAAGAGAATGCACGTCGAGCCAGTGGTTAAAACTTTCGTTTTCAAGATGCACACTGGAACGTTATCAGTCGAAGTGTTTTTACAGGATAAGGGCTTATTTGTTCCGTGGGGTCCTAACTGCCTAATCTGCAAGCAACCAGAAACGATAGATCACGTTTTTCTGCATTGCTGGGAAGGGTTTTACTTTTGGGACGTACTGCAAAGGGCGATAAAGAAACAATTTCGACTTCACCCCTAAGGAATACGGTATCTGTCCATTGATAACGAAGATGGAGTTCCATTTGATTTAATAATGTTAATGGGCCTCCACAGTACTTGATGCTCGCGAATGGCAGGATATTACTGTGATCCCGACTCACGGCCAGCACGAATTTATTTTCGTGCAACTGCGCATCGGTTTGTTGAGAGGGTCAAAGCTGATGGCGATGTTTCCGAGCGGTTGTCAAGGGTGGAGCCTTTGATGGCCCTAAAGGAGTTTTAATGTGACGAAGCCGACCCTTGGCAGGCTGACTATATAAATAGCATGTGTTCATTGTGTCCTGTAATTTTGTTCCAGTTGTTCTTGTGCAGTGCCAAAGCCAGGCAATAAAGAAAAAATGCAGTCGTGGCCGAGTGGTTAAGGCGATGGACTCTAAATGCATTGCGGTCTCTCCACACAGGTTCGAATTCTGTCGGCTGCGTATGCTAGCTGCCGGGCTCACTTTTTTTTATTAGCATACAGGTCACGGATCCAAAAGGAGAAAACAAATGCACAGCTCCGAGCACGTCCGCAGTCGTGGCCGAGTGGATTCGACTTCCGGCCACCGAGCGTGACGGACGTGAGATGACGGGCTCCGTTGGAGCAGCTACAGCGGCCATGTCTGGCCGCGGAAACAGGTCTTCTGAACAAGAAAGTACGTATCAGGTTGTTTTACCAGGGCTGCCTACAAGGCGTTTTGTCGAGAAAACTTTTTTTTTTCCACGGCGACCTCAGGGCCCGCCCATTCAGGGTTGAAGATTTCCGCGACGCGCTCGCTCCGCTTTCGCTCATGTCTGAAGTTATCGCCCTGGGGGCGTATCGCATGAACCATGTGTAGGTCGTGACCTTTAAGGACGCCGACGCTGTGAAGAAAATCGTCAGTGAGGGTGACCTGCGAGTGAAAAACGCCGGTGACTTGTCATTGATCCTGCCAATCGAGATGTCCGGATGAAGCTTCACTGGCTCCTTCACGGTGTACCGGGCGACGATGTGCGGCTCACCTTCGCAGCATTCGGGAAGGTGACCGACATTTCAAGGGAGCGGTGGCGAGCACTGGGCGTCTCCGACAAGAGCTCAACAACGAGGCTTGTGACCCTTAAGTTGAATGCCAATGTCCAGCTGGATGACCTTCCGCACCAAGTTAGCGGCAGCGGCGAGTTGGCTCTTGTGGTTGCGCCTGGCAGGGCTCTGCTTTGCCTGCGCTGCCGCGGCACAGGTCATATTCGGCGTGAGTGTCGCATTCCTCGCTGCGGAACCTGCCGACAGTTCGGACACGAAGAAAGCCAGTGTCCTCGCACTTATGCCAGTGTAACTGGCCCAGGGAATGGTGACAGGTCATAGAGCTATACATGCATGAGGCGGAAGCAGAAAAGGCCTCGCAGGCAGGAAAACCCGCTGCGATACTCACGAAACCCACCCTTGATATTCAGGTAGCGGCAGAGCCCTGCGCCAGCGAAAGCACAACTCCAAGTGTGAAGAAAGATGCTGGGCAAGAAGAGAGTGCGGCGCCTAAAGATGTTTCGAAGGAGCTCCCGACGGGCGACTCGAACTCCGTGTCTACCGAGATGGACTCAATGGACATTTCTCGGTGATAAGCTGGCGTTGGTGCCTGCCTGGCAGGAAAGCGCTCGCGCGAGGAAAAAAAACGCCGACGGCGAGCAGCCCGACGCCAGTGCCAGCGAGGAACCACCGTCGAAAACAGCCGGTATGAGGCGACCCACCATTATACCTCGTCCGAACCTCCCGAGTGAGCCGAGGCAGGCGGGAAAACCGCCTCCCTTGCAGTGCGGTTCCACTTTCCGGGTTGTGGAGGGGGGAGGGGGGAGGCGGCGGCTACGAGAGCAAGACGACGGTGATGACAGTGTGTGTGCTTGTTGCCCTGAGACATGCCGACAGCTGCTTGACTTTCAAGGCACCTGCGGATGGCTGGATGAAAGAGCACTACATAGACACTTCAGGCGCTGTGAGTTCCGAGGCACCTTTCGCCCCTTAAAAACTGCATTCTACAAAGCATTCAACGATGCATTCTACAAAACATTTAGGCTCCCAGTCGCCCTCATTCTGCTCAGAGTGCTAGTCGAAGCGTATGAGTTCCTCTGTCATTTACCAGCTCGCACATCGTTTTAATTCTAAAGTCTGAGGTTCCAGAAAAACGCTTGTTGGTGGGGTCTTATCGCCCGCTAAGCCTCACCAACGTGGATTACAAAATATTCATGAAAGTACTGGCCAAAAGGCTACAAAGTGTGATAGCAAATCTAGTTGGGCCACACCAGACGTGCGGCACTAAAGGCCGTAGCATCGCAACAAACGTACACGTTGTACGGACAGTTTTTGAATGCTATGACATGATTGGTGCCCATGTGGCAATGATGCAAACTGGACCTCGCCAAAGCCTTCGATCGGGTTTCGCATGACGCCCTGTTTCTGTTATTGGAACACTCAAACGTTGGCCGCGTCATTTTGGAGGGCGTTAGAATGGCGTATGCGAACTGCACGACGAGAATTATTGTTAATGGGGAGCTCACTGATAGCATTTGCCTGAGATCGTCAGTAAGACAAGGCTGCCCTCTGTCATCCTTATTGTTTGCAGCCTATCTCGAGCCTCTCTGTTTGGCGATCATAAATAACGACCGTATAAGTGGTTTTAGGCTGCATTCAGCGCATGTGAAATTACTGGCGTACGCAGATGACACTGCGGTGATTTGTTCAAACCGAGAAAGTGTTCAAGAAGCTACCACTGTTGCGGAAAAATTCTGTCAATAGACAGGCTGCAAAGGGGAAAGAGTGCAGGATTTTGGCACGGCGAATGGGACGTCACACCTCAGCACTTTTCTCGTTTGCATTGGTCGAACTTGCCGACTAAGTATCTGGGTGTGCCACTTAATTTCCACCGTGATCCCACCCATTACTGGGGCGACGAAGCAGAGAGGGCGAGAGAGAAGACAAATGGATGGCAAGGTAAGCCACTGTCAATGTTTTCGCGTGCTTTTGTGTGTAATGTATTCCTTGTTGCCAAGATATGGTATGTTATAAATGTGCTTTCGGCTGCTCGGGTTAGCATCCAGAAAATGAATCGCGTCTTTGCAGTTTTCATGTGTTCATCAACGTGAGAAAAATGTCGCAGAACCAATTTGTTTCTTCCTGTAAAGGCTGGTGGGTTGGGGCTTGTGCATTTATTTTTGCGACAGGTTGTTTCACGCTATTTTTTCTTCGCGACCAGGGAGACGCCTTCTTGCGGACTGTCATCCAGGCACGACTGCGAAACATGCTCCCTCAGATTTTAGTGTCCTCCATTGAGAATATGGGTGGCGCAAATACAGGTTACATGCGCGAAGTTGTCCTGTCGTACAGAATGTTGCACGCGCGTTTTTCAATGGATTGCTTGAGCAATGTGTGTAAACGGAAACTCTATAAGGATCTTGTGGATGTGATGATTTCATTGAAAATGTACCGTTAACCGCACCGTGGAGGCCCTGGACAAGACTTCTTAAAACGTGTGAAAAGGATGCCAGTCAGACCCTCAGTTAAAACTTTCTTTTTTAAACTACATTCCAACACACTACCAGTTAAAACTTGGTTGCATGAAAAAGGTACTTTCGTTCCTTGGACAACAAACTGCCTTCTTTGCAAGAAGCCTGAAACAATAGAGCGCGTCTTTCTGGACTGTTAGAACCCAGTCTTTCATCGGGACGTCCTCCAAAGAACACTGAAAAAACTTCCTTTAGACCCCTATGGGATACGGTTTCTACCAGTTGAGGGCATCGCTTTGGATTTAATCAAGCTCCTGGGCTTCCGCAGCCTGTAGAAAACGAGGATGCAAGTTCGACATGCAGATCTCAATACACGTCCTGTGCGCGAAAACTTCATTGAAAGTGTGGTGCACCTTAGAGAAGCATACAGGGCACTACCCGATCCACCTGAGTGGATTACCTCTCTAGACGAACTTGTGTGTTTGAAGAGATTTTAAGCCTTTCGTGATGGCCAACGTGTCGCTGTCGCAGTTTTAACACTGATGTGAAAATTGTTTCGTTTCTATGTAAAATTAGGCAATAAAGAAAAAAAAAGCAGTCGTGGCCCAGTGGTTAAGGCGGAGGACACGAAATCAATTGGCGTCTCCCCGCACAGGTTCGAATCCTGTCGGCTGCGTGTACTAGCTGCCGGGCTCACTTTTCTTATTAGCATACAGGTCACAGGTGCAAAAGGAGAAAACAAATGCATAGCTCCGAGCACATCCGCAGTCGTGGTCGAGTGGTTAAGGCGACGGATTCTAAATCAATAGGTTCCTTCCCGCACATGTTCGAATCCTGTAGGCTGCGCATATTAGCTGCCGGACTCACTTTTTTATTCGCATACAGGTTATAGGTACAAAAAGAGAGGAGAAATGCACAGCTCCGAGCACATCAGCTGGCGTGGTCGAACTCATTAAAACGTTTCAAGTTTGCGAGTTCATCCATTACACCAATCCATTCTGTGGGATTATTTTGGGATTTGAGTGCATCCATGACATATAAAATGCTCTCAATTAAGTACTTCCTCGCAGGGTGAATATCAAAGTCTGCATTCCGGACTGCCATATGTACTTTCCACAGACTGTGCAGGCGCAGTAGCATTATTATAACTACGGGTATTCTACCAAGATTTCTGACAGGTAGAAAACGCTCCACCAAATCTGGGAGGACGTATTTTAACATTTCATGTACAGTAACCGTCAGCAGACTCACTCGGCTTCTCGAACGCGGCGAGAGGCGCACCCACCAAGGAAAAGGACACCAACGAGGACCACCACAAGACGAGCGGCGCCCGCACAGCTAGCGTCACGCCCTCCGTCACCACCCCGGCGAAGTGCCCCCACGACCAGACCAGCCCCGAAGGGGACAAGGTGGTAGCCACCGGCGTCGAGGAACCCCCTGCAAAGACGGCTCAAGCCCGGCGTCCGAAGTTCCGGCCGCGCCCAAACTTTTCGGCTGACTAACGGGCCGCCGATAAGGTACCCCAGGCCGATGTTCTTCCGCCGGATGATACCGGCGGCAACAGTGGTGTCTAGCCGCGCGCTGTACGTGGGAGGCAAGCACCATGCTGTTGGGTCCTTCCTCTTGTGTAAAAATGGCTTCCGCCTCCACCTTTAAAGTCGCTACACTAAATGGCAGGGGTCTGGCGACTAGGAAAAAAGAAGGTCGGGTGCACCGACTTATTACGCAGCGCGAGATAGATGTATTGGCCGTGCAGGAGACGAAAGTGGACGGCAACGAAGGAACCGACAGCATGGTGCGACGCTTCACGACAAGATTTTTTGCTGTCGTTAGTCATGCAGTGTGGACATCGGCTGGTTGCGTGCTCTTTGTAACGAAGATGCCGGGGCTAGAGGTGCAGGCTTATTTTTCGTGCGTGTCTGACCGGTGTATTGTCCTCGATTTTTCTCTGAACAGCATTGAGTGACGCATTGTTACTGTGTACGCGCGAATGTGGTTGAGGAAAGAGCTGCTTTTTTCCAAAGCCTCCAAGAGCGCGTTTGCAAAGAGATTCTGGATGATGTCAGGACGGCGCGAAAAGAACAATGACGAAAGAGGCACAAGAACACAACAGGACAGGCGCCAACTTGCAACTGAGGTTTATTAGCCCAAACCCTTACATTTTATGAAGCACCCGAGCCGTATCGCAGAAGCCTATCACACAAGAATAAGATATTGCAAACATCAGAATTCAGGAAATAGGTGCTCCTTCTAACAGACCGGAAGATAAATTCATGCATTCAGCACTACACTCCTGATAAAAGCAAACTTTTTTTGGACTGAGTCCCAAGATTATCCGAGCGCAAAACCAACAGGAAAGCAATTCATCCTCACAAAAAAGACGCGCGCTTGGCCAAGGCAAACCGATCGCAATATCAAAATTCTTGCTTTAACACATCGTGCGATAATGAATGAATGACCAACAACAAACTCGGGAAAAAATGGTGGACAAGAAAACTTAAAAAAGCTTCGAGAAATCCTCTCAGCGTCAAAGTGCTAAAACAAGTGTCAAAACTTAAAACCTTCGAGAAATCCTCACAGCGTCAAAGAACTAAGAGTATTGGATTCTACAGAATTCTCGTTTCACTGTTCAAACACATCCAGGAACAACCAACTCTGCAGAGAAAACTTCAACACATTAAAACTAGCACCAACTATAGCCCAAACCAAAGTACTTCATGCACGGAGAGGCAGCTCATTGTCTTAGGCGACTTCAATTTTGTCCTTAATGCGCGCGATAAGTGAAGCATCAGGGGGTTTCGAGACAGGAGCACTGAAGTGTTGATGCCAATGATTGAGAACGGAAACCTCGAGGATGTGGCTGAATGTCTTGTGGGGACCTGCCCTGCAGCCCCCTGAGTTTGCTTTCCCGCGAGGCACCGTGCAGCGGCGGTTTCACCTCGAGGCTGAGCGCATTCCCTTGTGAGTTACCTTAACTGGCAAGAGAGGGCGCCAGCATTGCTGCGCGGAGACTGCCAAAGCCCGCGCGAGGGAGAGGGGGCAGGGGGGGCTTCGGCTGGGATCGTCGGCCTGAGCGGACGCGTCGCTCGTGGCTCCGCTCTTCGCCGGCGGGGCGAAGAAGCGACGGGGAGACAGGCTCCCGTACTCGTCCTGTCCGGCCTCGGAGTATATATCCCTTGCCCTAGCGCGGGCGAACATTCGCTCGGAACCTTGCTGGTGAGTCGGACGACCTTGATTCATTAGCGTACCTTGTTGCTAGCTGGCGTTATTGTTTCTGTAGCAATAAATGCCTGTTTGTGTCAGCCAATGTGTCGTTCCTTTGTTCCCCCAGAGCAAGGCCCGCCGTGGTCGGCGAGCACTCGGTAGCGTACGCGATCACGGGGTGGGGTCCGGGCGGCTTTGAACCGTGTCAGCCGCGATTGAGTGGGGAGTACGTATTTATCTCCCCAATTCAACCTCACATCTGGCAGCCCAATGTGGGGCCTGCTCTTGGAACATTGGACGACTGTCGGTTCGGTTCGAGGAACGCTCTTTGTCCGGACTTGACAAGTGCTAGGCCTAGAGTGAATTTTGATCGCTAGGACCTGCGGCATGCTTTCTTGAGTGCGAGGTGTATTGCGCTGCAGCATGTTTGAACTTTTCGACATACTCAGCACATTTTTTTTTTCCTTGAGATTCTTCGCGAGAATCACTTGGTCCGCATCGAGGGTGCGCCAGGCCTAGCGCCCGCGGAGTCGCCGAGCCCGAAGCGAGTGAGTACGGAAGCCGCGTGGGTGGTCAGAGTTTCTGTATATATTTTCTCTACTGTCTCTTTTTCGACTCTGGGAGTCGCGGCTCCGGGAGCCGGGTGGCCTGGGGCCACGGGTGCCGCTACGAGCTCGCTGGTATTGCAGCTCGGCACCGGGCACTCCGACACCGCCCGATACGATGGGCGCCGACCGCTCAGAAGCTGCTTTGTGCAGTGAGCAGGGTAGGACCAGCCCACAAAGCTGACGTCTCCTCGCGGCTGCGCGCACATAACCCGTTTCGGGTCTTTGTTGCGGTCACAGTCGTTGTCGGAGTGGTAGTTAGGCCTGAGGCTTTCGGGGCTGCCTGCACCACGTTAAAAAAGACGCAACCACCGGACCGTGTCGTTGAGAGGGGGGAGCACTGTGCTGCCCGCCCGGTTTTTTTTTGGTAACCTCGTACGAACTGAGCAGTCTCGTTCAACTCAAGAAAGGGCTTTGTTCACTCGAACTTTGCGTTTGCACAGCCTCCGACACGTTTTGCTAGCGAGTTAGGCATTGTGCCACGAAGCCCTTGCGGATGCCGTTTCCCCTCCCGTGACCTAAGTTAAAGGCACGCCGAGAGCGTTTCGGCAATTTTGCAGATTCGGTGGAGCCACCCAGGCTTGCTGTCCGGTGCACATCGTCTCGCTGCCACCTGCTGCGACGGAGCGGCCTGTATCCTGTTCGCCGCATCCATCCGGGGCAGCTGTGGCGAGACCAGTCAGCAGTCACCTCCGGCTGCTGCTGCCCTGGCGACTACTGCAGGATCCTGGCCTGCAGTTTTCCTACCGGCCTTCGATTCGCGGGCCTGCGGACACGGTAGTCCGCGGGCCATGAGAGTCGTCCCAGCGGAGACCTTCACGCCGCCTTCGGAATACCGCGGAAGTCTGCGTGGACGCTGTCGGCGTGACCTCCGCTGCAAGACGTGCCTCAAGGACATGAAGACCAGGAGACTCCTCCGTAGCATGTACTTTCAGGCGCGTGGGTCTATTTAAGGTTGGGGGGATGTGGGGACCTGCCCTGCAGCCCCCTGAGTTTGCTTTCCCGCGAGGCACCGTGCAGCGGCGGTTTCACCTCGAGGCTGAGCGCATTCCCTTGTGAGTTACATTAACTGGCAAGAGAGGGCGCCAGCATTGTTGCGCGGAGACTGCCAAAGCCGGCACGCGGCAGAGGGGGCAAGGGCGGCTTCGGCTGGGATCGTCGGCCTGAGCGGACGCGTCGCTCGCGGCTCCGCTGTTCGCCGGCGGGGCGAGGAAGCGACGGGGAGACAGGCTCCCGTACTCGTCCTGTCCGGCCTCGGAGTATATATCCCTTGCCCTAGCGCGGGCGAACATTCGCTCGGAACCTTGCTGGTGAGTCGGACGACCTTGATTCATTAGCGTACCTTGTTGCTAGCTGGCGTTATTGTTTCTGTAGCAAGAAATGCCTGTTTGTGTCAGCCAATGTGCCGTTCCTTTGTTCCCTCAGAGCAAGGCCCGCCGTGGTCGGCGAGCGCTCGGTAGCGTACGCGATCACGGGGTGGGGTCCGGGCGGCTTTGAACCGTGTCAGCTGCGATTGAGTGGGGAGAGCGTATTTATCTCCCCGTTAAAACCCCCACAGTCTTGAGGGTGCGCGGGCAGTGAAGTTCACTCATTTTCAGGGCTCAAGCCATGCACGGCTGGACCGCATTTACCCATCAGTTGACCTTGCCCCTGAATTCAATCATTATGAAGTTGTGGGAGTTTCTTTAATTCACAGACCACTGTTTAGTTGAGTGCTGCCTAGGAAGTGTGAAGCGAAGCAAGGCATTTTCTTGGGAAATGTGGAAGCTAAACTACACGCTTCTTCACGACGATGACTTTTGTACTAGAAAAAACGAACGCGGCAGAGGCATATTCGGATTTTTATCAAAACGTTTGCACGTATATACTCAAAGCACTTTCCCTTTAAAGCTGGTAAACCATCGGAGAAAAAAAAACCGTGGCTGACGAGATATCACGCGCAAATGATAAAGCATAAAAACACTCTATATCATGCTTTTTTGCGCACGCGCACTGCAGAATCACTCCAAAATTTCAAGAAGTTCAGAAATAAATTCAGTGCTGACCTAAGGCTGGCTAAGTTCGCGTATTATCACCAGCTATTCTCTAATGTTTCAAGCAAACACTGTAACGTTGCCTAGAATGTCATAAAGTCTTGGGCCGAAGTGGTTCACACTCAAACTCTGATAGCATCGTTGTTGACGTGCAAGAATACACTGGTCAGTCGCTCGCTGATTACTTTAACCAACACTTCATCAGTATAGGTCACACGATACCCCCCGCGACACAGAAATAGGATATAGCCTTCAACTCAAATGACAGCTTTTTCCTCCAAACAACTGACTTAACGAAAGTGTACACAGCATTCAGTCAGCTAAATAACTCTGCTGCTTTAGACTGCGACAACTTACAAATCAAACCCATAAAATATGTTTTAGATTTGCTTCTGCCTGTACTTGTGCATATTTTTATTTTAATTCTTGAAACTGAAATTTTTCTCGATGAAATGAAGCGATCCAGAGTTTGTCATATACAAAGGTGGTGAGAGAAACACCCCTACTAATTACAGATCAATAAGTATTTTTTCGTTTTTTTCGAAAGGAGCAGAAAAAATTATGTTCGCTCGTTTTTTTGAAGTATTTTACAGTCAGAAATATTTTCTACAAAGAAATACATGGCTTTAGAGCTGGAAGATGTACCGAAACTGCGCTACTGACAATTAAGGAATTTGTTCTGGAAAATATTGAGAAAAATTACTTTACACTTGACCTCTTTGTAGATTTCACAAAAGCATTTGACTGCCTAAACCATAACATCCTCCTAACTAAACTGTCCCGGTATGGAATTCGCGGAACACCTCTTGAAATAATGAAGTCGTACTTAATGAACAGAACACAAATGGTATGTACGGGGAAACACCAATCAAGTTTTTTGCCAGTTAGTAAGGATGTACCACAAGGTAGCCTCTTGAGGACCTATCTTATTTAATATGTTGATTAAAGACATTGTCCTCATCAGTAGGTCAGCAAAATTTGTCATATACGCCGATGACTGTTCTATACTTATGGCTGGTCCGGATACAGACGTGTTAATTAGACAATGTCAAGACTTTCTTATGAATTTATCCTCCTGGTCGCAATCGAATGGACTGAAAATAAATCGGAGAAAAACTAAATTAATGGTATTCAGAGCAAAAATAATACCTTTCAATCAAATAATTTCATAACCTATGAAGCACAGAATATTTGTATCGTAGAATCAATTAAAATACTTGGAGTGACATTCAGCAGCATATTAAGCTGGGATTTGCATGTTGCTAATATATGTAAAAAAACCTCCGCTGTAGCTGGAGTCGTCTCGCGTTGTCGCACTTTCCTTCCAACACGTGTTAAGCTCCAAATATACCATGCCTTATTTGCTTCACATATCAACTATTGTAAACTTGTCTGGAGCACCACAACCAACACAAATAAACAAAAAAAAATTTACAATCCAAAAGGAAATTATACGATACATCGGGAATCATGAACGCTTAGCACATACCGGCCCGCTTTTCGCAACCTATAAGGTCATTCCTGTCTTTTCATTATACGATTTCAGAATTTTTGCGTACATACTTCTCTTTGTCTAATTCATTTCGTGACTTTTTAATTGTTGCCGCATCACTACAGCCCCACGAACCGGTCGTATCCACAAGGAACATAGAAAACTGGCACGTTCCCCGTTTCTGAACAATTTATAAGAACCAGTCATTGAAGCGTAACCTCCCCTCACTGTTAAACAAGTTTAAATTTAACGCTAAGCCCACAAGAAACGACTTGCGGGAACAAGTTCTAAATGCACTGTAAAAACCTAAATTTCAGTCCAGCTTTTGATCACATTGTGTTTCTTTATCAAATACTGATACAAATACCAATTACGTCGCCTACGATAGTTGGTTTTTGAACGTGTAATATGCTCACTTCTATACAGAGTCAATTTTTGTATTGTATACACAAGCCGTGTTTTCCTTGTATATAACATTGCATATAATATTGTTTTCTTGCCATATTGCAATCATGTATCTGCACAGCTTTACCTTGTTATGGTCACTTGGGCCTCGCAAGCTGCCCCGAGCAGCGTTTTGCCCAAGAGCTCCTACCATATATATATATATATATATATATATATATATATATATATATATATATATATATATATATATGTGTGTGTGTGTGTGTGTGTGTGTGTGTGTGTGTGTGTGTGTGTGTGTGTGTGTGTGTGTGTGTGTGTGTGTGTGTGTGTGTGTGTGTGTGTGTGTGTGTGTGTGTGTGTGTGTGTGTGTGTGTGTGTGTGTGTGTGTGTGTGTGTGGTGAAATAAATGAATTTGATTTGATTGGATACTACAGAGCAGTAAAGGAGGAAATAGGAAAAATAAACCCGTGCAAAAACTTGAAGATTTGGCAACAGCGGGAGCTAAGTAATGAATCTTTAAAAATCAAAGCAATAGAAAGGGCAACTCGTATTCGGTATAAAGAAAAAGCATCACTTTAAGCATCACTTTCTTGGTGCAATGCCACGGCTGGGCGAAGAAAGGAAAACGAAAATGGAACTAGCTATAACTCAAAGCGAACTAGAGCGCGCGGTCGATGAATTAAACCTCGGAAAATCACCAGGACCAGATGAATTCAGTGCGGCATTTTATAAAGAATTTAAGTATGAAGTTGCCCCGGTGCTGTGTACAATGTTTAATGAAGCATATAGAATAAACGTATTGCCTCCGTCTTTTGGGACTTCCCATACAGTACTCATACCTAAAATTGATGATATAGACAAAACTACAATTGGTTACCGCATATCGACCGATAGCACTCACTAATGTGTACTACAACATTTTTATTAAGGTATTGGTGCGATGACTGCACACAGTAATATCGGATATTGTTGGACCCCACTAGACTTGTGGAATAAAAGGGCGGTCGATTTTTTCCAACATTCACAAAGCGCGCAGTGTACTTGAAAGCTGCGATGACATTAATGAGCTAGTGGCCATGCTTCAGATTGATCTCGAAAAAGCATTTGATTGTGTTTCTCATGAAATCTTGTTTTCCGTTTTAGAAGATGTGAACGTCGGTTCAGTTATCAGTGAGGGTGTAGCCCTGGCGTATCGAAACTGCACGACAAGATTGAGAGTCTGGGGGCCCCCATTAGCGTGCAGCGTTCGGTGCGTCAGGGCTGCCCCATCAGCCCTCTTTTATTTTTTTATTTACACCGAAACGCTGTGTATTAAAATAATAGAAAACAATAGCATTAATGGCTTTAGGTTACAAGCAGCTGAAGTTAAGCTGCTGGCTTATGCAGATGACGTTGCAGTATTCACGGTTGATCAGGGGAGCATAAGCGAAGCTGTCGGGTGTGTACGCGAATTCAGCGAAGTCACCGGTAGCAGGATTAACTGGTCCAAGTGCCTTAGACTCTGGCATGAATGGTGGCCATCCCACTCAGTCCATTTCGCCAACGTACCATGGGCGACGACCCCGGGCAAAAATTTGGGCGTTCCGCTCGATGCTTATGGCGAAAGCGAGGAGTATTGGAAAGAGGAAACTAAAGAAGCACGTGACAGATGGAAAATAGAAAGGCACCGACCTCTCAATTTTCGCCAGAGCTACAGTCTGCAACCTTTTTTTTATTAGCAAGCTCTGGTATGTGATGCAGGTTTTGCATTGCTCTAGCGTGAACATTCAGAAGCTACACCGGATTTTTGCCGTCATCATATGGGCTTCCGAATGGAAATGTTGCAGCCGAAGGAACCTGTTCCAGCGGGTAAAAGACGGGTGGCTGGGGCTAGGGCACCTCTTTTTAAGGCAGCTGGTCAACCGTTTTTTTGTTTTTTCGCGACGTCACAGACCCGTTCTTGCGCACCGTGTGCCAAGTGAGGCTGCGGCTATTGCTGTCGGGGTCTTTTTTTTTGTTGTTGTTGTTTTATCCACAGAAGAGCTCTCAGGTGGAACTTTCGGTTAATACAAAAAGAATGTAGCAGTTTTAGGTTTGTTTCTCCACGTTTCTCCAGTGATTATTTTGTACAAAACTAGAAGGAAAAAGTTGTACCATGTTCTTTGCGATATTGTTTTCCCAGAGCCCATATACAGGGCCTTGTAAAGCGGGGGCCCGGGAGGTGATGTTTTAAAAGGGTAAAGAAAATGCAGGTGCCACCAGGAGTAAAGACCTTCTTCTTTAAGCTACACACCGGGACGCTATTAATAATAATTGTTTTTTTTGTGGGGGGGGGAAGAAAATGGCGCAGTATCTGTCTCATATATCGGCGGAGACCTGAACCGCGCCGTAGAGGGAGGGATAAAGGCGGGAGGGAAAGAAGAAAGGAAGGAAGAGGTGCCGTAGTGGAGGGCTCTGAAATAATTTCGACCACCTGGGGATCTTAAACGTTCACTGGCATCGCACAGCACACGGGCGCCTTAGCGTTTTTCCTCGCTACCAGTTAAAAAGTTTTTAGAGGAAAAGAATTTCTTTTTACCGTGTGGATCGAACTGTTTAATTTGTAAACAGCCCGAAACAATAGACCATGTTTTTTTCATTGCTGGGAAGGGGCTTCTTTTTGGGATGTATTACAAAGGACATTAAAGAGAGAGCTACCACTTGACGCTCGTGGAATTGGTTATTTAAGCACTGATAATGAGGATGGGGTACCATTTGATCTCATAAAGCTTTTTAGCCAGCACTGTATATGGCGCTCCAGAATGGCAGGCTATTATTGTGATAAAGACGCTCGACCTGCCCGAATTTATCTTCGGGAACGAATGGGCTGCTTTCTTGCCATCCAGAAGGCCGCTGTGGAGCCTAACGACAGGCTCTCAAGACTAGAGCCGCTCCGTATGCTACGTGAATTTTAATATGACGAGGCCAGGCTCTTCCTGGCTGACCACGACAGTGTCGGATATACATACATAGCGTTCTGGGTGTTTTTGGTTGAGTGTTTTTGGGTTAAATGTTATGGACCAAAGCCAGGCAATAAAAAAGAAAAAAAGCAGCCGCGGCCTAGTGGTTAAGGCGATGTCCTAGCTAGCGGGGCTCACTTTTTTATGCGCATACAGGTGGTAAGTGCAAAAGCAGAGAATAAACGCGCTTTTACGCAGACGTCAGCAGCCGTGGCCGAGTGGTTAAGGCGATGGACTTGAAAGCCGTTGGGGTCTCCCCGCACAGGTTCGAATCCTGTCGGCTGCGTGTCCTGGCTAGCGGGGCTCACTTTTTGATGCGCATACAGGTGGTAAGTGCAAACGCAGCGAATAAACGCACTTTTACGCAGACATCAGCAGCCGTGGCCGAGTGGTTAAGGCGATGAACTTGAAATCCATTGGGGTCTCCCCGCACAGGTTCGAATCCTGTAGGCTGCGTGTCCTGGCTAGCGGGGTTCACTTTTTGATGCGCATACAGGTGGTAAGTGCAAAAGCAGCGAATAAACGCACTTTTACGCAGACATCAGCAGCCGTGGCCGAGGGGTTAAGGCGATGAACTTGAAATCCATTGGGGTCTCCCCGCACAGGTTCGAATCCTGTAGGCTGCGTGTCCTGGCTAGCGGGGTTCACTTTTTGATGCGCACACAGGTGGTAAGTGCAAAAGCAGCGAATAAACGCACTTTTACGCAGACATCAGCAGCCGTGGCCGAGTGGGATTCTGCTTCCGGCCGCGCTAGCGAACGGACGCGTTATCATGAGCTCCGTCGGAGCGGCGTCAGCGGCCCAGCCGGGCCGCGGAAACAGGTCTTTTGGTGCTTTTTCTTCAACAGGTGCTGAATACCAGGTAGTTCTACCGAGTTTGCCTACAGGGCGTTTCGTTGCCAACACAGTTTTTTTGCACTGTGATATCAGGGCACGCCCATACCGGGTGGAAGATTTCCGCGATGTTCTGGCTGAGTTATCGCTCCTGCCGGAAGTAATCGCCATCGGAGCCTACAGGATGAGCCACATGTGGGCGGTTACGTTTAAGGATGAAGACGCCGTGAAAAAAATTGTGAGTGCTGGTGAGCTGGTTGTGAAAAAGTGCCGGTGTCTCGTCATCGACCCAGCTAACCAAGACGTGCGCATGAAAGTCCACTGGCTTTTGCACAGTGTTCCTGACGACGACGTGAAGCTCGCCTTCGCGGCATTTGGCAAGGTGACTGACGTTGCCCGCGAGCGGTGGCGAGTGCAGGGTATGGCAGACAAAGGCTCCACTACAAGGCTCGTCACCCTGAAGCTGAAACCGGGAGTGAAGCTCGACGACATTCCGCACCAGGTGAGCGTCGCCGGTGAGCTGGCTCTCGTGGTCGTGCCGGGCAGGGCTCCGCTCTGCCTTCGCTGCCGTGGCACGGGCCACATACGCCGGGAGTGCCGCATACCGCGGTACGGTGCTTGTCGACGGTTCGGCCACGAGGACAGCCAGTGCGAGCGTACCTACGCAAAAGTCACCGGGTCCGTTAACACTCAGGACGCTTCAGCCTTGCTCATGGACGCGGCGGATATGGAAGAGACGTCTGCCACTACGACTGAGAAAGCAGCGGGCGAGGCAAAGAAAACCTTGGAGACACCGCAACAGGAGAAAGTTGTTGCTGATGCGGGCGTCACAATACGTGAACCAGCGCCTCGTCAGGAAGTGCTCCCGAGGTCGGAGGGCGAGGGGGAAATCCTCAGTGGTTAATGGGGCTCCTTACATTCCTCCTGACCCTGAGAGCATGGACATGTCTTCTGGAGCGGCTAGCCTGGCGGCGGGAAAGCGCCCGCACGACGACGGCGACAACACGGCGCTTCACCAGGACGGCAAAGCCGAATACAGCCGCCGTCCAAAGCCGCAGGTACGAGGCGGCCGACCTTGAAGCCGCGGCCGAACACTTCGTCCGAAACACGGCAGGCGGGGAAACCGCCTCCGTAGTTTCATGCCTAGAGCCCGTTCTGGGGTCTGGGGATTTTTTTTTTTTTTTAGGCGTGGCGCGAAGGCAGACACCATAAAATAAGGCGTTTTTTTTTCTCGATATGGCTCTCATTTTAACTGACGCACTGCGTGTAGCCACTTTAAACGTGCGAGGCCTTGCAGCAAGAAGGCGACAATGCCAGCTCAGTCGCCTTCTTCTAGACAACGATCTGCACGTAGTTGCAATACAAGAAACTAAAATTGAAAGCCAAGAACAGGGTGCGCACAGGTCCTTGAAACCGTTGAATTTGGAAATTGCGTTTTCAAGGCCCTTGAAAGTGCTTAATTTTTTTTTAACCCTTGAAAGTCCTTGAAATTTCCTGTGCGGGATGGAAATCGTGATATACACAAAAAAAATCGGTGCGAAACCCGTGCATAAAGTGGAAAAATGATTATTTTCTCAGCGCATAGTTTTTCTACTGACCGTTACACGAAATTTCTTGAAAGTTTGACAAGTTTGGTGGAGCCCTTTAGACAGCTGGCCACATTGAGGTGGCGTGATCGCCCGTTCAAAAGTGTACGGCCGTATCGCCATCGACATCACCGGCCGTTGGTTCGGCGTCTCGTGGTTTTGCGTTGCACGTGCGTACGCTGACGTTTACTCTCTGCTGCCGTGTGTTCAGACAGTTCTCTGCGTGTGACTGCAGCAATCCCGCGATCCGCAGAAATCCCCGGAAAGTGTACATTTTAAAGCGCGTGGCTCAGTAACAGCGCCTACAAGGATTGGGTGGCACCGGATGCTACGAATCCACATTTATTTATTTATTTATTTCATAATACTGCAGGCCACTGCTTGGCCAAAGCAGGAGTGAACATATAATGATACATAACCAAAAGAATAAAGTTATTCAATATTAGCAGCACACGGAGACCAAAAGAATAAAACCAAAAGAATAAATTTATACAATGTTAGCAGCGCACGGATACCAAAAGAATAAACCAAACAATAAACTTATACAATATCAGCAGCACACGTATACAAAACATACATATAATCAATATTAGCAGGTAAATAGACGATTTAACGCATCAGAAAAATTTTGCGAGGAAAAAACAGATTCCGGTAGCGAATTCCAATCTTGCACTGTTCTAGGGAAAAAACTGTATTTAAAACTGTTAGTTTTGGCGAAAAGGGGAGTAAGTGAATGTTCAAGAACGTTCCGAGTCTTTCTCACTAGAGGACGCTTAATGCACTCCGGTAGCTTCAATTTATTTTTACCTGTTAAACTATTAAACAAGAATACCAATCTATTAATCTTTCGGCGGACTTCTAGCGTAGGAATTTTATTTGACATCATTAACTGCGATGGAGAGTCTTCCCTTTTGTATTTTCCGTATATATCGAGCAAAATGCAAACCTTGCGGGAAGTGCTTCGACCTTGTTGCTATGGGCGAGTCTGCACTGAAAAGCCACATGAAGAGTGCAAAGCACAGCGCCTGTATGAAGAGAGCAGCGGCAGGTTCGGTGCGCGAGTATTTTTCCGCTAGCGCAAGCGCGCGGCACGTAGATACTCCATCGCAGTCGTCTGACGTCAACATCGCGTGCAAGGTAAACGAGCTGGTGACAGATGCGGAAATTTTATGGACGCTGAAGTTAGTCACAACCCACTGCTCCTACAGATCGTCGTCGGAAGCAGGCGAGTTGTTTAAACGCATGTTTCCTGATAGCGAGATCGCTAAAGGCTTCTCATGTGTTGAGAAGAAATGTGCTTACATAACCTGCCACGGCCTCAGGCCTTTTTTTCTGTCATCGCTGCAACGAGATATAGAACGGTGCGAGAACTATGTCGTACTTTTCGATGTGTCTGTTAACGAATGCCTTCAAGAGAAGCAAATGGACGTGCATATAAGATTTTGGGACTCGTCCAGAAAGGCGGTAACGAAGTACTACACTTCTGTTTTCATGGGGCACGCAACGGCTGAGGATATTAAAGACCAACTTCTGAGTGCACTAGAACCGTTGCCACTGGCGAAGATTCTTCAAATCTCAATGGACGGACCCAACGTGAACCTGAAGTTCTTCAAGATGCTACAATCTCACCTGCAGCAGAACTTTCAAGTTCACTGTCTTGACTTGGGTACTTGCAGCCTCCACACTGTGCACAATGCCTACAAGGCAGGCGTCATAGCGAGCAAGTGGGGACTCGACACCCTTTTGTCCAGTCTGAGTGCACTGTTTGAGGATGCCCCTGCAAGGAGGCATGATTTTTCAGCACTCACAGGGAAGGCAGTATTTCCTCTGAAATATGTTGCCCATCGCTGGGTTGAGAATGTGGCAGTCATCGAAAGAGCTCTGGAACTCTGGAGTGATGTGAAGAAGTTTGTGGAATCCGCAAGGAAGAAGCAAGTGAGTCTGCCAAAGTGTGTGTCTTTCCAGAACATTGTTGAATTCATTCAGGACACATTAGTAGTGGCAAAGCTGAATTTTGCTCTTAGTGTTGCTGCCACACTGAAGCCATTCCTAATGGAATTCCAAACAGACAAACCGATGTTATTTCTTCTGGCGAGAGACTTGGAGACGATAGTCAGAAAGTTAATGACAAAATTTATCAAGTGTTCTACATTGTCTTCAGCAACGGGGATCACTGGCATGCTGCAAATTGATATAGAGGACCCAAAGAATCATACACCACTGGAAAAAGTGGATGTTGGTCACACAGTCGAACAAATCCTGAAGAAGTTCAATGCAAGTCCAAAAGATATATTTCAGTTCAAGACGGAGTGTAAGCAGTTCCTAGTCGCAGTGACGAAGAAGGTCCTTGAGAAGAGCCCCTTGAGGTTCACAGTGGTTACAGGCCTTTCCTCGCTTGACCCTCGACAAATGTGCTGCAGGCCTAATGAGTGCCTGGCAGGCCTCAAGAAAGTGTTGGAAGCACTCATTGCGGCAGGGAGGCTGACCGATCAGCGTCGAGACTCTGTACTTGCAGAGTACACGGAGCTGTTGCAAGAAAAACATCAACTGCGACTTTTCGAGAAAGCCACCAGTCTGGACACCTTTTTTAGTGAACTTCTGCAGTTCAATGCTTCTTATGCAGAGCTGTAGAAAGTTGTAAAATCTTTGCTTGTGCTAAGCCATGGTCAGGCAACTGTTGAGAGAGGCTTTAGCATAAACCGACAGATCTCTGTAGAGAACTTGAAAGGTCGCTCTTACATCTCACAACGAATTGTGTGCGATGCAGTGGAAAAAGCAGGTGGTATCTTTAACATTGTCATCACAAAAGATTTGAGGAAGGCGGTATCAGCTGCAAGGCATCATTATAATGCTTACTTGGAAGCCCAGAAAAGGCTGGAACAAGAATGTGTCAAGCAGTCAAAAAAGCGCTGTGCTGAGGACCAGCTTGAAAGCCTCAATAAAAAAAGGAAGATACTGGAAGCAGCTGTTAGCGATCTGACTGCATCAGCAGACGACTATGCTGAAAAGGCGGAAGCAGCCAATGACCTCACTTACATATTCAAATCAAATTCTATGAGAAAAGCAGCAAAGACTAAGGTTGAGCAATTGTTAAACCTCAACAAAGAGATTGAGGCAACGCTTCAGGGGGTCTCTTGAACTTTCCTTAGTGCGTCTTGACAGATATGTTATCCTACATTGAGTGCAATAAAGATATTTATTTTTGAAAATACTTTTGTGTTGCGAAACTACGAAATACAGCTTCGTAGCAAGTGCTTGAAAACCTCCTAGAAGGGCCTTGAAAGTCCTTGAATATCCTTGAATTTTTTTCGGTATAGCTTGTACGAACCCTGCAAGAAGCTACAGAACGTATGGTGTCCGTTTTCCGTACGCACTTTGAAGTATGTGTGTGTCATTTTGTAGGTGCCTCTGGCGGCTGCGTACTTTTTCTTCGCAATAATTTCGGTATTACGGTGCAGTCACTTTTCTCGTGTGATAGCGGCCGTCTTCTTTTCGTTGATTTTTTGCACTCTGGCGTTGAGTTCCGAGTTATTTGTGTGTATGCACCAAATGCGGAGTCCGAGCGAAGAGTGTTTTTTGACCCCTTTGAGACATACCTAAACTGTGACAAAGTACTAATCCTACTGGGCGATTTCAACTGCGTCTGTCAGGCTACCGATCGTGCAAGAAGTTCGTTTGTGAGAGATAGGAGTGCTGATGTCTTGAACGAATTGGTCCATGGCCATAATTTAGAAGATAGTGTGTTTTCACCAATGGCCCTTGTACACGGTATACCCATTTTCAGGGCAATAGCCATGCCCGATTGGACAGAGTGTATGTGTCGGCAGAACTTTTTTCACTATGCACATTGTATGATGTCAGACCTGTGGCTTTCAGTGACCACGCCCTAGTGATTACAACCTTTGGCAGGCAGCAAAGCAAAAAGCGGTTTAATTGGCATTTATGGAAATTAAATAATAAGTTGTTGGAGGACGAAGGATTCGCTAAGGAAGTAAAGCAAGAACTAGAGGAGCTAATTACAGCGCAACCGTCGAACTTCGCTGCAGAGTGGGAGGAGTTTAAGCAAAGGGTAAAAATAAGAGCAATTTAAAAAGGTACGCAGTTGAAATATGCCGAGAAACAAAAGGAAGCAGAGCTTCGTGAACAGCTTGAATACCTCACGTGTATAGAAAGCGCAAAACCAGGCACATGCTTTAATGAAATCAGGGATGTGAAACCCAGCTGGAAAAAATGGACGCCGATAAGTATACTGCGGCAGTTATTCGGGCGCGAACTGAGCAGCTATAGGCAGGGGAAACACCAACAAAACGAGCGATATCCGATGAAAAACGATACTCGTGCCGAAAGCAAATACGACAAATAAATACTGGGGCAGGGGTTCCGGCAGACAGTGGCGTAATCAAGGAAACAATCTGTGATCACTTCAAAGATATGCTGGGTCATTCGCGGAAAGCGGAAAGGGGCTTCCATTGCGAATTTCTACCACTTATGCCGAAACTTGACGAAGAAATCAAAATACGGCTCGAACAGACGATTTCCTTGCAAGAAATAGAGGACGCGATAGATGCATTGCCAACCGGTAAAGCTCCTGGCCCCGACGGCCTGGGAGCAGCTTTCTACAAAGCTTTCAAAACTGCAATAGCCCAGATACTGCAAGTCATTGTCGTTGAAAAATATGAGAAAAAACGTGTTCCGCTGTCGTTCACAACTTCGCACATAGTGCTCATTCCTAAAACCGATGATGCTGAAAAGCTCCTGATGGTGGGGTCTTATCGCCCGATAAGCCTCACAAACGTCGACTACAAGATTTTCATGAAGGTGTTGGCGAAGAGACTGCAGAGTGTTATAACAACGATTGTAGGCACGCACCAAACGTGTGGCATAAAAGGTCGAAGTATCGCTACGAACATACACGTGGCGCGGTCCATACTAGAATGCTGTGACTCTTTTGATGGCCGAGTGGCGATGATACAACTAGATCTGGCAAAAGCCTTTGACCGGGTGTCTCATGACGTCCTGTTTGCCGTACTAGAGCATGCGAATGTTGGCCGAATAATAACAGAAGGTGTTAGCATGGCATACGCCAACTGTACGACTCAGATTGTTGTGAACGGCGAACTCACTGGCAGCCTGCAAGTGCGATCTTCTGTAATACAGGGTTGTCCACTGTCGCCATTGCTGTTCGCGGCGTACCTTGAGCCACTTTGCTTGGCCATCCGCAATGATGAATGCATAACGGGTTTCAGGCTGCAATCAGCGCACGTAAAAATCTTGGCTTATGCTGATGACATCGCTGTATTTTGTGCAAATACAGAAAGTATTTCTGAGGTAACGAACGTAGCGCACAAATTTTGTAGCTGCACTGGAGCCCAGATCAACTGGGAAAGAGCAACGGGTTCTGGCACGGTGGCTGGGACGTCACGCCTGAACACTATTCTCGGGTGCGCTGGTCCACCACTCCAGCGTTGTATTTAGGAGTACCCCTTGACAGTTACCGGGACCCAGATCCGTACTGGCTTCACCAAGCATCGAGGGCCAAGGAAAGAAGTGATGCATGGCAAGGGAGACAGTTATCGATGTTTTCGCGTGCCATTCTCTGCAACCTGTTCCTTACTGCTAAAGTGTGGTATGTGATGAATGTGCTCCGTGCTTCCCGGGCAAGCATTCAAAAACTTCATCGTGTATTTGCGGTTTTTATTTGGGCTTCGACCTGGGAAAGGACGAGTCGAACAAACTTGTTTCTTTCTGTGAAGAAAGGTGGGCTTGGCCTGGCGCATTTATTTTTGAGACAAGTTGTCTCGCGTTTCATGTACCTACGGGATGAAAATGATTTCTTCCTCCGGACCGTAATGCAAGTACGGCTTTGTCGACTTCTTCCTGACCTTCTTGTAAGTTCGGTACATGTAAATGGTGCGATAAGAGGGTACCTTAAAGACGTTGTGCTCGCGTACAGAGTGCTGCATTTTCGGTTTTCCATGGAGTATTTGTGTAATGTCAAGAAAAAAAAATTGTACGTGGACTTAGTGGACACAATGCTTCCTCTGCCGATATATCGTTTGCCACTCATTGCAGGCCCAGGAGCTGATGTACTTAAAAGAGTTAAGAAGATGCCAATATTGCCAGCGATCAAATCCTTTTTCTTTAAACTCCACACTAATACCTTATCAGTGAAAACGTGGATGCACGATAAAGGTCTTTTCGTCCCTTGGTCAACAAACTGTTTCCTGTGCCACAAACCGGAAACCATTGAACATGTGTTTTTGGACTGTTGGGATCCCATTTTTTTCTGGGATGTCCTTCAGAGAACTTTAAAGAAAGACCTACCATTAGATGCATATGGCATTAGATGTCTACCTTTTCACAAAACATATGATTTTCCATTTGATGCAGTAATGCTCCTGGGACTTCGCAGCTTGTGGAAAACCAGAATGGAGTTTAACAATGCAGATGAACAAGTGAAACCTGTACGGGAACATTCCATTCAAAATGTTGTGCGATTTAGGGAGGCGTATAAGGCCCTCCCTGAACAGCCAAAATGGATCGATGTGCTTGATGATTTGGCAAGACTGAAAAAATTTTAACATGCCGTGTCAGGCAAAGGTCTGCCGACACGTTTTAATTGTTATCTTGTGTGTTTTGAATGTCTAAGTCGGCAATAAAAAAAAAGCAGCCGTGGCCGAGTGGTTAAGGCGATGGACTTGAAATCCATTGGGGTCTCCCCGCACAGGTTCGAATCCTGTCGGCTGCGTGTCCTGGCTAGCGGGGCTCACTTTTTTATGCGCATACAGGTGGTAAGTGCAAAAGCAGAGAATAAACGCACTTTTGCGCAGACATCAGCAGCCGTGGCCGAGTCATTCTACTTCCGGCCACTGAGCGTGACGGACGCAGGATCATGAGCTCCGGCGGAGCGGCGACAGCGGCCCTTGCTGGCCGCGGAAACAGGATCGAGGGAAACGAAGATACGGATTATCAGGTGATCTTGCCACAGCTACATACCGGACGTGTGGTGTTAAACACACTTTTTCTGCACGGCGATGTTCGTGTTCGGCCCTTTCGGGTCGAGGATTTTCGTGATGCGCTGGCCCAGTCTGGTACGCTCCCTGGCGTGGTGGCTTTGGGGGCGTACCAAATCAACCACGTTAGGGCTGTGACTTTCAAGACCGCTGAAGCAGCCAAGAGGCTTCTCGCCTTCAAGGAACTCAAAGTGAAAGGACGGCGATGTCTTATCATCGATCCGGAAGACCAACAAGTCAAGCTACGGCTCCACTGGATGCTGGAAGGCGTGGCCGACGAAGACATCCGGACGGCTTTTGCTGCGTTCGGGAAGGTAACCGAAGTTACCCGGGAACGGTGGCGCGTCCAAGGCGTCCACGACAAGGGATCTACAACACGAACTGTGCTCCTAAAACTGAAACCTGGTTTGAAGGTCGACGATCTCCCTCACCAACTACGTGTCGCCGGGGAGTTGGCCCTTGTTGTGGCGCCTGGACGACAGATTCAGTGCTTGCGCTGTTATGGCACGGGCCACGTTCGGCGAGAATGTAAAGTGCCCCAGTGTTCGAAATGCAGGCGTTACGGCCACGCCGACAGCGACTGCGTCTGCACATACGCAGTGGCAACCGGGCTGGCAATGAGAGTCTACACGACGGAGAACATTATGGACGTCGCCGAGACAGAAGAGGCGGCAAAGGGAACAGACGTGACGGCGAAACCGGCGGTGACGACGCAGTCTTCGGGGCACCCGAGCGGCGACGGAAACACGGCCAGCGGCGGTGGGAAGGAACCGGGGACGGTAATCCCTGCTGGGACAAATGAAGGGTCATCCAGCGACGGGACCAGTCATGCTGCTAAAAATGTCGACCAACCACCGACCAGCGAGGAACAGATGGACCAGAGCGGCGCCCGTGTGACGACCGTCGCCGCCCCAGCCAAGCGACCTCACGACCCGACCGACAACGAAGGGGACAAGCCCGCAGATGCCGGCGTTGAGGAGCCGCCAGCGAAGACAAGCCACTCCAGGCGACCAACACTCAGGCTAACGCCCAACCTTGCGGCAGGCAAGCGGGTCGCCGAGAAGGCGCCTCCACTGCCTCCGCAGCAAAACCAGGCATCCGCTCCTGACGGCTCCGGTGGTGGCAACGGCGTCTAGCTTCGTGCTAGACGTGTATGGTGAGCATGGTGCTCTCGGCGTCTTCACACGTTTTTAAATATGGCTTCTGCAACCTCCTTGACTTTTGCAACGCTCAATGTCAGAGGTTTTGCCGCTAAGAGGAAGCAGAGCCAAGTGCACCACATTTTAACAGATCATAATATCGATCTGCTTGCTATTCAGGAAACGAAAGTGGAAGGGGAACAAGACACCGAGAGCATCGTGCAACGTTTTACGTCAAGATTCTATGCGGTCGTGAGCCACGCCGTCGGCACATCTGCCGGATGCATTGTGTTTATATAAAAGCTGCCTAGCCTCGAGGTGCTGGCGTACACATCGTGCCCTTCGGGTCGTTGCGTAGTAGTGGATTTTGCTTTCGCCTGCTCTGAATAGCGACTAATTTGCGTTTACGCACCTAACGTGGGCGAGGACAGGGTAGCTTTTTTTGAGAGCATTCAGCGTTTCTTACGCACAGAAAAACACCTGATATTGTTGGGAGATTTTAATTGTGTCTTGAGCGCGGCTGACAAAACCAGCACGCGGTCCCACCGCGATGAAAGCACCGAACTTCTCCGTCACTTGATCGATAAGTTTGCATTGGAGGACGTGACTGAATGCGTGGTATACAAGCGCGGCATGATTTTCACGCACTTCCAACGAAGTAGCCATGCCCGCCTTGATAGAATATATATGTATCGGTCGACTTGTCGCCAAAGTGTCACAGCTATGATGTTGTTCCTGCAACTTTCTCGGACCGCTACTTGGTGAAATGTAGTATAGGCGCGGTAAAACGTAAAAACTCTTTCCAGTGGGACCTCTGGAAATTCAACAATAAGCTTCTGAAAGGAGAAATTTTCACCGGGTTTGCAGCACAGGAAATTAATAAAATAACCGTTAATGGCAATCGGGCAGCTGGAGAAGAATGGGAAAGTTGCAAACAGCAGATAAAAGTGCATGCAATAGAAAGGGCCTGCTGCATACGTTTTCAAGAAAGGTAAAGCGAGGCACATTTAAAGTCCTTCTTGGACAAGTTATTAGCTCAGGAATGCAAGGCACCGGGAGTTTTCAGTGAAGATGTCAGAAAAACCAAACAAAAGCTAGAAACGATAGAGGAAGAGCGATATCGCGGCGCACTTGTGCGCGCGAGAGCTGAGCAATTCGCCGGGAGCGAAACACCCACAAAACGGGCGTTAGGAATGGAAAGGGCGCACACTTGGCGAAACCATGTCGCGGAAATTCAATGGGGCGGTGCCACTGCATCTGACGATGACAACATAGCAAAGGCTTTTTTTGATTACTATCAAGCGCTTTTCGCTTCGAGGCATGTTGACATGGGAAGATTTAAGGAGATATTTTTAGGGGCCATGCCACGTATTCATGACGCAGACAGAATAAGATTAGAGCTGCCAATTAGCGAACAAGAAGTGGAACAGGCTATTGATAAACTAAACTCATGAAAGTCGCCGGGGCCTGACGGCCTGAGCGCGGCTTTTTATAAAGCTTTCAAGAAGGAACTAGCACCTCTCCTCTCAGTGGTATTTAATGAAGCGTATAAGTTGCATGCTCTGCCTACATTATATGCATCCTCGCATACTGTGCTCATACCAAAATCCGATCAAACAGAAAACCTCAGACAGGTAACATCGTACAGGCCCATAGCCCTCACAAATGTCGACTACCAAATTTATATGAAGGTTCTTGCAGGCAGGCTACAGACCGTAATGCATAAAATAGTCGGACTTCACCACACGTGTGGCATCAAGGGGCCTTCCATTGTTGAGAAGATTCACAAGGCTAGGTGCGTGCTTGAGTGTTGTGACGCAATATATGCTCGGGTCGCAGTTCTTCAGATTGACCTTGAGAAGACGTTTGACTGTGTGGCGCACGAATTGCTGCTTTGCATTCTTCATTACATTAACGTTGGTTCTGTTATAAGAGAGGGTGTGGCCATGGCTTACCGTAACTGCACTACGAGGTTAATAGTAAACACAACCTTGGGGGCCCCCATTAGTGTGCAGAGATCGGTACGCCAGGGCTGTCCCCTCAGCCCTCTGCTGTTTTGTATTTATATAGAAACCCTCTGCCTAAACATTATAGCAAACGAGGCTATTCATGGTTTCCGTGTACAGGAATCAGAAGTGAAGCTCTTAGCATACGCAGATGACGTTGCTTTTTTCTGCGTTAACCAAGATAGCATAAGCAGGACAATCGAAGCAGTAAAGGGTTTCAGTGAGGTCCCCGGAAGTTTGGTGAATTGGGGCAAGTGCCTGGGATTCTGGCACGGAGAATGGCCGTCAACTCCAGCTGTTTTCGCCACCGTTTCTTGGGTGACAACACCCGTGAAATACCTAGGTGTTCCACTCCAATTTTTCAGGGACACTGAGCCTTTTTGGAAAACACAGGTTGAAGAAACGCGTGAGAAAGCCGAAAAATGGAAAAGTGCTAATTTGTCTGTATTTGCAAGAGCAACTGTGTGCAATTTGTTTTTGATAAGCAAGCTCTGGTACGTGATGCAAGTACTCCACTGCTCACGGTTAAATGTGCAAAAGCTGCACCGTATTTTCGCTGTCTTTATATGGGCCTCAAAATGGGAGAGGTGCATCCGGACAAATTTGTTCAGGAGCGTCAAGGTAGGGGGACTTGGTCTGGGGCATTTGTTCATACGGCAGATAGTAAACAGATTTTTGTTTCTCCGAGACGTTAAAGATCCGTTTCTGCGTACCGTATGCCAAGTCAGGCTAGGGCGCGCTGTGCCAGATTTCATTGATTGAACGGAGACTATGACTGGAGGTCTTTTTGGTTTTCTTAAAGAGGTTGTGTTTAGCGTCAGGTTTTTGACGGCGAGATTTTCACTAAAATATTTAAGTGCTGTTGAGCGGAAAACATTGTACAAGAATGTATGTGACCTGTTGCTGCCAGAACCAATGTACAGGGCAATATGCTCCGGAGGCCCAGGCAGAGATGTCCTGAAACGGGTGAAAAAAATGCAGGTCCCACCGGGAACAAAAAATTTCTTCTTCAAGCTTCACACCGGGACTCTGTCTGTAAAATCTTTCCAAGAAAAAAACGGGTTTTACCTACCTTGGGGATCCCATTGCCTTATATGTAAACAACCAGAAACAATCGACCACGTTTTCTTGCACTGTTGGGAAGAGGTATATTTTTGGGACGTCCTTCAAAGGACCATCAAAAAAGAATTACCATTGGATCCGTATGGAATCCGATTCCTGCCTACAGCAAAAGAAGATGGCATGCCGTTTTATTTAGTAATGCTCGCGGGCCTCCATAGCATATGGCGCTCCCGAATGGCAGGCTTTCATTTTGACCCGGATGCGCGGCCTGCGCGATTGTATTTCCGTGAGACAATGCACAAGTTCATCGAGGTGCTGAAAACACAAGCATCTCCCCCTGAGTGGCTTTCAAAGCTCGAACCTTTGACGGAACTCAGGGAATTTTAAACTGACAAGGCCTGGCCCTCTGGGGGCTGTAGGCTACCTTTTTGTAGTTTGGGTGTCTACCCGTGTATGCTTTTTGTTGTATTCTGTCGAAGCCCGGCCATAAAGAAAAAAAAAGCAGCTGTGGCCGAGTAGTTAAGGCGATGGACTTCAAATCCATTGGAGTCTCCCTGCACAGGTTCGAATCCTGTCGGCTGCGTGTCCTGGCTAGCGGGGCTCACTTTTTGATGCGCATACAGGTGGTAAGTGCAAAAGCAGCCAATAAACGCACTTTTACGCAGACATCAGCAGCCGTGGCCGAGTGGTTAAGGCATTCTACTTCCGGCCACCGAGCGTGACGGACGCAGAATCATGAGCTCCGACGGAGGGGCGACGGCGGCCCTTGCTGGCCCTCGGAAACAGGATCACCGATAGCGACGACACGGATTATCAGCTTATACTGCCCCAACTGCCAACAGGAAGCATCGTTTTGAATACCGTGTTTTTGCACGGCGACGTGCGAGCGAGGCCCTACCGGGTCGAAGATTTTAGGGATGCTCTCGTGCCTACCGGTTTGCTGCCGGACGTGGTGGCCCTGGGAGCCTACCAGGTCAACCACGTGTGGGCAGTCACCCTGAACGGCGCGGAGGCTACAAGGCGGCTGCTGGCCTTTAAGGAACTGAAGGTGAAGAACCGTCGCTGCGTCATCATCGACCCGCAGGATCATCAGGTGAGGCTCTGGCTTCACTGGCTGCTGCACGGCGTGGCCGACGAGGATGTGCGGAGCGCACTAGTGGCGTTTGGGACTGCCATAGACGTTAGCAGAGAGCGGTGGCGTGTGCAAGGTATGGGCGACAAGGGTTCCATGACGAGGACGGTCGTCCTGAAGCTCAAGAAGGGCATGACAGTTGAAGATTTGCCGCATAAAAATACGGGTGGGAGGAGAACTGGCCTTAGTCGTGGCACCCGGTCGTCCGATGCAGTGTTTGCGCTGTCACGGCACTGGCCACGTCCGGAGAGAGTGCAAGGAGCCGCGCTGCTCGAACCGCCGGCGTTTCGGACACGAGGACTCCCAGTGCGTCCGCACGTATGCCTCAGCAATGGGCCCGGGGGAAAGGGATGAAGCCGAGCACTTAATGGACGCGGCCGAGGCAGAGGACGCGGCGAAGGGAACTGGCGAGCCGCTGCCTACCGCTGTGGGAGAGCAAGCAGTCCATGCTGGTGAACCGCAGGACACAAGCGCGGAACGTCAGAGTGAACCGTCGCCTGGTCCACCACTGGTGCAGCAGAGTGTCGACAAAAGCGGAGCGAGTACTCATGCACTGCCGTCTCTATCGTCTAAGGGCCCGGAACCGCCAGCCAGTGACGCTTCCGTTACAACGGGTACTGGGACTGCAACGAAACGCCCCCAGGAAGTCTCCGGAGACCACGAAGACCAGGAACTCGCAAGCAGCGTTGACGAGCCGCCAGTGAAAGCGGTGCAAGGACGGCGGGCTACCTTCAAGCCACGGCCAAACGTCCACGTGGAAAGAAAGCCTGCCGACAAGCCACCGCCGTCGAGAAGCGAGAGCAGACAACCGGACGGCCCCGGAGGCGTCTAGCGGTACGCTAGATGCTAAAGGTGAGCACCATGCTCCGGGCCTTTCTTACTGCGAAGCTAAATGGCTCCTGAACCAGTCCTCTGTGTAGCTACGTTGAATGTCAGAGGTTTAGGACAGAAACGAAAACAAAGTCAGTTGTATCGGCTGGTAACAGAAAATGACATTGACATTCCCGCCGTCCAGGAGACCAAAGTCGAGGGAGAGGGGGAGACCGGGAGCATGGTGCAGCGTTTCACAGCAACGCACTACGCCGTAGTTAGCCACGCTGTAGGACTGTCAGCAGGATGTGTACTCTTTTTGAAAAAGTTGCCCGGTCTTACTGTTCAAAGCATCATGTCATGCCCGCCTGAGAGATTAATAGTGTGTGATTTCCTTTTGTGTAACGCGGAATATCGAGTGATTTGTGTGTACGCGCCGAACACATTGGAGGACAGACATAATTTTTTTGCTTATGTTAGGCAGTACATGATGCCTGAGAAACGCCTCATTATTATGGGGGACTTTAACTGCGTACTGAGTTCTGCGGACAAAACCAGCTGCACAGCTTTTCGAGACAGGCGTACGGACTTATTAGCTGAGGTCGTTGCCGAAGCGGAATTAGCAGATGTGGCCGAATGCCTACAGAGCGCATGCGCGGTAAAGTACACTCATTTCCAGGGTTCTAGCCACGCACGCCTGGATCGCATATACGTTGCTCTGGATATGATCCCGATGTGCCGTAGCTACGATGTTGTACCAATATGTTTTACTGATCACTGCCTCGTTAAATGCGCAATAGGAACAAAGAAACAACTGAAACACTTTGTATGGGACATGTGGAAAATGAACTCTATGCTACTTGGCGACGAACACTTCGTAACAAAAGCATTAGAAGAAATTAACAGAATAAAACCAAACACTAGCCTTAATCTGGGTCAGCAGTGGGAACTATGCAAGCAGCAGATTAAAGTCACAGCAATTGACAGGGCCAGTGCGATTCGTTTCCAAGGAAAAATGAAGGAAACCGAGCTGCGCACAATATTGGAGAAGCTGATAGCAGAGGAGTGCAAAACGCCCGGCATTTTCAAAGATGATATCAGGAATGTAAAGCAGAAACTGCAGTTGATCGAAGAAGAGCGCTATCGCGGTGCGCTGGTGCGTGCACGAACAAATTCACTGAAAGCAGGCGAGGTACCTACGAAGCGGGCTTTAGGGATTGAAAAGACAAACGCCCGACGAAACCACATAGCCGAGATAGAGCGGAATGGCGTCGTGGTGAATGATAACGAGGGCATTCGGCGCCAGTTTTCTGAGCATTATCAGGCGCTATTTGCGTTTCATCATGCCGACTTGGACGGATTTAAAAAGGCATTTCTTGGCCATATGCCGCGACTGGACGATGAGATAAAAGAATTCTTGGAGCGACCAATAAGTGAAAGTGAAGTGTGCCTAGCAATTGAAAACTTAAACGACGGAAAGTCGCCTGGGCCCGATGGCTTATCCGCCTCATTTTATAAGTTTTTCATAGAAAAGCTGGCTGCAGTGCTCACGGTAGTGTTCAATGAGGCGTACCACATGAAAGTTTTACCACAGTCTTATAGTACATCACACATTGTTCTTATACCTAAGACTGATGCCGCAGAAAAACTTAGACTGGTGACATATTACAGACCAATCTCTTTAACTAATGTTGACTACAAAATTTTAATGAAAGTTTTAGCGAGAAGACTCCAAACAGTGATTAAAGACCTAGTAGGCTGCCACCAGACATGTGGAATCAGGGGCAGGTCTGTAGTGACTAACATACATAAGATGCGGTGCGTGCTTGAGTGCTGTGACATCATGAAAGCTTGTGTCGCTGTGCTGCAGCTCGACCTAGAGAAGCCCTTTGACTGTGTCCCACATGTTATTTTGTTCGCTATTCTCGATCATATTAATGTCGATTCGATTATCAAAGATGGAGTGGCCATGGCGTACAGGAATTGCACCACGCAGCTTATCATAAACAAGAGTCTGGGGGCCCCCATTGCCGTGCAGCGTTCTGTACGCCAGGGTTGCCCACTCAGCCCACTTTTATTTTGTCTTTACATTGAAACACTGTGCTTGGCTATTATTCAGAATGATTCGATTCGCGGGTTTCAACTGCAAGCTTCTGAAGTAAAGCTCTTAGCATATGCCGATGATGTCGCCGTATGCTGCATCGACCAAGGAAGTATTACAGCAACGGTTGAAGTAGTGAAGTGTTTCCGGGATCTCACGGGCAGATTAATTAACTGGGGTAAATGCCTGGGATTCTGGCATGGAGAATGGCCGACAACCCCAGACACATTTGCTGGCGTGACGTGAGTGAACACCCCAGCGAAGTACCTAGGTGTCCCTCTGGAATGCTACAAAAACAATGACTACCTCTGGCTAAGCCAGCTGCACGAAACGCGAGAAAAAGCAGACAGGTGGAAGGGGGTTCCCCTTTCTTTCTTCGCCAGGGCCACAGTGTGAAATCTTTTTTTTGTAAGTAAGTTGTGGTATTTGATGCAGGTACTGCACTGCTCGCGGCTGAATGTGCAAAGGCTACACAGAGTGTTTGCCACCTTTATATGGGCATCGCAATGGGAAAGGTGTAGTCGAACGAACTTGTTCAGAAGGGTGAAAGACGGCGGTCTTAGCCTGTCGCATCTCTTTGTGCGACAGCTCGTTAATAGGTTTGTTTTTTCATGACACGAGCGATCCTTTTTTACGCACAGTGTGCCAAGTCAGATTAAGAGGTGCGTTGCCTTGTTTTGTTGTTGGCACAAATGTGATGCTTGGATCCATTTCAGGTTTTTTCAAGGAGGTCGTAACTAGTGTACGATTCTTGTCGGCGCGTTTTTCGACTGATTATCTTTCTTCAGTGAAAAGCACAACACTGTATAAAGATGTGTGTGACAGCATTTTTCCGGAACCATTGTACAGAGCCTTGCATAGTGGAAAACCGGGTCAGAATGTTTTAAAAAGGGTAAAGAGAATGCAGGTGACGCCTGGAATGAAATCCTTTTTCTTCAAGCTACACACTGAAAATTCAGCGATTGCGTAGATTCAGCGATGGCGTAGAGGTAGAACATCCGCCTCGCGTGCAAGAGGACCGGGGCTCAAATCCTGGTGCCGCGCAATTCTCCACCGGGGTTTAAAAAAAAATATCCGCGTGTCGATGGAATTGCATAACCAGGCCTGGAGTGCGGCCTTGTCTCGGTGACCAGAACCGACAACGCACTCTCTCACCAGAGCAGGATTTGGCCACCCTGGTGTAGTACTTGGCCACAACCTTCTATGATCAAACCAATTAACCCTCGGCCCTCAGTCCCCAGCGGCTGCAGAGCAACTGACCACGGCGGCGGTCAGACCTGTGACGCAGCGGAGGGTGCTAAGAATCTCTGGCTCCGGACAGGCCGCCATTGGAATCTGAACCTGGCAACGTTTAACGCTAGAACTTTAGCTAGTGAGGCTAGCCTAGCAGTGCTGTTCGAGGAACTAGCGGGAATTAAATGGGATGTGATAGGGCTTAGCGAAGTTAGGAGGACAGGTGAGGCGTATACAGTACTAAAGGACGGACACATACTGTGCTATCGCGGGTTAGAGGATAGACGAGAACTAGGTGTGGGTTTCCTCATTAATAAGGATATAGCTGGCAACGTAGAGGAGTTTACAGTATTAACGAGAGGGTAGCAGCTATAGCAATTAGGCTGAATAGGAGGTACAAGCTGAAAGTGGTACAGGCCTACGCACCCACATCCAGCCATGATGACCAGACCGTTGAAAGCTTCTATGAGGACGTAGAATCAGCAATGAATAAAGTAAAATCGCAGTACACTGTACTGATGGGCGACTTCAATGCGAAGGTGGGCAAGAAGCAGGCTGACGACCACGCGGTAGGTGACTATGGGATAGGCTCTAGAAATAGCAGGGGAGAGTTATTAGTCGAATTCGCGGATAGAAATAATTTACGGATCATGAATACCTTCTTCCACAAACGAGAAAACAGGAAGTGGACCTGGAAGAGCCCCAATGGTGAGATTAAGAATGAAATCGACTTCATACTATGCGCTAAACCTGGCATCATTCAGGATGTGGCCGTCCTCGGAAGGGTGCGTTGCAGCGACCATAGAATGGTAAGGCCTAGAATTAGCTTAGACTTGAAGAGGGAACGGAAGAAGCTAGCGAAGAAGAAGACCATTAACGAGTTAGCCGTAAGAGGGAAGGCACAGGAGTTTGGAATAGCGCTGCAAAACAGGTATTCGGCATTAACTGAGGAAGATGATCTTGATGTTCATTCAATGCACGATAATCTAACATCAATAATTACGGAGTGCGCAGTAGAAGTAGGCGGTAGCACAGTTCGAAAAGATACCGGGAAGCTATCTCAGGTGACGACAGATCTGATTAAGAAGCGCCAAAACATGAAGGCATCTAACACTACCGATAGAATAGAACTAACGGAGCTATCAAAGTTAATAAATAAGCACAAGGTAGCCGACATAAGGAAGTTTAATATGGAGAGAATCTAGCATGCTATAAAGAACGGAGGTAGCCTAAAAACAGTGAAGAGGAAACTAGGCATAGGTAAAAACCAGATGTATGCATTAAGAGACAAGCAGGGCAATGTCATTAGCAATATGGATAAGATAGTTAACGTAGCCGAAGACTTCTACACAGACCTGTACAGTAGCCAATGTAATCAGAGCGCTAATGAGAAAGACAGCAGTGCACAGCAATGCGTCATCCCGCCAGTAACGAGAGATGAAGTAAAGAAAGACTTAGAAGCAATGAAAAGGGGAAAAGCAGCTGGGGAGGATCAGGTAACAGCAGATCTGTTGAAGGATGGAGGGGACATCGTGCTAGAAAAACTAGCCACCCTATATACGCAATGCCTTATGACCTCGACTGTACCAGAAGCTTGGAAGAATGCAAACATTATCTTAATTCATAAGAAGGGAGACGCCAAGGACTTGAAAAATTACAGGCCGATCAGCTTACTATCCGTTGCCTCCAAAGTATTTACTAAGGTAATCGCTAATAGAGTCAGGGCAACGTTAGACTTTAATCAACGAAATGATCAGGCAGGCTTTCGTAAAGGATATTCCACAATAGATCATATTCACACTATCAATCAGGTGATAGAGAAAGGCGCAGAATATAACCAACCTCCATATATAGCTTCCATTGATTACGAGAAAGCATTCGACTCAGTGGAAACCTCAGCAGTCATACAGGCATTGCGTAATCAGGGGGTAGAAGAGCCTTATGTCAAAATACTGGAAGATATATATAGCAACTACACAGCTACTATAGTCCTCCATAAAGTCAGCAATAAAATTCCAATAGGGAAGGGCGTCAGGCAAGGAGACACGATCTCGCCAATGCTGTTCACCACATGTTTGCAGGAGGTATTTCGAGGCCTGAATTGGGAACAGTTGGGAATAAGAATAAATGGAGAATACCTAAATAATCTGAGATTTGCTGATGACATTGCCTTGCTGAGTCACTCAGGAGGTGAACTGCAATCATGATCAACGAGTTAGACAGGCAGAGCAGATCGATGGGTCTAAAAATTAACATGCAGAAAACCAAGGTAATGTTCAACACCCTAGCAAGGGAACAACAGTTCACAATTGGCAGCGAGAGCCTAGAAATTGTGCCGGAATACTTCTACTTAGGGCAGGTAGTGACAGCTGATCCGGATCATGAGAGGGGGATAACTAGAAGGATAAGAATGGGGTGGAGCGCATATGGCAAATTCTCGCAGATCATGAGTGGCAGTTTACCAATTTCCCTCAAGAGGAAAGTGTACAACAGCATAATCTTACCGGTACTCACCTACGGGGCAGAAACGTGGAGGCTAACGAAAAGAGTTCAGCTTAAGTTAAGGACAACGCAGCGAGCCATGGAAAGAAAAATGATAGGTGTAACGTTAAGAGATCGGAAGCGGGCAGAGTGGGTGAGGGAACAAACACGGTTTAATGACATCCTAGTCGAAATCAAGAGAAAGAAATGGGCTTGGGCAGGGCATGTAATGCGAAGGCAAGATAACCGCTGGTCTTTAAGGGTAACGGAGTGGGTTCCAAGAGAAAGTAAGCGTAGCAGGGGGCGGCAGAAGGCTAGATGGGCGGATGAGATTAAGAAGTTTGCAGGCAAAGGGTGGATGCAGCTGGCAAAGGATAGGGTTAATTGGAGAGACATGGGAGAGGCCTTTGCCCTGCAGTGGGTGTAGTAAGGCTGATGATGATGATGATGACACACTGAAACACTGCAAGTAAAGAAATTCCTAGAGCAACGGGGCTTTTTCTTACCGTGGGGAGCTGACGGCATGATATGCAAACAGCCCGAAACTATAGATCATGTTTTTCTGCATTGCTGGGAAGGTGTGTACTTTTGGGATGTTCTGCAGCAAACGGTCAAAAAAGATATTCCACTGGACCCACACGGCATTAGATACCTAGCAATAAACAATGAAGACGGAATTCCATTCGACCTCATAATGCTGGCCGGACTCCACTCTGTATGGCGCTCACGCATGGCCGGTTTCCATTGTGATCCGGATGCGAGGCCCGCACGGATGTATTTTCGCGAGAGTATAGCGAGATTTGTTAACGTGCAGAAGTCGCTTGAGCCTGTACCACAGTGGCTGCCGAGAGTAGAAGCCTTGACAGCGCTGAAAGAATTTTAATATGACAACGTCAGTACAAAGCTGACTGCTGCGGAATTTTTGTCTGCCTTATTTTTTGTTCCTATTTCTGTGTACCATCATGTGTTGCTGCGCACTGTCGGAGACCGGCAATAAAGAAAAAAAAAGCCGAGTGGTTAAGGCGATGGACTTGAAATCCATTGGGGTCTCCCCGCACAGGTTCGAATCCTGTCGGCTGCGTGTCCTGGCTAGCGGGGCTCACTTTTTGATGCGCATACAGGTGGTAAGTGCAAAAGCAGCGAATAAACGCACTTTCATGCAGACATCAGCAGCCGTGGCCGAGTGGTTAAGGCGATGGACTTGAAATCCATTCGGGTCTCCCTGCACAGGTTCGAATCCTGTCGGCTGCGTGTCCCGGCTAGCGGGGCTCACTTTTTGATGCGCCTACAGGTGGTAAGTGCAAAAGCAGCGAATAAACGCACTTTCACGCAGACATCAGCAGCCGTGGCCGAGTGGGGATTCGACTTCCGGCCACCGAGCGTGACGGACGCGTTATCATAAGCTCCGTCGGAGCGGCTTCAGCGGCCCAGTCGGGCCGCGGTAACAGGATTTTTGCGGCTACTGCCGATGATTACCAGGTTATTCTGCCCAATCTGCCATCCGGACGCATCGTCGCCAACACCGTTTTTATGCACGGCGATCCAAGAGCCCGGCCCTATCGTGTTGAAGACTACCGTGACACTTTGGCCAACCTTGGTGCGCTTCCCGACGTTGTAGCGTTGGGGGCGTATGAAATGAACCACGTGTGGGCTGTGACAATGACAACTGCTGATGCTGCTCAGAAGCTGCTTTTGGCCGTCGACGTGAAGGTAAAGGAACGCCCATGTTTGCTCATTGATCCGAATAACCGAGAGGTTCGCGTAAAGCTGCACTGGTTGCTGCATGGCGTTACCGACGAAGACGTTCGCGTGGCACTGTCGCCCTACGGGAAGGTGTTGGAAGTGACCCGGGAGAAGTGGCGGGCGCTAGGTGCCACTGAAAAAGGGTCGACGACTCGTACAGTTGGACTAAAATTGCATGCCGACGTCAAAATAGACGATATTCCGCATCAGCTCAAGATAGCCGGAGAGCTAACTCTTGTTGTTGTGCCGGGCCGCGCTCCTCTGTGTCTGCGCTGCAAGAGCACCGGGCACATTCGTCGCGACTGCAAAGTGCCGCGCTGTAGTCGTTGTCGTCGTTTCGGCCACGTCGATGCTGATTGCGCAAAGACGTAGTACGCCAGCGTAGCCGGACCAGTGCAGGCAAACTACATATCGGACCACCTGATGGACGAGGAAGACTCAGAGGAAACAGCAAGGACGAGCCGTAACCTGGTTACGCAAGGTGCATCGTTGAACATTCAAGGGGAACAACTACTTGACGGCGGAGATAAACCCGCAGACAAGCGGCGACATGACGCAGAAGGCGGGAACGAGAAGGATGAGGCAAGCACTACGGGCCACCCCTCTCCCGGAGGAGGCGAGAAACCACCCACCGAGCCGGCACCAGTCACCGTGATGGACAGCGACAGTATTAGTGCCGCTGCAAAGCGATCTCACGACGCAGGCGAAAATGGGAAGGAGCTTAGTGTCGTTGCTGCAGACGAGCCGCCAGCCAACACGACTGTTGGACGGCGTCCTTCCTTTCGACCGCTGCCGAACACTTCGGCGGCGCGCAAGACGGCGGAAACGCCGCCTATGCCGCCGTGAGGACCGCCCTGTGCTAGCACACTCCGGATCAAACCGCAGTTGTGAGGTAAGCGCCATGCCCCCGGTTTTCTTTCCCACCTTGCTATGATGACTATGGATAAGTCCATTCGCGTGGCAACATTAAATGTCCGAGGGCTTGCCTCAGGGAGGAAGCAGAGTCAACTGTACCGCCTGTTAAGCGACTTTGACCTTGACATTCTAGCAGTGCAGGAGACGAAAGTCGAGGACGAGGTGGAAACCGGGGGCATGGTGCAGCAATTCGTAGCGCGATACTGTGCTATTGTGAGCCATTCCGTGGGATATTCTTCAGGCTGCGCATTGTTGGTCCGACATAGTCTAGGAGCTAAAATAGAAGCCGTTACGTCATGCACGTCAGGACGGTTTATTGTATGTGATTTCTTGTTATCGTCCTTGGAGTGGCGTGTAATCTGTTTGTATGCGCCGACTGTTGCTGGGGAAAGGTGCAGGTTTTTTGAACAGCTAAAACAGTATACCCAGTGTAATAGGTTGGTCATTCTTATTGGTGATTTCAACTGCGTTCTTTCATCCCGGGACAAAACTAGCACCCGACCGTACAAGGATGCAAGCACGACTGCCCTAAATGAAATAATAGGGAACAGTAGTTTGGCGGATGTGGCTGAATGCCTTGGTGGTGGAAGAAATACACAGTACACCCATTTTCAGGCTTCGAGCCACGCTCGTTTGGATAGAGCGTACGTAAGCCTTGATTTGGTACCCTTTTGCAAGGAGTACCGAGTGGGCGCTGTTTCATTTACTGATCACTGCTTAGTCAGTTTTCTAGTAGCAAGCACGAAAGAAAGGAAAAGAAGCTTCGAGTGGCAGTTATGGAAATTGAATTCAAAATTACTGGATGATGAAATTTTTATGGCAGACGTGACGACGCAAGTTGATGCAATGAAACATATGGGTAATACGACGTGCAGAGAAAAATAGAACTTCAAGCAGACAGTTAAAATGAAAGCATTGGAGCGGGCGAGCGCTATACGCAGACAAAAGGGGGCGGATGAAAAAACGATGCGCAGAAACTTGGAAAAATTGATCAGTGAAGAGTGTAGTAGACCCGGCATGTTCATGGACGATATTCGCGCACTAAAGCATAAAATAGAACAGTTCGACATCGAAAGATACCACGGTGCTCTGGTGCGAGCGAGAGCTGAAAAGCTGATAGCGGGGGAAGTTCCGTCAAAAAGAGCGTTTGGCGCAGAAAAGTGGCACGCGCGGCGCAATCAGATAGTGGAAATTGAAGTTGGTGGAAAAGTAAGTGACACAGCAGAAGATATTGAGCGCGCTTTCTTCGAGCACTACAATGGGTTATTTGCCAACTGCTCAGTTGACATTGATCGTTTCAAGAAGGACTTCCTTTTGTTGATGCCCAGCCTAGACGACAGTACGAAGGAACTATTGGAGGCAGCTATCTCAGTAGAGGTGAAAAACGCTATTGAAAGCTTGCAGCTGGGGAAGTCTCCAGGCCCGGATGGTCTGACCTCAGCCTTTTATAAACGTCTAAAAGGAATAACTTCACCAGTTTTAGCTGCTGTCTATAATGAGGCATTCGATCTCAATGTACTGCCGCCATCCTTCACATCCTCCCACACTGTTCTTATACCGAAATCAGAAGACCCCTCTGTATTGCGCAGAGTAACTTCTTACCGTCCAATTTGCCTCACAAATGGAGACTATAAGATAATGATGAAAATTTTGGCTAAGCGATTGCAGACAGTCATTCCTGACCTGGTGGGGCCGCATCAAACGTGCGGTATTAAAGGCCGATCTATTTTCTCAAATATACATGTAGCGCGTAGTATCCTTGAGTGCTGCGACGCAATGGGCACACAAGTGGCAATGATCCAAATTGATCTGGAGAAAGCTTTCGATTGGGTGCCTCATGAAATTATTCTGTGCATTCTAGATCATGTGAATGTGGGTAGAATTATTCGAGGCGGGGTCGCAATGGCGTACCAGGATTGCACGACAAGTCTAATTGTCAACAAGGTTGTGGGTTCACGCATTCCAGTCAAACGCTCGGTGCGCCAGGGTTGCCATCTTTCGCCACTGTTGTTTTGTTTGTATATAGAGTCATTTTGTTTGAGCGTGATACAGAGGGATTGTATGCGCGGTTTTAAACTACATCAGTTAGAAGTCCGACTGTTGGCTTATGCGGATGATATAGCCATGTTTTGTAATGATTACGACAGTGTAACACAGGCTGTTAAGTGTGTTACAAGTTTTTGTGCGGCCAGTGGCAGCGCGGTAAACTGGAGTAAGTGCCTGGAATTCTGGCACGGGGATTGGCCGGAGCCCCCAGACGCTTTTGCCAACATGAGTTTTACTACGACTCCTGTTAAATACTTCGGAGTTCCTCTTGAGTGTTACAAAGACAGCGAAGCCTACTGGAGGAGTGAAGTGGATAAAATGAGGGAAAGAGTGAATAAATGGAATGGATGGAATTGGTCAATGTTCTCGAGAGCCACAATTTGCAACATATTTTTAGTGAGCAAACTTTGGTATGTCCTTCAAGTCTTGCATTGCTCCAGGGTTCATATCCAAAAATTTCATCGGGTGTTTGCAGTGTTCGTGTGGGCATCTTCTTGGGAAAGATCAAGCCGCACCAATTTATTTCTACGAGTTCGAAATGGAGAACTCAGTTTGTCACATTTGTTTTTGAGACAGGTTGTCAATCGGTATTTATTTCTTCGGGACGTTAAGCACCCGTTTCTACACACTGTTTGTCAACTTCGCCAGGGAAAGCACTTGCCTGAAATGGTTGTCTCTGCTGGCAGTATGCCCGGTGGAGTGCATGGTTTTCTACGCGAAGTTGTGGTTTCATGTAGGTTTTTGACGGCGCGGTTTTCACTCCAATACCTGAGTGAAGTCAACCGGAAAAAACTGTATAAAGACCTTTGTAGTGTGGTTCTCCCCGTGCCTTTATATCGGTCCCTTTACAGGGAAGGTATAGGTAACAAGGTACTAAAGCGTGTTAAGGCAATGTTAGTCCCGCCTGGTGTTAAGACTTTCTTTTTTAAATTACACACTGGAACTCTGACTGTCAAACCGTGGTTGGCTGAAAAATGTTTTTTTGTTCCCTGGGGTACTCACTGTATAATATGCAGAAGGGAGGAGACAATTGAGCATGTGTTCCTTGAATGCTGGGATGCTGTGTTCCTTTGGGATGTGCTTCAGCGCACAATCAAAAAAGAATTTCCGCTTGATGGGTACGGAATTCGCTACTTGCCAATTGAAAGTGATGACGGTACCCCATTTGATTTGATCATGCTAATAGCCCTACACAGTATTTGGAAATGCAGAATGGCAGTAAGGCACGCCGATCTCGATGCAAGACCGGCACGTCAATATTTCAAAGAAAGCATAAGAAACTTTGTTCAGGAGAAAAAGATGCTGGAATGCAGTCCAGAGTGGCTATCACGTGTCGAGTTATTGGCGATCAAGGAATTTTAGCATGAGCGTGACCGCACAAGCTGGGCGGCCGTGGGTCAAAATACCGGCAATAAAGAAAAAAAAAAGCAGCCGTGGCCGAGTGGTTAAGGCGATGGACTTGAAATCCATTGGGGTCTCCCCGCACAGGTTCGAATCCTGTCGGCTGCGTGTCCTGGCTAGCGGGGCTCTTTTTTTGATGCGCATACAGGTGGTAAGTGCAAAAGCAGCGAATAAACGCACTTTCATGCAGACATCAGCAGCCGTGGCCGAGTGGTTAAGGCGATGGACTTGAAAACCATTCGGGTCTCCCTGCACAGGTTCGAATCCTGTCGGCTGCGTGTCCTGGCTAGCGGGGCTCACTTTTTGATGCGCATACAGGTGGTAAGTGCAAAAGCAGCGAATAAACGCACTTTCATGCAGACATCAGCAGCCGTGGCCGAGTGGTTAAGGCGATGGGCTTGAAATCCATTGGGGTCTCCCTGCACAGGTTCGAATCCTGTCGGCTGCGTGTCCCGGCTAGCGGGGCTCACTTTTTTATGCGCATACAGGTGGTAAATGCAAAAGCAGAGAATAAACGCACTTTCGCGCAGACATCATCAGCCGTGGCCGAGTGGTTAAGGCGATAGACTTGAAATCCATTGGGGTCTCCCTGCACAGGTTCGAATCCTGTCGGCTGAGTGTCCCGGCTAGCGGGGCTCACTTTTTTATGCGCATACAGGTGGTAAGTGCTAAAGCAGCGAATAAACGCACTTTCACGCAGACATCAGCAGCCGTGGCCGAGTGGTTAAGGCGATGGACTTGAAATTCATTGGGGTCTCCCTGCACAGGTTCGAATCCTGTCGGCTGCGTGTCCCGGCTAGCGGGACTCACTTTTTTATGCGCATGCAGGTGGTAAGTGCAAAAGCAGCGAATAAACGCACTTTCACGCAGACATCAGCAGCCGTGGCCGAGTGGTTAAGGCGATGGACTTGAAATCCATTGGGGTCTCCCCGCACAGGTTCGAATCCTGTCAGCTGCGTGTCCCGGCTAGCGGGGCTCACTTTTTTATGCGCATAAAGGTGGTAAGTGCAAAAGCAGCGAATAAACGCACTTTCACGCAGACATCAGCAGCCGTGGCCGAGTGGTTAAGGCGATGGACTTGAAATCCATTGGGGTCTCCCTGCACAGATTCGAATCCTGTCGGCTGCGTGTCCCGGCTAGCGGGGCTCACTTTTTTATGCGCATAAAGGTGGTAAGTGCTAAAGCAGCGAATAAACGCACTTTCACGCAGACATCAGCAGCCGTGGCCGAGTGGTTAAGGCGATGGACTTGAAATTCATTGGGGTCTCCCTGCACAGGTTCGAATCCTGTCGGCTGCGTGTCCCGGCTAGCGGGACTCACTTTTTTATGCGCATGCAGGTGGTAAGTGCAAAAGCAGCGAATAAACGCACTTTCACGCAGACATCAGCAGCCGTGGCCGAGTGGTTAAGGCGATGGACTTGAAATCCATTGGGGTCTCCCCGCACAGGTTCGAATCCTGTCAGCCGCGTGTCCCGGCTAGCGGGGCTCACTTTTTTATGCGCATAAAGGTGGTAAGTGCAAAAGCAGCGAATAAACGCACTTTCACGCAGACATCAGCAGCCGTGGCCGAGTGGTTAAGGCGATGGACTTGAAATCCATTGGGGTCTCCCCGCACAGGTTCGAATCCTGTCAGCTGCGTGTCCCGGCTAGCGGGGCTCACTTTTTTATGCGCATAAAGGTGGCAAGTGCAAAAGCAGCGAATAAACGCACTTTCACGCAGACATCAGCAGCCGTGGCCGAGTGGTTAAGGCGATGGACTTGAAATCCATTGGGGTCTCCCTGCACAGGTTCGAATCCTGTCGGCTGCGTGTCCCGGCTAGCGGGACTCACTTTTTTATGCGCATGCAGGTGGTAAGTGCAAAAGCAGCGAATAAACGCACTTTCACGCAGACATCAGCAGCCGTGGCCGAGTGGTTAAGGCGATGGACTTGAAATCCATTGGGGTCTCCCCGCACAGGTTCGAATCCTGTCAGCTGCGTGTCCCGGCTAGCGGGGCTCACTTTTTTATGCGCATAAAGGTGGTAAGTGCAAAAGCAGCGAATAAACGCACTTTCACGCAGACATCAGCAGCCGTGGCCGAGTGGTTAAGGCGATGGACTTGAAATCCATTGGGGTCTCCCTGCACAGGTTCGAATCCTGTCGGCTGCGTGTCCCGGCTAGCGGGGCTCACTTTTTGATGCGCATACAGGTGGTAAGTGCGAAAGCAGCGAATAAACGCACTTTCACGCTGACATCAGCAGCCGTGGCCGAGTGGTTAAGGCGATGGACTTGAAATCCATTGGGGTCTCCCTGCACAGGTTCGAATCCTGTCGGCTGCGTGTCCCGGCTTGCGGGGCTCACTTTTTTATGCGCATACAGGTGGTAAATGCAAAAGCAGAGAATAAACGCACTTTCGCGCAGACATCATCAGCCGTGGCCGAGTGGTTAAGGCGATAGACTTGAAATCCATTGGGGTCTCCCTGCACAGGTTCGAATCCTGTCGGCTGAGTGTCCCGGCTAGCGGGGCTCACTTTTTTATGCGCATACAGGTGGTAAGTGCTAAAGCAGCGAATAAACGCACTTTCACGCAGACATCAGCAGCCGTGGCCGAGTGGTTAAGGCGATGGACTTGAAATTCATTGGGGTCTCCCTGCACAGGTTCGAATCCTGTCGGCTGCGTGTCCCGGCTAGCGGGACTCACTTTTTTATGCGCATGCAGGTGGTAAGTGCAAAAGCAGCGAATAAACGCACTTTCACGCAGACATCAGCAGCCGTGGCCGAGTGGTTAAGGCGATGGACTTGAAATCCATTGGGGTCTCCCCGCACAGGTTCGAATCCTGTCAGCTGCGTGTCCCGGCTAGCGGGGCTCACTTTTTTATGCGCATAAAGGTGGTAAGTGCAAAAGCAGCGAATAAACGCACTTTCACGCAGACATCAGCAGCCGTGGCCGAGTGGTTAAGGCGATGGACTTGAAATCCATTGGGGTCTCCCTGCACAGGTTCGAATCCTGTCGGCTGCGTGTCCCGGCTAGCGGGACTCACTTTTTTATGCGCATGCAGGTGGTAAGTGCAAAAGCAGCGAATAAACGCACTTTCACGCAGACATCAGCAGCCGTGGCCGAGTGGTTAAGGCGATGGACTTGAAATCCATTGGGGTCTCCCCGCACAGGTTCGAATCCTGTCAGCTGCGTGTCCCGGCTAGCGGGGCTCACTTTTTTATGCGCATAAAGGTGGTAAGTGCAAAAGCAGCGAATAAACGCACTTTCACGCAGACATCAGCAGCCGTGGCCGAGTGGTTAAGGCGATGGACTTGAAATCCATTGGGGTCTCCCTGCACAGGTTCGAATCCTGTCGGCTGCGTGTCCCGGCTAGCGGGGCTCACTTTTTGATGCGCATACAGGTGGTAAGTGCGAAAGCAGCGAATAAACGCACTTTCACGCTGACATCAGCAGCCGTGGCCGAGTGGTTAAGGCGATGGACTTGAAATCCATTGGGGTCTCCCTGCACAGGTTCGAATGCTGTCGGCTGCGTGTCCGGGCTTGCGGGGCTCAATTTTTGATGCGCATACAGGTGGTAAGTGCGAAAGCAGCGAATAAACGCACTTTCACGCTGACATCAGCAGCCGTGGCCGAGTGGTTAAGGCGATGGACTTGAAATCCATTGGGGTCTCCCTGCACAGGTTCGAATCCTGTCGGCTGCGTGTCCCGGCTAGCGGGACTCACTTTTTTATGCGCATACAGGTGGTAAGTGCAAAAGCAGCGAATAAACGCACTTCCACGCAGACATCAGCAGCCGTGGCCGAGTGGTTAAGGCGATGGACTTGAAATCCATTGGGGTCTCCCTGCACAGGTTCGAATCCTGTCGGCTGCGTGTCCCGGCTAGCGGAGCTCACTTTTTGAAGCGCATACAGGTGGTAAGTGCGAAAGCAGCGAATAAACGCACTTTCACGCTGACATCAGCAGCCGTGGCCAAGTGGTTAAGGCGATGGACTTGAAATCCATTGGGGTCTCCCTGCACAGGTTCGAATCCTGTCGGCTGCGTGTCCCGGCTAGCGGGGCTCACTTTTTGATGCGCATACAGGTGGTAAGTGCAAAAGCAGCGAATAAACGCACTTTCACGCAGACATCAGCAGCCGTGGCCGATCATTGTACTTCCGGCCACCGAGCGTGACGGACGCAGGATCATGAGCTCCGGCGGAGCGGCGACAGCGGCCCTTGCTGGCCTCGGAAACAGGATCGAGGGAAACGAAAATACGGATTATCAGGTGATCTTGCCGCAGCTGCCTACCGGACGTGTGGTTTTAAACACACTTTTTCTGCACGGCGATGTTCGTGTTAGGCCCTTTAAGGTCGAGGATTTTCGTGATGCGCTGGCCCAGGCTGGTACGCTCCCTGACGTGGTGGCTTTGGGGGCGTACCAAATCAAACACGTTTGGGCTGTGACTTTCAAGACCGCTGAAGGAGCCAAGAGGCTTCTCGCCTTCAAGGAACTGAAAGTGAAAGGACGACGATGTCTTATCATCGATCCGGAAGACCAACAAGTCAAGCTACGGCTCCACTGGATGCTGGAAGGCGTGGCCGACGAAGACATCCGGACGGCTTTTTCTGCGTTCGGGAAGGTAACCGAAGTTACACGGGAACGGTGGCGCGTCCAAGGCGTCCGCGTCCACGACAAGGGATCTACAACAGGAACTGTGCTCCTAAAACTGAAACCTGGTTTGAAGGTCGACGATCTGCCTCAACAGATACGTGTCGCCGGGGAGTTGGCCCTTGTTGTGGCGCCGGGGCAACCGATGCAGTGCTTGCGCTGTCAAGGCACGGGCCACGTTCGGCGAGATTGTAAAGTGCCCCGGTGTTCGAAATGCAGGAGTTACGGCCACGCCGACAGTGACTGCGTCCGCACATAGGCAGTGGCAACCGGGCTGGCAATAGGAGTCTACACGACGGAGCACATTATGGACGTCGCCGAGACAGAAGAGGCGGGAAAGGGAACAGACGTGACGGCGAAACCGGCGGTGACGACGCAGTCTTCGCGGCACCCGAGCGGCGACGGAAACACGGCCAGCGGCGGTGGGAAGGAACCGGGGACGGTAATCCCTGCTGGGACAAATGAAGGGTCCTCCAGCGACGGGACCAGTCATGAGGCTAAAGATGTCGACCAACCACCGACCAGCGAGGAACAGATAGACCAGAGCAGGGCCCGTGTGACGACCGTCGCCGCCCTAGCCAAGCGACCTCACGACAACGAAGGGGACAAGCCCGCAGCTGGCGGCGTTGAGGAGCCGCCAGCAAAAACAGCCCAGTCCAGGCGATCGACACTCAGGCTAATGCCCAACCTTGCGGCAGGCAAGCGGGTCGCCGAGAAGGCGCCTCCACTGCCTCCGCAGCAAAACCAGGCATCCGCTCCTGACGGCTCCGGTGGTGGCAACGGCGTCTAGCATCGTGCTAGACGTGAAAGGTGAGCACGGTGCTCTCGGCGTCTTCACACGCTTTAAATATGGCTTCTGCAACCTCCTTGACTTTTGCAACGCTCAATGTCAGTGGTTTTGCCGCTAAGAGGAAGCAGAGCCAAGTGCACCGCATTTTAACAGATCATAATATCGATCTGCTTGCTATTCAGGAAACGAAAGTGGAAGGGGAACAAGACACCGAGCGCATCGTGAAACGTTTGAGGTCAAGATTCTATGCGGTCGTGAGCCATGCCATTGGCACATCTGCCGGATGCATTGTGTTTATAAAAAAGCTGCCTAGTCTCGAGGTGCAGGCGTACACATCGTGCCCGTCGGGTCGTTGTGTAGTAGTGAATTTTGCTTTCGCCTGCTCTGAATGGCGACTAATTTGCGTTTAGGCACGTAAGGTGGGCGAGGATAGGGTAGCTTTTTTTGAGAGCATTCAGCGTTTCTTAAGCACAGAAAAACACCTGATATTGTTGGGAGATTTTGATTGTGTCTTGAGCGCGGCTGACAAAACCAGCACGCGGTCCTACCGCGATGAAAGCACCGAACTTCTCCGTCGCTTGATCGATAAGTTTGCATTGGAGGACGTGAGTGAATGTGTGGTATATAAGCGCGGCATGATGCTCACGCACTTCCAATGAGGTAGCCATGCCCGCCTTGATAGAATATATGTATCGGCCGACCTGTCGCCAAAGTGTCACAGCTACGATGTTGTTCCTGCAACTTTCTGGGACCACTACTTGGTGAAATGTAGTATCAGCGCGGTAAAATGTAAAAACTCTTTCCAGTGGGACCTCTGGAAATTCAACAATAAGCTTCTGAAAGGAGAAATTTTCACCGGGTTTGCAGCGCAGGAAATTAATAAAATAACCGTTAATGGCAATCGGGCAGCTGGAGAAGAATGGGAAAGTTGCAAACAGCAGATAAAAGTGCATGCAATAGAAAGGGCCAGCTGCATACGTTTTCAAGAAAGGTAAAGCGAGGCACATTTAAAGTCCTTCCTGGGCAAGTTATTAGCTCAGGAATGCAAGGCACCGGGAGTTTTCAGTGAAGATGTCAGAAAAACCAAACAAAAGCTAGAAACGATAGAGGAAGAGCGATATCGCGGCGCACTTGTGCGCGCGAGAGCTGAGCAATTCGCCGGGAGCGAAACACCCACGAAACGGGCGTTAGGAATGGAAAAGGCGCACACTTGGCGAAACCATGTCGCGGAAATTCAATGGGGCGGTGCCACTGCATCTGACGATGACAACATAGCAAAGGCTTTTTTTGATTACTATCAAGCGCTTTTCGCTTCGAGGCATGTTGACATGGGAAGATTTAAGGAGATATTTTTAGGGGCCATGCCACGTATTCATGACGCAGACAGAATAAGATTAGAGCTGCCAAATCGCGAACAAGAAGTGGAACAGGCTATTGATAAACTAAACTCATGAAAGTCGCCGGGGCCTGACGGCCTGAGCGCGGCTTTTTATAAAGCTTTCAAGAAGGAACTAGCACCTCTCCTCTCAGTGGTATTTAATGAAGCGTATAAGTTGCATGCTCTGCCTACATCATATGCATCCTCGCATACTGTGCTCATACCAAAATCCGATCAAACAGAAAAACTCAGACAGGTAACATCGTACAGGCCCATAGCCCTCACAGATGTCGACTACCAAATTTATATGAAGGTTCTTGCAGGCAGGCTACAGACCGTAATGCATAAAATAGTCGGACCTCACCACACGTGTGGCATCAAGGGGCCTTCCATTGTTGAGAATATTCACAAGGCTAGGTGCGTGCTTGAGTGTTGTGACGCAATATATGCTCGGGTCGCAGTTCTTAAGATTGACCTTGAGAAGACGTTTGACTGTGTGGCGCACGAATTGCTGCTTTGCATTCTACATTACATTAACGTTGGTTCTGTCATCAGAGAGGGTGTGCCCATGGCTTACCGTAACTGCACTACGAGGTTAATAGTAAACAAGATCTTGGGGGCCCCCATTAGTGTGCAGAGATCGGTACGCCAGGGCTGTCCCCTCAGCCCCGTGCTGTTTTCTATTTATATAGAAACCCTCTGCCTAAACATTATAGGAAATGAGGCTATTCGTGGTTTTCCTGTACAGGCATCTGAAGTGAAGCTCTTAGCATACACAGATAACGTTGCTGTTTTCTGCGTTAATCAAGATAGCATAAGCAGGACAATCGAAGCAGTAAAGGGTTAGTGAGGTCACCGGGAGTTGGTGAATTGGGGCGAGTGCCTGGGTTTCTGGCACGGAGAATGGCCGTCAACTCCAGCTGTTTTCGCCAGCGTTTCTTGGGTGACAACACCCGTGAAATGCCTAGGTGTTCCACTCGAATTTCACAGGGACACTGAGCCTTTTTGGAAAACACAGGTTGAAGAAACGCGTGGGAAAGCCGAAAAATGGAAAAGTGCTCATCTGTCTGTATTTGCAAGAGCAACTGTGTGCAATTTGTTTTTGATAAGCAAGCTCTGGTACGTGATACAAGTACTCCACTGCTCACGGTTAAATGTGCAAAAGCTGCACCGTATTTTCGCTGTCTTTATATGGGCCTCAAAATGGGAGAGGTGCAGCCGGACAAATTTGTTCAGGAGCGTCAAGGTAGGGGGACTTGGTCTGGGGCACTTGTTCATACGGCAGATAGTAAACAGATTTTTGTTTCTCCGAGACGTTAAAGATCCGTTTCTACGTACCGTATGCCAAGTCAGGCTCGGGCGTGCTGTGCCAGATTTCATTGATTGAACGGAGACTATGACTGGAGGTAATCTTGGTTTTCTTAAAGAGGTTGTGTTTAGCGTCAGGTTTTTGACGGCGAGATTTTCAAAAACTTTTTTAAGTGGTGTTCAGCGGAAAACATTGTACAAGGATGTATGTAACGTATTATTGCAGAAACCAATGTACAGGGCAATATGCTCCGGAGGCCCAGGCAGAGATGTCCTGAAACGGGTGAAAAAAATGCAGGTACCACCGGGAACAAAGAAATTTATTCTTCAAGCTTCACACCGGGACTCTGTCTGTAAAATCTTTCCAACAAAAAAAGGGGATTTACCTACTTTGGGTATCCCACTGCCTTATATGTAAATAACCAGAAACAATCGACCACGTTTTCTTGCACTGTTGGGAAGGGGTATATTTTTGGGACGTCCTTCAAAGGACCATCAAAAAAGAATTACCATTGGATCCGTATGGAATCCGATTCCTGCCTACAGCAAAAGAAGATGGCATGCCGTTTTATTTAGTAATGCTCGCGGGCCTCCATAGCATATGGCGCTCCCGAATGGCAGGCTTTCATTGTGACCCGGATGCGCGGCCTGCGCGATTGTATTTCCGTGAGACAATGCACAAGTTCATCGAGGTGCTGAAAACACAAGCATCTCCCCCTGAGTGGCTTTCAAAGCTCGAACCTTTGACGGAACTCGGGGAATTTTAAACTGACAAGGCCTGCCCCTCTGGGGGTTGTAGGCTACCTTTGTGTAGTTTGGGTGTATACCCGTGTATGTTTTTTGTTGTATTCTGTCGAAGCCCGGCAATAAAAAAAAAGCAGCCGTGGCCGAGTGGTTAAGGCGATGGACTTGAAATCCATTGGGGTCTCCCTGCACAGGTTCGAATCCTGTCGGCTGCGTGTCCCGGCTAGCGGGGCTCACATTTTATGCAAATACAGGTGGTCGTGAAAAACAGAGAATAAACGCACTTTTACGCAGACATCGGCAGCCGTGGCCGATTTTCCACTTCCGGACGCCGAAGCGAACGGACGTGCTATCATGTGCTCCGACAGAGCGTTGTCAGCGGCCGTTGCTGGTCGCGGAAACAGGTTTTTTTGCTGCTTCAGATGAAGATTACCAGGTCATCTTGCCAACGCTGCCAACAGGAAAATTTGTTTTGAATACCATCTTTATGCACGCTGATCCGAAGAACAGGCCTTGCCGCTTCGAAGATTTCGGGATGCTAGCTGGTTTGTCTGGGTTCGCTCCCCGAAGTGCTGGCTGTGGGGGCGTACCAGATGAATCATGTGTGGGCTGTCACCATGAAGAGCGCCGAAGCGACGAAGAAGCTTTGTTAAAGTGAAAAACGGCCAGTGCATATTCGTGGATCCGAACAACCAAGACGTTCGGCTTAAGATTCATTGGGTGCTGTACGGCGTACCTGAAGAGGATGTGCGCGAGGCCCTGTCCCCGTAGGGAAAGGTGACGAAGGAAAGGTGGCGGGCTCAAGGCGCGGTGGATTATTTAATCCCTCTCTTTATTAATATTCTTATAATTTTGAAATCAAAACTCTCTTTCCTTTTCTGTTCATGAGGAAGTAGTCACCGGTGTTGCGCTCCCACGTGCTTTTCCTTTTTATTAACTGCGTTCACGTGAATAGCCACCCGATTCTTGGCCGATCCCCCAGTGTGGGTATGTGCCATCTTTTGATAGGCTAACAACAACAAAGGAACCACAACGCGTACCGTCACTTTGAAACTGAAGGCCGGAGTCAAGATTGACGACATTCCACACCAGCTGAGAATTTCAGGTGCGCCCGCACTTGTTGTGCCGGGAAGGCAGCCGCTCTGCTTGCGGTGCAAGTCGACCGGGCCCATTCGACGAGATTGCAAGGTGCCGCGCTGTAGCCTGTGCCGTCGCTTCAGTCACAACGAGGGGCAGTGTGTGAAAACTTACGCAAATGCGGCGGGGCCTGGAAAAGGTGATGGTTTCACGGAGCACTTAATGGATGAGGCGGAGGCCGAAGAGGCGTCAGGAACCCAACGGGGTCTCACAGAAACGGATGCGGTGGCCAGCTCGTCTCATTCTTGTTTGTTGTTTGTTCGCAAATCCCTGGCTGTTCTTTTTGAAGAATTGACTGTGTGTGAAAACGGTAGATTCATTGTACGTGACTTTTCTTTGTCAAATGATGAGTGGCGTATTATCTGCGTTTATGCGCCAAATAGGGAAGAAGAACGTAGATTGTTTTTTTGCTAACGTAGGGCCTTATCTTAAATGTGACAGATACGTTATTTTTCTTGGATACTTCAACTGCGTATGCAGAGCCGAAGACAGAGTTAGTAGGCAAGCCGTACGAGATAAGAGTGCACATTTTTTTGGGCGAACTAACACTTTAAAATGACTTGGAGGACATTGGATACGCTTCATCGAGTGGTGATATACCAGCGGACAAGCCATGCGAGACTTGATAGACTGTATATTTCCGCTGATCTTTTGCCAGTGTGCACGCGCTATGAAGTATAACATGTATCTTTCAGCGATCACAGTATAGTAAGCGCCACAATAGGATTAAAGCAAACGAAGTCGCTGTTCAACTGGGAGTTATGGAAATTGAATGTTAATCTGCTACAAGACGAAGTTTTCCTAAATCAAGTTAAGGAAAGTATTCAGCTTCTACTGGAAGCTCAGCCAGAGAGAGCAATCGAAATGTGGGAACAGTTCAAAGAACAAATAAATATAAATTCCATTGAAAGGAGTAGCCTCCTACGGCACAATCAAAGGAAAAAAGAAAAAGAATTGCAATACGACCTAAAATTTGCCCTGAGTATGGTAAGTGCGCATCCAGGCAGCTATGCGAATGAAATAAAAAAACTCAAAAATAAATTAGAAGCTATCGCCCAAGAAAATTACATCGGAGCCGTTGTGCGGGCACGTGCCGAGAGACTGCTTTTACGGGAGGCACCAACGAACGGTCGCTATCAGACGAAAAGAGATACGCAGCAAAGAATGAAATCAAACAGATAAGGCAAGGGGACTCAGTTACCAGAGACCCATATTTAATCCGGCAAGCTTTTGTATATTACTACCGTAATTTACTCGGTCGGAAGAGAAGTGTAGACGATGGATTTGAACACGAATTTCTAAGCCTCATGCCGAAGTTAGATCAGGAAGTGACGTCTGCGCTAGAAGAGCCAATTACGATGGAAGAGATAAGGACAGCTATTGGTGAACTCTGCCTTGGCAAAACGCCTGGACCAGACGGCATAGGCGCGGTGTTTTATAAGTCGTTCAAGGACGAACTAGCAGCTGCACTGCATCGCGTAGTGAAGCAGGCTTATGACGAAAAACGACTGCCCCTGTCTTTTCGGAGAACGCACGTTGTGCTTATTCCTAAAACAGACGACCCCGTGAAACAGCTCTCAGTAACATCGTATCGCGCCATCAGCCTGACAAACGTGGATTACAAAATTTTCATGAAGGCTTTGGCGAAAAGGCTCCAGCGAATGATGAAACAAATAGTTGGACCCCACCAGACATGCGGGATTAAAGGAAGATCAATTTTTACAAACATACAGGTGGCCAGAAGCATCATGGAGTGTTGTGATGCATGGGGGGAACGGGTCGGCATGATGCAGATTGATTTGCAAAAGGCCTTTGATCGCGTCGTGCATGAAATTCTCTTCCGCATATTAGAACACGTAAGTGTAGGTTCGGTGATATTGGAAGGCGTTAAAATGTCATGTGCCGAGAGTTTCACAAGCCTTATTGTCAACAAGTGTGTCACAACACCCTTTCATGAGATTACATCAGTGAGGCAAGGATGCCCACTATCTCCTCGGTTGTTTGCGATATACTTGGAACCGTTTGGTTTGAAGGTTATTCAAAATGAACAAGTGAGGGGTTTCCGCCTAATGGCGAGTGAGGTTAAACTGTTAGCTTACGCTGATGATATAGCAATTTTTTGTACAGACAGGGACAGCATAAACGAAACAGGGAGCATTGTAAACAAGTTTTGTAGAATGTCAGGAAGCAATGTGAATTGGGGTAAATGCTTGGGTTTTTGGCACGGGAGCTGGGAGACCAAACCTTTATCGTTCCAAAACAAGCAACGGACTGAATCACTAGGAAACTATTTAGGTGTACCTCTTGAACATTACGAGGACGCTACTGAATATTGGAATCGCGAAACTGACAGAGCGAGCGAGAGAACAGTAAACTGGCGAGGACGAGAGTTATCAGCGTTTGCTCGGGCAACAGTATGCAACTTGTTTCTAGTGGCGAAAATTTGGTATGTGCTTCAATTTATGTGCATGAAACGTGTAAATGTTGAGAAACTGCACAGCGTTTTCGCCGTTTTTGTGTGGGGCTCTACATGGAAGCGAATGAGTCCGACCAATTTGTTACGATCGGTGAGAGAGGGAGGTGTGGGGCTATCCCATTTGTTTTTGAGACAGGTCGTCTCCAGGTTTATGTTTCTGCGGGACCAAAGCGACCCTTTCTTAAGAAGTGTTATACAAGTTAGTCTACGTGAACTCCTTCCCAATTTCGTTGTGTCGACGAGCGACGTAAGAAGCACTTGCGTTCGCGGTTTCCTATTTGAGGTTGTTGCTGCTTTCCAGATGTTTAAAGCTCGTTTTTCTTTAAAATTTTTGTGTACTGTCTCTAAGAAGCAATTGTACAAGAATATATGTGATTCAATGATGCCCGTGCCTTTGTATCGTTCCATATACAGTGCAGGTCCAGGAGGAGATGTCCTAAAAAGAGTTAAAAAGATGCCACTTCGTTCTTCATCCAAAACATTCTTCTTTCAGTTCCACAGCAAACACTGCCGATGAAACCCTGGCTTGAAGCTAAGGGAATCTTTGGTGCGTGGTCTACAAACTGTCTACTGTGTAGAAGGCCAGAGACCACAGAACATATCTTCCTCGAGTGTTGGGATGCCGTATTCCTGTGGGATATCCTTCAAAGAACCTTAAAAAAGGACCTCCCGTTGTCACCTCGTGGCATCCGTTTTCTACCTGTCCAGAATCTTCGTAGCATACATCTAGATATGGTCATGCTACTGGGCCTGCACAGTCTGTGGAAAGTTCGCATGGCAGTACGGAACGCAGACATTGATATTCGCCCTGCGAGGCAGTACTTTATTGAGAGCATTTTATATGCCAGAGATGCACTCAAGTCCCAAAATAACCCCCAAGAATGGATTTGTATAATGAACGAACTTGCAGACTTGAAACGTTTTTAATGAACGCTCCGCCCAATGTCGGAGGACGTATTTTAACATTTCACGTATAGCAATCTTGATTTTCGCCAAGCCGGCAATAAAGAAAAAAAAAAGCAGCCGTGGCCGAGTGGTTAAGGCAATGGACTCGAAATCCATTTTGGACTCCCCTCACATCTTCGAATCCTGTCAGCTGCGTGTCCTGGCTAGCGGGGCTCACTTTTTGTGCTCATAAAGGTGGTAAGTGCAAAAGCAGAGAATAAACGCACTTCTACGCAGACATCAGCAGCCGTGGCCGAGTGGTTAAGGCGACGGACGTGAATTTTTTTATTTTATTTTATTTATTTGGAACATACTGCAAGTCTATTTCGAGGCTGTTCCAGGAATGGGAACAGGTTGGATTTCATTTCAGGTACGTCCCAATGAAAAAAAAAATCACAAGAAAGGTTCATACAACTGAAATAACATTGTAAAAGGGATAATCATGGGAGACAGTTTCAAAATTCATGACGCAGTATTAAGCAACGAAATATAAAGCGCAGTGTGGAAAAAGATTTCTTCAGAAAAAAAGCGCGTGCAATGCTTGACTAAAAAGTTCCAATAAACAATTATTACAGGTTACAAAGAAAACTGTTCAGAGATTCATAGTATACAACATTTCCAGGTAACATATTCCATTCCCTAATAGCTTGCGGAAAAAATGAATAAGGAAAGGTGTCAGTATTAAATATATACTCTGTTAAGTGCTGTGAGTGTATCGTTCTGTTATGCGTATTGGTAAAGGAACTAAGTAGAGTTGAGAATCTATTTTCAGAGCACCGTTTAAGAGGAGAAAGACGAATTTAAGGCGCGATTTTCGGGCCCGGTTACTAATAGTGGAGAGATTTGCCTTTTTTGAGAGTTCAGTTGGGGAGTCGTTACGTTGATATTTGTTACAAATAAACCTTAATGCTTTCCGCTGAACGTTTTCTATCTTATTTATGGATTTCTGTGTGTGCGGGAACCAACACGGGATGTTGTACTCGAGCACAGGAAGGACGAGAGAACGGTATGCCAGTAGCTTTGTGTAGGGAGAGGCAGACGGTATTGATCGCTTAAGAGAAAGCAGTGCGAAGAGTGCTTTTGACGATATATATTCTACATGATTATCTCATTTTAGGCCAGAGGAGATGACAACATCCAGGTATTTGCATTTTTGGGCAGATTTTATAGGTTTATTTTCAACTTCATACGAGAAAACGAGCGGGTTCTTTTTTCTTGATACAGTCAGGCACACTGATTTCTCGAGATTCAGGGTCATCTGCCACTCTCGAAACCATTTTGCTATTCGACCAATTGGTTTGCTTAATGTGACTTGATCATCGTGTGACCTAATTTCTTCATAAATAATGCAACCATTTGCGAACATTCGGGCTGTTGCGTTGAGATTGAATGTTAGATCGGGCATGTAAAGTGGAAATAATATGGGTGCTAATACCGTTCCTTGGGGTACGCCAGACATTAATTTGACATGGTGCGATGCGTGGCCGTCATATTGCACATACTGGTAGCGGTCTGAAAGGTAATTTTGTAGCCAGTTTGTAATTTTATTACAGCCAAGGAAGTGTTGAAGTTTAAACATCAATTTTCGGTGTGATACACGATCGAACGCTTTTGAGAAATCAAGAAATAAGACATTAACTTGGCTGCGTTTGTCAAGTGCGGATGCGAGATCGTGGATCGTTTCCAGCGGTTGAGTTGTAGTTGATAGCCTTTTCCTAAAGCCGTGCTGGTTAGAACTCGATAGATTATTTTTTTCAAGGAATTCTACGATGTGCTTAAGAATGATATGTTAAAATATCTTGGATGCAACACACGTGAGTGAAATAGGGCGATAGTTAGACACATTTGTAGTGTCTCCAGATTTAAGAACAGGTCCTTGCCGATTTTCTAGTCTTTCGGCACTTCTGCATTTTCTAGGGACTTCTTATGATCAAGGAGCAAATATTTTGATGCCCACTCTGCGTATCTCTTGAGGAACGTATTCGGAATATTATCTGGGCCACTGGACTTCTTCTTGTCAAGATTAAGTAAAAGAGCAAAAATTCCTTTAGTGTTAGTTCGGGCAGGTCTAGGCTACAGTCACCTACTTGGGAATCCAGGTGAGGCACAGAATTTTCGTCAAGCGTGAAAACCGATTGAAAATACAGATTCAAGTCATTAGCTATCTTTAGTGCCTCATGCGCAGGTACATGGCTTTGTTTGTGGCTTCGAGAGTTCAGATATCTCAAATTTTTGGGGAGCGGTTTTGTAAGGTTGCTAAGAGTAACATTTGTATACTTGTTTTTTGAAGTCCTAATTGCTTGCTTTAAATCATTTGATAGTTTGCGAAAGTGTTCAGTGTGTGTTGTCGATGGTTTCCGTCGTTTAAGTTTCCTCAGTCGTGACAGCTTTCGCTTCATATGTATAATGTCCCGAGTAATCCAAGGATTAAACTTGTTTACAGTTTTTACTCGTTGGGAACATAAAGTGAGATACAATGTTCCACTTTATGCTTAAACGTTAACTTAGGTCGTCACATGATACCGACGGATCGGCGTACATTGTTGCAAAACTCTGAATAAAAGCCATCAAATGCATCAAGAACGCCAACATCGTCAGCATTTTTCCAGTCATATACTTGTGTTCTTTTTTTCGCGCGTGCTGGGCAATTAAGGACAGCGAACAAATGGTTCCCCGGTGGTCAGATATACCGTCAAGTATCTCATATGAAGAGGCAGCGAAACAATTGCATATAAAGGCTAAATCAAACACACTGTGGCTTGTGTCTGTAACACGGGTAGGATCCTGCACAATTTTTTTGAGGCCGAAAGCAAATGCGACGTCAAGAAGTGCGTCGGCACTCGTTTTGTCAGTGGATCCTCTATCCAGAGTTTCCCTCGCTATCTCTGGGAGAATAAAATCTCCTGTAGGAATCATTTTTGAGGTTTGTTAAGGTGACGCTGAATGTATTCTGATAAAGACTCTATGGTATCTGCACAGCTATTTGGCGGACGATACATTGTGCCAATATAAATCGAATCTTAATTTACAAGGACCTTACACGAAAGTGCCTCTGCGCCATCGACGTCCGGTAAGGGCGTAGTATATATGTCCTCCCTAATCAAAATCATGGCGACACCGGCACGAGAAAGCCTGTCTTTGCGCAATATAAGATAGCCCGGTGGAAAGATATCGTTAGGTATGTGCGAGCTCGACAGCCATGCTTGAGTGAGGGTTACTACATCTGGACAGTATTCAAGAAGAAATGTTTCTAGCTCTACTAATTTATTTACCATACTCCTAGCATTTAAGTTTGCTATGACAGGTCGTCTGAATCGATCCTTTCTCGCTCTCTTCTGTGATCGAGCGTGTTTTTTGATACTGATACTTTTTCTTTTATCGTAGCATCCCACAAGAACAGTTGGCCATTAATCTTAACCTTGTAGTACACGAGAAAAACTTTATCGTGCTTGTCTCGATTAGCCGTGAAGCTATCCCACCGCTTTTTTTCTTATGTTGCGTATTGGCTGGTAAAAGTCTTCGCTAACCGAACAAGACGAACCCTTTATCTTCGAACAGTTGTTCAAGATCTTTGCTTTATCTCTGGAGTCGAGTAGTTTGAAGATGACAGTGTCGCGAATTGGTAGCGCGTCCCCGACTTTCCGAAGGGGAACGCTATCGTGTGCAGGTTCAAACAAGACAAGAGAACAAAGAGATCAAGCAAAACAAAACGAAGCGGTATTTATAATTTAAAGGAAGAGAGGGGATACGGAACGAAAACAAGGAAGACACTCTCAACACGCGTACAACACTACAGAAATAAAAGAGAGTTCATCAGGTACTGAGCGTCCCAGGTGAAGCGGGGATGCCTTGCAGACAGGGCGGACGCGGGTGGATGTAGTGCTATGAGTCGCTGGCGTTGCGTCGAAGAAAGCGGCGGAAGGGAGCCAGGTGGCGGTAAGAGCGGAGAGGAACACAGGGAGACGCCGATGGACTCCCGTCAGCAGCCCGAAAAACTTGGCAGCAGCAGAAAGAACAAGCGTAGCCGAGGTCCGTCGACGGCGGCCCTAAACGCCAGAGGCTTAAAGCAGGCTATTCAAGGGTGCCTTTAGGCAGCACGGACCTTGAATCCATCGGCTGCCACATTAACGCTTGCAAGGAACGCAGGAGGCATGCGTCGGTGATCCAAGGGAGGCCACGGCAGCACGGACCCAACGTCCGACGGCTGCCACCTCCACGCTTGAATGACCTGATCTCCGCTGCGCTGTCTTCCTTTTCACCTCGGTTTTCTGACACGTCAGCTCTCCACTCCTCGTGCTCGCCACGCCTTTGTCGCCGTCGCCTCACACACACCCTTCGCACGCGCGCACGCGCAACGCTGGGTTGGCACGCGCAGCGCTCCGCTGTCCGGCGCACCACTGTCGCGCACCGCGTTCACAAATCCTAATACTCCGAGGATTTTTTGTGCACCTCACATATGCCCCCTTCAAAAAAGTTTTTTTAACATAGAAAACACTGCTGTTGGTGCACGCAACACTTAATGTTCATATGGTAAAGAGACAAGTTAAACGCTGCCGAAGTCACCTAAGGCACTTTACACAGTGGCACATGGAGGCACATGGAAACGCGCACAGAGGAAACATGAGGTCAAACATTATACATCTACAAAACGGGAGAATAAGAACCATACAAAACCTCAGACACCAACTTTAAACACGTCTGTAGTACCATAAAGGTCAACATGCACACACTGAACAACACATAACCTGAGAACGAAAGAAGAAGAAAACCAACCCACAAACACTACCCAATGCGTTTGCACAAGTCACCATTGCAAACACACCGGATAGTAGCACTGTACATTGGGCATAACCCTCCGGTAATTTGCAAACGACTCATGCAATCGGCGCCTACGTTTTCGGAGCCCTTGATGCACTCTACCAGAAAGGTATACTCTTGTAATGTTAGGCCCCAAGGCAGTAAGTACCCTGCTGTTCAAGTGCTTCGCCTTTGTTAAATATTTCAACGGTTGGTGGCCAGTCTGAATGATTAAGAACGTCCCGTACAAGAATGCGTGCAATTTCTCAACAGCCCAGACATCGCCAAGCACTCGTGTTCAATCGCTGACTAGCGAGATTCTCAAGGATAACAACTGTCGTCAAGCATATGGTACCAGTTGGAGGATTCCATCATGCTCCTGCAGGACAACGGCGCCTACGCTGACCTCGCGAAAGCAACCATGCAAAGAACTAACTACTTGCTGAGAATTGGAGCCCTTAATACGGGCCTGGAAGTTAACAACGCGTTCCTTAGCTCGTCAAAAGCGGCTTGCCGCTGTGGTATCCAAGACACAAGGTTGCGTTCATTTTTGCGTGTCAGCTCCACGAGCGGTTGGACTTTGTCGGCATAGCCAGGGATGAAATCGCGATAGTATCCGGCAAGCCCTAAGAAGGTACGCGCTTGCTTATTAGTCTTTGGAAGCGGTACGTTGACAAGCTTTTCCACCATGCACCGTTTCCAACGGTCGGATGGTCACTCCTTCAAGCTGGTGTCCAAGAAAAGAGCTGTTAGTGGCTCCGATTTCACTTTTCTGCGGTTTGAGCGTGAGGCCGGCCTCGCGTATACTGCTAAATATCCTGTTTAAAGTCCAAAGATCTTCTTCCCAGGTAGAGGTCGCTACGAGAACATTCTCGATGTAATGAACGACATTGTCTATGCCTTGTAATAGAATGTGCATCAGGCGCGTAAAGATAGCCGATGCTGTCTTAATGCCGAAGGGCATATAGACAAACTGATTGTGACCGGACTGGGTAGAGATCGCTGTTTTTGGTCTCGATGCTTCGTCTAAGGGTACCTGCCAGTAGCCTTTAGCAAGGTCAAATTTCTAAAAGCGCACCTTGGTTCCAACCTCGGTAAATATTACGACTGTTCTTGGAATGGGCTCTGCATCAGACACAAGAACATTGATGCGTCGAAAGTCGATGCAAGTCCGATAGGTGTTGTCTTTCTTTTTAATCAGAACGAGAGGTGAGTTGTATGGAGATCTGGAACGCTCAATGACTCCTATATTGATCATCTCGTCTATCTCCTTTTCGACCACGTCCTTCATGGCAAAAGACAAAGGGTATTGCGGAGTATTCACGAGTTCAGAAGTCGAGAGCCTGAGTTGGCACTCCGCTAGATTGCTCTTCCCGGGAATCTCGGAAAAGATGTCTGCATACGTTTCAAGTAAGCTCTGAATCTCCTGCTGTTTGTTGTCATCGAGCTTTGTGGAGGTCTGCACGGCTTCAATCACTTTACCGTGGTCCGTGCTCAGGATAGGCAGCTGTTGTCAGTCATTTTCTTCGATTACAACTAAAGACGACGTCTGCACGGTGTCTTGGGACGCGCGTTCTTCGCATCTTTTCACCATATTGATGTGGAATAGGTTCTTAATGTGGCCCAAGTTGATCCAATTATCCACGTCGTTCTTTTTTCTACAAACCACAAATGGACCTTTCCCACTGCATTAGCAGTTTATTGTGGCTACTCGGCAAAAGAATGCGGGCACGATCTCCAACCCTTAAATGCCGCTTCTTGCTGTTCCTGTCATAGAATTTCTTGTGAGACTGTTTGACACGCAACAAATTTTGATGAGCCGCTCCCACAGTTATCTCGAGACGTTCTCTTAGATCGATAATGTAACCATAGGTTGTCTTCGTGCCTTCTCCCGGCTCTTCCCTGGTACAGAGCTCTCTGAGAACTCCGGCCGGTCCTAGCTCGCACGTGACGTCCAAATATCAACTCAAATGGAGAAAACCCCAGACTAGCATGCGGCACCTCTCTGCATGCGAACAGAAGCGGAGAGATATAACGAGCAGCCCATGTTTTTTGCTGCTCCTGACTGAGCTTCCGCAGCATTTGCTTGAGTGTGCCGCTAGATTTCTCCACCGTCCCATTGCACATCGGATGGTAAAGGGTCGTGCTGAGATGTTTCACCGCCAAGAGATCATTGAGCTCTCTCATGATTTCGGAAGTGAAACACGAGCCCTGGTCACAAAGGATCTCACTCGGAAAACCTATTCGTAAAAACATCTCCACCAAACCTGCCACGGTTGCTGAATCGATCTTTGGCACAGCCACGGCGTCGGGATACTGGGTGGCAAAATCGACGAGAGTGAGAATATATCTATTCCCTTTCACCGATGTGGGCGACAGCAGACCGACAATATCTACAGCCACCCAATCAAGTGGAGTGTCGATAAGAGGCATGCGTCCCAACGGAGCCCTCCCTACTTTGCTTTCGGGCACGTCCTTTGACAGGAGTCGCACGACCTGACATACCTCTTAATGTCCTCCTGCACTCCCGGCCAGTAGAATTCTTCCAGAACTCGATCTGTAGTATTCTTAATGTCCTGGTGCCCCGCCAACGGGCTATCGTGGGCAATGCTTAACACCTGTGATCTACAAGACTTTGGATGTACTATCTGTCGAACCCCTCTGTTGGAAGCGAGATGATAGAGGCGGTACAGCAACACTTTTTCAACAGTATAGGAGTGCGAAGTGCCGTGCTTGCCATGGAACACCTTTCCTACTTTCACCCAACACGCCTTCAATGACTCATCGTCTATTTGCTCTGCTTCTAGCATTTCCTTGGTGAGCCTCATGGGACCAACGCTTAAAACAGTAAGTCAGAAACTTGGGCTTGTTGGATATTGTTTGAACTCATATTTTCTAACGCTTGAACACAAGGGACAAGAACACAAATCCACAGGACGTAAGCTAGTCTTCAACTGTCGTTTATTCGAAAAAAAACATTCAATATAAGACATCTCAATTGCTCATATTCACACACGCGCAGTAGCAACGCCACGTTTCAAGAGCAACAATTCTTTTTTTGATAGATAAACAGATGGGGTGCTGACACATCTTGAACCTTCTTTATCAATGCACATAGCTTCGAAAATTTCCCGTTCCGATTGCGTTTTTAGTGTTCCTAGAATGCTTGTTTCATGTAAGATTGGTGTGCAGGGTACAGGGTCAGGGTCGCCAGGGTACCGTTCTATGAGACAGCATTTGCAGTGCACCGCGAGATTCCCTCTCGCCGATATGGATTCTGTTGCCAAGCGGTGCTCTCTCAGCCTTTCATTAACGCATCTTCCTGATTGCCCAATATAAGCCTTGCCACAAGTGAGCGGGATTTTATAGACAACACCGATTTTGCATGGTACGAATTTCTTTTGATGGTTCGTAGTGCACATTGGCTTCCTTGCCTCGCTGTTCACGAGTGGGCACAAGCGCACTAGTTCCTTCGGGGCAGTCAAAACAAGAACGACGCCACACTTTTTCGCCACTTTTTTTAGACGGTGCGACATGTTTTGAACATACGGCATAGCCACAAGCTGAGTCCGCCGCTGGGGATCGTCACAGGTTTTGTTGCCTCCCAGTTCTCACTTCCTTCAGCAGCTTTTCCGCAACAGATGTCAGAGTTTCCTCTGGGAACCCGGCGTTCTCTAGGCGAAGCTTTTGCAGTCTCACACTTTCTGTGATGCAATGCTCGCACGACTTATTGAGAGCAGCGCGGAAGGCATTCATGGCAATACCCCTTTTTACAAGTTTAGAGTGCGCCGATTGATAACTGAGAATTTCTTTTTTTGCTCTCGGCTGATACATCCAGCAAACACGTGCCTTTTCAAACCTAATGCATATAGCAAGGAACTGCAGCCTCTCGTCGTTCGGGATTTCTGTGTTGAAGGCTAGACCCAGGCTACAGGAATTAAAAACATCAAGCACATTTTTCACCACACCGTTCGGTTTGTCAGACTGTGTTAGATTCACTACTACAAGGTAGTCATCAACATATCTAAAAATGCGTTTAACTTTGTCAGTGTTAATCCCCGCGACAATGTGTTGGTCAATGTATGCTAAAAAGGCAGAACTAAGAACGGGGGCGATGCAGGACCCGATGCAAATGCCATCCTTCTGTACAAATTCTGCACCTTCATGCTTTATGACAGTCGATGACAGGTAAAATGAAACAAGGTTTAAAAGGCTTTCAATTGACATGCCAGTAGAATTCTGATATGACAAAGGGTTTCCACTTTCAATACAGTCGCGCAACGCAATCAAAATTTCCCCCTGCGGCATCGAGTAAAAAAGCTATTTTACATCTACTGAAAAGGCAAAATTAACGTACCTAGAATCTTCGTGGTTCTTAAGATAGTCCACTACTTCATTAGAATTACTAACCAGAAACGGGTCCTCAATTTTGAAGAGACTTAATTTCTCTTGCAAAAATCTAGAAAGGACGCCTTGCCATGACCCTTTCTCCGTTACAATTGTCCTCAGTGGCACATCCTCCTTATGTGTTTTCGCGGAAACAGGCATTAAGGTTATGTAAAGAGAATGGACTGGACAATTTAGGCAAAAAGATAGGTGCCAGTAAGGAAGTGGGATTAAGCGTTTTCTTCTCCGCGAAAACACATAAGGAAGATGTGCCACTGAGGACAATTAATTCCTAAATCTGATGAAGCAGAAAAGTTACAACAGGTCACAGAATGTCGTCCTATCGCACTCAAAAAAGTAGATTACAAAGTTTTCATGAAGATTTAGCCCGTAGACTACAGTCAGTAATTCAAGATATAGTCGGTCCTCACCAGACGTGTGGGATCAAAGGACGCTCCATTGTTACCAATATTCGTAGAGCGAGGTGTGTGCTTGAATGTTGTGATCATACAAATAGCTGTGTATCCATCCTGCGGCTAGATCTTGAGAAAGCATTTGATTGTGTTTCGCACGAAATCCTGTTCTGCATACTCGACCATGTGAATGCGCAAGGTCTATTATTCGCGATGGAGTGGCCTTGGCGTACCCGGGCTGCTCAAAATTAATTGTAAATAAGAGTTTTGGGGCCCCCATTAGCCTGCACCGCTTGGTGCGCAGGGTTGTCCCCTCAGCCCCCTTCTATTCAGCATTTACATCGAAGCGTTGTGTTTGAATATCATGGAAAATGACAAAATTCGTGGCTTCCAGCTGCAAGCGCTGCAGAAGATAAGCTGCTTGCCTATGCGGATGATTTTGCGGTGTTCACTGTGAATCGGGAAGGTAATAATCATTAAGGCCGTGGCATGTGTAAAAGAATTCACCAAAGTCGCCAGCAGTAAAGTGAATTGGTCAAAGTCCCTGGGGCTTTGGCACGAAGAAAGGCCAACGAAGCCCGACAATTTTGCAAACATGTCCTGGGTGACGACCCCAGTAAAGTACTTGGGCGTCCCACTAGACGGTTATCGCGATAGCGGACCGTACTGGAGAGAACAGACGCAAGCCATGCGTGAAAAGGTTGAGAGGTGGAAAGGGCAACATCTGTCAATTTTCGCAAGGGCCACAGTGTGTAATCTGTTTTTTATGTCTAGGCTGTGGTACGTGATGCAAGTGTTGCATTGTGCAAGGATGAACGTACAGAGATTGCACCGGATCTTTGCCGTTTTTGTATGGGCTGCAGGCTGGGAACGATGCAGCCGGACGAATTTGTTTATGCGGGTCAAGGACGGTGGCCTCAGTCTGGGGCACTTATTTCTGCGGCAGATTGTAAGCAGATTTTTTTTTGTGTGCATGATGTAAGCAATCCGGTTTTGCGCACTGTGTGCCAATTAAGGCTCGGAAATGCACTGCCGCACTTTGTTGTCTCAACCGAAAGTTTCTCGGGACGTATTTTTGGTTACTTGAGAGAGGTTGTCGCGTGTGTTCGATTCCTGTCTGTTCGAATTTCGTATGAATATTTATCTTCTGTTAGCAGGAAGAAGTTGTATAGGGATTGGTGCGATGTAGTTCTTCTACAACCTATGCACAGGGCCGTATACAGTGGAGGCCTGGGACGCGACGTACTTAAGCGTGTGAAGGCGATGCAGGTGCCGCCAAGTGCAAAAACATTCTTCTTTAAGTTACATACCGAAACACTACCAGTAAAGAAATTTTTGGAGGGGAAGCATTTATTTCTACCTTGGGGATCACATTGTTTAATCTGTAAACAACCGGAGACATTAGACCACGGTTTTTTTGCATTGTTGGGGAGGGGGGGGGGGGTATACTTCTGGGACATCTTGCAAAGGACTTTAAAAAAGGAATTTCCGCCAGACTCTCATGGTATTCGATACTTGACTGTAGAGAGTGAGGATGGGACACCATTCGACCTTATTACGTTAACGGCCCTCCACTGTATTAGGCGCTCCAGAATGGCAGGATATCATTCCGATCATGATGCACGGCCAGCACGGATATATTTTCAGGAGTGTATGCATAAGTATACTGAAATTCAGAAACTTCCTCCTGAAGCTCCCGAGTGGTCGAAAGATTGGATCCTTTGGTGGCGCTTAGAGAGTTTTAAAAACATGACGAAGCCACATATCACCAGGCGGATAGTGTTGTTAATTATTGTTCATTGTGCCGTGTAAGTGTATTTGTGTATTGTGGTTATTGCTGAAGTCAGGCAATAAAGAAAAAAAAGCAGCCGTGGCCGAGTGGTTAAGGCGATGGACTTGAAATACATTGGGGTCTCCCCGCACAGGATCGGATCCTGTCGGCTGCGTGTCCTGGCTCGTGGGGCCCACTTTTATTCGCACACAAGTCATGCGTGCAAAAGGAAAGAACTGCACTGTTACGGAGACATCCGCAGTCATGGCGTAGTGGTGGATTCCGCATTCGGACGCCGAGACTAACGTACAGGGATCCGCGTCACTCTGGTGTAGAGCGCTCGAGAAGTGCGTACGTGCCTACTTTGCTTCCGGGTCTATTTGTCACTACTTCTCCGCAAGTGTTGCCCCTGGAACCTAGCGGCTGCGACAAGATCTGGATTTGTTTGCACGGAAGTGCACCGCCCGAGAGCTCTACACAAGGGTGACGGAGGCCGCACAGCCCGGTCAGAAGTACACATTCGAAGGGGTTCGCATCTAATCTGTTTAGCGGGGCTCCCAAGCGTATCTAGCAGTCTAATAGCCTGGGAGGATTGTGGACGCGAAGCCATCCCTCTTTCGAGAGACGATCGCTGAATGTGCATAACGAGGCATGCTGCAGGCCTCACATGCAAACCCCCTGAGCCGTATACTTTTGACGGGCACTGTACGTGTGTCATGATTCGTGGGCTCAGTAGAAGTAGCTTCAGCGGCCGAAAAGGGCCGCGCAAACAGGATCTTGCGCTCTGCTGGCCCGAATTATGAAGTGCTTTTGCCACAGCTACCCACAGGATGAGTTGTTTTGAACACACTTTTTTGCATGTCGATGTGTGTGAATGACCATATCGTGAGGAAGAATTCCGTGACACACTGGCTAGCTTAGTTAGGCCTGCTGTGCGAAGTTATTGCCCTGGAGATGTACCAGAAGAGTCACGTATGGCCTCCATGAATTGGAAGTTGTCGGCGCAGTCATCTGAGCACGAGGAAAAAATTAAATTCCATAGCCAAATGACACGGTTGCACGCAGAGTGAGAGCAATGACGTCTAATACGCAAAGCCAGACTATTGAAAACACAATTGGCAGTGGCTTAGTTCGGCTATGCCAGGATATACGTGGCGAGAGGTACGTTTCCCTGGCTGAGCTTGTTGTGGTCACTGTATGTTTAGCAATGAGAGACACTGGACTCCATCTCGGCGGCTATGCGCGGTCTATTACGCTCGGCAGTCTGGCGTCTCCCTTTGGCAAGCCGTTCCTCTCAGTGTTCGGGCGTCTCCGCTGCTCTCTTCGCCTTCTTACGCTCATTCTCTCTTTGTTGAGTAGCCAAGTGCCAGGCGACAACCTCAGGATCGGAAGAGTTAATCTTCTCTTGTCTATACCGCCGTTTAGCAGCGGCTGGACTCTCCTTCTCTGCATGCATGTCAAACGTTAAGATACAGCCGCCCACTACATTTCCGCCTCTTATAGGCAATGTTGCGCATGCGACGCGCGGTTCGGGTGATAGAGCGGCGAGGCGGCGACGAAGCGCCGCTTTAAAAGCGCACGGCGCACCTGGTGCTCCTCTCCTGTTGCCATGGTAACGGCGCATGCGCACAACTTTCCTCTCTCAGCCACCGCGAAATGCTGGACTGGTCGCCGAGAGCAGGTCTCCCTACAAAACTGAATTCCGTTTTCAAGCTATTATTTTTCTTTTTTGCTCTGCATGCTGGTTTAGTCGGTTTATGGGGTTTAACTTCCCAAAGCGACTCAGACTATGAGGGACGCCATAGTGGAGAGGTCCGTATAATTTCGACCACCTGGGGTTCTTTAACGTGCACTGACATCGCACAGTAATATAGGCCTCTAGCACTCCGCCTCCATCGAAATGCGACCGCCACGGCTGGGATCGAGCCCGGGTCTTCCGGGTCAGCAGCCGAGCACTATAACCACTGAGCCACCGCGGCGGGCTGTGCTGCATGCACTTATTGAGATACATGTGTGGGAATGTGCTGAGATGGTGCCCGTGCAACGATGGTTTGCAGATCGGCAGGTTTCCTGGGACATTGTCAAGCATTAAGGAACAGTTCAGTTGTAATTGCATTCTTCACAGGGAGGCTTTCGCATCAAAGTAACTCAGCCAAGAGCTAGCGAGCTTGAGGCCCGCCCGTTGTCAAAGTTGCGAGCTGCATTTAAAAGCAACTTCGGGTTTTATATATTTTTATTTGATAATAAGATCGCATTATTTACAATCCCCTCTCTCCGGTACAAAAAAAAACGGTTTTTCAAAATACCGAGTGGAAGCAAACTGATACCGAAACTGGGTTTCTGACCAAATTATGACGTCACGATATACCAACCTCTGACGTCACTAATATTGTGACAAAACTTATCGTGTGTGCGTTGATTGGCTAAAGTGGCGACTGCAAGCGACAATATGGGTCATCATTTGTAAAGTGACCAAAAAAGTTTGTAATTTTTGTCCTTTAGCAAACGCAGAGCGAATATCAACGAGCGTACCAAACTGTGACGTCACACACGCGATGTTGCCAGTAGGAATCCCTCCAAGTCAGCCCACGAAATGAATAATTCCGTTGCGGCAACAAGACGTCGCCCGGCTCTGAAATTTGGTAAAAATGACCAGAGAGCAGCGAATATTTTACACTGAATGTTTGAATACAATCCGGGTACCAAAAAATGCCGGGGTTGCCCTTTAATAAAGGCGGAAGGCCAGTCACCTTTTCAAAATGTCTTGCCAAGAGATGAACACCGGCACGTGCTCCTACAATGAAACTGTGTTGGCTATCGCGCAGAAAACTGTTGGCCAGGGTTTTATAACGATAGCTACATTACGGTAGCATTTCGAGCCTTCAGCGTGGCGGTGGCACGTGACGGTGGTGGCGCAGCCGCGGTGTGGCGGCGCCGCCACCGCCATATGGTTGGTCACGTGACCAGACACGTGGTGCTGAGCAGCTGCTGCTCCAGCGGTGCGGCGCGCCGCCGAAACCGAGCTGCAACAGCTGTGCACATGCGCTGTGTCAAGTGGAACTGAGATGAAGAAGGAACGCCCAGCGAAACGGAGCGGCGAAAGACTGACTTTGCATTTCAACTGAGCAAGTTCCACTCGGCCAGCTGCAGATATATCGGGTCACTCTAGGTTTGACCAGAGCTAGACCACCGCCAATTTTTTGGGCTCCGAGAGGAAGTGAGCATTTTTCTAGCAGAAGAAAAGGCACGGGGAGCCTTTGGTTCGGTTCATGTGGTTTAACGTCCCCAGCGACTCAGGCTATGAGGGACGCCGTAGTGAAGGGCTCCGGAAATTTCGACCACCTGGGGTTCTTTAACGTGGACTGACATCGCACAGCACTCGGGCCTCTATTCGCCTCCATCGAAATTCGATCACCGCGGACGAGATCAAACCCGCGTCTTTCGGGTCAGCAGCCGAGCGCCATAACCGCTGAGTCAACGCGCCGGCCCCGGTAGAGCCTTCCAAAGACCCTTCGTTCCTCACTAAGCTTGGCTGTCTGTGTGACATATCTGAGCAACTCAATCACCTAAACCCCAAAAGGGCCGGGAGCAATGTATCGTCTGGTGATAACAGTAAGGCACTTTTGTAGTACACTTCAAGGTTGGCCGAATCGGGCGGGAAGAGATTATTTTTCTCTGTTTAAGTTGCCCAGTGCCTTTGAACATCTGGGACAGTATCCACAGCCGGCAAAGACCAGTAACGACACATTTGAGCACAATTATAGGCCGCCTAATGAGTTACTTCCCACGGTCTGTTCGACACACGGCTTGTGGCCCTTTTTCGGCAGATGTAATTTGCTTCACTCGTGCAAGTGTCCACGCTGAAAATAAGCTGATGGAGATTCTAGAAAATGCTTTAAGGAGGTTGTTTGCCACCGTGGGCCTCGAAACATTTTGATTTGGGATGGCTGAAATTTTTCCCTTACTCTACGAAAAGGCTGCAAGATTGCTGTTATACAGTTTCCGATAACATGTGAGCATGCATTTTCAAGACTTGCTTACTTGAAAAGCAAGAATCGCAACCAGCTCGTTGTCAGCGCAAACATGCTTCATGTTTAAGTACAGCCATGCCACAAATTGGCGAGATAGCAAACGTGAAAAGGGTATTTAATGTGTTATTTGGGCATGCCATAAGTGTCCATTTCATGTTTGAGAATACTCGAATTGGTTTCTGCAGTATCGTATATGATGTGTTACTTGCGCAATCAGTAGTGTCCGATTCATGCTGAAAATTCAAGGGACTGGAAAAAAAATGTTAGAATTATCGCCTGACCTCGAAACAACTCAAAAACTACCTGCTTAACGGCAAAATCATTTCGGGAGCATCCAAGCAGAACTGCTCCAAAATCGTGAGGGTCTCCCGTATCCGTCACTATCTATGCGGCGTGGTATAGCTCCACCGCTGTCGCGTCAAACCATATAAGTGGCACAGTCATGTGTGAGGTGGCGAACACAAACAGCGAGGGGTGCGTGACGAGCGCCCAGTTTCGGCGCACTGGAAGCGTACGGCGCAGGGAACCACGCGGACGCAAGTGAAACAAACGAATACTGTGCGGCGAGGAAGAAAAAGGGGAAATGATTCAATCATCTGCGACGCGCAAATCAGCGTCTGAAACTGTGCGCAGGTGGGTTGTGCTGCCGGGCTGATGCTGGATGGTCGAGCCGCCGTCTCTGCGGACTGGCACGAAGCTCAGAAAAGCGAAATCGAAACTATGCGGTCGGGCTGCGGTCGGAGACCGAGCTGTTCGTCCATCGCCAAGCCTGCCGTCGCCCGCAAGACAATAGGTGCATGAGCGACTCTGCGGCAAGGAACTACGTTTTGAGCAGGGCTATTTCAGCGATCTCTTGCCGCGCCGGTCATTCCAAGTGAACTCAAACATAGTAAAACTCTTCCTGAGTCATTGAAGAAATATTATAAACAATGAGTGAAGCCAGCGTTTTTTCTTTTCATGTATTTTTGTGTGTTTGTATGCGTTTGTAAAAGAGGCTTGGTGCTCTGAATATTGTTGCCCTATGTACCCATTTATGTATTTCTAATTTCATCAGCTTTTATATGTATGTAATTAATTTTAGTTATGCCTGCAATTTTCTTTGAAACTGAATTGTATGGATCCCAACTAGCTTTTAGCTAGGGATCCAGATGTTTTCACAAGCATGCCTTGTATGAATGTTGAGAAATAAAATTGAATCAATCAATCAATCAACCTGGACGCAGCCTCCCTTCTGGAGCTTGCTCGAATTAACTAGTGCGAGGCAAAAAGCAGCGTCCGAAGCAGCGTCTATTCCGGTCGCTGCTAAACCCCCCTCCCCCCAATCCAGCGGGCATCCTACCTGGCCATCGCAGTATCCGGCGGTCTAATACGTCATGCAGTTGGCTGACAAGCCATTTTAATACCCTACAGAGTTCACTCAACAAGCTATGTGTGACCAAGGGACTAAAAAAATGGCGGTGGCTTAGCTCTGGTTAAACCTGAAGTGACGCAATAGCTACAGCTGGCCGAGTGGAACTTGCTCAGGGCAGTTCAGTTGAATTGCCAAGTCAGTCTTTTGTCGCCCCGTTTCGCTGGGCGTTCCTTCATCTTCATCCCACTTTACACAGCGCATGCGCACAGCTGTTGCAGCTCGGTTTCGCCGGCGCGCCGCGCCGCCTGCAGCAGCGCTGCTCCGCACCACGTGGCTCGTCACGTGACCATGTGGCGGTGGCGGCTGCGCCGCCACGCTGAAGGCTCGAAATGCTACCGTGATGTAGCTGTCGCTACAAACATCCAGTCACTTTACTCCATCGAATTCGCACGGGCCCTGCTGGTACCACCGCATGGATGTATAAGACGGGCCTGGCTTCGTCTCCGCTGTTCCACATGTGTGTGTGCGGGAATATAGAACATTACCTTATGTGATGTCCAGTGTACGACGCGGAAAGGCGTGTGTTGTTCGCTTCCCTCAAGAATACAGCAGTCCCTCATAAGTTACCTCCAGGGCATTCTCTACCTGCGCGGGAAACAGTCGTGTAGAAAGGAGGCTTCATGCCTTCTTTTAAAGTTCCTCGAGGACTCAGCTGGTCGGGACTCCTGACGGTGACAGCAGAGAGTTGACTATTGACAGTTATGGGTGATTGCATGTAGAGACCAGAACACCAAACTTGAGTGCCGTCATTTTGAAAGCGCTGTGGTGCCATCTGTTGGACACGGACTTTCAGGCTGCCACGCGAGGCGACGCAAGGCGCATACGGGAACACCAGCCAGACAACACCAAACGTCCTGAGGACGTCTTTAAATCATGAAAACGTACTCATCCCGAACAGGACATTCTGAGTACCTTTTGAGTGAATCGATGGCTATAAATGTCCTCATGAGGATTTCCTGTTTTTTACTCTGCTGCATGGCTCGAGGATGAAAATTCCTCAAATATCCTACAACCGTCCTATCTCAGGATAATACTGTGGAACCAACAGGTTCTCATAATGCAGTCAGTGAATGCTTGCGATGGCCGCACAGTTAGGTCGAGTGTTTCAAACAAAGTACTTACTCGTGCTTTCGTACTCATGCCTCGTATTTCGTCATGCACCACAGCAATCCATATTTGACGCACGTCGACATTTTTAACACCTGATGCGAAACGATGCAGGCCGAACACTCCACAGCGGCAGAGCTCTCGATACACGTCGCGCACATCGCACACAGCGCTCCACAACTCCGCTTTCTTTTCCTCTGACTGTTATGCATGCGTAGACAACGCAGTGGTGCCCAGGCTTCTTGTGCTTCTACGAGGACATGTTTAATAACTCTGAGAGGTTATACAAAGCTACGTGTCGCAACGGTGGAGCAATTGCAAGCAGAATCCGCAAGGCTGTAATCCCACCTGTAGATTGCAACCAACGCAACTCAGCTCGCCGAGGCCGTCCTGCCTCCTGAGCCCCCTCCACTTGGACAGTCTTAGGTGGGGTAGCGCCCAGCTTGGGGCATGTCAGTATGCAGCTGACATTTCGGCCACCTGTTCTGCCGCTCTCACGCTTGGCGAGCTCACCAACACCCTCGGACATACTAAGCGTCGCAGTGCTGATCCTGTGCCGGATGGGATCACCTACCAGATGCTGAGAAACCTAGTGTCCACTGGCTCCCTCCCCGAGGGCCTGGCGCACGGCTTTCGTCGTTTCCATCCCGACGGCCAGCAAACCGCCAGGTGGGCAGTCGTCCTACAGACCGCTGGCTTTCACGTCGGCCCCGGATAAGCTGATGGAGGCCCATTGCCCTGGCGCGTATTAACGTGGATCGCGGAGGCCACGGACTTCCTGCCCGAGCAGCAGCCCGGCTTCCGCCCGCACCGCTGATGTCCTATATCTTTGACATCATCGCCAGCATCGCGGATGCAAGACACTACGGTCACATTGTCTGCCTCGCCCTCCTGGACATCAAGGGAGCAAGGCAGCAATGTGAGCTAGTTGTTGTACATTTTGGTTTGAATAACGCGCTACACACTAACATGTGGGCTAGTTGGTTGTACATTTTGGTTTGTGTAGCGCGTTATTCAAACCAAAATCAAGGGAGCGTTTCACGTCACCCACGAGGCCATCCTCGAGGCCGTCGACAGTCGTGGCGTAACGGGCAACCTCCGAGCCTATATCCCGAGCTTCCCGACTGACCGCCACAGCTTTATCAGGGTTGGCGGGGCCAGCGCATACAAAGACGCCTCATGAGAGCTAGGGGTCCCACAGGGCAGCGTCCCAAGCCCCATGCTGTTCAACCTGGTCCTGGCTGCCTTCCTGCTGGCGTGCGACTGCCAGTCCGCATCACTATCTAGGTACGACATCACCGTTTGATGCCGGGGACCACGGCGCCAACGGGCACAGGCCGTCCAGAGGGCCATCAACCGGGCGAGCTCCTTCATGGAGTAACGGATGTGACTTGGGCTCTCCTCTACCAAATCCGAGGCCATGCTTCTGGACACAAGGCCTGGAGCACGCCCTGGGCGGACCACTATCATTGCTGACCAAGAGGTGTCTATGGCGGCGGGTTATATCCTCTGCCTGGGTCTGCTGATCAACCGCCGTCTAACCTGGCAGCCAGAAGTCCACCAGACCTTCTGTAGGTAGCGCAATAGGGTTCGGGGTGCCATCTGGAAACTGCTTGCCAGACGGAACGGCATCACTCCCCAGTTGACCCTTCACCTCTTTGATGCCATGGCGGGGCACGGTTCCAGTATGCCCTACCAACTGAGTTATGGAACTCATCAACCAGCAGCTGGCCATCGAGCAACGCTAGTGGGCTTCCCTCCACCTATGCCTTCCCCGCGGCTCCCAGGTTCCGGCCACCCAGGCAGAGGCTGGGTTCTGGCCCATGGACCTCCAGGCGCATCGCACTGCTCTCCGTCACGCCGGGCACCTTCACCTTGCTATAGTGATGACCACTTCTCCTGGAGCCTCTCCTCAAGCAACCCCAGTCATGCATGGGATGAGTGGCCCAGGAGTTTGAGCAGCTTGTAGGAGGGCAACCAGAGTGACTTCCCCCTTCCCAGACCTGAGTTCCAGCTAGGTGAGCCTTCCTTCCCCCTGGGCCAATCCCGAGCACTCCACCCCAGCTGTTAGCCTACATCAGGATGCGACTGCTACCCTGGAGAACTTCGTGGGCTGCTTACACCTCTACACCGATACCTCTGTGCTGCCTGGGGAGTGCCCGTCAGCTGCAGCCACCTGTCCTCCTCCAGTCCTGGGAGAGACCACGCAAGCCAGGCTTCCCTATGTTGCCAGCTCCACCATGGTGCAGCTGGCAGCCATCCACCTGGCGGCTGACATACTGGCTGCCAATCCTGCTGTACAGGCAGCCATCATCCTGTCGGACTCCAGGGCAGCCCTGCAGCTTCTCCGGAATTCGCGGTGAACCCTGCCAATGGTCTGCAAGCTTGCAGCTCGGCTAACAGCCTCTGCTCCCGTAACTCCATCATCAAACTCGTCTGAGTTCGTGGCAATGAGGCAGCAGATGGTCTGGCAAAAGTGGCCCATGGCAGCACTACATCCTGCTCTACGGCTGTGGTCCCCTGGATGATGCTAAGGCCATCACCGACCGACATTGCTGCTGGAGCATCCAGACCGCAGGGTCTCTGGGAAAACACCCCCTCAGCTGCTCCCAGCCAGGGGTCTCGCAAAGCGGCAGAGTCTCTCCTCTTTTGGCTGCGGGTTGGCTGTTCCTGGAAAAGTGCCAGCCTCTGCAAGCATGGCCCGACGCCCACGGCAGATCATCCACACTGCAAACACCTGGCGGAGAGAATCAACCACCTCCTTCGCGAGTGCCCTGTATTCGCCAGTTATCAGGCGAACCTCACTGCCAGCTACCGGAGTCTGGGCCTTCTTACCCAATCTGCTGGTGAGCTGCTTTACTGCTGGCCACAACGCATCAAAGGAACTTGGGTCACTCGTGACCTACATCAAGGAATTGGGCCTGGACGGCTTGCTGTAGTCCACGGCTGCACTGTGGCACTCGCTACGACTGTGGCACCTCCCGCCTGTCCGCGTCTTCCCCTTCACTAAACTTCTTGCTTTTCTCCTCTTCTATCTGCACATTAGCAGTGGTGGTCAAAGGCCCGCGCACTTTCCCTTCCTTTATTTCTTTAATTAGTCCTCAAAGGTCCCTTTCGTGACATTACATCCACTTACATCTGCTCCGAATTTGCGAGCGTTCACCACTATAGACTTGCATGAGGTTGGCCAGGATCTAGCCGGCAATTCGAATGATCCGAGATTTCCAATTAACAAGCTTGCACACTTCCATTCTTTGTCAAGACATCGTATGAGCTACACCACCTGCACTGGTGCCCCCGTGGTCCAACCTACTTGGGTCAGCCCACACGGGATCCCGTACACCCATGGTTGAGAACCACTATTCTATCCAATTTGCAAGCAATTTTTCTCATTTGTATGCGTTCGTTTAACAACAAAATTTTTTTATATTTGCACACCCCTAGTGAGACTCTCTCCATAACCACTGAACAGCTGCTCCCCATTGTGTAAGAAAGAACTAGAAGCTGCAGATTTGTCACTGCAAGTATGGTACACAGAGCAGCTAAGGGCACGCATGAAAGGAAACGTCTTTTCTTCGTGCTTTATTTCTTGAATGCAGTGCATGCCGCTGCATTAAAAACATTCACAGAATACATCAGCCAGCCTGAGGCAGTGTTCTTCGTCTGGTCTCTCCTATGTACAAACAGTGTCCACGCTTTGTACAGGGCCTATATACAGTGCCAACAGGGCTACAGAAAAGTAAGGTACACGTGCCACCTTGGCAAGTCTAGAGAATCCATGCCTCAGTATTCTTCTCTGCTCTGTCTGGTCTTCCGGGGAAAAACGGAAGAGATCACACGAAGAAAGTAAAACAGGCGCTACATGCCAGGGCGAGCCATTGTTAGCCTCACATCATCTCGACTTCGAAATTGGCACTTTGGTGTCACTGCCAGGAGCTGTGTTCGATGCAGACTCCTAGAAAAAGAAAGACGCATGCAAAGAGAATTGCAAATCAATACAGAAGAGAAAACACATTGGGAAAAGACTGAAAATCAATGGTAATAAAGTTATAACTAAATGCCACTTTGAACAGAGATTATTTGCTGAGCCTGAAAAAAAAAACACAGAGGAGAACAGCTCTTTAGGAACTGCGTTCACTCTATGGGGGGTGTAGAAAAATGTCCAGTTCGGCAGAGAAGAGAATTAGAGAATTTACCGGCAGTTCAAATTATCCAGGATTTCTAATCAATGAGCTTGTACACTTCCATTGTTTGTCAAGACATCGTATGAGCCACCCCGCCCCCCCCCCCCCCTGCAGTGGGGCCCCCGTGGTCCACCCTACTTGGGTCAGCCCACAAGGGATCCCATACACCCATGGATCCGTACACTGAACATTTTCAACCCGAAGTTGCACACGTTGGGCACACGATGTCTAGAGCTTATTCAAATGCCCCAATAAAGTGTGAATTTTGGTCACTGAAAACCTGCTCAGCTGCAGGAGCCACTTTCGAGATTGAGAGCTGAAGATTGTGATCCCTTCAAAGCTCTTTTTTTTTATAATGATTTGGAAACAGACTGTAGTCAGATGCAGCAAGATGTGCTCAGCATGGCCAGTGGTCTAGGCTAATGAAGCCCCAAATTTTTCAGCACATCCATCATCTTGCCAGCCCTATCAACAGGCATGTGAGATGTCCTGCAAAAAAACGGACTCGATTTTCATAGTTTTCCTCTCCTTTTTTATTCAACGCTTCCACCAGTAGACAGAACAAGCTACAGTTTTTATTTCAGGGGGCAAGATTATATTGCAAAATCGAAAAACATCAACATCCAAGGTGAGGTCAGTTTTTAAATTTTTTTTATCAACAACTTGGTTCAAAATATCGAACGTCAAAATTACACATTCGAAAGCTCATTTAGTTGGCTTTCCCACATTGCGCATTAATATTATAGTGTCGCTCGCATTTCTAATGTGGCAAATACCGACGACTTTTGTGTATTTTATGACTAGGGGTTGGATTTTTCGGTTCAAACAGAAAAAAATCACTTGAAAAGTATGCCAAATTCAGTGTTCGAAATTTGGTTCTTAAGGTCAGTATTCTTGACAAGCAAGGCACAGCTAGCTGGCTGTTGAATACAAGTTACACTTTCCACTAACTAGGCAAGCCAAGGGCATGATGCGACAATGGTATTGCTGGATAAGCTAAGCAGTAGACACCCTTTTAAGACTAACTTGAAGGAACCAGAAAATCTGTTTGCCTTATGATAAGTTCGTCCCAACAGAAATGCCCCCCCCCCCCCCCCCCCCCCAAAATATGTGAGCATGCTAGGTGTGTCTATATAGAGGATGTTTCTCCAAAGACTTTACACAATTTTTAAAAATAGGCTATTTTGAGTTAGGGGAGTGCTTTTTTCGGCATAGCATTGTCAGCAGCATAGTACATGTAATGCACCTAAGACATGCTACCACGCAGCTTAACTAATATTGAATAGTAAACTTTCTAACCATTATTTTTAGGCTCCACAATTATTGATAGGCCTGTAGCCCACCATAAGTATTATCCATAAAAGCTTTTAGAATTTCGATAACGCGGTTACCCTCGGCACTGTGGCCAAACAAATTTTGGCTATTTCAACGAGTTACGAGCACTGGAAAGGTTGCTTTGTCTGCAAGCTTCTCGAAAGCACATGTATTTTGGCATGATATAGCCAAAATTTGTTTCGCCACAGCACCAAGGGCAAGTAGTAGTACAGTAAAAGCTCGTTAATTCGAACTCGAAGGGGACCGGAAAAGTGTTCGAATTAAGCGAAGTTCGAATTATCGAATGGGCGCTAGAATGAGCAGTTATAGCACTCCGCCGCGCAAGCAGAACCCAAAGCAGTCATATCTATACTCGTTACCGCGAGCTAGGCGCTACTACACGTTTGTGGCAGGCATATTCTGATTCTGATATTCTGACTGATCCAGTCCTAATGGCAAATGAAATAAGTTGATCAGTCAGCTATGTGCCAGAAACAAGTACTGGTATGCATTCGCGCGAGCAGCGAGCTTTAGTGCTGGAATATATGACACTATTTATGCTCCAAAACATGCTTAATTACGGAGAAGGGTTGTCAAAATTAAAAGTAATCAGCGAAGTGCATTTGCTTGCGTTTCTTCTGCCGAGAATCCATCAGCATCATCTGCAGCTTGCCCAATGCTCCTGCGCAATGTCAGAGTTCTCATTGACAGAGAAGTGGCGTGCTGCAACATCGAGCGCCGATGCTACTTCACGTGCACTTGGCGGTGGCATAGTCTCGTCGCCGCTGTCAGACTCATCACTGTCGGCTGTTCTCACCGCACGTGAGCCCTGCGACGTCTGCTGGGAGTATGCAGCCTCAAATATATCGGCGTCACTCAAGGGCTCCAACATTTTCATGCTGCTGTCCATGGAGCTTGCGCTCGTGGCACCAACAAAATCCGTCAACGTCCGAACTGTCATACTACTGGTACTACGTTGTTTTCACCACATGATCGCGACCGTGGCACAACGAAAACATGGAACCAGAGGCACGGATGAGGGCTCCGCCAGTGAGAACCTGCTACGGCATGCATCGAAACGCGGGCTCTATGAGCCTCGTGCACTTGGCTTTTTTTTTCCCCCATTTTTTTACATCTCTGGTAAATTTGGAGCGTGTTTTACTCGCTATGGGTCAACTTCTATCACACGAGGAGCGGTGTCAGCCAGACGCTCCTAGTTCGAATTAACCGTAGCGGATGCCGACTTGTTCAAATTATCGGGAGTTTTTTCCCATTGAAATACACAGGGCTGTGCTGGGACCCGGGAGTCAGTTCGAACTGACTTCGAATTAACAAGCTTTTACTGTAGTAGTAGTGGTTTATTTAAAAAAGTGAAGCAAAAGAATGTTGCCAGCCGTGCAATTGCTAATATCTTAAGCATCCGAGCTGCAGCCGGCGGAGGTGAGAGGGAGAGGATAGCTAGGAGAAGTATAGAGCGGAGAGATAGCAAGAAAGGACAGGGGAGCCAAGGGAAACTCCATTTTCAAAATTCTAAAAACTGATGTGGATATTACATACGGTGGGCCACACAGCTCTTTATAACTGAGGAGTGTATATGCCGAAAAAAGCGCTGTTCTAAGTCAAAAAGCCTATTTTTAATAAATTGTGTAATGTCTTAGGTGAAACACCCTGTATACAGTCCAGCCCACTGATAACAGCTGCAGATATAAGGAATGAGTGCGTTGCTACCATCAAAATATGCATTACAGCAATAGCAATTCATCTTGGGTACAATGAACAACTTTGGCCGCACCACTCGGTTACTGCAAACGAGGAGGCGCCATAAACTCCTCCAGAAGTTGAAGAAGTCGCGCCTCTAGCAAAAGCAAAGATCAAAGAGTGTTTCTCAGCCATCGCCACATAATTCCAGAAAGAACATATTGACCCAAAAATGGAATAAAAAGGACAAAGCAGCTGACACATTCTGTGCCATGGGTGCTGCGCTACTTTCATCTTTGCATGGGACAGACAAAGCTCTCAAAAACACACGTGATCAGACACATGTAGATTTGTGGCAGCGTGTCGTTGATGCAAAGCTGGCCAGATGTCTCCTTGGATGACATTGCTCCTGCGGGCCACAACATCGCAAAGCCGTGTACTCTGACTAAGCCACTGAATGCCAAGTACAAGCACTGCTCTAACGCTAGTAATCTGATTAATGTGGCTGACCTGCCACCAGCTGCCGTAGACTCTTCACACACTGGCCACGATTATTTATATGCTGTCTCTAAAGTTGATTGTTGGCAGCAAGGATCTCTGAGAGATGTACATGACCACTCTGGAGAGCCTGGAAAGAGCTGCAGTAGGGCCTGCTTTCAACAAGTAGACATTCATAACGCAGTTTTATTTAAGAAATACCATATAAATGCGTGTAAGGGCCGCACTTTTTTTTCCTGATTTGAGGGGCAATTTTAGGGTCCAGCCCATACACGCGATGTGAGAAAAAAATTTTTAAAAGTAGAAACACACCAATCGGGGAATGAGCAGCAATTTATTCTACGTTCAACCGTCACTCAAGGAGTATTCTGACTTCGAGCTGGTGCTGTGCTCTGGTGCACACTCATCCCACAAGAAGTTGCGCAGCATGTCCACTGTCAACGTATAACCGCTGTTCCGGGTTTCCATCACTTAGCAGAGCAGCTCTTCTTCCAGTTCGGGAAACTTGCACAGCTTGCTTCGGAAAGCGTGCTTTTTGCAGCTTGTGCTCCTCAATGCATCCTTTTGGTTGCACCATCGTCGGACAAACTTCTCGGCCACGTCGAATTTCCTGCCCGCCGCACACTTGGTATGTTCGAGAGCAAACTCCCAGCCATGTAGCTATTAAGGTGCATGCCCATTGTGCTTAAACTGCAACACTCGGTGGCAGCACACGAAAGCCACTACTACGATGAACTAACACGCTATCACACCTCCCGTGCCTTTGACAGCTACAAAAGGCTGGAGCTGGTGATACTGATGCCGATGTGGATAGCGGGCACTCGCAGCGGAGGAAGAAGTTGAGGATGATGATGATGAGCCGCGACCTCGGGCGCCATCTTTGGGTGGCACCTGGAAGCTCCCATGCGCATGCATCGCCTCCGTGATCAAACCCATCGTTGCTCGCAGCCGGAGCTGAGCGCGGAGGCCACGGCATGAGCATTTCGAAGGCTATTCCCGGGTGGGTCATGAAAAATTTGGGTGTGGCCCTTACATGGATATTATTGTTTTTTAGTATTTCCTTTGGGAAAACAGGGTGTGGCGCACACACGGATACAGCCCTTACATGCATTTATACGGTAAATGCCACTTTTGGTGGTTATAGTATTTTTGGCTGTTATGCGGAGTCCATTTACTATGAACATCGAATATAACAAACGGAATCCGCGACATCGTTACGTTCATCATACGTGGACTCGACTGTATATGTTAAACGAAGGCAATGAATAACAGATACCGTATTTACACGATTGTAAGTGTTAACCCATTTTTTTTTATTTGAAAATCTGAAGTGGGGGGGGTCGACTTACAATCGAAACGAAAACATCGCACTATAAGGCGAGACAAGTGAGATATCATGCATGCTACAGCGCGGTTGCATTTTTGCTGCGTGGCTTCGTCGCATCACTCTTGGTGCTCGCCTTGAGCAGTTGCTATGTCAACGCGCAGAACTGGCATCCCCTCCCCACGCGCGCGGGCGGCGGCCGATGGCGGCTATTGATAAACAGCAAACTGGCACCCCCCACTCTCCCCACACGTGGCTGCTGACTGCGGTTGCTGATAAGCGGCGGCGGCCCGATAACGCAATCGCATTCTAAGGCAAGCTCAAGCGTCCAGCAAGTTTTCTTTTTACTTTCAAATGCGCGCTCGGCGCTCAAGGGAGCGTTGATAGTGATGAAAGCGCCGCTCTTCCACACCATAAGTAAAGGCGAGACAAACGAGACATCGGGCATGCTAGAGCATGGTTGCATTTTTGCTGCGTGGCTCCGTCGCATCGCTCTTGGTGCTGGCCTTGAGCAGCTGCTCCGTCGCATCGCTCTTGGTGCTGGCCTTGAGCAGCTGCTTTGTCAACACGCAGAACTGGCATACCCTCCCCACGCTCGCGGGCAGCGGCCAATGGCGGCTATCGATAAGCACGAAACTGGCACCCCACACGTAGATGCTGACAGCGGTTGCTGATAAGCAGCAGTGGCCCAATAATGCAATCGCGTTCTACGGGAAGTTCAAGCGTCCAACAAGTTTTCCTTTTACTTCCAAATGCGTACTCGGCGCTCAAGGGAGCATTGATAGTTGATGGAAAGGCCACTGTTCCAATCGAGGCGGCACCCCCACTCAGAACAGCAGCGGTGCCGGGGAGTGTCGGTAGCCGACGGAAGAGCTGACGCCATTCACGCGTAGTTTCTCTTTGGCTCTGACGCATTTGACTACTGCCAGCAGCGTTTCACAAGTTTTTAATGTAGTGCTTCATCAGTCATCATTTGGGCTCCAGGCCTGGCAAGTGACCGGTGCTCGTTCACAGCTACATTCAAGATGGCTGCCATTTTTTACGCTGAAGAAACGAACAGCCGTGCGCCAGGCCGCAAGTTCGACGTTCGCAACGGGTGTTACAGGTGTGGCAGCTGGAGCGAGGAAAATTTTCAGCTGTTCCACGCGATATTGTGATGTGTCTGTTTGGAAAGTGCAGGATTTTGCTGGACGATGACGTTAGAACGACGTGCTGTGGGACTGCAGCAGCTATCACGACGGCAGCGCTAGTGAGGATGATGGCGCAAGTGTGGACGAGTAGTCCAGTGAATAATACATTTTCGTTTTGGAATGTGCCCATGGGCACGCCCTCGCGTGGCAGCTGATAGTGGCTAGCGATAAGCGGCGGCCGCTGGATAATGCTATCCCGTTTAACTATTCAAGGCCAAGCTTAAAGAACCTCTGAAGTTTTTTTCTTATTTTTCGGAAATGTGATTTGCAGGGTGGTCAACTTACATTCGAGTTGACTTACAATCGCGTAAATATAGCATATCCTTTCAGAGAGAGCACAATTGCAAATCGAGCATTTACAGTTGCCGACCTATTTTTTGGACTCGGAGAGACCCGAAAAATGGTCCGAATAATCGAAAAGTCCAAAAAATCTGCGAAGTACAAAAAAATCACTTTATTGAGATTAAATCGGCTTAAAAATGTCACTGATTTCACCTTGTTGAAAATTTCTTTTGCTGGCGACGATTTGCGCCTGTATTTGCGCCAAAGTTGTGCTTTCACTGTACATGCTAGACAGCAAGGTCACGGCACTTAGTTGAATACTTCCCATGCTTCTTTGACAGACACGGCGGCACCAGCAGGGCCATGTTGTCCACAACCCAAGTGTGCACCACACCGCTCATCAAACACGCAAAGACAAGGCACTTTCGTTCAAAGCGGTGGAACCGCCGGACGCAATCACAAAAAGGCGAACGGATGCAACTTCGTGAAGACTGAGCGCCACTCGGTCGATGCGGTCAGAGAAGCCCAAGGGACGAAACGGCGAATGGCGAACGTATGAGACCCGCCGCAGTGGCTCAGTGGTTAGGGCGCACGGCAACTGATCCGGAGTACCCGGGTTCGAACCAGACCGCGGTGGCCGCGTTCGATGGAGGCGAAATGCAAAGGCGCCCGTGTGTTGTGCAATGTCAGTGCACGTTAAAGATCCCTAGGTGGTTGAAATTATTCCTGAGCCCTCCACTATGGCACCTCTTTCTTCCTTTCTTCTCTCAGTCCCTCCTTTATCCCTTCCTTTAATGCGGGGCTCAGGTGTCTGTCGAGATGCGAGATAGCTACTGCGCAATTTCCTTCCCCCAACGACCAATTTTCAACGTATGGGACAAGCGATAACTGTCCGCAACAATGGCGGCGACGAACGCAAGTTGATGGCGGTGACAATCCGACTGCGACCTCAAAGTGTCAGAGATCACCGGGACCTCTACTGGCAAAAATCAGGTACCGAAAGTATGTCAAGCCAATCCAACTGCAGTGTAAATCCACCTCAATCCAATATGGTGCCTCTTGCACCAGCGACGAGCCGATAAGATGGCCGATTTTGGCCTGCAGGCGACTGAAATTAGTCCGAAAAATCGAACTTTCGGACTTTTTAAGTCCGAAATGTCCGTCGCGAATATGCATGCGCTTCTATGGGGTGACTGACGGTGCCTCATCGAGGTCCAAAATATCCCACAAGTCCGAATTATTGGAGTCCGAATTACCCGTCGGCTACTGTATTGCACTATGCATCAAGTGAGATGGAGACTGAGGGCATGAAACAAGCTCACATTATTCTACTTGAAAATGGCATTGGTCTGGTTTTCTGCCCCCCTCGTCTCCTTTTTCTCACTGCATACCACAGTGGCTGCTGTTTATGTGTGCATTTTTTAAATTGTTGCTCTCCATCCTGCTCTGAGCACTTCAACGATGACCAGCAGGGATGGTGCTTTGGCATCTATCCACTGCCTACCATAGGATGTTTGATCGTATCACCAGTGCAGAAGAAATAAAATAATTTCTTTAAAATTAACGCACAACTGGTTTCTGCAATTCCTTTGGCAGTGCAACACTCCATACGATGGCCACCGTGAGACTTTGGTTAGGTTCGCTTCACCCCATGAAAGCAATGTGCCATGGAAAAGATGTAGCATACAAGAGACCAAATAGCACCCCCAAGCACACTCCATGTTCACCTCAACATGCGGTTTCACAGCGCTACAGCTGCCAGCAGTCGTCCAAGGCAGTGCAGCCAAACCGTTTCCTCACGCAAAAAGTGACAGCAGACTGAAATTAGGAGAAAAGCCACTTGCAGGGGTGCAGCGCACAGCTCAAGGTATCGAATATTCCACTGTATGTGAGTCTGATAAGCACAGACAATACTGCTATACTTCTGCATAGAATTTTTCAAGGGGATGGTCCAAATATTCAGTGTAAGCAATAATTTGATATATCAAGGTGTGATATACTTGGACTAGACTGTAATGGTTGCAAAGCTGAACCCGCAAGATGTGTGCATCCATTAAGGCTGGCGCAAAAGTGAGAATGCTCCATTCACTTAGTGTTCACAGGTGTGCACTGTGCGACTAGCAGTCACAGCATTAATTATGTGATAGCAACGCAGTCATGGCCATGCATAGAGCACAAGACATCCTAACTCCACCCCACACTTCTGCCGTGCCCAGGTGCTGCCAAAATCTGAAACACACCAAGGCCTCCCTAACCTGTAGCCACCAGAGGTGGCGGCACTCCCAATTGCATCATCCATAGCGATGTACAACTGTGTTCAGAACACCCTAAAATCTGCACACTGTGTATGATGCACTTCAACCAAGGAACATTATGAATTTGTATCATACTGAACTTCGCATCAGCCGTGCTTGAATAACTGAATTTCTACTGCACAATACTTTTCATATACATAAGCAAAATAATGTGCACATCATGGCAAGAGCGGCGGTGAATCCAGGGCGGCAGTGGGTGGGCAAGCAGCCTCTTAGCTAGAATGTGCGGGAGGGAGGTGGCGGGTGGGTGGTGCTTCTGAAGGGTGGAAGCTCCTCGCATTGGCTGGGGGCTTCACTTCAACAGACATCAAATTTGTGAGGGGATGACACTAGCACACCTTTCACAGTAAAACTATCTTTATACATCAGAGCAGCTTTTGTCATTTCATTTCAGAAAAGTTAGCCACTGTGACCTACGTTCCACCTCTCACTATGTCTGATACAGACATGCCTTCCTGACATCTTAGCCGCAATCACTCAAAGTCTTAAAGAACTGTCATTTCATGGCACACATTCCGTGAGCCACAGCCTGATGTGCTAGACAAAATGAGACACATGTCTGGTATTAATTTCTTTGTCTATAATATTCCTTGAGATGCTTTACCCTTGTGCCATACCAGAGAATTGAGAGCTTCTTTTGTTGAACAGTACTTGCTCCATACATGAGTGACAAGCATAGTGTCATACATACCTCACACGACTCAGGTGCTTCGTAGCGGAAGACAACAGAGAACATGGCCCCGCCTAGTCGCTGTGCCAGCCAGTGGTTCTTGATAACAGCTGCCTTGATGGCCTCACAGCAGAAGTGCGCCTCCAGGTTGGTGTGCACCGCACGGCCCATGCCCTCCAGGACCACCAGGTCCGTGCCCAACTCACGCATGCGTTGCGCCACCTCCACATTGATACGGCTGCACATGAATGGCAATGGAAAATGCAACCAAACTGCACGAAGCGCCCTTCCTCAGTACTTGTGCTCGTTGGTGCATATTGTGAGCTTCAAAGGCTTACATCACACTACCACCAAAGGAACAAAAATGCAAGTGCACACAAGCATGCATGCACGCATGCATGCCCACACAGTTTGACAGAAAATATCAACACCAAGCACAAGACAAAGCTGGGCATGACCAGGTACACAGCGTCACACTCAGGTTCAGTATAAACCACCACAAAACAGCAGCAATGTAAAATTTCTTTATCAACAGCTTGCATCTGACTTTCAAGTGTCATTCACTCTGGGATGATCTCATTTATATCACTGTTATATTAACTAGTTAAAACCATACCCTTTCTCAATGACACTGAATGCAAACTAGCTAATGTAAACATGCAAAGTGAATATAGTCTTCACCGCATTTCTCACGTGAAGTGGTGCTCCTTGAAAAATGCAGCTGTCTGACCACATCCAGAGTGCTATCAAAACGTGGCCAGTCCATGTTCTAAAACTTGGCCATCCCTATACCTACCAAAGGACAGCTGCAGACAAAGTTGAGTGGGGCCCCAAGATTTGGGTTATCTATTCTTAAACCCTATTGTTACATACACACCCTTGGAGCAGTCACAAACTAGGACCCATGTGGCAAAATCAAAGGTCACATTACAACAGTGAAAATGCTATCACATTACAAAGAAGGCAAATTCAAGGCGCTTGCAAACACAGTGACAAAAGTAATGACGCTACTTTTAAAACTGAGCAAGCAGTAAAAGCTGGCTAACTTTATATAAATGCAAAATCTTTTTGAATGTTCGCAGCTAGGTTAGGCCAGCTACAACTGTCTGCTAATTTTTTTAAATACCGTGCACATGCGTGTAAGGGCCACATTTTTTTTTTTCCAGTTTCAAGGGCCAATTTTCGGGGTGCGGCCCATACAAACAATGTGCGATTTGTTTTTTTTAACACACCAATCAGGGAATGAGCGGCATTTATTCTATGTTCAGTCGTCACTCGCAGAGTCTTCCGACTCTGAGCTGGTGCTGTCCTCTAGTGCATGCTGATTCTTCAAGAAGTCGCACAGCATGCCTGTTGTCAATGCATAGCCGTTGTTCCGCACTTCCATCACATAGCAGAGCAGCTCTTCTTCCAGTTTGGGAAATTTGCACAGCTTGCCTCGGAAAGCGCGCTTTTTGCAGCTTGTGTTCCGTAATGTATGTAGGACGCAATTCTTGGCCGTGTCGAATTTCCTGCCCACCGCACGCTTGCCCGGTTCGAGAGCAAGCTCTCAGCCATGTAGCTATTAAAGTGCTTGCCCATCATGCTAAAATTGCAGTGCTCAGTGGCAGCTAGCACACAAAAGCCACAACTACGGTGAACTAACACGCTACCACAACTCCCGTGCCTTTGACAGCTACAAAAGGCTGGAGCTGGTGATACTGATGCCAATATGGATAGTAGGAGCTCATGGTGGAGAAAAAAGTTGGCAATGATGATGATGACCTCCTGCCTCGGGCGCCATCCGTGTGCGGCACCTGGAAGTTCCTGTGTACATGCGTGGCCTCCACGATCAAGTGCACAGTTGCTCGCAGCCAGAGCTGATCGCGGAGGCCATGGCGCATGTATTTCAAAGGCTATTCCCGCGTGGATCCTGGAAAGTTTGGGAGCGGCCCTTACATGGATCTTTTTTTTTTAATATTTTCTTCAGGAAAACAGGGTGTGGCCTGTACACAGGTGCAGCCCTTACAGATGTTTATACAGTATTAATTTTTTGGGGAGCTCAGCAGATTTTGCTTTTGCGGAATTTAAAAGTATAATGCAATTTCAGGCAAACCAAGCCCGGTTGCACATTTTAAGTCAGTGAGGAGACCATTACCCTCAACACAGCAAACAATAGACAGGTAACTGGATTTGTGGCAATTCCTCAGGTAAATTCATAACAAAGTAACGATTGAAATTAACACTGCACTTGATGAAAGCACATGGCTTCAATAGAAACCTATGCCACATAACTGCAGAGTTGTCCAAAAAGCAGCTGATGCAAATTGAACTAGATTCAAAGTGAAAATCGTCATGGTTCTGCATTGAAAAATGCTCATAAAAACAGCAGAATATTACCGCCCCAACTCAGGTTTTCAATGAACACAGCTTTTCACTGCTTTAGGGCAGCCATCCTGGACATCTTCATTGGTGGAGTGACTGCCCTAGCATGGCTCTAACTGTGGGCTCGGTCCTTCGTTGCAGACAAATTGCAGTTAACTACTGAGATTTGAGACAGTTGTCAAATCACTGGTAATGATGAAATGGCTGGCAACAAGCCTTCACAAGGGCCTCATGCTGTGGTTACCAAGCAGCTATATGGTGACTGACCACCGCTATGTCGAGCACAACAGCTGCAGTGCCAAGGTGTTGCATGCATGGTTTACAGAATGCCAAAAATCACAAAACTGGCAATTCCTGCATTAATGATCTGCAATTGCATATCTATGTCAACCCACATGGCAAGTCCTACATTTGACGACCTACATCCATCTACATCACATCTTCGTTGACCAACATGGCCAGTCCTGCATCGATTATCTGCATCACATCTGCATTCATCTACACAACAAGTCCTAAACTGATGACCTGCATTGCACTACACTGATTACACGGCAAGCCCTGCATCGACCATCTGCATTACACCTACATCAGTCAACACAGCAAGTCCTGCAAGGTGTGACAGTTGTGCTGCGTATGAGTCACAACCGAGAGCCCACCTGAGGTCAAGGCAGGGCGAGCTTTGCCCCGAGTCGAGCACCTGCAGGTGCCCTTGGGCTAGGGCGTCACCAAGGTGGGGGCACACACTGCTGGCCACCCGTTGCACCAGGATCTGCAGTTCCTGGTGGGTCACGTCGTTAAGCGCGGGACGTGTGTTGGCACACAGCAGCACCTGCACAAGCAAATGACACCTGTTAAGCATCCCTGATGGATGCCTTTCGTGAGGCACACGTAGTGACCATCCACAGTTGCCAACCAATTTTTCAGACTCAGCGGGCCTGAAAAATGGTCTGAATAGCCGAACAGTCTGAAAACTAGTGAACTTCAAAAAAATCACTTTACTGCGGAAAATTGGCCTAAAAAATCACAGACTTCACTGTTTCCTGTGTTAAGTTTGCAAGCGATATTAGACTGTATTTAGGCCAGAGGTCAAGCGTTCATCATGTCCTCACCACCTCACGTCGCCAATACAAGACTCTGCAATGCGGCCGCGGGTGATGTTGTGAACGTGCCGTGATGCATGCATCGCCCCGCTGTAAAAGTGCCCGATGGAGCTAGAACAGAGTTTCATTGGGCAACGACGATAGTGAAAGCTGAGATAGGGAACCCATTGGAAATGCAGTGGAATAAGCGAGATTAAGCAAGCACCTCTGACTGCACCCCCACCATGTCCCCCATCTGCCCGGCACTTAGCACAGAGTTGTCTAAGTCATGGTCGCCTCCTTGGCTGCCGCTGTTCCATTTTAAACACGATTGCACACGCTCTTCTTTGGAGCCCACCCCGATGGTAACGAAGAGCGTGCCATAAACTCGAGTGGCAACAATGAACACATAGCCAAGCCTATCCAAGCCAGTCTACCCTACTGTCTCTATTTAAATCCAAGACTGCGCCTTTCACAACAACAAAAGGCCAGCTGTTTCTGACGAACGTACATTAAAACTCCGTTAATAAGTAGTTGGTGGGGAGACAGGAAAAGTACGCACTATATGGTAATACACCTTAATCAACAACTACAAATTTTCCATTACTCACCCTCTGAAAGTGAAGAAAAATTTAGGCACAGTAAATTTCCCATGAATACACGTAAGTGCACTTTATTCATGTCCTGCTGAGCAGAAGCCGGTCATTTTCAGTTGCTGCCGTGGCAGCCATGAACTGACAACAGCAGTCTCGAAATCAGCGAGACCAGGAGCAGGCTTGTCCATGAGGCCCATCTTCATTGTGCTTTGCCCCGCAGAACACAAGGCCGCAAGGCCACAGCACAGCTGCATGCGCAGTGTGAGGTCACACGGGCTGGGTAGGGTGACGGTTACTGTGATAGGGTGGGGAACAATATTACTCAGCAGCGCGTTGGCGCACAAATACAGAAGTTGGCGACGCTTCCTGGGCTCCCTGTTGACATGGACATCGCCGCACTCATCAGAACATGGCTGAAATGGGCGTAATGTTTCATCGCCAGCAGTCCACGCATTGATAATCGGTTTTGGAAAGATAGAAAATGTTTTGCATCACAGCACAATGTCACCCGAACTGTGGCAGAAAGTATGTTTTAACCGGTAGGCATTTCATGAGCCATCACGCCTTAAGCGTGGGTTTGAATGGTGGCTAAGCCAGGGAATTCTCACAACTACGTTTTAATTGTAACTACTTAGTACGTGGGTATGTATTAATGTGGTTTTACTGTAGATGGCGCTGACCAAAAAAAAGGATATGAAAAAATGTTTCGGCTCCCTCACCAAAGCCTCGTTTACAATGAGGCAAAACGAGTAGAGCTGCTTTCTAAATACGGCACATGAAAGAACCCAGGTATCTTGTGTAACTGGAGGCAAACAAATGTTGTCGTCTGGATAATCAACAATTCAAGATGGAGCCGTAATTTTTGTTCCTTTCTTTTGAGATCACAAGTGCCTCTGGTTAGATTATATTAAATGTGGAAGATAACGAGTGCTTGGCAAGTGCATTCTGATATGCACGCCGGTTTCTGACGTCACTCTGGTGGCTACGTAGCCTTCGTTTGTAGTCCTCTACCTCGCAGTTATATATACGGACGGGCAGTTGGCATATGGAATGGCATACTCTACACCTGGATATTTCTTGCTTCAGTTTCTCCTTGGCTTGCATCAACTGACTCCTCAGCTTTCGAGCTGGCATATGTGCAGTCTGGACATAGGTATGTGCGTATAGCGGTTTCTCGGTTCGAATCGAAATCGAAGCAAATAGCAATTTTCTTTGAATATATTTCGAAGCGAATATTTATTTTGAATACTTCTAGCACATAAAAAGGCTGAATGGCACAACAGGCACTTTCAAAATCATGTATTTGTTAGCACACAAAGCCACTACATGAAAAAAAATACAGAGAATGCACTGAAGCTTTGTCACACTCGTTGAAGGTGAGTCGACAGCCTGCAAAAATGCCGATCGCAAATTGGGGGAGTTCACCTACATGCGGAGCTGATGTATTTGTGGGGTGTGAGGCCTATTGGGGCTCCTGACTGTTGGTCTTCATTGCAATTGCATCGCTGTGCTGCTATTGCTTTTAACGGACAACTCCATGAACACCTGCCAGGTGTACGCACCGCGCGACCAGCACCATCCATGTCGGGCGTCGGAAAGGGGTGCCCATATCCATGTGTCTCATGCCAGCTTCCTCTCATACTCATGCCATCATGTGTGATTCACGAATTTCACGTGCAGAAGAGTGGCTGCGGCAGCTGCAGTCAGCACAGACTCGTACCGCAGAAGTCAAAGGAGCTACACGTCCTCCGATTCGAGAGATTTAGCACAGCGCATTCCGCTTCCGAGGGGAGCCACTGCGCATGCAAAGACCACCCTCAGGACACCCGAAGGTGCCAGACGCCGGCCAGCTGATTGCACACCTGCCCCGCACTGGCAGCGCGCAGAAGCGCATCTGTACCATGCTAAATCTCCTTTTGATGCATGCCACTGTTACAGAAATAAACGAATTGGTTGCACTCAGGCTCAAGAGGTGGCGGCACTGGCGATGCAGGCGGGCACTGGTACGTATTGTACAGGTTAGATGGCACGAGAGGGGACGACCCCCCGGGGTGTCTACCAAGTTGACGTTTCCAAATTCCCAGAGTTTTCCAGGTTTTCCCTGAGTGCATTTGTGAAATTCCGTGAGTGACACAGAACTTTGTTTTATGCGAAAACAAGCTGACACAAAGCCGCCTGATGGTATCACTCTTTAGTAAGCATGTTAAAAATAAAAACAACGATTTAATCCTATTTGAATGGTAAGGAATAGTGTTTATTTCATTTTCAAAAAAGGAGAGAGATTAGCAAATGCATAACAAATTCAATATCTTCTAAAAAATGCTAGAACAAACTGCGAATCGAATTGAACATTTTCAAATACGGACTGAAAGGAAGATGCATGCGGAAATAAATATTTTCAAATGTGAGATATTTCTATCTACTGATAGTAACCGCAATGATGTGGGACCTAAACTTTAGCGTCACAAGTGTGATTCTCTCCCAGCAAGTCTATTCAGACGAATTGCAGATTACAGAAACCTTAGTTTGTAGAAGTGAAGGAGCTATGAAGAGAAAAACTTCATAGGGTAAATGTTGCTCCAAATTATGCATGCGTATTCAGCGCGTCAGGCAGGTACACATTGTGACAGCTGTGAAAGTGATGACGAGGAATTCTTCGACGCGGATCATTCCCTGAAAACTAGTGAGATTGTGCCAGAGACAGCCGTGACGAACGTACGGAGCAATAGAACTCACCGGTTGCATGTGAAGCCTGCTGTTGCATGTTGCATGTTCCTGTTGCATGTGATGGCTGGCTGCAAGTGCATGCGGAACTTCTAGCTCCAACTTCCAGCGCTTTACACTGTTCTTTTTAGACCCTATGTAAAGCCATCTGGCAAAGCCTCGATCCTTTAAGACTCATTCACACAGGCCCTCTTAGACTCGAACTGCCACTGCTACTGATTCTTTACACATCCCACTCAGTACACGTATGCCCATGGGCTTCATGCAGCCGATCAAAATGTATAGAACTGATTTCTTTCAAGCATGCCAGATGGCTGTGTTGCTAAAGTCCTTCATTCGGAATTGCGTAGCAGTAAAGAGCTACATCAAGCAACAAAGGCAGCAGCAATTCTGCTCATATCCACAAGCCCACGAGAAAGAGCATGTTGTTTCCTGGATCTGCCCTTAGCAAAGAGATTGACTGATACAGTTGAACCTCGCTACAACGAAACTGATGAGGCGAGTGAAAAATTTTGTTGAAGCGAAATTTTGTTGAGGCGAAAGCAGCCCAAAAAGACTGTCAGGTTGGACAACATAGTCCCAAAACATCACTTATTTCCAATGAAGTAGGTAAGCTTCTTCTGCTTCTTTTCTTTTGCCACGATTGCCGTGGCACGACTTTCGCACTCGGTGAGCAGTTGTATCGCGACGTCGTCATCGTGCGCACCAATAAATCTTCAAATGCTTCCATCACTTTTAGTGCAGATGGTGGTGCTAAATCCTCTATGTCACTGTCATCATCCGATGATGCGTTGCTGTGGCGAACGCCCTAATTATGGCTTCATCACTCAGCTCCTCAAAAGAAAAGAACTTGCCATGCTCGTGTCGACTGCAGCACACAAGCACGAGTGAAAAAAACTAGGACATACGCGCTGCTGCTGTTGCCAGGCTGCTGCGTCTTTTGGCGACGGATTGGTTGCAGCTGTGGCTTGGAAGAAAACGGGAGCTTGCACCCACGCCTTGTCGCAAAGCAGCCAGCCCGACTGTCATCACCACCAAGCAATGGCGGTCTTCAAGTGCGTTTGAATGAGTGGATCAATTGGTTCCAGCAAAAGTTTAGTGAAACAAAGCAGCGCGGACCTACGCAGTACACAGATGGGTGGCGATATGGTTGTTTTATTGTAAGATAGATTTTTAAACCCAGCTTCGCATCGCAAAAATTTCGTTGAAGCGTAAACGCGCCCCAAAAATGGTGGTTTGTTGTGATGAGAAATTTGTTCCATTACTTTCTATGGCGAGCTGACGGGGAATTGGAAATATTTTGTTGAAGCAACGTTGGTTGTCGCGGGGTTCGAGTTTACTACTGTCACAAGGTGGACCCGTGTAGCATGTACGGGGAACGGATGTGTACCCACCTTGGTGCCTCGGCCCAGTAGCTCACGAGCAAAAGGCAGCACACCCAGCAGAACGTCCATGCCACTATTGTCGACAAAGATGGCTGCACACCGATGTATAGGCCCCTTCTCAAGCCTTTCGATCCAGGAGTCCAGGTCGTCCTGAAGCCAGGGCCGCGCTGCACAAGGGCATTCATCTCACATCATCTCTGACAGCGGCATTGTATAGTGGGCGAGTTGGTATTGCATCTTAAAGAGCGAAACAGTGCAACTAAAACGAAGTGCGTGTCCGTGTATCTTTTTTTCTGGTCCTTCGTTTTAGTTGCGCTGTTTCGTTCCTTAACAGCAGCATTGCCAACCATTAAAACATGGGCATGTTAGTTCATTTTCGTGAAGCCACAGTGCACGAAAAGACAAGAAAAAAAGACGATTTCGTTGCGTGTACCACCATCTTATTTCCATCCCTGTCTTCTGATGCACTACACCCTTGTAAAGGACGCTTTGGGAGGACAAGCAGCCATGACTCACCATGTTCGCAAACTAGGGACAGGCTTTCACTATTACATTTCTGTGCAGCCCCAGCATTGGTTCACTTGCAATTCACTTCACCTGCACAGTGTAGCTGCTTCCAAAAGATTTAAGCAGCTGCACTGTCCCAGCACACACCTAATTTAAATATAAGACTGCCTGGCCAAGCATAAAGACTAGGACTAGTGTGTTAAAGAAATCATGAAATTATTATGTGCCTGTCAAGTTACTCGCAAATCATTTTAAAAGGCCACAACTTTCAGCCTATTACGGAGACACCACTGCATGCAGTATTGCCCTGACTGCCCAAGTAACATAATTCACAAGAATTCTCCCAAATAAGCATAACCATTTCATTGAATATCCTTATCTTTGACTACACCAAAGCATTGTCCTAGACAGCTACGCCAATCCATACAAGGGTCCCTCAGTTTTAGCCTGGCCAGTTGCTAGGTGCCCATTGCCTACATCATGAAGACCTTGTGTCATATTTGGTTGGCACACACTACACAACACTTCCATGGCCACGTGAAAAAGCTAACCCCCAGAGGCATGTAGTGGGGAAGACAGCTTCCTGGGTCAGCCAGTGCTGTCCGAGGTTCGATCTATAAGATGGGACTGCCAATTTCTGCGCAATGTAGCCATACTTTCTGCTATGCATTCAAATTGTAGCTTTCCAGTGTTCAGATACTGCTCTATATAAAGGATAATTTAATAAGAGACATGAGGCTTGCACTAAATGAGCTTTGACTTCCCATGTTTAATGTACCGCATTTACACGATTGTAAGTCGACCTATTTTACAAAATTTGAAAATCCGAAATGGGGGCGTCGACTTAAAATGGAAACCAAAGCAACGCACCATAAACAAACGCAAGACAAACGAGATATCAGGCATGCTTCAGCATGGTTGCATTTTTGCTGAGCGGCTCCGTCGCATCACTCTTGGTGCTGTCCTGGAGCAGCTGCTATATCAAGGCGCAGAACTGGCGCCCCCACCCCGCGCGAGGCGGCCGATGGTGGCTGTCGATAAGCAGCAAACCGGCAGCAGCCCACTACCCAAACGTGGCCGCAGATTGCGTCTGCTGATAAGCGGCGGCGGCCCGATAACGCATTTGCGTTCTACTCTTAAAAGGCATCGCCCAAGTTTCTTTTTGTTTACTTTCAACCACGCGCTCGACGCTCAAGGGAGCGTCGATAGTTGATTGAAGGGCCGCTGTTCCAATTGTGGCAGCACCCCCACTCAGAACCGCAGTGGAACCGGGGAGTGTCGGTAGCTGATGGAAGAGCCGACACCACTCAAGCACAGTTTCTCTTTGGCTCTGACGCATTCGACTGCTGCCGGCCACATTCCACAAGTTTTTAATGTAGTGCTTCGTCTTTCGTCATTTGTGCTCCGGGTCCGATAAGCGACTGGCGCTCATTCACGACTACATTCAAGATGGCTGTCATTCTTCACGCCAAAGAAATGAACTGCCCACCAGGCCACAAGTTCGACGTTCGAAACGGGTGATACAAGAGTGGCAGCTGCAGCGAGGCAAAATTTTCAGCTGTTCCACGCGATCTCGTGATTGTTTGCGAAGTGCGAGATTTCATTGCACGACAATGTTAGAACAACGAGCTGTGGGACCGCAGCAGCGATCACGATGGCAGCGCTAGTGAGGACGATGGCGCAAGTGTGGACTAGTAGTCCAGTGACTAATACATTTTCGTTTTGGAATGTGCCCAAGGGCGGTGCCGCGCGCGGCAGCCAATAGCGGCTGGCGATAAGGGGAGGCTGCAGGATAGTGCTATCGCGTTCTATTATTAAAGGCCAAGTGTAAACGACCTCCAAGTTATTTGTTATTTTTTTTCAGAAATGTAAAGTGGGGGAATCTACTTACATTCAAGTCGACTTACATTCGAGTCACGAATACGTACTCTTACAGCACATCTCCCCACTGCAAACACAGGGCCCCTTTATAAGCAGCTTCCCAAGCAGACGCCTGCCACAGTGGACCCCAATTCTTACAAAACCCTGCTATTGAGCATAAGACTGTTGGTGTGAGCCCTCTTCAGCGGTTGCATTCAGTGCAAGTAAAATGCAACAGCAACTGCGTAAGGATATTTCACTTTGTATATTATCCTCATACATTCTTCACGCAGTGAACTTCATCATTTCATCTGTAACATGATTATTCGGCGAGGCACCTTAGTACACATTAATGGCTGCATTTTATCTTCTCTCCTTCTTATTTGTTTTATTTTACTTTTTCAGCACCGCCCTCCTTCTGCCTTTATCTTCCAATTCCCTTCCCTGTGCAAGTAGCATGCTAGTGTTTAAACGCCGGCTAAACTGTTTTTTTTTTCATTAAAGAGCTTCTCTCTCCCTCTCTCTCTAGTGCAGGTTAGGGAAAGCCACAGTACAAATTAATCACTGCATGAGCCTTATGGCTCTGGTGCTGTTGTGAGATGTAAATGGAGCCAAACCTCAATGATCATGCAAGTTCCCATTAAGCAGTGGTACAAGCTAAACGACAACTACGAAGTTATTGGTGCTTCCATGCAGAAAAAAAAAATGAAGCCATTGTTACTCAGGAAAAGCAAGCAGGTGGATTCTCTAAATGTCCACAAGGCAAAAAGTCAAATACTTATGATTCACTGCTGCCATTGAAGCTGTAAGGGCATTACAGACGCAGGGTCAAGCTTGTCAGCCAACTTATCCCTCAAAATCAGCAGCACAGAGGCCTCCCCCACTGACCTTCATTTAGTAATCCTGTCCTGTGCCATTCTGCGGCCACCTTATCCCTGCAAAATTCGTAATTTCATCTGCCCGCCGAGCTTTCTGCTACCTCCTGCTGCACTTGCCTCCTCTTGGTATCCACTCGGTAACGCTTAAGGACCAGCGGTTATCTTGCCTTTGCATTACATGCCCTGCCCAAGCCCATTTCTTCTTCTTGATTTTCACTAGGATGTAATTAACCCGCATTTGTTCTCTGACTCAGTCTGCCCTCTTCCTGTCTCTTAATGTTACATCTATCAATTTCTTTTCCATACCATGCTGCGTTCCTCAATTTAAGTTCAACCCTTTTCGTTACCCTCTACGTTTTTGCCCCATAGGTGAGTACCGGTAGGGTACAACTACTAGCCAGCTTATCCACAGGGTAGCAAACCCGTATGTTCATGATGACCAAAGGTACTACACAAAGCGACTGTACTTTCGAAAACACATGCCGCCATGCCAACCACTTGTACAGCTCCCCAATTTACTTTAAACTCATCTCAACAAATAAGCAGCATCCCTCATGATGCACTGACGATGCCGCTAGTATTTATGCCTATCTCTGCTAGTGACACTGGCAGTTCTTAAAAAAGTGCTTAAAAATATTGTGTTCTCCACCGCTGCATGGCTCTATGCATGAAGTGTGGGTGCTTGAGTTTAAAGCAAGCACATAGAGGAAACGGATCCTTCCATCACCTGCCGGCTACAACTTCCAGCGACAGCACCCGTGCTTACTGAGCAATGGTGGACACATGCACGATCCACAGCTATGAGAAGTTCATTTCACACTGACATCCATTTGCAAAGACAGGGAAACACCAGGCAGAAGGAGCACTGGGCAGTCAGGGTCACACTGTGAAAACTGAAGCAGCAAGGCTGACAAGATTCTCCAAAATGAGATTTCTGGCCTCTGTACATCTTTGTGCCTTATCATTGCTCACATTGAAAGATTCAGCAGCAGCATCACTGTTTTTTGTGCTGACTGTAAAAAGGTAGCAAATCTCTAGTAGCACACTTTGTTGCCTGAATGTTGCTACACGACAGCATCAGCTTCTAACATTACCACAACGCAACTAGTGTCCTCTTTGAGCCACATGAACACAACATACATAAGACAATATTGAGCAACATGGAGTTAGCTGCTATGTATTTAGCAATCAGAAAATACGCTAGTTTCAACACTAATTAGCAAAGTCGGGGGTTTGTCATGACTGCACTGTAATAAATTATGTAATAAATATGTTCCGCTGTATCCACTTTGTTTCTGTCCCTATACCAGCTCACATGTTCACTTGAAAGCTTGACAGTTTTTGTAGCCAAGTCAACCACGGATATCTATGGTACATCCGATTAAGATCGAAATCTTCAGTGCCAGGACAGGATATACCCTACGGACTTTTATATCTGGATGTGCGCATCGGAGATCCAGTGTATGTCCGAGGGAAATTTGTTATCACAGTGGTTCCCAAACTTTTTTGCCCCATGGAACCCCAACAGCCTTAAACATATGCCAAAGAACCACCTTCCCTCCCACTCCTCACAACTGGTCGTCACAAGGGTCACAATTGGTCGGTGTTGCTTGTGAATGGACCATATGAGCTTTTTTTCTTGATGTTTCATTCACTTTTGTAAGTACCGTGTTTACTCTTGCAATTTGCGCACTTTTTTTCTTTAAATTAGGGCTTTCAAGAAGGAGGTGCGCATATTACGTGAAAATTTTCTGAACACGTCCTAAAGAAACTCTACAAAGATCATAACACGCAATATATACCCTATACTACTGCCTATACGCAGACCTCCCATCTCGCACCCTTTACTGGCCAACAAAAAAGTTGACTCCAAATGTAAGACACATACCCCGTCCCGCCCCGCCCCACCCCACGTTACATAGTTTCCCGCGGGATGGCATGAAGGCATGGGTGCCGCTCAATGCAATAAACAAGTAACGATACTGCGAAGCCAACAATGGGCGGCAGAGGAAATAACAGGCAATAAAGCGATGCGTTCGCGCACGGTCCGGCTGACTATTGGCAATCAGAACAGCAAACAAGTCAGTATTTTCGGATTGGGGTGCACACGCAACTGTTCGTCCGGCAAAGCAACTGCCAGAACAAGCAAGCTGGTGCCCTCGCCACTTGTACATGCTTGTGCTTTTCGGAACAGCACACGGCAACGCGTGGCCGTGCCGTTCTTCCCAAGCCTACCTTGCACACACCAGTGTACATGCTGGTGGGCTGGCTCAGTAGAGAGCGCAAAATATGCAAGTAAAATTTTTACGTGAGAGCATACACAGCTCGCTCAGTCAAGAAGCCATCGGCACAGTTGGTACAATGTGTCGGAAACAATCAGGGGCTGCGTAAAAAAAATCGTATCATGCCAACCGTTTGCCACAGAATGTTCTGGATGGTGTCATACGATTCAGCGTTTCGTGCAGCATAAACTAACTAGTTAAGTTAGAGCCTTACTCGAGGCAGGAATTCAAACCAGTGACCTATAATCAGAGGCTGTGTGTGATTGGTGTGCGATAAAGATGACGAGATAATGAAACCAATGTAAATAATTGATTAATTAAAGAAGTGAAAAAATGAAAAGATTGGAAAAAGAGGGTTCAAAGGTGTCAAAATGCTCAGAATGAAAAGCCAGTGCTTGATGATGAAGAAAATTTACAGTGTGTAATTGACCAATCAATTAATTGAAATAACTGGGAAAAAAATGCGTTCATAGGTGTCAAGCTGCTCAGAATGAAAAGTCTAACCCCCAATGCTATCGCTTCATACCTTTAAGGCGGAACTTATGTGTCCTCTCCAATTTTTTTTTTCAAAAATCCAGGTAAAAATTTGAGGGTGTGCAAATTACACAAGTAAATAGGTATTTATTTATTTTTTTTACTTTTCAGCAATCAGTTTTTGTATTTAACGTCCATCTCTCACTCATGCTCAGACCTTCAACCCAAGAGAAAAACACAGAAAAACTAGTCTTGTTCCCTTGCATTTGCACACTTGTCTTGCTGGGTTGCGCACAGAATCACGTGATGCCTCGTCCGGCTTTCCTCGACTATCTGCTGCTCACTGCTCCAGCATCAGCGCAGCATCCCCCCCCCCACCCCCTCCCCCTCCTGATTTCGACACACTGGTTTTGCAGCACAAATAGGCTCGTCGGCGGTAAAACTCCGCACCAGCGCCGCTGATGCCGTCAAATTGCCCAGAAAAATGCCCAGTGACACGCGCACACTTTCTTTTTTGTCTTGGCTGGGCTCAGCTAACTCTGCAGTGTGGCCCACAGTTTCAGTTGCCATGCGCACACGTGCACGTAATACACGTCGCCTTGTGCGCATGCCCCTTCTACACCACCTTGCCAGTGGTATAAACATAGTATGTGCAGTGGTGCAGCTTGCCGCAGCAGTAATACTGTCTTGGCACGCTGCCAATTTGGCCAGACGAGCCACCGCCGCCGGCACTACCGTCAAAAAATGCACACGCTTGATGTAGAGGGGTTTATAGCGCAAACAAAGACAAGGCCAAGGAAGGCAACACACACACACAATGCCTGTGTTGCCTCTCTTGTCTTTGCCTTTGCTTGCGCTATAAACCCGTCTATATTGTCACGGTGTTGGTGACAAGAGAGGACCTGTTAGAAGGCAGGGCTCGGCAGCACGTCCTTCAGTTGGCGAGACGGCGAACTTCAACGTCTTTCAAAACGAGAGCACCACGAGCGTCGTCTTCTTTCCGAGCGCCACGAACGCCACCTGGCATTCCTCCCCTCTTAAAAAAAAAAAAAAAACACGCGCAGAAGAGCGCGCGAACACAAGCACACACACAAGCACACACAAGCACAATTAATCACACAAGAGAGGCACGAAGATTCTGGGTGGGTCACCGTGCCAAATACGGCTTCAGGCGCAAAACATGGACGATCTCTGGACGGGGCTTTCGACGGGTTCTCTGCTGGGAAAGTTCAGCGTCCGGTTCTACCTCGTAATTAACGTCACTGACGCGCCGCAAGACTTTGTAGGGACCGAAATAGCGGCAAATGAGTTTTTCGGACAAGCCGCGTCGTCGAACAGGTATCCATACCCAAACCTGGTCGCCGGGATGGTAGGAGACTTGTCTGTGCCGGAGGTTGTATCGCCGCGAGTCTTTGTCTTGTTGCTGGGTGATGTGAATACGGGCTAGCTGACGAGCCTGCTCGGCTTCGTGGGTAAACTCCTCAGCGTCAGCAGAAAGATGGTCATCGGTTGCGCAAGGGAGCATTGCGTCGAGCATCGTCTGAACCTCCCTGCCGTAGAGGAGGCGGAACGGTGTGAAACGGGTCGTCTCTTGAACTGCTGTGTTGTAGGCGAATGTCACGTACGGTATGATCGTATCCCAATTCCTGTGTTGTGCATCGACGTACATCGCCAGCATGTCCGCCATAGTCTTATTAAGCCGCTCTGTCAGCCCATTTGCCTGCGGGTGGTAAGCAGTAGTTTTCCGGTGGGTCGTCCCGCTTAGCTGAAAAATTTCGGCCATCATCTGGGAAGTAAATGAGGTTCCTCGGTCGGTAATGACGTAGGTCGGGGCGCCGTGCCGAAGTACGATCTGATGCACGAAGAAATCCGCAACCTCGGACGCTGTGCCACGGGGTAAGGCTTTGGCCTCGGCGTATCGAGTGAGGTAGTCTGTGGCAATGATGATGTACCGGTTGCCACCCGAGGACAAAGGGAACGGACCGAGAAGGTCAATGCCGACCTGATCGAATGGGGCGCGTGGTGGTGCAATAGGTTGGAGGAGTCCCGGAGGCTTGGCGGTCGGGGCCTTACGGCGCTGACATTGCCGACAGCTCTGCACATAGCGTTTGACAACAGTGGCGAGTTTGGGCCAGTAGAACAGCTGGCGGATTCTGGAAAGCGTGCGAGAGTATCCTAAATGGCCAGAGGTTGGTTCGTCATGGCACGCAGAAAGTATTTCCTCCTGAAGTGTTGTTGGCACGACGAGGAGATATGCGCGCGAACTGGAACCAGGGTTCTTCTTATAGAGCACGCCTCGTTGCAGGGAAAACGACGACAGGTGTCGAGAAAAACATTTAGGAACGGTGGCTGGCTGGCCTTCCAAATAATCGATGAGGGGTCGTAGCACTGGATCGGCGCGTTGTTGGGTTGAGAAATCAGAAGAATTGATAGCCCCAAGGAAACTGATGTCGTCGTCCGTGTCGGGGGTTGCGAGTTCGACAGGCGCACGAGAGAGGGTGTCGGCGTCTTCATGCTTATGTCCGGACTTATAAACAATGCTGAGGTCAAACTCCTGCAGGCGAAGGCTCCATCGCGCCAGGCGTCCAGACGGGTCACGCAGGTTGGTCAACCAACACAAGGAGTGGTGGTCAGTGACCACTTTGAAAGGGCGTCCATAAAGATAGGGGCGAAATTTCGCAGCAGCCCAAATAATGGCGAGGCATTCTTTTTCTGTCGTCGAATAGTTCATCTCTGCGCGTGACAGAGCGCGGCTTGCATAAGCGATGACTCGTTCAACGCCATCCTGGCATGGCGTTGCACGAGAACCGCGCCGAGGCCGATGTTGCTGGCGTCGGTGTGTATCTCAGTGTCACCTCGCTCATCAAAATGGGCAAGAACGGGCGGCGTTTGAAGTCGCAGGCGGAGCTCGGCGAAAGCCATTTCTTGCTCGTGGGACCAAACAAAAGGTGTGGTGTCACGGGTGAGGCGAGTCAGCGGTTCTGCGAGGTCAGCGAAATTTTCGATAAAACGCCGATAGTAACTGCAGAGCCCTAGGAAGCGCCGAACAGCTTTCTTGTCACGTGGCAGTGGAAATTCCGCAACCGCGGCTAGCTTGTCGGGGTCGGGCTTCACGCCGGCGGCGCTGACGACATGGCCGAGAAATTTCAGCTCCTGGTAACCGAAGTGGCATTTTTGGGGCTTCAATGTCAGGTTAGCTGAACGAAGGGCTTCGAGGACCGTCCGCAGGCGATCAAGGTGTTGACTAAATGATTCGGCGAAAACCACCACGTCGTCGAGATAGACTAGGCAACACTGCCATTTAAGACCAGAAAGGACAGTGTCCATCATCCGCTGAAATGTGGCAGGCACAGAACAAAGACCGAAAGGTAGAACTTTAAATTCATAAAGGCCGTCGGGAGTGACAAAGGCCGTCTTCTCACGATCCCGCTCATCGACCTCAATTTGCCAGTAGCCACTTTTTAGGTCGATGGACGAAAAATAACGAGCGCGCCGAAGGCGGTCGAGAGAGTCGTCAATACGTGGCAATGGGTAAACGTCCTTCTTCGTGACTGCATTCAGCTTCCGGTAATCGACGCAGAAACGGAGGGTGCCGTCTTTCTTTTTAACGAGGACGACCGGCGAGGACCATGGGCTGTTGGAAGGCTGAATAACGTCATCTTCGAGCATCTCCTTAACTTGGGACTTAATGACTTCGCGCTCTGTAGACGATACCCGATAGGGGTGTTGACGGATCGGGTGTACGTCATCGTACGTCACGATGTGGTGCTTGGCTATGGTAGTTTGACGCACTTTCGACGAGGAGGCGAAACACTGTCTGAATTCGAGCAATAGTGCACACAGCTGCTCCCGTTGGCTGGTTGACAGCGCGGAGTTGACATCGAGGCTCTCGAGGGGAAAAGGAGGCTGCACTGGTTCTGAGGAGAAGCACTCGGAAACATCGGAGATGCGTTCGATAAAGGCTACGGAAGTGCCGCGAAAAAGATGCCGATGCTCGTGCGAAAAATTGGTAGCAAGTACCTGTGACTGGCCACTGTGAAGATGGATCAGACTGCGGGCCACGCACACGCCTTGCGTCAACAGTAATGACAGGTTGGTTTCGGCGATGGCGTCACCGTCTTCAGGCTGTGCCACCGGTAGTTCGTCGGCGTGGCGTGTGCTTTCTAATGGGGTCAGTGCGTCGGAAGTATCGGAGAATGCGGGCGTCTGAATCGGTGAGGCGCCGTCATGTGTCAGTGTCGATGTGTCGAAGCGAACGGGTACTGCGGACCTCGGAACCGTCGAAGCGTCGTTATGTCGAGGGAGTATCGCTGTGTCGGAGTGAATGGTGACCGCGGACTTCGGAACCCGCGAGGCGTCGGCATGTCGTGCCCGCGGCGATGGGGGGTCCCCCTCAGAACGACGTCCAGCGAGCCCACCCCCTAAGGTCGCTGGTTGCAGTTTTCCCGCCGTGGGCTGGGCGACCGGCCTTGCGCCGCCCGGGAAAAACTCGCGGTAGAAGGTGAAGGACGACTCCCGGGCGATGGGGATCGAGCCCGCTGGCGACGAGACTGTTGCCAACGTTGGTCTTCAAGAAAATCCGCGACGGCCCTGGGTCGTTCGCCATAGCGGGGTCGAGGAGAATCGGGGGGAAACCCTTCGAGGCCCAGACGGCGGTAGGGGCAGTGCCGATACAGGTGACCTGGTTCCCCGCAGTGAAAGCATAGGGGGCGTCTGTCGGATGTGCGCCACACGTCGGCTTTGCGCGCGGACGGTCGGGGAGCTTCCACGTACTGCAGCACGGGTGCAGGCGGCCCCGGCACTTCAGCAGGAGCCGGAACGAAGGACGCCGGTGCTGGAGCAGGGGACTGCAGGGCTTCGGCGTAGGTGAGACGACGGTCAGGCGCGAAAGGAGGAGGGGATGGACGAGCCTCACCGGTAGGTAAGGACGGCCGGAGCACTTGCTGCACTTCCTCGCGGACAAAGGTCGCCATGGAGCTTTGAGCTGTGGTAGGGGCCCCGTACAGCTGCCGGATTTCTTCGTGCACAATCGACCGTATGAGATCGCGTATCCGGGAGGCATCGGTGCCGTGGAACGGTAACTCGCTGGAAACGGAGGCGGCGGATACGGGTCGATCGTACGCGGATGCTCTTTGCTGAAGAACCCTCTCGATCATGGAAGACTCAGTGAGGAACTCGGCGACAGTCTTCGGAGGGCTGCGGACAAGGCCGGCAAAAAGTTGCTCCTTGACGCCACGCATGAGATGGCGCAGTTTTTTGTCCTCGGGCATTGCAGGGTCCGCGCGTCTGAAAAGGCGCGTCATGTCCTCGACATACGCTGCAACATTTTCATTGGGCAGCTGAACGCGAGATTGCAGAGCGCGTTCTGCCCGTTCGCGACGATCCGAGCTGCCGTATGTGTCTAGGAGCCGACGCCGGAACTCACTCCAAGAGACCAGCTGATCTTCGCGGTTCTCGAACCAAATCCGAGCGCCGTCCTCCAGGCTAAAGTAGACGTTCCGAAGCTGGGCGGCGTCATCCCACTGGTTGAATGCGGCAACGCGCTCGTAGTGCTGCAACCAGTCTTCCACGTCTTCAAAGATGTCGCCGTGGAAGGACTTCGGGATGCGGGGGTTCTGGAGCGTGAAGTAGGGTGTCGACGCCCCAGGCATTGGGATGCTCAAGGCAGGTTGCTCCGTGGACATACCGGATGGAACAGGCTCGGGGGGTAAGCCTCGAATCCGGCGGCGAGTACGGTGAACAGGCGTCGTGACGGGAATTGGACTGGAGCTCCGACTAACGGTTGGGGTACGGGACATGAGATCGATCCGACCTCCACCAGATTTGTCACGGTGTTGGTGACAAGAGAGGACCTGTTAGAAGGCAGGGCTCGGCAGCACGTCCTTCAGTTGGCGAGACGGCGAACTTCAACGTCTTTCAAAACGAGAGCACCACGAGCATCGTCTTCTTTCCGAGCGCCACGAACGCCACCTGGCAATATCAAGATGAACTACCAACTAGCCTAACAAGAAGTTTTAATGAACACGGCACACAAGGTGCCATTACCAATGCTCAGCATCTTGGCATGCTGCCAAGGTCTGTGCTGCAGATGGCACAGATACCGACAGCACGAAACTGAGGAAGAGCTAATGCTCTGAAATGAATTCTAACAAACTAGGTACTCTGTCTGCTTTACTTAGGCCCGCCAGAAGTGTATCGGAAATGGGGAACAGGCCAATGTAACCAGTGTGGCCGCGGAACCCCAGTGCTCCGCAGAACACAGTTTGAGAACCCATGTTTGGTTTAGGTTTAAGGGAGTATAACGTCCCAAAGCAAGTCAGGCTATGAGAAACGCCGTAGTGGAGGGCTCTGGAAAGTTCGACCACCTGGGCTTCTTCAATGTGCACTGACATCGCACAATACACGGACCTCCAGAATTTTACCTCCATCGAAATTCGACCGCCACAACCAGGATCGAACCCGCGTCTTTCAAGTCAGCAGCCGAGCGCCATAAGCACTGAGCCACCGCGGCGAGTGAAAACACTTGTGCTATCGGATAGCTGGCAGTAAGATATATGCAGACGGATGTCTGAGGGGTATCTGTGAATATCCGTCTAGGGATGTGAATTTATGACATGACAGATATTTTGTCTTTCCTCAGGCAAAAAATTGAAAAGATATTCTATTTTGCAAATGACAAAATTCAATCAATCATATTTATACCAGCAATTGGTTTAATATTCAGATTAATTGATTAAGATCACTCAAATAAGGTGATGATATTAAATAATGTGAATTAAACTAACTGTGTGAGTTTCTGGCACCAGTAATCTTAATTAACGTCCTCTCCACCCCTCCAGCATTCCACCACGGTAACCGAGGCATGCAGCCTTCCATGAAACTACAGCAAACTATAAGTGTGGGGATAACTGAACTCCTACCAGGGGCCGCAGCAGAGCGACAAGCTGAACAGGCCTACAAGTTTATCCAATACAACCTGTCAGTTAACAGTTCTGGCATCCGCCGCAATTGTTGAGTTTTTTTCCTCGTGTGGTGCTTCAATTTCGACCTTTATTTTTGCTACAATGTGCGGTTTGTTTGTTCTGTGGTTACTTGGCTGTGCTATAAATGTGATGTGTCACCTATGCACTAACCAAGGCCTTCTTTCACACCTGAAGCTCTTGTGAAAAAGCTGCGGTGCCATACTGCACCTTAACCCTTGCTGAGACACCGACGCTTTGTTGCTTCAGATGACCGAGGCGGCCTGGTGTTACCACTTGCGTAGTAGGTAACTGTGCTTGAAGATTATATTGAGGATGTCGCTGTGGGATGAGTGAAGCACTGTAACACAATTATACTCTACTGCACAACTTATTTGCACTGTAGTGGATGCCACAAGTACAATGCAATAGCTGCTGCAAACGTATTTGCCCACACTCGCGAGCCTACCAACCATGAAGCTCTGGGAGCCAGTGCGTCGTGCCTGTCTCTTGCTCTACACTAAGAAAAAAGTTGAGATGGAGTGTAGTTGCATGGTGTGAATCTGGAGGCAATTGTACGTAGGTTCATAACTGTGATAAAACAGAAAGCGCCAAAGGCACAGTATCAGGACGGTGTGTGTTTTGCAGTGATTTATAACTGATTAATTTCCCATTGCCTTGGCAGTGTGGATGTAGCCCGCCTACTCAGTGAATTATGCCATTTCATGCTAAGTACAGGAAGGCTTAAAATGTAACATAAAATTTGTCTATCTGTACAGCTTGACTTGTTTCAGTGTTAGGCTTGCCAAATGGATGTCTCCAACCATCCACTGCACAGTACTTTGCCCTGTGTAGTAGCATTTTTTAAGAAAGCTGAAGTATTCTGTTAGATTTGCAAACTTCAGTCACACATTCTTCACCAATTTCCCTATCACTGCACAATGAGTGCAGTGGGATCATGCAGTGCATTCGTGCAGCTTTCAAACACGTTCATGCCCACAGGGCTCAACGCTGAGTCAGGTAGCCGGACCATATATATGGCACCCATAGAGCTACATGAACGTGGATTGTGAGCAGCCCTCTCTTCCTTACTCCCGTGGAGCTGTGGATCATGCAGTATGCTGTCAGTGCCCTGCTGCATGATTCATCAGCGAACCTTGTGGGCAGAGTAGTTTCGACAAAGTCCACATTTTGCTGCATCATGACGTTTAACATTATGTTGACAAAGTGCAGTATAAGCTGCTCTCTCGTACTTTATTTCCTTGGCCATGCAGTGTGGATGTGACTATGCTAGCAGCTATATAGTACCTTTAGTGTACAGCAGCAGCCCACAGGTAAGTTTCCTCCTCTCACATAATCGATAACTTTCTTTCCATTCCTTTTTCTTTGCTCTGTGCAGAGGAGGGTATCTAGCTATAGTGCAGTGTACTTGTACAATGATGGATAAAAATTTGTGGGATGAGAGTTCTTAGGAAAAATTTATTTCTGTGCTGTCAGCCACAGCAATTTCATCAAAATCCTACACTCATGAGGGGACACGGGTGCTCGATCCTATTGAACAAATTTCAGCTGACTGCTTAGTGAGGCAATGCAAAAATAATCATTTTTGGAAAAAAATTGCCTGCTCTTATATTTTTTCACCTTATTTTTTTTTCAGACCTTTGCAACTTGAAGGTAACATCCCTCTGCAAGCTGTGGTTGGCACTGTGCCATTGTGAATTACTAGCTTACTTGATTTTGTTTTGTGTGCTATATGCATTGCAAACACTTGTCTACCTCTTATCATGAAACAAAGTTGCGCTGGAATCTGGCAGCAAGGTTGGAGAACTATGGGATAAAACTATGAAGTTCTCTTGAAATTGTCTTTCATTAACATTTTTGCTTACAGTACCTCGCACTTAAAAAATTTGCTTAGCCTCCCAGTAACAGTACTGTCTTCGTGTTTTTTTTTTTTCAAAACAACATCCTTCCTTAGACTACCAAGTTCAACCATGAGGGTACTGCCTGCACACAGTAACCCTTCCTATTGCATGAAACATGTGCCAGTATGACCAGCTTGAAGAATTCCTCTTTAAGACTGAAAGCAGCTTTAATAACATTAATAACACTGCCCTAAACCAGATACATTTTATTTGCGGCCATTAGTTGCTTTATAAAAGCATGCATCTGACATATACGGTGGACGTATGTCCCCATTTCGGGTATTCTGGGGTCTTTTATATAAGCCCATGGGAACTGCCAGATTTATTACTGGCTGCAGTCCCCAAGGGCTGCTTCATGGAAGCACAGAAGGCATGACATGCCAATGGCCTCATTAGATCCGTAGAAGATATCCTCGAATATCCAGATCGGAAGTCAGTGGGATATCAATAAAGCAGTTACATATGCACCTCTGTCGGATGCCTATGGGAGATATGTCGGAGATCAGCGGATCTCCCACGGATATCCGTTTGTCTGAAAAGGGTGTACAGTGACTGGGGGGCTAAAAAACAGGCACTATAGAACAATCCCTTCACCAGACAGCACCAGCAAACAGATTCTACGACATTTGGTGGCATGCGCAACTAAAGGAATCAAGATGACTGCTTTCCGTGTGACCTACCCTGCAGGCGGTCACGTGCCTCAGAGAAGCCGAAGTCACCGCCATCAAGCAGAAGGGCCACCTCCTTGGCACCCCAGTCAAAGACGTTACCGGCCAGCAGGCCCGTGACGAGGGCCTCTTGTCGCTCCCGCCAACTCAGTGCGTCCAGGTGTGACAAGCGGGCAGGGAGCAGACGCAGGGCAGCCTCATTCTCCAGCCGCTTTTGCTGTGATGACAAATAGGCACATGGTTCGCAGAGCAGCAAGGGAAAGCGTTGTTCAACCACATGAGTGGCTGTTTTATTTTTTTAGATATACTTTCTTGTGACAATGACAAGGACAAACGAAGAAGATATGTTTACTTGCACCAAGCTGGATGGCATGCAAACCTCTAACGCTTTTCTAACCCCTCCTTCTTGTTTCAACTATCCCGTTTATTTCCTTCCCATTAATTCACGTCTTGTTCTTACCTGTCTTCTGGGCATATATAATGGCATGCATGCGGCATATTGTACAGAACAAAAAAGAGAATGCATAAACCATGTGCGGTGCGCACTGTATATGTTGTATGTGTTCTTCTACTGTTCATGTCCTTTTCATGCAAGTTAGCATTATCAAGGATGAACTACTTCACCTAGGCCAAAGTATTAATTCTGTTTGTTCTTTTAAGGCCAAAATAACAATCAACACTGACACAATCTGCTCGGCTCTACTGCTTGGTATTTGCAGGTGCTCCTTGCTAGCAATTACTATCGGGCATGCACGACAGGGCAAGGAAGTCCGATCATGTCATATTAGAAAGAGGAGCCAATGAGGGCACATCACACTGGCGGCATTAGGTGGCACAGAATGCAAGTTTCCCCACTCTCAAGTTTATTGTGGAGGCAACAGAAAAACGGGCTACCAGGCACACTCTGAAGGGCTCTTATGTGTTTGAAGACTTTATTTAGATGGCTCATTGCAATTTTTTCTTCTCGTGCAAGTAACAGCAGGAAATGATACACTGGCTGTGAAATTCTGCCAGAGTGCAAATGGTTATAAGCTGTTTTAAGTTTTTGAGACACTAAAGTCATATAAATTAATGCATTTGAGCAAAAGCCAGGCATCTGAATTACCACTGTACATGTTCCTGCCCTGTGGTCACTTTCAGCAACCACCAGAGCACCCAACTTTTCACTGCTATGTTCACATCCATGTGAGAGACTGGCATGATCAGTGAATGAGCATGGGGGATCAATCTTCAGCTAGTCACCAGTCAAACTGTTGTCCTCTTTGCTGTGTTGCTACAGCTGTCAAAGTCACACCTTGGGGTGACGTATAAATGCATAAAGTGCGTCCACAACTCACTTGATCTATTTCCAAAGTTAGCAGAGGCTTTCGTGAGACCTGAATGACTGGTACAGTCATGAGCAATATGAGATTGAACAAACTTTTTGCACAAAATTGCGAATTTTACAGTTATTTTCCTAACTCTGGGAATGACCTTTGGATATACTGCACCAAGAGGAAAACTAGTAAGAAAACAGAAAAAAACTGTGTTTGCCATACGTGTTTATAAAGTAATTAATAAATGAATGCTCAAACTTTGTTCCCTCTCATACTGCTCACGACTGTACATGCACAGGGCCACTTTGAAAGGAGTAGTCAGGGTTCACCTTTTCGGCAATCAACCCTTTCCTTCTCTCTCCACACAGCCATGGCAACACAAAGAAATGGTGACCTCCCACTGCCTGCCCTCTTTACCCAGCAAACTCCCTGACCTCACCACCCAATGTTTTCCACCCTTGGTGTCTCCCACTCTAAAGCCCCACACATTACCCGTTCTGCACACACCATACCCTTCATCATAATTTAAGCTAGACTTCTTCAACATGGAAAAGGGATAATTGTTGGGGCAGTTGGTTCATGATTCAAGACTGAAAATGGTGCGAAAAACGGGACAAGTTAGAGAGAAGCAACACACACAGCACTGATGCTGTGTGTGTTGCTTCTCTCTATCTTGTCCCGTTTTTCGCACCGTTTTTAGTCTTGGTTCTTCAACATACTGTGGGTTTGCAACAGGCAGTCTTGATAAAGGAGTCACACAACGAATATATAAAGAGGGCACTGGAAACTCCTGGCCCTGTGTCCTTCAGTGTATCAAAACTGCATCTTCAGAAACTGAATGGCACCTCTACATATGAACTTCACTTCACTTTATAACCTTAAAGGCCCCTGGGATTGGGTGTATTACATTAGGAGTGGGTTACATGTATAAAGCAGATTTAATAAACAAAGAAAACATGCAAGGTACGTAAATTATTTGCAGTTAAATATAGTAGCTAAATAATTCACAAATGTTGATGGACAGGTGATTGCGGTGATGTCGTGTAGAAGGCTGTTCCAGTCCATGGCTGAGCACAGAAAGAATGACTATGCAATTGTAGTAGAACGCGTATGAGGCTGGGCAACTTGAAGAGGACGACCAATGCGGGGGGAAATGCGTGCCGGCGGATTGATGTAAGGCGGACGACGAAGTGAGCTGTAATAAAATTTGTGAAACAAGCACATACTAGTAATACGACGTCTACAAGCCAGGAATGTTAAGCCTGTCTCTGCTTTTAATTATGATATACTGACATTATATGAATAGCACGAATATATGAATCTTGTGGCTCGATTTTGTACTGATTCTAGGGAATTTGTTAGAGAATTTTGGTTAGGGCTCCAAAAAGCACAGACGTATTCCAATTTAGAACAGACAAGTGATTTGTAGGCAAGTAATTTTAAGTTTTGTGGCGCATGACGTAGATGTCATTTTAAGAATCCAAGGCTTCTGTTAGCAGATGATATCACTCTAGTGACATGCACATTCCAGGTTAGATCATTGAAAAAAATGTTACGCCGAGGTATTTATAAGTCTGAGCTAATTCTACCGTGATGTGCGAGATTTTATACGAGAAGAGGAGAGGATTACGTTTTCGGTTAAATGACATGAGTTTACATTTATTGGGGTTTAGTTCCATGGGCCATTGGTTGCACCAGTCCTGTGCGCTGATTAAGTCATTCTAGAGGACAAACTGATCAGAGGCATTACTGATTGTACGATAGATGACACAGTCATCGGCAAAGATATGGACGTTACAAGAGACATGCGTTGATAGGTCATTAATATATATTAAAAATAATAGCAAACCAAGGACATCCTTGTGGGACACCTGATGTTAAGGGACGAGAACTGGAGGCTTGATTATAAATGTAAACATACTGGGTGCTGTTAGCCAGGAATTCGCTTATCCACTGTAACATGTTAGGATAAAGGTTTAACCAGGAAAGATTTAGTAGCAAGCGTTTGTGAGGCACTTTGTCAAATGCTTTCGCAAAGTCCACGAATATTGCGTCAGTTTGAAGGTTATAGTTAAGGTTCACATGCAAGTCATAAATGAAAATAGCCAATTGTGTATCGCAGGATACGTTCTTTTGGAAGCCATGTTGAGCAGGATGAAAAACTTAACAGAATCAGGAAAGTTCATTATGTGAGAATAAATGACATGTTCCATGATTTTGCATGGCATACTTGTTAAAGAGATGGGGCGGTAATTAAGGGGTGATTCTTTGTTACCTGATTTGAAGACCAGAACAACCTTCCCCACCTTCCAATCACTAGGTATGGTGCCTGTGGAAAGTGATTGTGCAAACAGTTTTGATAGATATGCTGCAGATACCTGCTGCTGGGAAGGTATAGATAGAAGGTATAGGTATAGAATGGTATAGATACCTACTGCTGGGTAAGGCTGGTCACTGTACAGAAGCAATAAAATGCTTTTGGCCTGCACCATGTCACTGCTTATGTTAATACTCCCTCCGGTTTTTCCACCTTCCTACACAGCGTGAGCTGCAAAAAGGTGGTGCAGTTCTTTACCTGCAACAGGGATTCCGCTTCAGATGCCAGCTGTAGGCCAATTGCAAATACATTGGCTGTTGCTGAGTGCATAGAAATGCAGCCTGGCCTTGACAGTCAGGGCATAGCAAACTGGTTGAAGCCCTCACCACGTTCCAAAATGGCATCAACCATTGCGAAACCAACACTGCCTTCTGCCAGGTTCTGCCGTCCTCCAATTGGTGGACCCTCTTTAATTCAACCCTTCTGTCTCTTGAAAAAAAGGGCTTGACCACACCATTCCTTGGAAGCTGCTCTTTGTTCAAACCCAGTAGGGGGCTAGCACCCAAAAAGGCTGCCCGAACCTAGAGAGGCATACTTCTAGTTGAACTGGCAATGCCCTTCAAGTTACACAAATGCAGATTGCGGGTTCAGTACCAGCAGTGCCATCACTGTCTTTGCTTCTACTTTCCGTCTACAGTCTGAAAGAGTCACTGAAATCCATTTCTCAAGTGCAATTGAAAGCCCCAGAATGCCTCTCTGCAGCGCTGTCTCTGCTTCGACAGATAGCTGGCTTAGTATTGATGTAATGCGATCCCTCCGCGCCACTCCCATATCATTTTCCCACCTGGAAGTAGGGATCGGGGAAGTCAAATTCGAGCAGGCAGTGTTCCCGCATGTCCAACAGACTCCGCACTGTCAACGAGCCATAGGCACTGCATGAGAGAGAGAAAAAGGAGGGGGGAGTGAGTGCGCAAACCCATGCATGAGGAGACATGCTCCACAGACAATCAAACTTGTTTGTCCTGTTCCTCCACATGATCTCTCGCAATGCTCCTGCAATGCTCACAAGTGACAGCGAAATTTTTTGGCACAGCTTCTTTATTGCTACGAACCATTACGCACAAGGGCACCTTACAGAAGCAACTCTGCTTTTCTAAAAATGTGCTGTGAAGCTGAGGCACCTGCACCAAAATGCGTGTGCACAGCTCGCGTGAAAAAAAAAACACACACACACACTAGTTCTCACTTTCCTCACCTCCGAGCAGTTGTTTGCACTCAGCTGATGGATCACATGTCAAGGCTACTTAATGCCATTCCTGCAACCCGTTTGTGGCAACATACCCCATTTTCACAACTGCATCCGGCCTCTACTATGACACCTTGCCTACTAACAACCTCTAGAGATACTGCCTCGTTTTTGGACACACTACATTTGTTCTGCATAACAGATATTATATAAAAAAAAATGAAATTATGTCCTAATTTGCCTGTTATTTTAGTACCATCTCTTTCCCTAGCAGTGTCCACCTGTACATTTCATGTAGTATCCACAAAGTGCCCAAGACCTGAAATTTCATGTGATACCCAATATGAACATTAATGGCTTCGCATGCGACACTCACTGCATGCTATAATTCAGTGCAAAGTTCACTGCTTGTGTACTGCTTTCTTGTAAATAACTATGGCTTAACGCCGGTCCTCTGAGCACTGCCATTAGTGTTGGCTGTGCTCCCATTTCTTGCTTGGCAAGCTCACTTTTTCATCTCGGAGCTCATCAAAAAATAGACAACAAGATTGCTTCAAAGAGGCACCGCAGAAATGCCTCAGCCAATGCAGTGACGGATACCAACTACACTTGCAAGTCGCACAAGTTCTTTCAGTACACAGTGAACAAGACAGGTGTGAAGCATGGCTCACACCACACTTGTAGACAGAACACTCAACACATTCCAAAAATGTGGAAGCCTCCATAGCTCTCCAACAAGTATCACTCAACGGTAAGCCTGTTATCTGTGCATGCTATATGTGCCAACAGGGCTCCTCGCGTAGGGGATATGCAAGAGGCCACCTGTCTTTGATGATGGTTGTGGCATTAAAGGCCTGTCATTTTAGAACGTTTTCCATTTTCTTCTACATTATTGCCTTGTTAGTTGTTTCCTTTCGATTTTCATTTTATGTAACACCCACTCCTGCCAAGGACCTTTGCACAAATGCTGGCAGTATAAATGGAATGAATAAACTAATAAATAAATAAACATGGGCACACTTAGAGTAGCCTCAGCTCACCATGCAGAAAATGCAACAGCTACACCTGCACCTACCTTGCAAACAAAACAGGAACCATATCCTACTTTTGGTTGCGGGTAAGAATTTCCAACAACCATGCTAACCAGACCTTGTAATGAAGATATGGAAAGTCAAAAGCAAAAAAAATCTCTCTTCTCTAGCTCTCTCTAGGTCTCTAAATCTCTAGCTTTTCATCCCTTCCTTAAAAGAGTTTTCATGGGAAAATCACGAAATATGCCTTTGTGGCCTCTGAAAACTCAAAGAAGAAAAGCCACCAGCCAGCGGTCTCGGCAGCCACAGGTGACAGTGCGAATTATGCTGATAACTAACAAACAGGCCTGTGCTTGCACACTGAAATGTGTGCCCTTCAACAGTGTCCACTACAGTAAAACCTCATCAAAACTGAAGTCCCTAGACTAGCTTTGCCAAGTAGCGAAAGATATAGATATTCGTGCCGTGTGTTGCGTTGGGATATGCGAAACTTGTGAGTTCATTTTTGCTGTCCTGTGTGAAAAACATGTGAATGAACTTCGACGCTACTATAATTAAAATTGATGCATATTTGCTTGCTTTTTGTTCAGTTCTTGCCCTAGTTATGCTAATATTATGTGCTCAAAGCTTTATTTACAGTCTGGCTTGTAGATGACTTTTTGTAGATGTTTGTAGATGGTTTGTAGATAAAGATGAAGACTTTACAGTCTTCATCTTTTTTGTGCATGCATTCTGAATGTCGCTCGCAATGTGCATGTCTGCAAAAATGACATGGTGGCAGTAACGAAAACTCTGTTCATTGTTAATAAACCAATTAATGCTTCCAATGAAACGGGGCTGATGGTTCCTATGTTGACCCTGAAAAATGAGTCTACCTGCCTTCTAAAACACGCTTCTACTTGTCATGCATCTAGTTAGTTGCATAGTCTTTAATGTAAGTGTCCTTAATAAGCAGGTGTTTACCTTCTGAATCTTTAACAACTGCGGAAGGGCGTTGTTAATTCCATCAGTTATGTACCATGTAGCTGTGTTGTTTCAAACAGAAGCAGAATACCATATAAACGCGTCTAAGGGCCGTACATTTTTTTTCCAGATTTGAGGGCCAATTTTCAGGGTGCAGCCTATATATGCGATATGCGGAAAAAAAAAATTTTTGTAAAGTAAAAAATACCAATCACGGAATGAGCGGCATTTATTCTACGTTCAATCGTCACTCGCGGAGGCTGCAGACTCTGAGCTGGTGCTGTGCTCTAGTGCATGCTCATCCCACAAGAAGTCGAACAGCATGTGCGTTGTCAATGCGTAGCCATTTTTCTACACTTCTATCGCATGGCAGAGCAGCTTTTTTTCCAGTTCAGGAAACTTGCACGGCTTGCCTCAGAAAGTCTTTTTTTGCAGCTTGTTTTCCTGACTATTGTCGGACGCACTTCTCATCCACATCAACTTTCCTGCCCGCCGCACGCTTGCCGTGTTCAAGAGCAAACTCCCGGCTGTGTAGCTATTAAGGTGCTTGCCCATCGCGCTAAAATTGCAATACATGGCAGCAGCATATGAAAGTCACAACTGCGGTGAACTAACACGCTATCACAACTCCCGTGCTTTTGACAGCCACAAAAGGCTGCAGCTGGTGACAGTGGGAGCGGCAGGAGCTCACGGCAGAGGAGAAAGTTGATGATGGTGATAACCATCCATGATAAGCAGCGCCATCCATGGGCGGCACCTGGAAGCTCTTCTGCACGTGCATTTCGAAGGCTATTCCTGCGTGGGTTGTCGAAAGTTTGGGTGCGGTCCTTACATGGGTACGTGGGTACATGGGCTATGCCCTCCTGGCATCGTACATGAGCCTCATGTTTCTTGAGGCAACAGTCTTCTTGTGATAAGAACCGTTGACTTGTTTACATAATCTGGCAAGCTTGTTGTGCAAGGTGTTGCTGCCGTGTGCCGCGTTGCAAAACAATGACCTTAAACGGGCAGCCAGCCTTCTCTGTCTTCGCTGCAAAAAAAAAAAAAAAACAAGCACAGGCTATGGCTGTCCTTCACGGCTGACGCCAGTTTTGTCAAACTTGTATAATCGCACAACTTGATGGCATTCTTTATTATGTTCATTGGTCGCACATTCCTCATGATCCGAAAGCTGTCAGAAATTGCTTGTTGTGACTTGAGGTTGGTCTTCTGCCGAGATGACTGCAACCTCAAGTCGAACTGCGTTTCGTTCTGATGTCTGATATCGTCACCTTTGTTTCTGTATGTGTTTTCAATGCTTCCCTTTTATTGCTTCACTTGTAATAAATCCCTAGCTTTAGCAGGGCTTGTGCCGTCTGTTCTCTCGTCCCGTGTTCTGCGCTAACTTCTGTAAGACATGCAGCCTATGCAGCTATGAACGCCTACTACAGTTGAACCTCGTTATAATGAAGTTGAAGGGGCCCGGCGATTGCTTCCTTATAGCCGTAGCTTCGTTAAAGCTCATGCTGACCGAGCTTCTATGGGGAACCATCATTCTTTTGTTACATCCATTACTTCATTATAAACCGTTTCATTGCAACGAGGTTCGACTGTACCTCTGTGGTTCCATAGCCACACGAGGAAACATGCCATTCAAAAGCGGTTCGTGCAGCTACTGCATTAAAAATAGCTTAGACAGCAGCGCACAAGGGATGCAGCATGCCTGAAACTGCCCGGGAAATCGGCCGCCACACTGCGTACTTTTGCCGTCCTCACAGTTAGCGGCAAAACGCCATGTAAATTAAACTTGGAGTGCGTTAGTGGCATGTCTTCCTTCTTGTCCGCACCTACATCATTTACCACAATTTTCACTGTCCGCGATGGCAAAACCATGACTCTGCAAGGTCTCCCAACACACCACTCAGATGCATGCAGCCGCACTGCCCGAGTGTGTTAGGAAGAACATAACGGATGGTGCGAGCAGCGCAAGAACCAGGGCTGGGTGAGAAGGAACTTGTTTCTACTTAAGGTATCTTCGATTTGGCTGCACTTTCTGCACCAGTTCAAGGAGTGCAGCACTTCTGCATTCGTTTTGCAAATGCAGCGCGCGCCCGCTGCACTTACGTCTTTGTTTTGCAAAAGTGCTGGACTAGTGCAGCAAACGCTCTTGGCTGGCTTGCACTCTCCCAAGTAGAAATGCAGCTGTAGTAAATATGGCGGCGTCCATGTTTAGGTCGGAGAAGCGAAGAAGATATAACAGTAGCCTCTAAATGCAACAATGACAGTTCTTTCTTGAAAAGATGATGATGATGATGGATTTTTATGGCACCAGTGCATTTGTGGCCAAAGAGTGTCATGGCACAAGGTATTTTTCTTCTACTCAAGGCGGGGTCAAAGACCCATTTCCCAAGCGTTTCAGCCTTAATAAGCCAAGCACCAAGCCAGGGGAAAGCTTGTACCCATTGTACCCCCAGTGGATTCCCAGTGGCACTGGAAATCGAACCCCACACCTCCCACATGCGAGGCGGAGTTTTTTGAAAGGATGAGGTAGGGAACTGTTCATGGCGTCATAAGGTTTCGTCGATTTGGCTCCACATTCTGCACCAGTTCAGGAGCTGCAGCAGTCACGCACTCAATTTTACAGTGCAGCCAGCACCACCTGCTCTTCAGCACTCGATTTGACTTCGTGCTGCACAAGTTCTGTACTTCTGCACTAGCCTCCCGGTGATTTTTCTTCTTGTGCAAGTGGTGCAAGGCGCTTGGTACGCTCCGTAGCAGACGGCCCCACGGCCATGCTTGTTAGTGAGCGGCATTGAGACCATGGTTAAGACGGCCGCATACCTGTGCTAGACACGGAATCTGCGCCGTGCCCTCACCAAACAACTGAAATGACAGTGCATGTACTACTGGGCACAAAAGTTTCCGCGACGCGAGTTCTAGGAAAAAGGTTTATTGTAGCTCCACTTCGCTACCCAGTCACCTGATATTGTATGAAGGCATTAAAGGCTGTGGAAACCTGTTTTCCCCCCTCCATTTCAACGCGGCCCACCTTCATCGTCGGCCGTCAGGACAGCACCGGTTGGGCGAGGAGGGAAGTCTCCCTCATGGGGGAAAGAGAACGGCGACGGGAGCGCCACCTCGTAGGTTACGCGAAATTATGCGGGACTGGACAGAGTCTCTTCGGGATCCAGCCAGCTTCGTGAGCGGTTGCAGCCGCACGCTCTCGTCACATTCCGCGGCAGGCGCACGGGGATCCGTTGTGCCTTGCCGCTGGACTTCTGGTTCCAGGCAGCGAAGTGCGCGCAGCAAACGCGCGCTCTGGCCGCCTTCCCCAGCAAATGCTAGGGAATGGCTTTGCCCCAAGAATGCGGCACGCACGGGAAAACCCGGCTGCCATTGTCGGCGCATACAAATGTTTGCCGCCGATACTTCCGAAGTCGCGCCCCTGCCCCAGCCGGTAAGTCGGAAGTCCTTCTTATGTTGCCTTCTATTTCCGAGGAATGCCTCGTTGTTGTTTTGTAGCTAGCTGGCCCACTCTGTGTATTGATTGCAAGTGTAATAAATAGTATATGAGTGTTAACGCTTTGTCATTCCTTCCCTTTGTCCCTCGAGCATAAACCCCATCCGCAGTTAGCGAGCGGGAATGCGGCATCCGCGAAGTGGGAGTGCGGGCGGGGCGAAAGGCTGTCCCTCCTATATTTCCACAAGGCCTAAATGCTCCTTCCTCTCTTCACAATATCAGGTGACTGGGTAGCAAGGTGGAGCTGCAATAAACGTTTTTCCTATAATTCGCATCCCAGAAACTTTTGTCCCCAGTAGTATGTGTGTGTATGCATGCATGTGCATGCGGCTGTATGTGCGTAAGCGACTGGCTGGCATGGCACAGTGCGTATGGGTTCCATCTTTCTGTACAGCCTCGCACGTTGCTTTACATCATTTCTCTTTTGTGTGCAAATATAATTATTGCACGCAGCATGACTGAGTGTTTCAATAAGAGGTAGATGGTGAGATGTTTTTTTAATGCGTGGGTGATCGCAACGTTTGTGATGACTCACTGCAACAACAGTACCTCCACTTACAGCAACGACTGGCCTTGAGGTCGCCATCAGCCCACGCCTTCACCTGCCAGTTAGTCTGTGGTAGTCACTCCACTGTCACCGTTCGCCGACAGTAATGTGAGTGTTTAAGTTCAATATCAGGCAACTCTTTTCTTCGGCAATTAGGAGACTAAGGAAGTCACTTTTCAGATAGAACAGCAACAGCCTGAATCATGCGTATAAACTGTCAAAGGACATCTTGAGCAGAAGTCTGAATAACCTCTTGAATTCAAAAGTTTGTTGCCTTTTCGAAGTATTCATTGGCTCAGTGACTGTCAACAAGCCTGTGCCACTTTGCACACCACGACGGAAAGGGCGGTGTCAAAATCTTCATCACTTTTGGAATTAAAAAATTCATAGCCGCTCCCCGAGATGCGCCACTTTGAACAAATGCACAGCGTTCAATGCAACTAGCATAATCCCGTGCATACGTTAAACCACGCAACAAACACCAACACAAGGCCGTAGCAGACGAACGTTTCTGCACTTTCGCACTCGATTTGGCTGCTGCACCAAGAGCACTAGTGTCAGGCTACACTCGCACCGCAAGAATTGACGCTGCACTAGCACGACACTTTTGTGAATAAGTGCAGAAAGTGCAGCCAAATTGAGGAGACCTATAAGTGAAACTTAAGCGGTCAAGTTGAGCCTCGTGGGCAGCATTACAGTGCATATTCGTTAATCGTCTGAGTATATACATGCAAGGACTCTTTTTTCCTATGAAACGTCTATTTCTGGGAGCTGGTTCATGGAGACACATCCTTGGGATTTCCTGCCTGAAAAATTCTTAATGTGGTTTGGGATTTTGGTGCCCGTTGATGTCGGCGGCACGCAGTTGGCTCTAATTTGGTGGCGTCACCAAGGCTAGCAGACGACCGGGCTTGCACTCAACCATTCGTTTTGGAAGCAGCCACTGACAAGCTGCACTTGAACTGATGCTGCACACTGGCGGCACCACCCCGCTACTCCACGGAACTAGTGCAGCAAGTGCAGCCAAATCGAAGAGGCCTTATGCAAAGCTTATCTAGGGGCTTTAGTTAAAACGTTCCTGCTTACACAGTAGTTTCGGTTTAAGAGTAGTGAAGTCAAATCCTCGACTCTACTCCACTGAACATAGTAAAATCTTGTGAATTCAACCCCCCTTAATTTGGAAATTCGGATAATCCGAACTAGAAGCGCAGACTGGCCAATGCCCATGTAAGCCTATGGCATCGGAAACTCATTAATTCGGACATGGGCAGGTTCACACTGGTTAATTCGGATGAGCAGTTGCATATAACCCACGCAGCCAGCGATAATCTAAATATAGTTCCCCCAACCTGAATTGCTTGAAACAGTGGCGCCCGCACATCTTGGGTGTGCGTGTTATGGCAGGCACGATGACGACTGGAAGTTTTGATGAAATTTAGCTCAGCCACAGCCACACAGTTTCGGTTTCGCTTTTCTAACTTTCATGCCATTCCGCAAGTGCCATCGGGTGTTTGCATCAGCCAGTCGCGTCGTTACGGATGCTGCTTGGTGTGTCATTGGTCTTATTTTTACTCTGGGATGGTGTCAGGCCATTCCAACGCCTACGCACATTTTCCTCACTTGCATCCACGTGCTTCTTCCACTCTTCCAGTATGATGAAATGCGTTGTTCACAGTCCGTGCGGTGAAGCATCCTCAAAACGCGACGGGGCCGTTTGTGAAGGGGCACCACTGCTACTGCATTGCACTGCGAAAACGGTTGCGAAGGCTTTATGATTTTAGAGCAATTCTTCGACACTCCCAACTGTGTGCGCAAAATAAAGCACTTAATGAAACCGCAAAAAATTGTTGCTTGGTTTTCATCTGAAATGTAGACAACCATCGTCCAGGTGTTCATTAGGTAAAATTACTACGATGCAAATGGTTTTCGGCAGTTTTAACGGGATAGTGTTCAGGAGCTAGTGTTGCAGAAAATTCGGCATCGGCATTGTTGGCCATGAGCAAAACAGTAAAAAAAATCCCCAGAGACGCAACCTAGGAGGCCGGTGGGGCACCTAGGTCACGTAACTTTTCGGCGTCATCACAACTTGCCCACCGGATTGAGAGCAAACTGCTCACCGTTGCAAGTGGCAGTTATATTAATGATTGGTCGTGAGAGGTTACTCGGGAAGAGCAACCTGGGTCGCACAAGGACCTCCGGTGACAGCACCTGCCATCGCAGGGCAGTGGCGCATCGCTAACTGCTGCGCCACTGTGCCAGGAGTGGTATGAGGACTCCCAGGGATCTATGAATGTTTAGTAGAGAGTGACCAATTCTGTGTATATGAGTATTAAGCCATACAGCTATCGTGTCATACCCTTAAGTAGGAACTTAAGAGCCCCTCCAATTTTTTTTTTAAAGCCATTTTCTGCCCCTTGAAGGTCGCATTAACAGGGTTTACTGTAATGCATTTTTTATCTGCATAAACTGCACCAGCTTATCGCGCACATACCAGTTAACACGTACTGTTTATACTTTTTATTGTGCATGAGTGCAACGGAATCACGGTGGTTGTGTTGTCCCCAAGGGCAGCTCGGCAGACTAATGCGGCACAACAACGGCAAGTCATAAATAAGGCCAGAGGAAAACTGTAGTCAAGTAAAGCCAACTGGAGCTATGATGGCAATGATGAGCACAATCCATGGAACTCTCTTCACGACAAAATCTAACCGTGCAGTGGCCCTTCTGCAGAGTTCGACGTGAGTTTGACGTCCGTGCCTTGCCAAAGCTGGGACAAAAATACCAGGTGCTCAGCATAAATCATTCATTTTATCATGTTATCATTCATGATAACATAATATCATTCATGTTCTCGAATGTGGTACAAAGATATCGGCGCTGGCATGTGAGAGAGATCCTTCCCTTAGGAATTCAAAGGATATTAACCCTCTAAATATTGCCATGTATAAGTCGACCTTTTTTACAAAAATGACCATTGAAACTGGGAGAATTGCCGTACATGCAGCGCCAGCCTATCTGCGAGGTCTAACGTAGTTGCACCTGAGCCATGGGTAGTACACACCCCGTGCCGAAGACCATTCGTGGCAGGATACATGGAGCTCCAAGTGTAAAAAAAATGGCGTTAATTCATTTGTAAAGTGGTTCTGGTAAAAAGAAATTCGAATTGCGCTGAATTTACCCGGCTTGCTTACACTGGTGATTGCTTTACCAGACAGACACTTACAGAGCAAACCACGGGCGTAGCCAGGGGGGTGGCTTATGGGGCTTCAGCCCCCCCCTCGAAATTTTTTTGTACTGTTATGCACCGCTGACCAAAACAACCAGCGGCTCTTGAGATCGTGCTGCATTTTGTCTACAATGTCTTTTTCACGGTCGAAAAGACATTTCGGTGTGAACATTGTGAAATCGGGCTAGATTTCGTGGCAATTAACGCCCATGCACCTGGAGTCACATAATGCAAGGAGCCCCGTCTGAGAACAAAGCTTGAAGGGCGTTTCGATGACGAGCAGGTTCTTCGCGGCATCTCGTGGCAGCCGCGGAATCTACGGAGTGCATGGATTTCAATTCTGAAACGTTATGGATATAAACTTCTCATAAACTTTGTCCTTTACATAGCGAAGCAGCAAAACCAATGCAAGCAAAAGGCTCTGCTCTTTCAAGACCATAAACGTGTAATTAGCAAAACGTATGAATATTCATTAGCCTTTAAAACTTCTGAAATTTTTGCCATTTTTCGTAACAGTTAGCATCATGATCAAAGTTATCATGCGAATATGAAATTTACGAGGGCATCATTAACCAATTTGGCCGACCTTGCTCATTGAAAGCCCGGCCCATACGGCGTTTCCCAACAAACACTCTCGGATATTGGGTAGTTCAACTTGTCGCATCATGTGTGGCTTTCAGTTGTCCTTTTCCTTCTTTTTCTTAGCTACCTGCTTTTACTTCTTTTCTGAACCAGACCAATACCCTTCATTAATTTTCTGTGCGGAATGATTGCTACCACTTTGCAGGCAGCAAAAATACACATTTTTGTATTGATTTCTGCATCTTTCTCTATTATTCTATCCATATGCGTGGCGCTGTCGCGACCACAGCATGGCCCAAATACATATCAGGATTTCTGCGATCATAGTTTTATTCTTGAAGTATAGTCTGTCTTTCTATGTGTAAAGGTTACTATCTGTGATTGCAAAACATGTTTATTTGGCTTGTTTGACATATTATATAGAGCAACATTAACTTAGGTATGTAGATTTAGTAGAGAATATACGTATATCTAAGCCTCTTCTTGCCATGTTTTGTGTATGCATGCAGTGAACTTTGTGCCCAGCAACGCTTTATTGCCCTTTCTTAAGCTGTATCTTCGCATTTGTGATATTCCATTGTATCTTTGCATTTCTAATGTATATATCGCAGAACTCCTTCTTTCTATATGTGCTTTCTGTTGTGATTATAATGTAGTGGCAATTACAATACTCGACCGGTGACAGCTGCACCCGCCCAATACACTGGAACGAAGGACAGCATCACTGAGATTTTTTTCTCGCCATTGCATATGTACAAAATTTTAAACAAGGTTCTTGAATGACAAAGATTCGTTAAAATATTTGTCCTCAACTTGATTATTCATATCAGGGACATGCACTATACTTTGCTGGTTTCCAACTGATATAGTTCTAAAATTCATGAGACATTTTCTTTACTTACTAAATAGACAAAAAAAGATGGAAGCACTCATATCTGTTATTTCTGTCACATTTTTGGGGACATACGAATATATTCTTTTATGAAAAATGCATATTTTACTTGTCTGGACAGTGTGTAGCGTTCACGAATTTGTCTGCAGCATCTAATACGCAATATAATTGGCAATGGCAATGCAGTTATGACTAATGTATTTGATCCCTCTACAAATTCTATGAGGAGGAGGCCACGCTGCAACATGAGCCCCCCTCGAACAAAATTTCTGGCTGTGCCACTGGAGCAAACTTCAGGTAACCTCCAGTACATGCCTGAATCTGAAATTACCTAACAAGAGGGCGTCATTTTATTGCCTTTAATTTCCATTTGCCTCTTACTGCCGGCTTTGCGACTGTATCATTATTGCTTTGAGCAGCACACATGCCATCAGGCCATCCTGTGGGGAGCTATATAATGTGGGGCGGGGCGTGAGGTGGCGGGCAATGTGTCGACTTATGTTTGCAGTCAGCTTTACAGTATATAATGCACGTTATGACCTTTGCAGAGGTTTTCTAGGATGTGTTCGTGAAATTTGCACACCCCCTTTTTGAAGCCTTAACTTACAAAAAGAAGTGCGCAATTACACGGGTAAATACGGTAAGTGGACGATCTTATGCCATTTTGGTTAAGCCCTACTACTGTTAACTACATAGTTTTCGCCCAGCTCCGGCCAACTACGATTTAACGAGGTTTGAATGCATTTGACGCAATTCAATTCGCAGAATTCAAGGTGAAGATACAAGATGGGGACAAGAGCTCATTTCCCACACCAACAATGTCCAGGAACACTGAGAAGAAGGACATCAGAGAAGGAAGAAAGGAATCTCACCCTACAGTCTCGGCCCCATTCCAGTCATAAATGGCAGAAGCCACTGCCAGCATAGCACTATGAATCTAATCACACACTTAAAGCTCGCACACTGTTTTCAGTTGTACTTCCACAGTGCTGTAGTACTACACAGGAAATATCTGGCCATTTAGCGCAACACGGAACGTCAGTGCGGAGGCGAAGAGTCGGAAGCGACAAATGGAGAGTAAAAACAACAGGCAGCGCCATCTAGCAGTAGAAGCTGAGTACAGAAGTCACAAATGTCAGGCAGACTCTAATTGCAACACATACATCGCTGCAAGAATCGGATTGATCATCTGTAGGCATGTGCAAATATTCGATAATTTCAAATATTCGGGCAAATAGTGAAGTATTTGATATTTGATTCGACTCGAATTTTTGGTATTCGAAATTTCGTAAGTATTCGTCTAGAGCGGATAATGTTTCTGGAACTCCTGCTACGTGTGGTTATGGGTCAGCGTACCTCTCTCGGGATAGCAGCATGGCACACGCGCAACCAAGGCCCTGACTTCGCACCTTGTGCCTGCACTGCCACGAGTATGCCGGAGCCAGTCTGTGCATACTGGCGGCAACAGATACGAGCGGCACGTTACAAACTAAAGCTGGATACATTCAGAAACAAGCTTCTATGACTTTCCAGTAGGAGCTATGTCCACAAGCCACCGGCTTTCAGGCCTGTGCAGTTCGCTTGAGAGCATTTGATAACAGAATGCTTGTACAGACTGTTGCGCCACCCACAGCAAAATTCTCTCAGCCTAACTGCTGGCTTGGCTGCACTCAGATTTTGCACAAAGGTGGTATTTGGGGTAGTTTTTTTATTTATATTAGTTTAGTTAAAGTAATTGCCGGAATCAGTGAGAATCAGTTGAAAGTTCACATCGTATGCAGTGATGCCGCATCCAAAAAAAAGCGCACTTTCACAACAGCTGTACTGGCAGCACTAGCTCTCGTTGGCAGCAGAATTAGAAAAATAGACAAATGCGAGACATAAAGCAAAGAGCGGTCCCTAAGGGCCAAGAGAATGCATTGCTGGAACAGCTACTATGAAACCGTCTTTTCTGGTCTAGTCTAGCATTGCTACACACAATGCAGACGTTCAATTAATTCTCACTGATTCAGTCAACCAGTCATGTACCTGACTGAAACATCGCATATGACAAAAATACCATCAAATGCCACATCACTGCAAAATCTGAGCATGATCAAGCAAGCGCTTTAGCCGGGATAAACACCTTACAGCCCTCTCCAGGCTAATCAAAATGTTTGTGTATCTTCAGCTCCAATGCTACAGAAATCCAAAATTTTACAATGCATGGCGGATACAAAATTTAGATAATATTACTGTTGGTATTATATTTATTGAGAAATTTTTGCAAGTTTTTCAAATTCATATTAAAGAGGGTCTACAGTATTTGTGCTGCCTATGTGCCAAATGCTACTGAAAAACAAACAAGCAATAGTTGAGCACATAATAACCTTGACAAGAAAAATACAGATAATCTCAATATTTCAAGCACTCTAGGAGGCCAAAATTTCTTTGCATTATTCAGAATTCAAATCAAAAGGTGTTTGGTCGAATGAGGATACGATGCAGTGTGTTGCACGTGTAGCTAACTGCACTCGGGATTCACCAATATGTGCTATACTGCTCCAGGACAACTTTCTGTGGCTCTGCAGCTTGGCTATGCAGGAAATGCAAGGAGATGAAACTTTGTCCCTATGCTGTGGGGAGTGTGTTGTTCATTGTTCGGGCTAGCGGTGCACAGGAGCGAAACGGGGAAGCTTTAGGAAAGACGGTGCGGGCCAATAGGCTTGAGGCAGCCCACTTCCCATGGCATGAGGACAAAGGCCTATCTCTTTCTCTATCCTGCCTAGCCTTAGCTGCAGAGCCACAGAAAGTTGTCCAGGAATTAGGGGTGTGCGAATATTGAAATTTTGAAATACGAATCAAATACGAATATGAAGAAAAAATGGCTTCGAATTTCGAATCGAATATCGAATATCTGTTCAGTACAAAAAAAATTTCCAGAAAATGAGAAACAAGCAAATGTTGTTGCCCTTGTTTTTTTTCAATACAGTGTATGGTCTTTGCAACTAAAATAAGCAGAACTAGACTGCCTCAGTACTGTTTAAAAAATATGTACACAGAAATGTATACTATTGATTAGACAGCATAACAGTCTCCAAGCTGCAATGAGATCATGCAAAACAAAATCCATAAAATTACAAGACTGGAAACAAAAAAAAAGAATGATGACTAGTAAAACCTCATTCATTCAGAGTTCAAGGGACTGGAAGAAATGCCCGGTTCATCCGAAGGCCTAGGTTTATAAAATTCCCCGCGCCTCCCTAAAAGGAAAAAAAAAAGCCTGCCGAAAATGCGAAGATGCAGTAAGGCCCTATAAGGCAGCTCTATCGCGCTAACATCTGCAAGCCCGTGACGAGCCGCTCGTTTTAGAGTGCTGGAAGAACAGCACAAATGGAAGCAAGGGACCCGGGAACACACACTGCAGCGTTGGAATTAACCGCAAGCCGGTTTCTAAAAAGAAAAATAAATCGCCTGTGATGCGCCAGTCAGCGTCCAAAAGCCGCACGGAGCTGGGATTCGACCACCGGCGAATGCCTGAGTTGACAGTTGCAGTTGCCACAGGGCAGCGGCGAAGCTCAGAAACCGAAACGACGCGGCCAGGATGTTTTTTGCCCTAGCGACAGGGGCCTTCCGATCGTTGTCACGCTTGCCGTTACACCCGCTAAAGAGGTGCGCGGGTTACAATGCACCATGCAATAGGCGGGATTTTTACAGGATCGCTTGCCCTATTGTGACAACTCGACGAGCCCGTTCAGGAGGCTCTCGCGAGATTCCGCAAGTAGGCTTTCCCGCATAGCGTAATTCATAAAACGGGATGACGGAGGTCACGCTCGGAGAGTTATGAAGGCCACAGGACGCATTCTTCGGATGTGGGCATTGAATATGTAACGTATTACCGAAGCATTAAAAAAAAGCGCGATTTCGCGTTGCTGTTGTTCGAAGCGGGCCGTCGGCCATCTGGTTCGCAGCACGTGTAATGTGTGGGAAAGCCCACTTGCGGAATTTCGCACGAGGTCAAGCCTAGCGGCGTCGAAGTGCGATCGGTCCGCGTGATAAATGACGGGGAAGGAAGGAAATAGGACCTGTATCGTTTTCCTAAAATTTTTAACTCGATCATCGGCTAATTTTCCCAGATATTTCGGTTTTGCCACGGTCGAATTTATGAAAGTCGGCGCAGTATAAGATCGCTGGCGAGTATTCGGGAATTTTCGAATATTCAGAAATTCTCGAATATCAATTTCTCGAATGCGAATATGAATCGAATATCAAACATATTCTATTCGTATTCGAAATTTCGAATATTTGCACACCCCTATCGGGAATACAGACCATACTATGCATACCATATAATTGCGTGCAAGAGCCGCACTTTTTTTCCATGCATGAAAATAATTTCTTTTTGAAGTAAAAACAACACACACCAAACAGGGAATGAGTGACACTTATTCTACAGTCATCATCACTTGTCGAATCTTCCCGAATCCGAGCTGGTGCTGTGCTCCAGTCGAATGCACCATCGTCCAATGCTGAATTTCCTGCCCTCCGCACAGTTGCCGTGTTCGAGAGCAAATTCTATGACTTTCAATTTAAAATCAGCCTCGTAGCTATTAAGATGCTCAACCATTGTGCCAAAATTCCAATGCTCAGCGGCAGTTCATGAAAAAAAAAAGCAAGTAGCACACGAAAGCAACAACGCACATGGATTTGACAGCTCAAAAATCTGGCGCTGGTGATACTGATATAGATATGGATAGCTGGAGGTCGGGGAGGAAGAAGAAATTTCACGATGGCGGTAGCGGTGGCCTTGAAAGCTAATTCTTCGTGAGTCATGGAAAGATTAGTTCCTTAAAAGGATCCTTACAAGGATCTTTTTTTTTTTTTTAATATTTCCTTCAGAAAAACAGGGTACGGCCCATACACGAGCGCAGCCCTTAAATGTGTTTGTACGGTATATACCGTATTTGCTCGCATTATTTGCGCACCCCCAACTTTTTACCCCAATTTTTGAAAAAAAAAAAAATTTACTCGCATATTTTGCACTCTCTGCTATGCCAGACCACCAGCAAGTACACGGGTGTATGCACGACAGGCTTGAGAAGATCAGCACGGCCGTATCGCTGTGTGCAGTTGTGAAAGGTTCAAGTGGCAAAGGCAAGAATTGTGTGCCATTTACCTGGCTCGCTAGCATTGTTGGTTGCTTTCCCGGACAAACAGTTGGACGTGCACCCGAATCAAAACTACTGAACAGTTAGCTGTTCAGATGCTACCGTGGTACCAGTGCATAAAAGTGGTTCAAAAAGCTCTGTTGTTAATTATCGACCGATTTCTTTAACCAGTGTGTGCTGTAAAACATTGGAGCACATAATATATAGCGCAGTCATCAAACACCTTGACTCTCGTGATTATTTTACAGAAGTTCAGGATGGCTTTAGGTCAGGTTTTTCCTGTACTACTCATTTGCTTGAGTTTTGTAATGATCTGTTTTCTTCCTATGACCGTGGCTCTCAAATAAATTGCGTATTTCTAGATTTTAAGAAAGCCTTTGACTCTGTACCTCATTTACTATTATTGAATAAGTTAGGTTGGCTTGGTCTGCACCCCACGGTAATCGATTGGCTTCATTCGTATCTTCAGGGCCGCATGCAGCGTGTTTTGATTAATGGTTCGCACTCAGATGATGTAAATGTTTCCTCAGGTGTACCGCAGGGGTCTGTTCTTGGACCCCTTCTTTTTCTGATTTATATCAATGATATTGTCTTGGATCTTACCTGCAAAGCTCGGCTATATGCTGACCACTGTGTCATTTACCATGTTGTGGAAAGTTCCTCTCATGTGTTAACACATTAACACATCAGCAAAACTTGGATTCCATCCAGTGCTGATGCTCAAAATGGAAATGTCTTTGAACGCTAAAAAATACCAATCTATTTCCTTCACTCGAAAGCATTCCCCTTTACAAACAAGTTACTCATTACATAATGTTCCCTTGCAAAAAGTACTTGAATATAAGTATCTCGGTGTTTATTTTACATTTAACCTAATGTGGACGAGGCAAGTTGAGTATATCACATCCAAGGCCTGCAGAATGCCTAATTTCTTAAAACGAAATTTCAATAAAGCGCCGTCTAATGCCAAACAACTCTTGTATTTGACTTACATACAACAAATTCTTGAATATGCCTGCCCTGCATGGAACCCCCAGTTTGCGTACTTATGTGACATGCTCGAGCACATCCAGAATAATGCTGTGAGATTTGTGTCCAATAATTACAGCTTCGCAACTATGTAGTGTCACGTCTCTTAAAAACCACCTTGGTTGAAGATCTTTAGCTAACTGTAGGAAACATTTGCAGTTGCAAATCATGCATCGCATCTATTTTGGACGGTTGAGCATTGATAACGACCAGTACCTGCTTCAACCTCACTTTTTTTTCTAGACGACTTGATCCTCAGTGGAAGATCCGAGAGATTAAATGTAAGACAGATATTTACAAAGCCTCGTACTTTCCACGGATGATCAATGAGTGGAACAGGCTGCCGGCCGGCATCACTGAGTGCTGCACGGAAGGTCAATTCCGCGCATTCTTATCTGATGTGTGACATGGCGCGCAGTTCTTTTGCGCGTCTTTTCATTTCATTAGTTTTTTTTTTTTGAGCACGGTTGTTCTCCTTCAGTGCATGCTTTTCCTCATCTATTATTAGTTGTGTTTGGTATTTTTTGTATTTGTATTTTTGTATTTGTATTGTATTTTCGTTATCCTCTGTACTTTCGGCCAAACGAGCAGAAGTCATTGTGTTTCCCCCCCACCCCCCCCCCCCCCCCCCCCCGCTGCAATAATGCCTCCGGGCGCTGCAGGTATCTGTAATAAATAAGTAATAAATTTGCCACTGGTCAGCCGGGCTGCATGCAAGGGCGACGTTTTATCACCTGTTATCTGCTTTGCCTTCCACTGCTAGCTCCACAATTGTATCATGGCGCGTTTATTGCGTTGAGCTGCGTACGCGCCGTCATGCCATCCCACGGGGAACTAACTTAACGTGGGGCAGGGCAGGAGGGGGTGTACATCTTATATGCTGGCCAGTGAGGAGTGTGAGATGGGGGTCTATGTACAGGCGGCAATAGGCACATTGCATGATATGACCTCTGTACAGTTTTTTAGGACGTGTTCAGAAAATTTTTGCGTAATTTGTGCACCCCCTCTTTGAAGCACTAATTTAAAGAAAAAGTGTGCAAATTATGTGAGTAAATATGATATGTGGCCACGCAGCACTGTGGGCAAGTGACAGATCTGCAATGGCATGCAACCCATTCCAGTGTCATGCCAGTGTTGCCCGGCTACTGTTTCCTCGTGGCTGCGAGAATTTGCCGGATTCTCTGCTGCAACCAGTTTGTGTGAGAAAAGAAAGGATGCGGGAAAAGAGGGTGAAGCGTGGAACTCCCTTATGGATGTCGTCACTTGCCACAGTGACAGTCACAGTGACAGGGCAACGTGCATGGTGCACGCAGGGCAGCGAGAACACAGCTCGCGATTAGCAGTGCGTGTTAACAGCAGATTATAAGCATGGCTCATAATAAGACACATATGCTCACTGCACCTGCAGCAACATGATAATTAGATGCTCAATTAAGGGAGTCAGATGGATGATCTCCATGGCTCTTGGTGTGCAACTGCTTACTGCTAGACAGGAGACGAGCCAGTGCAGATGTGTGGTGTGCTTGAATTAAATGCCACATGCGCTCATGCATTCTATATCCTTGGGGATTTTTTCTCTCAAGAAATATAAGTTAGGGAACTGTGCCATTCGTCCGAATTACATGCCCGCAGTCAATGTCTGCTTAAGCCCCATACCTTGCACTTCCACTTTCTGTGCACACAGCAACGTTCTGCATTGCTATTAATGCTACCCTAGTGACATGTGGCAGCCAGAGGCAGATTTAAGGGCCACTCTTGAAGGGTGCAGTTGGGGGAGTGGTCCCAATTAAACCACATATTTCTTGGACTTTTTCCGTAGAAAAAAATGGGGTTCAGCAGAGGTTTCCCATTAAAATTTGTCACTCACTCTATAAATCTGCCCCTGGTGGCAGACATAGCCTTCACAGCATTGCAAAGGCAAAGGAGGGTGTTCATGTGGGACCATCACTCACAAGGGGTGATCCTCCAGGTGCTGCAGGCGGCACAGGTACTTGTTGCGAAACTGGCCAGCACGCAGGGGCGCATCATCCTTGTGTGGCTGGCTGCGCACGGCCACCTCCACAAACTGCAACAGAAATACCGCACTCCATGGGCCTGACATCACCATCAGACTGACTATGCCCACTGCAGGACAAAGGCCTCTCCTGTATTCGTCCAATTAACCCTCTCCTGTGCCAGCTGCGGCTACCTTATCTCCCCAAACTTCCTAATCTCACATGCTGACCCAACTTTCTGCTGCCCCCTGCTATGCTTGCTTTCTCTTGGTATCCAGTCCATTGCCCTTAACGACCATTGGCTATGTTGCCTTCGCATTAGATGCCCTGCCCAAGCCCATTTCTTCTTCTTGACTTCGACTACAGTGTCATTAACCCGCGTTTCTTCCCTGACCCGCTCTGTTCTCTTCCGGTCTCTAAACGTTGCGCCTATCATTTTTCTTTCCATAGCTCGCTGCATTGTCGTTGAACCCTTTTCATTACCCTCCATGTTCCTGCCCCATAGGCGAGTACCGATAAGATACAGCTGTTATAGAATTTCCTCTTGAACGATATTGGTAAATTGCGATTCATGATCTGAGAGAACCTGCCAAATGCACTCCACCCCATTCTTATCCTCCTAGTTATTCCACTCTCGTGGTCCAGATCTGTTGTCACTAACTGCCCTAGCTAGGAAGACATATTCCCTTACCACTTCCGGTGTCTGGCTGTCTATCATAAAATGCTAAGACCTTTCGAGACTGTTGAACATGACTTTAGTTTTCTGCATATTAATTTTTAGACCTACTAGTGTGATTTGTCTGTCTCTAAGTCACTGATCATGCTTTGGAGTTCATCCCCCGAGTTACTTGGCAAGGCAATTTTATGAATGAGTCACAGATTACTAACGTAGTCTCCATTAACTCTTATTCCCAACTGTACCCAATCCAGTTCTCTGAATATCTCCTGTAAACACACGATGTTTCGCAGTAAACTATTTGCAGTAAACTAAATACGCCTCACCAATTTGGAACCATCGTCAGGCCTACTTGACCAACCCACTCGAAGCCATCCAAAACTGGGCAGCAACGTTTCATTACCACAGAGTCTAAACCTCAGCTCAGTGTTACTATCATGAAATCATCTTTCTGCCTCAAATCATTAGCGCTCTGTCAAAAAATTTCACTTCTTTGTCTCTTCCACAAACTGTATTTTAACTTCCCAGCACTTCAGGACCACCTTCTACGCACTCCAAAACGATCATGCCGCCGCTTATTTAATTCCTCTAGCATACAGTGATCGCACGGCTCCACTAAACGATTCCACAAATCGTTTCTTCCTATTACGATTGAAGACTGGAATAACCTGCCTGCAGACATTGTCACTGAGACTAATGCTTCCAGATTTAGGCAGCTACTCATCGCCCATTTCAACAAATAAAAATTTTTTTTCTATACCTTGTATCAGCTACCATGTACTGCAATCTGATCAACATGTTTTACTGTATTTGTATTGCTGTAGCCTGTATTGCTATATGTTTTTTTTTTCTATCACAATATGTCCTTGCTTGAGTACTTCAATTTGTTAGACTTTTGTTTTGCTTAGTTCTGTTATTAGTTGTCCTTTCATATGTATGTATGACCACTAAACACTATTGTATCTCCGTAGATTGTTCTGACCTAGATTGTTCTAGAAGGTGGTTTCAGCGCTCGACCAATGCGGTTGCGCGCCCGGCGCGAGAAGGAAAAGTAGTTTGTGCAGTTGAAGCTGCGTGTATGTGCGCGCCTGCCTTGGCGCGAAGAACAAACAGACGTGGTCTGCACCTATAAATGAGGGGCTGCAACTGCTGTCTGTTAGCCCGAACCGATGTTTAAGCTTCCAAGAAACATGCCCGTTCGACTCCCGGGAGAACACCACTTGCCCAGCCAAGGATGGACCAGCGAGGCAACGTGCGGCAGTCTGCGGATCGGCCCCGTTGTGCTCCTCAAGTCGTCGGACTGTCGCAGTGCCCGGTGATCAAATTGTGTTTTCATTATTTGTCTGTGTGTTAGTGCGCTTTAGGTGCAGGTATTTTGTTAAATTGTAAACTCTCTCCATTGTTACCTTGCACGAGTTGTATTGAAGATCACCTTGTATGTGCTCGTACGAGTGATTGTGAAATCTCTGTATCGTCTCTTAGCTGTATAAACTGTTTTGTTTTGTGAACCTTTGGCTCCGACCCATTCTCTGGCTTGTGACCGGCGAAAGCTGGGCACCAAACGACCAACCCCTTGTCACTTGGTAGCTGGTCTCCGGCTGAGCTCGACACGCTGAGTCGAGGGCATCTCCTTTGTGACCGAGACCGCTGCTCCCACACGCTCTAAGGGTGTCTGGGAGCGCACACTAAAGTGCGCGTGGTGACAACTGGCACCTTTACTGTCAAAACTCTACCAAAATCATCCCCATTGAGTTCGGATGACTGCTTGCTACCACAGAGTGCGCATGGCATTTGCCCATCCGACCTGCTCTGTTGCTCTCTTCCCATAACACGTGTCATTTGTGATATCGAAGGAATGCAGCCAATGGGAGCCACCTGTCTTTTTTCTGACACATGAAGAACTGCAATGTCAGTCAAAAATAGTGAGGAATCAGCACAGTTAAGAAAATGTGGCAGAAAGCTGGTTCAACATTCACTGCATTCCTACTGGCATGGTACAGGTCAAGACATTTTGATTTTTTTTTTTGCAAACCAGAAATTTTTGTTTTGAAGAGCGGAAAATTTCATACCAAGAAATATAAAATTCACAAATCTGAAAAAAAAAAGATGTCTTGAACTGCACTATCGTCCTAGGAGTGCAACAAAATAAATGGGGTAAAAATCAATAAAGCAGTCAAGAAAAAATCTGCTCCAAGAAAAACGCCCATTGTGTGAGTGTTTCCCCGCAATGCACGAACACCGCTGTTCAGAAAACAATCTTTTCAGAGTATTTCCCAGTGGATTTCAGCAATGAAACTTCAGGACAGCATAAAAAAACGAAGCATACAACAATTGAAAAAAAAAGATTTTCTGGCCATTTTTTTTGCATTTCAAAGCTGCGTCCCCTCTTAAATGCTCAGTACTTTTGAAAATAAAAGTTAAACTTCAGCATGCATATTTACATTCAAACATGTCTTACAAAAATAACTTTAAAAAACTGCAGCACGTATATACATAAAAATTGAAAGCTTAATTACACTCTTCGAAGCCTCAGGACTCGTGCGCAAAAAGAAAATCACTCTACTGTAATTTGTTACGAAATGTCAAAGGAACCAGTTATTGCAAATGGAGAAAAAGTGAAAGCTGAGAAAATTAACCTTAACTCTTTCGCTACCGCACCATAGGCCGTATGATAGACGCTTTGAACCAGCCGCCAAAAATTCAAGCCAGTGCTCCTGGATAAGCTGCGCCATCTAGTTTGCTTCCATAACACGATCTCATTGCTTTCAGTTTTGTTTTTCCATTCTCTAATGCAGGAGGCGACATGAAAAATGAAACTTTGATCGGAGCCCGCTAATCAGCGATCATGGCATCTGTTGCACCGCGTGCTCCTCCAAGGCGAAAGGCTACACTGAGCACTTTTGTCGGTTGTTATGCTCTTTTTCTTTAAAGCAGCAGCGGTGAGTTTTACAACCATGTGGAATGCTTTGATTTCGTTCCGATTGTGAGACTTCGTCTCAGAGGCCCAGGCCATCAGCATGTGCCCGCACATGCTTTGTTTTACCGTTCACATTGTATTTTATGTAGTGCGCTTGATTTGTAAATGAGGAGAGTGGTTTTATTTGGTGCTTTAGGGCCATTGCAACATACTGCCAAGATATTTTACCCAATGCGCAAGCAGATTTTACATTATGATGATGTCAAGGAAGGCAGCGGCACCTTTTCACCCATAGAACCCATTCATTGCCAACCATAAAAGGAAAAAAAAATGCAGAAAAAGAGGAACTGCAAGCTCTGCTATAAGAAAACAAGAACAGAACTCGGAACAAGTGTAATATGCAGCACATCCCACATCTACCTCCACTTCATGTCCTCATGCGACTGCTTTCTCTAGTGGCACAGCAGCCATATTCCCAAACTTGAAAGGCCATGGGAAGTGCGGTGTAATATGTATGAGCTGAAAATCAGAAGAATGATAGCTAAAAACATGTGCAAAGTTTTGTATACAGTTTCTGACCAATTTTTCGGACTCCAAAAATATGGACATGTTGATTATTTGGACTGCTTCACGGCACCGCCACTCTTCCCATAGACAGTAATGTATAACAATTACCAAAATATCAGACGCCTTGCAATCTCTGGTTTTATTTTTTGGACACACCTCGAGCCAACTCGATTGACAGCACTTGCCCCCAAAGACACCGACCGAAGCATGGTTCTGAATCATGAATGGCACTGAACACAATTTTTGTTTTGAACTGAGCCTCCGTGTTGCCCCAAGAGATGGTGCCACTGCAAATGCCCACTCATCATCATCATTTCTGCACATTCCGGCAGAGTGGCTAAAGCAGTTCCGGTCTCAGCTTAGTCGCCTAAGACTTGTCTAGGTAATGCAGCAGCAGTGCTCTAGAACAGTGAGACACCAGCGGCGGAGAGCAGGCCGCTTTTGTGATGACTGCCACGGGCTCCCGAGGGAGGGCGCTGCATGCAACTGGTACGCTGCATTGGCCGCCTGGTGCATAGTGGGTACGGCGATACCGGGGCTGCACTGGAGCTGCGTGGTTCTCTTTGTAGATATTTTCGCTCGTGATGCAACTGCTAGTACAGTTATTAGAGGGACTACTTATTCACTGTATTCGAATTGATCAGTAATTTTTGTATGCATTTCTGCAGATGCCGTGCAGGCTTGGGAGCAGCACATGGCATTTGTATCGCTATGCGATACTGGCTCAAAGTTTCTGCTTGACGCGTGCAGCCAGAAAGCGCCCAGATGAGATACATATTTGGAGGCATGGTATTCAACAAACCTTACTATTTTCCAGTCACCTCTTCCTGTAGAGAAATAAAGATTGTTGCATGCCAAAATGCACAAATTTAATTGTATTTAAGGAATTCAGGAGGAAAGCAAATACATGCGAATAACACATTGTGCTTCCAATTAAGGGCTCAATATGAACACCTTTTCTAGCAGTTTATGCTTGTCAATGCACAACTAAACTTTTACCTTTAAATTCTCAGTGATCTATAAATACATCTTCCTAACCAGTCTTTCTTATTGTACTCCACTATCATGGAGTGAACAAAAGACAAAGCAGTGCATCGAGCAAGGCATATTTAATCATTAAAACAATCATTTAAAGCACTGAGATAAATACTGGCAAGAAAAATTAAGTACATGCGGTTGAGGGATTTATTCTTGGTTAGTGAACGTAGAAATCGCAAACATACAACTGCTCGCTGAAGGATGGTCCAGCTGCACAAATGAAAATATAGAACAGGAAAATGGTGGGATAAAATACGAAAAATGAAACAAGCTATATACAAGGGACTAGGCACCGAGGCTTTCTGGCATCAAATGAAATCATATATCATATAACCGCTGGTCCTTAAGGGTAATAGAGTGAATTCCAAGAGAAAGGAAGCATAGCAGGGGGAAGCAGAAAGTTAGGTGGGCGGATGAGATTAAGAAGTTTGCAGGGTTAATTGGCGAGACATGGAAGAGGCCTTTGCCCTGCAGTGGGCGTAGTCATACTGGTGCTAGTGGTGGTGGTGGTGGTGGAGGTGGTGGTGGTGGTGATGATGATGATGATGATGATGATGATGATGATGATGATGATGCATGGCAAGCATGTCGGCAATGGCATTGTTCAGCTGCTCCATCAGTCCGTTGGTCTGTGGGTGGTATGCAGTTGTCCTCCAGTGGCTTGTTTGGCAGTAAGTAGCACAGGATCGCTTGCGTCTGCTCTGCCTTCAATGCTGTTCCTCTGTCCATGATGAGCACACCGGGGGCGCTGTGTCGCAGAGGAATGCAATCCATGAAAAATTTGGCAACTGCTGCTGCTGTTCTGTTCGGTAGGGCTTTCGCCTCAGCATTCAGAAATCTTGCTAGGGTTCAGAAATTTTCCTGGTTGGGTGGGAGGGGTCTTTCGTTGCTGACATTCTCGGCAGGTTTTCACATAATGTGCGACATGGCAGACAGTCGGGGCCAGTAATACTTGTCTTGAATGCTGCAGAGGGTGCGAGAAAACCCGAGATATCCAGCTGTCGGCTCGTCATGTGAAGCATACAGAACATTTTTGTGAAGACTTGCAGGTAGCACAAGGAGGTAGGCTGTTTTGTTTGCTGCAATGTTCTTCATGAGGACATCATTCTGTAAGCAGAATGAAGGCAGTCCTTGCTTGAACGAGGTGGGGGGTGAAGAAACTTTGCCTCCCAAGTTAAAGCACCTCAATGAGGCGCTTTAAGTCGAGGTCCGAGTGTTGCTGCTGTGCAAAAGAGCTGAAGCTGATGTGTCCCAGGAAGGCGTCCTCATCGTCGTCCGGCAGTGGTGCATCTAGAGGGGCTCGTGACAGGCAATCGGCATCAGAGTGTTTGCGTCCGGACTTGTAAACGACGGTGACGTCAAACTCCTGGAGACGCAAACTCCATTGAGCGAGTCGGCCAGAGGGGTCCTTCAAACTGGCAAGCCAGCACAGTGCATGGTGACTGCTGAGCACCTTGAACAGTCATCTGTACTGGTAAGGGCGGAATTGCGATGTAGCCCAGATGATGGCAAGACTCTCAGTCGTCGAATAGTTAGCCTTGGTCTTGGAAAGAGAATGGCTACCATATGCGATTATTTTCCCCAGTCTGAAAACTAAACATTTCGGCAGATCTGCCTGTCTGGTTGGGTTTGAAGACTTTGGGTTTGATAGCTTTGAAGACTTTGAAAACTGCACATCTCCAACCAAAAACTAATTTCAAACCCAACATTTCGAAGCCGGCTCGACTCCTTCATCAAGGGTGACTGGGGGCAGTAGCTAGCGTCTTTAAGTATGGAGGGGAGGCAGAGGTCAAAAGAGCGAAAGCTGTGATGCGAAAGGCGTGGGGGAGGGGGAGGATGGGGGATTAAGGCTGTGAGTCATGTTGGGCACTATGAGGAGGCGGTTGATGGCGATTTCTTTTTTTTTTAGTTGCAGAGCGAAGTCCCTGGGCATATACTGGGGGCAGGTTTTTTTTTTTGTGCGGTTGATGTTGTTCAGGGTGGTTTGGATGCGCCAGGATTCGTGAAGGAGCCTTTTGTGGTAATCTGTTCCGGTTCCGAGGATGCTGGTTTCATCGAAGTTGATTCTGTGGTCTGAGTCTTCGGAATGTTCGACTACAGGATTGCACTCTCTTGCAAAGTTGCGGAAGTCGTTTTTATGTTGCCGAATTCTTTCTTTGAGATTTTTGGTTTCACCGATGTCCCCAGTCTGTCGGTTCTCTGAATGAGGACGGCGCACAGGCCTATGCTGCTTGGGTCAGTATGAACTTCAGTCTCGGCATTTTCATCAAAATGCATGAGGATCGGTGGGGACTGTTAAAGATGCTGAAGTTCCTTCAAGGCTTCTGCATGCAGCGCTTCCCATTTAAATGGTACATCTGCATTTGTCAGTACGGTCAGAGGCTCGAAGATACGTGCAAAGTTCTTGACAAATCATCGCTAATATGCGCACAGTCAAGGAATCTGCGCACAGCTTTTTTATCAGCCGGCAGTGGAAATTGTGTGATAGCAGCTGTTTTCATGCATTTGTGACGTGATCACCGCACTGCCAAGTATTGCAGAGCACTACACCTTCATGCATGACACTGCGAGAAGGCCACGTTTCTAATTTATGCAGTAGTTTTGTCTTATGTGCTGTGTCGAGGTTGCTGTGATCCAACGCGGCATATGGAAACATCGCGTCAGTGGTTGAGATTGCCCACACAGTCTGTGCCAGGCAATGCTGACAAGCATAGTTAATATACCACAGTGACAATGGCGAAAAATATCTCCACTGTTCAGCAAGTGCAGAGCGGCTGGTCTCGGAGCGCAGTTGCCCGGGAATCTAATATTTCGAGGCAAACGGTCTCGGATTATAAGAAAAACGACCAAAGTTCTCGGCAACGCAACCAAGTCTTCCTCCATCTTGGAAAGAAAATATTTTAGAGCAGCCAGCCGAAGCAACGACAACAAAATCATTCATCAGGTTTCTGCTGCCCTGCTGAATGATGACTTCGAGTCTGAACATGATGCACCATATGTGCTCCCGCCATTGCATGCAGACCTTTTACAGGCAGCGACTGTGGTTTGAGCTGCCTATAGTGACCGCACGACCCTCTCTGAGATTAGGGCTCACCTGACTGCGCGCAAACGAAGCAGCGTTGCAGCAGCGCATTCATGATTTCTTTAAGCCAATTGCTGAGCCTGAATAAGCACGTAATAATAAATTATTTCTTTTTTCTTTTTCTGAATATGTTCTTTTGGACACCTGTTTATTCTGACTTTTCCTTGGTCCCCTTGAGGTCTGAATAAATGGTCAGTGCTTCCATTTCACTTTTTTGTAATCAACTTCTGGCTCAGTGCAGCGGCTTATTTTTGTTTTGCTTGTATTTTTGTGTTACTAGCATATTTGACCAACAATTTTTTTTAAAGTTTAAAACACACAACTCTGGTGCTTCTTTTGTTCAGAAGTATAACCAATAAGCTACAGTTTGATGTATTCTTCTTGAAGAAACAACTTTAACTTTAAAACACTCAAAATCAGTCATTTTATCGCAGTAGTGAAAGAATTAAAGTTTATTCCCTCAGCTGCCTCGTTTATCATCTCGTTTGCTTTCACTATTGGTCAAAGGAATGCGCCATTGCTACAAGCAAAAGCTCTGATCTTTCCTCTTCATGGTGACACTAAGATAGCGGTGCTTTGTCATCAGAAAACCTCCAAATCGGCGATGTGCAGGGACCATAAGAAGCGTTATTCACTCACAATTTTCAATGAGCCGCCATGGTGGCTCAGTGGTTGTGGCACTCGGCTGCTGACCCAAAAGACGCGAATTCGATCCCGGCCGTGGCAGTAGCATTTTGATGAAGCCGAAATGCTAGAGGTCCATGTACTTTGCACACTTCAGTGCACACTTCAGAACCCCAGGTGGTCGAAATTACCTGGAGCCCTCAACTACAATGTCCCTTAGAGCCTGGGTCACTTTAGGGCGTTGAACACACAAAAACCATGAAATTATGTAGTCGAGGGTTCGACGGCATACCGTCTGGTCAGGAATCATGGCTTGATGAGATTCACTGGTCACTGACCAAGGTCAAACACAAATAATGGTGTTTCGGGAGCGCTACGGCTCCCATGAGAACAATTTTCAACAAAAACAAATAAAAAGCAAAATTTTTCTGAATTTCTACTTTGTGCTCCACTATAATTTTTCATCACGAGATAGATGAACCCCAAGAATTATGAAAAAAAAATTCATAAATCTAAAATTTTGGCCAAACTGCCCATTTTAATTCCTGCGTCCTCCCTTAAAATGAGGGTCTTAAAAACTTTTTGTTTAAACTGCCCATTTTATTTCCTGCGTCCCCCCTTAAAATGAGGGTCTTAAAAACTTTTTGTTTATTTTGAAACATATCTTGCTAAAACTTAGCATGTAGATGTACAGGCCACACAATGATGTACAGGCCACACACCACCACTCATTGCTCACAGTGTGCACCATATGACTGGTGAATGCGGCATCAGCAATGTGCGGGTGGCACTTTGGGCATATTCACTCCTGCAAATCACATTAGTTGCGCAACCGATTTCGGTCAATTATTTATGATCCAGGAGCACTAGCAAAACAGAAGGACCAAATAAATCAGCCAAAACCAGTCGTGCAACATGCAGGTGAGCATGTGACGTTAGCGTTGGAGGGTGCAGCCACGGCTAGCACGTTAATTTCATCCATAGCGACACAGGAGAGTGTTCGGAAATCAGAAATTCTGCACAATGTACTCCAGTCAGGGAATTTTACAAATTCATATAATCCTAAAATCCATTACTAACCATGGTCGTATAATCCAGATTCTACTGTAATTGAATATGTGTGTTGGCGGTGAACATTGCCCACTCTCTAAAGGTGCATCCTTTTCAGAAAGGTTCTTCACATGGATGATGCAATGCATCCTCTACAGCTGTAGTCCAATGATTGAAGCAAGCTTCAGCGACACTTGTGAAGCAAAAGGTGGTGAAAGAGCAGCGGCACCTTGTCGATGGCCTCTTGGAAGCACTGGAGCCAGTAGCGGCGTGCCTCCGCATCCTGAGTCAGGTCCACTGTGTCAGCCAGATAGCGGGCGGGGTCTGCCAGCAGTGGGCAGTACACCAGCTGCCACTCGAACCGGTCCATCTCCAGCTGGTCAATCTGCATGAACGTGAGGAAGAAAGAAGTGAGACCACTGCCCCATGCTTAGATAAGTTCCAGCCATCAAATACAATCACCGAAATGACAGCCATCCTCACAGACCTGTTGCGTGTGTTGTGGCATGTATATTTGAGCTCTCTGCTGCGCCAGACCACCACCATGTACGCAGTGCACGCCCAACAGGCTTGGGAAGATCAACATGGCTGTGCGGCTGCGAAAGGTGCGAGTGGCGAGGGCATGAAGTGTGCGTCGTCTAGCCAGCTCACTCGTGCTGGCAGTCGCTTTCCTGGACGAACAGTTGCACGTGCAGAGTCCAAAGCTACCAAACCGTTTGCTGTTTGGTTTTCCGCTAGCGCAACCGTTTTATCACTCATTATCTCCTTTGCCTCCCACTGCTGGCTCCGCGATTGCATCACTGCACTTTTATTGCTTTGAGGTGCACACACGCTGTCATGCCATCCTGCGGGGAACTACATAACGTGAGGCAGGGAAGGAGGGGGCATGAGTCTTATATTTGGCGTCAACTTTTTTGCTGGCCAGCAAGGTTGTGAGATGGTAGGTCTATGTATAAGTGGCAATATAGAGTATATATTGTGGGTATGACCTTTGTAGAGTGTTTTAGAACGTGTGCTGAAAATTTTCGCATAATTTGCACACCCCCTCTTTGAAGCCCTAATTTAAAGAGAAAAGGAACAGTAATATACACCCCTGGAAGGTTGTGATAATATCGTAAGGTCACTTGACCTAGGCGGCAGGTGGACAATAAACAATGCTAAACAAAAGCCACAGATTGTTAGCGCATCTAATTTGAATTCAGTCTAACTAGGCAAATCGACTGTCATTTCATTTCTCCTTTTTTACCTTTGAATCCTATTGATTTTTTTCCCCATTCTAAGTTATTTTCTATATTCTATGGTATGCTATTTTGATTTCTGTGACGGTGCAGTTTCTCCATTCTCCTTTATTGCCACCAGTACTTTAGTCTTCTCTTACCTGTCTCTACAGCTCGTGTGTTAATTTTGCTTTCACAATCATTAAAACCCAAAGATACTGGAAGGCTCACTATGTCCTCTTTGATACCTCGTTGTGAAGTAAGGCCTACACAACTGAAAATTTACTTTGGCTAATTTTGTTCTCGATATAGAGTGCATGTTGTGAACAATACTTATTTTTAATATTGAGGCTGTGAAACATCTAGTATTTTTGTTACAACCGTTCAAAAACCTCTGTAGCAGATGGCAAAGTCCCATAGCAGTGTGTTGGACAACTAACAAGCCAGACCAGAAATGCACCATTAAGACGCCGGCATCACCGGGTTCAGGCGTTCTCAAGTGAGTACATTTAGCGAGTGCTCCTTGTAGGTCCTTTTTCTGGGATGTTTCTCACTGTTTTCACCATCAAGCCCGATGGTTTCCGAGAAAAATCAGCTGCTGGCATCATGTCGATGCAGTACGTGGTTGCAGAAAGGAATGAAAGGAATGTGGAAAGCACCAGTGTACCCTTTTGGCAACTGCCCTTTACACCCGATCTGGAAAGCCGCTGGCAACTATCTGGAGTTCAGGTTTTAATGTGAATTCCCCTCTCTTTTACAAAGAAGATAACAATGGTGGGCGGCTGATGCTTCTCTCTCGTGCTAACTCCTTTTGTGGGCAGAATTGCAATTTTGCAAGTTGTAGAAGAGCCTTATGTCAAAATACTAGAAGATATACTATATAGCAACTGCACAGCTACTATAGTCCTCCATAAAGTCAGCAATAAAATTCCAATAAGGAAGGGCATCAGGCAAGGAGACACACTCTCGCCAATGCCATTCACCACCTGTTTACACGAGCTATTCCGAGGTCTGAATTGGGACAGTTGGAGATAAGAGTTAATAGAGAATACTTAAATAATCTGCGATTCGCTGATGACATTGCCTGGCTGAGTCACTCAGGAGATTAACTGCAAAGCATGATCAATGAGTCACACGGGCAGAGGAGAATGGTGGGTCTAAAAATTAACATGCAGAAAGCCAAAGTAATCTTCAACAGTATCGCAAGGCAACAGCAGTGCACAGAGGGGCTGGGAATGGTAAGGGAATATCTACTTAGGGCAGGTAGTGACAGCTGATCCGGATCATGAGAGGGAGATAACTAGAAGGATAAGAATGGGGTGGAGCGCATATTGCGAGAGGGCACTGGAACAAAACGCATCACTGCCACCCCAAAAGCCACCTGTTTTTATTAATGTACCTCACGTTACACCTGCTCCAGTTTAACATGAACAGGCAGGAATACCTTTCCATGTGGGAGAAAAAATGAGAAGGGAAAGGAGAAGGAAGGATATTTTTTTTCATCAAGACAACAACCATATTGCACCTACAGCAAACAGCGCACTTGTGCTGTTGACATGTGTGCCCACTCAAAAATGCCGAAAATGATTATACAAGCACTTTTTTCACTTGGCCTACATTTGACTAAGCCTCCTTCCTTTGCGATGTCCGAACTTTGCACAAGCTGTAAGCGAATACTGTGAGGTGAATAACACTCCCTGGCATCTTGGTGCTATTATCTTCTGAGGTTGCGCGAGGTCCTAGTCTGCGCCAAAAAATAAATCACGTTTAAAACTTTTTTTGGGGTGTTTCATCCTATTGCAGATGCGTGTTATGTGGTTTTGTGTTTTTTTCATATATAACCAGTATGTATTGAGCAAAATGCTACACATGCTAACAGTGCCAGCACTTTGCATAAGCCGCATTGAGCAGATGCTCTGGACCTGCCTGAATTGTCTTAAACAAGCGTCGATTCCTGCGGGTGTTAATGGCGCCCGTTTTTCCAGTTTCGGTATTGAATACACTGATTTTTAAATGCCGTTGGTGCCTTAACTGCTTTAAACTTGAACGCAATGTTTTGTGGGTAACATACCCTGGGAGTCTACTATGAGAAAACAACCTATTTAGAGTTTGGAAAATTTCAGCCAAGTAGGCCTTCAAAGTCTACCAGGACATGTTTACTATTTTCTGCACTGCTCGTACTTGCCAACATCTCCACAGAAGATACAGCACCAAGGAGGGTTGCTAGCCAGGCAGTTGGTACTACATGGCTGGCACATGTGCACCCATTGACAGCACTCTGAAAGCAGCGACATGGATGGTTTTAACTTTGCAATAACCATCTCGTGCTGATGTCTGCTGTCGTGGAAGTACCGAAAGTGGCGACAGCTTTTACTCCAACGTGCCATTTTTCACAGGACACAGATTTAATGCGGGGAAGCTATCCTAAATGGCACTTGCCCTACTGCCATTGTGGACTGGCAGTGCTGGACAGGGAAGCCAATCTAACTGACACTCATTTTGTCAGTACTATGAAATCGCCACAAACTCCTCGAAATGGCATTAAACCTTTGGAAAAAGTCTTCCCTTTCCCCGAGTTGCAGTTCCTTCACTGATTAAATACGCTGCTCTCGGGTGTGTTCCTGGTGAAATTTTATATCTCAAATTTTGGCTATACCGAAATGTTTTACAATTTTTGCCTCTTCGCAATAACAAGGTACGAATGTATTTGCTACCAGCAGAATTTTTCATACACATTGAATAAGAGAGGAGAAATAAAATATGTGCAAAATCTCGCTTGCACAATTTCCAACAAATTGCTCCCCTTCTCGCTCGGTCCCTTGGCAAGTGATCCCAGGAGCAAATTCCTCTATAGCTGCATCAACAACAGCTGCGAGAAGAGGAATAGCACAAAGAAGCCAGACTGTGAGCAAGTTTCAACAAGTGTAATTATGTGACAACCACTGTCTGCTGAATGTGTGTGCTTTCCATTGTAGCTTCCATAAAATCCCATGCAATACAAAGTTGATTGCTGCACAGCAACTGTGCTTACATTCCTGTGTGATTCATTGTAAACGCTACAGTGCATCAGCTCATGCAACAAGTGCCAGCAGCCATTTTGACTTTTGGCACGGATTGGCCTGGTTTGACTTGACTAGGTTCAACTGCAGCAAGCACTGCGCTGGAGTGCAGGCACCTCAAGGTACATTTAGCAGGCGTACTTCCGGCATGGCGACTCTGGTCATGCCAATGCTCCATGCACTTGTGAGCGGCATGAATTTCGTTGCAAATGATGAAATTTCAATTCAGAAAATGAAAAAAAAAATACACCACAAGAGGTGGTCCATGAGCAGCACTTCATGCTTTTCTTTCCGCGAATTACATTTTTCTTCTCCCGTATAGCTTAAGGGAGGAGGAGGATTTCAGCAAAAATTTTTTATTTCTTTGTGTGTCTAGATATAAGTTTTTAAGCATAGTATAAATAATTTTATGATTACTGTCACAAAATTTCACTGTTACATCTCCAGAAAACTGTTTCCAATACAGTCGCGCCCATTTATTACGGCCGCAGTTATAACTAACGAGGGCGGTGCTACTGTAAAAAAATGTATTAGTGCAATGGCACTGCGTCTCAGATAAAGCGAACACCTGTGACTGCACAAGTTGGCTGCACGCGAACAAGGGGGCGCTGTAAACTCTGTATCGCAGTCGAAAACCAGCGTTCCTTTCCGAACCAGAGAGCGACGAGCGCCTCCTTACCACAGTGTCACCCCTTCCTACAGAAATAACGTGGCAACCAAAAAAGCATAAACCATAAAAATCATTAACAAGTAAGAAATACGGGACGTATGGACTGTCAACAAAACTTTTTGCCATTTGTGGCCACCAAAAATGTGTGCCTTGAAAGGCGATGCTTAGTGCTGGTGGAAACTGCAGTAAGCTTGATGTTAGCAGCTTTCTGTGCAGGAGTATGGATGGCAGCAACCGGCAGTCACCATTTGCCATCTTGAAGACTCACACGGCGCAGTGCTTTGGAAGCTACATTCTCGTATGCTCGTGTGCAAAGTCCTGAATGACACAAGACTTCTTTTTTTTATTCGATGAGTGTGTCACTAGGCGTAAGTTCAGAGCAGGCACGGGAATGACGGGTGACTAGTTCACCGAGTTGCTTGCAGAGTTTGACAATGACATTGTACAAAAAAAAAAAAAACGGAAAGGTCCTTCTCGTGCTCGAGAACTGTGAGGCGCACCAAGTGCTGCCTTCCCTCACTGCGGTGACCACGCTCTTCTGCTACCGAATGCAACGAACGAGACTAGCCATTTTACATGGGCATAATTTACATGCTCAAGCTGTCTTGTCACAGTGCGCCAAGAGTACATACTGGCAGCAATTGACCGACCAGATGCAGCGATGCTCCAGTTCTAATTTCTCTGCTCTGGGAACCCAGGAACGATGGAGGACGTTGTTGAACAACACATTACTGGATGCACGTGGATTTGTGGCAATGCATCGTTGATGTGCTGTTGGTACTTAGTTGGTGCGGATGATGACATCAACATCGGAAAACCATGCACCGAACAATATAACAGTAGGCAAATTATGGGAACTCTCGCACTGCTAGGAATCTGAATACGACAATGTCAAGGAGGCCAACCTATCACCTGCTACTGTGAGCACTTCTACCATGATTAGTTATATCGCGTCCATAAGCCAGCTTGATGGTAGCAAGGAAATCGGTGAGGAGAATATGGTTGTGCTTGGGAGCTTGGAAAGCACTGTAATAGGGTTTAGTATGAATGAGCAGGCACAGAAAGAGTGCTTACACTGCTGTATTTTTGGAACTAACATGAGAAGTCCACTTACTATGAACTTCAGATACAACAACACACTCCGCGTGACTGTCAGGTCTATTATAAGTGAGCTCAACTGTATATATTTTTTCTCTGAATCTTGTAAAAATGCTGCGGAGCTAAGGAAATGGGGCAGAGTATGGGTTCAACATTCATTGTTTTCCTACTGACGTGCTACAGGTCACGACATTCTAAGAGCTTTTTTGCACAAATTTTGGTTTTGGATTTTTCGCGATGCAGTGTCCATTGATGTAACTACAGTGAGAATAAAATTTCATAAAACAATTTAAAATTGACAAATTTGAAAAACAAGAAATATCTTGACCTGAACTATGGTCCTACAAGTGCAAAGATATAACTGTGAAGAAATTAACTTCACAAGGTGAGTACCTAGGCAAAAAACTGCAACAGAGAAAAATGCCCATTGGTTAGGCATTTCCCCACAACGCACAACCACCACAGTTCAGAAAACATTTTTTTAGAATTCTTCCTAGTTGACTGTAGAAATATTTTACAAATGCCTTCGAAGCTGTACAAAACAGAGCCACCGGATTCATTCGCTCTTCGTACTCATATGACGTTAGCATATCATCACTAAAATCGCAATCAGGTTTGTGTAACCTTTCTGTTTGCCGTCTCTCTACCAGTCTTGTCTTGTTTCACAAGTATTTTTATTCACCGCTCAGACAAGAACCCTACATCTGTGCACCACCACCATGCAGATCCCATCGCATCAGTCACCTTTTTAAAGTTCTGTGCCCACATGCCCGTACCAAAGCCTTTACCATCTCTTGTCGAGTAGCAACTGTCTGGAAGGGTCTTCCCCACCATATCGCTGCCATAACTTGGCCATCATCATTTATAACTGCTGTCAATGTCTGCACCATGTAATTCCCACCCCTTAGGTAACACGCCATTTGGGGTCTTTGAGGAAAATAGTCATGTGATGTGATGTGATGTGATGTGATGAAACTTTGGGACAGCATAAAAAGTGAGGCACATAATCTGATACAATAATTTTCAAAAAATAAATTTTTGGGCGATTTTTGGGATTTCATGGCCGCATCACCCCTTAAAAGTAGTAGTTTTGGGATTCTATATTCTTATAGATGACAACTGCAAACCGATTAAAGCAGTTGGCCAAAAGCAGTACAGGAGGGTGCACGTGCCACAGTTTCATAAAGCTTCATAAAGGTTTGCTGAGAAGGGAAAACCAAGAACTGAACATGCTTGAAAAAGCAGCTCTGACACCGACATCTACATCCGATTCTGTTATATTCCGCAGGCTATCACAGAAATCTAGAAATATGGTTCGCTGAAGAGCAGTGATGACCTTTACCAATCATTTTCATATTCATGGAGATGAGCAAAAACGATGTGGAAGGGGGGTATCCAAACCAACGCAACCGAAGTTCTTGTGACCACGACAAGCCTGGTCACACTCACGTTGCTGAAATGCACAATGCAGGCCCCTAATATACGTGGTTGGTCTGCCATGAAAAGATAATGTGACTGCTGCGAACAACGAAATCTGGATGTCTCGCGTCGACGACTACTTGGGAAGTGCTCACTGACAAATCGTCCTGGCTTACTTATGATGCCCCATGTCTGCAGCTCAGTCACACATCTTCAGCAGTGGCCTCGTCAAGGAAGGACACATACAAACCATTGTGCTGTTGTGCTGGGACAGCTGGGCTGGGATGGGACTCTGCAGGCCAGAGCTGCCTGCATAGTTCTCACTCCACGAGCAGTTCTCTGTGCCTGCACAGGGTAACAGAGACTGCGTCACACCAAACAGAATGTGGTTGTTAATTCTCACACACCATTTGTCATGTGGCTGGGGTGACAAATGACCAGATTGCGAGGGAGGCAGATGGGCCTGTCCTCACCAATACATCTGCGAAGGCGAGAAGTGGGTGCTACACGTGGGGCACAAGCAAAATGCAATAGGGCATTTCTGTTGTATTTGTAGGGTGCCTTTTCCGGTGAAGGTGTCTAGTGATCAAACTGTTGTTGCAAATTTACAGCAACAAGAGCGGAATTAACAAAAATATTTATTTTAACCAATCACACTATATATACAAAGGACTGACCATGATTTCAAAATTAAAGAATGCCGGACTAAAATGAACCTTTATATGCTAATTCATTTTTTGTGAGAACCATAACAGACTGTCTAGTAGCCAAGATCTGTTTTTTTCCAAGTTGTAACCCCCCCACCCCCCTGCTTACACGCCCTCAGGCTAAGCAGGGTATCAAATAAACAATAAAGAATACAGGCCTCTGGCAACTGCTTGAGTGGTATCCATTTAAGCGTCCAGAGAAATCAGCCGTCACTCTGGCAGCAGCGGTGTTGGTGTACAGACTGGAGCTAACCAGCTTCCTGCAATTTTTCAGGTTGAGGCTCGTGCTTCTCAAGTGAACTGCAAGTTTCCAAGACCGTGTTGCTGCCTGCTCGAGGATTGGGCATCTATCATCAATGCATCGCAGACTTGCTTTCTGCACAATGACTTCACCGTGACAGAATGGACATGCCTGCCATCTACACAACTTTAAAGCAAACAGCGGACTGTTATTGCTTCTTCTGGGGGTAGTGTATTCGTCAGAGCATTTTGGTCACTCTGGCAGCAGCAGTGACGGCGTACGGACTGGAGCTTGTGGGGACCTGCCCTGCAGCCCCCTGTGTTTGCTTTCTCGCGAGGCACTGTGAAGCGGCAGTCTCACCTCGAGGATGAGCGCATTCCCTTGTCAGTTACATTAACTGGCAAGAGAGGGCGCCAGCATTGCTGCGCGGGAGACTGCCAAAGCCCGCGCGCGGGAGAGGGGGCATGGGGCGCTTCGGCTGGGATCGTCGGTGCAAGCGGACGTGTCGCTCGCGGCTCCGCTCTTCGCCGGCGGGGCAAGGAAGCGACGGGGAGACAGGCTCCCGTATTCGTCCCGTCCGGCCTTCGGAGTATATATCCCTTGCCCTAGCGCGGGCGAACATTCGCTCGGAACCTTGCTGGTGAGTCGGACAACCTTGATTCATTAGCGTACCTTGTTGCTAGCTGGCGTTATTGTTGCTGCAGGAATAAATGCCTGTTTGTGTCAGCTAATGTGTCGTTCCTTTGTTCCCTCAGAGCAAGGTCCGCCGTGGTCGGCGAGCTCTCGGTAGCGTACGCGATCACGGGGTGGGGTCCGGGTGGCTTTGAACCGTGTCAGCCGCAATTAAGTGGGGAGAACGTATATATGTGTCCCCAATTCAACCCCACAAGCTATCCAGCTTCTTGCAATTTTTCTGGTTGAGGCTCGAAGCTCTCAAGTGAACTGCAAGTTTCCAAGTTTCCAAGACCGTGTTGCTGCCTGCTCGAGAATCGGGCGTCTATCATCAACGCATCGCAGACTTGCTTTCTGCACAATGACTTCACTGTGACAGAATCGACATGCCTGCCATCTACACAAGTTTAAAGCAAACAGCGGACTGTTATCGCTTCCTCTGGGGGCGGTGTATTCGACAGAGCATTTTGATCACTCTGGCAGCAGTGGTGACGGCGTACGGACTGGAGCTAACCAGCTTCTTGCAATTTTTCAGGTTAGTTGAAATTTTTCTTATAAAGCTTCCTAGACACAACGCTGATAGCGTTGTCGCTGCTGCTGCCACAGTGTCCAACTTGATGTCGTAGAATTTTCTTTGGTGTGCTGTTTTAGCTGTTGGCTTTCACCATTCGGCAATGTCGGGAACTGACCAGGGTGCCCTAGGGGATGTTGCAAAGGCTCTGGAAAAGCAATCTAGCACTATCAAAGAAGTTGTGAAGTACTTACTGAACTCATAGTCAAGCTATATGCATTCGGCACAAAAATAAAAAAAAGATGTACCCAAGGTTGATGCTTCAAGTACTGAAATCCATACTGAACTTGGTGGCATTCGTAGCTCCAATGGGTTTATGAATGATGGTTTTGAAGAATTTAAAAGGGATATTGAGCGTTACAGGGAGGAACTTGCTGAAGTGAAGGCCCAAGCTGCACAGTGTCGATCAGCAAACGAAGAGTTGAAGAAGGAGCATAAACAGGCAAGGAAGGAGATAATAGGGCTGAAACAATATAGTAGAAGCATGAACCTTGAAATTCAAGGACTTCCGGTTGCAACTAATGAAGACCTAGACAAGGCTGTTGCGGACATGGCAAAATGTCTGGGCACAAGTGTTACTGACGGTGACAATGATATAGTGCATCGTGTGCCTTCGAAAGATAAGAAGACACCTAATGTTGAGGCAAAGTTTGTCTCAAGAACTGCTCGTGAAAAGTTGGTGCCAGCTGCTTGAAAGAAAACTCTGAAAGAATATAGGCTGGGATTTGGCACAAGCAACCTCGTGCACATAAATGAGCATTTGTGTGTCGAGAACAAGATGCTGCTGGGTAAAGCTCGAAAGCTCAAAAAGGAGAAAAATTGGAAATACGTGTGGGTGTCACAAGGAAAGATTTTAATGCCCAAAAGTGAAAACGCTTCAATCCTGCATGTTGCCTGTGAGGCTGACCTGGCGAAAGTCACTTAAGCGTTTTTGTTACCAGCACACGGACCGCCAAAATGGAATGTTGCTAGACAAGTATAATAACTGGAAACATGTGAATATGACTTCTCTTGTTTGTGTTTTTTGGTATAAAGATTTTGATACTTTGACAATTAAAACAGCTGTTTACTGCTTCATCATCTTAACCCTTGTTTCTGCCAGCGATGCTAGACTAACCATTAATGAGGTTTGTAAATACCTGCATGATGGGTGTACTAAGAGAGCCTGTAGTGCCCTTTTCCTCAATGTAGATTTAAAATTTACTGACTTTTGTGCCTAGACGTGCCCTGTAAAGTGTACAAGTTGTGCACAGACGTGGTCAAAAAAATAGTTTCTGTGCCATGCTATAAGTATGACCGTTGCAGTTTACATTTGCATTTTTTCAAAGCTTCGTTTTTTGAGCTCTTTTGGCTTGCTTGTATGGCTATCATTAATAGATTGCAACATACCATTTCTCCAAGATCATGGCATCAGTGAACGCTTCAAGTTATGATTCCTTGACACCTTGCGAGCTGAGCACCCGTTATCAGACAAAAAGCAGTAACATTTCGTTTCTGCATCTGAATGCTCGATCAGCGCGAAACAAAAGCGATGATATATGTGCGTTTCTTTCCAGCTTTGGCTTTACGTTTGACGTTGTCATAATCTCTGACACATGGTACGAAAGCCACTCTGCTGTTCTTAGTCTACCTGAATACTCCACATTTTTCCTTAACCGGAGCTCTAAGAGAGGTGGGGGAGGGGGGGGGGGGTTGCGAAGCTGTCTAAAACGTTTTTAAAATGCGAATTACTTGACAGTTTCTGTGCTGTAACCGATGACTACGAGGTACTTACACTAAAATCTAATTACTTGCTTTTTACTGTCACATACCGCCCACCCAGAGGAAGCAGTAACAAATTCCTCCATTTTATAGACGAGTACTTCAGCTTGGTAAATGTTCATAAATACACACTTATATTAGGCGGGGACTTGAACATAAACTTGCTTGAAAATTCAACACTTCAACAAGAGTTGTACACTACACTAGAGACCAACGCATTTTTCAATATCATAAATCAACCAAAACGCATTACGCCCGAAATATCAACGTTACTAGACACCTTCCCTACTATAGCATGTGATGAATTGTCAATATTTGGTGCACTGGCAGCAGATCTTATTGATCACCTGGCAATTTATTTAATTACAAATCTCACAGTCCCCCCTAACAAACCTGCAAAAAGGTTTGCTATGCATATTCAAGATATGCGTATTCAACCAGACTAGGTTACAAACGTTCTATTGCAAACTGTCGCAAGTAAACTGGAGCAGCGTCTATGAGGAAACCAATGTTGATGACGCTTATGGTATTTTTATTTCCACCTACAAGCAGCTGTATTGTGAGTCTTTCCCATTCAAAACAAGAGTGCGAGCTTTGAAGGTGTGTAAGCCGTGGATAACTAAGGAATGTCTAAAGGTGATACGAATTAAAAACATACTTTTTAAGCGCTTTCTAAAAACAAAAGATATGGGCGACCTGAAGAAGTTTAAGGCTGCGAGAAATAAAGCTAACAGTATCAATCGGCAAGCCTAAAGAAACTACATGAGTAACCAATTTAACGACGAAGTAATAAAGGACTCTGATATTGTTTGGGAGACTCAGTAATTTGCTGAACTTAAAAGAGAAGACTGTAGTAGACGAAATAGTCACACAGGGCACTCGCTTGTCCGGTTCTCAACTAGCAGATGCTTTCAAAAATTTCTTCATGTCCATTGCAGACGGCATGCAACCCAACCAATACATCAGCAGCATGAGTCAAAAGGTTAGCAAAACGCGTTACAACTAACGAAGTTCTGTCGGTCCTACAGGCGCTGAAAAGTAGTAAAAGTAACGACATTGACGACCTCCAAATATTGCCAGCGAAGTACGCATCCCACATACTTGCACCAATATTAGAATACATAATAAACTTGGCATTTTCCTCAGGAACTTTCCCGAAAAAGCTACAGATTGCCAAGATTACCATAATTTATAAAAAAGGCGACGAAAATAATTTCTCCAACTACCAAGCTATATCGATCTTGCCAGTTTTTCTAAATGTTTTGAAAAGCTTTTACAAGTGCGTGTTACAAGCTTTGTTAAGAAACAAAGTCATATCAGCTTCCCAGTTTGGTATTGTCGAAGGAAAATCAACAGAAACAGCGTTATTAACCATGAAGGAAATTATATTAGAGTCATTTGAAGAAAAAGAACTAACTCTCGGAGTTTTTGTGGATTTTTCCAAAGCTCCATAAATCACAAAATATTATTTCTTAAACTTGAGCACTATGGATTTCGCGGCATATTCCTTCAGCTTTTAATAACATATTTAGAGCACCGCCAGCAACGGGTTGTAATCAACAACTCTTCATCACACCTTAGGTCCATTCATTCTGGTGTGCCGCAAGGCAGTATTCTTGGACCTACACTGTTTAACATCTATATTAACGACATTGTGAACATTGACAACAGCGCTAAATGTGCAATGTATGCTGATGACGTCAGCATATTTTTCAGGGCTAAAACACTTAGTGACTTGACATTGGTACAGAATTGACATTGGTACAGAGTTTTGCTGATATATACCACAACTCCCAAAGGAAAATTAAGCTAAAACGAAGAAATCCCCGCAGTTCATGGATTGAATAAATTCTTGAACTTTGCTACATTAAAAGCAAACTTCAGAAAAAGCTCCAGGAAATGCCAGTTGATAAGAGTACAAAAGATGAATTTCGACAAATTAGAAATAAAATAACAGCAAAAAAAAGTAGCTAAAAAACGTTATCACCTACAGAAATTCTTCACTCCTCGCTACGATTTCGGTAAAACCTGGAGTATTGTAAACACGGTTCTAGGAAGATCACCTAGGCATACAATAGCTGATACAATAAAACAAGCTTTCCAAATGTTGAAAGCAAGAAACTGGCTGAAGATTTTAACCGACATTTCATTGACTCAGTGACGAAATTACTTGTGCGTAATGCTTTGTGTGGTGCTCACAACGCATCAAATAACTCAAACCTTAAAAACAGGCAATATTCCTAATAAATTGAAAACCAGCGTAGTAAGGCCCCTTTTTAAAGAAGGATCACGAAGTGTTTACGATAACTACAGACCAATAGCTATCCTTTCATCTATTGCCTGCATCCTTGAAAAAATTGTGCATGTTAATATGGTGTCATTCTATCAGAAATACAAATTACTAAGCCAAGCTCAATACAGCTTTCGACCAGGATATGACACGACTCGCCTTTTAGAAGACTTTAATGATTTCATCTGCTCCGAAATTGACCAGAACCGTATTGCTCTAACACTTTTTCTTGACCTTCAAAAAGTGTTTGATACAACTGATCATCAACTTCTCCTACATAAAATAGATAATTTTGGTTTCAGGGCGCCCTACCAGTCATTCTTTTGCAGTTATTTCAAAGATCAACAACAGTGTGTAAAAATAGGTGACTGTTACAGTACATTCTTGGACATTAAATCAGGAGTACCTTAAGGGTCGGTCCTAGGACCCCTCTTATTCAATATTTACATTAAAGAAATTGCCAGTTTGCCGCTGCAATCCAAGCTGTATTTGTACGCAGATGACATGGCCCTTGCACTACCAGGAACGTGTTATAACGAACTCGGAGGTATACTTCAAACAGATATAGAGCGTGTGCACTCTTGGTTTACAAGCAATGCAATAGTCGTTAACAAAGCCAAAACAAAGCTTATATGTTTCCACAATCCTCATAAAGTCATAACAAATACCAAGCGAATTTACCTACATAACTCTTGTTCCGAGATTTGTTCATGTATCCCAGTACAATTAATAGACAGCACAAAATACTTAGGAATGACATTCGACAGCACACTATCTTGGAATATTTATATCGCAGAAGTTTCAAAGAAACTAAGAATGGTATGTGCACATCTCTACTCCCTGAGGTCGTTATATGATGCACCTATACGAAAAATGGTGTATAAGAGCTTAGGTGAATCTATTCTAAGATATGCTCTTACTATTTATGGTTCTGCATCCACATACAAATTAAATGTAATAAATAGTGTTTTTTAAAAAAAATGCATGCAGCCTGTCATATAGTACACAGTTTCATAGTGAACGTGTATTATCTAGCATGAATCGTTTTAATATGTCATTCATAGAAAAACAGTTATTTGATATTTTATACAAACATTATTTCTCATGTTCCTTCAAAGTGAAAAAATAAAATCACGACCCCTACGCCACATAGAGAAATTTAGTATTCCACGTGTGTACACTAATTATGGAAAGAGAACCCGCGCATTTTATGTACTTTCATGCTTCAACAAATTTGAAACCGACAACACCTTCACCTCTGGTCGAAAAATTAAGGCGATTATACGGTCATTTGTGCAGTCAAATGAATGACACCATGTACTTTTCGCATGCTGCCCTTATTAGACAATTCATTTGGAACAATGCTTTCTTTATATGTGGTGCTCAAAAGATAATTCAGTTGCAAAAATGCCCTGTCTGGTTTTTTTATGTGTATTGAGGAAAATACAATCTTGTTCATATTCGATGCCAGTACTAATACCCTGTTTTGAGCCTTACTACTTTGTGGCACACGTGTTTGTTTATTTCTTTTGAACATTTATGTGCTTTCAATATTTTTTTTTTCTTTTTTTTCTGCAAGGCTTTGTCCTGATGCAGTCATGCTATACTGCCCAGCCACGCTCACAAGCATCAATGCTTAAGCGGGCTGGTTATTATCATGTACAATTGCCTGGAAATAAACTATTATTAAAGGCTATTTAAACTCTGCGCAAATTGGTTCAATGGAGTACTGAATCTTTATTGAAAATTAACACTAACAAAACTAATGCTGTACTTTTTATACCTAAGAAAAAACCACTAGAACATTTACCTACACTAACGCTTGGTTCTCAAAGCATTGAAATAGCGGTGTCAATAAAGTGTCTGGGTGTGACACTGCAGTGCAATCTTTCATGGGACATACACATCGACAATCTTGTTAAAAAACTTGCAAAATGCACAGGCATGTTATACAAAGTCCGCTCTTTACTACCTCTGAGTGTCAGACTTTGTTTATAATGCACTATTTCTATCTAACCTTTCATATTGTCATCTTGTGTGGGGTACAACAACATAGTCAAATACATATAGGTTACAGAAGATACAGAAAAAGGCCATTCGTATCATTGCAGATGCCTCGTTTACTGCTCACACTCAACCTCTTTTTGCATCATTAAAAGTAACTACAATTAATGACCTATATAATTTATTGCTAAGTAAACGATATGAAAGAAAACCAAAAAAATCATGACGCATTCTTTGATAGCACAGCTAACTTACGGCCCAAAGCTAATTACTACCCAACATGTAACAATGACGTCTGGTAGGTGCCATCCTTTCATACTAATTACGGTCATCAAAAGCTCCAACGTATAATTCCAACTCTTCTTAACCGGCGCAATCAGCCCTGAGGACATAATGATACGGTTTTTCTTGCTGAAGTTTTCTCCTCCTTTTTCCATTTTTCTTTTCTTATTGTTATTCTTCGTTTTTCTTCGGTGTTCCTGAGCATTTTGTGTTAATTCTGCCGACTTCACTTATTTATTATTGCAAGAGAATGTTCACTCCTTTTTTATTGAATATGATGTTTACCTATGCAATGTAGTCTCTGTTTTTTATTTTTCTGTCTGTGTTCTGTTGCTGCCGGTTTTTATGTACGGGGGTGCGCCCCTCTGTCAAGCCAGTCATAGGCTTTTTTGGTGCACCCCTAACATCCCTGATGTTGAAATAAAGGTATTGGTATTTGTATTGTTTTTTCTGCTCTACAGCCAACATCCATCCGCTCCCATCGACACAGTTCTTCCATACCGCCCTGCCTCATCTGAGTGTACAACTATTTCTGAAGCCGCCCAGCACGCCGAAGACTGCCGCCAGATTGCACGGTCGCTCACGGCAGACACTCAAGGGCGCCAGAAATATTGCCATGACGACGGTCAGCTTGATCCGGATTTCCCACCTGGTTCACTTGTCTGGCTGTGGATTCCTTCCACTGCTCCCTGCCTCTCAAATAAACTTCTTTCGAAATACCATGGTCCCTACCGCGTCCTGGAGCGCACATCCTCGTGAACTACCTTATTGAGCCCCTCACACCGTCTTTCGATCTTCGCCGACGTGGTCGCGAGACTGTGCATGTCCAACGACTCAAGCCATACTATGACCCGGTTGTGTTGTCGGCACCCTGAGTCACCAGGATGGCTCCTTTTCTCCCCGGGGCCATTGTGAAGAAGAAGAAAGGCATCCTATATTTACTGAGGGCGCTCAGACCGAGCGCCTGCTGACCAGAACTGACGAGAGACTCGGTCGCCGCCGTGGTTTCGCCGCAGCCTCAGCATTAACCTAAGCCCTCGTTACAGTATTTGTGTTACCTGAAGTGTGGATTTTTGTTGAAGCTGCAAAACACATAATGACTTCACAGAGGTGGTGCCACACAAAAAATAGCAGGCACATTGGGCTTCGGCTTCACTCTCTCTAAGGGCAACTCCAGAATGTCACACGCTCTGCCCTTCGCTTACAGAAGTGTCATGGAATCCATGTGACAATGCATGTGGAGGTGCCCAATCTAACTCTGCATGTTGGCACAATAAATTCCAGATCAATGTGCAACCATAGATGCACATGAGAAGAACACAGCCCAACCCAGTACTTCCCAGAGAGGACACACCATCAGGTGTCATAGCCTGTCAAATCTTTTCTTCTTGTCATGTAGAAAAACATCAAAGCAACAAACACACAAAATAATGCAGTGATGAACCACTCTTGGGGATGAAAACAAAAATTCTAAGAACAAAAACCTGCAACAATCATTTCATGCATGCTCATACATCTGGTGCACCATCACTTTCAAGCATGCGGATATTAGTCACAGGAAGAACCTGTGGCCGTATACCCCTGTCACACGGCCAGTTTCAATGCCCATCGAGTCGAGGGCCTTCGAGATTCTCAATCGCCATCGAACTTGAAGGGGTTGTGTCGCTGCTACACGGCAAATCTCAATGGCCATTGAAATGGTTCTCGTGTCTCACACCAAGCTTGCGTGGCGCCACAATCGCTACTTCGGATTTTGCAAAAATAACAAAAATATTCATGAATGTGCACTAAATGCTTAAATCCACGCATACGCGCATGTCGTTTATAACCCCTTTAATTGCACATACGCGACCGACAGATGCAGACACTGCTGTAGCCACTCTAATACAAGACGAGCCAAAACCAAGCCAGTCCAACTGTGTCGGAGCGCTGCTTCGTCAGGCTTAACACCTGGTAAATCGCCTTGATATCTGAAAAACAAAAGCTATTTGTATCTTGAAACTTTATGTGAGGGTAAGAAAGGGCATATCGAAGGTGAATACAACAGTTTAAAACATGATATTGCTTTGCGCGATTAGCGACGAAGCTGTTATCGCTGTGAAGCGCGCGGGCCGGGCGCCGCCATGTTGTCAACGTTATGTACGCAAACGCAAGCAATGCAAAGACCGCAACGCAAAATTAATGCGCTTAATGCGCTTAAAACCAGTCTGATACAATTTTATAATTAGTGTACAGACTGCTTGCATTAAAGTTTAGGCGAATAGTGCTTGTTCATGTTTTTGTACCGTGAATGTATCGTGTACGAAAGAGCGCTTGGCGCCGCTTGAAGCAACGCTATCAACCTTGGGCAGTGCTCGAAGGCCCTCGAAATCTCGATGGAGTTCCGCGCTGCTCCGTTGACTCGATAGACTATTGACTCGATCGCCATTGAAACTGCCCATGTAGCAGCGCTCGTTCGCCTTTGAGTCGATAGGCTATCGGTTCGAGGGCCTTTGAAATGCCCGTGTGACAGGGGTATTAGATTTATGTACAACTCCTATCTTCTGAGTGCTTGGGGCAGTTCTGCTTTGTCTGTCGCTGTCCCTTTTCAACTGTCCGTATATATTCATGTAAGGACTGTACCCCCGACTTGGAAGTCGGTAATCCGAAGAAAAAAAACGTTTCAACTAAAAAATTTTCATGTGCATATAAATTTTCCTGTACGGTATGTTTTGCTGGCTGCTAATAGAGTATGATAATTATGTGTGACACTTGGTACAACCACGGACACGTCGTCTCGCGTTCTACATAATAGACTGCCTGGAACTGCATACACGTAATGTGACTGGCAGTTGCACTGGAAAGGGCAAAACGCTACTGGAAAGATACCCTGCTTCCACGCAATCTTTGTGTTTCCTTGAGGCAGTGCGCCGCGCAACAGGCTAGGGCGCCAACAGAACACACGCCATAGTAGGGCACTGTTGGCCTGGTATTGCTAGGCCTAGCCTGTATTACATCAAACACAGCCTAGGTGCTTTGAATCTAGTCGCAGTTTATCTATAACAGGTATAACCTTGCTACCAGTTTACCATCACAAAAACACCTCACATTAAAAAAACATACACTGATTTCTGCAATTTAACTGATTTCTGCAAGGCCTTCAACATTGAAGCATTTGCAAAAGCAGGCCAGGATAAGGCCACCTCACACCAACAGCCATTGATTGCATGCGTGAAGCGCTGCTCTGAACTGATGGTCACTATCATTACTGTCAGTCAAGCACAGTATCTTCAGAAGATCTTAACAATTTGGGTCACTTGACACCAGCGAGTAACGCGATCTTTTACTCTGGGCAGTTAATTATCACTGGTCACCCACACTTTCATTGCATTACATATTTGGAGGATTTGGTGGGGCTATACTGATTCATCACAAAAATGCGCGTCCTTGCACACCCGGGTGACATGTAATTGGTGGTCTGCGGCAGTCGGAAAAATTCATTGCAAAGATTACAGTCCCATGTAAGGGCAGCACCCGATCAAGACTGCGATAAACAAACTGAGGCTCTTACACGATTATGCAAGTCTTATGCTGCTGCAGTTTTAACGTGATAGCATTAACGACCCCTTTGTTTAGCAAATCTGGTGTTGGTGTGAGCGAATGACGAGCATGGCTCTGGCAGGTGGTAGCTCGCAGATGACATGGCGAGGCACAGATTGGTCGTAGGGTTGTGTGACATCCCATGACAAGGCGAATTGCGGAGGAGCTTCCAACTTGGGCTTCTCAAATCAAATGGGAGGCTGAGGGAAATAGAACCCTACAGAACCCTCCATTCTGAGCGATACATGCTCCCCATAGCAGAAGAATCGAAAACTTAGCGAATTGGTGCATCTTGTGGAAATAATAAACAGTGCAGCGACGAAAGACAGGAACGAAGAAAGAAGAAGGACAAGCACTGACAAACAACCAATTGTTTTGTTTTTTTTTTCTCGCAAAGTCGGACAGCCGGAAAAACCGGACTTGCCCAGGACCACAGTGATACTCTGAAGTTTTCTCTTGTGCCGAAGGATCGCTTACAGCAGTGTTGAACATGACGCTGGTTAGAGCGTACAAGCTTTGAACTGAACTCGTCACTTTGCAGAGTATTAATGCCTATGTGTTTTCCAACAAACCTCAGTTGTTAGTCTGTACTTGTCTGTCTTCTTTCTTCGTTCTTGTCTGTCGTCGCTGTGCTGTTTTTTACTTCTTCAATATGCTCCCCATAGGCCATGCAGGCACGGACTTATCGAGGCAGGCTTTTTAGCAGTTCATGTAGCAAGTCAACTGGCCAGAAGAATAAAACAAGGATGAGATACAAGCGCCGTAATCTACTGCGTGATAAAGACAATCCCATCTGCCAAACACTTAGACCTTCCAGCTTTCTGTGCAGGCCACTTAGTGCATCGTAAGAAAAGGTTGCAACAAATTTCTAACACATCTCCAGAAGCAAAAATTACTTTGTTACTGTCCTAAATGCAGTGCATCAGACTTGCTCCCGGCATCATTCTCAACACCTGAATCTCAATGGCAACCGACCAACACAGTGCTGACAAACCACGTGGCGCCTACTGGCCACAAAAGAGCCAACATGTGAGAGTCTGCCCTCTCACAGGCTACCTTTTAGTGGTGCTAGTATTACAGTAGTACTCCACTGCAAGGTAGAAGGAATGTTCCCACACACCCACCGTACTCGCTGGCTCCCTTGAGGAAAGCTCCGATGGCGCCCAGGTAGCCCTCGTGCCTCAAGAATGAAGCCCGGACCTTGCCCTGTGCGCACATGTTTCGTGTTTAACACCCGTGAGAAGTGAACGTACAGAGGGAAAACATGGAAGCTGGTGCACACACAGTATGACCACACATGCAAATACAGGTTTATGCCCTCGCTAGAAAAATGACACCCGGACTGCCAGTACCTAAAGCTTCGCCTTTGATATGTTGCAGTAGTACTTGCTGTAGGGTTAGTTGGTTCGTACTATAAATTTTAACAGCACAAAGGACACAATCAAAGGAAATACAGGAGCTCTTTCTGCTCTTTTAGTATTCCGTGTGATTGTGTGCTTCACGTCGTTCAAATTCATGTCACACAGGTATTTTGAAAGCCCTCGAACCGATAGTCTATTGACTCAAACATAAATTGAGCGCTGCTACACGGTTCATTCTGACGGCCATCGAGTCAATGAAGCAGCGCAGAACTAGTGCACTACAGTGTTGCCCAAGGTTGCTAGCATTGCTTAGAGCGCACCAATGCATATTTTCACGCACGATACGTTCACGGTACAGAGGCATGAACAAATATTATTCTCCTAAATTTTAATGCAAGCAGCAAAATATTCGTCTGTACAATAATTTTAAAATGATATCGATCTGGTTCAAAGCACTTGTATTTTATACTCTTCACCGCAGAAGATGGAAATGTAAGCATTATCAGTGTTGCCAGGGTGTTACAAAACTGCGGCAGCAAATCCTACAGAAGGCAGTGTCTTTTAAGAAAACGCAGTTGGTTTTTAATAATAACTAAAAACCTCCTATAACTCCAAAAAAAGTGTATTTATACATTTAGTTTATATTTATAAAAATATTTTTGTTACTTATGCAAAATTGACAGTAGCAATTGTAACGCCACACAAGCTTGGCGTAAAACATGAGAACGATTTCAAGGCCCTTGAGATTTGCCATGAGGCAGCAACACAACTACTTCGAATTCGATAGCACTCGCATATCTCAAAGGCTCTCGACTCGATGGCCATTGAAACTGGCCATGTGACAGGGGTGTAAGAGTAGAATGTGATAGCATTATCAGGTTCCCATTTATATCGCCTACTCAATTACCTAACTCCTAATTAGCATACTCATAATTACTCATGTACGCATCATCAGTAAGTCTCTAAGACACTTCACTAAGTTAAAGACCACAACGTATTCACTATGTCCACCTTTATTTAGCTTGAACCAACAAGCCTTAATGGCGTATGTGTCACGTGCTCATCACACAATCTGAAACTCTTGGGTTAGATTCTCACCCAAATCCAAATTCACCAAATTTTTTTTTAACTCAATTTTATTATTTCTTTGCTTCCAACTGGATTTCTCGCTCACGGCCAATCACATTGACGACACCAACACTGGCTTTTCTGCAACATGGGACCCTTAATGCTATCACGTTCATACAAATTGAGACTGTTACTGCATGTTGCCATGCTAGTGTTGCCTTTGCAAAGGTAGCACTAAGAGTAGTAGAACTAGCAGCCTTATATGCAACATTTTTACACTTAACGTGCCACACTTTTGGCCTCCACAGGTTTAGAGATCTGAGGCACCGGAGCGACACTGCAACAAGGTGCCACCTAACATATTTATGGTACTTCAATCAGCACGTAGACCATGCTCTCTATAATTGCCTATACAGCACGCTGAGAAAACACAACCCGTATTTCAGTAATGGTAGTTTGTTAAGGGTTTATTCACAAACCATAACAAGTGGCATTTTGCAGTAGGAGTGAATAAGCAAATTTTGAGGCAAGGTTCAAAATTTTGCAGCAGCAGTGTTTGGGCTAGTTAGGTGTGTACTGAGGATCATAGAAGCGCTTAAAAGATGAAGACAAAGAGAGATGAACATGAAAGACTGACACAGACTGTGTGTCTTTCTGTGTCTTTATCTTTTGAACACTTTTACGATTCTAAATTCAAAATTTTGTCATCTCTGCCTTAGATGGTTTAAATGTGATGAATGAAACATAGCTGGCAGCATGAGATGGTCAAACTAGAATACAGCAATGAAATTGCACTTAGCACAACAATCTTTTTCAATGCAGCATCTGCTGGTAGTGAACAACGTAGTGCAACTTTCATGCTTACATTCACAACCAGCAGCAGGATACACACGTTTTTGTGTGTGGTAAACTGAACTTCACGACGGATTTGGGATAATAAAATGTTGGAATTTTAAGCCACTCTTCACCACTGCAGTCGAGAGACCTACCAGCAGAAGCTCCACAAACACAACTAATGCTAAACAAAAAACAAGTGAGTTCAAAATGCCGTGGAAGTGGTTTTTCTGAGAAGTGTCTTTCCCTATTTCTTTCCGGTCGGTGCGGCATACAAACAACCCACCTTGCTCCAGTAGTTGATGGCAAAGGAGATGGTGTGCATGCTGAGCGGGTGCCCACGCAAGAAGTAGCCACCGAAGTAGACCCGGTCCAGGCCATGCATGAGGGCATACAGGCTAGCAATCTGGCCAATGTCATTGCTGATCATGAACAGCAGGCTGCGCGCTATGTCCTTCTCGCTGAACTCCCCTGCAATTGTTCCATTGCCCCGACACTGTTCACTTTTTACCATGAGGCTTGACTGCTTTCAGCCCCATCCCCCATCAAGGTACGAACAAAGAGGTACAAGTTGCCCAGGAAGTAAAAAAAAAAACAAGAAAGTAAATGAAGTAGAGTTCTGGGAGTAAAGTACAGTATATCAATTCTGGCTTGGGCTAGTAGGCTCATGCTGAACTATTAGAAACAGTGCAAGAGAGGATGTGGACAATGATAAGGAACACTTACAGACAAAACGGCGCAGACTTCCATCCTTTTGGTAGCTAGCGCCCATCTTGTTTGTAAGCATTCCTTATTGTCGTCTAAGTCTTCTCTCACGCTGTTTCTAATAGTTCAACAGTATATCAGCAACGTGGAGTTCAATAGGCATACTGTGCCTATGCATCAAGGCTTCAGTGCCTCATCTGTGCATTTCTAGTAAACAAAGTGCACACATTTCTAGTACTCTGGATGCAAGAACAATAGGGACAAAGAACCATATTCCATTCACTCATTGTGCAACTACCAATCCGTCTTTTGCCCTGTTAAGGCAAAAAAAACCTTGAGTGCACCTTAACCGCATCGAGACAACTTGACACTTTCATGCATTTTAACACCAGCACTTGCAACAAAGTCATAGTGCCTGCAAAGTGCTTGACTTCAGTTCCTATCATCCTTCATACCTAAGAAAATTTTCATCATTAGGCTTAATTGCATTTTTTTTAGTTTGGTACAGCAGTTTGGTTTTAGTTTCATTTGGTTTTATGAAGTTTAAATCTTCCTGTACCGTGACATAGGCCATTGATCATATATGACCGATGTTTTGAACCTGCCGCCAAAAATTCAAGTAGGCACTCCTGGACAAGCTGCACCATCTAGTCTGCTTCTATAACACCATTTCTTTGGTTTCAGTTTTGTTTTTTGTTTTTTCATTTTCTACCACGATGAGATGATGTGAAAAACGAAACTTTTACCGGACATAGTGCATTGGTCATTGATCCTGGCGTCCAATTCATCGCACGCTCTTCAAAGGTTAAAGGCTAGATTAGCATTTTTGTTGGTTCTTAAGCTATCCATTTTTTATCTTAGAGTAGCAGTGGTGAGTTAGACATGTGTGGAATGTTTGTATTTCGGTTCTGATTGCGAGAGTTTATCTCAGAGGCCTTGGACATCAGCACATGCCCACATGTGTTTTGCTTTACCCTTTCATGTTGTATTTTATGTAGTGCACTTGATTTTTAAATGTGAGAGTGGTTTGTTTGGTGATTTAGGATCTCCGCAACATACTGCAAGGATATTTTACCAAAGCGCCAGCAGATTTTTGATTATGATAATGTCAAGGGAGGCCACGGCCCCCTTCTCACTCATAGAACCTATGCGCTACCCACCGAAAAAAAATGAAGAAAAGAAGGAACTGCAAGCTTTGCTATCAAAAAACAAGAATAGAACTCAGAACAAGTCTAATGTGCAACACATCCCACATCTACATACACTTCATGTCCTCATACGACTGCTTTCTCTAGTGGCACAGCGGACATATTCCACAACTTGAAAGGCCACGGAGAGTGCAGTGTATTATGTACGCAGTTGAAAATCAAAAGAATGGTAGCTAAGAGCATGTGCAACATTTTTAATATTTAAATATTTTGCAATCAACTTCTGGCTCAGTGCAGTGGCTTATTTTCATCTTGCTTGCATTCTTTTTTTGTGTTACCAGCATATTTAATCCATAAGTTTTCTAAAAGTTTTGCACACACAACTCTGGTATTTTTTTCATTTGGAAGTATAACCAAAATGGCTGTGGTTTAGCTCTGGTTAAACCTGGAGTGACGTGATTAGTGATTCATTCTCTCCCCGCTCTTCCCCTCTCCACTTCCCCTCTCCACTCGGTTTTAGCCGGCGTGCCGCGCCACCGACAGCTGCTCTACCCCACGTGACATATGGCGGCGTAGAGGCTCGAAATGCTAGCGTAACGTAGCTATTGCTACAATAAGCTACTGTTTGATGTATTATAATGCGCCTCGAATCCTGGCACATCCACGCTAATCCGAACAACATCAACCACACAAAAGGACACCTGCCCCTAGTATATGCCTAGTTTGGCTGTGCAACTCAAAGAAGAAAAATCGCCATTGACCGCCTCCCCACATGGTGGCAAATATGTGACTCACAGCCTTAAACCCCCTCCTTCGCCCTCCCCAACACCTTTCACATCACAGCTTTCATTCTTTTGACCTCCTCCTCCCCTATATACTTACTTAAAGATGCTAGCTACTGCCTCCAGTCACCCCTGATGAAGGAGCCGAGCCGGCTTTGAAACACTGGGTTTCAAATTAAGTTTTGGGTTGGAGATGTACAGAGTTTATTATAAGCAATGCATTCAGCACTTGAAGAATTAATTTGTATTTTAAAACAGCCAAAATCAGTCATTTTTAAGGTTACAAGCATGCCAAAGTGGGGGGCTCCAGATAGTTTCAACCAACTGGGGTTCCTTAATGTGAACTGACATTGCACAGCACATGGGCCTCTAGCATTCTGCCTCCATTGTTAAATGTAACCGCTGCAGCTAAGATCAGCCGCCAAGCACCATAACCACTGAGCCACTGTGGCGGCTCACTACATCAGTGAACAGAAAGCACAAAACAAGAAAGGAATGGTGTAGCCAACTATGACCCAGGGAATGAATAAATAAAGAAAATAATTATAAATTATTTTTAATAAGCAAACATTAAACTAGCTTCACATGCGGAAACAAGGAGCAGCTTCCTTCTCTACAACAACTAACCAGGCAAAAAATTCTGACAAGAGCTATCACTTGAGTAATCGTGAATAAGGGAGTAAATAATCATTAGCATCCATGCAAGCACAGCTATAGGGAAAAGTGTACAGCTTCCACAGAAACTTCACAGCTGAAGGAAAATTTATGCTGATCCGCGGTTCAAACCCAAGCCCACCACCTCACTGGGGCAGCCACTCTACTAACTGACCTAACCGGGATGGCTAGCATATGCTTGGGCGAGAGCGAATTGCTGTTCTAGTTAGCTCAGTCAGTAGAGCAACTGCCTTGGTGAGGTGACGGTTCCACGTCCGAACCCCAGATGAAGACGAATTATTCTTAAACTATGAAATATCTGTGGAAGTCATATAGCTTTCCTCTGTAGGCATAAGGGTGTGCTTGGGTGGATGCTAATGAGTAATTACTCTCTTATTGCTAATCTACTCCATACTGGAAAATGCCCCTAAACATTGGACTAAACAAGAAGTATCTGTTGTATCATTACTGCTGTGCCTTCATAAAATGGGATAGCATTTGGAAGATGCCCTACCTCCAAAAATTCCAAAGGACCCCCAAAATGTTGGAAGCAGGCCCAATCAAGGAAATGGATTAAGGTGAATGATTAAGGTTTCGTGCTACTCACTGAAACCTGGCTGAACGACAATATTAGAGACAGTGAAATATTTTCCCTCAACCTTAACTACACAATTTACCGGCATGACAGGAAAAACAAGAAAGGCAGAGGCGTTCTCATAGCCATTAAGAACACCTTGTCTTCGTCTCACATCTTTAGTCACAACACCCTTGAACTCACGTGGGCATCCGTGAATGACAGGGCAAAAAAAAAGTCGTTTTTGGTATTTGCTATCGGCCACCTGATAGTGATTCATCCTTCTGTGACACGCTATGCCGTGCTTTGAACGACATCAAAGATAAATTTCCAAATTTTCCCATCTATTTATTCGGCGACCTTAACTTCCCAGCATTAGCTGGCCCTTACTCTCAGTGATTAATAGGTCACCTTCCAACGAATCAAAACGCTTCCTTGATCTAACACTAGACTACAACCTACACCAAGTCATTACATGCCCCACAAGAGGAAGTAACATTCTTGACCTACTTCTGACAACCTCTCCCGATGATGTAAAAGGCATAACCATATTACCAGCTATTAGCGATCACAACCTAATTCACATCCGCCTATCATTGTCCATCACAAAGCGGTCCCCAACGAAAAAGATAATAACCGACTACAAAAGGGCTAATTTAGATGCCATCAACCTCGCATTGTCAGAATTTTATAACTCTTTTGTTAAATCCTATTCTGCTCGCTCGGTCAATGCCAACTGGGAACTTTTTAAAACTACAATGCTCACATTGAAAAACGCACACATTTCGTCCTTCCTTGTAAAATCCAATAGTAACAACGAATGGCTCAATAGAGACCTGAAAAGGCTTCTTAACAGGAAAAAGCGTCTTTATCGTAAGGCTAACTTGCATAACCTGTCTGGAACTTGGGAGCGATAAAATCAATGAGCTAAAGAATACAATGAAAAATTAGCCTCCGCCAAATTGAAGTTTTTTTCTTCGGACTTACATTCTATCCTCCAAACAAACCCTAATAAATTCTGGCGTATTCTCTCCCCCAAACTGCGATCCTGTAGAATTGAGCTTCTTGACGCTGATCGTGAGCCCATAGACAATAATAAGTGCGCGGCTGTTTTTAATAATTACTTCTGTTCAGTGTTCTCCTCAGCAACTAGCAGCCCAAATGTTTTGCCAGCCATCGCCGCAATACCCATGCCACAAGTCACAGTCACACCAGCAGGAGTAGCGAACTTAATCAGTTCTCTCAAAACTTCATCATCGGCTGGCTGCGATAATATAAACAGTAAACTCCTGAATAATACTAGTTTAGTCTCAAGCCTACCTGCATCTAATTTTTACCCAATCATTGGAATCCAGAGAAGTCCCCCGATGACTGGAAGATAGCTGAAATCATCCCAATATTTAAGAAAGGTGACCACACAAATCCTTTTAACTATCGTCCCATTTCGTTGACCAGCATTCCTTCAAAATTACTTGAAGATGTTATATCGTCAAACTTAATGAGCCATCTAGATTCAATTAACTTCTTTTATCCCCACCAACACGGTTTTCGAAAACACTATTCCTGTGAAACTCAGTTGGCTGAATTCACTCATGACATCCTACACTTGATGGACAATAACCTTCAAATAGACGCCATTTTTTTAGACTTTTCCAAAGCCTTCGACCATGTTCTTTATTCGCACCTGCTCACAAAACTCTCCTCCCTAGGCATTCCTCATAACCTAATAACCTGGACTGATCATTTCCTAAATGGGCGCATGCAATTCACTTCATGCAATGGCTACCGCTCATCCGTTACCGATGTATCATCAGGTGTCCCCCAGGGGGCTGGTTTATCCCCACTGCTATTCCTCATTTACATTAACGATCTTCCATTAAACACAAGCACCAAATTAAGACTGTTCGCGGACGACTGTGTAATATACAGCCCCCTTCGTGATCCCACCGATAGTCACCTGCTGCAAAAAGATATCGACACAATAGCCACATGGTGTGACACATGGCTGATGCCTTTAAAGCTTGATAAATGCCAACTGTTGTCGTTCTCTCGCAAACGCGCAGTCAACAACGTCATATATGTATCTCGGATTGCATCTGACATCTTCACTATCTTGGGTAAACCATGTCCAAAGAATATGTTCAGATGCCTCCCGTGTCTTAGGTTATCTACGACATAACCTCAAGTCAGCATCTCCCGAAGTAAAAAAAACTTGCTTACCTAACATTTGTTCGTCCCAAACTTGAATTTGCATCATCCATCTGGCATCCCTCTCAGGCCTACCTCACCGTCGAACTTGAGGCCATCCAAAACCGCGCGACCCGTTTTATCGCTTCGGAATACACAAAAGAAATTAGCATCACTGCACTCAAACGTTCTATCTCCCTCCCCACACTTTAGTCACGCCGCACTATTTCACGCCTTTGCCTACTACACAGCTTTTCCTACCATCCGACGTCAAAGCACCCCCTGCTGAAACCACCGATCCGAACTTCCAGTCGCCTCAGCCACAGCCACCCCATAGCCAGCATCAAGAGCCGTACTTTAGCAATGAGCAGTTCCTTTTTTCCTGACGCAATAACCCATTGGAATGCCCTGTCAAACGACATAGTTTCATGCAACGATCGCAAAACATTTCGCGCGAAACTCACTAGTCATTTTCAGAACACGTGAACCTGTAGTTGCCCTGTACTTTTTCCTGTATTTTTTCCCTTTATTTTTGTGCATTTTTGCTTACCCTTTTTGTAACCGCTTGATCCTCCTTTTTTTAGTGTTTACAGTTCCAGTGTTAAATTCATTGTGCCTATGTTTTCATCATGAGTGCATTTACACAAAACCATTTGTAAGCCCCTCCTTATGTAATAATGCCTTCGGGCCTTTAAGGATGAATTAAATGAAATGAAATGAAACGAAATGAATTAGTGGAGATTAATAGGTAGATTGCTGGAGATTAGTAGGATGTAGTATAAGGTACATTTGTGGGAATGAGTTGGTCGGGTTAGTATAATCCGAAATGATAATCCCATGAAAGGTACCGAAACATCCTAATCCTCAGATTTTAAAATTTGGCGATGCTGATGAGGTCATGACTTTTTTGACCAATCAGGGAATTTCGTGACGGTGAAGCCGGAAATATTTTGTTAGACTACAACCTAAATGCTATCGCACTACAAAGTGACTATGCATATATAGCAGGACAGGTTTACTCAAAGCTGGTTTCTTTCAGACCATGCCTCTTTCAACTAGAACAATGGGTTGCATACCTGCACAACAAAGCAAAATTGTTTCCAGAAGCACAGATAGGCTGGCATGCAGCATGCACTCGTAGCATTATTCACCGCGAGAAGAGGCAGCAGCTGGCATGTCTTTGGCACTTTTATTTCTCTGCTCTACTACAGAATACGGGTGTTGGAATGCGATCGATAGAAAATTATTTCTATCTTGCTTCGATCCCCTTCTTCTCAAAATTTTTCTGATCAAATGTTTTCTAGCAAAAATCCCCCTGCCCTTCTGTTCTTTTCTTTTTGTTCTTTCTTTCTTTCTTAATCTTGCTTATCTGCAGCTATTTCCTTTTTCTCTCCTTTTTTTTCTCACTGCTTTATGTGAGCGCATGCTTTAGAGGTGCACTAATATCAAATTTCTGGGTTCAAAGTGAATACGAACAACAGAAACTGGTGAACTGAATGTTTTTGAATAATTCTGAATATCAGTGCAGTTACTTCAAACTAAACACTTTTCCATAAAACACACCTAGAAAAAGAGAGATACTGCAAACAAATTTCATTTGCATCTATCATCAGCATCTTTCTATCATCAGCATCATTCGCTATACCTGTAAGGCCTACCAGTCTTTAAATAAGGAAGGGGAATTATGTAGTAGTAATAGCAACGAACTTTATCTTGCAGGCTAACACCTTGTAGCAATTGCATTCAGTTCTAATATCACGGTTTGACTTTTGCTCACATGACAAAGGTGGTTACTGAATGCTGCCGTGAATGACTGCAAGGCGGCCAGTTACCTCCTCAGTGGAGGTTTGATGTCAGCGGTCGATTATTGAAGGGACAAGGAACAGGGCACCGGTGGCAAAATGCAACAAGGCGGCTCATGAAACAGACACAAGAACAGCTGCCACACTCCCTAGCGATGACTGAAGACAAAGCACCAGTTATGAAATACCACACCAAATGCAACATTCACAACGACCTATAGCCGTCGTAGCTCTCGCGTATGGGTTTGGCCGGACTGCAAGGCCTATGGTAGGCCCAAACGCTGTTGCAAACTGCGAAGGCGCGAAAGCGAAACCATACCATTAGATGCTCCAGTTGGCACTCTGCACCGTATGCGAAGCGGTACGCAAAGTATGCATGTAAATTAAGAATGTAAGTATGCAAAGTATAGTAGGTATATTAGTAAGCAAAGTAAATTAAGTAGACAAATTATGCATGACGGCTTTTTAATTTCAATTTTTTTTACTTGCCCTATTACTATAGTGCAGCCTCCCCTCCCAAAGTAGCTAACAACTGAGAGTGAAGATGTGCACGCACTTGTCGAATCCTCTTCCTCCTTGCCACCTGTGCCGCCACTGGAACCTGTGTGCCGCACTGTCTTGCCAAACGAGCAGGCGATGAGGTCACTCGTCAGGCCCACTGCCTCATAGTTGCCACCGTAGATGTCCTTGACAAGCATGTCCACCGTACGGTGGTCACCCTGTTCTGCCAGCTCCAGCAGCTCATCAAAGCTCTGTAAAAGCATGCATGCAGAGATGGCATAGTTGGAAGATGCCCTGCACCATGCATCTATTAACTAGAGAGGAGACTGAAGTGGCATGTCCCTGAAGGCCAGCGCAGTATACAGCTTTCGAATGGCACAAAAGGCAAGACAAGCCTTTTAAGCACTCGTTCATGGTAATGAAAGAGCTCGGCACTTGGGAAAAATGAATGCTACACTGGTGTCCCTTCGACACAAAGAAAAGGTCAGCAACTGATTCCTGAACGCAAGTTGCGCTGTCATGAGAAGCAACAATGAAAAGAAGAAAGGTTTACTATGAACCACACATGACTGCTAAGACAGGTATTGCCATCTGGGCTAAACACTGAAGACATCATGAGAATGAGACAACATTAAAGTACACTATCAACAGCATGTACAAGTTCACACATGTCAAGGCCGTAGGAAATCACACAACTATCATTTACCTAATGTACACAGGATGCACTTTTGTCGGCATCATCAAAACTGGGTACCCCAAGCCATCTACAAACAACAAAACAATCAATACAGCTCAAGCTCACATGGCAAACAGAGTTCAGTACTATAAGGGACTGCTGCTATGATACTGCAGTGACCCAATGTGAAAGCAGTAGCCTACCTATTAATAACAACATGCTATTCTAGCCACAGTACACATAGATATCACAGCACAAAAATATGCTTGATCAAGAATCAACGCCCCGCAGCATAATCAATGAAGCGGGCATGTACAGGAGTTAAATTATCATGCTCTGGTATCACACGATCCTGTCACATGTCACATCCAGCTGCAGTCTACAGTCAATATGGCTTTAATGAATATTTCTGTAATACCGGTCAGCAGATCAGAGACTATTTTACTCTGCAGTTAATCTCTTTTTATAATCCTCTACCATGGCTTGACTAAGATCACCGCTGCAGAAACAGTTTCACTCTGCTATGCCTTCTGAGCCTACCACTGATTGTGCAAATGCTTTATCATTTGTACTGGCACGATGCACTGACCTCCTATGTCGTTACTCGACGCAATCACTAACCGACTGCGTTTCTCAATGCTGCATATTGTAGCCTACAAGAATGCTATGCAAGCAACAACAGTCCTCACATACAAGCACGGTGATCCCAGGCACCTAAAAAACAGTGAGCAACTTCTGTTGTAGGCTGCATGCAACCACTACACAAAGGATTTATTACTCGCTCATATCAAACACATCATCAAGTTTCACATCGAGATGCACTTCAAAACAGCTCTGCAAACTTACCTCTAGAAACCCACCTGGCTTCAAACCAGCATCAGGGCTACTTTTTAACCTGGTAACACAGCCTATTCCTGGCTGTGCATTGGCATAGCTATAGGCTCACTCAGCCAGACAACCCCAATTTGAAAAGCATATAATGCACACGAGTTAACATACAACCTTTGTCTGTAAAGTTCAAAGACTGAGTCCATTAAAAAAAAAATGCGTTTTACATTGAAATCATTTGTGCAGCACCCCTTCGAAATAGTCTCCCTTGCAGTCTATACACAGCTTCCAACGTTTCTTGAGGTCTTGGAAACAGTTGGAAAACGCTTGTTTTGGCAGAACTGTCACCTCCTTTGTCGTGGCGTCTTGAATGTCCTCCACGCTCCCCATCCAGCGACCTTTCAAGGCTCTCTTCACACGAGGAAACAGGAAAAAATCGCATGGGGAGAGGTCAGGCGTATATGGCTGATGGGGAAGTTAAGTAATGCTGTGCTTGGCGAGAAATTTTGTCACGCTGAGAGCAGTGTGCTGCCTTGCATTATAATGGAGAAGGCTGCATTGTCCAGATGCCCGTAAGTCAGAGCGATGGCATCGCAGTGGACCATGCATGTGTTGGAGCATGCGAATACAAAACTCCTGATTCACCGTATGCCCTTGTGGGACGACCTCATGGTGTATGACACCTCTGGCATCGAAAAAAACTATCAGCATCGTCTTTGTTTTGGTCTCCTGTTGCCGCACCTTTCTCGATGCCGGAGAGCTTGTGGACCACAATTCGCCGCTCTCCCTCTTTGTTTGAGGATCGTATTGAAAACACCATGTTTCGTCTTCACTAATGATGCTGTCGATAAATGCAGCATCCTTCTCTGCCTCGGACAGCAAATCAGTGCTCACTGATGCCCACGTGTCCTTCTGGTCCAGTGTGAGGGAATACCACACGTCTGGCATTCAGCTGTCGTTTCCCCACGTTCTCACGCAAAATTTGGTGGCATGTTGTTCTACTAATGTCGAGAGCATCTGATAGCACGGGGACTGTAATGGTGCGGTCTTGCTGTACGATTTTCCTGATCCGAGCCATGTTGCTTTCATTCCGTGTGGTTGAAGGGCGCCCCTGCCTTGTGTCGTTTTCCACCGCCATTCTCCCCAAAACGAACCTCTTCTGCCACTCGAAAACTCGCGCCCGCGATAATGTCTCTTTGCCGTAAGCGTCACGAAGGAGCTCATACGTCTGTGTGGCTGTCTTGCCAAGCTTCACACAGATTTTATGTTTACACGTTGTTCGGTCTGGACGTCCATCTCTCCACATTCACTCACAGTAGAATGCACAGACGACTAGTGACAACGTAGTTTTCTACCTTTACTGCCATCTAGCGGCTGCCACAGAAGTTAACATAAATAGCTCAGGTTAGCCCGAAAAGATGGCGCTATACATACACACGAATATTTGTTTTGGGGAATCATTTCTAGAGAAGAAAATAAATCAGTCTCGAAACCTTACGGACAAAGGTTGTATCAGCTGCTAACACCCAATCACTCAAATCGAAGGAAATAAATCAGTGTCTTCATGTTCAGGTGGCACAGTGTCGCTTTTTTCCGAAACTGTAGCTCATTTTTTTTTTTCTTTTCAAAGGAGACAAGTAGCCTCCCTATAAGAAAGCTGACTGCATATTTACCATTGTTATAAGCAAAATTTGCTACCTATCAGTTGAGTTTCTGCCACCTGACCAGCAATTAGCACTACAGGTAAGCTCTAGTAAATCAGGGCTCCCAAGTCATGCCAGTTGGAAAACTCTGCTTTAAAGAGAGACTAGCCCCAGTGGCCAATTTGCCAGTATTACGGATGGCGATGCCATCTGAAAGCGGCCAATAAAAGATGTCAGCATTTGTAGCCATTATCTTCAAAAGAACTTTTTTTCTTGTTTTACTTATCTCTTGGACTGTTAGATGGTTGCATTTTTGTTATCCCATCTGTTCCAATTACTTTGTTTCAAGGCAGTTGTTCCAGGTACTCTCAAAGTATATATCTTAAACACAGATTACACTATTTACCAAGATGTCGCAACAGTCCGTACACACCTGAGCTTTGGCCAAATCACAACGGCATTTTTTAATATGAGGACCATGTGACAAGTTCCAATTTAAGAGCACTGTTAGCGAATGCCTCGTAATGTCTTCTGACCAATCAGCATGGTGTGTTTGGCCTGGTATGTTAAGCCAACAGCCCTGATGCTGCATAAACAGTAAACATAGCCTTAACAGCTGTCTCTGTAGACACAAGGCAGGCAGCCTGATCTGGACGAAGCGATCATTGCCAGAAATGCTACAAATTTCGAATGAGTGGTGCTAAAGTGAAGTCCAACCTGGACCCAGCATGTGTGTTGCCGTAGTAGCTTCTCACCTTCGCCTTAGTCATAAGTGAGCCGAGACCCCAGAAGGTGCCGCCACCAGTTGCCGACCCTCCAATGCGCTCGTACTTGTCATCGGACTCAACCTGAACAGGAGGGGTACAGAACACCACCATGCAGCATTGCAGCCAGCCAGTCAGACTACCTTCTCGTGTGGCCACCAAGGGCAGAAAGCGTGCATTCACGCACAAAAAATAACAATGCAACCAGCTAGCAGCAGGTGGCAAACAGCAAACCACAACTTCAAAGCTCGCATAGAACACTTTAGCTTCCAAAAAGACAAGCATGTACACTGAAAATTCTGGTGTCTTCATGCAAAAATCTGCTCTAGTGCAGACATTGGGGTGCTGCCTTCAGGCAGTCATGCAGACTTTCTCAGTACACATGACCTAAGGCTTGTTATGTGGCCCTAAGCAGATATTTCGAAGCCCCGTCAGAAAGCCTCTGGCCCAGGACGACTGTGCCCATTCCCTGAAACAAAATATGTCAGTAAAAGTGTTACAGTGTCAGAAGTAAGAGCAACATTCCCCCTATATGGCAGCAGCATTGTGAAGCCTCCACAGTTCAGAAGTGCCACCCACCTCCACCCTCCAGAGGGCCACCTTCCCACCGACCTCCCTCCACCAAATGGCATGGACTGTATGAAGCACTGATGGGAACCCACCATCAAGATCCAAGGCTGATTTTATCAGCTTCCTCAGTGAGTCACTCCGCCTCGCATGCCAGTGAGGTGATCAAAGAGCCATTTCCAAGCATTTTACCCCAGAAGAGCCCAGCATCAGGCTAAGGGAAATCTTGTATCCATAAAGAAAAGGCCACAAGTGGGGTTTACCACATGGGGCGGATTTAAGTTGTTTGATGGCGGAACAAATCACTGACCCCTCAACGAAAGAGTTCTGGTTCAAGACCTTTTTCCCAAGCATTTCACCCCAAAAGAGCCCAGCACAAGGCTGGGGGAAATCTTGTATCCATAAAAAAATAAAAGGGCCACAAGTGGGGTTTACCACATGAGGAGCATTTCAGTTGTTTGATGGTGGAACAAATCATTGACCCGTCAACACACTGGTTCTGGTCCAAGACGTTTTTCCCAAGCTTTTTGCCCCTGAAAAGCCAAGCATCAGACTGTGGGAAATCTTGTACCCATTAGAAAACCGGGAATCAAACCCAGCACATCCCGAATGTGACATGGATGCTCTACGACAAGGCCACCGCTTGAGTGCATTTCCTTTTCTTCTTGCTTGTTTCTTCATCTATATCACAAATAGACAGTTCACCTTTGTGCGAAAGCTGTCCTCGATGACTGCGCAACAATGATTCCGAAAGACAGCACCGCGTCCTGCGATCAGTCTGTTTTCCCTTATGACCATCCAGTGGGAAGCACAACTCTTATGCTCACATCCACTAACTCATGCTGTGGCTTGATCCAAATAGTCGCTAGGTACGCACCAGTTTCCCAGTGAGAGCAAGCCTTCTCCTGGCCTTGTGCTTAAATCCACTGGGACTAAATGCTGGGAAAAATAGGTATGTTACACCACCTCGTTGATCCCAAAAATATGTTAGCCTTGAAACTGTTTGGCCAACTGTCCCAGCACCATTAAAACCAAATCATCACATCCACTCCCTCACTCACACCCATCCACTCACACATCGGCTCCCTACACTCACATTTTGAATGCAACCATGAGTGAGCCTGCCCACTTATGATGCCATCATTAGCTGTGATTAGACAAAAAGAGAAAAGAATTTCTAAAAAACCTTGCGGGACTAACATGCTGGAATACACAGCCCACATCACGACCCATCATCAGTTTCAAGTTCGTAGTGCCTCACTGAGGTAATTAACACACCATCATGAGCCACACTAGGCAAGCAAGGCGCACAGAAACACGCACCTTCATGATGCTAACACCTGAGCCGATGTTGACAAGCAGGTACGGGAAGACGCTGGGGTCGGCATTGTTGAACTTGTACTCGGGGTTCCCGTGCCGCTGGTACTCAAACACCTCATCCGTGATGTTCTTGAGCAAAAAGTTGCAGCCGCTTATCAGGCACTCGAGCTCATCTTCCATGTCCACGCTGCAGAGCAGAGTCAGAAGATTATGAGCAAAGTTGGAATTTTTGGCCAGTTGGTGGCATAAACTGACAGAAAAGCATAGGCATAGCATAGAAACACCAGATGAGGAAGGAAGACCGAGGTGGGCACTAACTGGCCCCTAACAAAATTTCACTCTCCACAGACTTTTGTCAGTATATTTCCTATAGACGAATCCTACAGACTGGTTTATAGACAATAAAAATCATATAGACAATCTATAAATATATGCACATACACTTCTAGTAGATCTGTGTCTACAGACAGTTTATAGACTACGAAGAGACAAAAGTAAATATGTATAGATCTTTGCATTGGGCAACGGAGTTGTCGAAACGCCTCCTCTCTGCACTGTCCGAAACCAGTTCCACCACCACTTCCACCGTGGTAGCACGAGGTGCTCAGGACAGTCCAGTGAACAATATGGCAGCACCTCAGGGAGCCCTTTTTTGCAAAGGTCTATAGGAAGGCAACTTAGTCTATGAGAAGTCAACAGAAAGTTTATAGACAATTTTTATAAGGAGCAAATGAAGGTTTTATTTCAGAAAACATACTCAAAGCTTCCTATCTGCATGCAGCCTTACACTCTTAACCATTTTCGAGGCTTCCTCACCCCAATCATTGGGCCAATCCACACAACCAATGTCTATGGCCATCCATATCTGTTTATCGGCTGGGCATGAGCGTCATTTCCTTACGTATGTGTCTGGAATAAATTATGTAACATGATCACACAGCTAAATTCTTACCCTTATCGAGATCACCACAAAAATAAAGTAACACTCCCCTGTGCTTTCCTTGTTTTCAATGACTGTTGGCTCTTTCATATATACATTCTTGCTATCACACAAGTAAAATATGGATACGTCAGCAGCCTTCGATACCCTTTAGTATCAGCAAAAATCTATAACGACTGCATTCAGGAGTTGTCTCACTGCAATGTGAAACCCTCCATGAACACAAGCAAGACTGCAGCATAATAAGCAAGTGGTATCAAATTGACACATTCAAGCATTGTGTACTAACTCCATTGCACACTGACTCGTAAATTCGTCTTCATGTCAGCTGTATTTTGTATCCATTCTTCATAAAATTTTGCCCATAAGCAGCATGTTTACTAGTGATAAAACAGTTTGCCATAGTTAGTTTAAACATGCTGGAAACGCTGAGGTCATTCGGCTACAAATAATCAGCAAGAAGACAGCGTTTTTTAGTGACCAGCTACAGTTTCAGCAGAATATACCACCACCTCGAGAAATTTATTAACAGCCATTGCCTAAACTTTATAATCTGCAAATTACTCCAAAACTACAGCATAAAGTGAAGTCGTAAATAAATGCATTTGTGTAAAAATGTTCCTACAGGGTATGATGTTTTCTATGGAGCACGATCACTTTTCAAAAAACGAGACCATGCAATGTGGCATGGCGGCACATACAAACATAGCACGCAGATGAACTGACAGAACATGTAGATCTGCATGTCCACTACCAACTCATCCCGTTTATACAGTCTATGCAAGCATGCTTTTTAGTCTAGCGTACTGTAGTCCTGCCAGAAAAGAGAAAATTTGATGTGCATAGGGGATCAGCCATCCTCCGTTCACAACCCCTTGGCATGCCTAATCATTTGCAAAGGTTCCTCCGAGAATATCAGCAAATCATTTTCATGGCTATAACATATAGGCGTAAACATAGGACACTTTTTTTTTATAGTGCACCCTCGAACAGCAAATCTGGCGGCACCCCACCTCGTGCCGCTGTTCTGCGCATGCACGACGATCTCTCCCAGTCAAAAACAAAACCATTGGAACCAATTGAGAATCCCAACTGGATCCAAATGGAACCAATTGAACATAGCAATCCAATTGGTAGCTCTAAATGGATTATTCAACTGGTTTTGCAGATTCCAACTGGCTATTCCAATCGGTTCCAGAGATTCCAATTGGTGTCATGTCTTCCAATTGAATTATCAAATTAGAAGAGACGACATCAATTAGAATCTTAAGAAGCAATTGGAATTTCCAAAACCAATTATATAAATTCAACAGGTTCTTAATATTCCAATTGGGCATTCTGTTTGGTTCCTGAGATTCTAAGTGATGTACCAGTAAAAAAAAAAAAATGGGTGCCTAATTTCATGTTCTAATCAGAAAAATCACAATTTTGTATTTGGAAGCAATTGGAAGCTCCAACTGAAATTTCCAAATGGAATGCCTTGAGCACTGCCAATTGGAACGTCCAATTGATTCCAAATATAGAAGTTTTTCAACTGGAAGCCAATAATTGCCTTGAGTGCAATCTGCATATTGCTCTCTGTAAATATGCAACAGTGTACAGCATAGGTTTTTATGAAGAGATTGCTTTCATCACTTCCACCACCACCGTGGGTGCGTTAAATGAAATACTTTCGCTCGACGGACCAGCGCCACTGGCTCCAGCAGGAGGATCTCATGAACGAAGTATATATGTAGGAGCAAAAGTTTGTTCTGTAGATATGTATTGAGCTTATGTTCGTTCTGTGTGATGTAGGCTTGTTCATTTGGCTTGACTTTGCTGAAAGAGTGAATTTCTCATAATTTCAGTTCCCTTGTAGAAATGTTGGCACAAGGCAGAGCGGTTCTCTGTAGTCCTGGGAGAAAACCAAATTGGATCCAATTCGAAACAAACGATTTTTAGACACCACTGAAACCAGTTGGAACCAATTGAATGTGACAACTGACTCCAATAGACGATATGCGAAATGCGCAGCGCCACCTCTTGGAACTCCGAGAACTAGGTCCACCATGTTGGTTCGGTAGCGAAAACGAAGCCGCTGCCCAGCTTTGGGTTAAAATGGTTGTGCTCCGTTTGAATTGTGAAATGCCAATGCACTGTTGTGCTAAGTTGTGTGCAAGGACTGTATGATGCATGCGGGAACCCGATACGTTTCAGCATCTCGCTTTTTAATTTTTTTTTAACTCTGGCCAATGTTTTAATAACACCAAATGTCATGCGAGGGATCATGTGTCAGCACACTGACGAGTGCAAACTTTTGGCTTTCTCCATTGATTTTTCACAAAGATGATTTTACAGATGATTTGCATTCAAACTACGCTACGGATCAGACTCTTTGTTCTCTCTGACCAAAATTAGGAGTCATTTTGTGCATTTACTAAGTCTCAGATAGCGCATAGTCGATCGGACGTGAACATATCAACGCGTACTTCAACAACGTAATAGAGGAGGCAAATTTTTTCAGCCAGCCTAGGCGTGTGTTATTGCCCAGTAGCGAAGAAGCGCGTTCATTAATTTGCCAGCAAATCATAGCCATAGGCACTAAGTGCGCTTCAGCTACGAACCTCAATCGTTCGCGCCACGGCGTACTAAGTGCACTCAAAAAACTATACGCCGTTTACTGTTTAGTTTTCTAAGTGTTCACTTCAGTTTTCTCAAGTTAAGTTGCTTTTAGAAGGGCTAGAAAGCTCTCTCTGCCGTTGAGCTGTTGCAAGGTCCCGAACGCTGTTTTCCTTTAAAGTCGTGGGATCGCCCCCGCATAAGTTATCCGCGTTAATGCGTGTATGTGATGTGGTATGTACATACTATGTATAAAAACTGAGGTGTGAATGTCTCATTTCTTCAGAATATCCACTTGTAAGTATACACTGCTAACAGTGCAATATTAACTCCATGGTGCAGTTTCAACGAGGCGTACACCTAGTTGAATCAACACTTGCAACGACTTTGATACGGTAACGTTGTAAATCTCGGATATGCATTGCACACTGCAGTTAAGGGAATCGCAGTATGCAGCTGGCCGAGGATCCTGTGTGATTGCACCACAGTACATGCAGCTACTGGCGTCAGAACGCACGATAGTTAACAGTGCCACAGAAATTGGTCAAAACATTTGCGCACTCACCGCTAAATAACCGCTTGCTACCCTACCGGATGAATTTCCTTCCACTCGAAAATAAAATACCGACGCTAATGCAAGACACTTGAACCGGTACTTAAATGCGTGTATTAAAATGAGAACGACACAGAGTTCGACTTTCCAACCCACTTTCCTGTGCCGATTCATGCTATCATCAGCACCAAATTTTAGGTGAAGCTGAGGACGCGATAGGAGCATGGTGGTGCTGAGTAAAAGGACCTACATTTGGTAAAAGGTAAGCAGAGCAAGCAGTACAGCAACTGAGGCATTGACTTTTGAAATTCCACTTGTGAGATTCACGACAGCTACACTGGTATCAGAAAGTACACATAGTAAATGTCGCCAACGACACACCAGCTCGACGAGCTCGACCGAACCAAGATGTTGCCAGACCAAAGCAGTTTCGCATATCGTCCATTTGTTTCCAACCCAATGGTTCCAATGATATGCAAAAATCAACTGGTTCCAGTCGGAATTCCCAATGTTTTTTTTTTTCCGACTGGGCTCGCAAATCCGCGAACTCGCATGGACCACCTGCCTGAGCCCGAGCGTAGTGGCGATGAGCTGCCGGTGTCGGAAGGCTCCCCCTCCGGTGAGCTTGACGCTTCCGCCCAGCCTGGGTGGGCTGCCATCGCGAAGCAGTTCCTCCTGCACAAAGCGCAGCCATGCCTCGATGTGGCGCGTCTCGAACTTGACGAAGTGCAGCCGCCCAGTCTCCACCTCGCGCTCCCAGGCCGCCACGTCAGCTAGAGGTGGCTGCTGCTGCTCGGAGCAGCTGCTGTCGCCGTGGTCGCCGCCGCAGCTACCATTCTGCGCGTAGTGATGCAGCACTCATATTAACGCATATACAACCACCAAACATCTGTGCACCAGTATTCAAATGTAGAACTGAGCAGCCATACATGGAGGCTGTAGCGTGAACAAGGACTTCAAGACCGTGCCGAACATACAGTCTTTGCCGAAAGTTTCTCGCCCATGGAGCATGCCGCTAAACACTAATAGGAGACACAACCTGGGTCAGAGGCAGCTGCAGATGCCAGTGAGTTAACTAGGGTGCCTTGATGTCCACTCGCCTCCGCTTTCAGGGAGGGCCACCCTTTGTACCACACCACGCCGATCGACGCTTCCCCCTCACAGCGGCATGTTAATTGAGTCCCACGCGCCGGTCGCGTGCAGTGCACTATGCGTGTGGCGTGGTTTGTATGCAGTTGCGTGGCGACTGAAATAATGCGATTGAAATGGAAATAGGCAGTGCATAGTTGTTTCGCCCGTGGCAATAAAATTCTGGCACTTTTGAGTGTGTCGCTCTAACTACACGGCAGTCGAGAAGTTATGACGGACTACTGTGTTCCCCAGTCACTGGCTGTACTGAATATGAACAGCAGTTATTTCGTGTTCCTTCGTAGTTGTAATTTAGATTGTCAGGGTCACCGAATTCAGTACAACTATGCTGCATTTGTTGTTTGAACCTAAGGAGTGTTCACAAGGCCCCAATTTTCTCGGGTATGCCAGCAGTGCAGAAGATGACCTGCCAAATATAACTATACCTGCATGGTTCACACCCGCGTGGGTAACACAATCTCTGAGATCTCTTTGTCTTACTGTATCATATGTGAAAAATTCCACAGTAATGGCAAATTTATCTTCCAAACAGTTCGTCGCCACACTGCTCTGCGGTGTAGAGCTGCGACACTTCTGAAACCTATGGTCATACTTTATAGTGGCTCGTTATGCAAAAGAATCACGCAGATGGTTGAGCTCCCATCTGAACAGTGTTGACGGCTAATATGATGTGACGACGTTCTGATGATTCGTAGTTGCTAAGTAACCTTATTCATGGACAAATTTAACTGATGCGTTTATTTTTTCTTTTCAAAACTTGAAGAAAAAACCATCAAAAGCGACTGGTTAACAAAGAAACCTCACAAAATCAGCCCCTGATACCACTATGTTAGAATCCCACTATCCCTGCCAAGCTAAACTAACAATGGGTGTCAGAACAACGCGGGCCGCCTCCCTAGCTTCCGTGGAACCGTCTGCTCCAGTTTGCGAAAGACGCTGGCTTGTCGCCTCACTCAATAGTAGTCGGGCGAGGCAATCGAAACTGCGTCTGATGTAAAGCACGCAGAAAAACAGATGAGTCCACACGACAGACAAGCTATCTTATCCAAGCTGCTCGCCATCAAGAGAGGGAAAAAAAAAAGTAACTCCAGGAAATGTTTCCCCACAAACACGCGTAACGAATTTTACTGACGTGGCTGCGTAATGAAAACGAAAGGAGCCTTTTTTCCCTTGCAGTGGAGAAAAAAGACTCATTTGGTTGGCGTCATGCGGCCACGACTACTTTGCTTACCAACACACATGCAGAATATGGCACCAGGATATTCACAATGAGCTGGCACAAAGAAGTAGAGGAGAGAAGCGTTCAAGAATGCCTTCATGATATAAAGATAAATAAACTGAACAAAATGCAGGATGAAAGTTCACATACTCACTTACCAGCGCCTAAATAATATGGGTGCTTTACTGGGATACATATTTTGGCAAGCTGCATGGTTCTGTAGAAAGCGGTCAGCAAATTTTGATGTCGCCAGGCAACATTTAACTAGATCTCGCCGCCCCTTCGCACAATCAACTGCAGCACGATTGCAGCTTTCCCTGCCTATGTCATCGGCGCACGTGCTACATGCGACTTCAGCGGTGCAGAAGGTCCGGTGTGTACTGAGGTACTCGGGAGAATAAAGGCTGCGGCACGTGTCTCATCAGCAGAAGAAAGGCGGCAGGGCGAAACATGCAAAATGTTTGTGAAAGTAGGCAATTTCGCCCATTGGGCCACGCCTCTTCGCTTGAAGCGAGCTCATGTTGTGTGCGTGATGCAGCAGTCGGAGATTGAGCTATGAGGAACTGTTGCGTTCCTGGGTGTTCTGCTCAGGGTAGAAAAGGACAGCAGCTATTTCACTTTGCTCGGGAGAGTGCGCGCAGAAGAAAGTAGAAATCGCAGGTCAAGCAAGACGGCTGGAAACCAACAGAACTCCAAAGTATGCGAGGCAAGGCATGCGAAATGCTTGCATTCTAGAACAGATTTTGCTGAGGGGCGGACGTAGAATGGGCAACTGTAACGTTCCATCCTCATAAACTGGAATAAGCAGCCGTCAAAGGCGATCTCTCTCACTTGACTTCACGGCAAATGAGAAGCTGTTGGAATGGCAGCCTGGCGAATATGAACATACAGCTCGAAAATGAATAATCCCGTTTGTTTGAAAAGTAATGTAAATGTATTGTATCCAGGCAAACAGATTCCACTGCAGTATATATGCTACGCCCATTGTGAGAATGTAATGACTGCAATTTCACAAGGCACCGAGTTTCTCGGCTCATTAGCTGCGAAAGAAGATATACTTTTGCGTAACTATAACTGTGAGTCACTTTTTAAACAATCTGTGGTACCACCCTGTCTTGGGAGGATACCAAATTTGCGGAATATCACGCAGTAGAGGCACTTTTCTGTTCGAAAAAGCCCGCCGCCACACTGCTTCAATGCAGCCGAACGGGAGTGTGGGACCCAACATGCCGCCGTCGACGGCGGTAGCCTCTCCCTGATAGCGGCGCTGGCCATCGAGGCACCCTACAGTGAACAGCTTACTGTCGGGAATGCAGTTCTGTCCTTAAGGGCAGAAGTTCAGTCGGGATTAGAAATAAGTCACAGCACTGTGTGAAGACTAACATAAGTGCCCACGGGAAAACCACTAACAAGGCAGTACAGGGGGATATGGGCTGGGCATCGCTCAAAGCACGGGAAGCTCAGAGTAAAATACTACATGGAGAACGCCTGAGGACTGCAGTATAACAGGTGGGCACCTAAGGTATTTAAATACCTATACAGAAACAGCGTTCACTTACAGCGGCGGAAAAGAAATAGGAAACTAACCAGTAAGTATACTGGACGCAGGGACGAAGAAATAAAGAGCTTTAAACAGCAGACAAAAAACGCATGATAAAAATTGGATTAATTCATAGCAAAGGAAGCAGAGTGCAGGATTCTATAGAAATTCGAAAAGGCAGATCAGGAAGGATTTGTTATAGTGTATACTCTTTGACAACTTAAAACGTAGCAGATGCTAACACATAGGACACGGTCCACTGCGTCTTGTATTACTCCGCTAGCCAATAAAAACAGTAAGCAAAATCGGCTTTTTAATGTTTGGCTTTACTGAATGAGCCAGGAATGAAAATTCTAGAGCTGATAATTTTTTCTTGTGATTAGTTTTGTTGTTTAGGTGACGAGAGAAGTTTTTAACTACGGACTACTTTTTTTGTCGTAAAAGAATTCTGTGCGGCGGTCCTGAACACCCGGGGACGAAGCTTCACTGCAGACTTAAGTTGTATCAGGGTGCCTTAACGCGAAGCTACAAAAAGAAATTTAACCAAGAAGATTGGACATATACAGTGTATGGTAAATCTGTAGAAAGAATTGAAACATCTTAAAATCGAATGTGTTGGTACCAATCTGATTGTCGCTGTAGGCACAGTCAATGAATCTGCACTGGAAGTGATCAAAGAGCGATTGGTGGCACAGACGCAGAGAGGTGACATAGAAGGGTACGTAGGATTAAAAATTGTGTTTAAAGAAAATGGCGAATTTATAGACCGATTTAATACACCGTTAAACAACTACAAAAAAAGCCGAGTGTGGTGGCAGCTGCGACCTCCCAGTTTCAAAGGGGACGCTCCTCTTCCACCCACCCATCTACCCACCCACCCATTTATCCACCCGCACGCCCACCCATTCATTCATCCGTCCATCCATCCATCCAACGCCCTCTCCGAGTGATCGGGCACGACTACTATAGTAGTATGGTACTGGTAGGGTCCTACAGTATTTCTAGGGACCCTACAGCTAGCTCCCCTGCTGACTTGTGTGTGTCTGCAAAACGCTATCCGGTTACTGATATGCACTGCCTGCACGGAACGGAAACTTTTTTGCGCGCGCGATCGTTCCTGAATTCTGGCTAGCGCTTCGGCGCCGTTTAGAGAGGAACCTGCTTTGCGCGCGCGCTCTGCATGCTCTCTTCGCTCGCGCTTGGACGCCGTTGTGAGAGAAGCACAGCCCACTCGTGCATTCTTCTCGCTCTCGGATGCCGTTGGGAAAGATACTTTGCGTGCGCTCTCACGCTGTGATCCATATAGGATGCTATAGGATGCTCACCCCAAGGTAGCAGATTGAATCTCGTCGCATTCCGATTAGGGCGAAGTACGAAACCGCGTTTCGCGATGTTGGTGAGCATTAATTTATCCCAAAAGGTTGAAGTTAGAGAGTTTAAGCATATGGGCGTACAACTGGTACGACCGTATGGTAAGGCTGCTTTTGCCGTACGACAGTATAGTTACCGTAGATGGCGTATTTGCCATGCAGATATCTAAAAAATCTCTTAATCCGGAGCTCTCCAATACGGCGTTGCCCACATTCTACGTACAGCGTTGGGACGTTAAACTCGCAAACCAGTAACACGCCACAGCTCTGATGCGCATCGACGTACGTAACGCTATTGCGCGTCCACCCGGGGTCTACAGTCCGTGGTCTGTAATCTGCAGAGCCACATCTGCTACCGCGTGTGTACGACACTAGGCTAGTTAATACGTGGAATGGCGCCTGCCCCCTTCACAGTTGTACGCGCTGCCAATTTACACGGCGTCACCCGAGTAAGTGCACATACAATTGCCGCAGGTAAAGGATCATGAGTATTATTTTCTAATCACTACGGCAGCACAGCAATGATACTTCACCTGCATTAAACCAGCTGCGTAGATTTCTACTGACAGCACACACGCTTGTACGCGAATGGGCCACTTGAGGGAAACCCGTGAGACAATAAGCATGACACTTCAGTGCCACCCGACGAACATAATGGGCGCACTGCGCAGCCGCGGAAATCTGCTTGCACCCGCAGTTCTCTAAAGGAACGGGTGCAAGTAGCACGCGCGAAGAGAAAGCGCGCGCAGCACGCAAACACGGTCTGTCAAAGCGCGGCGGATGCGTCCTGCCCGATCAACGTCTCAGAATTCCGCCGCTAGGGAAAAGCAAGGCGCGGTTACGATGGCGCGGTCGTTGCGCAACAAACTAGGTTGAGGCAGTGCTGCCGAATCGTGGGAAATTTCCATGTCGTGGGAAAATCAAGCCACTGAGGGAAAAAGGAAAGTTAGTTTAATAACCCATTAAAAACGTGATAAATTTTGGTTTCGCTAATGACCGGTGTTCTAAATGTGCTTTTTCAGGAAAATGTGCAGAGATGAAGAGAAAATGCTGTTATCATGGCGGCCTGACTAGTGTCGCGAGAAGAAATTTGGCTTGATGTTTCCCTTTAATTTGTTGCCTAGCCTTGGATACAGAGCCCTGGCCCATTCAGGTTCATTCAGGCTTCGAGTGCTGCGTCCTTGGATTTCTTCCAGCTATAGCGGCAGTGACCCTTCCATTAATTGCTTCCAACCGCTCCCAGCTCTTTAGTCACAAAATCCCCTATGTACGCAAGTTGTTGTAAAGGAATTCCCGAAAATTTCTACGGTCTATACAGGAAGGCTAGAAAGGAAAAGGAAGTAGCCGAGCTGGTCCCCGTCCCAACGCAAAAACTAATAAAAACGAAGTGGTGATTGACAATGATGTGATCAAGAACAATCCAGCCTTGATGTTCATCATTAATAGGCTGTGTATTAATTTTATTTCACTAATTCTTATATTTATTACCTTGGCTGTATTCACTCTAAAATTACTATATTTTGAAAAAATATATTTGTGGGAAAAAACGGGAAATTTTTAGCCGACAACTGGGAAAAACCACCTGGCCAATGCGGCAACACTGGGTTGAGGTCTCTCTCGCCGGCACTTGCTGGTTTCACGGTTAGACGCTTTACAGCGCGGGAGCATGGGCGCCGCCATATTTGGTCACGTGACCATTTCGCCATCGCCGGCCTTCGGGCCTTCTAGTTCCGACGGCTGCCGGCGCGCTGGTGCCCGGCTGCAAGACGCTTCTCCGGCTCTCGCTGTAAATAACGAGCTGTCGGGCGGCACGAAAACTTAGTGTGAGCGCTCATAGAACGTATTGGTACTGCAAAACGTTTGGTTCAAACAGCTAATTTACTCGTCTCCTTCAGACCGCCCGCATCGGTTCGAATGTGTCACCAAACGGCGATTAGCTACCTGCGCGTCCATATTTATTCAGTCAATTCACCGTATAACGCAATTTGTGGACCGCATAACTTGCTGTCGAACTGCAGATTAAAAGCGGGACAATGGCTGAAAGCTTGCTTTTTAGAGCCCGATGTTTTTTTTCTAAGTGAAGGAATATGGGTTCACAGCTATTAAGAACGTTCACTGCTCAGCACTGTGCACACGACTTACAACCGAACGTGCGCGTGATCGCCTGCCGGCCGATCGCCCAGGTATTTACTTTATCCTCCGTTAACATTCCGGCTTCCAAAAGAAGAAGATGCATATTTTTCAAGGGCCCGTTCAGAAGCTCGGCGACGTTCGACTGTGCGCTGTTGTTAATTACGTAAAACTTAAAACTGCTCCGGAGTTCATTACCCGCAGATGTAGCCTGCCGGAGTAAGCGGAAATGTACATGTCTTGATAAATTTCACCTCTCTCCGGTGCATTACAGTACTTCTGCAGAGCTTTGCACTGGGCGAGAGTATTGGATGTCAAAGCGCCTGCTCCGAGGACTTCTGAAAAGCTCCGTTGCCGCTTCCACTGTGCTAGCGCCAAGTAGGCACGACAGTTTATTGAGCACTGTGCCGACGCCCAGGAAGCACTTATTGCAAAGGTCTAAAATAGCACCGATTATATACAGAAAAAAAATCCTTAATGGAAAAACATTATTTAGCCAGTGCTTCAAACTCTCTGGCATGCTACGCTGGACGGAGAAGTGAATTTGGTAGATAAAGGCGGAAAGAGAGCGGTGCGGAAAAGATAAAATAAAACATATAAAAGGGTAGAAGATAAAATGCGGCCATTAAATGCGTATTAAGCTGCATTGGCAAATAATACTGTAACGTGTTCAATGTACTAGACCATTGTTTGTCGAAAATGAGAAAGGTTACAGGCATGTACGCTCGATCTGGCATTCCCGCAGCTACTGCTGGCTCTGAAATAAACTGACGCATTGCATTTGTGAGATGTTTAACATTAACCTTCTGTTCTCCCTGAAAGCGTCATGAAGTCGCAAGACAGCTCTTCGAAAGACGGCGGCAGTTGTGTTGCGAAGTTTGCCGTATGTAACTAGTGCAACTATTTTTTCGACACTAGACCATAGGGACATCAGCTCTAGATATTAATTCATCAATACGCATGACATCCGTATCACAGCTAGATTGCTTGAGTCACTTGACGTTCATATACAAGAAGCGCAGCAGCGTTCCGCACGGCGCGCCGATGCTGCTAACGACGGCTCCGAAGGCCAGAAGTGGCGGCCGTCCTAGTGGCGCCGCCTGCCGTGGAGAGAGCAAACTGCTCTCTGTAAACGGTCTATACAGCGAGATGCAGCTCTGCGGCTCCTTCTGCTGCTGATAATGAAAATTTTCAGGTACTTGAGATTTACATGAGCGTTGATCAGGATACTCATAGAAGCGGGATTATTCGAGACGTAATTTCGCATTAAAAAAAAACAGAGTATGACGAGATAGCGTTAACAGAGAGTTTTAGCCCCACCGTACGATAAACACGGCGCGAAATACGTAAACTGCTACCGTACGGCAAATGTGATTAGACATGCCTGGCAATGGTAGCAACGGCAACGCATGTTACTGTAGTTGCCGTACGGCTGTCCGGATACGCTGTAACTGTCTAATGAGTCCCTATGGTCACTTTGAAGCTCTCCTCCAACTCGTTTGTTTGCGGCTCCATTCAATAGCTTCGGCAGTTGGGCGGAGCTGTTCTATTCAAGCTTTCGGCTAATTTAATCCATTCACAGTACACATCTGAAGGTAGATGCAAGTGGGTGAGAGAGCCCGATCCAGTGGACCCCGTACCTCCGAAAATGCGCGGAACCAGTTGAAGCGTAGTGCGTCGGCTTTGCTTTCAAGCCGCCAACTTTAAACGCGAGCGCTCTTGAGCACCCACCCGTTTTTGTGGCAAAAAAAAATAAGTAAATAACCTGGCCCTTGCAACCGTGGGAAACCTCCTCGACGCCACCTGCTGCACCGTGCAACAGCGCCGTTCAAAGAATCACAATCCGTTGACCCCAAGGCCCCGGCCAGCCTCCGATGGGCGCGACGCGCCAACCTTTTCCTCGCGACTCCCCGCACTGCGTTTACGATATTTATTTAGCAATGGCTGCTCACGGCGGAAGAGGGCAACGACCCGCCGGCGCCTAACCTAACCGTGCTCCCTCAAAAGCATCGCACACTCTGTGGGGCTGAGGCCGCTGAAATGCAGGCGGGAGTTTTTGCGAGAACTACGTCGTCGGGTTCGGGAACGGGATTCATCGTAACGCTAGCGAGACGCCGGTGCAAACGTAAACGAAGCGACGGTAGTGACCACCGGTACATGCATTCAACGTGCGGCGGCCGGTAGCTTTCATTTCGGCTGCTGCTAGACGGCACCGCTAGCAGCCAGAAATCACGGAGTCTGCGTTTACGTGAAGTGTCACGTCACTCCGTCCTATGACGTCATAAAAGGACGCCGTGACGTCATAAGAGTTTCCAGAGTTTGAATCGTAGCGCGGGACAAACTTTTTCAACTTCGAATCCAAATTTCTTTGAAATAAATGCAGCTTTCGCTGTCGGACACGCGGCAGCAAAGCCATGAAATGCCGAACTATCAGATTTGCTAACAAAAAAAATTTATAGAGTTCCCCTCACTGTCCCTTTAAGCGGCGATTTTATTTGATACATTTTACTGCGACAGCTAATTGGCCCTTACTGGGACCCCACCCCGAGCGGTGGAGCCACTGAAGCCCACTGTACTAGTTGTAATGATATTCGGCGTGAAATAGCGCTTCGCCGCTTGGTGTGGAAAAAAAATAAGCGCCGAAATTTTCCGTCAAGTGGCCCGTAAAGGTACAATGACTCCGACGGGACCGCGGGTCGGGAATGACGCTTGCTTCGAACACCGCCACTACCACCAGGACAGGACTGCCGACGAGTATAAAGGAGTTGGATGATGGGAGGAAGAAAACTTGGGGGTTTATTTACATTATTTACATAGGTAGAGGTCAAAAGGAACTTCTCTCCGAAGAGGGGATCTTAAAGGGAACTTAAGGAGCCCTAAAAGGAGCAGACAATGGGAGCACCCAAAAGGGAACACGACTGAGCATTCCATTGGAGCACAGAAGAGCACACAATGGGAGCACTATCCCTAAATAGGGCACATAAATGGAGCACCCAAGAGGAGCACGACTGAGCATTACAAGGAAGCACAGAAGAGGAGCACACAATGGGAGCACTATCCCTAAATGGGGCACACAAATGGAGAACCCAAGAGGAGCATGATTTTCACTGCACTCGTGGTCCAGTTTTATACAGTTCTCGGTCCCTAGATTCCCCAGGTTGAGGACGTCTCCGCCAGGGTGGGAGTGGCCTATTTTGTTTTATTACGCACAAACACGCACCACCGCACACAGGGACACGTCCTCGTCACGAGTCGAGCCAGGGAGAGAGGAGGATACCCTTGTGTCGACGGCGGGGGGAGATGGTCTCGTAGCCAGCCCAAAGATTCCACGCACCGCCGACACCTGTTAGATGTCAGTCGACGCCCCGGACAAGAACGCACGGTCGGGTCCAGTAGCCGAAAGGGTCGCTTCGTTCCTGACGACGCCTGCGAAGGCTGGCGGACGACGACCGCTAATCCGCCGCCGTTTTCCCACGCAGACCATCTTCTACCGGTAATGAGGCCGCATTAGTTCTGTCACAGATATTAAGGAGCCTAAATTAAATTTTAAAGGAAAGAGGTGCGAAGACGACGTGGATTAACCAAAGAATAAAGAAGAGGAAGAAGAAACATTCGGTGAGGTGGAGTGAGATGATTGGTGGAGAAGCATTCGCTGAGGTGGAGAGAGATGAAGGCTATAAAAGAGAAGGAGAAGACGACGACAAGGCTTACGTGAACTAAGGCCAAGGCTATAAAAGGGGGAATGAGAGCGAGGCACGGGGGGAAACAGCAGAGAAGCGGAGGCTCCGGCGGATCAGGGGCACATCGGCTGGAAGAGAGTGACGCCGGCTACTGCTCCTGTGAGCTCGTGTTCTACGACTTCGCATCGTGGACTTCGCATCGTGGACTTCCTGCCGTGCCTGAGCCCGTTCCGGGGAGTCAACGGAGGACGCTACCACCTGCTACGGCCAGGGGGGTCTCCAGCGCTGTTGCCACCCATCCGGGTGGTGCCCCCAGCGCCAACAACACCGGCATCACCTCCACAGGCGCTTGGACCGGGAGCTTGTACTACGCAGCCAGCGACGCCAGCCCAAGCACGTCGAACGCCGCCTCGATGCCGGCTACTGGATCCATACAACGCCGCAGCCGCATCGAACCAACTGTGAGCACGAACGCCGACCGCTAATAGTAGAACGCTATAGTAGTAGACGCTGGTAGCAGTGTGCCCGGGTAGTGTGTATTTATAGTGTTTGTGTTTTGCTAGTTTCGTGTACTTGTGTGTGTGTCACGTGGGGTGTATTAAATGTGCGTTTGTGTGGGTACAAATGTCGCCTAGTCCATTCTTTCGGTCCGAGTGTTCTCCGGGTAGATCCGGGACAAAGATAAGTGGCGAGCCTATGCCTGGATTCATTTCCTTGTTTCTTTTTTGCTTTGCCTCGGATATTTCTGATCTCTCGACGGCAGAAAGTATGGATTTGGCAAGAACGTTAGAACTGGCGCTCAAGCTTGGGTTCAGAAAGGAAGAGGCGATGCGCCTCTGCGACCAGCAGAAAGAGGAGGCAGATAGGCAGAGAGAGGAAAGCGGTGAGGTTCATGAAAATGAAAATTGGTTGTTGGGGAAAGTAAATGGCGCAACTATAGTATCTGTCTCACATCTCGGCGGACACCTGAACCGCACCGTAAGGGAAGGAATAAAGGGGGCAGTGAGAGAAGAAAGGTGCCGCAGTGGAGGGCTCCGGAATAATTTCGACCACCTAGGGATCTTTGAAGTGCACTGACACCGCACAGCACACGGGTGCCGTTGCGTTTCTCCTCCATCGAAACGCGGCCGCCGCGGCCGGGTTCGAACCCGGGTGCTCCGGCTGAGCCGGAGCGGCTCAGTAGCCGAGCGCCTTAACCACTGCCACCGCGGCGAGGTTCCTACAAGTTGGAAATTTTGGCTGCGACGTGCCGCTCTATCGCTCAGTTGCTTCCTCGTGAACCAGCCTTGAGGCGTTGCATGCATATGCCGACGAAGTCTGCTGCTTTACGTCGCTCTTGTTTGGAACGTTTTTCAGGACCGATTGGTGCGATTCCCTCAACTAACGGAGACATTGCAACGAGATGGGAGGTACGAAGGACATAATGAACGAATGGACTCTCCCAACCCTTGCGAATATAGGTGAACATTAAGGCGAAAGCCTTTAATGTCATACTAACGGTGACCGTCCGTCCGTTAAATCCAAACTCCAGAACAGTGCCAGCTGTGACCTTCTCCCGCACTGGTGCAATCTCTCCTAACCCTCGGCGACAGGTGGCGGTGCCTAAGCGCATGCGCATAGCAACAGTGACGTCACCTGCACCGGCAGGCGGAGCGAGTACCCGCTGCGACGGCGCTCCTTCGCCAGACGTGTCGTTGCAGTCGAGTGAGTGAGTCGGATGGCTCCCAAGCGGCCCAGTGATTCCGCCCCAAGCGGTTCGGACAAGCGCAGGAAGGCGGATTCCCCCAACACCAAAAGGCGGAAGATCAATGAACGAATGCGTCAACGGCGGCTCGAGGCTTCTCTTGGGAAATAGGCAGTGGAGTGGCCATAGGCTTTCGCCGAACACACTTTAGAATTTCCAAAGTGTGTTCCTAACCTTTTTGAAGCATTTCACAGATATTTTCGTAATCCTAGCTGCAGGACTTCGTCAAATGCACTATTGCAAATCGCGCGAATAAGCTGGTGTATGTTTTTTTTTTGTCGAATTATTGAAATGCATGTTGCTTCGTTCGAGCGCGGAACACAATGAGAGAATTAGCCGTTGGGCTTGTTGGTTTTGGTTCACTCTTGATTTTCAAGGCGCGAAAACAGGACAAAACACGAAGATAGACAACAGGACGAAGCTTGTTGTCTACCTTCCCGTTTTGTCCTATTTTCACGCCTTAAAAATAAATAAAAAAATTATAGAATGACACGCAACTGGGAAACGGGCTGCAGACAGTGTGAAAGAGCGCGGTTTTCCGCATGCTTTAAGGTACACAGTGCTACCTCCGTTAAATATGAGTACAGTTTTGAGTTCACTTCTTATTGCCTTGGAATCCGGTATCTTACACGTCTCTCACGACCGTGAAGAACCACCTCCTCACCGCCTGCTAAATAAGCACTGTTCACAATAGTCGCCTGCTTATAGCAATTAGTCAGTTAAGTAGGTTAATCAGCAGGCCCGAAACCGTGCAAGGGCGTCGCGAAAAGGTGTGCTTCTGGCTACCGCGACAAATGGGCGGCAGTTCCACCACGCAGCCATGTGATGCCTCGCCCTCGCGCTCAACCCAGCTAGGCAACCCGGCACTAACATGTCAACCTAGCACTTCAATCTGCGTTTTTGTCTGGCGGCTCTATCACTCAACTTGAGTCGCTCTTTTCTGCAAGCTCACCTCCATGTACTGATATTTTATGCTAATTGCAAGTAAATAAATGGTTCATGGTGAAAAAAAAACACCGAGATAGACTTCAACTGACTCTTGACCACGCAAGATTGCTGCATTAGATCACAGAAAAAGTCAGTATTTCATTCGTTGAAAATACTATTTGCCGAAAAAAAAACTGAAACGGGCTTTTAAATAAAAATCGGAAACAGACCGCCGAACTTTCAAAAAATAAGAACCTAAATGTTCAACCACTAACCATACCTTGCCATCAATGCAACGAAGAATGCATGCAACCATAAATCTGGCGGTCGTACCTTTTTAACTGACGTTACATGAGTCAAGGCAACATATGGAAACCAGTTAAACATTATTCATGCAGGAGTGGCGCGCCTGCCATTGTTCCATAAAATTTACCAAGTATTATAAAATTGAATTTTGCGCAATAACATATCCGTGAAAAACATATCGGTGAATTTTATATCAGCAGGTGGGTTGTGGATAATACAGCATGGAATGTTAGCGGTTATAGCTAATTTCCTATTTTAGATAAAAACCCTCCCAAGTTCCGAGGCAAAAGTTTCTGTGCGTCAAGTTTGCGATTTTTAGAAAAGAACAGAATTTAGAAAGCGCCAAAAATAACAAAGCGCGCTCCACAGCAGTATTAATTTTCTCTACAAATTTTCAAGGCCGTCCTCGTAATGCACTTCCAGTATTCGCAACTGAATCTGGCAAAGGCGGCACGCACGTACAATTGAAAGCCCACCTCAGTGGGACCAAAATTTTTTGCTTCGAAATATTTTTCTCCGTAACAATTACAGGTTCTAGATTTACAGACACTGGACAGTAAGGTACGAAATATTAAATCTAAGATGTCCACCAGCCATCCATTCCATATAATCTTGCCCGAAATCACACTTCTGCAACCTGACGTGCCATTAAAACTGGTTTAAGGTTTATGAGGGTTTAACGTCCCAAAGCGACTCAGGCTATGAGGGACGCCGCAGTGAAGGGCTCCGGGAATCTCGACCACCTGGGGTTCTTTTACGTGCACTGACATGGCACAGCACACAGGCCTCTAGAATTTCGCCTCCATCGCAATTCGACCGCCGCGGCCGGGATCGAGCCCGCGTCTTTCGGGCCGGCAGCCGAGCGCCATAACCACTCGGCCACCGCGGCGGCTGCCATTAAAACTAATCGCGGCAGCGAACATAGAGAATAGTTTTTGACGGACAATTTTAAACAGGCCGCGGCACGGCCAGAGCGCCCACTCACTTTTCTCCGGCGCCCCGCCGACGCGGGCAGAGGAAGCGTGCCGTGTGCAGCGCGGCGGCCGACGGGAGAAATAAATCTGAGGAGAATAAAGGAGGCAAGCGGGCAACTGAATGTTGCTACCCTGAGCATTGTGTACAGGCCACATGACTCCTAGTGCAACCAGTGCTTGCGCTCGGGTGAGCGAATACAGCTGGTTATAGCTCACATAAAATCAGATATGTGCGTTATGGAACAAACAGGGCAGTGGTTGAGCATCCGCCTCGCATGCGGGAGGTGCGGGGTTCCATCCCCAGTGCCGTCGAGTGCCCACCGCTGACACATTGGGTACAAGCTTTCCTGTGGTCTGGTGCTCGGCTTATTAAGGGTGGAATGCTTGGGAAATGCGTCTATGACACCACCTTGAGAAGTCTACAATACCTTATGCCATGGCGCTCTTTGGCCACAGATGCCCTTGCGGCATAAAAATCCATAATCATTATAAAGTAGCCGAAAAATTGGTCAAATTTTTAGGGGAATCCACCAAGGTGGAGCAGATTTTGTAATAAGGGAGTAATTACTCATTGGCATCCACCCGAGCGCAGCCATGCGGCTACAAAGGAAGCTTCTGTAGCTGTATGACTCCGCTTATCCAGAGATAAGGGAGAGGCCTTAGTCCTGCAGTGGGCGTACTCAGGCTGCTGCTGCTGCTGCTGCTGCTGCTGATGATTACTTATAACGAAGTGAAAGGGGCCCCGAGATTTCTTTGTTACAGCCGCTGCTTCGATACAGTCGTATGCGACCTTGGCCGCAACCATCATGACCGCAACTGGCGCATGCCACGGGACTTGTCTCTCCCCATGCACACCGAGGACACATAGTTGGCGTTTAGTCGGCTGCGAATGCTTAGTCTCCTGCGCAGAGCACGCGCAGCGGAGATTTCGACGCGAGTGCCCGGGTTGGTTGGCTTCCCCGCACGATAGAAGTATTTTGCGAAGAATGCGTATGTCAGTCCAAGGGCTACCTTTGGCACCCAGCGCCGGCTTCGATGATGGCCGCCCCCTGGTGAACGGAAACTGCGTGGCGGTGTCACTTTCCACCGCCTGGCCTTGGGGGACGTCGATACCGCCCAGTAAACGAAACGCACATCCAAACCGTTTTAACAATGCGGCCACGCTGCGAGATTGCACTTTGCCAAATCTGAACGTCGCAAGTGGCGTGTCACTCTCGCCAGAGTGCGCTGACGTTCGACTGCGCTTAAAGCCCCATGATAATATGAGGGGCTTTAACTGCGCTAAGTGTTCCTGTATATGCTCCAGCAGGGATGCTCCCTGCGGCTGCGGGAGCATATACAGGAACACTAACTGCGCTGAGCTTCGACTGCGTTCAGGAAGCACTTAGCTGGCCGAGTGCGTAGCCACGTTAGCAGCGGTTTCAAAGGCGCACAGGCTGAACAGGTTTGCGCAAAATTATTTGTTTTCAGCTAGAAGAAAAACACCATAACAGAAAAAAGAAACCGGAAGTAATTATGACGTACGCAAACAGCGCTGACCACGCCGGCCGTGTTTTGAAGCGTCTGTGCGGTCCGTGCGGCGGCGTCTCGACATCTGATCACCGGGAACTCGCCGAGCAGCTTTTGGATAGGTTAGCAGCTCGCACTTGACCAGCCTTAACTTGCAATACATGCATAATAAACGATCCATTTGCATTTGTAGATAAAATGCCGTTAAGTTTGTTTTTATTCACGCTACCACGTAAAGCGATTAATTGTTAGAAGCTTTTGCTTTTTAATCTGAATCTAATATCGCGCTCCTCGTCTGCTGCTTTTTTTTTCTTACTACGACTGCACCCCGTTTTCCTGTTTAGCACCGCGTAGCTTAAAGTGCTGCGACTCGACGTGCGCGCCCGAGAAGCTGGGCGCAGCGAGGAAGTTGGAGCAGGGCGGATCCCTAATGGCAACTCTGTCGAGGCGCAGCGGCCGACGTACCCGGTCTTGCGCAGCAGACCACGGCGGCGCCGAAGAGGTAATTTCAATTGCAGTCGTTAGTCTGAGCTCGGCCTGTTTGCTTCTCTCCTGTGTCTTGTCCCCTGCTCGGTTCAGTAATCATGTCATACCAACTAGCCGCTCATCGCTCACTCTTGGAATTCAATTTGCTGCCTCGAATGGGAACGGCCGTTGTTGAGCGCCGTTAACAACCGACAAGCTCAGGGCGAAATGGCCAATATTGGCGTTTGTTCGGGTTTCGTTATATCCCTTTCCAGGAATTTATTTTATTTTACCTCGCAATGATAAGACATCAAATACATGGGGGTTATGACAGCTTCCAAGGCAAATGGCTATTCCTTGGCTATATCCAATATTTCATTATAAGCCGTTTCGTTATAGCGAGGCTCGACTGTATACTCGAAAATCTCGAATAGAGAATCGAATGTCATCTATATACTCAGTTCGCTGAACGAATAAGAAGGTGTGGAATTATTCGAAACTATTCGAATGTGTTCGCAAGCTGTCGAATAATTTCCCAATGAGCGGTACACGAAGTTTTCGGTCGCCGACTGTTTGGGAAAGAGCGCCCACTCCAACGTGCCGCAGCACGCCATCGCGATCGGTCTGCGCCGCGGCTCATTCGTGTGTGGGCGATCGAAATGCTCACGCAGGGTCTGCGAGGTTGGGCGAAGGGGCACGGTTTAGCACGACTCAGTAAACCTCTGCCAAAAAGTCCGATCTTGGAAGCCGTAGCTCATAGACCGCGCCCACCACCCAGCGAGATGTGGCGCTAGCTGCCAGTTTGATTACTGTTATTATCAGCAGCAAAAATTAATAAAACTCCTGTGCGGTGTTGCGTCTTTTCACAGTTGTAGCTATAATTCCACGAATATTGTATAAGCATGCATTGTCCTCTTCAGTGCCTGCTTTGTCAATACGAATGCTATATGAAGTCGAGGGTTGGACGAAAACTCGTCTGGTCGGGCACAAACATGGGCCTAAATTTCAACACTGGACCCACCCTGGATGCCAAAAAACTTGTGTGTGCCGTGGAAAACGCGGTTAACCAGGTTGAACCTTCGCGCTGAGATGAAGCAAGGACTCGTGCTGTCAGCGTCCTCTCCAGGTACCACCCGCAGCATCACACGTCCCCACTGACCACTGAACAGCGTGAAGCTGTGAGGAGCCTTCGCAATAACACGGATCTGGTTATACTTCCAGCAGACAAAGGAAACGCCGCAGTCCTTCTGGACCGGAATGACCAATAAAAAAAGCGCAGCGCGCTTTGCAAAAAATTCTTTCTGACGAGTTCAAATTCGTTCCTCCTACCCACAAAGCACTTCAAGCTGTTGTGCACGAACGGTTCGGGCCCCGCTCTCTACGAGCTCCCAAAGGTGCACAAACCTGGTATGGTTTGGTTTATGGTTTATGGGGGTTTAACGTCGCAAAGCAACTCAGGCTATGAGACATGCCGTAGTGGAGGGCTCCGGAAATTTCGACCACCTGGGGTTTTTTAACGTGCACTGACATCGCACAGTACACGGGCCTCTAGAATTTCGCCTCCATCGAAATTCAACCGCCGTGGTCGGGATCGAACCCGCGTCCTTCGGGCCAGCAGCCGAGCGCCATAACCACTCAGCCACCGCGGCGGCTCCACGAACCTGGTATGCCGATGCGTCCCATCGTAGACTACAGTCGTTCTCCTCTTCGCAGTTTATCCACCTACCTTCACCGGATCCTCAGGCCACTTGTCGGTCTCGACTCAACACACGTACGCAGCTCGACGGAATTCATTAAGAAGGTAAGCGACGTATCACCGGACGATGGAACGCATGGTTTCGTTTGACGTCAAGTCACTTTTCACATGCGTTCCTGTTGACCTGGCCATACAAGTTTGCTCTGCTGCCCTCGAAGCTGATAAATCTTTACCACGAAGGACCCCTATTGACGTTCCAGATCTCCGCAGGCTCTTACAGTTCTTCCTGGACAACACCTATTTCGTCTTCCAAGGCTCTTTTTACCGACAACTTCAGCGCACACCAATGGGCGCCTCCATCTCAGTGGCTGTCGCGAATCTGACTATGGAATTTGTCGAGCGCCGTGCGCTTGAAAAATCCCCATCACCGCCAAGAATTTTCCTTGGATATGCAGACGACTGCTTTTCCCTCATTCGGAAAGATTATTTGCTGGCCTTCTCGTCCCATTTAAATTCCATCGAAGAAGCGATTGATTTCAGCGTCGAAGAAGAAGTGAATGATACGTTTCCCTTCCTGGACGTATTGGTAAAACGAAACAGGGGAAATCTATCATTCAGCCTTTACAGGAAGCCCACCCACACCGGGAGATACTCAACTTCAAATCTGTTCCCCCGGCCAATCAAAAGAAATCTGTTGTCACAACCTTGTCCAAACGCGCAGAATGCATATGCAGTTCTCGTGAAGATCGGGCAGCGGACTTTGACACTGTACGGCAAGAACTCGCGCGCAACGAGTACCCATGGAGCTGCTTTTGCGGCATCCGTAGAAAAGCAGTTATCTTGCCCGACACGTGAAACACCCGTGTTGTGCCCTCCGAAACGTGCCGCTGTTCCCTGCACACCCGGAATAAGCGAAGCCTTGTCGCGCATTCTGCGCACATTCCAAGTTCCCGCTGCCCATGTCTATGCAAGAAAACTACGGCATGCGCTGATCACCGTCAAAGACGTTCTCCCCAAACAAAAGTACCCTGGCGTTGTTTGGAGAGACTGGTGATTTTAAAAGGCGCCTGAAAGTACATTGTAATGATGTTAAAACCGAAAAGTTAACGCCGAACACTCCGTATCAACTGGCCACGATATTGACTGGGGTAGGGCACACGTGCTGGCAACTGAAAAGAATCTGTACCGTCGCCTTCACCTCGAGTCATTATTTATTCAAACGACTAATCGCACCCTCAATCGCAACACAGGAAATCTAACCCCTGTATACGCACGCTTCCTGCGCCCTCTTTTCAAGCGTATTTAATCCAGATGCACTTCCTAATCCTTTTCATTGTGAACAAGGCTCCCGTACGGGAGCCGAAACGTCGTTGCGTTCGTTTTTTGTTTTTAGTTCTGGTCGGCGTCCCTCTTTTTTAATTTTATTACGAATGCTATATTTTTTAAGATCGCAATTTGTTGCACTCATATTTTTTTTATCGCCCTCCCCTGCTGGGACCGTGTTTTGTCCGCAGCGCCTCATCAATAAAATAGTAAACAAGTCGCGGCGCTGTACTCCGGCCGAGCCGCTCACGCTTCGCCGTTTTCCAGCGCACGCCAGAAACAGCACGTACTACGGCATTGGTACAAATACCCGCCTCGACCGTGCTCGATTTCGTTCGTTGACTGTCCGACACGGTACCCCGTAGCCGCACACTATACGCAATCCATTGGGGCTTTGAAGAAAATGAGTACCATTCGCGCAGTGCTTGGCCGCCCTGAGCGAGCAGCGACAGGGGGCGCCTCAGTTCAAGGCGGACGGACTTGGCTGCCCGCTCGCCGGAGGCAGCGGACAAGTCAAGCGCCCGTTTATCGCTCCCGCTCGACACTGTCCGGCCCCGTTTAGCCAGTCCGCACATGGCAACAGCCAGTCTTCGCGTATCGCGCGCTTATGCAGTTTTCAGGCTCCCTAGAAAAACAGACGCAGCGAACTACCCCGGCAACACGCGAAGGCTCGAGAGACGTGAGAAGGATCCTTTCTTCCACCGGGGTGCTCACCTTCTGGAAGTCTGCGTTGTAGACCGCCCGCTTGAGGGACACCGTCGAGTAGTAGGCGATCTTGGTCAGCGACCCCCCTGCACGGGAGAGACCGGCATCAGAGCAGTGGCCGCAACATCCGCTCTGCTGCGGACAACGCTGGCTCATCGATGAAATGGCGCCATGCTGCTTGAGTGCCACACAACAGTCTCCCTCGTATATAGGCGACCCCCACAAAGGCTGGGCATTTAGAACGCCCATCGCACACATCAAGGACCCGGCATGTTTTTTTTTTCTTCTTCTCTCTTTACTGTTGCACGCAACAGATTATCGAATCGGCATGGCATGACGTAAACCAAGATTTTGCAACACATGCCTGAAAGCACAGGCAGATTAAGCTGCATTACGAGTTGCATCAAACGCTTTGAATGCCCCGGCGAAGAAATCTATTATACCGTGTACAACAAGTGTCCACCATCTCCAAACATCGCATTTTGCGAGGAAAGGCCGAGCAAGTCTCCCTGGCGAATACTGTACAATAAAACTTCGGTCGAGGCCAGTTGGTGCACGGCATTCTTAATAAGGTGAGCGCAGACACAAGACAACCGACAAAGAGGAGACAAGGACAAGCGCTGCTTTCCTCTCCTTGTCACAACGCATATGTACACACCCACTGGCCATGCATGCGCAAGCATAATCCAAAAATGCACGTCATTTCAGAGACCATTAGCACCGATGAGAGCATAAGAACTTATGCTTGGCTGTGCGAAGAGACAAGGACAAACCTCTAATGCCAGCCACGCGAGTCCATTTTTGCTTCTGCGGAGAATCCAAGTCTGATCAAACCGTGGTGCACAATTCGGCAATCAATAATGTGAGACACAAGATGTGCGCCTTTGTCAGCATTATTGACTAATTTTTGCGCAGAGACTCTGACGTTCGATTGTGTTCAATCGTTCTTCGATTCGTATTTTATCCGGTTTCAAAAAAAGTACTATTCGCGCACACCTAGAAAAAAGGCTCTAATATGCTACCCTGAAGAGCACGACACTCAATACATGAACAAAAAAACGAACTGATATCATGAATATTAACACATTGTTGGAACATTTTAAGGTATACGATGGCATAAGCTGCAATGCAATTCCTCGAAAGCCGTGCTTATGCAACTTGCCTACGGGCCTCTAGCGTTTCGCCTCCACCGAAATGCGACCGCCGCCGCCGGGATCGAACCCGCGTCTTCCGGGTCAGCAGCAGAGCACCATGCATAACCGCGGAGCTACCATGGCAGAATATGCGGTTCACACACCCGGTGAGAAGCCAAACAGCGAATCGCTTAACTGGCGCAGAATGGTGATGAAAGAGGCGTTCCAAGCCTCTAAGTAAAAATCTTTTCCTGTAGATTTGAAAATATCGGCAAAAACGCCATCGGGCGGTAATTCCCAGCCATGCGTGTATGACTTGTAGCGTTTTGGAGAGCACGAGTGCGAACTGCCGCAGTTCTGCAACATTCACGCTGATTTTATTCACCGAGCAACGCGACGCTCCTCAAAAAAACGTAATGCATTTCTGGACAGCCTACAAACCGCGGAGAACGATATGTAACCCCCTTTTTCTTTTTGCTGTTCTCGCGCCTTCCGTCACGGTCTTCAAAGTAAATGAGCGATCGTGCAGCTCGCGGCGACAGCCCAAACGCGCTACCCCCTCCAGAACAACTCCGTGTATCAGGCGAACACTGTGGCTGCGTTCCAGAGCAAACAACCAGCCACCCCGCTCGCACAACAGCTGCTCACTCTCACGTTCGCGTGCTGGCACAGGTGCGGCGAAGCTGTCGGACACGGCAGCAGCGATAAAAAGCAGAAAGCTTATCTCTCCTCTCCTTCGCCTCGTCCGCCGCCGTTCCTGGGCTGGGAAGGGAAGCTATTTGCCTCGGCTGCCGCGCGCGGGCTGCGGCTGAACCCCTTTCCGGAAGGTGCGCGGACGAACGACCGTAAACGCAAGTCTAGATGAAATACACGGGCGCCACCGACGATGCCAACACGGCCTTGCGTCACCGCGCTTTCTGCAACAGCAACACCGGTTAGGGTCAGCGTCTTCGTGAAAAGCGCGGAGAGTTCTGCCGTGCCCTGCAAACGAGCTGGGCAGCACCGTTCCTTGGAAGATGGCGAGGAAGGTGCAGCGCAGGAGCATGGGACTGACGTCTCGCGCTATCCGCGTCGTGCAGGAGTTCGAATCGGTGCGGCGGAAGAACACTGCGGTAGCCGTGCGGTGAAAGCGAACAGGCAAGCGCTGCAGCGGTATAGCAACGCCAATGTGTGGAACTTGCGCTGAAGCTTGCGGTGCCGATTGCAGCGCCATAACACACTGCCTAGCGAGAAGAGCAAGCAGTTTTGGGTAGTACTCGTAGTACTTTTCCGCGCCACCTTCAGGCGCTTAGTGGCGTGAGCCTCCGCGCTCTGTCGAAGGGGCAGGTGCCGTGCGTCAGCTACCTGGGCTACGCCGAGAGAAGCTAGGCAATGAATGCTATCAGCCAAACGCGGGTATCTAATGGCGCAGAATGTGTTCTCGCGCTTGCAGCGGCCCAAGAGGCCGACAAAAGCAGTTTTGAGTCACCGAATGTAACAATTGCAGTGCCACCTTAGCAGCGCAGGTTCCCCTTGAAAACCCACTGACATCGCACAACTCTCAGCTGCCAGCGGCTCCGGCCAGCAGACGAGTTGTAGCTGAGTCGCCGGGTCGGAGCTGAGTAGTAAGGTCTCCCACTGGTCTTCCCTCTTCATACCTCGTCCTCCCCCGGGGGAGGGGGGGGGGGTATGGGGACATTCCCATTATACGAAGTACTTGCTGTTGGGCTAGCTAGTTCATCATAAATTTGAATGGCGCAAAGGCACAAGCACTGGAAGACATGGAGACAGAAAGAGCGCCTACCGTAGCGCATACCCACAGTATGTGGTCCAAAATTGCGCTATATGTTCGCAGTTTGCGCATTTTACTGAAAATTTCCCTGGGTAGATAAGTCTCCAGAGGGCCGGGTTTGGAAAGGTGCAAGTTTGTAACCGGCGCCAGTTGATGGCTTGGTATCTGGTCAAGGATCTATCCCCTGGAGGAAGTCTATAGCTCGTTGCCAACGATAGTGCTGTGTAATTTCTCTATATGCCACCATGGGATCCCTGTCTGTGAAGACCACCTCGCTCGGGTCCGCGCGGAAGGAAAAGCCTCGGGCGTACTCGTGGGCCGTCTCATTACCAGGCAGGGATGCATGTGCTGGCGTCCAGACTAGCGTAATTTTCTGGTCCATTACATGATGACAGAACTGTATTCGTCAGGGGGGGGAGACCCGGCCCCTGCTGAATTTTAATATGGCAACTTTGGAGTCACTGATGACATACCTAGCTTTTGTGCCTACACAAGCCAGTGCTATATGGCAGCTTCCTCTGCAGTCTGGGTTACCCGAGAGTATGGAGGCACTAATTTTGAGGAATTGTTCATTATTGACGACCGCGATGGTCATCATGTTCTTACCATACTCAGCGGCATCCACGTAGACCACGTCCTCGTCTTTGTAAGAGCGGAAGCGTTTCTCGGGCGCTTCCGCCCGTTTGACACGGCGCACTGAAAGATGAACAGGAGTGGGCACGCCAGCTGGCCACCTGTCAGCATGTCAAACCCGTTTCACCTTTTTGTGCAGATATTTCTGCTAGCCACGACAGCCAAGTCCAGCGCATCACAGGATATGATACGCTTTGTCAACGCTGCGCCTAGCCCCGACGGAGACTGCGCACAAGATTGGCCGCTCTTCCAAGACCACTGGGCATCACTGCGTCCAGCCCCATCAACATCGGCAGCGAAGGATATAAAAAGCCCGCCCCATCCGAAGATCTTCAGTGGGCACGCCAGCTGGCCACCTGTCAGCATGTCAAACCCGTTTCACCTTTTTGTGCAGATATTTCTGCTAGCCACGACAGCCAAGTCCAGCGCATCACAGGATATGATACGCTTTGTCAACGCTGCGCCTAGCCCCGACGGAGACTGCGCACAAGATTGGCCGCTCTTCCAAGACCACTGGGCATCACTGCGTCCAGCCCCATCAACATCGGCAGCGAAGGATATAAAAAGCCCGCCCCATCCGAAGATCAGTGGGCCCGCCAGCTGGCCACCTGTCAGCATGTCAAACCCGTTTCACCTTTTTGTGCAGGTTAGTTGTCAAACTTCTTCTGTTAGGACCAGTAATCGTTGTTTCATCCAGCTGACGTGCCCCCCCAGTGTTCTTGTGATTTTTTGCAAAATTCAAAATCTGTTCTCCTTGCTCATGCTATGTGCGACATAGAATCCAACGCTGGGCCTACGACAGAAGAAATGCTGATTGAAATACTTGAGGGCCAAAAGAACATTCAGAAAAGGCTCGATGAAATTGAGGCAAAACTAGAAAAAGTCGAAGCCACATCTTCAGCTATAACCGAGGTTGGTACAAGAGTTTCTGGCCTTGAAAGAAGTTTTCAATATCTCCAGAGCAAGCTTATCGACTTGGAAAACCGTTCCAGACGAAATAATGTTCTTGTTTTTGGCACTGCTGAGGTGGCTGAGGAGACACCTGAAGACCGTACCTCGCGCGTAGTTGAGGGCGTGTTTAAAAAGAAGCTAGGCATAACTGTGTCATCAACTGAACGGATACATCGCATCGGTCGAATACAGCCGGACAAACCCCGACCTATAATCCTAAAGCTTATCGATCATCGCGAGAAGTTCCGCATTATGCAGAATTGCTTTAAGTTAAAAGACAGTGGTATATCGATTTCTGAAGATTTCTCGGCAGCGACGCATCAGAAGAGGAAAAAACTATGGGACAGCACGTCGGAAATTAGGAAAACTGGAAGGAGAGTTAAATATGTGTATGATAAGATAAAGGTTGACGGTGAGCTGTTTGAATGGGACGACACTGCAAATATAAGAATCCCCGTTGGTAAACGCCCAGACCCCAGCAAGAAATCACCGACACAATGAACTAATAGTGACCCCCCCTTACATTTTCAGTGCTTGAACCTGAACGCTCGGAGCGTACTAAATAAATTGAATGATCTAGAAAGCATAACAATAGCACACAAACCACATATTTTAATTATAACAGAAACTTGGTTAGACCCTGAGGTCGGCGATTTCGAAATAACACCACCACGATACCGCATACTCCGTAAAGACAGAAGTTCTAGGGGTGGCGGAGTTGCAATAATGTTTAAAGAATCATTGCAAGTAGTTAGGTTGCCTGACATACCTGAAATTGAGTGCGTTGTTGCTAAGATTTGTTTAAGGGAACTGAACCTTATCATAGGAGCATTTTATAGGCCTCCTAACTCCGATAATATCTTCTTCGAAAAACTTAATGATTTCCTTTCTGAGTGCAAAAAAATCTCACCCAACGTCTTAATCGGCGGCGATTTTAATATTCCGGCCATTGACTGGGAAAGCGAATTTCCTGAACCTCTGTCCAAATCAGCAGAGCCCTTCGTTGACATAATTCTTTTCCATAGTTTAACCCAGCTTGTAAAGCAGCCCACACGCATTCAGAACGACTCAGCGTCCATTTTAGATTTATTTCTTTTATCCGATGGACTACTTCGTCGTGGTCCAGAACTGCACATCGTGGAAGGCATATCAGACCACAAGATGATATGCTTAGCCTTCAAACTAAACATTGTTCCTAACTGCAGGAAGCATAAGCGTGCTTTTCCAAATTTTTCACGTGCCGATGACGTTGGCATTCTGGATGCGTTGGACGGCTCCTTTTCTAACTTCCTCTCTCTTTCCGAGACATGTCGGGTGGACCGCTTATGGTTAATCTTTAAGAGTTTGGTGTTAAAGTGTATAAATGATTTCGTACCATGTACTCAAAAAATTGTACATAACACAAATCCCTGGATGTCCAAAGAGATTGTGCGCTTAAAGCGGAAAACAAAAAGACTTAGAAAACAAATCAGGAAGTCTCCCTCTCCTAATAAGCTCAAGCTTTCAGACATGCACCTTCAGCTGAAGGGATGCATAAGAAAAGCAAAATATAATTATCATCATGTAACCATGAAAACTTTCCTTGTCTCATCCCCTGCCAAGTTCTGGCGGCGTTTTAAACCCAGAAAAGACCTATTCTGTAGTATGTGTATCGACGGTGCGACTGTGACAAGTCCCATAATGCGAACGCATTCAACAAATTTTTCTGTTCCATATTTACATTTGATGACGGCAAAAGACCATATTTTGCATGCCATGGTAACTCCGCTATCAGTGATGTATCCATATCAGAACAAGGCGTCTTATCGCTTTTACTGAACATCGATACAAAAAAGGCACACGGAACCGACGGGATCCCAAACGCCTTCCTGTACAGGTACGCAGAGTGGTGCTCCAAATACTTATGTTATTTTTGGAATATCCCTATCTCAAGCAGCGCTTCCAGTTGACTGGAAGTATGCGAAAATTACGCCCATACCGAAAGCGGAAAACAAATCACTTCTAGCATCCTATAGACCAATTTCTCTATTGAGCACAAGCGCTAAAATAATGGAACATATTATTTTCAAACACATATCTTCTTTCCTGGAGGAGCACAACTTAGTCGATTCCCGACGGTACGGCTTCCGCAGGGGCGTATCTACGGTCACGCAACTTATAGAGGCAGTGCATGATTTTGCAGCAGCACTCGATAAACAAAGCCAGATCGATATTATTTTTTTTAGATTTTGAAAAAGCTTTCGACTGCGTGTCCCACCCAAAGCTGCTATTAAAACTGCGAACCATACTCAAGACCGACACATTGCTTGCATGGATAGCAGCTTATCTCTCCTGTAGAGGCCAATGTGTGGGAATTGATGGAGTGTGCTCGAGCTATATGTTTGTCCAGTCGGGTGTTCCACGGGGATCTGTTCTTGGGCCCCTTTTCTTCCTAGTTTTTATTAATGATATTGTTAGTGTAGTACCCGTGAAAATTAAACTTTTTGCTGATGATTGTATTATTTATCAAGAAATTAAAAACTCGAATGACCAATCTCAACTAAATTTTTCGCTAGCTCAAATAGAAAACTGGTGCTCAACGTGGCAAATGAAAATAAACAGGAAGAAAACGGTAACAATGACAGTAACAGGCAAAAGAAAACCCCTCCTATTTCCCTATTCCGTCAATGGACACCCTTCATCTTCCGTTAAAAGCTGTAAATACTTAGGTGTAATCCTCACCTCAGATCTCAGACGGAATGAACATGTTTCATACATTACAAAAAAGCCTATGCAGAAACTAGGTTACATGAGAAGAACCCTGCGCAATTCTACACAAGAGATAAAACTCCTTGCCTTCAAAACTTTTATCAGACCCGTTCTTGAATACGTTTCTGTAGTCTGGGATCCGTGCACTCAATTAAACATTGCCAAACTCAAAAACATCCAAAAAAAGGCAGCTCGATTCATCTATAACTCATATAGTTGGCGTACCTCAGCAACTGCACTTGTGGAAAAAGCTAATTTAGAACCATTGCAATTGCGACGGTATTTTGAACGAATGAAATTCATGCATCTACTCTACAATAGTAAGCTAGGTATAGATAGTAGCATTTATATCGAACATATTATACGGCGATGTACACGATCAAACCATTCCAAAAAATTAAAAGAATATATGTGCCGAACAGATACCTTTCAAAATTCCTTTTTTCCGAGAACCGTCCGTCAGTGGAACGCTTTGCCTTGTGACGCTGTGGAATGCCCGACTGTCGAATCTTCCTTATCAAAATTGAAGTGCATGAGTTAACTCAACCTAAGCGTTTTTGGTTCCCGCTATTGATATTGCTTTGTGGTTGTGATTATTGTCATTGCTGATGGATCAGCGTATGTCTACCGTTAGTGTTTTTTTTTACTAAAGCGTGCTATTGATGCCAGTGTTGTGTTATGTGCCAGTGTTGTTTTTATATGCCTCAACAGCGCGAGCTTGTACAAAGCATTTTTCTTTCTTATTTTTTCTTTTTTCTTTTCTTCTCGGTGTTAATCTGCTCAAGCAGGCGGATGACACCACTGTTATCATTATCATATCTTGTAGCGCTTTTTTGTACTTTCTTCACCATGTTTGCTCACTCCTGCCAAAGGCCTTCTGCGAAGGCTGGCAGTACCTCTGAAATAAATAAATGCATATCCATGGGTAGTGGGGGTACAATTATATTGTCCTTAATTTCTCCGAGCATGACGACTTCGGCGGTTGTCCTGTTGTCTCGACTCAGTTTGTCTAGAACGGCCCTGCCGGTTGTGGACCCGGCTAAGCGTTCGATTTGGGACGTTCTTACTGCTTCCGTAATTTCTTCCGGGGTATTATTGTGCACGCCTAGCTCTAGGAGGCGGCGAGTGGATGTTCGGATGGGCAACCCGAGAGTTTCCTTCATGCAGCGCCTGATAATTCCATCTATCTTTTCCTTTTCTGCCACTTGATAAGAGCGAGGAAGGGGACAGCGCATGAGATACGGCTAACTATGAAGGCCTGTACCAGCCGTAGGAGATTGCGCTCTTTCATGCAGTGTCTCGTGTTGGCAATCCGCTGTATGAGGCGCATCGTTTGTTGCGCGCAGTTCTCAATCTTATTTATTGCATCCCCGCTATACCCGTTGCTTTGTATCATGCCTAGAAGTCTGATTTTTTTCAACCTGAAGGATCTCCGCCTCTTGCGCTTGTAATTTGATGTTAGGGATGGTTCTAGTTTGACTCTGATGCAGAGGTCGATAAAAAAGTCCAGACTTCTCCGGCGAGCACTGCAAGAAGCCGACTAAGGACGTATATAGAAGGGGGAAAAGCGACATGACAAAGGAATCACTTTATGATCTTTGGCAGCAGCGGGGGCGGCGGAAGCCTTTCGTCCTGACACGTGCGCTTGCTATCGTTGCAGATCGTTGCTGGCTGGAGTCACGAACAGTGTCCTGACCGCTCCTATCTGCTGACTAATCCGGATCATCTGAGAAGAAACGTCATCAAGAGTGCCGCCACCAGTTGCAAAGCCTATAAGGAGAACAGCACTGCGGATCAGCGATCACTTGGCAGCAGCGGGGGCGGCGGAAGCATTTCGTCCTGACACGTGCGCTTGCTATCGTTGCAGAGCGTTGCTGGCTGGAGTCACGGACAGTGTCCTGACCGCTCCTATCTGCTGACTAATCCGGATCATCTGAGAAGAAACGTCATCAAGAGTGCCGCCACCAGTTGCAAAGCCTATAAGGAGAACAGCACTGCGGATCAGCGATCACTTGGCAGCAGCGGGGGCGGCGGAAGCATTTCGTCCTGACACGTGCGCTTGCTATCGTTGCAGATCGTTGCTGGCTGGAGTCACGGACAGTGTCCTGACCGCTCCTATCTGCTGACTAATCCGGATCATCTGAGAATAAACGTCATCAAGAGTGCCGCCACCAGTTGCAAAGCCTATAAGGAGAACAGCACTGCGGATCAGCGATCACTTGGCAGCAGCGGGGGCGGCGGAAGCATTTCGTCCTGACACGTGCGCTTGCTATCGTTGCAGATCGTTGCTGGCTGGAGTCACGGACAGTGTCCTGACCGCTCCTATCTGCTGACTAATCCGGATCATCTGAGAAGAAACGTCATCAAGAGTGCCGCCACCAGTTGCAAAGCCTATAAGGAGAACAGCACTGCGGATCAGCGATCACTTGGCAGCAGCGGGGGCGGCGGAAGCATTTTGTCCTGACACGTGCGCTTGCTATCGTTGCAGATCGTTGCTGGCTGGAGTCACGAACAGTGTCCTGACCGCTCCTATCTGCTGACTAATCCGGATCATCTGAGAAGAAACGTCATCAAGAGTGCCGCCACCAGTTGCAAAGCCTATAAGGAGAACAGCACTGCGGATCAGCGATCACTTGGCAGCAGCGGGGGCGGCGGAAGCATTTCGTCCTGACACGTGCGCTTGCTATCGTTGCAGATCGTTGCTGGCTGGAGTCACGAACAGTGTCCTGACCGCTCCTATCTGCTGACTAATCCGGATCATCTGAGAAGAAACGTCATCAAGAGTGCCGCCACCAGTTGCAAAGCCTATAAGGAGAACAGCACTGCGGATCAGCGATCACTTGGCAGCAGCGGGGGCGGCGGAAGCATTTTGTCCTGACACGTGCGCTTGCTATCGTTGCAGATCGTTGCTGGCTGGAGTCACGAACAGTGTCCTGACCGCTCCTATCTGCTGACTAATCCGGATCATCTGAGAAGAAACGTCATCAAGAGTGCCGCCACCAGTTGCAAAGCCTATAAGGAGAACAGCACTGCGGATCAGCGATCACTTGGCAGCAGCGGGGGCGGCGGAAGCATTTCGTCCTGACACGTGCGCTTGCTATCGTTGCAGATCGTTGCTGGCTGGAGTCACGGACAGTGTCCTGACCGCTCCTATCTGCTGACTAATCCGGATCATCTGAGAAGAAACGTCATCAAGAGTGCCGCCACCAGTTGCAAAGCCTATAAGGAGAACAGCACTGCGGATCAGCGATCACTTGGCAGCAGCGGGGGCGGCGGAAGCATTTCGTCCTGACACGTGCGCTTGCTATCGTTGCAGATCGTTGCTGGCTGGAGTCACGGACAGTGTCCTGACCGCTCCTATCTGCTGACTAATCCCGATCATCTGAGAAGAAACGTCATCAAGAGTGCCGCCACCAGTTGCAAAGCCTATAAGGAGAACAGCACTGCGGATCAGCGATCACTTGGCAGCAGCGGGGGCGGCGGAAGCATTTTGTCCTGACACGTGCGCTTGCTATCGTTGCAGATCGTTGCTGGCTGGAGTCACGAACAGTGTCCTGACCGCTCCTATCTGCTGACTAATCCGGATCATCTGAGAAGAAACGTCATCAAGAGTGCCGCCACCAGTTGCAAAGCCTATAAGGAGAACAGCACTGCGGATCAGCGATCACTTGGCAGCAGCGGGGGCGGCGGAAGCATTTCGTCCTGACACGTGCGCTTGCTATCGTTGCAGATCGTTGCTGGCTGGAGTCACGAACAGTGTCCTGACCGCTCCTATCTGCTGACTAATCCGGATCATCTGAGAAGAAACGTCATCAAGAGTGCCGCCACCAGTTGCAAAGCCTATAAGGAGAACAGCACTGCGGATCAGCGATCACTTGGCAGCAGCGGGGGCGGCGGAAGCATTTTGTCCTGACACGTGCGCTTGCTATCGTTGCAGATCGTTGCTGGCTGGAGTCACGAACAGTGTCCTGACCGCTCCTATCTGCTGACTAATCCGGATCATCTGAGAAGAAACGTCATCAAGAGTGCCGCCACCAGTTGCAAAGCCTATAAGGAGAACAGCACTGCGGATCAGCGATCACTTGGCAGCAGCGGGGGCGGCGGAAGCATTTCGTCCTGACACGTGCGCTTGCTATCGTTGCAGATCGTTGCTGGCTGGAGTCACGGACAGTGTCCTGACCGCTCCTATCTGCTGACTAATCCGGATCATCTGAGAAGAAACGTCATCAAGAGTGCCGCCACCAGTTGCAAAGCCTATAAGGAGAACAGCACTGCGGATCAGCGATCACTTGGCAGCAGCGGGGGCGGCGGAAGCATTTCGTCCTGACACGTGCGCTTGCTATCGTTGCAGATCATTGCTGGCTGGAGTCACGGACAGTGTCCTGACCGCTCCTATCTGCTGACTAATCCGGATCATCTGAGAAGAAACGTCATCAAGAGTGCCGCCACCAGTTGCAAAGCCTATAAGGAGAACAGCACTGCGGATCAGCGATCACTTGGCAGCAGCGGGGGCGGCGGAAGCATTTTGTCCTGACACGTGCGCTTGCTATCGTTGCAGATCGTTGCTGGCTGGAGTCACGGACAGTGTCCTGACCGCTCCTATCTGCTGACTAATCCGGATCATCTGAGAAGAAACGTCATCAAGAGTGCCGCCACCAGTTGCAAAGCCTATAAGGAGAACAGCACTGCGGATCAGCGATCACTTGGCAGCAGCGGGGGCGGCGGAAGCATTTTGTCCTGACACGTGCGCTTGCTATCGTTGCAGATCGTTGCTGGCTGGAGTCACGGACAGTGTCCTGACCGCTCCTATCTGCTGACTAATCCGGATCATCTGAGAAGAAACGTCATCAAGAGTGCCGCCACCAGTTGCAAAGCCTATAAGGAGAACAGCACTGCGGATCAGCGATCACTTGGCAGCAGCGGGGGCGGCGGAAGCATTTTGTCCTGACACGTGCGCTTGCTATCGTTGCAGATCGTTGCTGGCTGGAGTCACGGACAGTGTCCTGACCGCTCCTATCTGCTGACTAATCCGGATCATCTGAGAAGAAACGTCATCAAGAGTGCCGCCACCAGTTGCAAAGCCTATAAGGAGAACAGCACTGCGGATCAGCGATCACTTGGCAGCAGCGGGGGCGGCGGAAGCATTTCGTCCTGACACGTGCGCTTGCTATCGTTGCTGGCTGGAGTCACGGACAATGTCCTGACCGCTCCTATCTGCTGACTAATCCGGATCATCTGAGAAGAAACGTCATCAAGAGTGCCGCCACCAGTTGCAAAGCCTATAAGGAGAACAGCACTGCGGATCAGCGATCACTTGGCAGCAGCGGGGGCGGCGGAAGCATTTCGTCCTGACACGTGCGCTTGCTATGGTTGCAGATCGTTGCTGGCTGGAGTCACGGACAGTGTCCTGACCGCTCCTATCTGCTGACTAATCCGGATCATCTGAGAAGAAACGTCATCAAGAGTGCCGCCACCAGTTGCAAAGCCTATAAGGAGAACAGCACTGCGGATCAGCGATCACTTGGCAGCAGCGGGGGCGGCGGAAGCATTTTGTCCTGACACGTGCGCTTGCTATCGTTGCAGGTCGTTGCTGGCTGGAGTCACGGACAGTGTCCTGACCGCTCCTATCTGCTGACTAATCCGGATCATCTGAGAAGAAACGTCATCAAGAGTGCCGCCACCAGTTGCAAAGCCTATAAGGAGAACAGCACTGCGGATCAGCGATCACTTGGCAGCAGCGGGGGCGGCGGAAGCATTTTGTCCTGACACGTGCGCTTGCTATCGTTGCAGATCGTTGCTGGCTGGAGTCACGGACAGTGTCCTGACCGCTCCTATCTGCTGACTAATCCGGATCATCTGAGAAGAAACGTCATCAAGAGTGCCGCCACCAGTTGCAAAGCCTATAAGGAGAACAGCACTGCGGATCAGCGATCACTTGGCAGCAGCGGGGGCGGCGGAAGCATTTCGTCCTGACACGTGCGCTTGCTATCGTTGCAGATCGTTGCTGGCTGGAGTCACGGACAGTGTCCTGACCGCTCCTATCTGCTGACTAATCCGGATCATCTGAGAAGAAACGTCATCAAGAGTGCCGCCACCAGTTGCAAAGCCTATAAGGAGAACAGCACTGCGGATCAGCGATCACTTGGCAGCAGCGGGGGCGGCGGAAGCATTTCGTCCTGACACGTGCGCTTGCTATCGTTGCAGATCGTTGCTGGCTGGAGTCACGGACAGTGTCCTGACCGCTCCTATCTGCTGACTAATCCGGATCATCTGAGAAGAAACGTCATCAAGAGTGCCGCCACCAGTTGCAAAGCCTATAAGGAGAACAGCACTGCGGATCAGCGATCACTTGGCAGCAGCGGGGGCGGCGGAAGCATTTCGTCCTGACACGTGCGCTTGCTATGGTTGCAGATCGTTGCTGGCTGGAGTCACGGACAGTGTCCTGACCGCTCCTATCTGCTGACTAATCCGGATCATCTGAGAAGAAACGTCATCAAGAGTGCCGCCACCAGTTGCAAAGCCTATAAGGAGAACAGCACTGCGGATCAGCGATCACTTGGCAGCAGCGGGGGCGGCGGAAGCATTTTGTCCTGACACGTGCGCTTGCTATCGTTGCAGATCGTTGCTGGCTGGAGTCACGGACAGTGTCCTGACCGCTCCTATCTGCTGACTAATCCGGATCATCTGAGAAGAAACGTCATCAAGAGTGCCGCCACCAGTTGCAAAGCCTATAAGGAGAACAGCACTGCGGATCAGCGATCACTTGGCAGCAGCGGGGGCGGCGGAAGCATTTCGTCCTGACACGTGCGCTTGCTATCGTTGCTGGCTGGAGTCACGGACAATGTCCTGACCGCTCCTATCTGCTGACTAATCCGGATCATCTGAGAAGAAACGTCATCAAGAGTGCCGCCACCAGTTGCAAAGCCTATAAGGAGAACAGCACTGCGGATCAGCGATCACTTGGCAGCAGCGGGGGCGGCGGAAGCATTTCGTCCTGACACGTGCGCTTGCTATCGTTGCAGATCGTTGCTGGCTGGAGTCACGGACAGTGTCCTGACCGCTCCTATCTGCTGACTAATCCGGATCATCTGAGAAGAAACGTCATCAAGAGTGCCGCCACCAGTTGCAAAGCCTATAAGGAGAACAGCACTGCGGATCAGCGATCACTTGGCAGCAGCGGGGGCGGCGGAAGCATTTCGTCCTGACACGTGCGCTTGCTATCGTTGCAGATCGTTGCTGGCTGGAGTCACGGACAGTGTCCTGACCGCTCCTATCTGCTGACTAATCCGGATCATCTGAGAAGAAACGTCATCAAGAGTGCCGCCACCAGTTGCAAAGCCTATAAGGAGAACAGCACTGCGGATCAGCGATCACTTGGCAGCAGCGGGGGCGGCGGAAGCATTTCGTCCTGACACGTGCGCTTGCTATCGTTGCAGATCGTTGCTGGCTGGAGTCACGGACAGTGTCCTGACCGCTCCTATCTGCTGACTAATCCGGATCATCTGAGAAGAAACGTCATCAAGAGTGCCGCCACCAGTTGCAAAGCCTATAAGGAGAACAGCACTGCGGATCAGCGATCACTTGGCAGCAGCGGGGGCGGCGGAAGCATTTCGTCCTGACACGTGCGCTTGCTATGGTTGCAGATCGTTGCTGGCTGGAGTCACGGACAGTGTCCTGACCGCTCCTATCTGCTGACTAATCCGGATCATCTGAGAAGATACGTCATCAAGAGTGCCGCCACCAGTTGCAAAGCCTATAAGGAGAACAGCACTGCGGATCAGCGATCACTTGGCAGCAGCGGGGGCGGCGGAAGCATTTTGTCCTGACACGTGCGCTTGCTATCGTTGCAGATCGTTGCTGGCTGGAGTCACGGACAGTGTCCTGACCGCTCCTATCTGCTGACTAATCCGGATCATCTGAGAAGAAACGTCATCAAGAGTGCCGCCACCAGTTGCAAAGCCTATAAGGAGAACAGCACTGCGGATCAGCGATCACTTGGCAGCAGCGGGGGCGGCGGAAGCATTTCGTCCTGACACGTGCGCTTGCTATCGTTGCAGATCGTTGCTGGCTGGAGTCACGGACAGTGTCCTGACCGCTCATATCTGCTGACTAATCCGTATCATCTGAGAAGAAACGTCATCAAGAGTGCCGCCACCAGTTGCAAAGACTATAAGGAGAACAGCACTGCGGATCAGCGATCACTTGGCAGCAGCGGGGGCGGCGGAAGCATTTCGTCCTGACACGTGCGCTTGCTATCGTTGCAGATCGTTGCTGGCTGGAGTCACGGACAGTGTCCTGACCGCTCCTATCTGCTGACTAATCCGGATCATCTGAGAAGAAACGTCATCAAGAGTGCCGCCACCAGTTGCAAAGACTATAAGGAGAACAGCACTGCGGATCAGCGATCACTTGGCAGCAGCGGGGGCGGCGGAAGCATTTTGTCCTGACACGTGCGCTTGCTATCGTTGCAGATCGTTGCTGGCTGGAGTCACGGACAGTGTCCTGACCGCTCCTATCTGCTGACTAATCCGGATCATCTGAGAAGAAACGTCATCAAGAGTGCCGCCACCAGTTGCAAAGCCTATAAGGAGAACAGCACTGCGGATCAGCGATCACTTGGCAGCAGCGGGGGCGGCGGAAGCATTTTGTCCTGACACGTGCGCTTGCTATCGTTGCAGATCGTTGCTGGCTGGAGTCACGGACAGTGTCCTGACCGCTCCTATCTGCTGACTAATCCGGATCATCTGAGAAGAAACGTCATCAAGAGTGCCGCCACCAGTTGCAAAGCCTATAAGGAGAACAGCACTGCGGATCAGCGATCACTTGGCAGCAGCAGGGGCGGCGGAAGCATTTCGTCCTGACACGTGCGCTTGCTATCGTTGCAGATCGTTGCTGGCTGGAGTCACGGACAGTGTCCTGACCGCTCCTATCTGCTGACTAATCCGGATCATCTGAGAAGAAACGTCATCAAGAGTGCCGCCACCAGTTGCAAAGCCTATAAGGAGAACAGCACTGCGGATCAGCGATCACTTGGCAGCAGCGGGGCCGGCGGAAGCATTTCGTCCTGACACGTGCGCTTGCTATCGTTGCAGATCGTTGCTGGCTGGAGTCACGGACAGTGTCCTGACCGCTCCTATCTGCTGACTAATCCGGATCATCTGAGAAGAAACGTCATCAAGAGTGCCGCCACCAGTTGCAAAGCCTATAAGGAGAACAGCACTGCGGATCAGCGATCACTTGGCAGCAGCGGGGGCGGCGGAAGCCTTTCGTCCTGACACGTGCGCTTGCTATCGTTGCAGGTTAGACACACTTGTGTTCAAGCCACGCTAATTGCGCTGCCCTGGTTGCTGCCCTTGTGTTTTCTGTTTTGCCTGTTTTATTTCCCAACATGTCGGAATTTACTCGGTTCCGTGACGAACTGCGAAAAGAAATGAATTCAAGGGAAAGCTTGAGCGTGAGATGAGAAAGGAAATAAGAGAATTTAAAACTAGTTTGGAATTTTTCAATAATGATCTTGAAGAGCTAAAGAAAGAAAAAAAACCCAACTTCTAAATGACAAAGCATCAAGGAAGCTAATGAGGCACTGCTCAAATAATGTGAAATGTTAAAAAAGAAAACCTCGGAACATGAACAACGCATGACTGCTTCAGAGCAGTACTCTAGAAAATGCAACCTAGAGATAAAAGGCATAACAAATGAGACAGATGATCTTTCCAAGACGAGTCAAATCGGCGTGCTCATAAACGAACCAATAACCGTATCAGACATTGAAGTGTGCCATCGCATCCCGAGAAAAGATTCAAATACAACTCGTAACATCACTGTGCAGTTTAGGAACCGTTCCGAGCGCGACAGGGTGCTACAAAAAGCAAATAAAATGAAAATTACAATGGAGGATTTCGGATACTCAACCAAAACACCAATATACATAAATGAACATCTCTGCCCTGCTCTCAATGCCCTGTTGAGTAAGGCTGTAGCACAGAAAAAAGCCGCAGGCTGCAGCTTTGTTCGGACAGTTGGCGGAAAAATCCTGGCAAAGAAAGACGAATCGTCATCTACAGTGCGCATTCGAGATGAGCAGAGGATCTGGCAAGAATTGCATGAGTAAGGACACCAGGTGCTTCTTCATTTTATTTTTAGCATGGCAGTTTTACACCGTGACGTAAACGCTGTAAAACTCTCTTGCACCGACGTATATCTAACCTGCTTTCATCTAAACATTCGGCCTGCAAGACATAAAGAAGACGAACTATCCGTCTTTCTTGATGAATTCAGTTTTGAATTCGATGCCATATTTTTTACTGAAACTTGGTACACACGCACCACTGAACTTTACAAACGAGACTGCTACCAAACCTTCTTCCTAAATCGGACATCTAAACATGGGGGTGGAGTGGCAATGCTAATAAACATGCTCTAAACTGCGATATTATACCCGAATTTTCTTTCATAAGTGATGATGCAGAATGTTTAACAGTTGTGTCGCAAATAAATGTTTTTTCAGTCATGTGCAGGCTCCCGGATTCTTCTGTTGATGTTTTTATCGGTTTTCGATTTCGATCACTTGCTGAATTATGTCAATCAAAAAAATCTTAACCTCATTCTCGGTGGAGATCTCAATATCGACTTATTGAAGCCATCTGCTGCTCAAATGACGTATGTATCAACGGTAGAGTCCAGTGTCCATCTTATTTTAACCCAAACTGCAACCCGCGTCACAATGCAAACTGCTACCCTTCTTGATATTTTTGTAACCAACATAAATGGTAATTATGTTTTCTCCGGAGTTTTATCCTGTGATGTTAGTGACCACTACCCGATTTATGTACTTGTACAAGGCATCAAAAGCAAACAACTGATTTACCCGCCACGAAAACAACAGAGTGCATCACACCCGTGACCCCTGAAGCGTTTCGTTCAAGTATTATAAACGAAAGTTGGAATGGTGTATTTTCTCCCGATGGAGCCGATGATGCATATGAGCTATTCATTTCTCGTTTTAAGTCACTATATCACGAACATTTTAAAGATAAGGTGATCAAGAAGTCAAGAAGAAATCGTAAACCTTGGATCAACCGCGATACTCTAAAAATGATTAAAACTAAATCCAAGTTGTTCAAGAAATTTATGAAAACAAAGTCGCTGGCTGATCGACAAAGATTCAAAGAGTATCGCAATAAATTATCTACTCATTTAAAAAATGAAAAAAGAAAATATCTGCATAACGAGTTTATGAGCGAAAATTGCGATGCAAGCGCTCAAGTCTGGATGAAAATAAACAAACTACTTGATTGCAAATCAAGTTCTACAGGTGTTACTAGTCTTACTATCGAAGGTCATAACATAGAAGGAATCGAGCTTGCAGAATAATAATAATAATAATAAAATAATAATAATTTTTTTATTTTCTCATTCCAATACAAATGCGGGCCTGCCAAAGCCTTAGAAGGCTTGAGTGGCAGCGCCCGGCAGCAGACGGCACAAAACTCATGCACCAAGCACACAAACAAAAACAAAAGAAGGGGGGGGGGTGAGAAAACTAAAATGAATTCGAAAAGTGCGGACGCAAAAAATACACACAAGCAGAGAGAAAACAAGCAAAGAAAACGAAGAAAAATGTAAAATCATAGTATCAAAACAGAATGCTGGAGCTAAGAACGTAATTTGTCAAGGCAAGCTTTCACTATTTTTTTTTGGAGTTAGCAGGAAACATTTCTTTAGGTAACCGGTTGAGAACAGAAGGAATATAATGTTTTCGCAGACGCTGGCCGTACCGGGTTCGCAATCTAGGCACGAGAAAACGATCACGAGTTCGCAGATCTTTGATCGGAATATATGGTGTACAAAAATCGCTTGTCCAAATATGCTTAAAAACTACTGATTCAGAAAATGTTCAATCATTTTTTTTAAGGATACTGTTTCACGAACGCCCCCCCCCCCCCCCCGAAAACTGTAAATCCCAATATGAAAGCCAATGATCACAGCGTCTTTTTAGATCCTAACAATGAAAATGAAGTTTGGGATTTTACAGGCAGTATTTTTGCCTCCTTAAACAGTAGCAGAGCTTGTGATATAGATAACATTCAAATCGCGCCGATAAAATACGTAATTGACTGCATAGCTTCTATTCTCACCCATATTTACAACCTCGGCCTATCTACTGGTTTATTCCCAAAGTTAATGCAAGTATTAAACGTTATCGTTGTCTACAAAAGGGGAGATAAATGTGATATGTCTATTTATCCACCGATCTCAATATTACCAGCCTTTTCAAAAGGATTAGAGAGAATAATCTACAAAAGAAAAATGAATTTTTGCTAAAAGTTCAATCTTTTTTCCCCTTCCGAGCATGGCTTTATTCACGAGAAATCAACCGAAACGGCGTTATTAACGCAAAAAGAAATCATTCTGGATGCAATTGAAAATCAATGAATCTGTATCGCAGTTTTTGTAACTTTTCAAAAGCTTTCGACCGCCTCAATCATGGTGTTTTACTGCAGAAACTGGAATTATAGGGCATACGCGGAGCGCCCCTAAACCTTATAAAGTCTTACCTTCAACACCGTTATCAGAAAGTCCAAATAGGGTCCCATATGTCATCATCTCAAGAAGTTTATACCGGCCTGCCGCAAGGCACCATTTTAGGGCCTCTCCCGTTCTTATTATATATAAATGATATAGTTACAATACATGATAAGACAAAATTAGTAATTTACGCAGATGATACAATCTTATTTTTTCAAGGCACTTCATTTAAGCTTCTTCTCCCGATTACAAATGGCGCAATGAATCGATTAAAAACCTGGAGTGAAAACAATGTACTACTTTTAAATACTGAAAAAACTAAGGCCGTAATTTTTCATGCAAAGTAATCAGCAATTATTCAGACCTTCCACATAAAGCTTGGGAGCACCAACGTAGAATTCAAAGACATGATTAAAACACTAGGAATATTTTTCCACAATCATATGAGCTGGAACGCCCAAGTTGATTCTGTCGTCGCTCATCTGTCACGGTGTGTTGGTATTCTCGCTAAATTCCGACACTTCCTTCCTGTCTCAGTCAAGTTAAAGATATATAATGCCATTTTTGTCTCATTTAAACTACTGTTTTTTGGTGTGGGGCACTACAACATAAACAAATATGCATAAAATTTACATGCTGCAAAAGAAAGCTGTCCGTTACGTTGCCAATGTTGATTACCACGCCCCTGCCGATAACTTATTTTCACACTACCGGATTATACCAGTTCATAGCTTGTACCAATATCGCCTAGCAACCAGATACAAAAAATCTCTACAATATAATAATCGAGGGTTTCTAGACATGACTTGCTTCACTCAAACTGTACCGGCTTATACCCTGCTCAATACCGAAAAACGGTTTATTCCTTTTTGCCGCATCAACTATGGGCATCAAATGTTACGTTACAATATGCCACAATTATTAAACCAATTACAGTCTATGAATGTCATTATTTCAAAAAGCAGCTTGTGCGAAATTAGAGCCGCCTTTACATAAGCAATAAAACGCTGTTTCAGTATATATATATATATATATATATATTAAGTATAAAATATTTTGTATGTATATATGTGTCTGTGTAAAAAGTTTTGTCTATAGTGCTGGCCGATCTTCCGATGTTTGCAATCTTTTCCATATGGTACTCATATTTCCTGCTGTATGCCATGTAAAGGGGAGTCCGGGGGTCCCTCGGGTGATCTACGATCACTTTTTACCCGGACCTACCCACATCTATAATGTAATAAAATAAACTTGAAATTAAAAAAAGACAGTGCCCTACTGTTTGAAGCGAGGTCAGTGTGCGGTAAGAGCGAAGAGATAATTTAACATATTCAGCTAGAATGTAGCAGTATCAGTGCCGACGTTGATAAAAGCCAGATGTGCGTCTCTGAGGCACTATGGGTTTCGGGGTTAGCACAGGTAACGCGGGTGCGTCCAGTCCATGGTAGAGGGCAGTAAAAAAATACGGTTGGAAAATTGGTCGATCAAAAGCGGGGAAGGTACCTGGGGACAAGGGCTTTTAGGAGTATACATGCTGAAAGCAACTGGAACTTGTATTTAAAGCGAGGGTTAGGAAGAGACACAAGAAATTTACGGACAGCACTTCAGACTACTTACGCGCTTTGAATGCGAAAGCATTGTTTATTTTTGTATCCTTTTTATTTCTATTTATTTTGTAATTATACTCTCTAGCTTTCTAAAGACACACCTACCCATTAGCATACGGTCGTAAGGCAACGCATATGCTAGGTTCACCTTTGTTCGGCAAGAGGCAACGCGGTTTCGTGGCCTATGTGGTCACGTGCTCGCTTCGCAGTCTGAAAGTCCTGAGTTCAATTCCCTGCACCTCCGCAAGAAATCTTATCTTCCCTTGATACCAGAACGACGTCCTCTACGATTCTTTGGGACCACTACCGGTCAACGCCGACGCCGGGCTTCGTTGCCAATGAGCCAAACAATGCTGCAGCATTAGTAATAAAAAGGCAGCGAGGATGACTGGGCAATGCCCTGTTTCCTATCATACGCGGGGGGAGGGGGTCGAAAGGGCTAGTACCTTCCAAGCCAGCCCGAAAGCACGTGTGCCGCTTAGAAGAGCTCGGCTACCGCCGCATCGAACCCGCACATTTCTAGGAGGAATTTGCGCTCGCAAGAATCGGAGGTCTACGTTGCGCGCTGAGGGTTGCGACGGATGCATGGCATTCAGCACCGCGCAGACACGCGAAACGGAAACCGAGAGACACAACGTGACGCACGCAGGATGGGCGCTTCGTGGTGCGCGATAGAGTGAAGTTGGCCGCCTGACTGAAGAGAAGAAGGAGGCGACCCCCTATAGGATACAACCAATACGAACGCTAATGACTGCCAGGAAAGTTCCGTCGGAGACTTATAAGGAGAGAGGGTACGAGTTCGCCAATGTTAGCGTTATTTTGAAATTTAATTTCTGGTAAGGCTGCTGATGGCAGAGCCGCACCGTGTTTATAGGTATAGTCACGGAAAGCACAATCCGGTTTGGTCGCATCACTTCAGCCCTCAGTACCTTATATACAAGAAAAGCAAACGAAATGACAGCAACGGACCGAAGGGGCGGCCGTTTGCTGCAGTCGGAGCAGGGCACATCCGGCCTTGCTAACATGGGAAGCTGCGGACGCGGCCGGGAACTTTATGCCATGGGATTAGCGCCGTCACGAGCATCGCTCACAGGGCAGGGGCCTCGTATTACCTCTAAAGAGTCCAGCCTGTCCTCAAATGTGTGTTGTCCTGCACTGTTAGCGGCAGAAAAATGAATGTCCCCATATGTATATAGCGCTTAATTCTAAAGTTATTGCGCCTATCTTGAGGGTTCTACGCATTATGCCGTTCATTTCGCTATTCACTTCTTTACGGAAAAAAAAAATGTGCCCGCGCTTGACCCGTGCCAGAGAAATCAGGATTCCTCGTAGCTTATATCAATTAAGGATTGCAGACGTACGGCGTTCTCTAAACGTGCTGTACCTGCCGCACCAGCAACGTTACATAATATGTTTTTAACGATTATAACTATTCGCACTGAATGTATCTCTGCACAAAATATATAAAACTGCAAAATCGGTTGTTTTAAATCGCTCTCTACGTTTCTGTTCCTCTGTGTTTTCTTTATGTTTGCGAAATATTTCTTTATCTGTAAAAAAGGCATTCCTTTTTACTTACATTGTTTATTAGACAAGTTAGCGTAGAACGCAGCGTAAATATTTCGTATTGTAGCTTATTTCTTTTTCAAAGTAAACTCTCCGGAGCTAAAAAATGAAGACTTTCTGCGCACCAATTGTCGAGAACTCTAGAACTGCATGCAAACTGAACATCACGTGTAGATTCACATGCTCTGTGGTATATTGCAGAGCATGTGAACTGAACGTGATGTTTAGTTTGCATGCAGTTCTAGAGTTCTCGACACTTGGTGCGCAGAAAGACTTCATTTTTTAGCTCCGGCGAGTTTATTTTGAAAAAGAAATAAACTACAGCACTTCGGAGGTCTGTGGGCCGAAGTGCGCCTTTGGTGCCGCGACTATCCCGTTGAATGTGACCTCACTGAGCTGCTGGGGCTGCTCCATGGCCCCAACCGCGTTTCTTAGATGCGTCCGTGATGCCGCTAGTCTCGAAGAATAATTTCAGGCGTCCATACGACACATGAGAAAATCGGAGCCATTGTGGACGCTCAGAACCCAGTACGCAACCGTTGCTGCAGTCGTTTCTATGGGAATGCTTGCATTCTACGGCATATTCATGAAAGAGCCGCAATTCCTAGCAGTCTCTATGATTTGCTCCGGAAAGACACGATCTACTTAGCGATGGGAGTGCAGACACCGCTTCTGAGCACCTAAAGAACCGGTGACGCTTCGCCCTACGGAGTGAGGGCAGTCCTTTAGCAACGTAATAACCAAGGCAGGGAGGCGCCTTTTGCTCCACTGACACTGAGACAGGCTGGGCGGAACTACGCGTAGCTAAACAGAAAAAGAAGCTTGCAATCGCCTTCGCAGTGCAAAGGTTTCGCAGGTACTTAGCAGGAACAAAGGTCATCTTCGTCACGGCCCATCAACCACTGCTAGGCGTACTGGATCCGAAGCTTACCGCTCAAATTCTCCCTCCCCGCATGACCAGATGGTGCATAACGCAATCAACGTACGACGACTACGATATCATCTACAGGCAAGGAAAAAATAATCAAAAAACGCGGATGCGCTCAGACGACTGCCACTGCCGGCCAGTGACTACGAACCATGGTCGCCTGGCAACATATAAAAAGCTTGAAGATATACAAAAGCTTCAAGCCTTTGGCACGTGAACCTTTCACAACATCATAAATAGCTGAACTCACACAGCAAAGCTGCGCGCCACGAGAACTCGTAGAAGATATGAGTACGCGTGCCCTACCCAAGGAGGTCGGAAGCACTGGCGCTGCCCCGGGCATGCCTTACCTGAGGATCTCAGGTCATTATGGCAACCACTGCACGCTCTCACATTCTGCAGTTGCAGCATGCTGGTCACAGAGGCATGGTAAGGCCTCTGTGAATTGACCTGGCATCCCCTTGTGACAGCCTCTCGAAAGGGCTTGGCAACCTAGCTGAAGAGACGGTGCGACAGTGCCACGAATAACAAGCCACGCAGAGGAACCCGCCAAGAGCTCCTGTTCTTCAAACCGGCCGGCCGTTGCACATCCTGCTTGTAGAGGCCCACTACAAGGTTGCTGTTGCAGATGTGGTACGACTCGTGCCATGTCGACCGTAGTCACTGACGAAGCCTCTACGCGATATTTGGAGTAATACCACGGAAGATAACGGAAGAGCGTTTGTCGAAATGATATTCGAGAATTTACACATCACCGCTTAGCATTACGCAGCAGACAGGCTGAACGCCATTGCCGCGGAGTTGAAGACTGCAGTTCAACGAGATACTACATGGAATCGATCGATTCCAGTTTCGGCAACATACGATGACACACAGTTCCCCCCGCGAAGGCTGTTTGTGCAACAGTTAACCTGTCCGCTAGACCTTCTAATGCCAGAGGCCGCGGGATTCGGGGAGAGTGTGAAGGTAAAGCAAGGTGTTCAGGGAAATGGGAGAGAGTGGCGAGAGGCCGATTAACCACAAAGCCAAAGAGAACTGAAGAGGGAAATTACGCGCCATCTTGGACCTTAAGTGCACAAGGGCACTCTTTCGTCGTCGCATCGGCCAGATTCGCATGACAACGCAAACAGGGACACCTGGATAAGCAACAGATTGGGGGTAACCGCAGGAGATTTAGGAGCCAACCTGGAGTTCTCCAACTGCAAATAGGAACGCGGGCTACGGCCTGGATTCTCTGGAATAAACGACAACTGCGCTCTCCAGAAGCGAGAAGTCCGCCACACCGGAATGAAGCTTTATTCTAAAGGTGCAAAAACTGTGGTGTCTGCACAGTAGACGACGAAGCCTGCAGTGCACTCCAGCTCGTATTGGCGGCATGCAGGCGTGCCCGCTGCAGATTGTTCCAGAGCGACGACTGCTGTTGACACTTTCACTGAAATCGTGCCGGCAACCCGTACTGTGGTTGAGAATAAGAAAAGTGGAGAGTTGGTTTAAGATCACGGTGGAAACAGCACTGTGTTGTCTCTGCTTCGTCCTGTGTCAGCGCTGTTTTATAGCGAAGCTGTATACCGTCCAAGGAAATTTTCGTGTCGTCGTAAGCAAAAAACGCCAGGCTAAAGAAAAACACGCTGGAAAACGCGCTGATATTGCAAGAAAAAAAAACGCAACTTTACTGAAGTCTAGTGACCCGCCGCGGTGGCTCAGTGGTTAGGGCACTCGACTACTCATCCGGAGTTCCCCTGCTCGAACCCGACCGCGGCGGCTGCGTTTTTATGGAGGCAAAACGCTAAGGCGCCCGTGTGCTGTGCGATGTCAGTGGACGTTAAAGATCCCCAGGTGGTCGAAATTATTCCGCAGCCCTCCACTACGGCACCTCTTTCTTCCTTTCTTCTTTCACTCCCTCCTTTATCCCTTCCCTTACGGCGCGGTTCAGGTGTCCAACGATATATGAGACAGATACTGCGCCATTTCCTTTCCCCAAAAACCAATTATTCTTATTACTGAAGTCTAGTGAGCGTTTAGTATATAGCACATTAAATATTTATGCATCTCAGGCGCTGTGTAAATTTCCTAGTTAATTCTTATATACAATGGGAACACCGTCCCACGCGTTCCGGTAAACATTAGGTTTGCAGCCGCTTCCAAAGGGGTTGACGTCATTCGAAGCCCTCGTGTGAAGTGCGAACCGCATAATGTATGATAACGACGCCGGCATAAAGGAATAAAAATAATAAAAAGTTAAAGAAATTAAAAATTGGAGGATGCTCCAGCTTCATCTTCAAGAGCGGGACGATCGAGACAGCGTGTCGCAGCGTTGCAAGGGGCCCACGTAACGCCATCGTCCGTTCGGCGCGACGCCTTGCCCGTTTGACAATTTAAGGAAAGGAAATGCCGCCTGTCGCACACCAAGATCCGCGCCATAAGGGAAGAAAAATTCAATGAGAATTGTTCTTAAGGAAAGGAAATAACGCCTGTCTCACATATCTCGGTGGACACCCAAACCGCGCCGTAAGGGAATGAGGGCGTTGTTGCGGGCTAGTTGGTATAACATTGCTGAAAAGAGAACAGCGCGAACACAGGATGAAGAGAGGACACAGCGCCTGTGTCGTACGTTCCTCCCTTCGTCCTGTGTTCGCGCTGTTCCCTTTTCAGCACCGACGCGCGGTGCCCACAATTACAACTACGCGTTCCGGTAAACATTCGGTTTGCAGCTCCTTCAGAAGGGGTTGACGTTATTCGAAGCCCTCGTGTGAAGTGCAAACCGCATAATACTAGTATGATAACGGCGTCTGCAAACAATGCGAAGCACGTTCCTTCTCCCCGCGTGTGTTTCCCGGTAAAGATTACGGTTGCGTTTCCGTGTCGCTGCGTCGTAAGCAAGAAACGGCAGCATAAAAATTGAATGCAAACAGTATATCTCCTTTGATATCACGCATACAGCATACAGCGCCAAGTACATTTCACTTGTCTCTGGTTTCACTCTTCGTAGAGCCACGTGTGTGAATTTTCAAGTTACGCCGCAGTGGGCAATTGAGTGTCGTTTTACAGCTTCGCTGTCAAACCGCCCTCACAGCGTGGATTGGAGCCACATTTTTCTACCACGACTATGGCTGGCCCGAGCACTTTTCACGCACCTCAGAAGATATCCTCATTCATAAACAATGTTGGAAAAAGCAGCGGTGCGCGATGCGCCGGCGCTCGCCTGTTAGTAACGAAAAATGCTTTGTACTTCCCGAGTTTCAGTGCGAAATAACTACTTCCCGGAGTCAAACCCAACCAACACATTTTGGCTTCCATGACCTTGAGGGTGCAGGAATAAAATAAATATATTACTGCGAATAATGTATTGCTCCGAACCCGCGGCGGCGCGAACACATCAGAATCGCTGGCCATGCACTGCACGGGAGCACTGCGCTATCGCCTCAGCCGATCACGCCTCGTGTTAAACTACAACACACTCTCGCGCTGTGCACTGCACGTCGTCATCCTTCATCAATTTCCGTCTGCGGCGCGAACAGACCAGATCAGCTTAACCCGAATATACAGTATCGCCGCCAGACGTGACGACGAACCAGCAAAGCAAAATCATGAGCCAAACTACTCGCTCAACCAGGTTAAAATCCTCACTCTTCGTTTTCTTCTGGGCAAAACTAAGCGCAGATCCCTCATTCCCCATCACCGGGTAATCCGCAGATATTTCAACTGGCTTTGAGCAAAACAGCAGGTGAGTGGTTTTTGCGCTTAAGCTCACCTCACACGGTTCATTGAAGTATTCATAGCTTTACATGATTTTAAAGGAAGACTACTTCTGCTGGCATATCCGCCGCGTAAGCAGGAGGAACTGCTCTGCTATGCATCGGCACGCTCACAAAAGGCGAAAAAGGGCCGTAGCCGAGGGATATGGCTTCGAATCGACTCTCGTGAGTCGGCGCCTCCGTGGCATGGATGCAAGTTTTAATAAGCAAGTTGGGCGGTTGGTTGCGGGGTTTAGAATATCGATCGATCAATCTGTTTTTTTTTTTAGACACAACTGGAGGGTTTCGGGCACAGCAGTGGCAGTGGACGGCTCGCAGCATCGCTTCTCACGCACCTGTTTTGCCACTGTTGCAGGTTGGTGTTATTTTGCCTCGAACTCGCTCTTAACCCCTTGGCGTCCCCTGCTGCTGCTGTGCCTATAGTTAATCACTGTCCACTGTTATTATGACTGAATGTTTGGCGTGCAATGGAGACATTCGGACCGAAGATATACCCCTTGTGTGTACAAGTTGTAAATATTCATACCATGTTGGTAAATGCTCTCGAGTTACTGGGTCTGCTTTTCGCAGTAAAGGCGATTCCTTGAAAAATTCTTGGAAGTGCGCAACATGTCAAACAAATGAAAAAAGGGGCGGTGCCTCATCCAATGTGTCTGAAAGCCAAAGACTTGAATGTAAGCTGAACCAACTCAATGCCAATGTATTATCACTTCTACCACTTGTGGCCAAAGTGGACGCCTTGTCCGAAGCTGTCAAAGGCATCAGTGGCATTGAGGCATCTATCCAAATGCTTTCTGACAAGTACAACGAAATACTTAAGAAGACTGACAGTCAAGGTACTGAAATTGTGGCCTTGAGGAAGCGTGTTGAGCATTTGGAGTCCGAAACTTCTGAAACTTCTCCAAATGCCCTAGAAGTGAAAGCTCAGTTAAATGAATTGGAGCAGCACAGCCGCCGACAAAACATCGAGATTCACGGTATGCAAAAAGAAGAGAATGAAAACCTTCTTGATAAGATGAACTGTCTGGCACGTACGCTTGAGCTTCCCGAGCTATCAAACTCTGACCTTGACTCCCTTCATCGGCTGCATCCACGTGCTGGTAAAAAAACCTGTGGTGATAGCTCGCTTCCGATCTGTCATGTTGAAGGAACGCTGGATGCAATGTCGCTCACGTCTTCGGGAGAAAGCAGCAGACTTGCGAATCTTCGATAATCTAACTGCGATGAACAAAAGGCTTTTATGGCTAGCGCAAACGAAGGGAAAGGAAACGAAGTACTGCTTCGTGTGGCAAAAGAATGGCCATGTTTTTGCACGAAAGAATAACGGCGACAGTGTCATTTGAATCCGCCAAGAAAGTGACCTCGCGAACATGGTTTAATGTTAGCGCATCAGGCATTGTTTGATACATTTTTTTTCTTCTTCCGCATGGCGGGTTTCATGTTCTAAGTCTTATCTCGATTTCGTTTCTTTTCGTGATTTTGCTTCTGAGAAGAGTAAGCACTCGAAGTTCTTTTCCTTTTATCACTTAAACGCGCAAAGTTTACGAAACAAAGAGGACCAATTAAACACATTCTTCATGTCCTTAGGCTTTGAGTTTGATATTTTGGCCTTTACGGAAACTTGGTACAATACCACTGAAGATGTAATCCACATCAATGGTTACAAATCTGAATGCCTGAGCAGGTGTAGTAAAAAAGGAGGTGGGGTTGCTTTATACATAAAAAGCGCTGTTCATTATGAAGTAATGGCTGAACACTGTGCTATGTTGTCCGACTACGAAATTCTTTTTGTCAGATGCAGAACTTTCGTAATTGGCGTTGTTTATAGGCCTCCCGGTGGGTCTCTGGTTGAATTTTTCCGTCGATTTGAAACATTGCTTGATTCTCTGTCGTCACTGAAAATGCCTGTGGTAATTTTGGGTGACTTTAACATTGATTTGTTGCAACCTGCTAACACATCAGTTAATGAATTTGTCGACCTGTTATCAATGTATGGCTTTTCAAACAATATTGCTCTGCCTACTCGCGTCTCTGCATCCAGTGAAACCTTGATTGGTTTTTGTCTGACTAATCATGATGAAAGTGACGTGAAAGCGGGAGTGCTTGTAAGTGCGATCAGTGATCATTTACCTTTGTTCTGCTTCATTCCTAAGCGCACCTTTCCACAGGTTACCATAGAACACTCGACAAAAGTTACGCGGGTGATAACTAATCGCGCGATAGATAATTTCCGTCAAAATATTGCATCTGTAAACTGGAATGAAATTTTAGAGAAAAATAAATCTGATTCAAACCTTTTATACAACAGTTTTCTCGAGAAAATTATTGAAATTTACGTACGTTCTTTTCCTTTGGTAACTGTTAGAAAGTTTAAGAAAGCGAGGAAACCCTGAATTACCGACGACTTAGTCAAGAGAATGAAAGCACGAGATAACCTCTTCAGCAACTTCCTGAAATGTAAGGACGTAGAAATTCCTAAGCAATATAAAAAGGTCAGGAACAGGCTAAATGCCGACATAAAAAAGTCACGTGTTGACTACTACGCTAAAAAATTTACGGACATTCTTTATGATCCTAAAAAAACTTGGCACACCCTAAAGGACCTATTGCGGCACACAAAAAATAGCATTCCCCAGGAACTTGCGTACGGCGATAAAGTGCTAAGCGGTAAATCCCTCGCTGAAGTATTCAATCAGCAGTTCTTGTGCTTCGGCTCCTTTGACTTGGAAGTTAGCAACAACTTTACGGACTATATTAACACCAGTTTGCAAAATACTATGTATCTTTGTCCTGTTACACCTACAGAAATAGCACACATTATTAGCAATTTAAAGAACAGCTCTTCTTGTGGTTATGACGGTATTAAAGTAGCACCGATTAAAGCAGTCGCGGATTTATTATGCAATGTTCTTTGTGACATAACAAATATTGTGTTTTCTACAGGCACATTTCCGGATAACATGAAAATTGCTAGGATCGTCGTCTTGCATAAAGGTGGCGCAACTGATTGCATTACTAATTACCGGCCGATATCCATACTTCCAGTTTTTCTAAAATTATTGAAAAAGCCTTAAATTCCAGACTAACTGGACACATGCAAAAACATAACCTTATATCCCCGAATCAGTATGGTTTTCAAAGGGGTAAATCCACTGAATCTGCGTTACTTGAAACACGTGATAAAATTGTTGCCAATATAGAAAACCAACAATACACAATAGCCTTATTTTTAGACTTTAATAAAGCATTTGATTCAATTAAACATGACATACTTTTTTCCAAATTACCCTTTTATGGAATTAGAGGCATTGCTTTAGACTTATTGCGTAGCTATCTATCACACCGCTCCCAATTTGTGGAAATCAACAGCATAAAATCAGATTTGGCAGACATTAGGTACAGCGTTCCGCAGGGTTCTATTATAGGTCCTACGATTTTCCTGCTTTATATCAATGATATCGTGGCAATACCAGAAACACCCGATATTGTGTTATATGCCGATGATACAAACGTTTTTTTCTCCTCTGATAACATCTCTACTCTAATTCCTCTTATTAACAACTGGTTAGATTGCCTTTCAGCATGGTTATCAGCTAGTCAGTTGAGCCTAAATGTTAAAAAAACAAAGTATATTGTTTTTACTCCTATTAATAAGCCAGTTAATTTCGCATCTTCTTTAATATTTCAATCTCAACCACTTGAAAGGGTTTCCCAGTACAAGTTCTTGGGTGTATTCTTCCATGAAAATCTACGGTGGACGCATCACGTAAGTCACATTAAACGTAGCATAGCACAATTAATTGGTATGCTCAATAAGCATCGCACGCTGTTACCTTTAAAACTTAAACGTCAGTTATACTTTTCTACTATTCATTCTAGATTACACTATTGTCAACTTAAACGTCAGTTATACTTTTCTACTATTCATTCTAGATTACACTATTGTCTACTTATCTGGGGCGTCACTTCTAGGGCTAACTTGGAAACTCTATTCCGAATGCAGAAAAAGTGTCTTCGTATTACTCATAACCTCTCGATGTACGAACATACCTCTGAGTACTTTCACCAGGACAATATTTTGAGTGTCACTAATCTACATAAACAAAAGTTATCCGAAAAAACATTTTTAGAATTCATAAGTAATCGTGATAACTTTTTTCTATATATACTAATACCACAACTAACTACACCTTAAGAGCTAGAAACTTTATCAAGGTTAAAACTAGAACAAACTACGGCAATCAGCTTTTACAGTGGCAGATTCCTAATTAATAGTGAGCATGCTTTATTTGATATCATGCAAGATTCCTCAACCATTTCAATATTCAGAAAGAAATCAAAACTATATTTTTCCAATAATTGACTTTTGGCCTTTCTGTATCTTTATTTCTTCATTTGTATTATTTATACCTATTAAGTTGCATTGACTTATTGTATGTATAATTGTGTCTATTGTATATATAAGTATGTATATGTGTGTATTATGTGTATATATGTATACATTTTTTTTGTGCACTGTTGTCTGCTGTGCTCGTGGCGCCAGGAACCTAGTCAGGCGGGTATAGTCTCGCCTTTTGCTCCGGCGCCATGACAATCTTGTATTGTCAGAATTATAATAAACTTCAAACTTCAAACTTCAAAAGCTGTCTGTGCAGCTTGATTGGGTCCAGGGAAACCGTGCATGCAATAGAATGCAAGCGGTACAGGAAACGTGCACATCAATCAATCACACGGACAACAGACAAATAGAATACGAAAAAGAAAACATCCACATATCTTTCGGAGAATTGGAAAATGAAACAAAAAATATAGTCATAGCAGAAATGTTACACACAACCAGATGGGGATTAACGATGTACAGCAAAGACATTAAATCACATTTGAACAAAATATTTCCGAAGATCAGTCTTGTCACATCCTATTTTGTTTTTATGCATGTTTAAAATGTTGGGTAGGTTGTAGGATAGCATTTGTAATTTATAATAAGTGCGGAAACGTGGTATATCCCATGTATTAGAACATCTTGTGTTTACGTTAGCACGACGAATCGTCCAGAGATGCGAGAGTGGAATAAAACTCAGAGAGAGGGAAGCCGACGAAAAGTACAATCTTAGCAATATCTTAAACTTGCATAAGTCATCGACTAGGACAATGTGATGCGCTTAGAAGGCGTATTTAGAGGATGTGAAGTTATCGACATCGGTTAAAATTCGGACCATTTCCTTTTGTAGTACCTGAACCTCATTTGTGCTTGTTTTAGTCGTTGTTGCCCTTATTATTACACTACAGTAGTTAAGGTGCGAGAAAATAACACGCATAGTAAATTTGCAGTTTACATTTCAAAGGTAGAGTTGAACTGCACCGAGACAAGGCCCCGCAGACAGAGGAGAGTTTCTGGCAGAGGCTGTGAACGTACGTATATCCCAGGTTGAATGACGGGAGGTATACACCCCAAGAGTGTTGTGCTCTTCAACTATTTTTATTTGCTGGTCTTCGAGTATGAGCGTGGAGTTTGGAACATTGTTGGAAGATTGTTGCTGAAACCCTGCTTCGAAGAACGAAAGGGGCCTGTTTAGGGGAAAGTGCGAGCAAGCGCAGAATACGGACGAACACATAGCGGTTCCGCGTGTACACAATTAGGACAGCTCACAAGTGAGAGCTTTAGCTTAGCGTGGCCGTATGGCGGATGCGTGCTGCGCCCAGCTCTGCCCCCGCATTTCTTGCGATGGAAATGAAAAGAATGAGTGCCAGAATAAAAATAACAAACAAATCAAGCCAGGTGTCCCGCAAAATCCTCCACCGGAGCCGTTTACCATTTCTCTGACCAGCGGGAAGGCCAAGTAGGGCGTACAGAGCCGATCACACTTGTCTAGAGTGCTCGAGAGGTGCCATCCGGGGGAAATAAAACGGAATTCTAAAGCAGGTATTGGCTTTAATTGATAATGGTTGCGCTGGAGAGCAGCCGAATAGACACTTGAACCGCGCAGGCACCAGCGCCTTACCGCTAAGCAAAGCAGCTGCGAAAATATTTCCCTTCATTTCCTCCGCAGCACACCGCCCGAGCGCTCTAGACAAGTGCGATCGACTCTGTACGTTGCACGGCACACTCGTTATCGCACTTATCTGGGCACTGTGCCAGCTGCATGAGTGAGCCACGAGATTAGATTCCAGGAAGAAAGTATAGGACGCGGCAGCACGAGAAGTGCGTCGGAAGCATGCTCAGACGCAGAGAGAGGGGTAGCGAATGCGAATATTCGCAGGCGGCGCTCTGCAGCAACGGATATACAGGAACACTAATGGATACGGCGTTCCTGGAACGCTTCGTGCAACAGTGCGCCGATCGTGGCAATTGTTTCTGCGCGTGGCCTGTTTCTAGTTTAATGTCCGATGACAGAAAACAATTAGCAAAAAGTTAGCAACTGCAAGCAAAAATGTTAGTAACTGCAGCAGTTAAGTATCTGCAGCAGTTACTTCTCTTGCACCGTTACTAACTTTTCACTGCCTGTCACTATCTAGGCACACTCTCTTAAAAAAGAAGTTAGTAAAAGGGTAGTAAAAAGGTAAGAAGTGAAGAAGTTACTAACTCGGACAGCGTTTTACTGACTACTTAGTGCCCTCTAAGTAGTCCTTGCTACCTTCTAACTCTGGTCGCTAGTTACTACCAACTTAGTAACCGTTCTTTTAGCCCTAAAATAAACTCAAAGAATATAACTGACACAGACTGTCGTGCGAATAAGTTGGTTTTGGAATTAAACATTTCTGCACGAGCGTGCGGTTAGGTAGGCTAAGTTGCTTCTACGATCTCAACTTAATAATTAACACTGGTATTTTAGCTCAACGGGCAAGAGCCACTAGCGCGTAACTGAGAGTCGGACTTACGGGGTATACAAGACTGAGAAAGATTTACCTGTGCAAGAGCAGTGCGCGTGTGTGACGCTTTCTGGTTAGTGCTTTTCATGCACTCTGAACCTTTGTGTGCGCCCGGTGAAGTTGACGCCATCACCTCGCATAATTTGTACATGTAGTGCGCAATAAGCCTGAACCTAAGTGTGTGATGATTTACGGCCTGCTGAGCACGCTCTGACTGGTTTCGGGATTTAGTCCAATAGACTATGTAGCTATTTGTTTTCCAGTATGCACAAATTAAGAAACATATGCGAAAGTTTCTATTCATTTTTTTAGTAAATACTACTAGCTTCCCGTTACTAACAGTGTATAGTAACATGTGTAACAACCATTTACTACACCAAAGTTAGTAAGTACTACTACCTTTTTTCTAAGAGAGCAGCTGTGCTTTGAACGCAACGACAACTGTCGGGAGACCTCCGGGCACAGGTCAATGAATCATCTTGACGCGTTTCCGTCACGGCGCTGTTCCGTCAATGTTCTGGCCTGCCCCGTGTCTAATATTTGGTGGGTACTAGCTAGCGAAGGCTCACTACGAAGCTATTTCCCGGCTCGTTAATTTTTTTTTCTTCCCGAACTATGAGGTGCTTAAAATTGAGTGTAATATATCAAAATGAAGCCAGTTAAACACGATCTATGATAATACGAGCTTCATTCAAGAGTTTCACGTTTTATTATCATACTTTATATGCGAGATCAAGGTTTTATACATAAAATCTGAATGAAACTTGCAAAGATTTGATCCTATCTAAAATGATAAAAAAGTTAAACTTTGGAATACAGTCATGCCCCATTAATGCGACACCTGTTAACATGGAATTCTCGAATTAAGGTCAATTTTTCTGGGGACCAAAGTTTCTCGATGCATTTTCGCCTGGGTAATATGAAAACTCGCTGTCCGCACAATGAACAGGGTGAAAATTCGCAGCACCCATCGGAGCCCATTGGCGGAGCCCATGTATTATTGCCTCGTTGCAACGAACAGTGCCGAAAAATTCTCGACTTCCCTAACCAGGTACCTTCTAATGTTTTGAGAGCTGGACGCTAGTCAAAAGCAGCGCAGAAGTGCAGATGCCTGAATGATAACATTTTTTTGTGTGATTTTACGCTTTGCAGTGCCAAGCTGCCCGGTCGACTCGTCTTACTGTTAGTCATATTGCTTTAATTATTGTGAATAAACTCCCTCTGCAGATTGCGCCGAGTTCCTTGATAGCCGTACTCGGCAGCTGCCAGACCACTGAGTACGGGTGATTCAGCAAACACTTTTAAAAAATTTGAAAAATAGGCTTCTTGGGTAAAAATATGGATTTGCGGCATAGCACTACCAGTGTTGGCGGACACCAGAAAGCCAGTGAATCGTCTCAAATAGTAAGCTAGTTACGCAATTTTAACTATTTAGCTAATACAGTCACGCGCGCTTAGTTGCAATTAGAGATTTGTAGCCGGTCGTCAGTAATAGCCATATCAGTTTCCAGAATTTCGAAAACGCGATTATCGTCGGCGCTGTGGCTCAACAAAATGTGGATTTTTCGACTAGTTATGTGAACTGGAGGCGTTGCTTTGCCTGCAGGCTTTCGAAAGCGCATGTATTTTCGCACGATGCAGCCAGTTTTTTGCGAGCCACAGCGGTGAGGATAATAGCGTTTTCGAAATTCTAGAAACTGATATGGCTATTACTGACGACCGGCTACAAATCTGTAATTGCAACCAGACACCTAACTCTAGTAGTTAAGAAGTTAATTATTAAAATTACTTAACCAGCTTACTATATTTAAGGCGATTCACCGGCTTTCTGGTGTCTGCCAACACTGGAAATACTACGCCGCAAAACAATATTCTTACCCCAAAAATCCTATTTTTGAAATTTTTTTAAAGTGTTCGCTGAATTACCCGGTATGTGCTAGCGGTTCGTGCATGTGAGCAGTCGTAGCAGAATATATGCAATCACGCCATGAGACGCCATCACGCGTCTCAGAACGCTAAGCGCTTCAAACATTTCAGGGACAACGGCGACCAGGAGAATACATCAGGAACTCCCAAAGTTTTGTCTAATTTCCACTTCGCTGTCCACCAACATGCACAGAAGCAGATTACTAATGCCAAAGTATTTTTTTTTCGAATAAGTATTCTTTCTTTGTTTTTCTTCACGCTTCGTTATTACGGACGAATTGCTTAATGAACACTTTTACTCCAGTGTCCATATTAACGAGGCGCGACCGCCTGCAAAACGTGTGCCCATCGAATTGAATACGGTTCTAAAAATGAAAGGAGTACGAGCTCGAGCAGTTTGCCGGCTAGAAAGCAATCACTGTAGGCTAGTCGGGCACGCCATTCGAAGAAACACCGTCGGGCGAACCCTTCTCAGGCGACAACAAATCCCGCTAAAATGATTTGGAAAACCAACAAATCAGACAAATAAGATCGGAGGCGACAACACCCTTTTCAAAACGGCCGTTGAGTCGAGCAAAACTGGCCCACATAAGAAACTCACTAAGATGTGCTGCCACTGGTGCTCTATCTGACCAGGTGCCTCCTGGACAACTTGTCCAGTGACTCTAGGTGCCTCGGTTATTCATCGACGCAGTATGCTCGCATTCACTGCTACTCAGATTGTCGACAAAATCAAGCGTGGAAAAAGATGAACCGCGAGATTCGCGGCGTTTCAGAGCGCGTGCCACGCCGGCGTGGGCGGCCATTATGAACTTCTTACGCTCTGCTGTTTTCACAAGCTGTTCAAAAATCACCACCACGCGGAGAGAAGACAAACTAGAAAGAAAAAAATTCTGAAGGAATACTTAAGCTCTGCCATAATGGTATGACGGGGATAGCGCTAATGCCCACATATGTGGAATTGGCAATTGTCGACTTTACATTCATAGATCGCTCGGAGTTCTCGTACCACCCCTGGCGCAGTGAGGCTTGAGAGGCTCATAGTTTGCTCTTCCCGAGAAACTTCTCGCGAGAAGTCATTGATTTAACTGCCGCGGTGGTCAGTTCTCTCACAATCCGGTACGGGCAGGTTATGACGACGCCACAAGGTCACATGACCTAGGCGGCCAACCAAGTTTGCCAGAGCGAGGCTTCAAACGGTCGACGCTGCCGACGCCAACGCCGACACCGGACAATATTTTTCCGACATAAGGGTACTAACGCTCTCGCGTTAAAATAAAATGTAGTTTTTCAGCTTCGTGGCAGATGGCGCAGCATGTTCGAGAACGGCGCGAAAATGTCTGAAATGGTCGTTCGCATCCATCGTCAGCGGGTTAACTATGGTGAATGGGAGTGGCTAGAGAAGCCTTAAATGGGTACAGACGCAAAGTTATCGGGTGTTCATTTCCCAGCCTTGAAGGAGGCCTAATGGGTCTAATTTATTTATTTGTCACATTACTAACAGCGCCTGTTTGCATTACAGTGGGGGAAAGAGTTACAACATAACAAGTACGACATAGTGGCAAGAAAAAAATGATATGCAGCATAATTTGATACAAACAAATACAAGCATAAATATTACAGCAGTGCGGCAAACGATTCATCAGATTTTGTCGAAACGGCTTCCTGTGGCAACTTATTCCATTCATTTATTGTTTCGTTTTTTAAGATGATAGTTATGTTAAATCTGTTCTGCATTTCATTTCTTTTACTTTGTAAGTACGGTCCCTTGTTCTAGACATATAGTCTGGAGGAAATAATTAGTGGCTACGGTGCGTACCTGTTTTAGAATGAAATATATTATGGAAGAGTTTCAGTCCAAGTACTTATCTGCGTCTCTGCAGTGAAACCCATCCTAACGACTTCTGCGCTGCTGGCAGAGTGAAATTTCTGCTGTAAGCATTTAATAACAAAACGGACAGCTAGGTTTTGGACGGTTCTAATTTATCAATTTCATTTTTAGATTTAGGGTCTCATACTCAGCATGCGTATTCCATCCAGTATAGACCTTACTTTAGCTGTGCATAGCAATTCTGTGGTTTTTTATTTATTTAGGACATACTGCAGGCCCAGTGAAGGGCCCTGGCAGGAGGGGCACAATAAACACAATACAAAAAGCACAAAACAAAAATCAATGAACGGCCTGTTCAATGGCATCAACGTCAACTGTTGATGGTGGTAACTGATTCCACTCGGTAATGGTTGTGGGAAAACACCTCACATTCCTGCGTATAAAACCCGAAACTCGACTTGCTTTTGCAGATCATCATGAAGATGAGCTCAAAACAACAATGCGCAGCACGGATAATTAATTGCATATGATTTTGTATCGGCACCTTGGGTCTCGGTAGGCGCTAGCTCTGGACTGCGCCTTGACGCGGTCGACTAGCCAACCTGGGCTACCGTGCACATTCTGGTCAGGTCGGCGGCGCTGTTTGTTCCTGCGAACAACCACTGGGTTCGGTGACGTCAAAATAATGGGGGTAAATGGACCTTGACGTCAGTCGATTCAATGGGTGGAAATGGCGAGCGGCTGCAGGGGCAACATTCAATACCATATTAAAATATGTTTCCCTCAACGCCTGCGACTGAAGCTTGCTACAGGGCAACTTCTTACGTCCATAATACAAATCATGTCGTTCGTTTGCGTTCGAATTTTCGTGTCTGTACACCTTTAGCCCAGAGGCAGGGAGAGGGGCTCATTCCTTTCCGCAGGCATGCAACGATGCAGTCCAGCACCTCCTGGCCCCCGATACCTTGTTGCGAGGGGGCGCAGCATACGAAGCGCCCGCCCAAAGGAGAGGTGCATCCAGAAGAGCCGGTGCCGACAGGGAAGACAGTGACGACGCGCGCCGGGGCATTTCACCGCGAGAGAAGCTCCGGATTGCCGCCGCGGAAGCCCCACAATATCAGAGGCGCTACACAAGCGGGCCAGACCAGCGGAAACGATCGATGGAGCCCCGCAACGCTGCAAGACGTGCGCCGGCTGGGGGAGCCGTCGTACCACACGCAGTCCGGTCGGTCAAAGCTACAGGCAACAGCTGTATCGTTCCCTTTTGCGCATCAACAACACGCGACAGCGAGCAAAAACACAACAGCAGCGTATCGCTTGTACGCGACACCACTTCGTATGGCGAAATACCATTGAAAGGGGCTATGGAACACCTTCCGAGGAGACTACATAACTCGCTCAGTCGCTACATCCTCTTGGCATGAACATCTGAACCAAGTAACGCGCTTCTACAAGCAGCAGAGAGCCCACGCACGAAAGTTGGCGAGCCCTTTCCGGCGGCGTTTTCATCCTCACGCCCTCTTCTGTCGCATGAATTCTGTTCAGAGATGGCTTTTGGTTAGATTCTTTCACACAGCTACCATGGCCGCGGGCAGTCAGGAGCATCGCTCCGGCGGGTCAGGAAGCTGCACTACTTCACCCCCCCAGGGAATTCAAGTGCGCGTCGTCGGTTAGGCTGGCGAAGGAACGCCGACCTTTTGAGCGTGCCAAAAGTGACGACAGGAGAGGGAAAAGCGCGATGTCGCTAAATTTCAAAACTTGACGAGAGATAATTCAGCTTCTACAAAACTCATTTGAAAATTCTTGCTGCAGAATATTCGTGAAACGGCGTCCTTTAACATCCAAGGAATACCCCACCTTTCTTAGGCTGTTTCAGAGCCCCTTTAAAGGAACTTTTTACATAACTCTTCACTGCAGTGTCAAATTCTCAACATACGCCGTGTGCTCTTTACTACATGGAGCTGGCATACAAAGCTTAACGTCAACATGTTAACAGCCGCGAGCGCTTGGTATGAAAATGTTTGCCGTTACTGTGAGCCAGCTGTGTGAAGATAAAGGAGCGATGAATGCGATACTTTCAGCCAACCTCCAACAATTTCTCGCCTCTAATTTTATGACAATTGCTGCGAAGAAGACCTTCGTAGAAAAATAAACTGTCCACTGTCTCTGGGCCTTGCAGTCGGTTCGAGACCTTCAGTTTGACCACACGCACCTCTAACTATGTCTTATAGAGAGAGGGCAGGTAGATGGATTTCTGCCAACACAAATTGAACAAGAGAGGGGGAAGTCTAAGGGAGCTTGCCAACGTTTCCTCAAGAGTACTTGCCTTTATCCTCTACAGCCTTCAACTGCCTAACTAGCAGCACAAAATTAGCCAAATGCTAACTGTTGTTCATTGGCCCTATGCAGACTTCATAAATTTTATAGGCGCTTACAACATTTTGGCACTGCATTTTAAATGTGGGTACATTACCACATTGTCCAGGCAATTTTTCTCTTTGTTTCATTATTTGCGCCCAACAGGCTTGGAAAACCTTGTGGGAAATATCCGGCCGAAATTCCCTTGTATCCAATGCAAGCGTACTTCAAATGAACGAACCTCAGCACACTGACCTACCTTTCAGTTCAGCGGACATATATATATATATTCCCTGGAAAACACTAACTTATTGCCTCCGGTTGAAAAAGAATCATTCTGGCAGACATTTATTTATTTATTTATTTATTTATTTATTTATTTATTTATTTATTATGGAGCTATTTTCATCTGCGAAGCTTCCGACGCTGCAGTTCTCATGCTACGACACCTTTGCGAAATTGCGACGTCATACTTTCTCTTAGGGAGCTCACATCTGCCTTTGTCTGCTGGGGTGCCGCTGTGCTTGCTCCAAGCTTGCGCAGTAGCCGAAAGCAATGACCAACTCGAGAAGTCCGGGGAGAATTTCGCAGTCGCCAGAACCGGGTTTCACGTTGCGCAGCTACAAGACGGGCGCTAATTCAAAACATTACAATTAATTCGCGACAAGCGCGTCTATAGTTAACTTGGCTCCCGCCATGTGGCTTCAATGTTCAAAGACAGCCCGCTGACATCAGAATGACCGAGTGCTTCTCACTGATGCACTGTAGGTCACTAGGCTTAGCGCACTCGTTCGGCGCTGTCCCTAATTCTCGGCAATGCTGACCCCAGAAGAGGGGGTTACGACATCACACTATTGTCTTGCCTTTGGCAAGGCGGCTGGGCGCGCTCTTGTAAAATGCCCCCCCCCCCAAAAAAAAAAAAAAACATCCGGCGAAATATACGCAAACTGACGGCTAAATTTTGGCATAACTACGCACTGAGAGTTCATTTTCAGTATTTTCCTCATTTGTCCACATTTCGCTTCACTCTTCCTTTGATTCCAATTTTCTGAGAAAGAAAATTACTCGGAACGCTTAGGAAACTTACGTGCGAGTAATGCGAAAGCATTGCAATTTTGTTTTAATTTTATTGCAATTCGATCCGAATTCTATTTCAATTACATCTCAGTTCTGATGAAGATGAATTTTCATGGCGCAAAGGCACCTTTGGCCAAAAAGCACCGATGCACAAGGTATTTTTATTCTACTCAAGGTGGCGTAAAAGACCCTTTTCCCAAGCTTTTCATCCTAAGAAGCCGAGCACCAGACCAGGGGAAGCTTGTACCCACTGTAGCGGCGTGTACATGACGGGGTTGAGTTGAAAACCGGTTACTGGGGTCATGTAAACACCGCAGAGTCGGGTTCGGGAGTCGAAGGAGCGAGTCCAGTGAACTCTGCTGCAGGGGGTGGATTGACTCGCTCGACCCCAACGGCAGATAGCATGCAAACCGGATAGGGTCAAAGAGTCGGGTTAGTAGGATGGGAGATGAGAAATTCGAACCTGTATATCGCTTGCGCCGTCGCGCCTCCGAGACAGCGGTGCCCTTCCGCGGTCTTGGGGGCTGCCGCTGCCCTCTACCGTTGCCTGACCGACGCTTGGTGTCGCTGCACTTGAACCGTTTTCGACTCGCTAAAATCGACTTCATGTAAACGCGCAGTCGTCCAGGTGGGCTGACCTTGCTCAACTCGCTCCCCTGACTCGACCCACCGCTGTCGGGTTCACGTAAACGAGGCTACAATGTATCACCGGTGGGTACCCGGCGGCACTCGGGATCGAACCCCACACTTCCCGCATGCAAGGGGGATGCTCAAACCATTCTAGTTCTATTCCTTTGAAGTTGGTGCAAATGTAAGCACTAATAATGTAAGTACCAGTAATGACTAGTAATGACGTCACACCCTTTTGACCAATCGCTAGCTTAGGCAGAGGCCGGGCTTTCGTGTCGTTGAGCCATATAATATGCTTTCGCAATAAAATACGTTATTTGCGGCCGCTAGAACACCATCACCGCCAGCCAGATAATCTATTTTTAACAGAAACAAACACGTTGGCTGCAGTTGTCGTCAGTGCCTCGTGGAACTTTTTTACCCACGGAGGTCGTCGACCTTCAGAATGCGACAGTGTGCTCGGAGTCTGCCGCACGGCAGCGCTCGCAACGCGGCAGTCACGGAGGACGCTGACAACAACGCCTGAGAAGCGCCACCGGGACTGACAGCTGCAGGACAAGGGGCCGAGTCGCAGTAGCTTGGCGGTGTTGCCAAACGTGTTGCCACCGGAGCAGTAGCCGGCGTCGCTCTCTTCCAGCGAAAGTGTCCCTGACCCACCGGAGCCTCCGCTTCTCTGCTGTTCCCCCTGTGCCTCGCTCTCACTCGCCCTTTTATAGCCTCGGTGTTAGTCCACGTAAGCCTTGTCGTCTTCTCCACCAATCATCTCTCTCCACCGCACCGAATTCTCCTCCACTAATCATCGCTCTCCACATCAACGAATGCTTCTTCTTCCTCGTCTTTATTCTTCGGTTAATTCGCGTCGTCTTCACACCTTTTTCCTTTAAAATTTATTTTAGGGTCCTTAATATATCTGACAGAGACTCCCGCCTTATCTGTCCTCTCCTCACCCTTCCCTGAGCAAAACCGAGCAGGTTACGGTATGGCGTCGATTACAAGGCCCCCCAATGCCATCCCCTTTCCTCCTCTGCCTCATACATAGAGGGGACAATTAAGTCTCCAACATGTCTTTTATGCCCAAACACCACCGCGGATTTTAAACGCGCATGTCAAACTTGCCCGAATAAACCGAAGCCTCCCTTCCATGGCATAGAATCACAGGAGCGATGGGAGGCTGCTCTTCGCAGCTCAAAGGCGGAGGTATACAGCTTCGCATCGTGCATGGGCTGGGCCTCGAAGGTCGCCGCGGCCCAACAGTGCCCGATCATCCAGAGCAGCCCGAGGGCCCGTCGCCGTCCTGCTCATCCTCCCCTTCACCCACAGTAGAATTTCAGATCGTTTGTTTCTTCGAGGAAGGTTTACGAACCATTCCTCTAGTGTCGTTCGGCTTGGAAGATGGACAGGAGGCGTGCTTGTAGATGATGACAGCAGAGCATATATTTACAGCATAGATATACCGAGAGTAAAACTGGAAGAAGCAGAAATGAATTTACAAAAGAACAAACTTTGGGTTAGAGCCTAAGTAGCACCACGTTACATGCTAAGCATGGAGCCCCAGCTCAGACTGGACTGGACTGCATCCGTTCACATGCGCTTTTAAGCACTTAATTAACAAAGGACTAAGGGCGGTCATTTTCAGTGCCCCGGCCTAAGCATCAATTCTCCAATCAAAAATAACATGCGAGATTGGGGACTACCCACTGGGTCGTGCTTAGCCTCGAACCCAGGGTCTCGTTAACAACTCAAACCAAATCAAAAACAAATGCACCACCACTCTCTCTCAAGTAGGAGTATCCACACATTCTCCCTTCGGAGCTATTGCGACGCCTCAGGCACACCGCCACCCATCATCGGTCCGCGTCGCCCGTCAGCAACAGAAGAGGGAGCGAAAGGGCCACGAAGCCGCCGCAGTACCGACTGCGGGACACGGCTAATAAGCATGAAGGGGTTTGTCTGCCGCTCCGGGAAACCAGATAAGGAACGGCCCTGTTTTCCCACGGTTTGGGTGAGTATGGCATGTCCGCCCTGACAGTTGTCTGTCACTGCCCTCCTGGAAATACGCTTTTGTTCACGAGGGACTGCGGGACGCTGCGGGTGCCTCTCTGATGATAGCCTACGTCGTTAGGAAGGGGGGGGGGGGGTGCGTCAAGCGACCCTTTTGGTTCCCCGTATGCACTCGGGGGCTCTCGCTTGTACTGGGGAGCCGCTTCCGTGTGTGCCGGAGTCCAGCAAAGGTACGCAGCTGGAAAAGAGCGGCGGCCTTGCACCCACCCTCACGTGATCCACTGAGGTCGGTCTAATAAAGTTGTTACCAACAAGCGGATCAGTACCTCAAATCGCTCAACTGCGCTGCTTATACCGCACCGACGTCTCACCAGCTGTTTTCGGTTTCCAATTCCTAGTGATAACACCTTTACAGGTCTTCCTCGCGGTTGGCTTTTAGGTGAATCTGTGTCCATAACGCTTGACCTTCGGCTCTGGGTGACCGACCGCTAGACCTGAAGCTCCGGAACAGCCGTTCGTCAGATCATCTCGTTCATCTTGGTGGCAAGCTTCTTCTATCCTTCCTGCATGGTCATGCTCACCGTCACCTCACCATTCGGACTCATTCAACGATATGTTTCCAAATCATACGATCCGCACTGCGCCTTCTGCGGTGATGTGGCTGACTTGTACCACATGGTATGGGCATGCCAGAAAAACCCAGCTGTACCAAAATCAATAACACAACTGAGGACTGGGAAGCGGCGCTGTACACCTCACATTCTGACGACCAGCTTTCGCTGGTGGGACAGGCAAGAGCGGCGGCAAAAGCCAATGGGCTCCTGGAATGAGGGCCCACCCAAAGATTCGATGGATTAAACGTTTCTCTCTCTCTCTCTCTCTCTCTCGATCGGGACGATCACTCTACGGGTAGTGTTACGAAGACGAAGAGGGCAGTGTCGCGGGACGGAGCGCTCGCGCTAGGCTCATCATCATCATCATCATCAGCCCTACTACACCCACTGCAGGGCAAAGGCCTCTCCCATGTCTCTCCAATTAACCCTATCCTTTGCCAGCTGCATCCACCCTTTGCCTGCAAACTTCTTAATCTCATCCGCCCATCTAACCTTCTGCCGCCCCCTGCTACGCTTACTTTCTCTTGGAACCCACTCCGTTACCCTTAAAGACCAGCGGTTATCTTGCCTTCGCATTACATGCCCTGCCCAAGCCCATTTCTTTCTCTTGATTTCGACTAGGATGTCATTAACCCGTGTTTGTTCCCTCACCCACTCTGCCCGCTTCCGATCTCTTAACGTTACACCTATCATTTTTCTTTCCATGGCTCGCTGCGTTGTCCTTAACTTAAGCTGAACTCTTTACGTTAGCCTCCACGTTTCTGCCCCATAGGTGAGTACCGGTAAGATTATGCTGTTGTGACATTCCGTGTGTGCTACGAGGATCCACGTTCGACGGCGCGGCGTAGACGGAGACCCGTGACAGCGGCATCATCAATTACCCAGCCATGCTCTTTGAGTGACGACCAGAACAACCGGACCCGCCGCCGCCCCGGGGAAACAGGCTTTATCCTCCCCAATTTCCGGGCACATTCCAGGACAAGGGAGCTGTCAGCGGGCCAGAGCGCGCCGTACCACAGCCGACGCTATGCGCTACCGCGAAGACAACATTCTTTCCCTCCTTCCCCTTTCGACGTGGGCTATCGCCGGGAAGGCACCCACAGCTTCCCGCCGTGCCTCGTGAACAAAAGCGCATTCCCAGAAGGGCCGTGACGGACACCTGTCATGGCGGACAGGCAGTACTCGCCAAGAATGTGGAAAGACAGGCGCTAGTGAATTAGCTCCGAAGAGAGAGCCTGTGTATACTCTCACTTGAGAGAGAGTGGTGGCGTTTTTGTTGTTTATTTAGTTTGTATTGTTAACAGACTCTGGGTTCGAGGCTAAACCCAACCCAAGGGGTGGTCCCCATCTCGCATGTTATTTTGGATTGGAGAATTGATGCTTTGGGCGGGCCACTGGAAATGACCGCCCTTAGTCCTTTGTTAATCAAGTGCTTAAAAGCACATGTAAACGGATGCAGTCGGGTCTGAGCTGAGGACGACATCGTTCGCCAAGAGGGCCTTCAGCGCCGAAGCCCGACGGCGTGCAGCTTCTGCCAGCAACCGCTCGAGCCCAACTCCGGAGCCACTCCATCGCCCCCATGAAGTCGTCGGCACGTAAGCTCGGACGCCCCAGCCTCTGATGTATAACCTTAATCATGTGTAATTATTGAATATACCTGTTTGTTTAAACTGAGCCATACGGTGTCTCTTTGCCTCTCCGTCCCGTGTGGACCTGCGCATTATGGGGGTCATCACACTGGTGTCAGAAGTGGGGTCTCAAAAGCAAATGTCCTCTGAATGCTGTGACATTCATGACTTCAAAATTGTAATCAAAAGGGAATCACGGGACTGATTGTGGGACTTTTACCCCCATTTGAGAGGCTTGAGGCACTGGAGGGCTTGAAAAAAAAAAAGACTGTATCTGAGGGAGCTCCCACTCCACAGCCGTCGCTCGGAGCAAGCATGCTGGCATTAGGAAGCGTCATTCCGACGTTTACGGGAGATAAGACAGGGGTTCCAATCTGCGATTTCTTTTCCATGCTAGAAGAGATTGGGAAAATGGGTGGATGGTCCGATGCTCAAATGCTGGGAATGGCGAGGTGTAAGATGGCAGGAGCTGCTCATGATTTTGCCTGGCGAGACGAAAAAGTAAAATCCACAAAATCATTTGCGGAATTTAAGAAGCTCGCGTTTGAGCATTTCGACACTGAACCACGTCACGTGCGGGTACAGAGGTTCCGTGACGCCGGACAGATGGTAGGGGAGGACGTGCGAACATTTTCGTCGCGGCTTCAGCGCCTAGCACGCGATACGTTAAGCAGGGAGGAGGAAGGAGACCAGTTAAGGAAGAAATACGCGGAGGATATACTTAAAGAGGAAATGACCGCTTTGTTCGTGGCTGGTCTGCAAGACCCCGTGCGCCGGTTCGTGCTCTCGCGCAAGCCGAGCAATTTCGACCAAGCCGTGGAGGCCGCATTGGATGAGGAACGAAATGAGGCGTTAACGACAGCCGCAGCGAGAGTACGCGTCATAGAGAGAGCGGTGCTCAACCCTGAGGTTGCTCTCTTGACAGAGCGGTTAGATCGCTTGGAACAGCTGCTAACTCAGCAGGTAGAACGCCAGGTTGAAGCGCGCGCTCAACAGCGCCCATTCGCTGGAAACCGGAGACCGCCACAAAGCTACAGGCGCGGTATGCGAGATTTTGAAGAAATCGTATGCTTCGCTTGCCAGGGTCGCGGACACATCGCCAGGTTCTGCCAAAACGTGCGCCGTGGGGAGCCACAAAGAGAAGCAGGCGAGACACGCCCTAAGCAAGCCGACAGCGGGGCTCCAGATACCGAGACAAAAAACTAGTTAGTCCTCCCCAGCCTGAGGAGCGTGGGGAGGGAGCAGTAGATGATGAGGTGGTGGTAGTTTGTGTGGCCGACGAGGCATGCCCTGTTGTGCGTTGCAAGTTAAATGGTTGTTGTATGGAATTGTTGATAGATACGGGGTCAAAGGTGACATTGCTTAAGGAGAGCAGTTTTAACACGCTTCGAAGGAAGGGGGACCGCGAGGTGTTGGAAGCGTCTGGTGGTATGGCAACCAAATTTGTAGGCATAACGGGGGATCCTCTTGGCATAAGTGGACTCTACCGGTTACACTTCTCTCTCGGCGGAATTGCATTGAAGCACCCCTGCTACGTATGCCCGGACACGGTGTCTCTGCCAAACGGAGTGTCAGGTATATTAGGGCAGGATTTTTTGAGAAAAGGGAAGGTAGTAGTCTCATTCTCTGTGAAGAGGTTAATGCGGGCGGCTCAAAAGTTCCGTTTTTGAACAGGAGAGGGGCTGAGATTCGCATTACCGATATTGACACCCGTCAAACAGTGGGATCATTGGAGAAGGTATATTCGCGGGTTGCCGTCCGGCTGGTCGAGGAGGCGGTCGTCCTTCCTTGGTCGGAGCACATTTTGTACGCGTTTGTGCCTTCAGATGTAGAGAGCGGCGCCGTGGGAGTGCTTGAGCCGGTCGACTCTCTCAGCAATGGCCTGAAGGCAGCCGCGTGCCTCGTGACAGTTAATGACGCCCACAGAGTGCCCCTACGGGTGGTTAACTGTAGCCAGCAGCCACTGAGCCTTCCCAAGAACAAAACATTGGCTTTCTTCACCTCTGCGATAGAGCAACGTGAGCCCACCGATACGGTACTCGCAACTGTAGAGCATGCTAGTCCTTCGGCTGCTCCAAAGGTGTCGTTCGATCTTTCTCACGTAAAATCCAGGGAGAGGGAGGCTCTGGCTGGTTTGCTGAACGACTACTCGGAGGTATTCGCCGCGTCCAACCTGGATTTGGGCTGCTGTGGCGTTATAAAGCACAGGATAGAAACCGGCACTTCATCGCCCGTTTACCAGCGTGCGTACAGGATTCCTTACTCCCAACGTGAGGAGATGGAGCGGCAGGTGCAGGACCTGATTGATCGCGGCATTGTCGAACACTCAGTCACCCTGGGGAGCACCAGCACTATTGGTGGAAAAGCCAGATGGCTCGTATCGATTGGTAGTGGACTACCGCAAACTAAATGCCGTAACTCGCATCGATCCATACCCCATCCCCAATATACAGGAGACGCTTTCTCAGCTGGGCTCTGCCAGGTACTTCACGGTAGTGGACATGGCGGCGGGATTCTGGCAGATAGCAATGGATCCGGCAGATGCCGAGAAAACGGCATTCAACACGCCCTCAGGGCACTATGAATGGAAAAGAATGCCGATGGGTCTGGCCAACAGCCCTGCTGTCTGGCAGAGAACCGCTGATGTTATCCTGGCAGGTCTTCTGGGGAGGCTGTGCTTCGTGTATATGGATGACATTATCATATACAGTGACAGTTTTGAGAACAATTTGCGCGATATTGAGCAGGTTTTGGTGCGACTAAGAGGAGCGGGTCTCAAGCTGAAGCCCTCTAAGTGCCAATTCCTCAAAAACGAGGTGAAATACCTCGGGCACGTTGTTTCAGCTGACGGCGTGCGACCGGACCCTGAGAAACTAAGGTGTGTCTCGGATTTTCTATCCCCGACTAGCGTCCGCCAGGTCCGGCAGTTTCTCGGCCTGATCGGTTACTACCGAAGGCACATAGAGGAGTTCGCCAAGCTCGCTAAGCCGCTCACCGCCTTAACAGCCAAAAATGTCGCCTTTCGCTGGGACGAAAACGCGGAGAATGCTTTTGGGGCCCTGAAAAGGAAGCTAATGAGTGCACCGCTGTTGCGCCACCCGGATTTTAATTTGCCCTTCGTTATGGCCACAGATGCGTCAAAGTTCGCAGTGGGTGCCGTGCTATCTCAGGTTATCGAGGGCAAAGAACATCCCGTTGCTTTTGCTAGCCGACAGCTGAGCCCCACAGAGCAAAAGTACGGAGCTACGGAAAGGGAGTGCCTCGCCGTTGTCTGGGCAGTAAAGCACTTCAGATGCTACCTTTACCACCGCAAATTCAAGCTAGTCACAGACTGCCATCCTCTGAAATGGGTGATGAGTGTCAGGGACCCTAGCTCGCGACTCGCTAGATGGAATCTACACCTGCAGGAATACTGCTTTGAAGTTGAGCACAAGTCAGGAAAGACACATCTGAATGCTGATGCACTCAGCCGCACAGCTGCCGTGGCAGCTATAGATGAGTTTGTCCCCGTAGTCGACCCCGCCGAATTACGCACAGAGCAGTGCAAAGATCCTGACCTGAAGCGAATAATCGAAAGCTTAGAGGGCGCACCGTCTCACCCCGAACAGCTAGGTTATTTCATTGACAAAGACGGCACCCTGTGTCGGCGCACGAGGCCAACCAGGAAAGGGAGACCAGAGAAAACCGCTTGGGAGAGAGTCGTCATACCTCGGTCGTGGACAGAAAGGGTTCTTCGCGAGTTTCACGATGCGCCATGCGCCGGTCATTTTGGCGTAGCAAAGACACGCAGGCGTGTGGAGCGTTTGTACTTTTGGAGTGGCATGCGACAGGATGTTAGAGACTACTGTGCGAAGTGTCATTCCTGTCTCGAAAGAAAAACACCCAAGGGACGAAGACCAGCTCCAATTCAGCCGTTCTCTGAGATTTCGGCTCCCTTCGAGCGGACAGGTATGGACATAATGGGCCCATTGCCCACGACCACTTCCGGAAACAAGTACATTTTAGTATTTGTCGATCACCTTTCAAAATACGCGGAAGCGGTAGCACTCCCAGATCAGAAGGCAGACACGGTTGCAAGAGCATTTGTCGAACAGATCGTGCTTCGACATGGACCCCCGAGGCAACTCTTGACAGATCGGGGAACGAACTTCGTGTCGCAGCTAATGAGGAGAGTTTGCGAGCTGCTTAAGATCGCTAAGAAGCAGACAACACCGTACCATCCGGCTTGCAACGGCGCGGTGGAGCGACTGAACCAAACCGTGGCCGGGTTCCTGTCGCATTTTGTTTCGCGCGACCAGCGGGACTGGGACTTGTGGCTCCCGTATGCAATGTTTGCCTACAATTCCGCAGCACACGAGAGCACGGGCGAATCGCCATTCTTTCTTCTCTACGGCCGAGACCCGGACCAGCCTAGTGAAGTGCCAGAGGGCCCCCGTCGTGTCCCATACGCTTCACTGGACGACTATAAGGTTGAGCTAGAATCGCGCTTGCAAGTGGCGAGGGACATCGCAAAGGAGTCCTTAAAGAAAGCGGCGAAGCGCAGGAAGGAGGTGCACGATCGCAGTGCGAGAGACGCGCCGTTTGATGTGGGGGACAGCGTGTACATTGAAAACTGCCAAAGGCAGATTGGGCTAGCTCGTAAGTTCCAGACGAAGTGGAGAGGACCGTGCGAAGTTGTCGAGAAGCTTTCTCCGGTAAACTTCAGAGTCCGAGACGTGAACCGGCGTTTGATAAGGATACACGCAAATCGCCTCAAGTCGGCACCGGTTCAGTATTCACGAAATGAGGAAAGGGAAAGCGCGGATTTTGATGGGGACAGAAGTGAAGCGGAGCGCGCAGATAGTTCGCAAGAAACGCCTTCTCCTGCATTTGTTCGGCAGGCGCCCGAGGTGACGGCCGGAATGCCACCGGATTTACTTCATGCATTGCTAGAAGAAGAAGCGCGCGAGGTTGCCGCGCAGATAACGCCAGGAGAGGCTCCTGCCACGAGCCCTCGCGAGTCCCAAAGCAGACAAAGGGGCACAGACTTACTTAGTATGACTCATGAAGGCCGATATCCGCTGCGAAATCGGAAAGCTAAGTCGGACTAATGGCGTAAACAGAGCGGAGTTGTGAACTGGTTAGAATTGTGTAATGCCGCAGCTCATAACATTGCTATGTGCTTATGTGTTAAGTTATCGGAGTTGGTAGTTAAACCTTTCTGTCATTAAGTAACACCTTCACAGGAGAGCATGCGGAGCGCATGCAGAACCTGCCCTACTTCCTTTCGTTATCTATATTTTTGTCTGTGCCGTGATCGTGCTAGAAGTGGGAGCTCCTTTGTAACTGTGGTAAATTTATTTCGTCCAGATTGGACTAGAAAGGAGAGGCTTGGGTGCTGAGTTTCATGTTTATCTGTAAAAGATCAGTGCTGCCCCTGGAGACGCCAGTATTGACAGCGGAGGCATATGGTGTTGTGCAGTGGTGTTGAGTGCAGCGAAAAGTGTTTTGTCGGACGCACTGTGCGAGGCGATTCAGAAAGACAAGGGGAGCTGCGTGGACTCAAATGTTAGGAGAACATTCTTCTGGAGGGTGAGCGAGTGTGACATTCCGTGTGTGCTACGAGGATCCACGTTCGACGGCGCGGCGTAGACGGAGACCCGTGACAGCGGCATCATCAATTACCCAGCCATGCTCTTTGAGTGACGACCAGAACAACCGGACCCGCCGCCGCCCCAGGGAAACAGGCTTTATCCTCCCCAATTTCCGGGCACATTCCAGGACAAGGGAGCTGTCAGCGGGCCAGAGCGCGCCGTACCACAGCCGACGCTATGCGCTACCGCGAAGACAACATTCTTTCCCTCCTTCCCCTTTCGACGTGGGCTATCGCCGGGAAGGCACCCACAGCTTCCCGCCGTGCCACGTGAACAAAAGCGCATTCCCAGAAGGGCCGTGACGGACACCTGTCATGGCGGACAGGCAGTACTCGCCAAGAATGTGGAAAGACAGGCGCTAGTGAATTAGCTCCGAAGAGAGAGCCTGTGTATACTCTCACTTGAGAGAGAGTGGTGGCGTTTTTGTTGTTTATTTAGTTTGTATTGTTAACAGACTCTGGGTTCGAGGCTAAGCCCAACCCAAGGGGTGGTCCCCATCTCGCATGTTATTTTGGATTGGAGAATTGATGCTTTGGGCGGGCCACTGAAAATGACCGCCCTTAGTCCTTTGTTAATCAAGTGCTTAAAAGCACATGTAAACGGATGCAGTCGGGTCTGAGCTGAGGACGACATCGTTCGCCAAGAGGGCCTTCAGCGCCGAAGCCCGACGGCGTGCAGCTTCTGCCAGCAACCGCTCGAGCCCAACTCCGGAGCCACTCCATCGCCCCCATGAAGTCGTCGGCACGTAAGCTCGGACGCCCCAGCCTCTGATGTATAACCTTAATCATGTGTAATTATTGAATATACCTGTTTGTTTAAACTGAGCCATACGGTGTCTCTTTGCCTCTCCGTCCCGTGTGGACCTGCGCATTATGGGGGTCATCACACTGTTGTACACTTTCCTCTTGAGGGAAATTGGTAAACTGCCACTCATGATCTGCGAGAATTTGCCATATGCGCTCCACCCCATTCTTATCCTTCTAGTTATCTCCCTCTCATGATCCGGATCAGATGTGACTACCTGCCCTAAGTAGACGTATTCCGGCACAATTTCTAGGCTCTCGCTGCCAATTGTGAACTGTTGTTCCCTTGCTAGGCTGTTGAACATTACCTTGGTTTTCTGCATGTTAATTTTTAGACCCATCGATCTGCTCTGCCTGTCTAACTCGTTGATCATGATTTGCAGTTCACCTCCTGAGTGACTCAGCAAGGCAATGTCATCAGCAAATCTCAGATTATTTAGGTATTCTCCATTTATTTTTATTACCAACTGTTCCCAATTCAGGCCTCGAAATACCTCCTGCAAACATGCGGTGAACAGCATTGGCGAGATCGTGTCTCCTTGCCTGACGCCCTTCCTTATTGGAATTTTATTGCTGACTTTATGGAGGACTGTAGTAGCTGTGCAGTTGCTATATATATCTTCCAGTATTTTGACATAAGGGTCTTCTACCCCCTGATTACGCAATGCCTGTATGACTGCTGAGGTTTCCACTGAGTCGAGTGCTTTCTCGTAATCAATGAAAGCTATATATAGAGGTTGGTTATATTCTGCGCATTTCTCTATCACCTGATTGATGGTGTGAATATGATCTATTGTGGAATATCCTTTACGAAAGCCTGCCTGATCATTTGGTTGATTAAAGTCTAACGTTGCCCTGACTCTATTAGCGATTACCTTAGTAAATACTTTGTAGGCAACGGATAGTAAGCTGATCGGCCTGTAATTTTTCAAGTCCTTGGCGTCTAACCTTCTTATGAATTAAGATAATGTTTGCATTCGCGCTAGGCTAGCAGCCATTAAACCATATTTTCATCTGTCATCATGCCGTCCTGTTCCTCGGCTTGCCACCTCGTAACAATATCAACAATATTTCGGCTCACGTGTTCATGACGAGAGAGTATAGTGACTGAGCGAGTTTATGTACTCTCCTCGGAAGGTCCTTCAGAGCCGCTTTAAAAGAAGCTACATGTATCGGCGGGACCAGGGGCTGGTTTCGTCAGGTGACTCTGCGAAAGTTCTTTTTCTCTCCGTATCTTCAGTTTTGTTTTACATTTAAGTGCGAATAAAGAGTTAACCTTTGTCCTCGAGTAATGTGATTTAGCAATTTGTAGCATACAAAACGTCCTGCATCCTACAACCAGCTTCTCTTACATTATTTCTCCCTACAAACTGAGGAGCGGGAAAAAATGCAAGTCCATACGGCCAAATGTCGCAGCTTTGGGTCTACCCACTGCGCGTACTTTCCAACACATGATTTAGAAAAATCACCAGTTCTCGCAGCGAAGGGCTTGCCGCGAATTCAACACGAAAATGAACATGACAGCGCGGCAATTATATATAGAGCAAAAATTCACGTAACACAACGGTACTATATCAATGTTCATTTGCAGGTCAAAGTGCGCGATTGTGGGCGCTTATACAATTTCGCACAAAATTGACTGCAGCTACCTTATCGTTGAGTCAAAATGAAAGCCTGATCGGAATACATGTATCGAAAGACAGCTCTCTGTACGGAATGGCGAACGCTCTCGCACCCACTCTCCCACGTGTCCCCATTGATGGATTCCCGGTGCTACCTTGTTTCGTGCCAACGCAACCCGAAGTTGGATGCATGCAGATAATCCCGCTAAAGAAGGTTAAAGCTGTCCCAACGGCACCGGCCTGTCGAGCCATTACCGGGTTGCGACCGCGATTCCATGCGCCTGGCACAAATGTAGCGGGACGCGTTTCAGGACAGCGGAACCCGAGACGCGACTGTTCCTCGGGCTGTGGTCTATGCTCACACGAAACGCATCCGGGCAGTTCCCTCATTACAGGGTAGCCGCTGGAAGTGGAGCAGGACGCTTGCCTGAGGACATTTCATTGTAGCTGCGACGGAAGAGGTAAAAGCAGCGGAAGACTCTCTCCATGCCTGTCGCCAAAGCCTCTGGAGAGCGGCAGGAACGAGTGGAGCCGACACGATCCCATCGGTAGCCTTCGAAGAGGAGAAGGATACATCACATGTGCAGGGACACAGTTTGTACGAAGCCAGCTACTGTCATCACCCATCTTATGCAGCACAGCTCGCGGCGTGCTGCAAACACATAGGCTTGACACTGACTCACTGTGATTTGGTTTACGCACTGCAACCGAGGACACTCCCGATACCACACCCCAGCATCCAGCGCTTCAGATGTACAGCCTCCGTCAGAAGTTCAGAGCCCCAGGGGTTTGTGTCTAAGCGGTGTAATGGGGCTCCTGTAGAAATCGTGGGAGTCCTAGCCCAAAGGAGGGGGCTGGAGCAGAAATATTCTTACTTTCAGGCGATTTTAGACGCTGGCGATGCATTACAAACCACACTGTGTGGCTCGGAAGCAAACCCCCTGGTCTCCGAACTTCTGACAAAGGATGTTCGTGTATGCTGTCTCGCCTTTGATGAGAGCGTGCTTTCGAATATCAAGTTCCACGTACGTGATAAGCATTTTATGCTTGTGCATGGAGGGGACCTATTCTTCGCTCTGTGAGAAAGGAGACATGTAGTTTGCGCCCCGCAGCCTAGAGCACACTGGTGCGAGAATGGCTCATGTAGTTGTGCGTTTCCTTCTCTGCGCCTCTTGCGTCTAATGCTTTGCAGGCCTGAAAACAACTCATCAGAGTTCGTGAGCAGCTGACCAGCGAATACCCAATCTGCCTGACCTCAGCGCGACCAGTAGCCTCCGGTGGCGACCCTCCGTTCGACCGGGCCGAGGCGACAAGGCACGCACAAAAAAACACAGAGGGGCCTTCGCGATGAGGAAACCCGCTCGGTCCACAAACGGCAACGCGCTAAACTTAGGAGGGGCGCAGGACGTCCCCTTTCTGCCGCCGCATGGGACTTCGCTCTTGCTTTTGCTTTCCCACATCCCCCGAGGCCCCAATTTCAGGGGCAGTACACGATGGAAAAGACGCCGCAGGCCATTCCTGCCCGAAGGAAGACGGAGACCGGAGGGCAGCATCTTCTCGCTTGCTCAGCGGCATACGCTCATCATTGCTTCTTCCTAAAGGCATGGATACGAATGCGTCGGTGCCTCAGTGCGCTGACTGAGCAGTCCAGATACTCAGCGGAAGTGAGAGAGGGTAACGAAGCTGCGGTTTGGTGTGCATGCGCGTCGCCACCAGTGACGGCCTGCAGTGCACATGTCACGGCTACGGGTTTATTCTCGAGGACCACGGGTAATCAAAAAACGCGTCTGCTTGGCCTGCTCAGTAATAATGCGAGTCGTTTTGCGACGAGGCGTTTGAACTGCCGGAAACTGTCTGCCTTGCAAAAGCAATGACCCCAGAATTACAAAATCCAGGTGCACCACAATACACTGACGCTTCTTTGCAACACTGTTAGTTTAAAGCCTGGCGGTTTTAAAGGCGATGAGTGACACGGTGGCTGTATTATAGGAGCCAACACGATGATATGATATGACCTTGAGCGGTGTGCTATTTACGTCGCCCTCGGCGACGCTTGCATGTACTGCGGGTTGCGGAATTACACGAGTGACGCCGTTCAGCTGCTAAATGCTGCCAGCGTCTCAGTGGTCCAAATCCGCTTTCCAACTGGTCCGACACTCGCACGATGAAACTCGTTTCTGTGTCCTCTGTATTTCGGGTGATTGACCGGGCTATTGCTGTTGTGTCGGGCGAAAGAAAAAACTAGAATGCGACCCGTGCTAAATGTGCATGTCATCGCAGAAGTTTTCGAAACACGGAAGCGGAAAACCTCATTTTTCTTCTGGAAGTTTTCGAAACACGGAAGCGGAAAACCTCATTTTTCTTCTGCCTGGAGGCGCGGACGGTACTGACAAAGGCACTCTGCAGGTGGCGCCGGGATCAACGGAATGCGCCATTCACTTCTGAGCCACATGATTAGACCGCGTAGAGAAATACGTTTACGCGGTTTCCATGTTCGCCCCGCCGCGGTGGCTCAGTGGTTAGGGCGCTCGACTACTGATCCGGAGTTCCCGGGTTCGAACCCGACCGCGGCGGCTGCGTTTTTATGGAGGAAAAACGCTAAGGCGCCCGTGTGCTGTGCGATGTCAGTGCACGTTAAAGACCCCAGGTGGTCGAAATTAATCCGGAGCCCTCCACTACGGCACCTCTCTCTACCTTTCTTCTTTAACTCCCTCCTTTACCCTTTCCTTACGGCGCGGTTAAGGTGTCCAACGATATATGAGACAGATACTGCGCCATTTCCTTTCCCCCCAAAAAACTATTATTATTCATCTGTGAATGAAGTACATTTTCCTATCTACTTAATTTTATTATCACGCGCCCTACTCCGCACCGACGGACGCTGAAGAAGTGCTTCTCTGGACAAGCTATATACCGCGCGCGACAAACTTGGCACACCTGCTCGATTCCGCGACCTTGCGTCGTACACGGAACAAGTCGGGTTATGTGCGTTACAACCAAACACGGCAAGCGCAAACGTGTCAACAGAGAAAGTATGTGCAGCTCTGATTCCTGCACGTAACCGATTTAACAAACGATGCGACGTGCGCTCGATCTGCACCTTTCCGCCTTCAATTAAACATTGAATCCGGTCCTGGCCTGATCCAATGTTACTTACATCTACTAAGGAGAGTGGGTTACTGAACGACAGTGCCATATTTTTGCTTACTAACCTCAGCACAAGTACAACGCCAAGATTGTGCTACAGCACACATTGACAGAAACTCGCTACCCTCTTCCGGGCAGCCATCTTGGATCTCGTCGCGCCACCTATAGGCCGTGGACATTGCGAATAAGTTCCATACACCAGGCGCAACGCCATCAAAGCTGTCTGCGCTGCCTACATCCGCGATAAAAGAGTAATGCACTCCTAGAGGTCATCAAAAATTAATAAATGCTTAGGCTGCAAGCTTACTGCATGAAACACTTGCCATAAGCTCCATGAAATTCTCTCTTATTGATGACGACACGCTGTCGCTTTTTCGACCCTTAGACCACTCGGCCACAAGACAAGCCGAAAGCAACACGCCGACTACTTCCGCATACCTCTTTCACAGCGTTGCATTTTAAGTGTGAAACGGAGTGTAGGCGGCGTCCAAATCGAAAACTGACGTGAAGCGGAAGAAGCTGTCACGGATTGTACGCACACAAAGAATGAAGAAACACAGTTAAGAGCGAACTTCTGAATTAAGCGCGTGAGCGAGATTAGCTACGTGTGCGGTCATATTGGCGACGCATATCCGATTCACGACTGCCACAGATGATTCACAGGGTGACAGATTTACACACTTCGACATCGACGACGGAACACAGAGCTTCGTAGCCGGATGAAAAAAGATGTAGCGTAAAAGAGATTTGGCAGACACATTTGCGCCCGGAAAATCACATGATGGCATCTCGGCAAAAAAAAAAAAATGAACCCACGCTGAGGCAGCGACCAAATACCGAGCGTTAACAAACGTAACATAGGTCGCCGGTTCGAATCGCTGGCGCAAGCTAGACTCTAGCTTAACTAGTAAGTTTATGCTCCACGAAACGCGAAATCGTATGCCGCCACTCCGAGCACTCTGCGACAAAAGGTTGAGCCGTAATGTTCATATGAAGATTCGTAAAGGATTGGAATTGGGGTACATAGGACGGCGGTTCGAATTGCTGCCGCGAGCTAGGCTCTGACCAGTAAGTTTATGCTGCACTAAATTTTGAATCGTATGACACTATCCGGAACATTCTGTGGCAAACGGTTGGTCGACAAATTTTACAAGAATGCCCAGGACCAAGGTGGCTCGACTTCGACGACTGCCAGACAGGGATTTATATGCCGGATCGACATAGTGTAGTCTGGAGTACACCGTGGTCTGGAGTTGTGGTTCTGGAGAATCACGCTGCCGCTGCGTTGGTTTATGTCGCGTCCGCAAATTTTGTTCGCACGCTTACGTCGTTCCATGGAGATAAATGTGCAATAGTGTGACTGTGTTGGGTAGTGCGTGAGTAGATCTTGAAATGGTTGTAGATTGATTAATGAATTCTAATTAGTTACCTATATAAATTGAATTAATGAAAACAAATGCTGTGTTTTAAGGAGGTTATCTGTGAATGATTCGATGAAAAACGACGTAAATGCGTGCGAGGCTTACTCAGTATAAAAATATAAAAATAAAAACAACGAAATTTGAAATCATAACATAAAACAATAAAAATGAAAAATCAAGGGAGATATGAAAGAGAAAGGCTTTCGCATTTCCGCTCTTATGAAAGCCTTACAATGCTGTAATTTTTTGTCATTATGTAACCACTTCGGTTAAAATGGCAACCACTTGGGGGGCCGCCATCTTGAATCCTATCCGTGGAATCAGCGTAACTCGGAGGCTCGAAACAGAGGCTAGCGCTCACAAACGGGATTTGCAACTGGAGGACGAAGAGCGCACGCTTCTGCAGGGGGTCAGAATATGGCGCCTGGTGGTTTGTTTCGGTTGCGTGTCCTTGCTGTTTTCTTCTCGAGTGGCAGTGACCAGACAATGTGTCCACGGGGTGGTGTACGTCGCGGGCGGTAAGGCGGTGTGCATTCACTGCGGCTACATTATGTGCTCCTGAAAGCAATCGCGAAGGGTATACCACATCGTTCTGGAAAATGATCAAGCCCCGAGGAAAGCAGAACTTCATTGGCCGCTCCTATAGCCTGAGTCACATACACACACAATTTGCGCTGTTATGTCATATGAGTGGTACAGTGACAACTGACGAGATGTCCTCACAGCAAGCGGCCACCGCTCCTCTTTCACCAGCGCGTATACGCGTAGCAACAAGAGGCCGCCAGGCAACAGGCGTGGACTGGCGTGAAAGATTTCCTTCTGTCTCTCTCACCGGGGCGAACGAAACAGGCCGCACCAGAAGAAGGCAGCGCCACGGGACAGAGTGCACACAGCACGAGCCCTAACTGGAGCTTTATTCCGAGAGGCCACTGGAGGAAAACAGCAATGCCCTCGTCGTGTGTGCTCCTTTTCTCTGTCCCGCTGTGTTGCGCTGCGTCTTCTTCGAATATGCTATACCAACAAACCCAAACCACCACTTTGTTGTTAAGAAACAAGCCTCGCTACGTTCACGGCGCTCACTGTGTCGGCCAAGGCAAGCCAGCCCGTCGCACGCCGTCCTGGGGGCCGCGCCCCTCGGGAGACAGCCGCTCTGATGCACCGGTACACCTTTCATCGCTTAAGCGCTGACGCAGTCGCCCCCGCGCCCGGCCACGTCATGCGGCGCACAGGCGTCGTCGGGTCGCTCGGCTCAGACGCTGCAGTGCCAGAGAACTGCAAGGGCGAGTGCGGTGCACGGAGCGCTACAGTGCCAAGGCGGGGTCAACGTCCTCTGGGCCCAGAAAGGGGAAATCTGTGCACAGTGCGGCGCGTTCACAAATGACGACGCGAAACAAAGAAGACAAGAGATGGACGCGGCGAATGCCCCTCGTCTTCTCTCGTGCGGTCGCCTGTCAACGACGCAAACAAAAACCAGCCAGAGCAATTTGTTGCCTCATTAACCCTAGCGAAAATTCGAACCGCAGAATTAGCAGCCTGTATGTTCATCGACAACTGACAGGCAATTCGTCTAATAAGAAACGAAAGAGAAAACCTGACACGTAGCCAGCCCCCTACCCCCCCCCCCCCCCCCCTCCCGAAATTAAGCGGCCTCCCCCACCCGCACACACGCTTCTTAAGCGTCGTCACATTAATCCTGAGACTTGACAGCTACTTGCCGGTGAACACTGGGCTGCTGTTACAGTATTATTAAGACCGAGGCTTGGAAGCGATCGCTAATCGGGTCACAAATGTTCCTTAAGCAGAGGTCAGAGTCGCGGGCTGAAAGAGACGGAGACATGGCTGTTTACGGAAGGAGACCGAACTGAGAACGTCGATCAGGTTGATACCGTCTTAGCTAAAAAATGACGGAATTTTTTTGCCTTTCTCATTAGTTCGATGTCTCTTCTTTAAGCGTTTGTTGCGAAATCTCAAGGCACTGCCGTTGGAGGCCTCTGCAAGATATTTTCGACGATCTCTAGTTTCACAGTAAATCCCCCCTAAATTTGAAAGCTATCGGCCGCGTAATGTTCTAATGTTCACATGCATTCCTAAGGGGCGCTGTACGGGCCACAGGAGATGCTCCATGAACGGAAATTTTTACTCTTAAGTGTATTGTCATGGCCAAAGCTTTGTGTGCTCACTACTGACGCTGCATGCTAGCGCATGCAAAGCTTGCACTTGCAGCGTTGAACGAATTACTGCGGTTCCAACTAGCTCAGGTGACAACCACTGAGCTTAATTTTTACCAAGGCCATTTAAGTACTCATGACATTGGTGTGCTGCCTCCGGAGCGGCATAAGCACTACCCTTTGTGAGGTTAGCTGGGGCAGGCTTCACATGTATCATGTGGGTGCGGCCCTTTCATCCAAGAACGTCTCCATCTGCAGCGGCTACAGAGACCTTGTGACGAGGTTAATTCCTGAGGCATTCTGCATGAAAGAAAGAATAGGAGGACCTCTCTGTCCCTTCTATCAACCTTCTTCAGAATGGTTATAGTCGGGTACAACTTCAGACGACAGGAGAGGCCCCGTCCAGATGGCCGAAGCGCAGCAGCGAATTGCCTCCGCGACCAAACAAATAGTCCCGCTCAAAAAATTGTGAATGCTTCTAAAACGCATATTTCTTGGTATAAATAAGATCTGTGTATCTTGATGAGTGGTTTGGTAAAACTATCATGATGGAAATGCTACAGCACATGCCGGATCGCGAGAGAAAAATAACTGCGCGCCTTCTACAACGCTGTGCGTCGTCTGCTACGGAGCAAGATCGACGGTACCGAACGACACTGGAAGGACGCCCTGCTAGACGCTCGGCCTATCTTATCATACTGCTACCAACGATCGATCGTTGCGCGCTGAGCTGGCAGCAACGAATCTTTTGCGTTGGAGGGTTGCTTTCGCAAATCTTTTCGGTTGAGAAACTCGTAGGTTAGTTTCATCCGCGCATGCTTTTCTCATTTATCCTGATAATGGTTTTGCCTCAACTCTTCACCACGTCCGACGAGAAACGCAGGGGCACATTACACCCGCCGCTCACAGTAGGTACCAGACTTTGGCAAACTCTTCCCGTAGTAACTTCACTTATAGGAGCAAAACAAAACACCATAGAACAAACACGCACGATGTTTGTTTGCAGCGGTGTGTCGCCGCGGGATCCTGTTTCCAGACGAAGCGCAGCGCAGTGTCACCGATGTTCGCTGTAATGTTTTTTCGTCGGCTCACGGCTCAGACAAACGCACGCGGCACAAATTGTGTATCGTAAGCTCGCAATAATATTTCCGGCATGACAGTCGCCCACAAACACTGACGAAGGGAGACGCACACATCTGATGCTACTCGTTCCAAGTGAGGGGCGGCCATGTTAGGCATGTAGGCATGTTCTCCGTCGGCGGGGGTCACGGCCGGCCGTCTCGTGACGTCACCTGAAGTGCGCGCCTATTGGCAGAGGCTCGGGTGCATCCGCCTTTGAGGGGCAAATGCCGCTGCCTTCTAAAGTTGTACCCGACTATAGTTTCCTCCCATCCGCGGTGGGGGGGGGGGGGGGGGGGGCATATATAGCTCCCTCCCGTCTTTTAGTGTCTTAGTTGTTTTCAGTTTCCGTTCTGTCTTCTACTTCCTAGGTTCTTTTCCTGTATCCTGTCCGCTGCAACCCCTTGAGAGGTAAATTTGTACAGCCTTTCTTTGCCACCCAGCAAATCCCCCCCTCCCCCCCCCCCCCCCCCACTTAAGCTAATAAAAAGGCTTGGACTGATATTGTGGGCAACGGAGCGAGCCATGGCAATTTACAGAGGCCCTCGGGGCCCCTTCCTAGCGCGCCTTGCTTGCCTCGCCTATTTCATTTGTCAGTCAGCGCACTGTGTGTGTCGTCTCTTTCCGTTCCTTTCCTGTCTCTACGCGCTGTTTTCTGCAATGTTTACAGGAAATCAAAACGCCAAAAAACGTGGAGGTGCTGCCATTTTTCGCCGAGACAGTGTTTAGGGGCGGGCTATGCAGCACGTTGAGTTCAGCGGCATCTGGCCTACGAACAAACTTCGCGCGGCGTCTCTGTGGTGTCAACGCGAACGACTCAGCAATGGTGTGGCGCGGACTCTCGCTCCACTGCGGCCCCTTTCTGCTGCTCTCCGCGGCCGGAGATGCGCGTTCCTCACTCAACGGACGAGAAATTACCGCGAGTGCATGCATAGGCTCCGTGCGCTGCAGTTTGGCGCCACCTGGTTAACAGCGGTGGCGAAAGGCGGACGCAGCCACGCAGCTCTCGTTCAGTTTGCAGTGAGCGAGGCGAGCCACCGGTGAAGTGTTTTCGCCTGAAGGCGAAAACAAACTTGGATAATTATGGGTGCTGGACCTACTGCTGTGTTTACCATGTCATAACAGCTATACAAACACTGCAGTCAAGGTACCTAATGTATTTTGACGCTTCCCTTGGACATCGTGCATGCTCGCTCATGCTCAGAGGGTCTGCTGGAAATGAGTGCACTGTGGAATTAAATTCATGAGTGTGAGCTGGGAAAGGTTTACACTGACTGGGGTGTTTTGAACGTGCCATCAAAGGTAGAAGTTGCTTTATGTCTTTATGTAGAGGGAAGGAATGCGTCTCAGTCAGTCACAGGAAATGATCTACGGTGAAGTTCTTGGAGCTAGGCATCTGAAGTTTGTTCTTCGGTTGTTATGCTCATCTGTGGTTCAGCGTGTCAATTTGTTACTAGTTTTTTTTCTTTCGTGCGTGTGTGTATACTGTGGGAGCGACGTCGTACTTCTGAGAGTGCTTATGTCGTTTTTCACAATGTTTCACCTAAGCTTTTGTGTATTTATTTGCATCATTTTATTTGGTACAGTGGTTTAAAATTCTGTATCTTTATTCGTTGCATTTCTGAGACTTCAAATCCAGTTCTGGACGAATAAAAAAGAAAAATAGGGAGTGGTTCAAATTTCCCTATATATTTTCCTTCGATTTCACAACATCGCTAAACCCTTAATATCTGGAATTAATCTTTTGATTTTAATGGAGTTTTATCATCCAATGCAACTCAGACTATAAGGGGCGCCATAGCAGGAGGTTCCAAATAATTTCAACCACTTGGGGTTCTTTAACGTGCACTGACATCACACAGTACGCGGGCCTCTAGAATTTTGCCTTCATCGAAATGCGACCGCCGCAACCAGGATCGAACCCGAGTCATTTGGGTCAGCAGCTGAGCACCATAACCACTGAGCCACCGCGGCGGCCTTTCTAGAGTTAAGTATTTACCAAAAGAAAAATACGACCAAAACAATTCATGTAATTGGTGCCTTCATGAAATTCCTGAAATGAAAGTCATCTAACTGTGGAAGATACTTAGCAAGAAACCCATCGTTTTTTCGTATGCTTATAGCTATTGTTCTCTGAGGGGAATGCATAGAGTAAAGCAGGGTCAATCCTGCAGGATGTAGAGCATTATCATGTGATATGTGTAGTAAGTTTGCACTCTTCGCAATTCTAGCCGAAGAAGGAGGAAAAACACTAAGGCGCCCGTGTGCTGTGCGATGTCAGTGCACGTTAAAGATCCCCAGGTAGTCGAAATTATTCCGGAGCCCTCCACTACGGCACATCCTCTTTGTTCCTTTATTCTTTCACTCCCTCCTTTATCCCTTCCCTTACGGCGCGGTTCAGGTGTCCAACGATATATGAGACAGACACTGCGCCATTTCCTTTCCCCCAAAAAACAATTATTATTAATTCTAGCCGACCATTCACATAGTGGATGTCACAGTGGATGTAAATTACATAGCTGATTTCATTATCTGAGTCAATCAGAGACTTGCTTCTCAAATTGTAAAGGTACTTAATTAATCTCAATAAGCTCAACTGAGCTGCCGGATATGGCAGTGCCGTCAGTACTGCAACAGAATCATGGTTGCTCGGAATCGGTGATCTGCCCAACATGAAAGCAATTGAAACTAAACGTAGCAGCGGTGGCGGCAAGGCTTTCAATGCGTTGAAATCAGCAGAGAAGCAGGCGTTGACTTAGAATGGCATCGCGGTCAGTCCGCGTCTGCAATGCGGCTGGGCTGACGCGAACGCAACGGGCATGGAGGAAGGCGCAGGACCACCACACTATAATGCTCTAGTCTATATTCTAGAGCACTGTAACCACACACAGTCTCGAGGGGGGCGCGCGCTCTACCCTCGAGAGACCGGCCGTGACTGAGCGTCCGGTTAACGCGGCGAGTGCCACAAGGCGGCGCTGGCGATGTGGTCGCTGCTGGCGCCACCATACCAGCGCACGGAGCCCATTACAGCAACTTGAGGCAGTGGAGTGCTGAACAGGCCGATGGGGGACAAGCGACCGACAAGACGGTGGCGGCATCCTACGCTAAACCTCTTTTTCGACGGACATTTTACGGGGCGACGAGGTGGACGACCAACTGATTGGCCCAGGTGACGGGACCGCAGAGGCCAAACCCAGCGCTGAGCCTTAATTTGTTGCAGCGAGAGACCCTACACTGCTTCTAGGCTTTGCATCTTCCCCCTTGCTTAAAGCAAGAAGTCATTCCGCTTCCACCCAGCTGCTGCCCGAAGGCAACTGTTTTTCCGGTGCCAGCGGCAATGGCTCATTCGAAAGTGTGGCTCAACCGCTGCGTCTCGGCGCGCTCCCCTCTGGTTTTCTTGGAAGAAGTGCTGCTCTCTCGGCGCCTCTTTGCCGCTACAGAGATTGCCTTCCTCTGGCCCATCATGCAATGCGCATCACTCACAGTCACCCGGCAGCTTTAAGCGCTTTATACTTAAAAAATGTCATGTCCCGCGAGCAGCCGGGATATTCTTCGGCAAGCGGAAGGCGGGTTCGCACTGGCGAGTCGCGACAGGCTTAAAACGATCTGTTACGCACTTCCTCTCTGCTTTTCTAGTGCTTCGGAAGCCTAACTCGCGCGACGTCTGGGACTCGCCAGTGTGAATTCGCCTTCGTCTCGTTCCTGCCAGGACCCTACGCTGACGTCACAGATGCCGCTGAATGTGGCCGATTGGGAGGCCGCAGTACGTCTATTCCGCGTAGAGGAAAAAAAAAACTAAACGTCCGCGTCCAAGCAAAAACTTTTCTCGCAGGAGAAAAAATGCAAGAAGACACCTGCAGGGGCTTCGAGGTCTTCCCATCGAATTGCAGCCAAATCGTTCATAATACGACCATCATTCTCAAAGTAAAACGTTTGTAAGTATACTTTTTTGTGTACCGATCAACCGCCATCCGGCATCGTCGCATCCATTCCTTGGGGAAAACCCGCCTTGCACCTCTACTAAGGGCAAAGACGGGGAAGCCACAGTTCGACGGCCAGGAAACGCCAAGGCGCATCCCTGGAAATAACAAGCTTCTTTACCAAAGTGCCAAAGGTAAGCTCTGACGCTTGTCACAGTTTATTAAACGAAAGCTTTACTGGGCTATGTCGGCGTGGATCGTGTCCGTAAAATGTGTCGGCAGCAGTTGTGGGCAACTCAGAAGAGGTAGCGTCAATCGAGCGGTTGTAATCGAAAGAGGAGGATGTGAGGATGCCGCCCGAAAAAACATTTTAGAAATCGGATGAATAGTTAATTACTTAGAGCCAAAAATGTCCAGAAAGTGGGCCAGAGCAAAAGTGCCCCGAAATTTGAAAACTTCGGAAGTAGGCGGAGCTACTACGTGCCGACAAATTTCAAAAACCGGAAGTGTGGATGGAGCCAAAGAGTGGTGACAAGTTTGAAAACTCGAAATGGACAATCACATGCTAAGTGATCGATACGTAACCTGGAGATAGGAAAAAAAATTGATTTGATTTACGGAGGTTTAATGTCCCAAAGCGACTCAGGCTATGAGGGACGCCGTAGTGAAGGGCTCCGGAAATTTCGACTACCTGGGGTACTTTAACATGCACTGACATCGCACAGTACACGGGCCTCTGGAATTTCGCCTCCATCGAAATTCGACCTCCGCGGCCAGGATCGAACTCACGTCTTTCGGGCCAGCAGCCAAGCGCCATAACCACTAAGCCACCACGGCGGCCCATAGGAAAAAAGAACGATAAATTAGAGGCAATTAGGTAATTAATGAGAAGCAAAAGGTAATGGACGGGTATACAGTGAGTGGACGGGAACGAAGCATGGCGGAAAATTTTAAACCTCGAAATGGTTGCCGGGATGAAACGAGGCTATAATCCGATTTAATGGATCACCAATCAATCATGAACGACAGAACAACCATGACGCCAAATTTGAAAGGCAACCAGTGTCGAGGAGGCGTCAACGCTTTCGCATTCTTCCAATGCGGGTAGCCACAGTGATCTCTAATTTTTAGAGCAGAAGTGCTATTGCCCTGGTGGCGAAGCTCGGAATCATTAGTGTTTTAAACGATGAACTCCGAGAGTGAAATTTTAAGATATTTTGGCACTAAGGGTGGAAAGATGACATTTCCAATTCATGTAGATTTTCACACCGTTGCTTCACAACTATAGTAGCCGCATATCTGCTTGAAGTTTTCTCAGAAGAAAAATATGGAAGTGAAAAAAAATTTGTCACGAAGAAGTTGACTCTCTATGCCACTTGCGTTTGATTTTTTATTTCGTTTCATTAATTCGTCGACTGACGGCCCGCAGCGGCGCTGCAGTATCCTCGGGGCTGCAGACTTGATATTGGTTAGATAAGCTGGAAAATACAAACATGTAATTGCCCGTGTGTTATTAAACCGTACAAAAATTGCTGAATCCGTCAAAATCTGATCATCCCACGCTACCTAGTCTGTTTTTTTTTTCCTAATTGTGCACCACTGTTCGTACAGAATTGCATGGAAACAAGAGTCGCAAGGAGTTGATAAGAAAGCGATCTACTAACTGCGAGAGCCGAGTCGACAGCCAAAGCTGCAGGAAAATAATGAATAAATTATTTATACGCGAAATTATTTGTCATTAACAAGAAAGCAGTGAAAACGCCGCCGGAGGTAGAGAACGATTCTACGTGTTTTGAATTGGCAGCGAGGTGCTGGAAGTGGTAAAAGGAATACGTCTACTTAGGGCAGGCAGTGGCCGCATATCCGGGTCATGAGAGGGAAATAGCTAGAAAGATAAGAATGAGGTGGAGCGAATATGGCGGGTTCTCTCAGATCATGAATGGCAGTTTACCAATATCCCTTAATGTGGAAGAGGTCTTTGTCCTGAGTGGGCGTAGTCAGACTGATGATGATGATGAAATGAAACGCGAAAAAGACACTTGAAACACGAACAGCAGAATGGCAAGATGTTAGCCGGGAGACGCTCGAGAAGCCTGTGCTTTGCAGTGGGCGCAGTCAGGCTGATGATTATGAATACAGAGTTATCTGAGCACGCGGAAGCGTCAAGCGCCCGTGGACGGATCGCTCGGTGCATTGCTGGCATCTTACAGGTCTCAGGGTGGGGGACAGTGACTGGCGATGTCCTGCTCTCCATACGCACCGCCACAGACATAAAGATAGACATGGGAAGCATAGAACACAATACACCGCGCGAAGACGGTAAACAAGTGGGAGAGGTACCACAATGTACGATGGCTCCTCGCCCCACTTCCGAATGAACGCACTGGCGACAGTCGGAATAAACTGCCTGAAAACTGCGTTCATGAAAGTGCGTTTGTACAAGTTTTGCGCCTGTCGGATACAACATTGTAAACGTACGACTAGCGCGTGAGACGTGGACAAAGAAAAGAAGCAGACAGGACGAGCCCGGATTTCTGCCGGATATACAACACTCAGCGAGAGGTCATTTTGCGCCGCAAATGTGACTGTCTTATTGACTTGCACAATGTAGGTGATACTGGGTGCGCTTATACAACAACGCGTAGCACTTCCTGGTGGTGAGTGAAATGCGGTGCAAAAATCAACACGGCGGATAAGTTCTTTCCGAATATCATGCCTACAAAGACCGTTTCCTCTCAGGCGTGTGCGCATGCGGCGCGAATTCCCTCAACCCTAAATCATTTCCCTTGCGGAGGCTGTACAGGTTGCATGAAATCATCGTCCATCATATAGCGCCACGTGGAATTGAGGAATGATACACGGCTACACGTGCGTGTGACAGATCGAAACAAACAGTTAAGGCAAGCCGTCAAGTGCCTAGTACGAGAGTATAGTGCACTAAATAGACCTAAGCATACTTAACCGAGCTGGAATACTTAGTCTATGCAATAAAAACAAATATAATTACTGGTAAAGATGAAATCATTGAAGAAAAATGTTATTTACAAACTCGGTAATAAAGCGTATTGGAAACGAGAGTACTGCCTTTACTCTTAGAGGGAGATGGTCGATCTCCTTTGGCTAGGAATTTCTTTAAACTTCCGTTATGGACCGCCGTGTGACACGGTGCGCATCTCCCTCGTGATAAGGACTACTTTGGTTGAAGGGAGTTTAAAGGGGTTCAAGCGTGCTCGTGTGTCAGAGGTGCAATGCTTTCGCTTTACTAGTACTTCGGTCTGGGCTAGTTGTTCACAGACAAAACGCATTCCGTACATGGACAAAGACAACACCACCGCTGCCAGGAACGTGTCGCTGTCCCCTTCTGCGCCATGTACGGATAATCAACGGCGCAGAGTTCTGCGCACCCACCACCACGTCCACGATATCGGCCAGGGGCATTATCAGGTGTGAAAAGCCAGTGACGTTTCGCAAAAGGGCAGGGAACAACTCCAGGGCGAACTTCCCGACACATGCCAGCTCAGGCAACGCGAGGCAGCAAAGTGAAACGAGGCCATCAGGCGCATGCGACCAGGAGCTGCTGTGCGTTCATTGAAAGATGTAGCTGGTTGCGAGCACAGTGCAAGAATTCTTACACCGTGGTTGCGAGTCACAAAAGAAAAAAAAAACGCCGGTAAACTTGATTGATTTTAATTACCAAATTGCAAAGGAAAGAGACTGTACAGAAGAATGGAAAGCACGACTGTTCTGTTGGGCGACTGGCAAGTGAGTGCTCTCCGGAGGGGCCCGTCCAATCCCTACGCCCCCTGCTTTTTGGGAAGAGCCGTCACGACGACTGCATCGCTCTCACAGCTTTGGCTCACGGTGAACGCCCCCCCCCCCCCCCTTCTCCCCTTGTAGCTGGGAGCCTTTTCTTCCGCTTCGCTCTCGGGGGTCGTCTACCGTCTTTTTCAAAAAGTCCCCGACAAGGAGGACAGGGCGTTCACTAACCTGGCGATGGCCAGGATGGATGGAAGGTAGGAGCGTCCCCTTTGAAACGGGGCAGTGGTTGTTGCCACTATGCTCAGTTTTTTTACCCCTTTATTTTTGTTTACTCTTCTGTAAGTTGTTAATACAATTCGCCATTTCCTTTAAAAAAAATGTCTTCCTACACTTTAAAACTTATGTCACCTCTCTGCTTTTGTGCCACCAATCCTCCAATCGCTTTTTGCTAATTTCCACCGCAGATTTATTTACGTGACTGTTGTTATCTCTAAACCCTAAGGCCTCAGGAAGAGTGACTGTGCCTGCCTCGACGTCGGGATGGATACCATCGCATTTTAGGATGAGGTGTTCTATTGTTTGTACAGATTTACCACACACAGCACATGTGTCATCTTCTTAGTTAAATTTTTTTCTGTAGCTGCGCGTTCTAAAACACACTGACCAAGCTTCAAATAGGAGGGCACTGCCTCTTGAGTTATCATAAAACGTTTCCTTCCTGATCTGCCTTTTCTAGCATCGAGATAGTTCTACACTATGCTTCTTTTCCATTGAATCTATCCAATTTTTACCTTCGACGTTTTTAACCTGTCCTTTAATGATCTTTCTTTTTCCTTCCTCGTCTCGGGCAAACTTACTGGCCAGCTTTCTAGTTCGTTTCCGCCACTGTGGGTGAACGCTCTTTCTGTATCGGTATTTAAATACCTTAGCTGCCCACCTATTATCGTCCAATTTCGTCAGGCGTTCTTCCTATAGTATTTTACTCTGATCTTCCCGTGCTTCGAACGTTGCCCAGCCCATATCCCTCTGTACTGCCTCGTTTGTGGTTTTCCCGTGGGTACCTAGTGCTAATCTTCCGAAAGTTCTCTGATTTACTTCTAATCGCGACTGAACTTCAGCCCTTAAGCATAGAACCGCATTCCCGAAAGTAAGCCCCGGCACATTATTCCTTTCCAAATACCTCTGAGGACTTCATACCTGTTGTACCCCCACAATGCCCTATGTTTCATTATCCCGGCATCTCTTCGCCCTTTTGCTATGAGAGACTGTTCGTGCTTTTCCGTGTATATATGCCCGTTGTTTACCCATACCCCGAGATATTTGTATTCGGCCACTCGGGCTTGTATTGTAAGCTCCTGATCAGTTGTGCCGCTGAAAACCATCACACCTGACTTAGTTGCGCTAAAACTGAAACCTAGACTGTCTCCATCTCCACAGCAATTCACCAAAGTTTGCAAATCTTCCTAGCTATCTGCTAACAGTACAATATCGTCCGCATACATTAAACCCGGTAGTCGTTGCTCAACAACCTTTCCGCCTAATGTGTATGACAGATCATAACCTAGATTTCTTCCTTGTAGCCTTCTTTCCGTACTTATCACATAAAGCATGAACAGCAGCGGTGATAGAGGACAACCTTGCCTTAATCATTTGTGTATCTGGACAATTGTTGTACTCTTAATTTCTTCCCATGTTATTTCAACTTCATTTTCCCGATATATTTCCTGTAGAAAATTAATTACCGCATTACTGACACCTTCACCTTTTAATATGTTCCACAGGAGTTCCCTGTTCACGTTGCCGTATGCACCGCTTGTGTCCAGGAAGGCTAAATACAGAGGTCTGTTTTCCGCCTTAGCTATCTCTATGCACTGGGTAAGCACGAACAGGCAATCATCTAAGCGCCTGCCACTCCTGAACCCGTTGTGAAGTTCTCCGAGTATACAAAATCTACCGCCGGCTGCCCGCAGAGTCCTCCCACACAAAGGCGGGAACACCGCGTCGCCGCAGCTTTCTCGGAACGCATCTTGACGCACATACCACGGCGGATGACCGCGGGGACCAGACAAAAGACGTTTTTAGCATACCGGGGACGTATACCGGTTTACCGGACCCCGCCTGCGCATGCGGGGTGGCATTGCTGGGGTGAGGAGGTGCCGTTTGTTTGCGAGCTCATGTGATGCTCTGTAAGTATCGGCGCCACTTAGCGGTGAGTGGCAAGCAGTCAATTCCCTGTCGCCGCGGTCCGCAAGTAACGAAAAACGCAGTGAACAATGGCCTTCCATATTTGTTTTCAACAGGCTGTATGTAATGCGCAGCTGCAAATTGCCAGAAATGAGGCCCCCTTATCCGCAAAAAACAAAAGCAACGAAAACAACTGTTGTGGTTGTGAAGTACCGCGGTCGTAATTCAGCACTGCTTTCTTGGCGCGATTTAGACCGCTGTGCGTACGCATTAAGGCTTGTTGCAAAAGCATATGACAGCAAAATGGCCACACTTTGCTCTAAACAGCAATACCGTTGATAAAAACCCAGGCAATGTATGTGCTTCGCATACAAGGCTTTTATATTCTCCTTTAGAATGCCTGCTGTGGTGGCATAGTCGCATCTGTGCTCAGTTCCCTATCGAAAGGTTGTGGGTTGGAATTCTGGTATTTTGATGTCTGTTTATTTCCGTGTCGCAAACCATCCCGCTCCAACTTACGCTGGAGACCACGCTTCGTTTGCGCTTTTTCTTTCAACGGCTGCTCCCGGGGACAAACTTTTGCACCCTTTTCCAAGGGACCAATAGTTAGTCCCAAATGGCAGTGACAGGTCAGTCCCCAAAGAAAAACCCATAAGTCATTTTTTTCGTACAGTGCACCGTTAGGGCGGTGCTTAAGTGACCCCACCAGTTTTCGATATCGGAGACTATTCCCTAAAGCCCGTTCGCACAGCAGGTCTAGAGGTGAACTGCTCACTGTGTGTGAGTCTACTTCACAAATACACAAGTGGCCACGAAAGGAAAACGTTCGCATACACGGTGCATGAACAACATTGCGTTACCTTTAGATTTATCAGCAACCATTCTTTACGGACCGCGATGTCTAAATACTTAAACGCCCTCTAAGCCGTAGCAATGAGATTTCTTTTTTTCTTTTTTTGATGAGCCCGCTTTCGCACACTAAATTCATGGCCGCGTTTCAATGGACACAAAAAGCAAAAGTGCCAGTTTATTGAGTATGTGCTAAAAGGCCCGTAATAGCTTGAACCAATTTGTTCTTCACCGATGGCGTCTCTCCTAGCGGAGAGTTGTAATTCTGGGATAGCACAAACACGTTCTCGGAACAGACGACTGCCCGTCGAACAGTCGTGTGGGGGTCCTCCTCCAGCGACTCTCACGAGACTTCAATACGTCCAGCCACGAGCGGTAACGCAGAACCAGTGACGGCGCCAAGGGGAGCCGTGGGTGGCGGCCGAGCCGCACAATTTCACGAATACCTGCTTGAGATCAGGAGGTTTCTATAAACTGCAGCCCGTATGCAGTTTCCTCACTTCTTAGATCTGATAAAAATTTTGTGAAATAGAAGCTCTCGGCGCTGCATTTTGCGCATCAGATATTTTTATTTTTTAATTTTACCTCCACGACGGTCATTATGCCACAAATGCATCATGCATACTTATAATATCTCCCCTCCTACCCCCCCCCCCCCTTTCCCTGCACAAAACCGAGCAGATGTGGAGCCCCTTAAGGCAGATCTCACGGCGTCCGCTCGCTGATAGCTGAAACAGCACAGCCAGCGGTGCTCTTTGCTTTGTATAGGCCAACACACCCGTGCAAATGAGCCGCGTTACAGTGCTCCACTGACAACGGCAAAGTAGTGCAGACCGCTGGTGGATTTCCCGCTTTTGAACATGCCACCTCTGTCTTTCGTTGCTGTTCTTCCACCGCTGCAAAATGCCTTTTAACTTCTTCCCTTGCACAGTTCACCGCGGCCGGGCGTGCGCGTCCGAAGTTCATTAGACATTACACTGTGAATGACGCTGATTAAACTCGGTCTACAAACTACGTAGTTAAACTTTCTCGCGTCAACTATATGAACTCTCTGACAAGATTTTAACGCTGGGATTCCATCATTTCCGACAGGTTGCGGGCAACAGACTCTACGAAAAAAGACAGTATACTGTTCGTAATTTCTCTAGCGCGAAGAAAATGCAACTATATCGCACAACAAAAATAATGCAAATGAACGTCGAGTGTTTTTTTTTTTCTCGGGTTACGTACACTATGACCCTGTTGCATCCTTGTCGCTGCTTGGACACCCCGGGTGTACTTGGCCCTGCAATAATGAATCGAAAGCCGGATAGACTGTCTACGGACCCAGGCCCCGCGAGACAGCGCATTTTCCGGTTTGGCTTGGGCTTTCGGATCAGCCTGAATCCGTGCACAGTTCTAGACACAGTGCCTGCGTCAATGCCGTTTTTACTGCGTGTAATTTAATCCGTATTGTGTCTATTTGCTGTTGAAGCTACGAGTCATTGCCATACGACCAAATCACAGTCTTGAATTTCAAAATTGTTTCTTTTAAATTCCTTCTTGAACATCTAGTTGATTCTTTTAATATTAAAATATTAAATTGCCCACCACCCCTTAAAAAAAAAAAACTCTGAACCACCGATTGTAACGTCTCGATGTGACACAAGGGCTATGGACGCAGTTATAAAGGGTCCAGATTAATCGTGAGCACCTGGGGTTATTTAATTAACGTCCGATGACCACGCACGACACACGGGCGTTTTCGTATTTCTGGGATCTAATCCGGTTTACCCGCCGCGGTCGGGATCGAACCCGGGTACTCTGGCTCAGTAGTCGAGCGCCCTAAACACTGAGCCACCGCGGCTTGTTCGCGTTCCATTTCAGTTCAGTTCATTTTTTTTGTGTGTGTGCGAAAGAACTCACAATCATCATCACCACCAGCCTGACTACGCCCAGTGCATGGCAAAGGCCTCTCCCGTATCCCTCCAATTAACCCTGTCCTGAGCCAACTGCGGCCACCCTATCCCCACAAACCTCTTTACCTCATATGCCCACCTAACCTTCTGCCGCCCCCTGCTGCGCTTCCGTGCCTGCAAAATGCCGGTGTGTGGTGAAGCCTCTGAAGTTAGTCACGTAATGTGGGAAATGGCGAGAAATAAACGATACTTTGAATGACGGTGACCCTGGGTTCGAACCCGACCGCGGCGGCCGCGTTTCGATGTAGGCCAAAAACGCCAAAGCGCCCGTGTGCTGTGCGACGTCAGTGCACGTTAAAGATCCCCAGGTGGTCGAAATTATTCCGGATAGCCCTCCACTACGGCATCTCTTTCTTCCTTTCAGCCCCTCTTTAATCCCTTCCCTTCGGTTGTCGGCCGAGATGCGAGACAGATACTGCGCCATTTCCATTCCCCAAAACCAATTTTCATTTTCAATGAGGGTGACCTTGGACAACCTGGCCAATAAAAACCTAGATAAATAAAAAATATTGCCTTACTGGGTGTTAAACCGGCGCGGAGAGATCAGCTTCAGTGGTCATTGCACGAATGCGCAGGGCTATCGCCGAAGCCGGTGACGCCTTGTGTTTTAAACTGCAACGCACTCTCGCGCTGTCCAATGCACGTCGTCGTCTTCATCGATTTCCATCGGAGCGCAAGTCAAGAAAGCAAGCGTGCTTTCAGTTACAGCGTCAGTCAAAAGTATACAGACCGAGGGGTTTGCAGTTTAGCGCGGCTCCCTATCACATCTCTCAATCCAAAGCTTGGGAGGATTGAGGGCGTGAAGCCATTTATCTTTCGAGAGATTGTCGCTGAGCGTTTATAACGAGGTACGCTGCAGGCATCGCAAGCAAACCCCTTGGGCTGCATACAAATTTTGACGAGGACTGTACGTGCCGTTGGTGTCTATCTGCAGAAATCTACTTTCGCATAATATTTCGTGGTTATTAACGCTAATCCACCAGCATTTCTTTTCCTTCACTTGAAAGCGTCAGACGAGGCAAAAGTTCTGAAGCCTGACGAGGCCTCGACTGTACCCGAGTTCGCGCAGGATATGCACAGCAGATCTGTGATCATCGCCTCCTAGTTGGGCTAATGCATTCGAATAGTAACTGAAACAATACAGAATAAGTAAAAACAGATTACCCTGCACCACTAGCCATACATACCTTCACTAGCGCGAGCGTTTCGAAAAAGAACCTCGAATAACACTCCGACCCGCCGCGGTGGCTCAGTGGTTAGGGCGCTCGACTACTGATCCGGAGTTCTCGGGTTCAAACCCTACCGCGGCGGCTGCGTTTTTATGGAGGAAAAACGCTAAGGCGCCCGTGTGCTGTGCGATGTCAGTGCACGTTGAAGATCCCCAGGTGGTCCAAATTATTCCGGAGCCCTCCACTACGGCACCTCATTCTTCCTTTCTTCTTTCACTCCCTCCTTTATCCCTTACCTTACGGAGCGGTTCAGGTGTCCAACGATATATGAGACAGACAGTGCGCCATTTCCTTTCCCCAAAAACCAAATTAAAAAAAATAACACTCCCGCACCCCCCAAAGCATGGCGATTTTTTTTTTCTATGTGAGGTTAAGGAGGAGGGCATCGCAGACCACATCACTATTGTATCATGGGTGATGGAAGGTTTCGACAGTGGAACAAAAAGAATCTGCTTAGTACTGAAAAGCGGTTTCTGTACGAAAGAAAATTAAATGAAAGGGCTAGGGTGGAGAAGGATTAAATAGGGTAAAATGATGGAATGCGCCATCGGGTAGTGGCCCCCGCCAACAGAACGGGACGAAGATGAGGGACTTTTGCAACCTCTTTTTCTCCTTTCTCCATCCTTTTGTTCTCCTGTCATCTTTTTCTTCTACTCCTCGTCAAGTCGTGTTGGTTCAGTCATTCCGAGGCACCGACAGATCAGCGTGAGCACACAAAATGCGTGACCCCCAAAAGAACAAAAATAGACAGAAACCAACGCGCCTACGCAACCGAGACAAAATTGGAGGTGTCGAGTGCTTGGCACTGTCACCGCGTTTTTACGGTAGCCCAGTGATTTGCTCGGGGCCCCGCACGACAGCGTGACTGCGCCGCGTCGTCGTTGATGATCTGTCGAATAAGCAGGATCAACAGGCGCGCCGCTAAAGAGAGACCGCGATCAGCTGAGGCAAGCCAGAGCCGCGACTGAAACGGGCAAGGCGGAAGCGAACGGCTGCCTCCTCTAAACGCGAGAGCCCGGCTGGACACGCGAAAACGAGCAGCCTACTGCTGTGAGCGATTTCTTTCTCCGCGTTGCGACCTGCGCGGGTCGATACTGCTGCTACCGGGGGCACAATCGTGCAACGTGAATCGGTGGCACTGCTAATTACCAGCTGCGCAGTTGCCGTTGGACCGGAAACAAACTGCAGGAGAAACAGCGCAGCGCACGGAGCAGCGGCCCTTTAGCGCTCATCTGAGGTGCGATCACTCGCCACGAGTGCACAGCAGGACTGATCCGTCCGATCAGCTCACCTTACCTATGTCAATCGCGAAGCGCTTGGCGTTCTTGAGGTTCCTGAAGACGGCGAGCTGCTCCGGTAACTGGATGCTCCGGGCGCGCCCTTTGGTGCCTGTCGCGGCGGCGGCGGCGGCGTTGTTGTCCATCGCGGACGACGGCACTGCTGGGGTTGATGGCATAGAACACGACGCTGACGGCACTCGGGAGCGGTGCGCCCGGGCTCATAAGGAACACCCGGGCCGAAAACACACCCACACACTGCACCTTCCGTAAGCGTTGTGTGCTTCAGTGCAAACGCAGTTTGGTGCACCGCCGATCAGGCCGCACCTTAGCTGAGAGTAATCCGAGCAATACAGTGTTCGCACCAAAGTGGCCACTAACTCCTTTTGCACAAACACAGCACAGCACAATGTACAACAAAACGCGGAGCACGACCGCTGACCAACGAGACCGCAACAGCTAGCTACCGCTGTCGACACCAGCCGACACAGCAATCACAGCTGATGTTTTCGCTGCTGCCGCTGCTCTCAAAACGGCCGGTTTGACGAAACCACGATAGTGTCGCCATCTATACTATGTTGGGAGAACTAACAAGCTGCCTTTCGCCACCTGCGGGAAACGCGAGGAAACTTAGCATCGTCTGCTCAACGCGGAACTTCCGATTGGAGCCAGAGAAATGACGGTAACTTTCGATTTTGAAATCGTACGCTGGTAAAGCAAGCAACCATTAGCGACAATCGCTTTCAACCTTTGACCGCGTCGTCCTTCATCGATAGCATTCGCGTTAGCACCTAGCAAGGAAAACAACGTGTGTCACATGTAAGCACTCACCTAGCAGGCAGGTTACAGCCGCCCCTGTGGGCTAAGTGGTTATGGTGCTCAGCTGCTGACCCGAAAGACGCGGTTCGATTCCGGCCGTGGCCGTCGCATTTCGATATAGGCGAAATGCTAGAAGTCCGTGTACTGTGCGATGCCTGTGCACCTAAAAATTAACTCGTGGTGGTCGAAATTATCCGCAGCCCTCCACTGCGGCGCCCCCCATAGCCTGAGTCGCTTTGGGACTATAAACCCCACAAACCAATCATCCAACCCAATCAGCGAGCAGTTCAACGACATCATGCGGCATCGGAATATACCGCATCTATTCCGCATCCACCAGTACAGAACATAACCATTCGATTAATACTTTCGCACCCCGCGCAAGGGCATGGCTGAGGGGCCGAGCAGAACGTTCGCCGAACTGTGCAGATTACCTGCATGTACACTATAAAAAATAGGAAGTCAGTAGATGTCACTGGGTTCAAATAGAGCCGATTGAACTCGTTAATTAGTAAAGAAGCCTAGTTATATCCGTCATTTAATATCTGACATTATTTACAGTTGGATTTTCGAAGACAATAATAATTGCTCCGAGTGATGCCGGTTTCTAAAACTTGCGACGAAAATGTATTTAGTAACCGACCAGAGTCTACAATACCGGCCGGTATGCTCGAAAGCATTAGAGAGATTAATGCATTTTTTAAATTTTTAATTGCTTTTTGAGGAAAGGAAATGGCGCAGTATCTGTCTATATGTCGTTGGACACCTGAACCACGCCGTAAGGAAAGGGATAAAGGAGGGAGTGAAAGAAGAAAGGAAGAGAGGTGCCGTAGTGGAGGGCTCCGGAAAAATTTCGACCACCTGGGGATCTTTGACGTGCACTGACATCGCACGGCACACGGGCGCCTTAGCGTTTTTCGTCCATAAAAACGCAGCCGCCGCGGTCGGGTTTGAACCGTACTGTTCTGTATTTATTATGACGCACCTGCGCGGTATTCTTCCCATTAGAATGAAGTTTTTGATTTATAATTCATCGGTTCTACTTGTCTCGCAACATTGCAGTAGTGTTTGGGGCACTAACATAGTACTAATTCTTCCAAGTTACACCTCCTTCAATAAAGCTTAGAGTAAAAGTGCACGGTTTCATTAAACATAAATACGAAAAGGAATTGAAAAAGATGCGGTCAGCCGCGGCAATCGTCATCTAATATTTTGAGCTCCCGAGCTGCGGCCGGCTGAAATACAAGGGACAAGGGTAGGTGATAATGTTGGTTATGAATTTTTGTGGCGCAAGGGCATCAGTGCCCAATGAGTGTCATGGCACAAGGTTTTATCTTCTACTCAAGGTGGTGTCAAAGACCAATTTCCCAAGCATTTCACTTAAAAAAGCCGAGCACCAGTCCAGGAAACAGCTTGTACCCATTTTATCACCGGTGGGTCGCCGGCTGCACTGGGGATCGAACCCCGCACCTTCCGCATGCGAGGGGGGTGCTCAAACGACTAGAACAGGATAGCAAGGAGAAGGACAGGGGGTGCTAATTACACAATTTGAAAAAAAGAATAGACTGAACAAGCATGCTCATGCACGATTGTCCAGGCGCTGTCCGAAATATAATCGCGCGCAGGCTATCGAACACGACATATTTACAAAGAACATAAAATCACTGTATGTACAAAGCTGCGTGCAAGTAGCGTCCTTTCGCTAATTAATCGCGCGCGGCATACTGCACAAGCGGCCAAGGCGGATCGCAAGGCAACAGCAAGTCTAGTTATTAGCAACGGTGACAGCAAGTCTCGCCTGTTGGTAAACAACGCATCTGTTTGTGCTGGGTGCTCCGAGCAACTCTGTGATGCTTGCTCCCAGGCCTGCCGTCAAGGACCCCGCGGAGAGGACCCAGGTGTCAGATGGTTCCAACTACCGAGCTTTGCCCGGTCGGAGTGTGGGACCCGAAAGAGCGGAGCGCTGAAGTTGGAGCCTCCGGCGCCGCCGCTGCGAGCAAGGGGACGTTATCTTCCCCCTTTGCCCTGACCATGTCGGGGGACAAAAGGGCCTCGTTTCCGGTGGCTCCTCGGCGTGCCGAGCACCGCGGTGGGCTGGCAGACATGTTCCCCAACCATCGCAAGCAAACGACCCCTTTCCGCCTCTTTTCTCTACCTTATTTCGTTCCGGCCTTGCGCGTCTGTTGTCATCTGATGAAGAACAGGTGTCGGCAGCGCATGGGAACCTTCAGCTGGCCAGAAGACACTACCTCAACGGCATCCTCCTCTCTCTCGGGCTCAACATGTGACAGGGGTGTGTCCACATGTGCGGGGGTGTGAGTTTGTGCGTGCAAGTGAAAGTTTCAGGCCACTCCCACCAGGCGAGGGCGTCCTCAACCGAGGGATTTTAGGGAAGAACACTATAAAACTCGACAGAGAGTAGAGTTGAACGAATCCCACTTTCGATCTTTACGCTTGTAAAAATGTAAATAAACCGACTCATATAGTCTTCCTCCCATCACCCAACTCCTTCCCTCGACAACAGTCCTGTCCTGGTGTTGGTCGGAGCGGCCGTCGTCTTGACCGTGGTTCCATCGAGCCGCGACCCCGATCCCCACCTCCAACACCGCATATCTTCCGAAGCAGCACACAGGAGCGTTCACTAAAGCGTTCGAGTCACGCGCGCACTGCTTCGTGATGAGCAAGCGGGACGTGAAGCCCGCCTGCTCAAAATATATATGCACAGTGGCTCACCGTGAGGTGCTTTCCTGGCGTGCCTTATTGGTCTCCTACCTTTGTTTCTTTTCGAAGACTGAAGTCCCTTCTGTTTCTGCTGATTAGAAAAATTTTTATTTACATATGTACACATGCCAAGGTTACCGGATACAGTGACATTCACAAGTAGACATGTGGCTAAGCATGTAAGGCGAGCCAATTGAAGATCGAGGGACCATAAGCATCTTTGAGTAAGTAAGAGGAATTGCTCGTGGGCGATGTAAAACGAGATAGCATATACCTATTTATAGGACAGTGAGACAGCAATAATCTGAGCCCCAAAAAAAGAGAGACCTTAGCGCCAGTTTGGCCTAAAACCAGAACAAGGCGATTGTTGCTAACAGAAATGAAAGGGCATGACCACTGCCGGAGGAACTCTTCCTCCCCCCAAGAAAAACAGTTCCTCCGACAAGAAACTGATCAGCTCCCTTCAAAGACGGCCAAGAATTGGCCACACAGCGCGGCGTCGAAAGCCATCATGGCCCAACGGCTGCGCCAGAAACTAAAAAAGACAAGCAACAATTAACAGGTGAGCAAAACGGCCGTTGGGGAAGCGGCCGCGGGAGACGAAGCCAAAAGACACGCGCTACCACTCAGGTGACTGTAGCGTGGCGATTAGATTCCGGGAGCGGGCAATTCGGACTGGCGCTGGAGCGCAACACACCCCACCGCTCTAGCCGATCACAGGTAGGCAGCACTGCCCAACCAAGTTTTAAAAAAAATCACGTAGATGGTCTGGGAGAGGTATCGACGCTGTGATGACCCCCATAATGCGCAGGTCCACACGGGACGGAGAGGCAAAGAGACACCGTATGGCTCAGTTTAAACAAACAGGTATATTCCATAATTACACATGATTAAGGTTATACATCAGAGGCTGGGGCGTCCGAGCTTACGTGCCGATGACTTCATGGGGGCGATGGAGTGGCTCCGGAGTTGGGCTCGAGCGGTTGCTGGCAGAAGCTGCACGCCGACGGGCTTCGGCGCTGAAGGCCCTCTTGGCGAACGATGTCGTCCTGAGCGTGCTTGCAGTAGAATTTCAATAGTCGTCCGTTTCTTCGAGGATGGTTCACAAACCCTTCCTCTAGTGTCGTTCGGCTTGGAAGATGAACAGGAGGCGAGCTTGTAGATGATGACAGCAGAGCATAATTTTACAACAAAACAAACTTTGCACTACTTTACTCATCGACCGGGCAGGTTAGTGCCTAAGTAGCATCACATTACATGCTAAGCATGGAGCCCCAGCTCAGACTGGCCTGCATCCGTTTACATGCGCTTTTAAGCACTTGATTAACAAAGGACTAAGGGCGGTCATTTCCAGTGGCCCGCCCAAAGCATCAATTCTCCAATCCAAAATAACATGCGAGATGGGGACCACCCCTTGGGTTGGGCTTAGCCTCGACCCCAGAGTCTGTTAACAATACAAACTAAATAAACAACAAAAACGCCACCACTCTCTCTCAAGTGAGAGTATACACAGGCTCTCTCTTCGGAGCTAATTCACTAGCGCCTGTCTTTCCACATTCTTGGCGAGTACTGCTTGTCTGTCTGACAGGTGTCCGTCACGGCCCTTCTGGGAAGCTGTGGGTGCCTTCCCGGCGATAGCCCACGACAAAGGGGGGGGAGGGAAAGAATGTTGTCTTCGCGGTAGCGCATAGCGTCGGCTGTGGTACGGCGCGCTCTGGCCCGCTGACAGCTCCCTTGTCCTGGAATGTGCCCGGAAATTGGGGAGGATAAAGCCTGTTTCCCCGGGGCGGCGGCGGGTCCGGTTGTTCTGGTCGTCACTCAAAGAGCATGGCTGGGTAATTGATGATGCCGCTGTCACGGGTCTCCGTCTACGCCGCGCCGTCGAACGTGGATCCTCGTAGCACACACGGAATGTCACACTCGCTCACCCTCCAGAAGAATGTTCTCCGAACATTTGAGTCCACGCAGCTCCCCTTGTCTTTCTGAATCGCCTCGCACAGTGCGTCCGACAAAACACTTTTCGCTGCACTCAACACCACTGCACAACACCATATGCCTCCGCTGTCAATACTGGCGTCTCCAGGGGCAGCACTGATCTTCTTTTACAGATAAACATGAAACTCAGCACCCAAGCCTCTCCTTTCTAGTCCAAACTGGACGAAATAAATTTACCACAGTTACAAAGGAGCTCCCACTTCTAGCACGATCACGGCACAGACAAAAATATAGATAACGAAAGGAAGTAGGGCAGGTTCTGCATGCGCTCCGCATGCTCTCCTGTGAAGGTGTTACTTAATGACAGAAAGGTTTAACTACCAACTCCGATAACTTAACACATAAGCACATAGCAATGTTATGAGCTGCGGCATTACACAATTCTAACCAGTTCACAACTCCGCTCTGTTTACGCCATTAGTCCGACTTAGCTTTCCGATTTCGCAGCGGATATCGGCCTTCATGAGTCATACTAAGTAAGTCTGTGCCCCTTTGTCTGCTTTGGGACTCGCGAGGGCTCGTGGCAGGAGCCTCTCCTGGCGTTATCTGCGCGGCAACCTCGCGCGCTTCTTCTTCTAGCAATGCATGAAGTAAATCCGGTGGCATTCCGGCCGTCACCTCGGGCGCCTGCCGAACAAATGCAGGAGAGGGCGTTTCTTGCGAACTATCTGCGCGCCCCGCTTCACTTCTGTCCCCATCAAAATCCGCGCTTTCCCTTTCCTCATTTCGTGAATACTGAACCGGTGCCGACTTGAGGCGATTTGCGTGTATCCTTATCAAACGCCGGTTCACGTCTCGGACTCTGAAGTTTACCGGAGAAAGCTTCTCGACAACCTCGCACGGTCCTCTCCACTTCGTCTGGAACTTACGAGCTAGCCCAATCTGCCTTTGGCAGTTTTCAATGTACACGCTGTCCCCCACATCAAACGGCACGTCTCTAGCACTGCGATCGTGCACCTCCTTCCTGCGCTTCGCCGCTTTCTTTAAGGACTCCTTTGCGATGTCCCTCGCCACTTGCAAGCGCGATTCTAGCTCAACCTTATAGTCGTCCAGTGAAGCGTATGGGACACGACGGGGGCCCTCTGGCACTTCACTAGGCTGGTCCGGGTCTCGGCCGTAGAGAAGAAAGAATGGCGATTCGCCCGTGCTCTCGTGTGCTGCGGAATTGTAGGCAAACATTGCATACGGGAGCCACAAGTCCCAGTCCCGCTGGTCGCGCGAAACAAAATGCGACAGGAACCCGGCCACGGTTTGGTTCAGTCGCTCCACCGCGCCGTTGCAAGCCGGATGGTACGGTGTTGTCTGCTTCTTAGCGATCTTAAGCAGCTCGCAAACTCTCCTCATTAGCTGCGACACGAAGTTCGTTCCCCGATCTGTCAAGAGTTGCCTCGGGGGTCCATGTCGGAGCACGATCTGTTCGACAAATGCTCTTGCAACCGTGTCTGCCTTCTGATCTGGGAGTGCTACCGCTTCCGCGTATTTTGAAAGGTGGTCGACAAATACTAAAATGTACTTGTTTCCGGAAGTGGTCGTGGGCAATGGGCCCATTATGTCCATACCTGTCCGCTCGAAGGGAGCCGAAACCTCAGGGAACGGCTGAACTGGAGCTGGTCTTCGTCCCTTGGGTGTTTTTCTTTCGAGACAGGAATGACACTTCGCACAGTAGTCTCTAACATCCTGTCGCATGCCACTCCAAAAGTACAAACGCTCCACACGCCTGCGTGTCTTCGCTACGCCAAAATGACCGGCGCATGGCGCATCGTGAAACGCGCGAAGAACCCTTTCTGTCCACGACCGAGGTATGACGACTCTCTCCCAAGCGGTTTTCTCTGGTCTCCCTTTCCTGGTTGGCCTCGTGCGCCGACACAGGGTGCCGTCTTTGTCAATGAAATAACCTAGCTGTTCGGGGTGAGACGGTGCGCCCTCTAAGCTTTCGATTATTCGCTTCAGGTCAGGATCTTTGCACTGCTCTGTGCGTAATTCGGCGGGGTCGACTACGGGGACAAACTCTTCTATAGCTGCCACGGCAGCTGTGCGGCTGAGTGCATCAGCATTCAGATGTGTCTTTCCTGACTTGTGCTCAACTTCAAAGCAGTATTCCTGCAGGTGTAGATTCCATCTAGCGAGTCGCGAGCTAGGGTCCCTGACACTGATCACCCATTTCAGAGGATGGCAGTCTGTGACTAGCTTGAATTTGCGGCCGTAAAGGTAGCATCTGAAGTGCTTTACTGCCCAGACAACGGCGAGGCACTCCCTTTCCGTAGCTCCGTACTTTTGCTCTGTGGGGCTCAGCTGTCGGCTAGCAAAAGCAACGGGATGTTCTTTGCCCTCGATAATCTGAGATAGCACGGCACCAACTGCGAACTTTGACGCATCTGTGGCCATAACGAAGGGCAAATTAAAATCCGGGTGGCGCAACAGCGGTGCACTCATTAGCTTCCCTTTCAGGGCCCCAAAAGCATTCTCCGCGTTTTCGTCCCAGCGAAAGGCGACATTTTTGGCTGTTAAGGCGGTGAGCGGCTTAGCGAGCTTGGCGAACTCCTCTATGTGCCTTCGGTAGTAACCGATCAGGCCGAGAAACTGCCGGACCTGGCGGACGCTAGTCGGGGATGGAAAATCCGAGACACACCTTAGTTTCTCAGGGTCCGGTCGCACGCCGTCAGCTGAAACAACGTGCCCGAGGTATTTCACCTCGTTTTTGAGGAATTGGCACTTAGAGGGCTTCAGCTTGAGACCCGCTGCTCTTAGTCGCACCAAAACCTGCTCAATATCGCGCAAATGGTTATCAAAACTGTCACTGTATATGATAATGTTATCCATATACACGAAGCACAGCCTCCCCAGAAGACCTGCCAGGATAACATCAGCGGTTCTCTGCCAGACAGCAGGGCTGTTGGCCAGACCCATCGGCATTCTTTTCCATTCATAGTGCCCTGAGGGCGTGTTGAATGCCGTTTTCTCGGCATCTGCCGGATCCATTGCTATCTGCCAGAATCCCGCCGCCATGTCCACTACCGTGAAGTACCTGGCAGAGCCCAGCTGAGAAAGCGTCTCCTGTATATTGGGGATGGGGTATGGATCGATGCGAGTTACGGCATTTAGTTTGCGGTAGTCCACTACCAATCGATACGAGCCATCTGGCTTTTCCACCAATAGTGCTGGTGCTCCCCAGGGTGACTTTGAGTGTTCGACAATGCCGCGATCAATCAGGTCCTGCACCTGCCGCTCCATCTCCTCACGTTGGGAGTAAGGAATCCTGTACGCACGCTGGTAAACGGGCGATGAAGTGCCGGTTTCTATCCTGTGCTTTATAACGCCACAGCAGCCCAAATCCAGGTTGGACGCGGCGAATACCTCCGAGTAGTCGTTCAGCAAACCAGCCAGAGCCTCCCTCTCCCTGGATTTTACGTGAGAAAGATCGAACGACACCTTTGGAGCAGCCGAAGGACTAGCATGCTATACAGTTGCGAGTACCGTATCGGTGGGCTCACGTTGCTCTATCGCAGAGGTGAAGAAAGCCAATGTTTTGTTCTTGGGAAGGCTCAGTGGCTGCTGGCTACAGTTAACCACCCGTAGCGGCACTCTGTGGGCGTCATTAACTGTCACGAGGCACGCGGCTGCCTTCAGGCCATTGCTGAGAGAGTCGACCGGCTCAAGCACTCCCACGGCGCCCCTCTCTACATCTGAAGGCACAAACGTGTACAAAATGTGCTCCGACCAAGGAAGGACGACCGCCTCCTCGACCAGCCGGACGGCAACCCGCGAATATACCTTCTCCAATGATCCCACTGTTTGACGGGTGTCAATATCGGTAATGCGAATCTCAGCCCCTCTCCTGTTCAAAAACGGAACTTTTGAGCCGCCCGCATTAACCTCTTCATCAGAGAATGAGACTACTACCTTCGCTTTTCTCAAAAAATCCTGCCCTAATATACCTGACACTCCGTTTGGCAGAGACACCGTGTCCGGGCATACGTAGCAGGGGTGCTCCAATGCAATTCCGCCGAGAGAGAAGTGTAACCGGTAGAGTCCACTTATGCCAAGAGGATCCCCCGTTATGCCTACAAATTTGGTTGCCATACCACCAGACGCTTCCAACACCTCGCGGTCCCCCTTCCTTCGAAGCGTGTTAAAACTGCTCTCCTTAAGCAATGTCACCTTTGACCCCGTATCTATCAACAATTCCATGCAACAACCATTTAACTTGCAACGCACAACAGGGCATGCCTCGTCGGCCACACAAACTACCACCACCTCATCATCTACTGCTCCCTCCCCACGCTCCTCAGGCTGGGGAGGACTAACTAGTTTTTTGTCTCGGTATCTGGAGCCCCGCTGTAGGCTTGCTTAGGGCGTGTCTCGCCTGCTTCTCTTTGTGGCTCCCCACGGCGCACGTTTTGGCAGAACCTGGCGATGTGTCCGCGACCCTGGCAAGCGAAGCATACGATTTCTTCAAAATCTCGCATACCGCGCCTGTAGCTTTGTGGCGGTCTCCGGTTTCCAGCGAATGGGCGCTGTTGAGCGCGCGCTTCAACCTGGCATTCTACCTGCTGAGATAGCAGCTGTTCTAAGCGATCTAACCGCTCTGTCAAGAGAGCAACCTCAGGGTTGAGCACCGCTCTCTCTATGACGCGTACTCTCGCTGCGGCTGTCGTTAACGCCTCATTTTGTTCCTCATCCAATGCGGCCTCCACGGCTTGGTCGAAATTGCTCGGCTTGCGCGAGAGCACGAACCGGCGCACGGGGTCTTGCAGACCAGCCACGAACAAAGCGGTCATTTCCTCTTTAAGTATATCCTCCGCGTATTTCTTCTTAAGCTGGTCTCCTTCCTCCTCCCTGCTTAACGTATCGCGCGCTAAGCGCTGAAGCCGCGACGCAAACGTTCGCACGTCCTCCCCTACCATCTGTCCGGCGTCACGGAACCTCTGTACTCGCACGTGACGTGGTTCAGTGTCAAAATGCTCTAACGCGAGCTTCTTAAATTCCGCAAATGATTTTGTGGATTTTACTTTTTCGTCTCGCCATGCAAAATCATGAGCAGCTCCTGCCATCTTACACCTCGCCATTCCCAGCATTTGAGCATCGGACCATCCCCCCATTTTCCCAATCTCTTCTAGCATGGAAAAGAAATCGCAGATTGGAACCCCTGTCTTATCTCCCGTAAACGTCGGAATGACGCTTCCTAATGCCAGCATGCTTGCTCCGAGCGACGGCTGTGGAGTGGGAGCTCCCTCAGATAAAGACATTTTTTTTTCCAGCCCTCCGGTGCCTCAAGCCTCTCAAATGGGGGTAAAAGTCCCACAATCAGTCCCGTGATTCCCTTTTGATTACAATTTTGAAGTCATGAATGTCACAGCATTCAGAGGACATTTGCTTTTGAGACCCCACTTCTGACACCAGTGTGATGACCCCCATAATGCGCAGGTCCACACGGGACGGAGAGGCAAAGAGACACCGTATGGCTCAGTTTAAACAAACAGGTATATTCCATAATTACACATGATTAAGGTTATACATCAGAGGCTGGGGCGTCCGAGCTTACGTGCCGATGACTTCATGGGGGCGATGGAGTGGCTCCGGAGTTGGGCTCGAGCGATTGCTGGCAGAAGCTGCACGCCGACGGGCTTTGGCGCTGAAGGCCCTCTTGGCAAACGATGTCGTCCTGAGCGTGCTTGCAGTAGAATTTCAATAGTCGTCCGTTGCTTCGAGGATGGTTCACAAACCCTTCCTCTAGTGTCGTTCGGCTTGGAAGATGAACAGGAGGCGAGCTTGTAGATGATGACAGCAGAGCATAATTTTACAACAAAACAAACTTTGCACTACTTTACTCATCGACCGGGCAGGTTAGTGCCTAAGTAGCATCACATTACATGCTAAGCATGGAGCCCCAGCTCAGACTGGCCTGCATCCGTTTACATGCGCTTTTAAGCACTTGATTAACAAAGGACTAAGGGCGGTCATTTCCAGTGGCCCGCCCAAAGCATCAATTCTCCAATCCAAAATAACATGCGAGATGGGGACCACCCCTTGGGTTGGGCTTAGCCTCGACCCCAGAGTCTGTTAACAATACAAACTAAATAAACAACAAAAACGCCACCACTCTCTCTCAAGTGAGAGTATACACAGGCTCTCTCTTCGGAGCTAATTCACTAGCGCCTGTCTTTCCACATTCTTGGCGAGTACTGCTTGTCTGTCTGACAGGTGTCCGTCACGGCCCTTCTGGGAAGCTGTGGGTGCCTTCCCGGCGATAGCCCACGACAAAGGGGGGGGAGGGAAAGAATGTTGTCTTCGCGGTAGCGCATAACGTCGGCTGTGGTACGGCGCGCTCTGGCCCGCTGACAGCTCCCTTGTCCTGGAATGTGCCCGGAAATTGGGGAGGATAAAGCCTGTTTCCCCGGGGCGGCGGCGGGTCCGGTTGTTCTGGTCGTCACTCAAAGAGCATGGCTGGGTAATTGATGATGCCGCTGTCACGGGTCTCCGTCTACGCCGCGCCGTCGAACGTGGATCCTCGTAGCACACACGGAATGTCACAACGCTAAGCGCGCCCACTGAATGCGGCGTATCGGTGAGCGGCGAGCCGCCGGCACCACAGGCATTAACAGCGAGCCAATAATGTCAACCACCAACAATAATGTCAACCGGTCAGACCTGTGACGCAGCGGAGGGTGCTAAGAATCTCTGGCTCCGGACAGGCCGCCATTGGAATCTGAACCTGGCAAAGTTTAACGCTAGAACTTTATCTAGTGAGGCTAGCCTAGTAGTGCTGTTCGAGGAACTAGCGGGGATTAAATGGGATATGATAGGGCTTAGCGAAGTTAGGAGGATAGGTGAGGCGTATACAGTGCTAAAGGACGGACACATACTGTGCTATCCCGGATTAGAGGATAGACGAGAACTAGGTGTGGGATTCCTCATTAATAAGAATATAGCTGGGAACGTAGAGGAGTTCTATAGTATTAACGAGAGGGCAGCAGCTATAGTAATTAGGCTGAAGAGGAGGTACAAGCTGAAAGTGGTGCAGGCCTACGCACCCACATCCAGCCATGATGACCAGACCGTTGAAAGCTTCTATGAGGACGTAGAATCGGCAATGAATAAAGTAAAATCGCAGTACACTGTACTGATGGGCGACTTCAATGCGAAGGTGGGCAAGAAGCAGGCTGACGACCACGCGGTAGGTGACTATGGGATAGGCTCTAGAAATAGCAGAGGAGAGCTATTAATCGAATTCGCGGATAGACATAATTTACGGATCATGAATACCTTCTTCCGCAAACGAGAGAACAGGAAGTGGGCCTGGAAGAGCCCCAATGGTGAAACTAAAAATAGAATCGACTTCATACCATGCGCTAAACCTGGCATCATTCAGGATGTGGCCGTCCTCGGAAAGGTGCGTTGTAGCGACCACAGAATGGTAAGGTCTAGAATTAGTTTAGACTTGAAGAGGGAACGGAAGAAGCTAGTGAAGAAGACCATTAACGAGTTAGCCGTAAGAGGGAAAGCACAGTAGTTTAGGATAGCGCTGCAAAACAGATATTCGGCTTTAACTGAGGAAGACGATCTTGATGTTCATTCAATGCACGATAATCTGACATCAATAATTACGGAGTGCGCAGTAGAAGTAGGCGTTTGGACAGTCCGAAAGGATACCGGGAAGCTATCTCAGGTGACGAAAGATCTGATTAAGAAGCGCCAAAGCATGAGGGCGTCTAACCCTACCGATAGAATAGAACTAACGGAGCTATCAAAGTTGATAAATAAGGGCAAGGTAGCCGACATAAGGAAGTTTAATATGGAGAGAATCGAGCATGCTCTAAAGAACGGAGGTAGCCTAAGAGCAGTGAAGAGGAAACTAGGCATAGGTAAAAACCAGATGTATGCATTAAGAGACAAGCAGGGCAATGCCATTAGCAATATGGATAATATAGTTAACGTAGCCGAAAAGTTCTACACAGACCTGTACAGTAGCCAATGTATCAGAGCATTAATGAGAAAGACAGCAGTGCACAGCAATGGGTCATCCCGCCAGTAACGAAAGATGAAGTAAAGAAAGCCTTAGAAGCAATGAAAAAAGGAAAAGCTGCTGAGGAGGATCAGGTAACAGCAGATCTGTTGATGGATGGAGGGGACATCGTGCTAGAAAAACTAGCCACCCTGTATACGCAATGCCTTCTGACCTCGACTGTACCAGAAGCTTGGAAGAATGCCAACATTATCTTAATTCATAAAAAGGGAGACGCCAAGGACTTGAAAAATTACAGGCCGATCAGCTTACTATCCGTTGCCTACAAAGTATTTACTAAGGTAATCGCTAATAGAGTCAGGGCAACCTTGGACTTTAATCAACCAAATGATCAGGCAGGCTTTCGTAAAGGATATTCCACAATAGATCATATTCACACTATCAATCAGGTGATAGAGAAATGCGCAGAATATAACCAACCTCTATATATAGCTTTCATTGATTACGAGAAAGCATTCGACTCAGTGGAAACCTCAGCAGTCATACAGGCATTGCGTAATCAGGGGGTAGAAGAGCGTTATGTCAAAATACTGAAAGATATAAATATAGCAACTGTACAGCTACTATAGTCCTCCATAAAGTTAGCAATAAAATTCCAATAAGGAAGGGCGTCAGGCAAGGAGACACGATCTCGCCGATGCTGCTCACCGCATGTTTACAGGAGGTATTTCGAGGCCTGAATTGGGAACAGTTGGGAATAAGAATAAATGGAGAATACCTAAATAATCTGCGATTTGCTGATGACATTGCCTTGCTGAGTCACTCAGGAGGTGAACTGCAAATCATGATCAATGAGTTAGGCAGGCAGAGCAGATCGATGGGTCTAAAAATTAACATGCAGAAAACCAAGGTAATGTTCAACAGCCTAGCAAGGGAACAAAAGTTCACAATTGGCAGCGAGAGCCTAGAAGTTGTGACGGAATACGTCCACTTAGGGCAGGTAGTGACAGCTGATCCGGATCATGAGAGGGAGATAACTAGAACGATAAAAATGGGGTGGAGCGCATATGGCAAATTCTCGCAGATCATGAGTGGCATTTTACCAATTTCCCTCAAGAGGAAAGTGTACAACAGCATAATCTTACCGGTACTCACCTACGGGGCAGAAACGTGGAGGCTAACAAAAAGAGTTCAGCTTAAGTTAAGGACAACGCAGCGAGCCATGGAAAGAAAAATGATAGGTATAACGTTACGAGACCGGAAGCGGGCATAGTGGGTGAGGGAACAAACACGGGTTAATGACATCCTAGTCGAAATCAAGAAAAAGAAATGGGCTTGGGCAGGGCATGTAATGCGAAGGCAAGATAACCGCTGGTCCTTAAGAGTAACGGAGTGGATTCCAAGAGAAAGTAAGCGCAGCACGGGGCGGCAGAAGGTTAGGTGGGCGGATGAGATTAAGAAGTTTGCAGGCAAAGGGTGGATGCAGCTGGCAAAGGATAGAGTTAATTGGAGAGACATGGGAGAGGCCTTTGCCCTGCAGTGGGTGTAGTAAGGCTGATGATGATGATGAATGTCAACCACACGGTCTGCAACGATGTTGACATGAGGTGCTACTGCTCTTACATGCCTGAAAAAGGCCACTGACGTAGCATAGAAAGCGGTAGGCTGCTCTGACTGAGGTCCATGATTAACAGGGGCCGCGGGATCCAAAAACCGCAAAGAAGGGCCCAAAAAGTACCGCGCCATGGTTCGCGCCAGAGACGCGTCCCCCAGCAAGACACGCAAATGCTCTACAAAACTAACAGCGAGGACGTGATGGACAAAGTTGGACAGGCAAAACCGCCTCTCTCCCGTGGTTGTTCAAGAACAAAACGAGCCACAAGCTCGGTTCCGCCTGACCAAAAAAAGAAAAACTGTGGTCTGCACCCACCTTATGATACGGAGGGGTGGTTTAAAAATGCGGCAAAGTTACCAGACGGCATCCAGATGACAGATTGAACCAGGCAGCGCCTCTTACGCAGAGGCAGGTCCAATGTCTGCGCCCTCCGCACACGCGCCGTAATGCCCTCACAACCGAAGACCATACACCATCCCATATTGCAGCATAGTCGTAGGTCACGCCCAAAGTGCGCATCTGCGCACACCACTGCAAAGGTATCGCAGATGTAATACGTGTCTGAGGAGACCCTACAACAAAGTAACGACTCTTCGAGTAATTAAGAGCCCCCTACAAGGAGGCGTGCTCACGAAAAACATTTAAAGCTTCAAGCAGGCTGCGTTCATCAGCCAAGTAGAGTGTGATGTCATCTGCATAAGCGGTGACGCGTACTGCCTCACTGCCTGGCAAAGCCAGGCCTCTAATAAGGGAGTGGCGATTGACTGTCAAAATTAAAGGCTCTAATGCTAAGACAAGCAGGGGGGGGGGGGGGGGCGGACAACTTGACGGACGCCACGGCCCACATCAAACGCCGTACTTTCCTGACCATCGAGGAACAGAGTGCTTGAAATATCCCTGTACATCTCTTTAATGAGAAACACGAAAGAAGATGTGAAACCGAAAGCATCCAGTGTACCATAGATATACTCATGCTCTAAAAAATCGAACGCCTTCTCTTGATCGAGGGAAAGAAGAAGATCCTGTGCGCGTCGCCGTATAGTATACTCTAGGATATCTCGCGTTACGGAAGATTAACTATGTATTTCACGACCCTGTATGGAGCAAACCTGGTGGCAGGAAATGAGGGACGGGAGGAGAGCCCGCAGACGGCGAACTAGTCATTTTGCAAGTACTTTGTAATCTGAAATTAATAGGGTGATAGGGCGCCAATCTGCTGGGCATATCGACAAAGGAAATTTTCAGGAGTAAGGACAATGTGGCCTCTTTTAAATCATTCAGGAAAGACATGCTGACTGAAGCAGATTTTTAACACATCCGAGAAAATGGGGCCTAGAATACGCCAAAATTGCAAATAGACCTCCACAGAAAGGCCATCTGGCCTAGGCGCTGAGCCTCGTTTCATACAGTCTAACATCTCCTTGATTTCACATGTCGTTGGCAGAGCCATAAGGCCATCACGAAGTTCAGCGGCAACCAGTGGCAAGCCTGCAAAAATGGGTGCGCGGAAACGTCATCGCGATCAATCAGAAGGAGCGAATGAGCAATATCCCGGAAATGGCCGAAAATTCAATTAAATTCCTGCCAACTGGCTGGGCCACAGCCCTGGCGGAAGATGTAAAAGCAAAGGCACCTTAAGGGCACAACAGCTCCTGGCTCGCGAACCGAAGCACTTCAGGATGAGCACTTGGACTGCGTCGACAACGCCATGCAGCCGCTGCCAAAGAGGAGACATGTAAAAGACGCTGCAGACGATCCGAAAGTTCCTCTTTCCATGCGCACATAAGCGACGAAGGCGACGGGGTGCGCTCAGCAACGCGCAGCTTCGCCGCCATCACGCCACCTCATCTGAGACGCGAGCCCTAAGGGCTCGACCAGAAGCGGCGCAAGGGTGACGCCACTGCTCGTTCAGAAGGTCCCAGTCACCAGGCACGGCCCCAACAGCCGAAAAACGCAAGGCCCGCGTTAGCCCTTCTCTCGGGCTGGCGTCGTGAAGGATGCGCAGATCCAAACGCCATGATCTGTGAGGAGATACTGCAGGCGCCGGACTGGCGTCCAGGTCTCTATAAACTGGTGTCCAGGTCTCTATGCAAACGGTGAAGACAATCAAATACAGCCGTATTTTCTGGTCTGTCCTGTTAAGGTCAGGCCAGCGTCTCCCTCCCTTCCTCCTGACACCTTGAGTTAACTAAACTTCAGTCGCTATTTCCTCACATTTTGCAGTGGCTTGGGCGTTGGCCTTTCCCACCACTTCATCGCGCTGCTCTTTAAATAACATGCTTAATGATATTAACTTCACGGTGCAGTACTGAAAGTTGATTCCTGCCGTTTGCAAGTGCTTCTTTGTTTTGGGTGGCTTTCTGTGGGACCTCCGACCGAGAATACATGAAACTCATGCATAAAAACAAAAGGCGCATGCAGCAGCACGTTGCATCTTGCGTCTAGCAGTGATTTAAGCGTCGAAATTTTTTGCTCGTAGCGCCTTCCTACGCACGCACTGCTTCGTAGTGAAAGCTCCTCCTCGTAGATTTTTGTCCTAAGTAGACATATTCCCTTACAGCTTCTTGCGAGGTGCCGGAAATAGTAAGGAAATACGTGTACTTAGGGCAGGTAGTGGCCGCCAATTCGGATCATGAGCTTTGAAATAACTAGAAGAATAAAAATGGGGTGGTGGTGGTGTAAACTTTTATTGCCAACGATGATGTAAATAGTGGGGCGAAGCCCCCTACATGGCACTTGGATGCTCCCTCACTGTGAGGAGGCACCCTACAAAGCGAAGGATAGCCCTTGGAAAGCAATCCTTCTCAGAGCGCTGGAGATGAGCCGGCGCTGGTTTTGAGAAGTTGCGGTCATAAGAGTCTCCCAGTCAGACTCCGCCACGGTCGGTGAAGAGCGATGAGGGAAGGTGGGGCATGTGAGCAGGGTGTGTAGAAAGTCTCCTGGTTTGCTGCAAAGTTTGCATGACGAGGGGAATTGGTCTGGGTATCGGGCATGTAGTAGTATGGGGTATGGAGCAGTCCGAGTTTGTAGTCGTCGCCAGTGTGCGGCCTGCGCTATAGTGAGGGATGGAGCTGGAGGTGCGTACTTCCTTCGTTGTTCTCGGTAGTACGAGAGAATATCACGGAAGGAAAGCAGGCGCTCCTCGGCCCGTACAAGGGGCTTGACTCCCGCCCGAAATGTGAGACCTCTGGCTAAGGAATGAGCCTCCTCGTTGCCAGGGAGGCCGGCATGTGCTGGCGTCCAGATGAGGGTAATAGGGCGCCAGGGCTGTCAGAAGCGTAGTAAACGAGCAGCAGTGCGGGATGTGTAGCCATTGGCAGAGTTGAGAATGGCAGATTTAGAGTCAGAGATAATTTTTGTTGCAGATGTAGAAATGAGAGCAAGCGCGATGGCTGCCTCTGTTGTATAATTGGTGATGATTGAGCTGGAAGTCAGAAGTTTTGATTGATTGTCGGCTACCGCCAGGGCCATACGGGAGCCTGACGTGTACTCCGCAGCGTCCACGCAGACAACCTCATGGTCATCGGCATACTGTTTGTGGAGGGCCCGAGCCCTTGCTACCGCTGCGGTCCCTGTCCCGCTCAGGGTGCATGTTCTTGGGTACGGGGGGTACTTTGATGTTAGAGCGGAGGATAGGAGAAAGGGGGACCTCCTCGGTACGGTGTGTAGTTGGGGTGAGGTTTAATTGGGATAATAAAGTGCGGCCCGCCTCTAAATTGGATAGGCGGAATATTTGTGCCGTAAAGGTAGCTTCTGTGAGTTCCTCAAAGGTGTTGTGGGCACCGAGTTTGAAGAGTCAGTCGTTTGATGTGCTTGGCGAAAGACGTAGAGGCGCTTTCGTGCCACCTCGCAGGAGCGTATTAACCCGGTTTCTCTCCTTCTGTGTGAAGGGTAGGTATGGAAGGGCATATGTTTATTTGTTTGTTTATTTATTTATATACAATACTGCCAGTCTCAGTAAGAGACAGTAGCAGGTGGGCAACCAGTACAATATAATGTTCAAAACACAAAAGAGAAATTACAAGCAGATCAACAAAAAGAGAACTCTTACAATACGTGTTACATAACTACTAGTAGGCAGGTTACTAAAGAATACCTTTAAGAATCACAACTGCAAAAAAAAAGAAAACAAGTACAGCAGCAGTCATTCATGCCAGCAAGCATGCTAGTATTCGAAATATTTAACAATAGGAACTTGAAGAAAGCGAAAAAAAGGTAACGGGTGGCAATATACAATGCAATCATCCTTAAAAGTAACATAGTATCAAGAGCTGTAAGTAATTGTTGGGCAGTCATCTGGTAAGATGTAGGACTATTGGCACATTACTGATTCTTGTTACATTCTACTACTCTTGAAGTAAAGGAAGATAGTGAGTCCGACATGGTAATCGATGGATCGAGTCGATTCCGCTCGCTGATGGCTAAAGGAAAGAAAGAATGCTTGACAGTGTTCGTTCGGCATGAGTATTCAGTTAGCGTGTGCGCATGTTTGTGCCGGGATTGTCGTGACTATGAGAAGCATGCGTATTTAAACACATCTATACTGTAGTTGTTCTGTAGTAATTGATATAAAAACTTCAGGCGGGATTCTTTTGCCCTAGGAAGGCCAGATGGAAGGCCAGATGATGCGGCAAGATCGGTAGGTGAGTCAGAGGGTTTGTATTTGTTATGAATGAACCTTACAGCTTTTCGTTGATCCTTGTCAAGCCGAGTGATGTTAGTGATGGATTGTGGGAACCAAACAGTGCTTGCGTATTCTAAAATTGGCCTTACGAGGGTAGTGTAGGCAAACAGTTTGGTGTTTTGAGGGGCCAGGCATAGGCACCTTCTAAGAAAGAACAGCTTTCGCAAGGCAGCAAAGGTAACATTGGCTATATGTGCGTCCCATCTTAGGTCAGAAGTTAAAGTTAACCCTAGGTATTTATGTTCAGAAACCCTTGAAAGCGTTGATTCCTTGATACTGTAGGCATAGTTATATGGCTGTTTTTTCCTGGTGACTGTCATGCAAACAGATTTTTTATTGTTTAATGTCATCTGCCAAGTTTTAAACCATTCAACAATTGTGTTAAGAGAGCTGCTTAGCATAAAGTGGTCTTCAGGATTTTTTATCGTTTTGTGCAGAATGCAATCATCGGCGAAAAGTTTTATGTTACACTCAATATTGTTGGCAATATCGTTGATGAAAACTAAGAACAACACTGGTCCTAGGACAGATCCCGGCGGGACTCCTGATGTAACGGGAACTGGTCTTGATTGAACTTGTTCGAAAGTTACAAATTGTGAGCGGTTCGTCAAAAAATCCGTGATCCAGTGTAACACTTGGCCATCTTCAATTATGATGCGTAGTTTTGTTATTAGTTTGTTGTGGCTTACACTGTCAAATGCTTTAGAGAAGTCTAGTAGTATTATATCTGACTGCAGTCGTCGATACCAAGGGCTAGGTCATGCACAACCTCTGTTAGTTGGGTGACAGTTGATAAGCCACGACGAAAGCCATGTTGATGGGGTGATAATAGGTTTTCCGTCTCCTGAATGGGCTTTAAGTGTTTTGCTATAATGTGCTCCATGATTTTGCACGACGTACTGGTGAGAGAAATGGGTCGATAGTTAGAGGGTGAGTTTGTACCTCCGGATTTATGAATGGGTAGAACCTTTGCTTTTTTCCAATCGTTGGGTAGCTTCGAAGTTGATAAAGACTTGCGAAAAATGATACCGAGATATTTACTGCACCATTCTGCATATCGTTTAAGGAACTGATTTGGGATGTCGTCCGGACCACTTGCTTTCTTTATGTCTAGGTTTAGCAGGAAGTTAAGAACACCTTCATCTGATATGTGGACAGGACCAATACCTGGCGTAGATGTGCAGGAACTGTTAGGGAGAATGCCGTCATCTTTTGTAAAAACAGATTTAAAGAAATCGTTGTGCATGTTAGCTTTCGTCTGTTTTTTCTCCATGGACAGGTTGGATGCGGCTGTTTTATCTTTGCGAAAATATTTCCAGAATCTATGAGGATTATTCTTAGGAAGTGTAGGGAAGGTCACGTTAAAGTACAATTCCTTTGCTTGCTTTGAAACTTCTTTTAGCCTTGCGACTGCACTGGTTAGTTTCAATGATTTGGTAGCATTTTGCCCCTTTTCTTTAATTGATCTACGGAGCCGCTTGACTTGCCGTTGTGCATGAATGACGTCCCTTGTAATCCACGGGTTGTTTTTCTTAGGCCGTTTTATTTTTCGCGGAACGAATGCACCTACACAGTAGGTTACCGTATTTCTAAACTGCTCCCACAAGGCGTTCACTTCAGTGGTCTCACGCGAAGCAGTGTCGAAAAATGATTGGAATTCGTGCGCTAGGTGTGTTACAATACTAGTGTCGTCTACTTTAGCAAAATTAGTTACGATCTGCATGCGTTTCTGATATATTATACTGCTCTGTAATGGTAATCGGCAGGTAGGTATACTGTGGTCCGAGATGCCTTCTATGACGTCAACCTGAGCACGGGTTTCAGGAAAGTGATCACTGATTAGTGTCAAATCTAGGATATACGTGTGGATGTTGAAACAATTTGATGAAGATTAAAATTGAACATTAAATCGATGAGGGCCTCTGAAGCTGTTGATGTATATTGCATTGTTGTCCAATTTATGTCGGGGAGGTTGAAATCCCCCATGATAATAATTCGTGAATTTCGGGAATGGTACTGAAGGAATTCCTGAATTGCAGTTATGGCTTAATGTCCGGTAGAAGGACTTCTATAAATGCAGCCGATAATTATGTCTGTACCTTTACAAATAATCTTGCAGAAAACAGCTCCTGTGCAGGGAACTTCAGGGAGAATAACAAAAGGTAGCTGCCTCCTAATCAGTATTGCCACGCCCCCTCCTCGTGAACCATGGTCTTTTCTGATGACGGAGTAGTTTGGTGGAGCGATTTCGTGACTTGAAATTTCAGGTGAAAGCCATGTTTCGGTGATTCCAATTACGTCTGGTTCATGACAAAGTAAGAGACTGTCAAGTGACTGCGTTTTGTTCACTATGCTTCTTGCATTTATATTTATGATGTACAGTTCTTTAACTGAGTTTTCTGACGAGTCACTCGAGGGCTGAATTCTGTGTCCTTTTCTTGCATAGGAACTCTGCTATTTTTTTCTTCGTCCCAAAAATAAACGCGCTTATTTATGATTAGTTTGTCAAAGGACAGCGCAACCTTTTCCTTACTTTCTCGTTCTTGTTTGGCGCTCGCCCACAGTTTCTTTCTAGCATCTCGAACTCTGGCAGAAAAATCTTCACCGATAGTGTATTTTGTGTCTTTCAGTTTGAATCCGTCTTTCAGTATTAGCCTTTTTCGTCTCGAATCTAGCAACTTCATAATTACTGGCCTAGTCTTATTTTTTTTCCTGTCTACCTAGGCTGTGAATTCGCTCAGTGGCGACAGCTTCTAGTTCGAGGGTATCTTGTACTATGATTTTGTTCACTCTTTGGTCAAGACTTTCGTTAGTTTCTTCTTCCTCCTCCGGCAGTCCATATATAATTAAGTTAGACCGTCTGCCTCGATTTTCAAGCTCATCTATTTTCTTTTCCATTGTTTCAATTACGCGATCCATGCGTGAAATTTCGTTTTGGCAGGTGGCCAGTTTCTTTTCAAGCTGTGATAGGGCATCAAGCTTCTTGTCTGTATCAACAAGGCATACTTCCTTTATGTCTTTTATGTCGCTAGCGATATCTTTGAGTTCTTTGGCAATTTGGGTTAGATCCGGGCCTGGATTAGTTTCAATATCTCCACTTAGGAGCAACAACTTGCGCAATACCACAGTGATACAAGACAATTGCTGCGGGCACGGCAGCACGAACAAAAAGGGGTCACTTGAGCGGACACATTTACCAAATACTTTTCTCGCCTGCACGGAACGGGTTATTGCTCCGCATCCTGGTAGTGCTGCCGTGCCCAATACTAGCAGATTCTTCGTAGCGCGTATATATATGCCAGTTTGGTGGCGCTTGCAGCAGGTCATGTGCTCCGATGAACACACTTGTAGCTGTTGGCCACTGGAACGGGTAATCTTGTGCTGTCAGTGATGGCAGATTGCGCACGTGGAAGCTGGTGGTTCCGGCTGACTGTGCTATAGTCTTCACGGGTCCTTCGTGGCTGGGGGTACTGACTGGAAGCAGTGCACCGAAGACGATCTGCACAATATAGAGGAACGGGTTATTGCTCCGCATCCTGGTAGTGCTGCCGTGCCCAATACTGCGGTGGTGCGGCTTATGACGTAAGCCTTGGTGAGGTGGGTCGTGTGTCGCTCGCGGAGGCCAGCCCTGTGGTTCGCTATGCGGCGAATCAGTCGGGCGGTCTGTTGACCGTGTGTTGGGGTGCCTTTATGACTTCTCCGTGCGCGCCAGGGGAGTAAATAACCAGCCCAAGCACGCGGATTTTGTCTACTAGTGGGATTGGGCGGGTACCTAGGGTGAGGGAGATGGGTGGATTGACTGAATCGTGTTGTTTGGGCCGGTAGAGAAAGAGCTCGGATTTTGAAGGGAAGCAGGTCAGGCCAAGCTCCTGTACATATGTGCCGATGGTGGTTAGGGCCAATTGTCTGTTCTTCTATTTTGGCATCACTGCCGCGGTTTGCCCAGACCGTGATGTTATCGGCGTAGAGGCTAAAATGGATGTTAGGGATTTGAGCGAGCTGTAGAAGTAAGTTTAAGAAGTGCTATGTTGAAGAGAATGGGGGACAGGACGGCTGCCTGGGGCGTACCTCGTGCTCCCAGCGTGTCATCTGTGAGGCGGTGGTCGCCGAAAGTAAGCGTGACTGTGCGGTGGCTCGTGCCGACTCCTAGGGTCGTAAGGTTTTCGAGGATAGCTGGGTGTGCAACGTTATCAAAGGCCATAGTGAGATCCGCCCCTAGAATAGCTTTGGTGTCGGAGGTATGCGAGTCGAGAATGTGATGTTTTTGCTGTAGGAAAACGTCCTGTGTGGAAAGCCCAGGACGAAATCCAAACATGCTAGTGGGAATGAGATTGTTGCCTTCTAGGTATTGCCAGAGCTTTGTCTTGAGTACATGCTCTTTGAGTTTGCCAACAGAAGATGTGAGGGAGATGGGTCTGAGGTTAGAGGTGAGCAGAGGTTTGCCAGGTTTGGGTATGAAGACGACTTTGGCCTCTTTCGATTGCGGTAGGAGGGTACCGATTTTCCAGTACTCATTAAAGTGTTGGGTAAGCGCGGAAATGGATTGTGCGCCGAGATTCCTGAGTGCCTTGTTATGTATCCCGTCTGGGCCCGGGGCTGAGGACGTGTTAAGTCTCTGGAGTTCAGCCTGAACCTCTGCTTTTGTGAGGGGTTGGTCAAGGTGGTCGTTAGGGAGGCCTGCATAGTCGGAGTGTGCTACAGGAGGGTACGCGGGGAGGTATTGATTGCGAAGTTCTTGGAGAAGCTCCGGTGGAGGTGTATCGGAAGTATGTATGAGTTTGGTGAGGTTGTGTCTCTGGGGAGTCTTAGAGTGAGTGGGGTCTATTAAGTGCCTAAAGAGGTTCCATGTCTGGGGTATACTCATACTACCATCTAGCTTGTTGCATAGTGATTCCCAGTTTTGGCGTGAAAGAGTCGCTGCGTGCGTCTCTATCTCTTTATTAAGACGGGCGAGGCGGCGCTAAAGTGTCCGGTTCCAACGCAGCCTTTGCCAGCGCGCTCTAGGCCTGCTTTAGCTTCCCATAATGTAGGAGTCGGGAGTATTTTGTGTCGCTTGGGCAGTCCTCTGGTAGGGGGCGAGTTACGGATCGGACATCGTTTTGTACTAGCCTGGACCATTCGGTGATGTCCGTGATGGGGGCGTAATTGCGGGCTGCTCTACATGAGCGGAAAAAGTCCCACTTTGGGAAAGTGGTGCCTCTGGGAGACCTGCGGTGTAGTTGAATGTTTAAGAGAATCTCGATAATGCAGTGACTGCTGCCTTGATTCTCTTGTGTGTTGCACCATGTGGCGTGAGGAAGGCGATGTGCGAACGTGAGGTCTGGTGTAGTGTCTTTAGAGACACTGTTTCCCGTGCGTGTAAGAAAGGTAGGGTCGGTGGGCAGGGAGAGACCGGCTTGTTGCGCGGCTAACCAAACCGGATGTCCTTTCGTTGTGTCGGGTTCGTAACCCCAGGCCGTATGTGGGGCGTTGAAGTCTCCTGCGTCGAGTAAAGGGCACTTGTTGGCTATGCGCTTCTCAAGTGTAAAGAGGCGGTCGAAGTTATGTTGTAGGCACTTAGGGTGGCTATATACATATGGGATGAAGAGACTGTTCGCTGGAGTGTGTTGCGGCACAAGCTCAATTAGGTGATCAATATCTTCAATCATTATGGAATGGGAGATGGTGGTGATTGAGCGACGAACTAGAAATACTACCCGTGAGTGTGTGGGGGATATGGGCAGAACAGCAGCATAGCCGGGTAAGGTAAGCGGGTTTGAGGGTTCCTGCAGGGCAAGGACGTCGGGTCCCGTAGCGCAGGACAGCATTTGGTGGACCACGTGACGCTTCTGGCCAAAGACCCGGCAGTTCCGCTGCCAGAGTGTAAGGTTATGGTTTGGAACTGCCATCATGAGAGTCTTTAGGGGAGTGAGGCGTAACGAGGGCGTGGGGATCCTAAGCGAGCTTCGGCAGGGATAGGGTTGTCCGGTCCTACCGGTGCTTTGGGCTTTGCGTTTTGAGAGGCTGATTTCGCAAGTGCTGAGCCGGGATTCAAGATTGTTATAGTGGTCAGAGAAACCTTGGTTTAGTACGTCGAGTCGGTTTTTAAGAATAGTGTAAGGGATCGGATGATCCGCGGGGTCGTTAGGGTCAGTTGCCCGGTCTCGGCGCCTCTCCGCGGCAGCCCCCTTTGAACCCCCCCCCCCCCTCCTATGTGAAGGGCGGCGGCAGAGCGCGCTGAAAAGGAGCGCCCGTCTTGGGGTCAAGCACCCCTGACAGCGACGGCCGCGCGCTTTTGTCCTCGCACTGTTTCACGCGGGAAGCCCCCTCGTCTTAACAGACACCGGACGCGACGCGACCTTGCGAAGGGCATCTGGTGGGAAGACCTTGAAAAGAAGTAGTCTTGTCAAGAATGGGAGCAATGTGAATGACGGATGGACCGCGGCGGCCAGATATGAAAGAACCCCAACTAACGGGTATCGGTGCTGAAGCGAAGCCGCGTATGCTACGAGAACGCTAATCGCCCTGGGAAAGTCGGGACCGAGCGGACAGTCGCACACAGCGGAAGCACCCCGCCAGAGTCCGATGACAGCTCTAATTGCGGAACGACGCCAGGGTTGACGAGCTTCGACGAAACCGATTGCACGTGCGGGCACGGTTGTGTGCTTGTTTTTGCTTTTCTTCTTCTGAGGGAGAGAGTTGGAGTAATACTGTGGAAGTATGGGGCGTGGCACATAAACTTGGTGGGCCAATCATTTCGAGGGTTCATTCCCGAAATTCCATTTTCTTATAGCAATTTTGATGTTCTTTTCGTGCTGTGTGTGTTAGGGAGAGGGTTTAGCACATTGCCGAAACTGGAAGGCGTGTCATGCAGTTTGTAAACCAATCATGTGTTTGTTGTGATTGGGAGATGCAAGGGATGGGCCAGGCTCCGATGTCTTTAAAACGGGCCCCGGAGCCTGGAAAAAGGGTTTTGAGCTAGGTTTAGACCCCTTGCATATTCGGCGATGCCAAGGAGGGAAGATTTTCGCTTAGCCAGCTTCATGTAATCATGCTTGCTGTTGATTCTGTTGTAAATATGTAAATTCCTGTATAAAGTTGCAGTTTCCTTCCTTCAGTCAAGTGTTACCGGATCTCGTCTGTTATACCGTCTCGGACGGTGGGGCACCTGTTGTGGAGCCCGAAGAAACAAAACTTAACTGATAGCATTATCTTGTGTTATGCGGATTACCGCGTCTTTGAGGGTTGCACATTCCTGTTTGATGTGACTTACAGCGTCCTGAAATTTTCCCTCAAAGCGAGCAGCAAGGGACCCAAGCAGGGTTAGTATGCTGTCTTGTGAGATGGGCGCGGAAGGAGGGGGCATTGTACGCGGAGGTGAACCTGTAGAGGGTTCAGTGTCTGCCTCCATTGCTAGCAAATCAGGAGAAGTAGGCTCGGAGTGCGTGGGCGGAATACGGGCGGTGGGTGGGTTGGGAGGGGAAGTTTGGGATGTGGTAGGTGCGAGGGCAGATGGAATGAGAGATCCCGTGGCAAGAGCACTTATCTGGGCTTCCAGTCTTGCGATGTGTTGTCGAAGGGCGGCGGCTTCTGCTCGGGCTGCTGTAGCTTCTGATTTAGCCGCCGCTGCCTCCTCCTGAGATTTTTCCAGGGCGTGTTGTAAATTAGGAGTCGCTGTCATGGATGCCATGAAACCGTGTGAAGAGGGGGAGGTGTTCCAGGCCTGTTTCAATGGCACTGCCTAAACTTGCTTGCGTTGGTTAGGCTGGATGTATCCGGACGACAACTGGGGAAAAGTGTCCCTGGCTGCGACCGCTTCTTGATTCTGCGTTTGTGGGTGGCTGGGCTGTTAGAATGGGGTGGACCACATATGGCAGGTTCTGCCAGGTCATGAGTGGCAGTTTACCAATATCCCTCAGGAGAAAAGCATAAAAGAGGTGTATCTTACCGGTACTCACCTACGGGCCACAAACGTGGAGGCTAACGATAAGGGTTGAGCTTAAAGGGGCCATGACATGGTCGTACTTCATATTGCAGTTTTGTGCTTCAGTAACTAATACAAGAGCTAATGACTCAGTTTCCGAAATCTGGCTGCCCTGGACGCGCTCTATATTTAAAAAAAATGCGATCGAAAATGAGAACGGGAAACTCCTCCCACCGGCAGCGACCGCCATATTGAATGCGCTCGTGACATCACCAGGGCATACACGGAGCAACGTCGTCTGCTCTCGTTGCTGCAAGGTGCGCAGCGACGAGTCGTGTCCCCTGTACTTCCGCGGGCGATCGAAGTAGCAGTCGCCCCCCATATATGAGTGACTGGTGCCGCAAACGCGTTAATAATACTATCGCTCTTCGGTATAGGTATAGGGTACGGTTACACTAGGCCGATGGGACGGCGGTCAGTTGGCTGGTCGGTATGCAAATGCCATCGCTGACGCACTGGTCTGTCAAGCTAGACCGACGACGACGCCAGCACGACCAACGACCCCGTATCGCAGTAGTGTAAAGAGTGAACTTAGGGGGAACTGGCAGAGTGTGGTAATAGACTAGTTGGTATGACATCCTATAAACTTTAGACCTTTAAAACTTATTGCACCTGATGCTAGCCACGGCGACATACGCGATGTGCGTGCACCAGCGAAGATGTGCTTTCATTCGGTGCCTGGGCATAGAACCTATCGGCGAGGCAGTTGAGCGACACGGGCACAAAGCGTCGCACGATGATGCCGCTCGTCGCCGTCGACGGGGCTTGTGCGGCCGAGCGAAAGCTTCACGCCCGGTGAATAGACGGTCCGGAAAACTGCGCTCGTGTACCTTATCCTTATCGAAAAAGCGAAACGAGCGGCTGCATTTCATATCTTCACACTGTCTTACTAATCAGCGGAGAACTCTTGCCAGATGCTTGAATTTCGGCCGACGGTGGACCGGCGGCCCCTTTCGTGACGAGGCCTAGCGAGTACGCAGGATTCGAGTGCGCGATTTCGGCGATTGCGGAGAGCGAATTCACAAGGTTTAGCGCCTGAAAATAGCTCTCGAGCGTAGTTTTGGCCACAGTGCCCTCAAAGTGCCGATAAGTGACCCGGTCTGCACACCATCTGCTGAAGGCAGCCGGCATCAGCCGTCGGCGTCGACAGTGGAAAACAAATCTAGTTGTTTTCATTAATTCAAGTAATGTCCGCGCGTATTTTTAGCTGAAGCACTTTAATATCACATTCCGGTGACAAGCAGATACAATTAGCGGGTAGCGCTGGTCCTACGCGAAGCGTTTCCCAAGCAGGCGATATAGCATCAGCGGCGCTTATCGCAGTGCTACCATAGTGTGTAAATGAGGAAAATTACAATTTGTAAGCAATACTACGTAATATTGAAGATAAGGAGAGCCCACCTTGCGTTTGATGCCAAGCAAACGAGCAGTACTGTTTGCGCACAGCTATGTAAACAACCCCAGCGCGGGGCTGCAGTTGTCGTGATCGTCGCATTCCTTGGCCACACGCACAGTAAGCGCTAAATGATGTACTATTATTTTGAAGCACTCATTTAGATGGCGGCGACTATTCATCGGTGCGGGCAGTGAAAGCATTCGAGTCGCGTAGGGTTTTTCAACCGGCTTGGTTCCTGCAAAAGGGTTCCTACGAGCAAAAGGGAATGTATGTTCGACTTACGAATGCACATATGCAGCGGGGAAGTCGTCTCATTCGCCACTTTTCTCTGCTCCTTTCGTGCATCAAGGTTACCCTAGTGCCACCTTTTGATAATATGAGTTTAATTATCGAGCCGACGAATAGCGGACCAGGAATCGGTAGCCAGCTACAAAACGTACGCCGCGGCTTTCACGGCGCACATCGGCGAAGGCATGCACGGCACGTGCCGCTTTTCACATACGGGAGCACTTGACTGCTCAAAAGAAACCCCACTCAGAACAAAAAAATTAACATGTTTTTGAGCACAAATAATAAAGCAGGGGTGCATCGATTTATGTTTTCTCAACAATCAGAAAAGGGGTGCCACAAGCAAGTCCGATTTTTTTTTAAAGATCACTCAGGTCGCGTACTAAGCTGATGGCTTCCGAAAAGAAAACATTGAAAAAGCATTTTATTTCGATAAGCTGAAAAAAAAAAACTTTTCGAGCGACCGCCGTCTACGATGTGCATGCAACCACCTCAACAGCTCGCTGCAGACGACAAGGGGCGTATATGCCCCTGTGACGTCAGCGATCAGAGGTTGCCAGACCAGCAATCAGTTCGCACAATAAACGAAAAAAAATAGTTTTAAAAGGTGGCTCAGTGGTTAGGGCGCTCGACTACTGATCCGGAGTTCCCGGGTTCGAACCCGACCGCGGCGGCTGCGTTTTTATGGAGGAAAAACGCTGAGGCGCCCGTGTGCTGTGCGATGTCAGTGCACGTTAAAGATCCCCAGGTGGTCGAAATTATTCCGGAGCCCTCCACTACGGCACCTCTTCTTCCTTTCTTCTTTCACTCCCTCCTTTATCCCTTCCCTTACGGCGCGGTTCAGGTGTCCAACGATATATGAGACAGATACTGCGCCATTTCCTTTCCCCCCAAAACCAATTATTATTATTATTATTATTATTAAAAATATTCACCGCACAGAATCAACTGAACTTGGGGGAATTTTAATTTAACAAGTTGAGAATTAAATGCGATAAGCAGGGCACGCGTGGAAATAGGCTGTCATGGCTCCTTTAGGTTAAGGACTACAAAAGGAAACAAAAATGATAGGAGTAACGTAGAGACCGGAAGCGGGCAGAGTGGGTGAGGGAACAAACGCGGGCTAATGATATCCTAGTCTAAATCGAGAGGAAGAAATGCGCTTGGGCAGGGCATGTAATGCGAAGGTAAGATAATCGCTGGTCCCTAAGGGTAGGGGAGTTGATTCCAAAGAAAGGCAAGCGTAGCAGGGGGCGGCAGAAGGTTAGGTGGGCGCATGAGATTAAGAAGTTTTAGGGGATACGGAGGCCGCGGTTGGTAAAGGACAGAGGTATTTGCCCTACAGTGGGTGTAGTCAGGTTGATGGTTATGATGATGACGAGCAGTCTCCTTCAGTAGTTTCTATTTTTGAGAAGAGCGCGAAACAATCCTTGTACATAGCTCCCAAGTTCCAAGAAACGTCACGCGTACGTTAATGCCTTCAAACGAATGCACGCCGCAAACATCCAGGGAATGAATGGCTCACGGCCGGGCACGTAGCCAGAAATTATTTTCAAGAGGTGCCGACGGCAATTTATACTGAACCCCGGAAGGGAAGCGGCAAGTGGCGAAAAACTTCTATACGAGGACTTGGGGGCGGGGAGGGTGTTGAGGACTGGGGGTGGGGGTGGCCGCCCCCCCCCCCCCCCTTTGGATACGTGCCTGCACCGGGAACAAACGGCCTTTTAGTCGACTTGCTTGATCCTGGCATGTATGCCACCAAGAGCCCAGTGGGTGCGGCAAAAGCGCGAAAACCCAATCCTCGTGCGGTTCCGACTTTTCTAGGGACTGCCCGGCCTACAGATCTGAGTACATCCCAGGGAGTGCACCGACAAATAAGAGCAAGAGTTTCAGCGCTTCACACTGGGCCCCGCCCGGTTGCCAATCTGCTGATAATGATAGGAAATGCCAGCAGGCAATACTTTTGTGAACGCCGAGACAGCTGCTCAGTACTTCAAAGCAACATCGGTCAGATGCCCAACTACTATACCTCATTCTGCGAGACAAACCGGGCATAGGAATGTTCCGCGAGGAATCCGAGAAGTGCAATGAACAATAAAATTGAAATCGTGCAATTTGTTTTCTTACTGTTGCATTTTTTCTCGAAATGGCCTGTACAAAAGCCTGCTTCTGGCAATTTAACGATTAAGCAATGACGACTGATGGCGCCACGTTTATAATGGTTCATTGCGCAGCTCCAGATTTCATGTGTATAAATGCGAAAGGAAATTCACTCGCGATTAACTAAATTAAAGTTATGAGTGCCGGTGTCAGATGTCTATTTAGGAAATTTAAACAACAAAAATAAAATCAATTTATTTTTCATCTGTTTTAACATTTTCATTAGTATTAAACAACGTTCTTCTTAAAGGGGCACGCGCTGTTTGCCACAGTTCTGATTAATCTCATTAAATGGTTCGTCATGCGTTGCAGACACCAGTGCAAAAATAATTATCGAAATCGAAGCTTGCAAACGAAAGTTATTAAACTTTAGAAATTCAAAACAAAAAATCAGACTTGAACGAGTTTCAACCGCCTATCTCACTCACCCAGTGTTAGACTAGGCGCAACCAATCAGAGCCAAGCCTAGTACACACGCAGCCGAAGCTTGCATGCAATTATTCTTCGGGGGGGGGGGGGGGGGGGGGGCAGTTCACAGCAGTGCATATTGACGACGCCACCACTGTGTAACCGCAGACAACAAAGGAAGCTCCCCAATGTTCCTTTGTTGGTAGGATTGGAAGTCTGATCTCCCCCCAAACCTCATCTCTGCACATTTTCGGGCAAGGTGTGTCGTGCGGCTTTTTTTTTTTTCGTTGCCTTCTTGCTGTGGTTTGAAATACAGCGCTCGCCCCCACGAAAGTTTGAAGCCGGATGGAAAGTGTCGCCCCTAGCGTTACTCTTATTAGTTTCTGTTAGCTTTCACTGCTTCTTTTTGGTTTTAGATGCATGCGCAGAGCTTACAGCACTCAGAGACAATATTTTGGACCCATTTAGCGAGTATAAAGGAACGAGATGCAAACTGAGCACCTAACCAATCGGAAAGGCAGCGCCCAGTCTGGATTTCCCCTCATTTCCTCTGCCGAAAATGGCCGCTGCGTTGCGATACCATTGGGTCGAAACAAGTATTTCTGGAGAAGATTAAAATGTTATATATGGCTCTTTCGGCGATCTCTTTGGGCTCTCAGGCGTCACAATATCTGCATACAAAAAGTAAAGACCTCATGCTTTATCTACGTCGCAGGGCCCCTTTTAGACAGACAGCTTATTTTCTGTTTTCATCTGCAGTTAAAAATTTTTCGGGAAAGTGACCTCATACTTTAAGACTACTTACCTCCTCTGAAGGCAAAGCATTGACTTCTTTTTAATGCACCCACAAATCGAATGTAATCCACTCTTAATACACCATAATCCTCCTAATCCAACTTAATACCACTCAATCCACTCTTATTCCTCCGCAATCGGCCAAAATTCACCCTTTATTCACCGCAATCCACTTTAATCCAAATAAATTCGATGTAATTCACACTTAAACGACAATGCATAATCTGCCAAAATCCCCGCGTAATTTATCACAATCCAACATAATCCTACCTAATCCACCACACTACAACTTAATCGAATGTAATCAACTCTTAATGCAATGCAATGCAACCTCATGATGCATAATGGGCTTTTAATCTACCGCAATCCTCCAGAATCTACCCGTGATCTGTCACAGTTCACTATAATCCAACTTAATCCACCTTACGACAACTTAATCCAATTTAATTGGATATTAATCTACCAATATCCACCGTAATCGAACTTAATCCGATTTACCACGACTTACTCGAATGTAATCCACTCTTAACCACCCTACTGCAATTTAATCCCATGCAATCTCCCTTCAGTGCACCCTTATCCCCCTAATCCAACTCAATCCCACGTAATCCAATCTGAACCTACCGCAATCTACTAGAATCAGTCAATTCGTGTGAAAGTGTAACTGTGCACATGTGTTAAGCATTTTCTGGTGCCTATATGCTGCTGCCTTGTACGGCCACCAGGCACCCTCAAGCTGCCTATGGCAGCTTTTTCGCCTGATGACCCCCAACAAATTGTTGGAAATAAAAGTTTTGAACTGAATCGAATATACCATTGATCCACCGAAATCCACCCTAATACAGCTTCATTTAATGTAATCCACTCTTAATCCGCCGTTAGCCACTTGTCATCAATCTCAATCCACCGCAGTCTAACTTAATACACCCTACTGCACCCTACTGGTGCTTATGAACTTTTTTTGAGATTGTTTATTGATGCATACTCAAGTTCATTTCCAATGAAAACATGCAAAAAAAGAAGAAAAATTCGAAAACCTTGGATCGATAACGATTGTTTGAAACTAATAAGAAAAAAAGAAAAGCTATTTACTAGGTTCTTAAACACTCGCAATCTGAAAGACTGGGAAATTTTTAAAAGGCATAGAAACAAAACTAATGCTAAGCTGCGAAAGGCAAAACAGGTTTATTTATGCAACTACTTTGAAGTTGGTAATGCCCCAAAAGCTGAACATATATGGAAAAAAATTAATGTGCTGCTGAATAGAGTTCCCGTAAAGGAAAATATTAATGAAATCATATTAAACAATAAAGTCATTAAGGGAGCGATGCTAGCAGAGGAATTTAATACCTTTTTTCTAAACTTGGTCACCAGCACACATTCCTCGGAGGCAACAAATGGAATGATTAGAAATCCACAAAGTTTTTACATTGACCCTACAAGCGAGACTGAGGTCTGTGCTGTGTACCATTCACTGAAAAACAGCTTTGCTTGTGATATTGATAATATCCAGATCAAACCAGTAAAATATGCACTAGACCTCATTTTGTCGCCGCTCACATACTTGTACAATATTTGCCTCTCATCAGGCACTTTCCCCAGGAAGATGCAAATCGCTAAGGTAGTCGCTATATTTAAAAAAGGGGACAAAAATAATCTGACAAACTATCGGCCAATTTTCATCCTGCCAGTCTTCTCCAAAGGTCTAGAAAAACTCATCCACATACGAATTACCAAGTTTGCCACTAAACATAATTTAATTAATCCCACTCAGTTTGGCTTTAGAAAAGGAATGTCCACAGAATATGCTCTTTTGGCTCAAAAAGAAATAATTTTGAAAGCAATCGAAGAAAAATATGTAATTGCAGGTGTATATATAGACTTTTCGAAGGCATTCGATAGCATAAACCATGTTACTTTGTTAAAAAAACTGGAAGTATATGGAATACGTGGAATACCTCTCGACCTCTTAAAGTCTTGCCTCGAAAACAGAATGCAGTGCGTTTCCATACAGAAAATTCTATCCTCTTGCCAGCCAATAAAAGCAGGTGTCCCCCAAGGCAGCATACTTGGTCCCCTATTATTTAACTTGTACACAAATGATATTACGTGCATTAGTAGCAACACAGAATACGTAACATATGCAGACGACACGACAATATTTTTTCGCAGTCGTTCCTATCATTCTCTTCAATCCGAAATAAACAACACTCTGGAAAAACTGACCACCTGGAGCGAAATAAACTCTTTACACATTAATGCTAATAAAACAAAGGCCATTATTTTCACTACCAGACAAGCAGCCAGCGCTCCAGAGATGACGTTCACTTTAGGCGACGGAGATGTAGAAATCGTAGATTCTGTAAAATGTCTTGGTGTCCACTTTCACAAAAATATGTCCTGGGACACGCACATTGACCACGTTACCACACAGATAGCAAAAGCTGCTGGGGTCATAACTAAATATAAATCGTACTTACCGACGGCCGTTAAATTACACACTTACAATTCACTTTTCCTTTCACATGTTAACTACTGTCTCTTAGTGTGGGGTAAAACAACACTTGGTAATTTAAATCGCATACATGTCCTACAGAAAAGAGCGATCCGCAGCATAGCAAATGTTCATTATCGTGAACATACATCCGAACTTTTCACTAAATTTGACATTCTTTCCATCCATCATATGTACTCATTCTACCTTGCAAAGCGATATAAGCATGACTCGCTTGAAGTTCTCCGTACACTTGCTAACTTGACCCCTCAAACACGACACTACAATACACGCACTAATCTAATTTGGAAAATTCCTTACTCACGCTTAAGACTATCTGAACAAATTCTCCGTCATGCCCTACCGACCCTACTGAACCACCTTCATTGTCAAGGAATTAACATAAGCACCATTACCAACAATATGCTTAAGTCCTTTGTAACGCGACAGTGAGCGTGTATGAAATTGTTGTTGTATTTTAGAAATTCTCTTGTAGAATTGGTGTGCTACCGTGGCTGCATTCCTTGTACATACTGACCTTTATTTGTGGCTCTAAAATGAGTATATTATTTTTGTATTGCATATTACACATACTGACTTTTAAACTTTCTAATGTATAAAGATGTATGTTTCTTAATGTTCCACTGTATATGCCTCATAAATAGGGGGCCCGAAGCTCGTCAAGTGGAAACTTCCACTTTTTCTTCGAGCCCTCCTCGTCCTCCGCTAATCTTTTTGTGAGGAAGAAATAAAATTATTGATTGATTGATTGATTGATTGAATCCAATGTAATCGCTCTTATTCCAACATAATCCGACTTTATCGTACCTAATCAGCGGCAATCCTTCAGAATCCGCCCGCAATTTTGCCGCACAGAGTGATAACACACGGCGCTTTTGGTTACGAGGCTCCGTAAACGCTTCCTACGAGAAACGTCTGGGTTCCAATCCGACCCGTGGAAATTTTTTCTGTTTTTTTTTTGCGTGACGCAGAAAGACCACATTGTCGCTGAAATCGTTCACCGCGGCCAGTACTAATGCCAGCGCGTTGAAAGCTGTCAGAGAGCTCAGCAAAACGCTATGTAAAAGAGATTTAAGCACAACATTTTGTCGCGTCACGATTCTCTGCCAGAATATGCACTTAAGAAGCGTAACTGTTCCTCTCCGCAACCTTCCATATGTAGTGTAACAGGAACGTGCCCCTTTTGTTCAAAGGGAGGCCTTCATGCGCCGGTGTTTTCAGACACCAGCGCCTGCCGCTTGGACCTGCCTGCAGCACGCGTCCACCGGTGTCTTCTCTCGACTCGCTGCTGTAGAGACGGTGCGAAAGGACGAGGAAAAGATAAACGAAAACCGTGCGCGTTACTTGGCGCCCCGCCGAGGTATGTGCGTTACGTGCACAGGAGCGGCCCCGGCAGATCGCCGCTTAGCGTTCGCGAGCACAACGCCGCGTGTTCTCCAGCGACGATACGCGCGCACGGGAGCCGGCCGTTTTCATCATGTAAGACGCGGGATCCTTTGTTCCGCAGCGCTCTACCTCCACGGGCGGGCCGCTCGTTCTTTGGGCCACATTCCCGGCACGTTATACGCCGGTCGCGCGACGGTTCTTTCCCTGCGCCAAGATTACCCTTTCTGCTACGAATCGTGGGAAGGCCGCCGCAGCAGAGCAGTACTCGCGCGCGCAGCGTGCCAGCGACACTGTCTGTAGAGCCAGAATGCATATGAGTCCGTCGTCAAGGCCGAATTACGCAATCCGGAGCGCGTTGAAAGCCCTATCACGAGAGCAGGTCTGAGCATAGACCTACGCGGTGTTTCAAGCAACGCTCTGCTCTATGCCGCATTTCCTGTCAAGTGACCGTGGACTTCGAAGGCTGCCTAATCTCCGCGGAAAACTGCGCCGTTCAGGGTGGTATCTTTATGCGATAATGGTCAGTCGCGAGAGGAGGCATACGAGGCGCTTCTCCTCAATGAACGCGTCCTTGAATGACCCCAATTCTGCACTCTGGTCTCGTCGTCGGGTGTAGGTGTAAATACGAAATACACTTCAGGAAAGGCGCAGCTTATCGAAGCTGGTAGCCGTACTCGGGTATCGGCGATGTCCCTTGGCTGCTGGACGGGACGCCGCGGGTCCCGTTTGAAAATTCGCATACTCGTAATTACTCATGTACACATCAGTACACAAAGACACCTGACGAAGTCAAATAGCACAACGCATTCACTAGGTGCACTTTTATTCAGTTCGAACCAACGAGCCTTTGCAATCTGAAACACCATAAACCAGGAGCAGCCGCCCCTGCTTCCTCCTCCTCCTCCTCTCCGCCCCCCCCCTCCCGATTACACATGTTGTTTTATTTGGAGATTCTCGTGCTACAACGCCGACAACGCCGACACCGGCTTTTCTGCGACACGAGCTCTAAGCTTAACGCTATCGCGTTAAATATGCTTCCTGTCTGACAAGAGACCACTTGCGAAGAATTTACGGGGTGTGCGCTGCGTTTGCAATCACTTCACGGATATCAAAAGCACGCCTAGCAGGCAACGCACGAGCTCGAGCGAACCAAGATGGCGACCGGAAGCTGCGGTGTTGCCAGAGCACCAAACAGTTTAGCCATGTATTATCCAACCTTTCTGCTAAGAACCGAATGATAACAATATATGTTAGGCAATCAATGCGATTGATGCGGAGAGGAATGCTTTAGCATGTGGGCTCCCATTTCGGGAGGGCACTGGCCCGTGATGCCCTCTGCGCGCAGCTGCGAATATTAGGGCCACAGCGCGAGAGGCTGGCAGTTTAGCACGCGGGGAGCAAGGCTGCCTGGCTTGTTTAACAATTTTTTAAAATCAGTTGGGATATGGTCCAATTTTTTTTTCGAAGTCAGATGTCCAGGTTGATCAAAAGTTTTATCAAGTGCCGTCAAGCGTAGGTATCAAGCCGACCACGCGTTTCGAACTTTGGCTGGCACATCCAAGTGCCCGTGTGCTCTTGCTTTTGTAAGCGGTCACACAAAACCTGCCACGCATTCGAAATTTGGCTGGCACGTGCAAGCGTCCGCCCTATCCTTTGGACTCAGATGAAAGTTGATGACGTCGATATCCAAAGCACAGTGCAAAAGGCTGGCAATTTAACCGAGGGAGGCGGAGGAGGAGGACTTTAATGTAACAAGATTAATCGAGGGGAGAAAGGCCGTGGCGACTGATGGTTGAGGAAAAGGAAGTATTTCTGAACGGCTGTCTCGGAATGCTTCTTGTTGGAAACAGCGCTTCGGCCGTTGGTCGCGGTCTTCCAGCAACTGGAATTATTACAGACGCGTACAAAGTTGTACCCCCTCGACTACGTGCCGGCAACGTTGTTCTCAACGGACTCTTTAGGAAATGTGGCTCGAGAACTATACGTACGTCCGCCATTGCTTGGGCAGGTGGCCTGCCTGTATCCGCCTGGAAGGAGGAAGCCTATGGAAAGCCAACCCCAACGTTGTGGCTTCGGCGGTTGTAGCATCGGCTCAAGAAAAAGTCCTCAGCCATCGCATTCACAAGGATGGGAGCCTGATGGTTACAGTATCGACGCTGCCCGCCGCCAACCGTCTGCTCACGGTAACTAAGCTGGCTGGAGTGGCTGTAGAGGCCAGAGTCCCATACTCTTACATGGCAAGCTATGGCAAAATACAAGATGTACCTGTGACCTACACAGACGAAGATCTGCAGGAATATCTACGCGACCAAGGTGTCCTCTCAGCAAGGAGGCTAATCGCCTACACTCCTGAGGATGGTGGAAAGATAAAAGCGGTACGCCGTCGCACAGTTATATTGGAATTCGCAAAAGATGCGCCGCTACCAAAACGAGTAACGCTGGGGTTCTGTAGTTGCCCTGTAACTGAATACGTCGGAGCAGCAACTCAGTGCTATAAATGTCAGAGGCATGGCCACATATCAAGTCACTGTTACGGCCCGTGCGCTGCAAAGTGTGTGCTGGCCCCCACTCGCACAAAGAATGCACTTCGAGAGCGCAACCTAAATGCGCTAACTGCGGTGGCCCACACCCTGATTCCTATGGAGGGTGTTATAAAAAGAAAGCAGCCACAGTTGCTCGCACGGCAGAGCAAACACAAGGGAAACCCCCTAAGCGCCATGAACCACCACCTAACCCCGACGTGGTTTTCACGACTACGGCAGCTCTTTCCGAGAATCAGTCAACACAGCGTGGCAGAGCAGCTGACAAGACCTACGCAGATGCGGTAAAAAAGAAGCGTGGGAAGTCCGTTGGTTCTTCTCCTTCATCAAAGCTACTGCAACGCACTACACAAGACCCAACAAACAGCGTCGCTTGCTCTGACCCTAGGGCGCCACAACATGACAAGAAGATCAGCGGCAGGCAGCAAACCGGAAGCTCTGAACAAGATGTCGCATGCCTACTGATTCCGATGCTGTTTGCAGCCATCAAGGCTCTTATCCGTGCAAACCCCTCGTCAGGAAGACTCCCAGAAGTAGAAGCTGTCCTTGCAATGGAGCCGTTGGTGTCGGTCTCCTACGCTCCGCAGGGGCGTAATACCACAGTTCAGTAATCATGGCTTCCACAGCGAGAACTTCACCGCAGCTGACAATCCACAACATCTTTCGTACATGCGCCATTTTCCAGTGGAACGCTCGCGGACTACGCTCTAAACTCTCAGGTTTCCGACAGCTCGTGCGAGCGTACCGCTTCCCCTTCATAGTCATCTGTGAATCACGCGTCGAGGAAACTTTCGACTCAGTGGATACTATTTCCATCATTCACAACGACCAGATAACGTCAGCAGATTGCTGATAGGCTTTCGCAAGGATATCCCGGCCTCACCGGTTGATGTCCCGCCTCACAGCGACAATGAATACCTATGCGCTGTCACAGTTATTGCCGGACAACAGTACACTCTGATTGGAGTATATCTTGAGCCAGGCACGCCATTTGATGCTTTGAGACTTGAAGACTTGATAGCAAGGACGCCCTCTCCGCATATTATTTGCGGAGACTTCAATGCTCATAATGAAATTTGGGGCAGCTCACATACATGTGCCCGAGGTGCCAAGCTTGCAAAACTTCTCTCCAAGCATTCAGTTCAGCCATTAAATGACGGCAGCATCACCTACCTCCGAGGCCCGACGACTACCAGCAGCATCGACGTGACATTTGTCACAAGTTCATTCGCCCACAACTTTGGCTGGTGCACTGATTTGGAGACACGTGGAAGCGACCATTATCCAATCCTCATATCGGCTTTCCATGCGCAGAGGAACCCAAAGAAATTCCTTATAAAATCTACAGACTGGGACGCATACAAGGACGCTGTAAGCAGAGGAGTTACTGCGGCAACTCGCAATGAGGAATTAGCATCGACAATTGCGTATTGCCTGAGGGCGAGTACACAACTTACAGCTAAAAATGATAACTTACCTTCAAATGATGACACATTCCAAAGGCTTTGCGCTATACGCAGGCGAGCTGAAAGGAAAGCTCTGCGCACAAAAAGCCTCGATGACCTACGTGCATGCCGACGGGCACAACGTCACATTCGACGCTACATGGATAAACTCAGTCGGCAAAAGTGGCGTGACTTTTGTTCTACGCTGGATGTGCGCAAACCAGTAACCAATATTTGGCGGATAGTTAGAGGTATGCGCACGCCACTTCAACAACTCCACCCCTTCGCTGCACTCTCCTTTCACGAACAAAAATCTATAAAAGAAGTCTCAGAAGAATACTGCAAGCTGCTGTCGGCAGGGTCAGGGCATTCGACACTCTCCGCAGATGGTCAAACATGCATCCCAAAGGCGGCAGTGCCAGCGTTAGACCTGCCTTTCACAATGGAAGAACTATCCACAGCTATCGCGGAGACAAACAGGCACACGTCTCCGGGTCATGATGAGGTGACCTATGACGCCATTGCAAAGCTACCCCACACCTCCCGTCTTCGACTCCTGGAGTATTACAATTCTTCCTGGATGGCTGGTGAGGTCCCCACGGAATGGAAGCTGGCGAAAATCGTGCCCGCTTTGAAACCCTGTAAGCAGCCAACAAGCTACGCATCATTCCGGCCCATTGCCCTACTGAGCTGCGTAGGTAAGCTCATGGAGCGCATGATCTGCAAGCGCATAACTTGGTTCCTAGAAAGCCGAAATGAGTTCCCCCAAGAAATGAACGGGTTCCGTCAAAACAGGTCTGCGACTGACAATATCATCGCCCTCGTCTCATCAATTGAGGAGTACCTTCATGCTGGGTACATCCCAACAGCCGTTTTCCTAGACATCAAAGCCGCTTTTGACTCCGTCTTTCACCACGCAATTCTCGCAGCCTTTGGCAGTCTTGGCCTTGGAGGAAGGCTATACAAGTGGATTGGGCATTATTTAAAAGAACGATAAAGTTTTATTACCACTCCAAACGGTCCAACACGCTTTCACGCAGTGGAGAGGGGCGTACCACAGGGAGCGGTGCTCAGCCCTCTCCTGTTCAATATTGTCCTTATTCACATAAGAAGACACCTTCCGCGAGGGGTCCGCATAACAATTTATGCTGATGATATCTGCATCTGGACCGCGTCGCGTTCGCGCTATATTACCCAGCAACGTCTTCAGAGAGCACTATTGCACATTTCGATGTACCTGGCTTCCAGAGGTCTTCGTCTCTCGCCAGAAAAGAGTGTTGCAATGGCGTTTACAAGAAAAACGATGACCCGATATCCGCTGCTCCTAGGCGGACGATCGCTGCCATATGTACGATCTCAGCGATTCCTGGGTGTTGTAATCGACTATAATCTGTCATGGTCACCTCAGATCAAAAAACTCCGTGCGCGGATTACTGCAGCATCGCAAGTGTTCAGGTTCATGGCGGGAACAAGGTGGGGTAGCAACTGCCGATCAATGCTTCTGCTTGAAAAAGCCTACGTTGAAGGAACCTTGCGCTACTGTCTACCAGTGCTTCAAAGATTATCTACATCAAGCAATAAGACTCTCAATGCCGCACGGAACAACTGCCTGCGAATATGTCTTGGCCTCCCAAAGGGTTCCTCTGCATCAGGAACAGTAGCGGAGGCAGGATGTCTCCCACTAGAGGTAATTGCCGCCCAGGAAACTATGCGTACCCATCTCCGCCATGTCCTGCAAGGGAAGAAGCACTTCCTACACCGTGTCCACCTAACTCACAGCAACTCTAGCTTTGGCCAGGCAGTGCAGCTCCTGCCCCTTCCTACTATTAATCAGCCTCAGAAACTACTACCTTTGGCCTTTCCACCATGGACACTCTCTCCTCTAAAGGTGAAGAAGTCTGTTCCAGGTGTGAATGCAAAGAGCCGCATGCCACAGGCAGCACTTCTGCAAGCTACTCTCACCTACTTAATCGAAGAATATACGCAGCACACCCATATCTTCACCGATGGTTCAACTACTAAAGAAACTTCTTCTTGTGGCCTTTATGTGCCCTCAACAGGCCATGCCCTTCCTTACCGGCTGCAGCGGAGGACCTCCTCTACAACAGCTGAGCTTCACGGCATTAAGGAAGCTGTTTCTTACATCCTGCGCCGAACCGCCGGCCGTTGGGTTATCTTCACCGATTCATACGCATCTCTGCAGATCCTGGCCAACCTGCTGAAGAAAACGAATCACCAGCCAGTTTCCCTGGACATTGGGTATATCCATCATTTAGCTATTGCCGCAGGCCACTGCATAACATTTCAGTGGGTACCTGCTCACTGTGGCATTATGGCTAATGAAAAAGCAGATGAAGCGGCCCGTAAGGGCCATCAACATCAGAGATACATTCGAAGTTTTCTCACGAAATCTGATGCGTCCCAAATGGCTAAAAGTTTTGCGTACGAAGAAACGTATCGGCTTTGGAGTTTGCCGACACATCAGTACCAATTTCTTCACTCAATCGACCCACATCTTAGATCAAGACTCTCACCCAGAATTCCTCGACAACTCGAAACACTTTATCACCGACTTCGTCTGAATGCTGCATATACAAATGGCCTGCGATACCGTTTTGGACAAATGAACAGTCCGCATTGTGACAATTGTGCTTCGATAGAAACTGTGGAACATATCCTGCTTGAGTGCCCTGCGTATGCTAACGAGCGTGCGTACTATGAACATTGCATGCAGAAGCTGTGCCCAGTGCCCCTAACAATGGACAAAGTTTTAGGCCCCTTAGCCTGCTTCAGGCAACAGAGACTTGCAATGAACTTTCTTTTTACATATTTAAAAGACATTGGACATCTCGATAAGCTCTAAATTCACTTGCAGGTTACCTTCATGCATTCTTCTTGCAGTGAACTTCGTCAGCCCATTCGTCGGACTATGCACTCCATCATTCCATAGGTTACATAAATACTCGCCACTGCATCCTTAGTACCCATTTCATGGCTGCATTTTATCTTCGTTTTTTTTTCCACCTCTTCCACGCTGCTCTCCTTCAGTCTTTATCTCCCAAATTCCCCTCCCTACGCAGAGTAGCATGCCAGCGATATTGAAACGCCGGCTAAATTCTCTGTTTCTTCATTAAAGAGTCTCTCTCTCTCTCTCCTGGGCACCTCGGCTATCACGGCGCCAGGCGATGCCACTGCGAAGGACATTCTTGCTTACGTGCCCCACCCTTCATCAGGCTATGGAGTCGCCGTGCCAACAGTTGCTGTGGGCCTCTCTGCAGCCAGCGAGAGTCGCGCACGGAGAGCGTGAAATAAGAGCGTCCTTCTTTAAGCGTCGGGTTTAAGCCCATCTGAGTTGTTTCATACGGGGAAAGGGACAGTGCTTCTTCAGTCAGCGATACGCAGGGCACACAGCAGCTATAGCTTTGTGAAAGAGGCCATGGGCGCGGACCACCCGTCTCTCGTTCGCGTCCGTCGTCCCGGGCGCGCTTTCACATTAAACGACCGGTGTTCCTATAGGCCAAGTTTCGTTGTTCCAGTGCGCGGTACGAGCACAAGTATATTCAAGACCATATTCGGAGCCCACGTGCGCATTGTTTCCACACGCCTCTCAATCAGAGTCACTAGCGTTTGTTCGTCCTTTTTAACATGTTGAAAGCCGCGATTCAGGGGTTGTCTGCGTAGGTCTTCGAGGCAAGTTCAAGCGTGTAGCTGTAGTACCTGTCTCAATTTTTGCCAGCTGAGTTCAAAGTAAAAATGCAAGCATGGCTTTCAGCAATTAAACAGCCGCCGTTAAAAAAACAACAACGAGTATTTACTTCACTGCCTCGCGACCCGCGTGGAGCTCGCCTCTGCTTATGCTCGCAGGCGTTGGAGACTACTTGCTTGGCGCCGCAGACTTTTTTCGCGCCCCTACGTCCGTATAACTTTTGGGCCATTGTGTACATGTATTAAGGAGGCGAAAGAATGTTCAGCGTTTTTTTTGTCGTTTCATTACTTTCATAAACAAAACGTAAGTTGTTTTCAAAGTGCACATTTCTTTGCACCATTCACACTTTTAGACTGGATGGATGGACGCCAAACCTGCCCGTGGACGCTCCTTTGTCTCTGTAGTGCTGCAGTGTGCCTCGCCAGGCGCCTCCCCCGGTGACGCTGCCCTCACCGCCGCCAACGGCCAGTTTGGCGTCCCAAGTGAGGTGGTTCCGCGCCGTAGCAGACGATTTTCCGTGATTATATGGCAACCGGCACCTGCACTCGAAGCCCTGTTCTAGTCTGCCTCTGGGCTGGCAAATTTTTTGTAGCGAGAGCTACACTGTGCTACCAGTCGAACATTTCGCGGTACATGCGGGAGGCCAGTTGTGCGTATGCGCCGTTACCATGGCAACCGAAGAGGAGCAAAGCGCGGCGTAAGGGATATTCACACGGGAGATGTAATCCCTCCCTAAGTGACGGCGGCTGTGTACACGTCACGCTTTCGAGGGTGCTCCCCGCGACGCAGCTTCCGGTTTTGCTCCGACGACCGCCGCCGACCGAGAAGGGGACCGTTCGTTCAGCCGGTACGTTCAGTCCCCGTCTCCCCGGGAGATGTTGCCTTCCGTGGCAACGTGGGGTGCAGCCCCCCCCCCCCCCCGTCTTTCTTTTTTTTGGCTGTTCTCCCTCGGATTTATTTTATCCCTTATCTCTCCTCCTATCACGCATCTATTCTGTTTCTCTCTTCGTGTTTTTTTTACGCAACCCCACAAGGGGGCATTGTTCTGCCCCCGGTGCGGAGCAGTGTCAGGTAGGGGACGACGCTCGTCGATCCTACAGTGCTGTAGCGCAGCAAGCTTTGAGTGAGGAAGAGGTGAAAGAGGTAAAAACGGGCATGGAGACTCGCCACAATAGTGTACGGCGGCAGGAGAGACAGCTAGAGTGATCCGGAGGCCAACAGTCGCAGTTAGTAAGCGAACGTTTAGGGCGCAGGAGGGTTCTGGTGGTCGGGGACTCGAACGTAGCGAGGGTTGAGGGAGGCGTTCTGACGGCAGTGAAGGCGGACAGGCGGGTGCAGGTGGAGGCTCAGTCGGGGAAGTGCATGGTAGATGCAATGGCCAAAGCCCGGGAGGTGGTGGGGGGCAGCATGGATGGCGAACACCTTGTCGTTATCCATGCTGGTCTCAATGATGTGCTGCAGGGGAGGCGCCAGAACCACGAGAAGCAGTTAGAAGCGGGGATGCGTAGGCTTAGAGAGGCCTCTGAGAGTGTGCATGTGGCCATATGCACAATCCCAGAGGTCCGGAGGCAGGCTGGCGAAACGGAAAGGAGAGCCATTGAGGCTAACCACGTAATTAGGTTAATGAGTCGACGACTAGGATACGGGGTAATCGAAGTTGACAGGGAAGTGTACGAGGTCAGCTCCTTCCCTTTTGCACAGGATGGCATTCACTACGGTAGTGCCACTGGCAAGAGGGTGGGTAGTAGGATAGGTCGCCAGGCAACAGCTTTTTTGGGGGGGACCCAGAGCTCTTAGAGAACCAGTGTGGAGAAGGAAGAATTAAGATCAAAGGGACGATGCATCTATAGGGGAAGAAATAGACGCAAGCGCCAGGGCCAAGTTAATTCAGATATAGGTTTCATTAACATGCAAGGTGGCACGAGTAGACTGAAATGGGACAAAGTAGAAAAACAGTTAAGGCAGGAGGAATTAATGGTATATGGTTTAGTGGAAACGCATCTTAGAGACATGGAGCAACAACCCTGTAACTCAGAATACGCATGTAAATATTGCAATAAAAGAGAGGGCAGCAGAAAGGGGGGGGGGGGTGGAATTAAGGCATTCATTCATAAAAGTATGAATTTTCAAAGGGCTAGACTGGGATGCAAGGAACATTTATGGCTAAAAGGAACAGTGGCAGGCAAGCAAACACTCCTTGGCTTTGTATACCTGTGGACGGGAGCTAATGCCAAAGAGGAAAACAGGAAAATGTTAGAATGTATTGCAAGCGACATTTATGAGCTAGGTGGACAGGGCGAGATAATTATATTAGGCGACATGAACGCACATATAGAAGACCTGGATGGGTACACGGATTTGACAGGAAGCATGCTGCAGGACATATGTGACAGGCATGCTTTAGTTGTATGCAACAGTACCGAGAAGTGTGAAGGGCTCATAACATGGGAGGCGGGGAGTCTGCACTCCACGATAGATTATGCGCTTATGTCACAGAGGATATATAATAGGTTAAGGGTAATGAGCATAGATGAACATAGTTCCAAAAGTCTAGGTAGTGACCACAAGCGTATCGAGTTTCACAAGAGAAACCAATGTAGGACTGTAGCGAGATGAACAATCAGAGGGGAATTTTTACCCAGAAAAGCAATTGGAAGCAGCAGCCAAACAAATCGAGAAAGTAATTTTCGAGGATATTGAAACAGAATGCCCTTATACCAAATTAACTTGATTACTGGAGCTAGAGCTAGCTAAGGTGCGAGTAAAGCTAAAAGGGAAAAGACGCAAACACCCACAAGTTGGTGGGATGAGGAGGTCAAGAGGGCAATAGAGAAACGTCAGGAAGCGTCCAGGAAACACACATATTCCATGAAGAGGGGGGAACCAAAATTTGAAGTAGACAGAAAATAGAATACCTTCATTAAGTGTAGAAGGGAAGCATCCTATTTGATTAATGAGAGAATTAGAAGAAAAGGTTCCCAATGATTGTCAAAAGTAAATAAAAAGATAGAAAAGCAGCCCAAAAATTCTGGAAGCATCTAAATGCAATCATTAATAAGACTAGACTAGAACAAAGGTTTATTGTTACAGATGAGGGTATTCAACTAGAAGGAGATGAAGCAATAAGACACATAAGAACAAAGATGACAGAAAAATTTACAGAAAGGAATGTTGTATATAATCTATCGAAGGAGGATAGACCGGTTACAGGAATAACTTCACTTGAGCAAGGAGAGTAGGAAAGGGCAGAGAAGAAGGTTCCTAGTGGCACATCAAGAGGACCAGATGGTATCCCAATTATGCTGATAAAGAAGCTAGGACCAAAATCCAAGCAAACATTAATACAGGTAGTGAACAAAATGATAGTGGATGAGGAAGTCCCCGATGAATGGCGATTAAGTAGAATGAACATGATATATAAGGGAAAGGGGGACAAAGTAGACGTAAGTAACTATCCTCCCATAACAGTGACATCTGTGGTTTACAGAGTGATGATGCAGACTATAAAGGAGAGACTGCAGGTTTGGGTGGAGAGCGAGGGGGTGTTAGGGGAACTACAAAATCGGTTCCGGAAACAAAGGAGGTTGGAGGACAATCTATTTTCAATGACGCAGTGTATAGAGATTGCTGAAAAGGAACACAGGCCCCTATGGCTAGCATTTCTGTATATTAGGGGAGCCTATGACAGTGTTCTTGAGGAATATTTGTGGGACATACTAGGCGCATTGCGTGTGGAAGATGGAGTAATTTATCTTTTAAAAGATATATATAAAGGTAACAGAGTGCTCATAAAATGGGAAAAAAATGTATCAGGGCCTGTAGAGATACAGCGGGGGCTTAGGCAAGTATGTCCTCTGTCCCCTTTGTTGTTCATGTTGTACCTGCAAGGGATGGAGACCAAGCTAGAGGGGAGCGGACTAGGCTTCAACCTTGCTTTTTTAAAGCAAGGGGAATGGATTAAACATTCATTAAAGGGACTAATATAGGCTGATGATATAGTGCTAATGGCTGACAACAAGGAAGACTTGCAGAAGTTGATAGACACATGCTGTACAGACGAAGATAGATTAGGTTTCAAGTATAGTAAGGAAAAATCTGCAGTCATGATATTTAATGAAGAGGGCGGCGAGCATAGAATACAGGAGTTCATGCTAGAGGTAGTGGATGAGTACGAGTATCTTGGGGTGTGGATAAATAAGAGTGCTGAATATCTGGCAGAGCATGAAAAATATGTAATGAATAAAGCTAGTAGGAATGCAGCTGTCATGAAAAATAGGGCACTGTGGAATTACAATAGATATGAAGTGGTAAGAGGGATCTGGAAAGGGGTGATGGTCCCTAGCCTGACTTTTGGTAATGCGGTCCTGTGCATGAGACCAGATGTTCAAGCAATGTTAGAAATTAAACAACGGCGTACAGCGGTATTCAAACGGGGGACATCGGCACGGATGGATTTGGATAGGAGTTGAGCGACGTCATGGATCCGCCGAAGTCCACCCTGCTCTTGGATTCACGATTCACATGGACAACTGGGAGACACCGAGAGGAACGAGCGAAGCGACCGGGCTGCAGAGGCAGAGGGGATGGGATGGATGGATGAATACGGCTGAACCCTTTAAATCGGGCGGTGGCTCAAGCCACCTAGCCATGTCGTGTGAAATTTTGCTCCTGTCTTGCTTTTAGCCACAAATCGTATAACCTTCGCTTGGTTACTTCTACCCGCTTAAAATCTACTTTCCCTTCACTATCCTTAAACCCCAATGCCTTGGGTAAATCAGCCCCGCTGCTTTCCACTGTAGGGTGAAGCCCTTTACAGAAAAGTATCAAGTGTTCAGCCGTGTCCTCCTCCTCTCCGCACGCAATGCACAACGTGTCTATCTCGTGGTACCTGACTCTATACGTCTTAGTCCGCAAAACCCCAGTCCTGGCCTCAGATAACAAAGAGCTTCCGCTACAATTAGCGTAGATATTTTCTTTGGCAATTTGCTGTTTAAGGGTCCGGTATGTTCCCAGTGCCGATTTCGTCAGCATCCCCGTTTTCCACAGAGCTCTCTCTGTTTCTTTAACCTTTTTCTTAACCGATAATTGCTGATTTGCCCCCTTACTGCTGTCCAGGTATTTGCTTGTCAGTTTTCTAGTTCGCTTTCTCCATTTCGTGTCAACATTCTTTATATACAGGTATCGGAAAACTTTCCTAGCCCACTGATTTTCCCTTATTTTTCTCAGTCGTTCCTCAAATGCTATCTTACTGCTAGCGTCTCTGCTCTCGAAAGACGCCCATCCAATCTGTGTCGCATGCGCAGGATTGCGTTTAAAGGCGGAGATGTAGTAGGCGTCTGTATCACAACGTTTGACATGCATGCAGAGGAGAGTCCAGCCGCTGCTAAACGGCGGTATAGACAAGAGAGGATTAACTCTTCCGATCCTGAGGGTATCACCTGGCAGCTCGCTTGAACCAAATAAGAACGCTGGAGTCTGTATACATGTACGTGAAACTAGGTACTACCGCCGTCAGACATCTCCCTTTGATCGCGGTGAATAATGATGAAGCCTGCTGTGTTCGGCTTCTGGAAAGCGGCATTATCATCCAAAGAGTCTACGTGGCACCGGGAACATCTGTCAAGCAGACGATAGATGTGGTTGCCAAGTGTATACCAGCCTACAGCCCGGTTTCACAGTCGTGTGGGACTTTGGGTGATTTCAGCTGGAAATAGGAATCTCTTAGTCAGTGTATGAAAGAAAAAGCTTGAAAATTTAGCTTCGGACCCTCACGTCCAGACTTCACAATGAGGAACTACTGTAGAGATTGTATACTAAAGATGCTCTACCAAATCGAATACTGTACCAACAAAACTGAGAACCACTGCATGCTACTTCACAGATCATCCGGAAGGGTTTGTGTCTGTCAAGCATAATGCATAAAAGATGTGTATACTTAATGTTTCTCATTGCTAAACATTCAGCGACCCCAACAAGCTCAGCCAGGGAAACGTACCTCTCGCTACGTATATCCTGGCATAGCCGAGCTAAGCCACCGCCAATTTTTTCGGAGATGGAACCCGGCTAAAGGCATCAAGCTTTTTTAATCCTGCCATTTTCACGACGTGAAATAGATTGACTCAAGACGGGCGTGAAGTGTCGTACCTCGTGCATCGCGCAGACATGCGTCTGTGCCCCTCGAAATCAATCAACTTGAAGGAATATTCGCTTGTTCACGTAGGCAAGTTTCAACGGTTCCTCTTTCTTACACAGCTGTCACCGACCAGGCGCCTGATCGAAGCGACTTGCAGTTGCAAGGCAGGCATTCCAGGAAAATGCAAATATATGCCACTTCTGTGGCAGCATTTCGGAGAGGAGCGACGCACTGTCGAAAACAAGTCACCCTCATGCATGAGGAGTGCCTGGCTGCCCAAAGTGTACCCAAGATTTTCAAAGCTGGCCAGTTAAATCAGATAAACTAGAATTTATTAAAAACCCTTAAGAAATCTTGTTCTCGCGAATGGTGATAACCTATCATATTTCAAGTGTATGAAGTTAATTTACCTTATGGTTTCCTGCATTGCGTGCGAAGACAGAAGGCAAACAGCAATCCTTCTAAGATACCTTTGTGTGCCGTATGTTGCATGTTCATTCTTTTTAGGGACTGCAAAGCCAGTGAAGGTGAAGTATGTGCTCAACCATTTTTATTCCGAGCCGAAGAATTGGGAGAGCGCGATGACCTTCCTACTAGCGAGAACAATCAAGAAGGCACAACAGCGCTGTTTGAATGGGACAAGCGATCGTGGCCAGAATGCCCCATCTATGAGGCAGTGCCGAACGACGCAACTTTAATACTGAAGAGACGGGATTTTCCCGCAAGGTTGGTGTACTTCGAGTTGATCAGTGGAAGTTGGCTTTGAACGCTGATATGCATGAAATAACTACTGGATATGTCTGTCTCTCAGATGCAGAAGCAGAAATGTGTCAAAAAATTGTCACAGTAGCTCCAGGGAACCTGGCCGAGCTTGCCATAGAGCAATCAGAAGAACAAAGTTTGTTGAAGGGAAGGAAGAATTCCGCGCATAACTAGAACAAATGTGGGCAGTCATAAACTAAGAATTAATCAGAGATTACTGTGGTATCACGTGACTAATGACCATGGATTGGCATGTAGCATGACACCTACAAACATCCTGCGCCCGCCTTTCGCTGTTATCTGAAAGCCGAAAATGTAAAGTACATACACAAAAGTTTGCGCTGCTTGAAAAAAAAAGCAAAAAAAGAATACTTGTTTTTCAGCAGCTGAACGGCAACGGGCGCACATTGTGCTAGTTTGAAGCGCTTGAATATGATTCATTGCCGAGCGCAGTGGACGATGTCTATTTTTTTTCTAGGCATACAAATTACTTTCTTGTCGACCCCAAAATTCAGAAGACAGAGCAAGATCTCTTGTCATCACGAGATATTTCACAGGGTCACCTGTACGGTACGGAGTCACTGCTGAAATAAAAGCTCGACGTGTGTTCCTGAATGAAAATGACATTTCCGTGTCCCTTTCAGGTCTGGAAATTGCACATAAAACTTGGTCCCACGTGAATTCCGTAAAGTGCTGTTGCACCCAGCAACGCAACAATTTTTTGTACCTTTTACAAAGTTCACTGGTGCCTAAATAACTTCACCGGCGTACCGCAAAATTCTGTTTCGCTCACTGCCGACATGTGCCGCCGCTGGTGTCGCGAGTGTCGCTTCGGAGTTAGATGCGCCCGGTGCCTATTGCGGTGTCAGCCTCTAGCGTGCTCGGTGCACTGTCGGCTGTCAGCGTCGCTGCGAGCGACGCGCTTCACTCGGCTTCATGGGCCGTTTTGGGAGAGACCATGGACAACAGCGCGCCTTCAAAGCATCCTGCAAATGACGAGGTTGAAAGTTTATTTGAGATTCCAAAAGAAGTTGCAAGAACATACAGCGAGAGGTCCCAAGGTGCAACACAGCAGTTGGGACCTCCCATGAGAATAAATTTCAATACACAACTGATCAGAAACAGAAACTAAAAAGAAAATCAATCTGCACGAATTATACTGCGAAGCAACACAGACAATACACAGCAAGGTATAAAGTGCAAAACCGACCGATTAAAATACAAGAACTAGAACACAAAAGACAGTACGATTGCACACTGTTGGATGCCGTGATACATATTGTCACGAAGTGGTGACTGCAGTCAGGAAAGCAGAAAGGCTGCGAAAATGGTGCCTAAACGAAACTCTTTATTCGGGCTGACTGGCGCCCACAACGGACTGAATCACTCGGCGGCGACGTAGCGACAAGCGTGCTCGGCGCTCGTTGAACAGAATCCCAGCTGCTGTCGGCCGTGCTCAATTTAAAGCCGATGCGAACTTTTGAGATAAAGCGTGTAAAATTACTAGAACATTCTGAAACAACGTACAATCCGCTGTGCCTGGATGCGATCAATCGAGATAAATCAACTTTGAATAATGAACAAACACACAAAAGATTTGAGGCATTACTCCCCTCTCAAAAAAGCATCGACCCGATGCATTAAAACAAATAAGGCGACTAACAGCAAATAAAACGGATCGTGCGAAAATAAACACAGAGTGTGGAAACATAGCTTCCTTTAGTGCGAATTATGCAGCTTTAGACGGGCGACATGGACAACTTGTGGTTGTAGGCGGCGTCGCTGGGATGCAGTCCTTGCGTTAGGGTCGACTTCATAATCAAGTTCACCGAGCTGACAAAGAACCTTGTAAGGGCCGAAATAGCGGAACAAAAGCTTTTCACTCTATCCACTGCAGCGAATGGCCGTCGAAACCCAGACAATCTCCTGGCTTATATTCCGCGTTGCGTCTTCGTAGGTTGTAGCGTCTGTCGTCGGTGCGCTGCTGGTCTTTGATCCGTAATCGGGCAATTCTTCGGGCTTCTGTTGTTGTTCTTATCCTCATACTATGGTACATGCCCACATAGAGGGATTGGCCAAGAATTGTGGGGCACAGAGAGTTCTTCAGGTAAATATTTCCTGGACAAAAATAAAATGAATGGTAAGGAAGGAAGAAGTAAACAAAAAAGAACAACGAATTGAAACGGGAGATGAATAACGCACGCAGGAGATCGAGATTGATGTTTATAGCCGAGTAGTAAAATGATAATGATAATTGTAAGAATAAAAATAATACCGGAAAAAATTATCAAGGTAGCCGACTTGACTCCATTAAAATATTTCTGGCTTCTGCGCGTTGAAGGTCGGCGGCAACGTCAACGTTCTCTTCTTCTGTAACGTTGGGTAGCATGGCGTCTAGCTTGGTCGTGGCCTCCCTGCTATGGACGAGCCTAAAAGGCGTCATCTGGGTGGTCTCCTGCACTGCGGTGTTGTAGGTGAAGACGACGTAACGCAGGATGACGTCTCAAGTCTTGTGTTCGGCATCGACATACATGGCGAGCACATCGGCGATGGTTTTGTTCAGGCGCTCGGTCAGTCCGTTGGTCTGCGGATGGTATGCAGTTGTCCTCCGGTGGCTGGTTTGGCTGTAGCGCAGGATGACTTGCGTGAGTTCCGCCGTAAATGCTGTTCCTCTGTCCGTGATGAGCACATCGGGGGCGCCGTGGCGAAGAAGAATGCACTCCACGAAAAATTTGGCCACTTCTGCTGCTGTTCCGTTCGGTAGGGATTTTGCCTCGGCTTAGCGGGTCAGGTAGTCGGTCGCTATGATGATCCACTTATTTCCAGATGTTGACGTTGGAAAAGGGCCAAGCAAATCCATGCCGATCTGTTGAAAGGGCCTTGATGGGGGTTCAATGGAGTTCAGAAATCCTGCTGGTCGGGTGGGAGGGGTCTTTCGTCGCTGACAATCTCGGCAGGTTTTCACACGATGTGCGACATCGCAGACAGTCGGGGCCAGTAATACTTGTCTTGAATGCGGCGGAGGGTGCGAGAAAACCCGAGATGTCCAGCTGTCGGCTCTTCGTGTGAAGCCTGTAGAATTTCTTCGTGGAGACAAGCATGTAAAACAAGGAGGCAGGCTGTTTTGTTCGGACATCGTTCCGTACACAGAGGGATGAAAGTCCTCGCTTGAATTAGGGGGGGGGGGGGGGTGAAGAAACTTTGCCTTCTAAGTACTCGATGAGGCGTGTTAGGTTGGGGTCTGAGCGCTGCTGCTGGGCAAAAGAACTGGAGCTGATGTGTCCCAGGAAGGCGTCCTCATCGTCGTCCGGCAGTGGTGCATCCACAGGGGCTCGTGAGAGGCAATCGGCGCCAGAGGGCTTGTGTCCGCACTTGTAAACGACGTTGACGTCAAATTCCTGGATGTGCAGACTCCATCGAGCGAGGCGGCCAGTGGGGTCCTTCAAATTGGCAAGCCAGCACAGCGCGTGGTGATCGCTGACCACCGTGAACGGTCATCCGTACAGGTAGGGGCGGAATTTCGACGCAGCCCAGATGACGGCAAGGCACTCCTTATCAGTTGTCCCATACAAAAACGTCCTATGGGCGTCTGTGGAAATAGCTATGTCCATCTATGGCCTTTTATGAACGTCTATAAGCACCCACAGAGGTGCTTATTGCCAACTACTGAAAAATCTATGCCACTAAAGCTATAGCATTGGAACCATAGAACTGTCTTAAGCTCTCTATAGAAAAATATATCAGCCTGTATATACAGCTATAGACAGAAATAGGAAAGGCCTATAGCTATTTGGGCCAAAATCCTATAGCCGGCAATTGTACATTTTTGTAGGGGGTCGAATGGTTATCCTCGGCCTTGGAAAGGGAACGGCTAGCGTACGCGATGACTTTCTCCAGCCCGTCGCTTTTTTGAACGAGGACGGCGCCTAGTCCCACGCTGCTTGCGTCGGTATGAACTTCAGTATCGGCGTTTTCATCAAAATGCGCAAGGATCGGTGGGGACTGTAAACGACGCTGAAGTTCCTTGAAGGCTTCTGCTTGCGGCGCTTCCCATTTAAACGGCACGTCTGCCTTCGTCAGTTGGGTCAGGGGCTCGGCGATGCGCGAAGTTTTTCACAAATCGTCGGTAATATGCGCACAGTCCGAGAAACCTGCGCACTGCTTTCTTATCGGCCGGCGGTTGAAACTGTTCAATAGCAGCTGTTTTCTGCGGGTCTGGGCGTACTCCTTCCTTTCTAACGATGTGGCCTAGAAACAGCAGCTCTTCGTAGGCAAAGTGGCATTTCTCTGCTTTCAAGGTTAGGCCAGACGACTTGATTGCGTCTAGTACTGTTCGAAGTCTTTTGAGGTGCTCTTCACAGTTCGAGGCGAGGACAACGACGTCATGTAAATATACCAGACAAATTTGCCACTTCAGGCCTGCCAGCACTTTATCCATTACTCGCTGAAACGTCGCTGGTGCGGAACACAGACCAAAGGGCATCACCTTGAACTCGAAGAGGCCATTCGGAGTGATGAATGTGGTCTTCTCGCGATCTCTTTAATCGATCTCAATTTGCCAATAACCGTTCTTGAGCTGCATCGATGAGAAATACTTCGCGTTGCAGAGCCGGTCTAGTGCATCGTCGATGCTGGGGAGTGGGTAGACGTCTTTCTTTGTTATGTTTTTCAAATGGCGGTAATCAACACAGAATCGAAGTGCGCTGCCTGTCTCTCTCACTAGAACAACCGGTGCCACCAATGGGCTCTTTGAAGGCAGGATGACGTCTTCGCGAAGCATTTCTTCCAATTGGTCCCGGATGGCTCGTCGTTCTCGCAGCGACACGCGGTAGGGGCTCTGACGGAGAGGTCGGGCGTGTTGGTCGGTTGCAATGCAATACTTGGCATTTGGCGTTTGTTGAACCTTCGGCGAGGACGAAAAACACTCGCTGTAGCTTCGAAGCTTCGTGCTGAGCGCTCCAGGGAGAAAAATACGTGTTCAATTTCTGCTGCATAATCCAACTTGTTGAATGATGCCACGCGCTCTAATTGGTCCAGGCATTCTTCAGGGTATTCACCTAGGGATCCATTGAAATTTGGCGGCACCCGCGGCTGCTGCAGTATGATCGGCGTCGACATCTTCGTCGAGGTTGCGGTGCTCGTAGCTGCGTCTCTTCGCTGTCTGGTGCGGTCCGGCAGTGTCCTGAACTCAGGCTCCTCTCCCTGGAGACGTCGGCTGGATCAGTGAGCTGCTGGCTCGTCCTCTCGTGCGAAGCACAGAGGGCGGACGTCACGACTGGAAGGGGGCGTCCGGAACATGGAAGGCCACCCAGCACCTCCACCAGATGTCACGAAGTGATGGCTGCAGTCCGGGTAGCAGAAAGGCTGCGAAAATGGTGTCTAAACAAAACTCTTAATTTTGCTGACTAGCGCCCACAATGGACTGAATCACTTGGCGGCGGCGTGTAGCAACAAGCGTGCTCGGCGGTCGTGGAACAGAATGTCCGGCGCTGTAGGCCGTACTCAATTTAAAGCTGATAGCGAACTTTAGAGATAAACCGCGCAAAATTACTACAACATTCCGGAACAGCGTAGAATCAGATCTGCCTGGATGCAATCAATCGAGATAAATCTTAAGTCGCGTCTTGCATCGCAAACAAAGTGATAAAGCAGCTTGCCGGCTGTTTTGAAGAATGAACAAAGAAACACTACAAAGATTCGCGGCAATATGTTAAATCTCGCAGTATCTCAAGGGTGGCGAGCATCGCAGCATTTCAAGTCGCTACCCATTGGGTTTTAGGGTTAGGCGTATACGGCGGAGGACACGTCAGTTAAGGCACCTGTTAAAGAAATGAGCGTGAGCGTGGCAGCCATCCAGGAAACCGAGCTGTTCTCTAATGAGTACACGGAAGCTGCTTTCTAGCCGCTTTTGCCAAGAATAGAACGTTATCGTTAGCCTCTCGAGATGCTTATCGCGAGGGTGTGTGCTGTTCCTGGGCAAAACACTGGAAGCGACTGCCATGTCGTATTGCATAGGTAATGAAGGGCGGCTTATATGCTCTGACCTCACCATTTAAGGTGTACAGTGGAGAAATATTTGCGTTTGTGCTCCGGTTAAGCAGTGGGATAGAAGGCTTCTCTTTTGCATTTATTTGATCAATAGTGCACGGATTGTAAAATTTTACTGCTGGGAGATTTCAATCGTGTTTTTAGGGATGAGGACCGAGCAGTGCTGTTTAAGCGCTATGACCCTGGGGCTGCTTTCCTAACCGATCTGTCATGTGTAGGCAACCTTGCGCACGGTGGACAAGAAAACGGAGAACATCTATTTTATGCCTTTTTCATTGTTCTTCTAGTTCTCGGATTGACAGAATTTACATTTCTGCAGAAAAGTGCGCGACTTCGTTTGGTTACCGGGTGCGACCGGTATTCTTCAGCGATCACTGCAAGTTATGGCTGCAGATTGGGAGGTACAGTCGGCGCATACTCCACCTTGGATGGAAGCTGTATTTAACTGTCTGCTAGCCTCAGATGCGATCGTTCAACGTGTTGTATCTACTTGCTTGGAAAACACATGATGATCTCTCCGTTTTTCAAAAATGGGACTTATTTAACCAGGTGACCAAAAACTTGTCTGTTGAAGTTTCAGCAGCAATCGCATTCCTGAAGAGGCACCACCTTCGTGAGGCCTGGCATGCTGTAATCGAAATACACGAGTTTGAGAAGGTTAGCTCAGGCGCCTATGTTGAAGAAATTGATAATGTAAAACAAAGCTTAAAGTGTTCGCAAACGATATATACAAGGGGGCCTTGACAAGGCCTCGATCCCGTATGTTTCTTGATGAAAAACCATCTCGTCGGATCTTGAGTGTTGAGAGGCGGACTGCTCTTTCGAAGGATGTATTGGAAACTAATTATGCAGGCTGCGCTTACAGCGACGCACCTGGTATTCTTGTTGCATCTTTGTTGCTCTTCGGGACTTGTGGGGGCCACACGGTTGATTAGATTTCGGTGGTTGCTTGCAACCTTTCCTTGAATTGACGATGAACCTCCTCCGTCAGTAGAGCTACCGATCACTTTGCACGAAGTTAACCTGCAGAGATTTCTGACCTCCGGGGTCAGAAGGGTTTATCGAGCGTTAACACACCTTACATATGTCGACGGTTCCAATCCCTGCCGCGCGATAAAGTCTAACTTAACTAGCAAATTTATACTGCACGAAACGCGAAATCGTATGCAACCATCCCGAACACTCTGCGACAAACGGTTGCGCCGCAGTGTTCATATGAATATCCGTAAAGACGTGGAACTTGGGGTACATAGGTCGCCGGTTCAAAGCCCTGCCGCGAGCTATGCTCTAAGTTAACCAGTAAGCTTATGCTGCACGAAACATTGAATCGTATGGAACCATCTGCAACATTTTGCCGCAAACGGTTGGATCACAAATTTTATACGATGTCGGCACTAAGTTGCCCGACTTTGACGCCTGACAGACAGGGATATATACTGGATCGGCATAGATCAGTCACGAGTTGTAGTGCTGGGGCATCATGCTACCGCCTGTTATTTTGTGCCATTATGTAACCACCTCGCTTGGCATGGCAACGACTTGAAAGCCGCCATCTTGGATTCTATCCGTGGAATCAGCGTAATGCCTTTTTCACATGGTGCGACGCGAACGAAAAATTACGGCGTGGTCGCACTGCCGTTGCAACGGTAATCGCAGCCGCCGTTTCACATGCCAACGATTTCAGTCGGTGCCGTCGGCACCCTAGCGTCGGTGCGGCCGTTGAGCGAGTTGGTGCATCATGGACGTGGTAAGAAACAGCGCAGCGACGATGGACTCATACGAAGAAAGAAGACGGATAAGCGCGAAGAAAGAAGACGGAACAGAAGTGAGGAAAGACTATCTTAAAGTTCATACAATGAACGATAATCTGACAGCTATCATTACGGATTGCGCAGTAGAAGTAGGCGGTAGCACGGTTCGGCAGGTTACCGGCAAGCTATCTCGGGAGACGAAAGACGAAAGGTTAAGAAACGCCAACAGCGCTTGTCCGCCTTCTTTCTTCGTATGTGTTCGTCGTCACTGCGCTGTTTTTTACCTCTTCGCTGAACTCCTATTGGCTGACTACTGTGGCCATCGCTGCGACCGCACCGACGCTGCGACAATGCGACCAACTTGTTGAAAGTCTGTCGCAGTGGCCCTGCGACGAGAACGACGCGCATTTCTGTCGCACAGCGGCAGAAATCACACAGCGCTGCGGCAACAATCGCATCATGTGAAACGGCCATAACTCGGAGGCTCGAAACGCGACCAGTAGAGCTAAGGCTCTAAAAATTTCGCCTTGCTTTGTGCCTGTTTGGATGGAAGTATCCCAAGCACATTTTGATTGCGGGCATACTACAACAACAAACTATTACGGGCATACTATATTGATTCAAAAGATCCATAATAATAATCAGCTGCAACCTCTTGAGAGATATCGTCAAGTTTTTCTCTGTAATCTGATCGGAGATAAGCTTTTTGCTAAGGTTCTCTGTAGCCCCCTGCAGCAAGTTTTCATGTGCTTAATAGGCTTGCATCAGGTCTGTGGTATCATAGGCCGCAATGTACAAGCTCATATCCATAGGAAACGTCCGGTACAGGGGCAGTATCAGATGACCTTGGCAAGGCAGCTCTTATTCAAACTGACCTTGCAAAGACGTTGGATTAAGCTCGTCATAATATCTTGTTTGCGCCCTTCGAACATGCAAATATTGGTGATGTTTTGCTCAGCGGCATAAAGGTGTACTCTAAGGAGTCCTATACAACGCCAACTGCCAACCTGGAGCTAACCTAGCCTATAGCATTGAAATATTCAGTTCGCGAAGGATGTCCGTTATCACCTTTGTTGCATGTCCTATATCTTGAACCCCTCTGCCTCAGATTTAGCAACAACGTAGCTATCCGTGGTTTCTCCCTAGCTCAGTATGAAATTATGTTGCAGCCTATGCTGATGACGTCGTCCCCTTTCGGTCTGACAAAACATGACTGGACAGTTACGATTGTGTAACGCAATATTCAGCTACGGCTGTTAAGGTATTTATGTTTTACGATATCTTGAAATCAAGAATATGGGAGTGACTGTATAGTTTTAGAACATTCTTTTTAACTTTCCACACATACTTGCTTTTCGAACAGCTCTCCTCCCCAGTCCTCTACTCTCCCTTCTCCCTCTCCTCGGGCAGCGCGCTTCGCAGCAGCTGCCGCTGATCGATCGTGCTGTATTTCTCCGTTCTCGTCGTACCCTCGCTCTTCCTTCCACGGTAACCCTCCTCCGGTCATACTTTCTGCGTGCGCTCTAGCCTCCTGCCGCTGTAACCCTCCTCCATCCAGCACACCCACCATCCGGGTGGTTGCCATAGCAACCAACCTACGCTTGCGCCTTTTTTCTACACTCACCGTGCCGTCCTCCCACAGCAGCCACCTTCTGAGTGCATCCCATGACAACGCACCACGCGGTTACGCCGATGACTACGACATACTACTACTACTACTAATGCTGCTAGTGCTGCTGCTAGTACTACGACGTGGAACCTAGGAACAGACGAGTTGAGTTTCCCCCTTCAGGTGGCGATGAGAGGAAACACCTTATTGATTATGAAATCGGGGTTTCTTAATAACCCGGTGGTTCTAACTCGCAAACATTCACATTACTCGAAGAAAGAAGAAGGTTAACTATTTATTTACAACATAAATAAAACAAGAAGAAACAAAGCAAGGAGAAAACTATTTACGTGACTAAACCGTTGATCAGACGAATTCAGCCCTCGTTCAACCCGCAGCGCTTGCTTTTAAACCCTCTGTCTCCGCCCTAAGCGGGGACAGCAACCAATAAGATTATAAGCGACTCACCTAGCTTGACGCGGACACTTGCTCTCAGTGTGACATAAAGTCCGGCCACAAGGTTCCAAGCAGCATTGCGCGCGCACACACAGAGCGTAAATTCGTTCCGTGCACACAAGGTTAGGACACCAATTTGCACGTCCCAGAACTTGCCATGTCCGCTCTCTGTATGCTAACTGCCAAGCTGTCACGGATCTCTCCGGAGAACATTTGGACCGAAAGAATGGGCTAGGCGACGGGTGTACCCGCACAAACGCACATTTAATACACCCTACGTGGCACACAAACACACTAGAATACAAAACTAACAAAACTAACACAAAACACAAAGACTATAAATACACACGACCCAGGCACACTGCTACCAGCGTCTACTACTAGCGTTTTACTATTAGCGGTCGGTGTTCGGGCTCAGGGTTGGTTCGGTGTGGCTGCGGCGTTGTATGGATCCAATAGCCGGCGTCGAGGCGGCGTTCGGCGTGCTTGCTCTGGCGTCGCTGGCGGCGTTCGACGTGCTTGGGCTGGCGTCGCTGGCTGCGTAGTACAAGCTCCCGGTCGAAGCGCCTGTGGAAGTGATGCCGGTGTTGACGTTGGGGGCACCACCCGGATGAGTGGCAGCAGCCCTGGAAACACCCCTGGCCGTAGCAGGTGGTAGCGTCCTCCGTTGACTCCCCGAAAGGGGCTCAGGCACGGCAGGGAGTCCACGATGCGATGCCGTAGAACCCGAGCTCACCGGAGCAGTAGCCGGCGTCGCTCTCTTCCAGCCGATGCGTCCCTGACCCGCCGGAGCCTCCGCTTCTCTGCTGTTCCCCCCCCCCGTGCCTCGCTCTCACTCGCCCTTTTATAGCTTCAGTGGTAGTCCACGTAAGCCTTGTCGTCGTCTTCTTCTCTTCTCCACCAATCATTTCTCTCCACCTCACCGAATGCTTCTCCACCAAACATCTCTCTCCACCTCACCGAATGCTTCTTCCTCTTCTTTGTTCTTCGGTTAATCCACGTCGTCTTCTTCACACCTCTTTCCTTTAAAATTTAATTTAGGCTCCTTAATATATGCGACAAGGGCCCCCTCTTTCAAGAGTTTTTCCGTGAAAACTGCTCACGTCATCCTCATCTTCAAGCCATTCAGCCAACCTACTATCTTCTGTGGCGATTCTGGACCCAGCACACAACACACCGCAGAGGTCCAGCACACGCCAAACGCACACCACTAACACAGCCCACCAAATTGCGTTTTCAGAACACTAACACACCACTGCCGTTGTCCGTACAGAGTCCTTAATAAACATGTTCGTGTCCACAACACACTCCCTTGTATAATCACATAACACCAACAATAGCAACAACAACAACAAGATAAATCCCAGAGATGCATTAACACAACAACAACAGCAAGATATATCTCAGAGATACCTAGAGCTGTTCAGTTTGCTCCATCTGTATACGTGTCTAATTTGCAACATATAAGAAATCGACCACACGATCAACAACTGGTAGCCATAAACTGGTAGCAGTCCGCAATGAACACGATGAGTCGATGGCATGTTTTGTTCTCAGTTGAGAACTTGCAGTGTAAGTAGTATCCCCATTGAAGCCGCGATATATGAAAAAGACAACACGATCAACAACTGGCAGCCATAAACTGGTAGCAGTCAGCAATGAACACGTCGAGTCGACGGCATGATTTGTTCTCAGTTGAGAACTTGCAGTATAGGTAGTATCCCCATTGAAGTCACGATATAAGAAATCGACAACACGATTAACAACTGGTAGTCATAAGCTGGTAGCAGTCAGCAATGAGCACGTCGAGTCGATGGCATATTTTGTTCTCAGTTGAGAACTTGCAATATAAGTAGTATCCCCATTGAAGCCACAATATGACCACCGTTTTGCCTGGCCCATCCGAAAACGTCTCCCCCTTGATTTGGAGTAGAGCTGTAATCCTCTGTCTGCATTCAAATTGGGCTTCTTCAGTACCTCACACCCTCCTGCATTTCCCTTCCCACTGAGCGTGGGCACCTGGGCAGCATCACCTGTCTCCTGGGCCACTACCGCACATGCTACCTTGGGGGCGTACCGTACGGGACCCCTTTCTTTGTAGTTCTTCAACATATTTACATGGAAAACCTCCTTACTGTCATCTATCAATAATTCATAATCCAAATCCTTTTTCTTCCGCGTCACAAGGTACGGGCCCTTCCATTGCATCAGTAATTTATTATGGTCCGTGGGTAGCAGTACAAGAACCCTGTCGCCCGGATTCAGATTTCTGGGAATGGCTTTCTTTTCATAATAACTCTTATGGCGTCCACGCGCCTTTTCCAGGCCTTGAAAGCCTGCATGTTTCCTTCAACCTGTCCCGCAACTCAAGAACGTACGTGTATGTTGTCTTGAGATCTGATTCAATCTCTTTATTAGCCCACAGCTCCTTGAGTATTGCAAGTGGACTTCTAACGGTTCTCTCATACAACATCTCGAAGGGCGAGAAACCAACACTCGTTTGCGGTACTTCGCGGTAAGCGAACAAAAGAGCTGGGAGATATCTATCCCAATCAGAAGGTCTCTCCTGGCACATTTCCTTGATCATATTTTTGAGGGTGCCGTTAAACCGCTCTACAAGCCCATTACACATGGGATGGTAAGACGTCGTCAGTAACTGCCTTACTGACAAAAGGCAGTTAACCTCCTTCATTAGTTCAGATGTGAAGTTCGAGCCCCGGTCACTCAAAATTTCCCTCGGGAACCCATAACGCGAAGACATTTCCACAAGACCCTCCGCCACTTGGATACTGTCAATTGTTCTCAGTGGAATTGCGTCAGGATAAAGAGTGGCCGCGTCAACCAGAGTAAGCACATATCTATAGCCTTTGGCGGATACTGGAGTGATTGGCCCCACAATATCAATCGCCACTCTCTGAAACGGTAGGTCGATAGCTGGCATCTTGCCCAGAGGTACGGGACCGACTCTTCCCTTGGGAACTGTGCGCTGGCACACGTCACATGAGCGAACGAAGCGCTTAACGTCACTCTGAACACCCGGCCAAAAGAACTCCTCGGTGATCCTAGACAGCGTTTTTTGAACACCCTGGTGTCAGGCCATAATGGCGTCATGTCCTAAGTGTAGCACGGTCTCTCGCATATCGCTCGGTTGGACCCGCCTTCCTGAACTAAATACGCATTCTCTGTGCAGAAGACCATTTACCAATTGATATTCGATGGACGTACGACTCTTCTTTCTTTTCAGTTTTTCCCCGACTCTTTCGAAGCAGGCTTTAAAGCTCGGGTCTCCTTTTTGCTTAATTGCAATTTCGCCTGGTGTTACGCTCAAGCACATCGTAACAGGAGTAGAGAGCGGACGCTGCGTTGCTTGGGCTGTCGCTTGAGCTCATGTCTCCACTGCCGACGAGAAACTGACTGCACCCGTCTGAGCTGTCGCGGGCCTTTCCTCCTTTGCATGTTCTTCAACGTCGAGCATCCTCCACTCGGGATCGGGGTCTTCGACACTTCTTGCACCCGTAATGTTTCCCAAGATGAGATCGTAGATGGGTTGGTCTACGCAATTTGCCACTACCTGCCCAGTATAATATGGCGTGGACACTAGAATCCTGGCTTCAGGAAAGTACCTTACTGTGCTGTCTACCAGAGTGACGACCGATGCTTTCCCTGTAAGATCCTCGTCCTTCACCAAGCTTCTCTGAACCAAGACTGTGTTGGCTCCGCTGTCTCTAAGCACCAATATAGGACGGTCCCCTATTTGCCCAACCACCACTGGCATTGCTGCTTTTGACTTGGGTGTTCCACTCACCGCCTCATTTTCCAGCGGCGTTTTTTCTCCTTTCAGCTGTGGAACTTCCGGTGGCGTGACAAGTTCTACCCTAGAGTCGACAACGCAAGCAGCTCGGTCCTGCGTTCTGTATCGGCACTCATCCAGAGTATGACCCCTCCTCTTACAACCTTGACATGCAACCTGTGTTTTTTGGGCAGTGCTACTAGTCCGACAGTCAGCTGCACGGTGTCCCACATTGCCGCAGAGAAAACACCTTACTGGCGCCTTAGATCCACCGCCATATGCTCTTGGTTTTGCCGCATCTGCCTCTAGGATCTTTTGGGTTTCCTCCCTTGCCTTACTCAAATTTCTTAGCCTTTGAGCATCGAGGAATTGGTCTGCACGAACTCTTTCAATGAACACAACTTTCTTTCACGAATAGCGCTAGCTTTGAGCTGCAACACGTTAAAAATTGCTCTGTGACCAGCTTGTCACCCACCCCTTCAAAACTCTTTTCTGTGTTTGACATATCAAGCCACCTATCAAAATAGTTGGTCAGCCTGCAGGAAAACTGCTTAGCGGTTTCCGAATGCTCAGGTTTCCCGGTGCGAAATCTTTCACGAAAACGTTCCGCCGTAAGCCTGAATCTTTGGAGGAGCGCCTTTTTGACTTTCTCGTAGTCCATGGAATCAGCAGCAGGCATCCTTCCAAACACATTCAGCGCCTCTCCAACTAAACACATGCTCAATGCCGTAGCCCATTCACTGCGCTCCCAGCCTTGCCTCAAAGCTATCCGCTCAAATCGTTGCAGATATGCGTCCAGATCATCTCTTTTGTCATCGAAAGGAGCCATCAGCTTCCTTGGACAAACTCTGGCTGGTCTAGGAGATTCTCTACCCACTAAGGAACGCTGATCACTGTCCGGGATCTCCTCATATCCTCCCGCGACATGCGCCTGTTTCCACAAAAGAAACTCCTTCTCCCGTTATATCCTTCTTTTCTCCTGTTCTTCTGCCTCGCGAGCTCTTCTAGCTTCCTGCTCTTCTGCCTCGCGAGCTCTTTTATCTGCTTCGCGAGCTCTCTCATCTGCTTCGCGAGCGTCTGCGCGTGCTTGCGCCCTTTCCTCTCTCTGCCTATCTGCCTCCTCTTTCTGCCTCTTTCCCTCCTCGTCATAGAGACGCATCACCTCTTCCTTGCTTAAACCCAGCTTGAGCTCCAATTCTAACGTTTTTGCCAAATCCATACTTTCTGCCGTCGAGAGATCGGAGAGACCCGAGACAAAGCAAAAAGCAAAAAAGGAAACGAATCCTGGCAGGCTCGCCACTTATCATTGTCAAGGATCTCTCCGGAGATCACTCGGACCGAAAGAATGAACTAGGCGACGGGTGTACCCACACAAACGCACATTTAATACACCCTACGTGACACACACACTAGAATACAAAACTAACAAAACTAACACAAAACACAAACACAATAAATACACACGACCCAGGCACACTGCTACCAGCGTCTACTACTAGCGTTCTACTATTAGCGGTCGGTGTTCGGGCTCAGGGTTGGTTCGGTGTGGCTGCGGCGTTGTATGGATCCAATAGCCGGCGTCGAGGCGGCGTTCGGCGTGCTTGCTCTGGCGTCGCTGGCGGCGTTCGACGTGCTTGGGCTGGCGTCGCTGGCTGCGTAGTACAAGCTCCCGGTCCAAGCGCCTGTGGAGGTGATGCCGGTGTTGTTGGCGTTGGGGGCACCACCCGGATGAGTGGCAACAGCCCTGGAGACACCCCTGGCAGTAGCAGTTGGTAGCGTCCTCCGTTGACTCCCCGGAACGGGCTCAGGCACAGCAGGAAGTCCACGATGCGAAGTCGTAGAACGCGAGCTCACCGGAACAGTAGCCGGCGTCGCTCTCTTCCAGCCGATGCGTCCGTGACCCGCCGGAGCCTCCGCTTTTCTGCTGTCCCCCCCCCCCCCCCGTGTCTCGCTCTCAATCGCCCTTTTATAGTCTCGGTGTTAGTTCACGTAAGCCTTGTCGTCGTCTTCTCTTCTCCACCAATCATCTCTCTCCACCTCACTGAATGCTTCTTCTTCTTCTTCTTCTTCTTCTTCTGTATTCTCCGGTTAATCCACGTCGTCTTCTTCCCACCTCTTTCCTTTAAAATTTAATTTAGACTCCTTAATATATGTGACACAAGCTAGTGGTTAGGGAAAGGAAAATAAGGCTTCCGCCAAGTAATCACAATTTTGGGAAAGGGTACTGATTAAACATTTGGGAAAGGAGAGGTTGCAATAAAATACACAAACAGCACAAACGCGACTACCCTCTCCCAAGGCACCCACGGTGGTTACCCGTTTCCTAACATTTGTTCTCTCTTTCGCACACGCGACCAACATATGCCGACCAGACGACCACTAAAATTCTTTATAGAACATCGAAAGAGAAAAAGACAGTCGTTACGGGAATAGTGGGTTTCCGGTCACTCGGCTAATACTCAGCCGTATCTCTTGCATTCCCGAAACCTCGGCGACCCCTTGACAACGCACACATGTCGACACCTGTATATGGTTAGGCTTCTTAAGACGGGTTATGCCCGTGACGGCGCGGAGTAAACAAGGACGTCCGCCGCAAGTAGGGGAGGCCGAGACGGGGACGGGCCCCTTTTTTGGCGACTTCCGACCCCACTGCTGCCGCCTTCTTTTCGAACACAAGACCAACCAGTTCGCGGAAAGGTCAGCGAACTCCACAAGACGCGTAACACCTACCGCTGTAAAAGGGTGTACTTGAAGCTCTACATTTCACAGAACAATTTTGCGAGGTATGAAAGGCGGCTCTTAATAGAGATGAATTTAAAGGATTTTGGTTGTGGGGCACGAGGCCAACTCATTTCGGTGACGTAAGCTGGAAATGTGGCGCCCTTCAGTACCTAATGGTTACTATGCACCAAGTTTGTAACAGTAGGGTCCACAGGCATTCTCAGGTCTTGTCTATGAAATGAAAAACACAGGCTCGGATGAATCGGGAACTCTCAGTATTTGTTTGGGTGAAAGCCTACATCTTCTTTCTTGCAAGCTTGCCTAAGTCCTGCAGGTCCTGCAGGATGGCAATCTTCGCGTGGCGCCTTCAGTGGGAGCCCATTCGTCGTGACTATATATACATTTAGTCCACTGTAGTCATGACAACTTTTTCTTTTCTTCCTTTAGAATGTATGCACTGGAGTAGGCTTCGTTCGCTTTCCGCCTGTCAAATGGTTTCGCGTTTTTTTTTTGTTATTTTTCAAATCGGCAAAGAACTTCTTTTTAATAGATGGCCTTATTAAGCGGCTTAGTGCTCATATGGCTCATTTATTCGCACCGACTGTACAGCCTAGTGTACGGACGCTATGGGGATTCCATAAACACCTTCAACATCCTCACTGCACGCCTTTCTTTACAGAATCTGTACAGGCTCTCCAAAAAGCAGATGATTTAGGGTCTTATGTGTCGGTGCTCCTTATACCGCTGTATCAGCAGCCTCATCTGGAGTTTCTTGACACCGACATTTTAGAGCGTTTCAAGCAAATGCCTGAAGAGAAAGGGACGCCGACCAAAAGGCTGTTGTTTAAAACCAAGACGTTTCGGCTTCCATACGGAAGCCTTGATCACAGGGCGGAAAGCCCAAAGCACAAAGCTTAAGTGCGTTGAAGTAATCGCCCCAAGCATCTTGCGTACGTAGGCGGGAGATTGCCTGCGTTGTGGTTAAGGGTTTTGTCTGTTGTTTGGATTATCAGGGATTCTAGATATCGACGTGACAGCCAATTCTTCTCTCTTGCAATGACTGATGCTTCTTCCCAAGCTATATTGTGCGTCGCGGCTTCCACGTGTTCCGCAAGTGCATTAGATGCAATCTTTTTGTTCCTGACGTCGTTCTTGTGGTCCCTCAATCGCCTTTCGAAATTCCCGCTCTCGCCGATATAGCAGTAGCCGCAGTCTGCGCAGGGAATCTTATAGATGACGCCAGGAAACTTCTCTTTCTTTATCTTGTCTTTGGCGGCCACCAGCTCATGCCTCAGCTTGCACGCAGGAACGTGAGCGACGTGCACACCGTAAGTGCGCAGAACGCGAGCCAAAGACTCGCTCACGCCCGGCACATATGGGATAGCGGCTCGGGCTCGGCAAGGAGGACCAACTGGTTCTGATGGGCGTGAAGACCGCTGAAGGACAGAATCCACGAAGTACTTGGGGTAGCCGCATTCACTCAATTCTCGGCGCACTTGGCGTAGGTCAGCAGCCCGATCTTCTGGCCTTGGGCAGATGTTTTTGGCACGTCGGACGAGGGAAGCCACGACGGAGCGTTCGTGGCAAACCGGGTGGACAGAATTAAAATGAAGATACCGGCCTGTGTGGGTTTCTTTTCTATAAACTTTGAAAGAAAGGAGGTTTCCACGGCGTTCCACCAAAACGTCCAGAAAAGGAAGACGGCGTGCAGCCTCCTCCTCTACAGTGAATTGATTGGAATCTTTCATGCTATTTATGTGATCTGTGAAAGGACCTAACGCATTCTTTGTGATAATACAGAAACAATCGTCGACGTAACGCACAAAAACCGTTGGGCGCGGTTCGAAGGTAGCCAGTGCGCGAGCTTCTATTGCTTCCATGATAAGGTTTGCGGTTGTCACCGATATAGATGCGCCATCGCAGTGCCATGAGCTTGCCTATAGACTGTACCCCGGAAAACAAAATAAGTGTTCTCAAGGCAGAACTGCAACAGCTTCAGAAGATCCGATGCTTCGATAGGGGTTCTTTCACACGATCCGTCGTCATTCTTCAGCGCTGAGCGGCACACCTTCACAGCCAGATCCACGGGTACGCTGGTGAACAGCGATTTCACATCACAGGACACCATGACCTCGTCGTCGTCCACCGTAACATCACGTACTTTTTCAATAAAATCGAGAGTCACGTATGAAAGTCGAGCCTTTTCCAACGAGTGGCGCAAAAAGCTAGTGTAAGTAGCCCGACAAGCGGTATAAGGGCGACCGTGTAAAATCAACTATTGGTCGCATCGGGATGTTTGGCTTATGGATCTTCGGGAGACCATACAAGGCGGGAGCTGACCCATTATGGCAGAGGAGCTTGAAATAAAGCGACTTGTGGTCCGGTGGAACAAATCGGAAGACGTCAGTCAAAAGAATCTGCAAGCTTCTTTCTACCTTGAGCATAGGGTCCCGCTTCAGCGGCAAGTACGTACTGTCGTCCTGCAGAAGGCCAGTCATTTTCTCAACGTAGTCGTTGCTGTCCAAGATGACGGTGGCGTTGCCTTTGTCAGCGGGAAGTATAATAATGTCCGTGTTTTTACGCAGGCTTTTGATGGCATCACGCTCCTCGGAAAGAAGGGTGGTCGGAGGATGTCGCGGAAGCTTGGCAAGGATGCTGACTGCACGAGTTCGGGCCTCATCTCGGCGGTTGTTATCTACTTGACCTATAGCGCGTTCGACAGCACAGACGATTTTTCTTGGGTCCGGCGCAGTTCTCGTGTTAAAGTTCAACCCGAGCTTAAGTACGGCGAGTTCTGCTCGAGTAGGCCTGTAAGAAGACAGGTTGTGGACACTGTCGAAGTGGACGGGCCAGGCGCAGACACTTTTTCGCGAGGCAGCAGCCTTGATAACTACTTTTGGTGGGAAAACTCTCGTTGGCGGGACTGGAGGCTCACCTTGTAGTTAGCATGTAACTGGAAGCTGGCGAAGTCGTCCGGACACTTGTGCTCGAGGCGGCGACGAGCAAAGAAGACTTCGTTCTGCAGGTGCCTGATAGAGGCTTTACAATCTAGGATACTGGCTTGAAGCATTTGCCGTTCCGCTCTTGATACCACGCTGTGGCCAAAGGCCGTGTCAACAGGTCAGAGCAGACGGAGGGATCTCGGAATGAGGCTCCTAGCCTTGCATATGAGGTTAAAATCCAGATGGGCTTTGAAAGCAGAGAGTCGCATGGATAGCGAAGCGTACTGGCGCACTTGAGTGATGAAAGGTTGGCCATACGACCGTCGTAGCGTAATGAAATCTAAAGACTGACGAAAACTCGTCTGGTCGGGTAGAATATTCATGTATCAAGAGAAAGGAACGCCGACCAAATGGTTGTTGTTTAAAACGAAGACGTTTCGGCTTCCATACGGAAGCCTTGATCACTGGCCGCAAAGCCCAAAGCACAAAGCTTAAGTGCGTCGAAGTAATCGCCCCAAGCATCTTGCGTACGTAGGCGGGAGAATGCCTGCGTTGTGGTTAAGGGTTTTGTCTGTTGTTTGGATTATCAGGGATTCCAGATATCGACGTGACAGCCAATTCTTCTCTCTTGCGATGACTGATGCTTTTCTTCCCAAGCTATATTGTGCGTCGCGGCTTCCACGTGTTCCGCAAGTGCATTAGATGCAATCTTTTTGTTCCTGACATCGTTCTTGTGGTCCCTCAATCGCCTTTCGAAATTCCCGCTCTCGCCGATATGGACCTCCTTCACCCCGCGACGTCACGAAGTTGCGGTGGCGCTGATGTTAGCCGCGACTTTCGCATGGTAGGCAAAACAGGTTCCGCTTGCCCGTGCCTACCGCAGCTGCCGCAGTTATACCACAGAGACTGGGGCAGCCAGACGACCACCTCCCGCGGCAGGAAGCTCCTGGACGCGGTCGTGGCTGCTGGCCTACACCTCCTGCGGCCTAAGGCGGCCACATTCATCCGCCCAGGCCAGTCCATGGTCATCGACCTGGCCCTCTACTCGGAAGCCTGCCGATACTCTTGGAAGCGGGCAGCAGACTCCCTTGGATCGGACCACTTTCCCATCCACCTGAGCCCTGCCCAACAACAGTGTCTAAAGGACAGGGAGTATCGCCTCATTAAGTGGCCCCAATTCAGGGAGCTCGCTAAAGAAATTCCATTCGCAGGTGACTTCCTGGATTGCCTGAAGTCCTGCGCCCAGGCGGTTACGATGTCGGTGTCGTGTCATGCGCAGGCCCCTGTCCCCGACCTCCGCCTCCTGGGTCTCCGCGCTGCCAGGCGCCGTGCGGAACGCAGGGCGGAGAGGACGTGGGCTCCCAAGAACTGGATGGCCTACCGAAGGATCGACGCCACCTGCCGGCGCCAGGCCAACCGACGGACAAGAGAGAGCTGGGCCGGCATCTGCCGCTCACTGCAGTCTGCGCGGCAGTCCTCCAGGGCCTGGGGACTGTTCCGGTCCCTCTTGCAGGTGGCCACCAGCCGACACCCTGTCCTGGGTGCAGCCATCGCCAGGGGGGTTTCCTACCTGGCCATGGCTGAGCAGCTGGCCGACCACTTTTCTGCCAGCCTCACGGTCTCTGTCTCTCCTCTGGTCCCCCTGGCCCAGCCACCTCCCGGACGACCCCCTCTTCCGGCAGGCGTAACCTGTTCCGTTGCAGCCCTGTGTGAAGCTCCCATCACTCCTCATGAGCTCCACCGAGCCCTCCACCACTCCAAGCAGCGGAGCGCTCCTGGGGCAGATGGGCTCACTTTGCAGATGCTGCGGAACCTGGGCGCCCCAGAGCAGGCCCCGCCTCCTGGATGCCTTAAACATCATCTGGGACAGCGGCATCTTCCCGGAGAGCTGGTCCACGGCAATCGTGGTCCCGATCCGGAAGGCCAGGAAACCCCTCGGGGCTCTTTCCTCCTACCGACCTGTGTCGCTGACTTCAGCAGCCTGCAAATCAATGGAGTTCGTGGCCCTGCAACGCCTCTCCTGGATAGCCAGGGCCAGTGACTTCCTCTCCGAGTGCCAGACGGGCTTCCGCAGGCACCGCTGCACAGCAGACTCCATTGCCGACGTGGTCTCCTGCCTGGAGGAGGCCAAGCAGCAGGGAGAGGTCGCCCTCCTTGTCCTACTGGACGTCCAGGCAGCCTTCGACAGCCTGCCCCACTCCACGATCGAGCAGGCTCTAGACGACCTTGGAGTGACCGGGCGGTTGCGCCGTTTCGTAACCGCCTTTCTTTCCAACCGGTCCATGCAGGTTCGGGTCGGGGGCACCCTGAGCTCTCCTCGCCCCATCACCGCCGGGGTTCCGCAGGGCTCAGTCCTCAGCCCCTTCCTCTTCAACCTGGTCATGGCCGGCCTCCCGAACGCCATCCAGCAGGATCGCCTCCGAGTATTCTGCTCTCTTTACGCAGATGACACCGCTCTCTGGGTCCGCGCCCCCCGCAGGCACATCATCTCTGCAAGGCGGGCCCTCCAGCGGGTTCTCGACGCGGTGAAGTCCTTCCTGACTTCCAAGGGCGTGGTGCTCTCCGCCACAAAGTCGGAGGCCCTTCTCGTCCTCCCACGAGGTGCACGGGTCACGGCCGGGATCCGCACCTTGCAGATCGACGACACCAACCTGCCCTGGAGACAGCAAGTGAGGTACATTGGGCTAACCATTGACCATCGCCTCACTTGGATCCCGGCAGACAAGCCCCTCCTGCTCCACCTGGACCGCGTCGGCCGAGCGGCCGAGCGCCTCCTGGCACGCGGGAATGGCTGCTCTGCCACCTGGGCCATCCGGCTGTTCGAGGCTGCTGGAACTTCGGCAGTCCTCTACGCCCTCCCCCTGGTGACCCTCAAGGACACCCGGCTCAACCGCCTCGAGATCGCTCGGCGGAAATGGATCCGCCGTCTCTAGGGAGTCCCACGGACCTCCCAGACCTCGGCCACCCTTGCCGAAGCGGGGGTGCTCCCACTAAACCTTCTGTTATTGCAGAGAGGCCTCACACACACGGACCGGCTCCACCATGTACCTGATGGTGAAGCCCTCGGTGCACGTCTCTTGGGGCGCCCCCACTCCAGGATGGGCATGCTCGCTGGCGCTTACCTGGAGTCCCTGGGCCGACCCAGCAGCCATTTGGCCCTCCCCCCGCTCCCTACGCGTCCTCCTCTGTAGGTCTCCCTGGACTTTGGAGGCACGTCCAAGCGCCGCACACCGGCTGCAGCCATCAAGCAGGCTGCCGCTGCCTTTCTGGAGGAGTGCGGAGGCTCCACTCTCCTCTTTACCGATGGGTCGGTGCTGCCGGCCTCAGGTCGGGCAGCTGCGGCTCTCGTGGCCCCGCAGTTGGGAGTCACTAAGACTTGCAGGCTCTCCTTCCCAGGCAGTTCGACAGCTGCCGAGCTGGCAGGACTACACCTGGCGGCTGACCTCATGGCGGCCCTCCCACCTGGCCCTGTGGCAGTCCTCTGCGACTCCCGGCCAGCCCTTCAGCTGCTGACCAGGCCTCACGATGCCGTGGCCACCACTTCTCAGCTCAGGGCCCGTCTCCACGCCCTGGAGGATGCGGGCCACCGGATCACGCTGCATTGGGTGCCGGGCCACTCCGGCATTGAGGGCAACGACCTGGCTGATGCTTCGGCCAAGTCAGCTCACGCCGATGGGTCCCCGGTATCTTTGGCAGTGACCCAGCACGATTTTGCCCGCTCTCTCCTGTTGCAGGTGGTGCGGACCCTTCACCCGGACCGGAGAATAGCGGCCCGAAAGCCCTTCCGCCGGCTCTCGAACCAGCTGCCCCGGCGGGACCGTTCCCTCCTTCTGCGTCTCCGTATCGGATGTACGTGGACGCCTTCCAGGCTATATGTCCATGGCCGGGCCTCCTCCCTTGTCTGCCCTTCTTGCGGTGACACGGGCACTCTCGGTCACCTTCTGTTGGCGTGCCCGACCCACGACATCCCCAGGCAACGCCTGGAATCGGGCTACCGGGCACTTGGTCTCCGGACCACCACGGAGGACGACCTCCTGTTCCCGGTCCGCAACCAGCTCTAAGCGCACCGGGTCCTCCTCTCCTTTCTTGGCGAGTCTGGCCTGAGCCTCCTACTCTAGTCCATCGCCCCGTCTAGCACGAGGCGATGGCCACAAGAGGACCGCGGCTCCTTCCCCGGCCTGGTGCTTGCACACTATCCCAGTGCACCAGGTCTATCCCCCTCCCCCCCGCCCGTGCTTGCACACACTCCCAGTGCACCTCGGTTTCCCCCTCCCAGGTGCGAGCTAGAATTGCTGCTGCGGCGACGTGATGGCAGGACCAAAAGATCCTCCTGACGGACCCCAGGCCACGGTTTCCCCCGGACATGACGGCACCAACCTTCCCCCCCCCTCCCCTCCCCACCCTACATTCCCGTAACCCCTTCCCCTGGTCCCCAAGAGTGATGCCCTAAGGGCCAACATACGTCGGGACCTGTACCCCCTCCCCAGAATATCCCATAGCACCACCACCACCAACAACAACAACAACAGTTACCGGCGGCTGCTTCAAGCCTGTGCACTGCAGAAGCAGCATGTATTGACCAACTGCGTCACTGCTGGATCCGCGTAGCAGCATAAAAAATATTAAATTAGCCTCGATAGGTTTCTCGCTCATAAATGCCGCATTCGGAAACTGGCTAACAGGCATTGGGCCACGGTAGTAAAGCCCGAAGTCTGGGAGTCGATAGGCACTGCCACTAAATGCACTTAATAGCATGCAAGTTACTGCGTTCATTCACGTGAACTTCAGGATAGTAGGCTGATAATTGCTCAAGGAAAAAAAGACATATGTAGCTGCACACGTACTTATCACCTTGAGCCGGAGAGCACGGGGCGCTGACAGGTTCACTCGCCCCCAAGGAATGCGTTATTTTGTTACTAGCACACCATGTTTTAATGGCGAGTTTTATGACATTTATTATTTACTTGAAACTGTTTCTTGATATGACGACGTAATTATTTCATTCGAGTAGAAAGAAGTCTGGTAAGTTGTGTCAATCTTGCGCGGTCGCGTTGGTGTGCTTAGAATAGCGTACCTTAAGTGTGCTAAACGCCATATGCTTTTTCATTGCATCATGCATGTGTCATGTTTCATGAGGTAATACATGATCGCAAAGCTTGTTTGGAAAGAAGCAGCTGCAGGCGTGCTGCTAACAGACACGTGGCGAGATTGAGAGGGGACGCGGCAATGAAAAGTGTTTTCGTTATTCATGCATGCGATATGTAACTAAACTTGGTGAAAATATGAAATTCCTACGCTAGTTTCAGTAATTCCTTTTATTTATAGCTATACCTGGTGCAGTTCTGGGTAATTATAATTAACACCGTCGTGGGTAATTATAATTAACACTGCTATATCGGCGAGAGCGGGAATTTCGAAAGGCGATTGAGGGACCACAAGAACGACGTCAGGAACAAAAAGATTGCATCTAATGCACTTGCGGAACACGTGGAAGCCGCGACGCACAATATAGCTTGGGAAGAAGCATCAGTCATCGCAAGAGAGAAGAATTGGCTGTCACGTCGATATCTGGAATCCCTGATAATCCAAACAACAGACAAAACCCTTAACCACAACGCAGGCAATCTCCCGCCTACGTACGCAAGATGCTTGGGGCGATTACTTCGACGCACTTAAGCTTTGTGCTTTGGGCTTTGCGCCCAGTGATCAAGGCTTCCGTATGGAAGCCGAAACGTCTTCGTTTTAAACAACAACCATTTGGTCGGCGTTCCTTTCTCTTGATACATGAATCTTCTACCCGACCAGATGAGTTTTCGTCAGACTTTAGATTTCATTTCTTCAAGCAAATGCCCATTCAGCCTGCAGAAATAATTACACCCATCAGCACTCAGTTGTTGCTGAGTTGAGTTGAGGTGTTGAATGCTACAGGTGGGGTTAGCCTTGCTTTATCTGCCGACAAATGCTCCGCCGCAGCGTCCCTTCTATATTAACAATGCCGCATCTACCCCGCTATGCGCACAGGCTCTTATAATAGCACACATTCTCTTCCGCAGTCACCATCTATGCACAGAATCAATCCACACAGTCCACATCACAGTCCACTCCAAAAGTCACCATCTATGCACATATTCAGTCACAGTAGAACATAGGCCATTGTAGTGCCACAATACATACACACATTCACTCACAGTATAAAGTAGTCCACTCCGGAAGACACCATCTACGCACACATTCAATCAGAGTAGGCCATAGTCCGTTCCTGCTGTCACCATTTAGAGGCAAGAGCCGTGTTTCTGCAGAAATGTTAAAAGAAGGCGTGCAGCCTCCCTTCTGCATGTCTGGTTTCCACTCGGGTAGACAATGTCCTGAACTGTGCTGTGACGGGTTCCTGTCTTCTTGAACGAAACGAACATCACATGCCTTTCCGCGTTGTACCCTGGACAGTACATAATATAATGTTCGATATCCCCGCACACATCACATGAAGAGCAGAGCGGAGACGATGCTATGCCGGTCTTATGCATCCATGCAGCAGTGCGAGCAGAGGCCGTGCGAATTCGATGTAGAAAGGTCGCCTGAGATCTTCTCAGTCCCTTGGTCACACATGGCTCGTGGGACGCACTCCACAGGGTACTGAAGTGATCGAGCACCGTTTTCCTGCAGAGACTTTTTCCATCTTGAGGTACTTGTTTTGATGAAATCCTTGAGAGAGCTTTATGGGCGAGACTGTCTGCCACCTCATTACCCTTGACTCCTATGTGAGAGGGCACCCATTGGAAGTGTAGAGTAAAGCCTCTACTGTGCAGATTCTGCACCAAGCGCAGAGAGCTTATAGACTAGGCGTCAGTAGGGAATCCGCGCTCTAACCTCTGAACGGCAGATTTTGAATCAGTTAGGATGACAACAGGTTGAGCCAGACAAGACCCTAACTTCCGTAAAGCCGCCTCAATAGCAACACTTTCAGCCGTTGTGGAGGCTACGACAGCAGTACAGCGTACGGACCACTTACAGTCCAAAGAAAGAATGTAAAAAGCCGCTGCGCTAGCTTGTATGACCTTGCCACAGAACCATCCATGAAAATTTGAAGATGGCAGGCATACTCTGTTTCCAAGTGTTCCAGTACAACAGTACAAGCGAACGCGTTGCTGCCAAAGGAGAACTGCGCTTTGCGCTCACATGGGGAATTGTGACCTTACAGTCGAGGGTCGGAAAAAACCAGGGGGGTTTCAACCGTTTCCTTTGCCTTCGGACATCAATGCCTAAAGAACTAAGAGTATTGAGTGCCAAGTAAGCCTTCGACTCATATGTCTTGCAGAGCCGCTGGAGAAGGGATCGCCCAGCTACCGTCTCTCCTAAGCGGTCAAGATGCATTAGTAGTCTCTGAGAAGCGATAAGGCGAAGAGGTTTCGTTAGGGACTCATAAAGTACTGCCTTATTCGCAGCCGCCTGGGGAACTCCAATGGCTCTTCTTAGGCCCTTTCTGCGGACAACTTCGAGACGTTCAAGTTGTGATGCCGAGGGGGAAATTAAGGGTAATTGATACATTATGCGGCTGACCACCAGCGCTTCATGAAGTTTGACCATTGAAAAGGATGGTTTCCCCATTGCTCACGTGCATTTCGACGGATCACATTGAGACGAGAAGATGTAGATGAAACAATCGCGTCTACAGCTTTTCGCCACTGTAGACGGGAGTCAATAATGACGCCCAGGAAACGCGTGTGGTTGAATTGACGGATGCAAGAGTGACCGAGGTCTATCTTCAACCGCGCTTGACGTCTTCCTTCACCTGGAAAAATAATAAAGCCGGATTTATCCACTGACAGAGACAACCCCATACCTTGAAGGTAAGCTTGTGCCGAAAGTAGAGCCTGTCGAGCTATCAGGGCTAATCACTTGTGTTGGTAGCCAGCAATCCAAATACAGATGTCGTCAGCATAAAGTGACATACGCACTTGCCTGCAACTTTTTTTCAAATAATCGGGAAGGCCAGCCATTACGGCGTTTAAAGAGCGTGGGTGAAAGAACACTTCCTTGAGGCACACCTCGTGATAGAACCCTTTCGGTGCTTAACGTACTCCTTAACCGTACACGAACCGCGCGATCACCTATAAACTTGTAAACGAATCTTAACATATGGCCCTGTATGCCCATTCCTTGCAAACTGTTTAGAATTAAGCTTTGAAGCACACTGTCATAAGCTTTCGCAACATCAAGAAAAATGGCTAAGGTGGAAAGGCCGAAAGCTCTCTGCTGTTCAATGTGGCTGATCAAGTATAAGACGCTATCTTGGGCACTAAGACCTCGGCAGAATCCTGTCATACATGTTGGCAGTGCCTTGCTGTCCTCAAGCCACCATGATAAGCGTTCATTTACCAGCTTCTCCATCAACTTAGCTACACAGGAGGTCAATGACACAGGGCGATACGAGGCAATGTCTGTCATGTCTTTGCCAGGCTTCAGTACTGGAACTACATGTGCCACCTTCCATGACGGAGGAACATCGCCAGTCTCCAAAACTCGATTGATGAAGTTGAGGAGCTCCTTTTCTGAGTTGCAAGGGCAGATTTTTCAGCATTTGATTGGTGATGCCGTCGGGACCTGGTGCACACCGGCGCCGCAGGCCACTGAGCGCCGTCTGAAGCTCACGAAGCGTGAATGGGACGTCCATGATTGACCTGGAGGAAGCAGGTGGTGTATATATATCTATTCCAGAATCAGCGCGTACGAGTGCGTCCGCAAATTCCTCTGCCAAGCACGCAATAGGTTTTTCCTTGCGTATTGCAAGAGCTTCAAAAGGCTTCGAAGGGCGAGATTCTCCAGCAAGGCTGCCAATAACTCGCCATATTCTCGTTATCGGTGAGAACACAGTCAAACTAGCACAGAATGAGTCCCATTGCGACCGGTACAGCTTGTTCGTGTGCCGTCTAATAGCAGAATTCAGCCTATTGAAGGTCGTCTTCAGTTGCCTGTCGTCCTTCTTCCGCACGAGCTGGCGCTCCGCCCTTCTTCTCGCTGCGCAAAGGTTCCTGAGTTGTAAATCCGGGGCCGGAAAATGATCAGGTAACTTGACCGCCGTAGTTGCTGCTAGTTTACTAGAAATCATTTTGTCAACAACATCACCAGAAACACGTTCTAGGTGCTCTCTGTACTTGTCCCAGTTGACCACGTTGCTAATTTTAGGACCATGCATACGAAAGTCGGCAGCAAACACCAAAATCGGATTGTGATCACTTCCCATGCGGTCAGGCGCTGCTGACCAACTCACGCGGACGTCAGGTGAATGCAGTGTCAGGTCTATAGCTGTCGCTGAGGCTGGAGGCCGGAAGAAAGTGGGGCTTCCGTCATTGGCAACACACAGGTCCAAACTGTCAATAACCTCTACGAGTCTGCGTCCCCGGGGATCCGTGTTCCTGTCACCCCAAACGGCATGATGGGCATTGAAATCACCGCAGATGATTCTAGGTGCTGGGCAGGGGTCGCAGAGCTGCTGTAGAAACAAATCCAATGCTACCTTCTTCCGCGGAGGCACGTACACGGATGCAATAGAAAGGGTTCGAGAGCCGAGCTGTATTCTCACAGCGGCTACCTCAATGTCATCCGTGCAAAGATCGGCAACGCATAGAGAAACATGTGGAATTTCTCTTATGTAGAGCGCAGCACTTCCTGCAGGAAAGGGCTGTATGCTGCAGTTTTTATGGGCGACATATCCAGTCAAACATCTCCCGCTTGGCAGGCGCCAGCTTCTGACAGGGCCAATACTGGAACACAAGTCTCTTTCAAGAATAGTTTTAGTTCAGCTAACCGAATTAAAATCCCAGCGCAGTTCCACTGCAATATAGACGGCACTTTTCGGTGCATATGAGATCCACGAGGTGTAGCCCCATCCATTTTAGTTCGCAAGGAAGTTTGCTGCGAAGGTGGAAATTAATGACTCAAAAGAAAGCACCAGCTGTAAGAAGTTCTTCAGGTTACCAGGCGCCATCGCTGGAACATGTGAACGCAGGGCCCCAAACAAAACATGAAGAAGGTCAGACATACCTTGATTTTTGCGCTCGTTATTTTGCGCAACGCACTCACAACATCGACAAAATATGCCGACGAGGACACACTCTTGGCCGCAGTAGCTGGTTTTTTTTTTGTCACTTGTGCATATGAGGGTCCCCCTTGCCGTGGAGTCTGGCTGTGATCCGGCCGCTCAGGAACATGGACACTTTTTTCTGGAGGTCGAACAGTCGGCTCACGCGCACTGGGCCTTGGCGTCTTGCTGGACTCAGGTCTCTTAGGGACATTGTTGGGAAACGCAACAACATCAGACTCCAACACTGGGAATTCGTCTAATCCTGGGACAGGCGTCTCAGTCGGTGGGGTTTTTGGGCCAGCAATAAAGGATATCCGACGGTGCAGAGCGCTCACACGGAAGGGGCAGCCTCCGAAACTCGCTGGATGATCGCCACCGCCATTGGCGCAAGCCAAATCTGCCTTGCAGGTTTTAAAGTCGTGGTCGCCTCCGCACCGCTTACAGCGTCGATCCTTTGTGCAAACTTTGGCCACGTGCCCAAACCGTTGGCATCTAAAACACCGTGGAGGAGCTTCAGTGAAATGTGCAACTGCGTGTTTTGTGAATCCCAGATCAATTTTTTCGGGGCGCTCTGAGTTGGGAGCGAATGTCAACACGATAGAGTTGGTAGGTTTCACAGCCCATTCTTTTCCTGGAGACTCCACACGACGCACAAGTCGTTTCACGTGGAGCACACCTTGTGGTTTCAGATAATCAAGTAGGTCGCGTTCTGAATACAACTTTTGTACACCCTTAATAACACAGATGTTCTTCATGTAGGAATGGGGCAACCGCACGTTAACTTTGATGCGAAAAATCTGAGAGCTCTGCAGGAGCTTGTCAACCTGCTCTTCCGTCGAGACATCCAGCTGCAGAGCCCCGTGCATGGTGAACCGACTTCGAATCGGAGGTGTTCTCAGCTGTGATTGAATGGCCGCGAAAAGTAAGATGGGATTCTTCTCTCTTAAATCAACCCCCTTTTCTGTGGGCTCAACCACTATCGGGATCCCTACCGTTCGTTGCTTGCGATGACTCACCAACTTGAAGCCCTCGTTGTCCACGTCAGCCATATCGGTCACTTACTCGTCACCGTCCACGATCGTTGACTCAGCCACACTAAGCGATGAGGTCTCACTGGACGGGTGGTCGAGTCCATGTTCTGGTCGCTCCCCAGCTTGGGAAGCCATGGCCGCCTTTTCCGAGCCAGCCTCCTTTGAATGGCGTGGTCCCTTTAGGCTTGCCGGCGCCGAAGCAGCCGTACTCTTCCCGTAGGGACAGTACCGCCTCGAAGATGCTGCCATCCTCGAATATTCGAATAAAACTAGGTAAATTAGGGAAAATTAGGTAAATAAACAGAGCTGAGGCGACAGGCGATCGAACAAACCACACATCAGCGCTGACTCCCAGGGCATATGCGTTCGATCTAAGGAGATGTTTGTGCTATGGACAGTGTGCTATGGTTATACGCCAGAGACCACTGGTCATTGTTTTATTCTGTGCCGTGATGCTATATTCTTGTAAGACATATTGCAACGAACGCTTAAGAAGGACGTTGAAATCACACCGTGCAGTGTTAGATTTTTTGCCTGTTGAGAAACACTCTTCGTGCCTTGTGATATCTTTGTGTTGATGGGACTATATTTTTTTGGAATAGCCGTATGATGAACCGACATGCTGAATCACCACTAAAATCAGTCCCGACGGCAGTGCTGTCTGGCGCGCGTTATGGTGCTGCGCTGGAAGAACGCCCAAGCTGGCTACCTCATCTGAATGCGTGTGTATGTCTTCTAGAATTTTGATGTTTGTGATGGCAGTGAAGTATGCGAGTATGGCTGGCTCGCATTATGCGGCCGGGTGATTTCAGGCCCGAGTATGTTCTTATTTTTCTTTTTCGGCAATTTTCCTACGTAGTAAAGAAAAGCACTGCGAATATGGTCGAATGGTATAAAGCAGTGGCAAGTGAATGATATTTTTCCATAGCCGCGTGTCCGAATCCAGCTCGAGGTCATAAGTATGGCAAGTTTTTCTCCTTTCTTTGAGGCGGCACACCGATAGACGATTGACAGATGCAGATTTTTCATCTGCATGGCCATTTTAGTGCTAACGAATAAATAAGACCTAACAAACGAGCTCAGTAAAGCTTCGAACATCGGATTCCGTCACTGCTTTCACGTCGCTGGCATACTCGCGTAAACGACCTCATTCTTTGACGGTCGGGCGCTTCCTCCTCGACTGCCTCTCTCATCACGCAGGTGTGTCTTAACGAAAAATGAGTTAATTAAAACCGCCGTTTTTGTGGCCGGTGGTTGTCCGAAGTCAGGTTTTGGAAAGTGGTTGGAACTCTACTGATAATTTTAATTTTTACGAACAGGAGAATTCAGTTTAAAACAGAAAAGTTAGTGCGCTAGGCGCCTTGTATAAATCACTTTTCAATATACATTAACAATCAAGCGCTCAGAAAAGAAATGCCCTTGTTATGCACCACCTGCAGAGCATGTGCGCAACGTGCTATATAACGTCCTCAGTCGCAAAGTACGTCCCCGGGGTTTCTCACGTGAGTCCCACAGGCATATACCCCTTCGCCTGAAAATCATAAAATCACTAAGAGAACTGGAACAATATTGCCGCACAGGTCTGTGTGGTTTGTTCATGTTCTTTCCTCAAAGCCGCTAGCACACGGCTTCATCATTTTCTTCGTGACGAGAGATGCGACGAGATTTAGCTTTATTGGGCTTGACTACAACCTGCAGTGGACTTAGGCTGACGATGATGATGATTGAAGCCGTCCTCGTAAGCTCCTGCGATGTTCGAGACCGTTGAACGTGCTTCGGCCACCTTATGGCAAAAGTTCGTCGTCAGTTTTAAATTAAGCACAGCCGAGTGCCACCACCGAAGTCCTTTTATTCGACGGCGCCGAGCATTCTTGTTGCTATCACCGCCGCCGAGTTGAAATCTGTGCGGGCACAAGTCAGTCCAATAAATAGTGCGTTCAGTGAAATGACAGCCTGTTAGTTTTTTCTTCACGGCGTTGTTTCCCCATGCCACCATATTAAAACCAGCAGCATGCATAGACCACTGCAGGACAAAGGCATCTCCCATAACCCTCCAATTAACCCTGTCCCGTGTAAACTACTCCCATCTTATACCCGCAAACTTCTTAATCTCATACGCCCATCTGAATTTCTGCTGACCCCTGCGACGCTTGCCTTCTCTTGGAATCCACTCCGCTACCCTTAACGACCATCGGCTATCTTGTCTTCGCATTATATCACCTGCCCATGTCAATTTCTTCTTACTTCGACTGGGGTGTCATTAACCCATGTTTGATCCCTGACCCAGTTTGCCCTCTTCCTGCTTCTTAACGTTAAACCTATCATTTTTTCTTCCCATAGCTCCCTGCGTTGTCTTTAACTTAAGCCGAACCTTTTCGTTATACTCCATGGTTCTGCTTCATAGGTCAGTGCCGGTAAGATAGAGCTGTTATATACTTTTCTCTTGGGGGATATTGGTAAACGTCTATTCATAATCAGAGGGCACCTGCCAAATGTGCTCCACCTCATTCTTATCCTTCTTGTTATTTCTCTCTGGCGGCCGGATCTGCGCTCACTGTCTGCCCTCTTTACCACTTCCAGCGCCTGGCTACCTATCGTAAACTGCTTTTTCCTTCCGAAGCTGTTCCCCTCCAAGTTCATGATATCTGAACTTAAATCAAGGTGCGTTAGTGCCGAATCTCGAGAAGCGTGCAGTGAGCTGAATCGATGGACTTTATAGACTGGATATAAAGGACAAGATACTTAGTCGAGTTTGGTGCATAATCGCGCGGAGTCTGAAAGTTTTCCTGCGCAAGGCAGAACTGATAATGATCACTGGTAGATCTAGCGGTCTTGATGTGGACTTTTGTAGACTTAAGATGATGATGAGAAAAGTATAAATCATATGTGGAATGTTGAATGGCATTACAGTAGCTGGCGTTGGCTTTCCTTCCTTTATGTATGAATTGGGCTGTTCCGTGAAGGAACTATGCAAACCCGATGAACGCCATAATCCGTATCCGCTGAGCTGCTCTCTGTTCCCGACGGTTTTCACTCGTGGCGCAACAACTGTATTCGTTCACACTACGCCGCATACAAAAATTTCCGCGGAAATCAAGTACGGCGCTAGTTGCCACCCGGATGGTTCTGGCCACTAGCAACGGAACCATTTCTCCTGCAAAATTTACGTTCCGGTCCAATCAGTGGTCTTGCTTATGCGTTATACATTTGTCTCTTGTCGTTTATTCATGTGGGTGAGCACATTTATTCTATATCCACGCGTTGATTTTATTCCAGTATTCTCCTCCTTCCTGAGTAACGCCTTTGGATTGACTGCCTTGGTCGTAATGGAGAAGCTATGTTTATATTGTGCCAGCTGTGTTGCTGTCAGGAGAAGCGTCGGACAGCCGTACGCAGCTCATTTGTGAACTGCGCTTTAAAACGAATTATGCATGGCTTCACGGCATGCCGCGAACTTAGCGCCTCTAGTGTGACAACGCTTCAATGCTTCGGTGGCAAGATAGTTAGGCACTGATGGTGTTTGAGCGCATGCGATTATGCGTGTGCGTGTTTCGGCACTCAGTCGCGCCGTGTTGCTCAAGCATTGCATTATAGCGTCAAATGCCGCCACGCTACATTCGCTTTTGAAATTTGTTTTCCATGCATGATCTTACGCACCATGCCACTCTCAGCACATTCGCTCAAGAGGATTCTGTCATTTGTGGTCAGTTACCTAAGAGGAACTTGAAAAAGATTTCATGGCGTACAGTGGTATGCTGAAGGTGAAACCGCCCCCGATAAGAGAGCAACCGTCATGCCCACAGCTGATACGCAGGATTAAGTGGGCGGTAGTGTCGTGATACAGCCTAGGCCGACATGGATAGTTTAAATGTTCCTCAGACTGCATCTGCTGCCGCAAAGGATTGTCCCTTTCGTGTTGCCACTGTGCAGAAAGGAAAGAAACGCCTGCTCATTCACTTGGCAGATCACGCTGGCGCTGAGGTGCCCAGCACAAAAAGCGAAGTCTTGCTGTATGGCTGCCAGAAGTCAAACAGTGGCACGCTAGACTGATGCCGGAGCAATGCTCTTCGACTCCAAATCTGCTGTGGGCGTGTGAACGGAGCTCTTTAGTTAGGCTCTGGAAATCTGGTCGACTTGCTGCAATGTTGTACAGAACGAAGGGATCGTTTTCTTTTAGAGCTGCTCGTACTAGCGCCCGCAAGCTTCGCCCACATGCTCGAGCGCGTTGCATAGAAGTGACATTAGTGCCGTGGAGCGTTGGTGGCTGGGACCGAGGCCGTGCTGTACGGTGAGTTCGCGGTGGCTGACGAACGCTGGTGCCGTGCAGCCGTCTAAGTACGGTACAGCTTGAAACAGAGACACCATCCATAGCTCCAGGATACGAGTTCTCAGCGAATGAAACAAAGAGAAATGCAGCGTAAAATAGACGCATATAGACACGATATAGAACTTGTATGCCTTAGCATATGATCTCTCGGAAACTAAAATGAGGATAAATTGTAGAACAGTGAGATAGTTCGATTGGTTGTTGAAGCAAGAGAGGCATTGCAAAGAGTTTCTGCTGTTCCTTATCTTCCGCACGAGGCTCATCCTTGCTTACACTACGAGAACCATCTGCGGGTTTCTCGGTGCGAAGTTTTCTCGAGAACCAGATCATAAGCTGAAAGAGAGCGCTCAACATCGACTGATGTCACGAACCGTGATTGAAGTTTCAAGACCGGCTTTCCTGGGCACCACTAATGATTGTGAGGCTACTGCGGTATTCTGTGAGAAACTGTTATGAGCATATATTCATGAGAATGGTCTAACATTCCGATGTGTAGCAAACAGCCAATTTCGAAGGTTTTCGCGTGCATGCACCGCGTAGTACAAGGTGCCATAAAAAACCAATGGGGTGTATATATTTCAATAATTGTGAGGAAACTGTGGAATATTGTGAGATGCTTTTATGAAGATATTGGTGGAAATGGTCAATTCTTCGGATGCGCTACAAAAGCTTGTCTTGCGTTCGCACTGAGTAGCTGAGAGAGAGAGAGAGAGATAAAGAGGAAGAAGGAAGCCAGGGGTGCTTACCAGAAGGGTGTTCCTGTTGGCTACCCTGCAGTGGGGACGAGGGATGAGGGGACTGAAAATGGAAAGAGAAGAGGCGAGGAGCACTGTCAGAACTGGTCCCTCAAGCCAGTCGCTCTGAGGCATAGCAAAACAGTCCCTTGTAAGCCTTGAGGGCTATGGACGGCTGTGGCCACGCTCCCAGGATTTTATCTTCTGTTAAAAAGGGGACGATCGAGGTGGTCCTGAGCACAACGCTGCGCATGTCTTTCGGTCGTAAAAGCAGGGCACTCACACGAGAGATGTGCAAATGTCTCCCCACAGGAACACCTTTCACATGCAGGGCTGCTGGCCACCCCAATCCGGAATGTGCATTATGTGGCAGTGCGCTCCGTGTGTCCGGAGGGTCGCTATCTCCGGCGACATCTTTCCTTTTGTGGGACCCCGGACGCGCTTGAACAACAGACGGTATGGCGCCAGGAATCGTCGGGTGTTGGCAGCCAAGGCTCATTCGGCAGTAGCGTCGAGCGAGTCGCAAGCGTCCTAATCTACTTCGGCCTTCATTGCAGGTTAGTGAAATGAGCACATTGACCATACGCATTATTATTAGTCGCTCGTCGCTGATGTCAAGTGTCTTGTGAAGTTCTGCTGTTCTCATTTCTGTTTGCTGAACCTGGTCGAGTGTGCTGTTTGACTGTAAGGGGGCACACGTTTAGTAATGACTGGAAGGGAGGCGGCAAAAATGAAAAAGGACTTTAAAGCTGATATAGCAAAGTTACGGGAAGAAACTAAAGCTGAAAGGAAGCTACTTCGCGAGTCGTTGGAACGGGAAATGCGCAACGAAATTTGATAACTGAAGAGCGAAAACAAAGGCTTAGTTAAAAGCATCAAGTTTGCACATGACTTTATCTTTATACCAATAAAATGCATATATGACTATAGGCTGTGTCATAAATGTAAACTCGCAATAATGAAAAGCGATGACGCGTTGATTAATCTGGCTGGTTTAGAGAAAAAACAAAACAGTGTATGATATGCGCAGCATAGAGCCTTGAAATTTTAAAACATATCGTACCAATTATGGCCATCAGATGTTGGAATACACTTTACCTGAGTTATTGAACCAGCTGCACTGCCGTGACAATCTTGAATTGTCCGACGTTTCTTTACAAGAATAGCGACAAATATTCATGCAGGTTTATGTTGCTTTTGTCGTGAGCAGCGCAGCGGAATGTAAGCTTGGGCACGCCATCCTCTGCATCATGTACTCGTTAACACCTAACTCTTTATTGTATTCGTTTCGCTCCAACCGAATCTAGAGTTGCCTCTTGGCCTCTCCGTCCCGTGTGGACCCGCGCAGTATTTGGGGTCGTCACAATTGCTTTGTAAAAACAACACGAAGTCATAGATGGCACTGCAATATTGCTTCGAGACATGGTATATTATGAGGAAGACGAAGGCGCAGTACACATGGTCCAATCCTCCGAGGCGACGGTTGAAAAACTGGTCCTTGTTCCACGCAGAAAGTGTGAGCTCCAACGCCAACCTGTGAAGCCCACACGCTGCGTCAACTTTCACAGAAAACCAGTGGGGTGCGTTTTTCCACAATAAGTAGCAGAGAAATGAAAGCGTCCCAAAAAGGGATCTGCACACATATTGATTGTTATGCTCGTAAATAACTTACAATTTAAAAATACGTTTGTCCAGTGTTTCTGGGCACACGGGAACAGTAGAAGCTGCAACGCTGTCTGGAATCCTCAAGTGTTCGCCGGTAATAACTTGTGATAGACAATCCTATTACGAATATGGAGATGCACAACCCTTGACAAAGTCTTGAAGGGTTTGCTTTTCAGCCGTGTATTGAATAATTCGAGGCACCCGTCGAGCTTGAAACCTTCTGTAAGGCGAGGGGAACTCTTACCTTAGCCTTTCAGAGCCATGGACTGCTCCACTATGAGGCTCAAAACCAGACCATGTGACCCGAATACTTTTGATCGAGACTATACTTGGAAAGGTCACGCGACCTTTCGGAATGCTCTTATTTGCCCCGCGAGAAATTTTGCAACATAGCGCAGTCGGACTGCTCGTAGTTGTCAGCTGGAGGGCGTGAAGTCATCCACCGCGGCAAGCCGGAAGCCTCGCAGCGAAGCTTGCTGCTGTTGTTGCACATTTGAGAGCGTTTCCTGAGGCAGCAACAGGTTTACCTCGATGTTGTTCTGTAGACGGTGTCGATCTTGTGTGCCATTCACAGAGCGGAACAAAGCGTTCGGCCCGAATAAGCCTGTCTTCAGCGGAGATGGCTGCAGGAGATGCAATAAGCGTTCTCTTTCCCTGTTCAGCTGCGCCGCTCTTGACATACAGAGGTGAAGGGGTGTGTAAAGTATTAAGGTACTGCACAGAAGCTGACGCAGAATTTGGATCTGTGAAGCTGCTGGGTAAAGCATGAGAAGTAGTTTTGCGCTAGCATTTAAAATGATGACGTAATCACAGATTAAAACTGTGATGTTCAGGCTTCTCCTCACTGCGTCGGAGGAGTGAGAGAAAACTCGTGCTGACATCATTGTCGCCTAAACCTCAGATGCCTGCTGCCTTCGTCTACATGCTGCCGTGCGTCTTCCGATACCGCCAAACAATGCTTTGTGAGCTTCACTTTCGACGGCAATCGTTTCCTTACCTTGAAACAACCGCTTCTTCGCTGGAAACCTGGCGCCCCCGCACGTGGTCGACGTTATCACTGCGGCCTCTGCCTGTCGCTGTGCACTGCAGAGAAGTCTGAACGCCGATAAAACGTTAATCGACGACTACGTCAGCATTTCAAATGCTAGCGCAAAAAGTGCAAAGCGCAACCCCTCCGCGCCCGCTCACCAATCACACCGTCTGTGGCGCTCGTGTCGCTGCGACGCCTGCGCCCTCCTTGTTAGTTAACTGAGTAAGGAAGGCGTATCGTGGGGAAGAAAATCTAAGGGGACGTAAAAAGCGCATCCTCACGTACAGCTTACACGAGTGTAATGATGCCTGTATCGTTGCCAATTATATCCAAATATTATTTCCGGGCTTTAACGCGGGCTTCGTCCATCGACAGCGTGATTGACCTGGTAACCTTTGTTCAGAAACACAGTAGCTTGAAAAGGTTCGCCGTGGCGTTTCGGGATATAAAAGGCGCATATGACAAAGTAACACATCGGGCCATCTTGGACGCCTTAGAAGCTGGTGAGATTGGCTGCTGCAGGTTAAGCTGGATACCCAGCTACTTGTCTAACAGGTCGCTCTTCGGCTAAACAGACGGACTAACGTCTTCACATTACACTTCATGTCCGCTACAGTCACACGAAGAGTATCCGTTGAGGCGGGAACCAGAGCACGGTTATTTGCTCGATACTTCACAGGGTGGAGTGCTCAACGCAATTCTCTTCAAGCTTGCTTTCGTCGCCCTGGTCGACTTACTGCCACAATCTGCTCCGTTGTTCATTTACGCTGACGATATCTGAATTTGGGCATCAAGTGTGACGTGTACTAAAGTAGGTGAGAGACTTCAAAGGCCGCGTCGACTTCCCCTAAAGGGCCTGAATATTTCAACAGAAAAGTGTTCTCTTGTGGCATTTGCTGCTGAAACGATGTCAACTTACGCGAGCCAAGGTATCGCCCCACGAATAACACACCACAAGGAATGCAACACCGTTTATTGCGGTCTAACTGAACAACACAAAAATAAGCAAGAAAGCAAATTCAGTCGCACTGAGGTCTAAGCAAAGAGACAGCCTTTACACTAGCTGAACAGCTCGGTGGCGTCCGAGCTCTGCAACAAAAGGACGATTCTAAAAGCTACACACGGAAGAAACAACAAGGTGTTCCAAAAAACTACGCGACGACAATCGCGCCTCAACACTACACAAATCACATGGCCGCTGGTGTCGCAGCCACTCACACCAGGTACTTCTGCAACGCCGCCGATAGCCCGCCGCGTCAGAATTCTCCTGGGTCTAAATCACGCATCCTGGACCTTGCCACCTGGGAAGAGCTGATCCGGAGCCACGAGCCGGATCAGCAAAGACTCATCATCCGTCAGGCGGAGACAGCTTAATACAAGTCTCTGTCCGCGGCCTCCGGTGCTGAGAGCCGGCCGGGAGGCACCCCCTCCTAAATTCTGCGCCCAGACCGTAAGGCCCCATGGTGACGGAAATAAAGTTCATTCATTCATTCATTCTGGCGACAATTGCAGCCAAACTGCTACATCTCGTCCTACCGCCTTCATCCCTACCACCCTACCTTGACCCTCCTACTGTGCTCCTCATGTGAGGCAGCTAAGGCCACTCTCATAGACTACATGTGGGAATGCCCCCAACCCATGGCACAGTTTCACAGTTCATGGCGCAGTTAGTGTTCCGCAGTTTTGCTTTGCATATATTTGCCGAGGTTCCTTGTAAAATGTCTTTATTGCCGGCAGCTAGTTGCACTGTAGGAGAAAAGTAAATAAAGAGAGCTTGTTTAGAGTTTCGCAGCCGTTTTTACTGTAGCAGAATCACTCCGAAAAGTGCGATTACGTGCATATGTGTTTAATGCATAGTGAAAAACACAAAACATTTTAAAACGAACATTGGTGGAAAACAAAAGACCTTTTTAGAGAACGAATGCAGCCAGCACTCACCAAAACCAAGAAAAGCATAGGAGAGTTGTTTTATTTACTGTATTTGTTAATGGAAAATTAGTAGTGTAATAATTTTATCCCTGAAATGTAAGTGATCAGAAAGTAGAAGAAAAATTAGAGGGCCAACTTAAGCTTCGCCTTAAAGGTATGACGCGATAGCCTAACGGGTTAATTCCTTTATATGCGGAATTAGTCAAGACTTGACGTTCATAGATCCCTGGGAGTCCTCATACCACTCCTGGCACAGTGGTGCAGCAGTTAGCGATGCGCCACTGTCCTGCGATGGCAGGTGCTACCATAGAAGGGGCTTGTGAGACCACGTTGCTCTTCCCGAGTAACCTCTCACGACCAATGATTAATTTAACTGCCACTTGCCGCGGTTGTCAGTTTGCTCACAGTCCGGAGGGCAGGTTGTGAAGACGTCGCAAGATCACGTGACCAAGGTGGCCCTCCTGCCCCCTAGGCTGTTTCTCTGGGGATTTTTCGTGGATGTTGCGCTCACGGTCAACGACGCCGAATTTCCTGCGAAACGAGCTCCTTAACGCTATCGCGCTAAAAACAACCGCATAGCGCAGGTTGGATACGAACCTACTAATCTCCCATTGACCAACACTACAAATTCAATGAGCAAAAACAAGTCCCTCGTGCTTTCCTTCGCTTCGGTGGCAGTTCGCTTCCTTTATACTACATCGTAACGAGCACCCTCATTTTTTAGAGTAGTATGTTCGTCAAGGCATACATGTGCACATGGCCCTTGACGATACCGACCACTGTCTTGAAAGGCATACATGACTCTAATATTCCTTCTATGCCCAGTTCTAACCAACAGCCCCAGCAGCAAGATGTCTGTTAGCTTGCGGCGCAAAGCAGCGTTGCCGAATTTGACTCTAAACACTAGGCCACCGAAGCGGTGGCCTAGTGGCTAGAGCATCCGCCTCGCATTCGGCAGATCTTATTCCCCATGCTGCGGGTTACCTACCTGGTTTGTAATAAGCACGAGATATTCCCGGCTCGGTGCTCGGCACTTCTGGGGTGAAATGCTTGGAAAAAAAGACTTGCCAAAGCGGCGACCGTTATCCTGTCGGATCACTGTACTCCTGTGCAGAATTTTTTTTTAAGCCATCTTTATTGCCTCACGGCATAAAACCGTATGGAATGAGGGGTCTGTGGGGAGAATTCATCGTGGCACAAGTTGTAGCGGCTTTGTCGCTACCTCTTCTTGAGACAAAGAATAGGAGGATCACATGCTCTCCTTTTCTTACTGGTTGCCGCAGACATCCCTTTAGCTATAAGGTCCCACAGAGTGCCAGCAGCATGGGAATCACCGCCTTCACACCCTGAAATCTTGCTTTCGGGGGCTTCAGGAGGCTTTTCGCGAACTCTCGTCTTTCAGCTCCGGCAGCTTCTTTAGAAAACGGCACCTGTATAGCGTGGAGAACACGAAGAGCAAGAGGCAGTGTTGAGGGAGACTTGGAACAAACACCAATAGTAGCTTCTTCAGTCGGTTACAGCACTGACACGAACGTTGCTACCTGACGCCATTCGAGGATGCTCAAGTTCTCGGCAAAACCTCTTTCATCCAAGTGCAGCGTCACAGTTGGCTTCTTCTGCAAACGTGCTAGTCCATCTTCTACACAGTCGTCTTTGCGTTTCCTGCAGCCTTGTTCTTGCTAGCGATAAGTGATAACGATAGGCGATAAATGATATGTGTAACGTTAAGAAACCGGAAGCGGGCAGAGTGGGTGAGGAACAAACGAGACTTAAAGGGACTATGCAATAAATTAGTTGAGATTACGTAAAGCAGAGGAGAGATAGGCATTTCATCACTCTACACCCAACGCAAGAATTTTAAGCTAGAATCAATAACAACGAAGACATAGACTATTTAAAATTACGCTCCTCCTCTCCCCCCTCAACTCGTACACGTGGGGCACCAGACAAAAATAAAGAAAACAGGTCTGGGACTGGGCCCCGCCTTTGAATACGTCATTAGATGACGTTCGCTTTGCAACTTCAGGTTGTCGCTCCTAGCACCCCAACAGCAGCGTCAGCGGCGTGGCGGCATCTCTCCGGTCTCTCATCGCCTTCCTGGATTGCGGCGCGCGTCGGGTTTCTTTGCTTGTCATCTGTGGTAATTAGCAGTAATAAGCCCAGACCTCGGGGTGCGACTGCTCGCTTTTACGGCCGCGATGGGCATCGAGCCCTATGCGTGCCCACAAAGAGCCGTGCGAGTGGCTCCGGAACTTCCGACAGGCGGCAGAGGAAAATTGATTATTATTATTAACCATATGCGCGAAGGCAATGCCCTGGCCCGCGCTTGCCTGAGAGGGTCACGCGGCGGCACGAGCAGACGATTTTCACGGCTACCGGAAGTGTGCCCATGACGTCGTGGCTGCCGTGGCTCTAGCGAATGACAGCGTGTGTAGGCCTGGTGACGTCATGGGTACAGTGACGTCTTTTTTAAAGATTTTAGTTCCAAAATCGGTCACTATGAGCACACCAATCGGCCCGCGAATTTAAAAAAAAAACACGTTTTTTAAAAATGTATAGTAAATTGCTGGCTCAGTTCCGGAGACTTACACTTGGTGTGAATGCTCATTAGCATCATTTCTAAGCATTGAAAACATTTACAAGCGACATTGAATTCTTTGCACAGTCCCTTTAATGACATCCTAGTCGCAATCAAGGGGGAAAAATGAGCTGGGGTAGGACATGTAAGGCGAAGGCAAGATAACCGCTGGTCCTAGAGGGTAACGGAGTAGATTCCAAGAGAAGGCAAGTGTAGTAGGGGGTGGCATAAAGTTAGGTGGGCGGATGAGATTAAGAAGTTTGCGGGGATATGGTGGCCGCAGCTGGCAAAGGACAGGGTTAATTGGAGGGACATGGGAGATGCCTTTGCTCTGCAGTGGGCGTAGTCGGGCTGATGATGATGATGTTTTTGTTGTGCTACATCTTCTAGAGCCTAACGACTGTCCATGCTTTTGCACCTACGTTTGCGAACCTCATTCTTCTTTCTTGGCAGCCTGGACCCGAAGTTGCAGGGTATTGACGGAACATGCGTGCAAGTTCCCAATTTTTCAAAACCTGCCTGAGTAAAGAACGCAGGTTAACTTCATTATGCTTTGCACGCAGGTAACGGCACGCAAGAACGAAACGAGGTTCGTCAATAAACACGTGGCACGTGCAGGGTTACTTCGAAAGATATGGGGGGGGGGGGGGGGCATATGTCCTGCAGTGGGCGTAGTTAGACTGATGACGGTGGTGCGTCTCAGACGTGTAACTGTCCCCAGCTGGGGACCTCAAGCCGTCAGTTGTTTAGATGATGCAGCCCTCGTCCGCGCTCAAGATGCTGCGGAGCTTCCCATGGACTGTGCGCCAGACAGCGCTGCTCTGTCATCTTATCCAGCTCCCCGTGGTCAACCAGGCGCAGGGCACAATGAGTGCTTGATCGGCGCTCGTTAATAAATGGTTCTTTGGTGCCACTGCGCCACTCGCCATCGCGCTGGAGCCGATGCCCTCTCAGGGAGGTCGGTTTGCCAAGGCTATATACGGCCGTTCAGACAGTACTGTGCTACTGATGTATGCACCTGTGGCTTCCTCGTAAGAAAAAATACAAATATTTGGTTATATCTTCAGAAGCTACGAAAAGTCTTAGTACTTTGATGTGTGCTTTTTTCTCGAAAATGGCATCTCCCAAAAAGCGGAATCATTCCCCTATAGGCCTAAATTTGCGGCCTGAATAGCACTCAGGCTAACTAAAAGCACGCGAAATTGATATCTTGCACACACTTTTCTTCAGTTTTGCTGCGCGATATCGGCATACATTAAAGGGTCCCTGAAAAGGGTGTTTGAGGTTGGCTATAATACTCTTGCATTATGTAGAATATGTGCCATCCAGCGTTCACGCAGCGAACAGGACCTCAAAAGTGAGCCAATCATTTACAGTATATTTAAAAAGAATACGCGCTTCTGCGACTCGGGGCGAGAAGCGGGGCCGCGCTTTAGCGCGAATCCGCGTGCAACGCGTCATGCAGCGCTCGTTACGTCAGCAGCGGAGGGCTTTCATTGGTCCGTCGTGTAAACTGTTTCTGACGTAACGCAGCTAACCGTCGCCCGGAGAACCGCGCGCATCGGCAGTCGGCGGAGGGGCAGAGTGTGGTGTTGAGCCGGCAGACAAGCGCCGACATTTCACTGTGCAAAAGTGACGAGAGGCGAGAGAAAGGCGCGAAAACTTCTAAAAGCAAATTTTCACTACAGATAACTCAGCTTCCTCAAAACGCATTAAAAAAATTCTTGCTGTAGGATATTTGTACCCGCCGCGGTGGCTCAGTGGTTAAGGCGCTCGGCTACTGATCCGGAGTTCCCGACCGCGGCGGCTGCGTTTTTATGGAGGCAGAACGCTAAGGCGCCCGTGTGCTGCGCGATGTCATTGCTCGTTAAAGATCCCCAGATGGTCGAAATTATTCCGGAGCCCTCCACTACGGCACCATTTTCTTCTTTCACTCCCTCCCTTATCCCTTACCTTACGGCGCAGTTCAGGTGTCCAACGATATATGAGACAGATACTGCGCCATTTCCTTTCCCCAAAACCAATTATTATTATTATTATTATTATTATTATTATTATTATTATTATTATTATTATTATTATTATTATTATTATTACTATTATTATTATTATTATTATTATTATTATTATTATTATTATTATTATTATTATTATTATTATTATTATTATTATTATTATTATTATTATTATTATTATTATTATTATTATTATTATTATTATTATTATTATTATAGGATATTTGTGAAGCGCCGTCCTTTAGCATCTTAGGCATATCGCAACATTAGTGACAGCCCCTTTCAGAGCCCCTTTGAAGAACCGCAAGCGTTCTATATTATTCCAGACACCTCCACAATGGCGTCCCTCATAGCTCATATGTCGCTTCAGGACGTTAATCTCCCAATTGTCAATTTACTTTTTTCAGCAGTGCTTATTTTAGCAGTATACTTCGACGAGTAAGATACGATGCCAGAATCAAAGTACACGAAAGTGACGCGACGCCGATATTGGTGAATAAAAACATAATGTAAATCATTGCTTTTGTTCGTGAACTTTTTACCGGAATATGAGCAAACTCATAATAGCACGCGTCCTAAGTTGTATCAACCTGCGGGGGCAGTGAAGCGTTGCTGTTGCACTATGGGTCAAGCTGTACAGTTTTAGTGCTTAGTTAGGAGATGTTTGCACATTGTTTGCACATGGCGATAGTGGTATGGCCTTCGCTTCAATGATCAAACTTTCGTTTCTTCTCAGGTCCATGAGTAGTCGCTGATTTTCCAACAGTTAAACAAGCTCCAAATGACATTTAACAAACTTGATTTCTTGCCATTTTGGAATCAATAACTAGAAAACTTTCAACTTAAGACCTAAGTTAGAACTTTGCGCCCATTATAACACTTATTTCACCTCCCGTGTCAGATAGCGTAACACGGATGGTTAATCTCTTGGACCTTCAGACCCTCTAATCTAGACGCACAAAATACAGGCTTAAGTCCTTATGCCTCCTGTGAAATAATAAGACGCAGATAAACAAGAATCTCTACCTTACCCCTGTATTACGAGCTAACACGCCTTAACCACGGCCAAATTTCACAAAAATACCGGGCTTGTAATGATTCATTTAAATATTCCCATTTCCCTAAGACTGTGTCCGACTGGGATAGGCTGCCTCAGAATGTTGTTGATTGTCCGGATGAGGTGGAATTAATTGCCGCTTTGAAAAGTATAAGTGTCTAACTTTTTTCTTTGCCTTTGTTTATATTTGTGGCATCGTCCATGTGTGTTTCCCACTCTTGCTTGGACTCCAGAAGGAGTCTGCAGTATTCCTAAATAAATCAATAAAATACTTGTTCATTGCGCTAAAATACAGATATTGGCCATGTAAATCCCCTGTTGAGAGTTTTCACTCGTCCCTGCCGTTTGTCTCCTTCTGTGTCATCCTCAGTGGCGCCAGCCTGCAGGCCAGATGAGTTGTGTCATTATTCTCGAGACTATAGGGTCAAGCGTCGGTACCCAGGAGGAGGCTGCGACAGCGGGATCGCACCGCGTAATGCGAGCGCGCAGCGTCACACGTACACTGTGTAGGTGCAGAGAACTGGGAGCGCGGCGCTCTTTGCGCTGTCGTCGGCCGGAGAGCGTCAGCGGCCAGGCACGTGCGTCAAGAGCGCCCCTTGTGCGGTGCGCCTATATCGGGAGGCGGTTGCGCAACTACAGCCGCCTGCGGCGAAACCGGGCCAAGGGTTTCGAGAGTCCCCCTCCCCAACACGGGAATTGCGGAAGTAGTCCGTCAGAGAGCGCGATGAATACCGCGGGTTACGCCTAAATCAGCGTGATACCAACCAGAGAGCCTGACTGTCGGGGCAAAGCGTGCAGATCGTGCAGAGCTGTGCAATAATGAATGAATGAATGGAATTTATCATGGGGCCTCACGCTCAGGGCCAGCAATTAGTAGAGGGTGCCTCCCAGCCGGCTCTCAGCACCGGAGACCACGGAGAGAGTCTTGTAGTAAGCTGTCTCCGCCTGACGGATGATGAGTCTTCGCTGAGACAGGGTCGTGGCTCCGGATCAGCTCTTCCCAGGTGGCAAGGTCTGGGATGCTTTGTGATTTAGCCCGAGGAGAATCCTGACACTCCCAAATTAAGTGATTTTGTGAAGTCATTCTGTGGCAGCTACTGCAGAGCTCAGGCTCCCCAGTGTCCTCGTCATATATAGTATAGAGTACGGAAAGAATCTGTTGACCTGAAGCCTCCTCCAGGCCCTGCACTCCTTTGGAGTGAGTGACCGATCCGAAAATGAGAGTGTTCTCCTATCCAGTCTGGGTGCTTCTGTTATTTCTTTATACGTTATGAGAGGGTCTTTATTCCCACTCAGGGGCACTTCCAGAGCAGCTCAGATGTATAATTCTCGAGCGAAGCTGTGAGCAGCCTCATTCCCGGAATGCCCTCATGAGCAGGAACCCATATGAGGGAGACCTCTCTGCTTGAGGGGTATCATCTTAGTAATTTGGCGGCTTGACTGGAGACCACCCCTTACAAAAGTTGTGAACAGCTGCCTTACTGTCAGACAAGACGATCTTGGCTTTGGCTTTGGCAATAGTAGCCTCCTCTTCAACTAACGCATTCCCATCAACGGCGGCAATGACGGAGGCGCCATCGGACCCACAGGCTGCGTCGCAGAAGGCTATGTTACCCGGCGGGTCCCGGGAAAGATTGTTCATTATTGTTCCAGCTCTATGTCTTCTCCTTTCTTTATCATGCTCCGGGTCATGTTCTGAGGTATATTGGCAATTTTGAGATGCTTCCGTATATCTAAGGAGATTAGTTCTGGAGTATACGGGGGTTTCCTCTCGCTCTGCTCTAGGTCATTGAGGATCTGCCTGCCTGCTATTGAGGGGCTAAGCCTCCAAATTTGCGCTGTTCTTACTGGCCTGGTGATCTCCGCACAGGTATTGTGGACTCCCATACTAAGCAGTTTCTTCGTTGAGGAGTTCGGTGGGATGCCGAGAGCTCTTTTGTATGCATTTCGTATTTAACTTGTCTATTTTCTCCTCCTCTTGCTGACTAAGATTCAGAAATGGTGTTGCGTATGCAATCCTACTCACTATGAATGCTTGTACTAATCTCAGGAGACAGTGCTCTCGCAGGCTTTTGTTTTTGAGGGAGATCCGCCTAAAGATACCTATAACTTGGGCGACATAGGTGCTAAGCTTCTTGATAGTGATTGTGCTACGTCCGTTCGTCTGGAGAAAGTATCCTAGGGCTCTTATAGTGTCAACTCTAGGTACTAACCTACCCCCAACGACAACCTCTATCGGGCAGTATAGGTTAGGGAAGTGAGTCTCTTTCTTCATCTGGTCTTTGGTATTAAGCGAGAATATCTCAGATTTTTGAGGGGAGCGGGAAAGCCCTGTCTCCAGAGCATAGTAACTACCTCTGCCGCTGCCTGCAGTCAGTATGAGATGTCAGCGTTCGTTCCCCCTGCTGTCCAAATGGTTATGTCATCGGCATAAATGCTGTGCTTTAGTCCCTCAATTTTATTTAGACTGTGAGACAGTCCTCTCATGGCAAAATTGAAGAGCATTGGAGAGAGGACTGAACCTTGAGGGGTCCCCTTATTGCCGTGCCCAATCTGCTTTGAGGAGAGCCCTACAAAGCTTATAGTGGTCTTTCGATTACATAAGAATATTTTGACATAGTTAAAGCACTTGATGCCTACTCCGGACTCACTGAGGCCTTCAAGAACCACTCTATGCTCAACATTATCGAAGGCTTTCGTAAGATCCAGCCCCAAGATTGCTATGCCGCCTTAGTTCCGTCGGGATCGTCAAGTATATCATGTTTAAGCCTTAACATAACGTCTTGTGCGCTAAGACGCGGTCTATAACCTACCATTTCAAAAGCCCAGAGTCCCTCGCTCTCCATGTAGCGCGAGACTCTTGTCTGCACCACATTTTCCATGAGCCTGCCCAAGCAAGACGTCAGAGAGATGGGTCGCATGTTGCCAGATCAAGACTTTTGCCTAGTTTAGGGATAAGTACTAATTTAAAGATTTTCCATTCCTCCGGTAAGTCTTCCCCGTCCCATATCTTGTTCATTAGCTCAGTTAGAAAAGAGATACAATTATCATCCAAGTTCTTCAGAGTGGTGTTGGTGACCCCGTCAGGACCTGGAGCCTATTTCTTTTTCAGGTCCGGTAACGCTGCCCACACCTCTGCATCCTCTAACGAAGAATCAATGCTTCTATTTTCCCCGCCTTCATATTCCGGTAGTTGAGAGCCTGGGTCCAGACAAACATAGGTTTTGCGAATCTTATATAGCAGGTCCTCATTACTCCCTTTAAAGTTATGCTTGATTTTGGTTTGATTTAGCCTGGTCTCCCTCTTGGGTTTGATTGGATTAATCATATACCTGAGAATGGCCGAGGTTTTGAATTGACACATCTTAGATCGAAGTTAATCACACATCTCCCTCCAGTGCCTTTCGCACCGATCAGCGGCATGTCTTTCTATGTTTTTGGTAGTCTCACAATTTCTCTCCTAATATTGCGATTACATCGTTGGCTTTTCAGTTCCCTTTCCAGATCCACTTTCTTTCTCAGGAGATTGGCTAGTTGACTGTCTAGTCGAGGCACCGCTAGAGTGTCTTGAATAGTATCTGTTTTTACTTCCCTTAGGTCTTTATTAAGTGCCTTCTGCCATGCCTTGAGAGTAGGCCGTTTTAACTTTCACGGATTGCCTAATTTCTCGGAATTGATCCCAGTCAGTCCTTTTTCTGCTGATTTTGGGAGCTCTTCCGTTGAAGACAATTGTAATATCCAGCACATAATGATCACTCCCGAAGTTCTCTCCAGTGTTCCTCCATTCCACATTGTCACGTTTATGTGCTCGAGTAAGATCTGGGGACGTGTCATTATTGGTGTTGTTCCCAGATCTAGTGGGAGCTGTCGGGTCCGGTAAGATAGACATCCCATTGATTAGGATGGCCTCTAGGAGTCTTTTCCTTTCGGTGCAGTGAGTGTTATAGCCCCATTCAGGATGCCTTGCATTAAAATACCCGCATATGAGGAGCTTGCTATTTCCCGCAATTTTAAGTGCCTTTTTGAAGAGGAGGGTGAAGGATGCCTCCCTCTACCTAGGGGAGCTAAAGATGTTAAGTACCAAAAGGTTCTCTCTTTCCTGGTTGCCGGAGTGGATTTCAGTTGGAACCGCCTCTATCTCCACGTCTGTAGGATGTTGCGTGACAACAGAATTATGCTCGACCAGAGTGACAACTCTGGCTTTCGCCCCTTTGGAACTCGGGAAGCATCTGTAGGCTTTGAGACCAGCCTTTTGCGTGTTGGTCTCCTGGAGAGCAATCACTAATGGGGGAGCTGCATGTGAAGTAACGATTTGTTGCAAGACCCCCCTCTTGACCGGGTATCCCCGACAGTTCCACTGCCAGACGACGCCGCCGGCAGCTTTCCCGCTCTTATTTCTGTTCGCCATTGTGCCTACCCCTAGCTGCTCCAATGACACCCTCCTCGTGAAGCGTGAGCACGAGCAAGCCTGGGCTACCCTCAATACTTCGTATTTTAGTTTGCAATTTTTCTTGCCTTTCTCCATTCTTATCTACCGATTCCTTCAGGGCCCTAATGTCTGCCCTGAGCCTGTCCGAGCCCGCTGAGCATATCATATTAGCCCTCCTCTTACTAGGAGGGCCTCGCTCTCTGCTCTCCTCTTCCTCACTTGCCGACGGGAGCGGTCCCCTTGAATTTAGCTCTTCTAAATGTTTAACCCCCAGCCTTAGCTCTGCATTCTCCTTTTCAATGTCTTCCACTTTCATCAGTGGCATATAATTTTCTCTGGTCAATGGATCTAGTTTTCCTCTAGGCTTTGCCCTGCCACCTGGGAGAGCTTAGCGTCATGCTTGGTTGTCTGCGCTGCATTCTTCAGTCCCCAGGGGTCGTTCGGGTCTCTACTCGCTGCACCTTGCCCAACGTTCGTCCTCGAAGGGGTCTTGTGTAGCCTAGGCTTGGGCTCTCAGGCTTTAAAACCTATTACGTAGGGGGATATGTCCTGCTTTGGGTAGGCTATTTTGTTTTCGTAGCTCCTTTCATTGTTTGCATCGCACAAGGTACGGAGTCCTGTAGATTTTTGGACAAGTGTTGTCCCCGAGTTGATGTTGTCCCGGGCACAGTGCGCACCTGTGAGTGCATTTGTGATCGCTCAGAGGATTAACCATGCCACATCCCCTGCATTTTCGTGTGTCCAGGTTGGGGCACACATCTGCCCTATGCCCGAAACATCAGCAGGTTGTGCACACTTCATATTTTTTCTTAAAGAGGCGGCACTTCAGCGGAGTTGACTTGAAGTTTACAGTCCACGGCACTTGCTCCTCCAGAAAATTCAGAATAATTGTTCCATATTCTTCTCCAAGACGCCTGGCTGATGAAATAGTCGGGTTACCTGAGCAATGTAGTATTCTGAGCACCCGTTAGGCCGACGTTATGCCGACACCATGAATTATACCTCGGCCGAAGGTCTCTGGAGTGGCCAGGTACGATACCGCCTTAGCCTCTCCTCCGTGTACTTGAGAACCTGTATGGCCTGATATCTTCTCGCTCTCTCTTCACTTTCGGTGGCTACCATAATGGTATGATTCTTGGAATTGACTGTTATTTGGTCTCCGCGCATTGCTTTGTCTGTCAGAGTAGCGGCGGCTGCTATAACATCCGTGAGCTCGGTGAGCCAAATACCTGAGTGATTTTATCGATGCCGCCTTGAGGGCGGATTACTACTTTGGCCCATCTCTTCGGTGTAGGTTGAGCCTTTTGGGCCGAGGTGCGAGCTTCTTTGAGTGTTTTCTTGACCAGCAGTTCCGCTTCTCGCTCTTCGCTAGCTTTCTTTTGTCTCTCAGTTTCTTGGTCAGAAACATACTTGCGTCTAAATTTTATCTTCCATTATTCTCCCTCCGGAGCGTGCAAGCCTTTCTCGTCGTCCATATTATCTTCACTTAGTTGCATTTCGGTGCTGAGATCCACTCCATTCTTCGGAGCAGACGCCATGTCTGCGCCCGAACGCCGATTCCCTGGAGCAGACGCCCTGTCGACACCCGAACGCAACCACGTGCACAGTGGTTGCGTGTGGGACCGGCGCACAGACGATCACAGACGAATCTTGAAAGTCACTAATAATAAGTCACAAAAATCTTGATGCAGTCCTGTCCGCGTAAACCCTCGGATCCTCACAGCCAAATTTCAGCACATAAAAACCTCTTGGTGCACAGATGGCAGCCGATTTCGCCGGAGCCCCATGCTGAATATTCAAACAACTCCATGATGCATGCAGGCCACAAAATGGCTTATTCAAATTGAATTCTGTTTGGCAGCAGTCTCAAGACCGACGGAGGATGTCAATCCAGCATGACAAACGCGATATGGGCCTTCATTGAAATCCAGGACGATAGCGTGTTCAGATTTCATTCGTGAGAGACTTTTAAGCAAATAGAAACGCACTGAAATTCCGAACGAGGTAAACACTTCTGGTTAGCAGACGATTCGCGCACGCATCCACACTAAGGAGGGGGTCGCCCCAGCGCCGCAAGGTGGCGACTCTGCTCAGCCTCGCGGCTTCGCTTCCAATAGGACGGTCGGGGTAAAACGCGCGTGATCTGAAGCCCAGCTACAGTATTCTAGTTCACTATTGCACTACGGTATACGGTGGGCGCTGCTGGCGAAGGACAAGGTTAATTGTAAGAACATGCGAGAGGTCTTTGCCCTGCAGTGGGCGTAGTCAGGCTGATGATGATGATGATGATACACGACGCCCACAGCACGCTTCCCAAACGGAAGTGCGTGTTTTTTTACATTGTTTTCTTTGTCTTGATGGGGGCCTGTTTTACAGCACAAGGAAGCCAGTTTTTTAAGGGCGGAAAGCAATGACAGGTACTTTGTACTTCGCTGCGACGTACTTCGCTGCAAATTATGCGCTATTGCGCATCATTTGAAGCACATTGCAGCGAAGTACAAGGCACATGCGCTTTTTTTCCTATATGTACAAGGGATCACGTCCGGTCTACTCTTCTGTTTGGTAAATTCGCCTCTAGTGCCTTTTCTTTCTTTTCTTTCTCCAGCTTTTTCAGTAAGACTTTAGCGACTTTGGCAATAATCGAAGTCGGATAACCAGCTTGTTCTAACTTTCGAATCTGTGCCTGAAACATGCAGAAGTCCACCATGTATGCACATGTTGGACTTCTGCATGTTTGGCGGTCATTTAATGTTTCTTTAAAGAACAATCTTTTTATACAGGGTGTCCCAGCCAACTTCAGCCAAAGGTTTAAATATATTACGCTGCACTCTAAGACAACGCACCCAAATGCATGTTGCTGGCTATTGTATGGAACAAGTCACACTACTTTTTTATAGTGCTTAATTGCATAATTAGTCGAGATTAATTAACCAACTTGGCAAGCAAGGAAGATAAGCGAAAAATTTCAATTCCGGAATTGTATAACGGTCCGCAAAAGGCCCGACTGAACCATTTATAACTTTCCATCTGTTGCGTATTAGCTTCTCTCTTACTACAGATGCCCGCGAAATACAGAAAAAAATAAGCACGTGTCATGCCCGCTTGCGAGCCGTGATTGCAGAGCTCTCAACGGTCCTCTTAGAAGTGAACAGATATCTCATTTAGCCCCATGTGTTGCCGCTATAATGGTCACAGGGAAGCCATTCACGCCAGCGGTATGCTTCCTTCGCGTCGGTTCATGGTAGCGATAAGAACGCAGCCCTTATCGCTTGCTCCGGCGTAAATCGCGCAGCCAGCGCCTGTGTCGCAGCCCTGTAGCCTTTCCAGCTGTGCACACCCGGCCGAATGAACTGTTCGTACGCAGGTATTTACTAAGGTAATCGCTAATAGAGTCAGGGCAACGTTAGACTTTAATCAACCAAATGATCAGGCAGGCTTTCGTAAAGGATATTCCACAATAGATCATATTCACACTATCAATCAGGTGATAGAGAAATGCGCAAAATATAACCAACCTCTATATATAGCTTTCATTGATTACGAGAAAGCATTCGACTCAGTGGAAACCTCAGCAGTCATACAGGCATTGCGTAATCAGGGGGTAGAAGAGCCTTATGTCAAAATACTGGAAGATATATATAGCAACTGCACAGCTACTATAGTCCTCCATAATGTCAGCAATAAAATTCCAATAGGGAAGGGCGTCAGGCAAGGAGACACGATCTCGCCAATGCTGTTCACCGCATGTTTGCAGGAGGTATTTCGAGGCCTGAATTGGGAACAGTTGGGAATAAGAATAAATGGAGAATACCTAAATAATCTGAGATTTGCTGATGACATTGCCTTGCTGAGTCACTCAGGAGGTGAACTGCAAATCATGATCAACGAGTTAGACAGGCAAAGCAGATCGATGGGTCTAAAAATTAACATGCAGAAAACCAAGGTAATGTTCAACAGTCTAGCAAGGGAACAACAGTTCACAATTGGCAGCGAGAGCCTAGAAATTGTGCCGGAATACGTCTACTTAGGGCAGGTAGTGACAGCTGATCCGGATCATGAGAGGGAGATAACTAGAAGGATAAGAATGGGGTGGAGCGCATATGGCAAATTCTCGCAGATCATGAGTGGCAGTTTACCAATTTCCCTCAAGAGGAAAGTGTACAACAGCATAATCTTACCGGTACTCACCTACGGGGCAGAAACGTGGAGGCTAACGAAAATAGTTCAGCTTATGTTAAGGACAACGCAGCGAGCCATGGAAAGAAAAATTATAGGTGTAACGTTAAGAGATCGGAAGCGGGCAGAGTGGGTGAGGGAACAAACACGGGTTAATGACATCCTAGTCGAAATCAAGAAAAAGAAATGGGCTTGGCCAGGGCATGTAATGCGAAGGCAAGATAAACGCTGGTCTTTAAGGGTAACGGAGTGGGTTCCAAGAGAAAGTAAGCGTAGCAGGGGGCGGCAGAAGGTTAGATGGGCGGATGAGATTAAGAAGTTTGCAGGCAAAGGGTGGATGCAGCTGGCAAAGGATAGGGTTAATTGGAGAGACATGGGAGAGGCCTTTGCCCTGCAGTGGGTGTAGTAAGGCTGATGACGATGGCGACGACGACGACGATGACGACGCAGGTGAAACGTTTGAGAGCACTGCAATCACGGCGCGAAAGTGGACATGTCGCGTGTTTTTTTTTCTTTTTTTTTTGTAATTCGCGGGCACCTGCAGTGAGTGAAAAAAGCTATTACGTCAAGATGGAAAGTTATAAATTGTTAAAATCGGACGTCTTCCGGACCGTTCTACAACTTTGTCATTGGAATTTTTCGCCTATCTTCGTTGCTTGCGAAGTTGGTGACTTATTCTTAATTAATTATTCTCTTTCATCCTAAAAACAAACCATTAGATCATCGCATCAAACTAGCTTTTAATGACTTGACCATCTAGCAAGTTTATAGTTGCCGCTTTCTAGGTGTGTATTTTCGCAGTGATATGGGGTGGACAGATCATGCAAACTGCATCAGACAAAAGATGGCCAGGTCTATTTGTGTTATCTCTCGCATTAGGCATATACTTCCACTACAGGTTAGAAGACAATTATACTTTGCCCTTGTTCATTCCCATCTTTTATACTGCAATCTGGTGTGGGAACTTGCAACAAAACCGATTCGCATAAATTGCTTTCTCTTCAGAAAAGAGCTCTACGCTCATTATGTTCAAGCCCAGTTGTTGAAAATAATCTTTTCGAAACATTTCATGTTCGCAATTTCTTTCATTCCTACAATTTGAGTTTGGCTGTTCACATTTTTTATAAAGTAAAGCATAATTTCGGGTCTTTCCGAAATGCTTATAATTCAAGAAATGTTACGTATAGTTTACGTGCGGTCGCCTTATCCACTGAAAGACCTAGAACAAACTATGGAAAACAAACTATAGATAATCAAATTGTAACATTGTGTAATACTTATCAGTCTCTAATAAATTTCGCCGTAGAAAGTCATAGAGTATTTGGTTTTAAGAAAAACTGAAGATTCTTTTTCCTGTGTAAATTCAGCTAACTTTGTATATTTTCTCTTTTGCGTTGCTTCCTTTACCGCCGAGTAATGGTGGTGGTAGTGGTTTTATTAAAAATAATAGTAAAAAGGAAGGAAAAGATTTTTGCTAGCCCCGGCATCTGCCATCGATACTGAAGCACCTGAGCTGGGGCAGCGGAAATAAAGGATAGCAGGCAGAATGGAAAAATGAAGTGAAAGTGGTGAGGGGACAGGAAAAGAGGATGGGGGTGCATATCGTGTTTTCTGCCAATTGCTGTTTATTATCTTTGCATCTTTTTTCAGTGTTTGCTATTTCTATCTTATAACTTTTGTTCCTTGTTTTGAAAGTGTCTTTTTTTTTTTGCCACGCGGCCACTGTTCGATGTATTATTCGGGGTGTAGGCCTCGTCAGGAGGTTTGCCTCGTCTTCCTCCTTTTGCCTCACCTCGAGGGCATATTGTATTATATGGCCAAATAAATATACTACTGCTACTACTACTACTACTACTACTACTACTACTATTACTACTACTACTACTACTATTACTACTACTACTACTACTACTACTACTACTACTACTACTACTACTACTACTACTACTACTATTACTACTACTACTACTATTACTACTACTACTACTATTACTACTACTACTTAATTACGCAATTAAGCACAATACAAAAAATAGTGTGACTTGCTTCATACAATAACCAGCAACATGCATTTGGTCCTGTCGTCTTAGAGCGCAGCGGCATACTTTTAAACCCTGGCTAAAGTCTTGTATACCGCAGCATGTAGCTGCAGGTTGAATTTCAAAAATATGCATGCTATGAAAACCATCTTTTTTTTTTTGCTCTGTATCTCCTTGCAAGGTATTCGGGTACGGACTTAGTCAAGCCTTGTCTGGCTTTTTGTTCGAGCTGCAAACGTCATTGAGGTGTGAACAATGACGACACAAAAGTACCGGGCTGTGCCCCGCGCGACATAGAGCATGACGTCTTCACATTTTACGCCATCTATCTCCATTGTTGCTTTGAATCTTCACAGGGCTTTGGCCAAATCCATAGAGCTCCAGGTTGTCTTCTTCGAATCAAAAGCAACAGCGCATGACGTCAGATGCCCTGTTCGTACAGACTTAGCTTGTGGTGTCGGCGAGCCCATCGTAGCTCTTCTGGTTGATCACCGCAGTCTTCACTTTCTGATGTTAGGTTGCTCGCCCCTCCATGTCGCGGACACGTATTGTGATGGCTGTCCAGACCCTGACTTCATGGTTGTGTCATTGCTGCGGTGAACAGACATCAGACAATCGACGTGTCCGTAATTACGGCATCGGTAAAATTTCGGCCTTGCGGCCCTTTCAGCGCTATACCGTGCTCGATCTTCCTCCGTTTCCTTTCAACTTCTGCTGGTGTGGCTGAAACACGCTTGCTGGGTGGCCGGTGACTTCCTTAGGCGCTATGGTAGGCTGCCTCTCCTGCTTCGAAGCTTTTTGCCGCCTCAAGCATCTCCAAGGATGTAGTGACGCTTGCTGCTTTCAGCCGCAATATATCGCAGCGTGGTTTGCATTCTGCAAGCCCGCAGTAATCAAGTTCTTCCACTGCGGTGAATCCTCCTTGATATCGCATTTTGTGCAGAAGTAACTCTTGTCGAACGAATAATCGACTACGGACTCGCGCGGACCTTGAGTACGGCGGATCATCCTTTCGTTGAGGACAAGCGGGTTGCTCTCCATTGTCGTGGGGAAAGGCCTTCTGAAACTCCTCCACCCATTTCTAACCGGTGTACAGCGGCTTCCCCCTTGCTCTGTGCCACTTCAAGGCAGCCCCGCTGAGCTTCGGCGCTCCTGCAGCGAAAATGACGCCGTCCCTCCACCCAGCTTTCCCCACCACCATCTTTATATTAGATACCTCCTGCCTTGCGTTCTCACTCGCTCCAGCCTTACCAACGGTGGTGCCCAAGAAAACCGGAATGGAATCCCAGCATAGTTGCTGCGAGTGCGTTGCCTTGGTTTTAGGCTGCCAACAGCTGTACATGGGCGAGTTGTTTATAAGCGTAGCGAGCGACTTGATTTCTCTATCACGAGACACGGCAATACTTTAGGCGTAGCTGCTAGCTGACCGCTTCGCTTCCAGGAGTTAGGGTCGAAAAGGAGGCGCATCGCTGCCGTCTTGCAGTCGCGTAGTCGGCGTCGCCGCTGTTGCTTCTTCCGTTGCTGCAGGCTTTCGGTGGCGGTTATTCGACTTCTGATCTGTAGACTTTAATGAAGGGGTCTCCCAGCCTATCTCTACTGTTGGGACTGGGGCATCTCAGCCTGCTACCACTGTTGCGCAGAGCTGAGCGATGAATCGGTCACGGCGACGGTGAGTCAACGAAACATTTATGTACCTTATAAACAATGGCTCTACATTATCGGCACCGGGGCCGAGAGTACAACGGCTCACACAGAGGGGCATGGTGATGCGCCGGGAGAGCGTCTCTCTCAGGTCTCCGTCTGCTCGTCTGCGGCTCCCGTCAGGCGCGGCTCGGTTTCTATAGCCTCCGGTAACCGTTGGCGCAGCCAGCCGTTCAAACCCTCCAATCAGGTCAAGGCACTAGTGACCGTGTGATTTTGACGAATGGACGAGAGGAGCTCGGCCGTTCGAAGTTTGCAGCCGGGAAAGGGTTGCCGGCGAAGCGTCCGTTGCGACTCGAGTCGGCGCTTGCGAGGCGGGAGGGGGGAGGATTCCGGAGGGCGAGCCTGGATTAATCATGCTGCAAGCCGCAACATGTCCGAGAGTCCGGGCTTGCTTTGCACAACAGCGGACGCACGACGCTGGCTTCCACGGAGGCCAGCGGAAATCATGCTCGGGCACAACAGCACCCTCGTCACCAGAAATGCGCCACGAAGACGAGCTGCTTCCACGTGGCTCTGATGCGGGGCGCGCTCGTACGCCTGGCGCCTCCAAGTTCTTGTCCGGTCTTCAGCCGCAGGTGGCTCCACGCTCCCTTCCGTGAACAAGTCCCGCTCGTCCGGCCAGGATCACTGCTCCTATGCCTTGTCGCCCAGGTGTCTCGACCCGCCTCGCTTGGTTCTTCTGACGGTCTTGCTTTTCAGCATCGGTATTTGATCGTTCTGCATCTCGCTAAGAACCGGCCGGCAACAGGCAACCCCAACGCGAGCAAGTACCCTCTGTCACCCGCCAGAACACCGGACTTCAAGGTCATGAAAACTCTCCTCGCAGTAATTTTGTCCCCCTTTTTGCTCCCTCTTCCACAAGAGACACATGTCGCACACAAAACTGTTAAAATGAGAACTCAGTGTCAAACGCTTGTAACACACGGAATGAAATGAATACAAATTAAGTTTGGTCTCTTGAAATCACTTGGGTCGAAAAACACTCAGCTGGGGCCGCCGATGAGGACATCAATTTTGCCGCGATCTACGAGCAAACTTGATAACTGTTCGCGAAGTGACAAAATGTAAATCACGAGGAGATCGAAGGTAACCTTGCTCAGAACGCACGGCTTAGTGCGTATGCGGTCGTGTTTAACTCGCTCCCAATGAAAGTTAAGCGACATATGCTACAACGGGAGCTAATGTCTCTATCACCTTCACTGTAGCTGCACTTTTCCCTCTCTCTGTGCTTGTCCATCCAGTTTCTACGGGAGGAACAAGACGAGAACGATTTGTTTTCTCTGACTGACGACTTGTCCCTTTCCTTACGGTTCAGGCGCCAGTCGCGACTTTCCTTTTCGATAGCGTAACTCTTCCGATGGGACCGTCCTTTCTTTTTCTTTGTTAGTGGTGGCAAGTGACACCTTCCACAAGTGTTTAATTACTTGTGCACCCATTTTCAATTTCGCTCGATGTGAGGTTCGCCTCTATCCGGGCTTTTGATTTTGCTCCTCCTGAAAGCATTATCTCGACTTGCACCTTTCTATCGCGATATCTATGCTTGGCCGAGTGCTTAGACGATTTCTTCTTCCCAGCTATCTTATTGCCCCTTTTACTACGGCTCCGCACAATCTCGCGGTTTATGCGCCATGCACGTGTTTTCTCTGCGCGTGCGTTCAGCTTTCGTTTGGACCGCGGTTTCTTTCATGCTCGCGGTGGAAAGTGAGAACCTGGGTGAGAGTAGGTGCCAATGCGAGACATTCTTTCAGTGGACTCGGGACAAGATTTACGCTTGTCATGCTTCTTGATTTTGAGCTTCCAGGACAGCGCTCTCCTCCATCTCGGTTTGTTGCTTTGATGCTCTTTCCCGCGCGAATGCTTGCATGTTTTTTTGTTTTTTTTTGCAGTTAATCTTACTGCCCGGATCGGTCTGCTTCGGCGCGCTTATGTGCTTCACACTTTTTTCCGACAGCGATGCCTCGTACATGTGTTTAGCCTCGAATCTAACGCCAGTGTCGGGACTGACAAAGTGATTGACGTTACTGCTGACATTTTGCAGGTGACGCTGATGCTTCCGATGGTGGCAACTCTTTTTCGTGCACTTGTCCTTCCTCTCTTTTCGGCGGCACCACTCATTCTTATGCTTGCCTTTCATCTTTCGGTGGCAATACTGTTGCGCTAGCTGCTTCTTCTTTGAGACCACATACTGCTTCCCTAGCCTAGGCCGCCAATGTTCCTGCTCTCTGAGAGTATCACTCGTATTGTCAGCCAATTCACCTGTGTGATGTGACTCAGGCCCACCTTTGGTGGCTTTACTAACCTCATCTAGCCTGCATTCTTTCTCCTCAGAGTCTCTGAGTGCACTTTCGTCCCCTATGCCATCTGGAAGGTTCTATACTCCACTGTCGTCCAACACCTTAGCTTCTTCAGGCACTGACAAACCAGTGTTCTCTCCTGATGTGAGTGCTGGTAGGCAGCTTTCGTCGCACTCCTGACGCGTTTCAGCCGATATCGGGTGGCGGTCGGCCTTGCATTCGGTTGCAGCGTTCCCGCTACTGCAGCTACTTTCTGGACTGTGGCCGAGCTTGCAGCGATGCGAAAGCACCAGACTCGTTTTGCATCGCTCGCAATAAACAGTAGCGTACAACTCAGCGTCCGCAAACTCTGTACGCGCCTGCTTCAGTTGACTGAAAATGTCAGGTTTTTGCATTTCTGTTGAATGCGATGTACAAAAGGGTGTGTCGTTCTCTTCGACTTCTCTTGCGTCGGCACCGGCCTTTTCATCGATGTTCAGCCGGTATTCCTCACCGCTACGCTCTGCAACTCCGCCTGCTTCTGACGCGCTAGGATACGATCGACTTTCTGATGGCTCCACTCCGATTTCAAGGGGCGAGACCGCCGTTACAGCATCTTCCGATGCTGTGGCTACGTTATATGAAGGTGTACAGATATTTCCTCAGTTGGTGAATGCGGGACGTCTTCCACCGTTAGAGCAGCAGTTACACCTGCAGAGTGCGAACTACCTTCCTCTGTGCCGCACTGGCAGGGCTGTTCTACACCTATGCACTCTACCTAGTTGTCACGATTGTCCGAACCTTCCGCATTTTCGAGCCATTCTAAAATGTCGGCTCTCAACTGGCACGCAAACTCCAAGTACCACTTGCTATCTTCATTGTACTCGTACTTTTTCAGGAGCTCCAGCGGTGACCGCTAATACTTAGTCTGTAAAATATTTCTGAGCTCACCGTAGCTTTCTACGCCACCGTCTAACGATTCTTTGATCACGCGGGACGTTTCGTTGCAATGATGGGCTAACAGAATCTGTGTCCAGCCATCCCGCGCAACGCGCTTTCTCTCACAAACCCGCTCGAAATCTGCTAGGTACTTCGCCAAATCCTCCGCGATCACGAATGGCCGGAGCCTGTCTCTCGAGCACCGACCTTTAATCTCTTGAAGTACAGATAATGTTTTATTCCTCTCCAAACTCATCCGAAGTGCTTCAGGTTCCAAGTGCATCAGTTTCGTTACTCGAGCGTGCTGTTTTTCTGCTTATCCAGTGTTCTGTGATCTCAGCGAAGTCCTCACTGGCTTTCTCAGCTGTTACACCCTCCTTCCGCATGATCTCAAGAATTGCATGCTTTTATTTTGCGGCACCCAAATCGATGCCCAACTGTCCACAAATTTCAATGAGTTCAATCACTTTAAGGTTCTTCATCGTTCACGACAGCCCCTTGCCGTCTGCCCTTTCTTATAATTCCCTTGCCGCTCACTACTATCCAGCTCCTAGTATGACACGCGCAAGCAGTTCTTTCCAACAACGCCTTGTTTACTCCATCAGCACCAGCTTTGGTTCCAGAACGCTCCTATTAGGCTTGAAAAAGCAAAGCTCTCTCTCCAGTGGTTCACACAGCCCTACTCTAGGCTACAATAACGTGTGCTAGAGCTGTCTCGTGAAGTAAGCATCTTGCTCTTTGTCCTTGTTAGCATTCAAGCCGCGACATGTCCGACAGTTCGGGCTTGCGTTACGCAATGACGGGCGCACCGCGCTGGCTTGCACGGAGGCCAGCGGCATATGGGCTCGGGCATCACAAGACGAACTTTCTGTACGGCGCGAATTAGCGACAGGAGCCCTTTTTTAAGTTTTGAAAACGTGCTTATTAGTAAGGTTAAGTGGCGATTACATGCGTGCGTACTGTACAGCCTCCATCTTGCCTCCGTGTTGCTTCATCTTCTTCCCCAGGGTTGCTGGTTGCCTTGCTCACCAGGCTTATCAGTCGACTGCGCAATTTCCGCTGCTCGCGCTAGCCGGGCATCTGGAGGCTACCGAACACAATAGTCATTGTTCGCTGATCAGATCTGCGCCACAAATTGAAATAAAACAATAGAAACATTCCCCTGTGCTTTCCTCGGTTTCAGTGACTGTTGACTTTCTTTACAATATAAAGAAAAGCCCGGTGTTGAGCGTTCACCAGTGACAGTGTCCATGGGAAATACATGGGAAATTTCAGAAGCTGTAGCGTGTCTAAAAATAGCTCGATTTTCATGAGGTCTGTGGCAGCGTTTTCTTATTTAGTGAATGGAGGGAATGTTGCTGACAGATATTATTTTTTAATTTTCATCTTTTTACAAATCAGAGGTAAATATCCACAAAAATTGCACCTTTAGATATGCCGGTCTTTCATGTCATCTCGTTAAAAAACTAAGCAAGATATCAGAATTTCGTCGGCAACATTTCCTCCCTTTTTGTTTGCTGATTGTCAAGCCGTAATTTTTATCCATATCGAGTCCAGTGTTTGCGTTTTACAGGCTCCGAAAGTTGTGTATGTATTTTCTGCGGGGATTTGAAATTCGCGCCAAATTTGACGCGCGACGTGGCTCCATCTGGTGTCAGAATATTTTTCCGCTACTACACACTACCACCCGCCTCTTTGTTGTCTGTGTTCGTCCGCGCAGGTTTTTACTCAGAACTTGGACGGACCTGAGCTCTTTCTTTCCTTTTTTCTTGCTTGGGCTGTATTCGGAAAGGATTTCTGCGTTTCTTTTTTGCTCGAGCTCTTGGTGCAGAAAGGAAGTGGAATGCAAGGCCACACGCCAAAGCCCCCCCCGCCCTTCCCCTCCCGGCAGCCACACAATAAGGCATTGTTAGTGCCAAAACACAGGAAGGGGGCTCCCTATTCAGGGCAGTGTGGAGAATAGCATTGTTCCTTGCCCAGCGCAGGGGCGCAGTAACCCAGGTGTCGAAGCAAGTCAAGAATGCAGCTGCAAATATTCCTCATAGGAGGTCGTCGGCCCAACAGCGGCGCTTAGATGAACTCAACAGGCCTGGTTGTTGAATTATCGGGCCGAAAACCGGTACTGGGTTCATGTTAACGCGCCGAGTCGGGAGTCGGCGGGTCGGGTCCAGTCAACTCCGCTGCAAGCGGTAGGTAACTCAACTCGACCCTGACTGATGTGCTTGTAAACGCTCTCGAGTCGAGAACTAGGGTTACTGAGAGGGAAGGGGAATAATGCGAACTTGCTTTTCACGTGCGCCGTCGCGCCTCCGATACAGCGATGGCGTGCCTCTATCTTAGAGGCTGCTGCTGCTTGCTCGACGCTAGGTGTCTACAGTTACCGGTCTCGAATCGCTAAAATCGAGTTCATGTAAGCACGCACTGGTTGAGTTGTATTGACCAGGCTCAACCCAACCCCGACTCAGCCTCACGCTATCAGGTTCATGTAAACAGGGCTAATGGCGTAGACTGATTGCTATGACGTAGCGATGAGCCTCCTTTTACTGAGGCACTTGCCAATCACCTGCGATTTCACGCTATACTCACGGGCAACTACTTGTCGCAGTGCAACAGCCTACATCAAGGGGAGAAAGGACCGTCTCCTTCCTTTTCCTACTCAGCCTCTGATGCACTGCAACTGCGACGTCATGAGAACCGGTCGAAGCCAACGTTCGCCTTTGGCTCCAAGTTAGTGAAACCAGATTGAGTCGGATCGGCATCCAAACATCGGTTCTCTAACGAATCTTTGGTCGAGTATCGCTCTTTTTCCTCTAATTCTCCTCCCGACAAGGCATATCTCTGCCAGAATGTTCGCGTTATCAGTGCAGGTGCTGCCCACTGGACGCGGGAAAAGCGCGGGTGCACCCTGTCTGCACAAAAGAGCTCGCGGATTTCCGAGCCCCCTACTCCCGAGTAGACATCTCCGTCGTGTAAATAGCGTGATATCAAACGTTCATTGCCTGGCTGGCAAAATCATCCAGTTTTGCTTCTGAACCGGTTTCGCATGTGTCAAGCGTTCCCCAACCGTCTTTGTTCTCCCGATTAGGTATACGCCTCGGTATGCGCCAAACCTAGTCGTACCTCCTGCACTACGCTTCCAAAAGTCGCACATTTCAATCATAAAAACGCTCGGAAGGGGTGCTATATAAATACATATATAAAATATATAATACATAAAAGTGTATAAAATATAAAATATATAAAAACAAAAAAGTAGGCCGCATAATGAGACTTCCGGAAATCATAGTAGGTGTGGAATTTTCGCTTTCAAACACGTGACGTCATGACAATTCAGGTGCGCTGCCATTTTTGTGTACAGAAAGAGCACACGTGGTTGACGTGGCTGCAGCGCCCATCTTTTCTTCTATTAAATAGCAATTTTTATTATTTTTAAAAATAAACCACTAATAGCAACTTCGCCCAGAACAGTTGGAATTCGCTTGTGCAATGACGAAATTTGCGTTCAATGTCACCACGAATAGCAACAGGGCGATCTTAGTGCTTTAGCAAACCACACATCTCACGCTTTTACCGAAGTTTGATTTGTTCTGTTGTGAAATTATAAGCAGTGATGGAGACATGAGACGAAGTATTTCAGCAGTAATTTAGTTACTGAAGTGACTATCGCCCATAAATAAACTGAAGAATTCGGCGACGCCGATAGCAACAAACGTGCTCGGTGGTCATCGAAGAGGAACCTTCAAGATAAGGCGCTAAAAACAACAAAAACCCCGAATAATGTCGAAATAGTTGCGCCTGGCTGCAATTCTTCCAGATAACGCTGATCGCATCTCGCATAACAAAGTTATAGTACCGCGCGCCAACGGTTCTGAACTCGAACAAACAAGTAGTACAACAGTTTGGCGGCACTCCTTTTGCCAAAGAAGCATTGGCCGGATGCTTAAACGAAAAGTAAGGTCGACAACAGCAAAGACAATGCAAAATAAACACTGGCAGCGCAAACAATGAGAGCGCGAAGAGCTTTTCAGTGATGCCTCGTCGTCGAATCGGCGTCCACACTCGTACCCGGTCACCAGGCTTGTATTGCGTGTGGCGATGGAGGAATACGCGGAATAAGGACTAGCCGGCCGAAGGGCCAAAGTGGAGGTGTTCCCAAGTTGTGTCAAAAGATGACTCATGCTTATTTTTTCTGGCTAGGCGAAACCAACACTGCTTCTAACTACACGCTGTATAGCTCACCCTACCATTGTAAATGTATTTTAGAAGAAAAGACGCGAGGGAGCTTAGGGGGACCCAAACCGAAAAACGTACTTTTCCTTGTGGCAGCTATGTGGTGGGTTACTGGAAAAAGGTCAAGTCTGTTACCACCACCCCTTCAGACTATTTATTCTTTTTTGCTTCCGTCCCCCAGCTTTCGCAGGATATACACAGAAAGTTCTCGGCCCTACTGTTTGTTCGCGGAAGAACTAATAATTTCGTGTCGCGGTCAAGGAGGGTTCGCGGTAGAATTTACACACTTGGAAGGGATATAGAAGTTTCCTCCTTTTTGTAGTACTTAAGTTCTTCCATCTATCGACAAAAAAGTTCAAATCAGGAGCCAGGTGGTCGGCGCCCTCTATAGCCCAGGGCTCCGCTGGCGGCAGTTGACTTGCGGACTAGCTGGATTATCCAGGCTTGCTGGTCCATGTTGTCGCTGGTCAGGGCCTCTTCCCGCTGCTCGTGTCTGGTGTGGCACTATTAATTTTTTATCCGGTTTGCCCTGGCACTTACTAGATGTATGGTAGAGCGTGGGGCTTACTCCGCACCAAGGACAGTAACTTGGGTATTGTGTGGGCCTGATCTTGTGTAAGATGTGAAGACTTGGATATGCTTTGGTTTGCATTCGAGGAGGACAGTTGTTTGTGTGGCGGTGAGAAACGCCTTCTTTCTAGCCTAAGCCGATCTAGCCTGTCTCTATACGGTCCTAAGAGAAGACGGGGATCCACCCGTTTTGTGAGAGCTCGGGATAGACCATTGGCTACCTCGTTTCCAGCTAGGCCTTCGTGACCAGGTGTCCACGTTAATCTCTGTGAGTGCGAGAGTGTACTTAATAGTGTGCTCGACCTTCCGTGAGGTTTTCCAGCAAGGTGGTCCCTGCAGGCTTCTCGGGAGTCCGTCACTACGTGCGTTGACTTCCCCTGTTGACTCGTGTCTTGATGGTGATGGCTATGGCCATTGATTCCACTTCCGCAGGATCCTTGGCATAGATTGAAGCCCTGATGATTGGCCTCTTCTGGTTGTCGACCGCTTCAATCGCGAAGCCGTCTGGCTCGGCATAGGCCCCGAGGTCCACATATACCACTTCCGGTTCATTTGATTGTTTTTCTCAGCGGATCAGTGCACCGGGCTCAATATTGAACCGCGCGCGTTACTGCAAGTTGTACGATTGTTCGCGTATTCGCGTATTTGTAAATGTCTGCCCCGCATTTGTATTGCGTGGACTGCAAGGAAGCCACGTCCGGCCGACACGGTAACCGTTACACAAGTGCCTTTATTCGAAATAAGGTCCGCGAAGTGCGCACGCCTAGCAGCCAAGTCCACACATACACAGCGGCGAGACACGCGCTGGAAGTTATGCGTTGCTCGCCCGCAAGGAGGTGCCGTAGGCATGGAGGAGCTCCTTCTGGATTTGGTGTGCGTCCACATGTATCACCCACATGCAGAGGAGTTATAACATTCATTCCAAGTCGAACTTGGTGTTAAAACCTGCTAAGCACTGAATAATAAGCCACACAGGCTCAGCAGCAAGTCAGCCGATCGAGAAGGCTTTCAGGAATTCCTTTCAGTAGATTTGCACTTTGTTGTAACAAGATATTAATGTTTCAGTGCCCGCATACTAGGGACATTCTGTACATAATGATGTGCCTGCATCCGGCATACTTCTCTTTGGATTACAGTCATGCCTCGTTAATATGGACACTTCGGCTGCCGAGCAAGTGTGTCGATAAAGTGAGTCGTCCGTAATAAGGAATCGTGAAGAAAAATATATAAAAAACAACTTTGTGATTAAGGACTGCTTTTGCGCTTAGAGGCGAGCAGTGAAGTGAAAACTGGCAATCTCAGAGGCACCAGATGCCATTTTCTGGTTGCCATTATCATGAAAAGTGCGTTTGAAACGGTCCATGAGATGTGTGATGGCCCCTCTTGACGTGATGAAGTACCTTCTGCTACGAATGTTCACATCCAAAAAAAAATATTTAGTCACTCCGCTGACAGCTGCTTTATTTGGCCTTCTATACGTAATGCACAAAGAACGTTTTTCCCAGCTACTCAAGCAATTTCGTTTGAAACAGGTCAGCGCTAAAGAAGACAAACACGGCGAGAGAACGACGACACACACTCGCCGTGTTTGTCTTTTTTAGCGCTGACCTGTTTCAAACGAAATGCTTAACCAACTAGCCCAGCACCAAGTTTTGCTATACTCAAGCAATGAGGGATATGGCAAGGCGCGTTGGCCTGGGCATCTTGCGACTACGAAGCATGGGACAGCACACGAAAAAGCCAAAGCTACGGGATTTGCACTTTCGCACAGCCTTTTTCTGGTGTTCTGTACTCAAAATACTAGAGGCGGAACATCTGGCCGAGGCACTCAGGATTTTCCTGTCAATGCTGTCCATATTGACGGGACTAAAATTCGGGGGGGGGGGGGGGGGGGGTACTTTGACGATCTAAACTGCGTGAGGCGAAAGCCTTTCCGTGCCACTTTGCCTGCCTGCTACTGTTGCTGCCGCTGTGAATTATCGTTAATTAATTACTAATTAGGTAAGTATGAATTAATATCATTTGTTAATTACTGATTTCTAAATCCGGCGTTTTTCCGTCTATTCTGTTTTTTTTTCACTGTGCTGTGGCGACATCCGGTGGATGTGACGTCACACCATTTTTCGACGCAATTTTTTTTTTCATTTTTGACTATAATTAATGAACTACTTTCTCTACAGTCATCAAATTTGTTTCCTAAGTTCAATTTGCCCTCCTCTATCTGATGCGACCACTCTTTTCCTCCTCTTTATTAGTTCCCGAGTTATATCACTATGATATGGCGACTTCCGGTGGATGTGACGCCTCACCATTCTCGTGGCTATATCGACATCCGCGCTATTTCGATGCAATTTTGACATTTTTGGCTATAATTAATTAACTGATTACACTGCAGTCATCAAACATTGTTTCTGGCGCCATTTTTTCCACCTTTGTCTGAAGCAACCATTGTTTCTCTCGTATCTTCATTAGTTCAAACTAAACGAAGCACCACGGACGGACAGACACGATCGTGGCCGCGAGCATGAGTTATTAAAGCCTTTCGCCTTAAAAATACACGTCTCCAGGTGCTCCGCATAGTTTCGCCCTGTCCATTGTGCGGCCAGCGAGATTCCATATTAAAGAGGCACAGATACATTGAGAAAGTTTGGTCCATAGAAAAATTGTCCATACTTCGAGTCTTCCATGTTAACCGGGGTCACAGGGCACGACTGTACTTCATTCACTAGTCTCACTTATTTAGTTTACTCTTCCCTAAGCCTTAGTAGACGACAGCAGCACATGCGGCAATGTTCGACTTGTGCAGAATAATAAAATGGTATGATCAAGAAAAAAAGACATAGGAACCGTGCGGCATAACTGACAAGCATGTGTTATGACTTGCCCTGCAGTGAAGCTTACATCATATGCAAAACTTGATCACACACACAGACAAGGCTATTAACGTAGCTACTGGCTGCTGTATACCCACATATTCTTTTCACTGCCACAGGAGCTGCGCTTGATGCATTATGCCTTCCCTTCGAGCTTACGTACACATCAATATTATTTTTGAATTTTCAATTTTTACAGCAGCGTTCTCCTGCCTCAACAACCACGGCATCATTATAATGAGTTTGCACTAAGAAGGAATTTTGTTGTTTTTCCATGAGTAAGCATACTCACGCAGACATTATGCATGGAATATATTTATTATAAACCACAGAAGAATTACACTGAAGTTTTCACTTCCAACAGCTGTGCCAAACACATCATCACCCTCTCCTGGTTTTCAGCACGGAGGGAACCGCACCATTCAGTATCAATGATGTCATTTGCACCAAACATTAGAGGAGGCAAACAAATTCTACTAGTGTTTAAGGTAAGTGCGAAGTTGCTTTTATTGTTGAAAAATGAGACTGCCGTCTTATGGCACCCACCTGCCTCCGGCACTACTTCACAGCAATAACACGGATTCACTTGCAAAACATTATCACCCGTATTAAAGCCCATTGTAGAAAATGCATACCGGTCTCCAAACTGCAGTATCCACGTAACACTGGTGAACATCCCCGCACAGTGAAACCTCAAGTGAATTAATTACAGAACACTAACACAAACATTATTCATGTGAATCCTTGATCATCTACAGAGTACACACAGCAAATAGTTTGAAAGCAATAAGCTGAATATGCAAATTCGATACAAAATGTGGGCGGCAGTAAAGCGATATGGGCTTTCATACAGCCGCAAAAAAGCCTTCTTGACAGCATAAGGCATTCTTAAATTATGAAACCAAAACGAAGCCCACCATATACAATGCGTGGTGGACATGAGGTTCCAGTAATTGTTTAACTGATAAACAGGCATTCAGTCTGGCGTTATTTCACTGTATACTGTACATTTAAATTTACCTTTTACGGGAAATGTAGCCTTAATTTACATTTTATGTACATTAGGGAAAATTTATGTAGTATTTACCGTTGTGGACGCAAACTATGCTATGCTGCAGGATGGTGAGTGACGATTTAATACTTTATGATTTACCTATGTGAAATCCAGTGTCAACTAGGAATGCCTATCACCTTACTTTCTGAAGGAACTGCGACATGACTTTTGCCATGTACATTTCATCAATTTTCCTTCAGTGCTTGAAGAGCAGTAGGCTCATAATGCTCACTAATACAGCAAAAGTAATCATAACTGCAAAATGCGAAGTGGCCTCTCTTATATGGTGTTAAGGCGAGCTGCGTCACCTGCCTGCCGTTCAAGTCATGCTTCATAATTTTTAAAAATGTTGTGTGGTTTCCTTGGGCACATGGTTTCTAAACCATCTGTCTCTCCCTACAGCACTTACATGAGAATGCCATGAGTAGAGCACCCTATTAAAGGGGACTGGTGTGAAGCGATGCCCGTCTTGCACGTCTCAATTCCTTGGCTCTATTTCTTGCCATTTGTGTGTGCAACCAACACACACACTTTCATCTTTTGCGGTTCAAGTAACAATGGATAGGGGGCAGATAGGTTTGTTTTTAGAATTTCAGTAAGGACTGTATAAATGTGTCATGTGAATTTTGCACGAGCAGCATTTTCACAGACTACATATGTATACGCCATACTCGTAGGGAAGGGGCCCTTTTGATATCTGAGCCACTCTAGAGAACGTTGCGTGTCATAGACTTTGTCTTTTATCACTGTTTGTGTGCTATATATTTCCCACACATGCTTCAGGATGCCTTCCAGCCTTCCGGGTGAGCTCTTTAGATTGGTGCCTAGCACCGCCAGCAAAGTACTTGAGCATGGCTGAGAGGCCTTTGCAGCTGTACTGTTGGAAAAAAAAAGAACAATCAAAACTTTAGCTGTAAACGAACAAGATCGATCACAGACAAATTTTGTCGGGCTGCTTCGGCGAAAATGCACTGTGAACGCTCTATCCACGCACAAGGTCGAATCAATTCGAAAGCATATTTATGTTCGTGCGATCGCGTTTTGAACCCACATCCCGACTTATTTTGCTGCACCTTCTCGACACAGATAGAGGCATGTTCTCAACTGAGAACACAACACACTTTCGACTCGATGTGTTCATTGCTGACTGCCACCAACGGCAACAAACGCAGCAGATAAAAAGAGCGACTAGCGGAGTCACCTCCGGCGAGCGCGGCGTTGCCGTGCCGCTAAATTGATGGCAAAGACGTGAAGGTCCTTACCTGGGGTAATGGATGAACCCGGTGCCAACACGTTTCCGTTTTCGCAGGCACCGGCGACACAGGAACACTTCGCCTTCTCCACGGCAGATTCCGCAAAGACGTTCGTCTGCTAGCGCGATTTTGCACGTATCGACAGCCACGCCGCCGCCCCAAATTCGGTCCCATAGTCTCTGGTGCCCTCAGAGAATATCAAAACTAAATGCTTAGCGTCAAACACGCGATTAAACCCGCTCCCTACCAGCCCCCCCCCCCCCCCCCCTCCAAAAAAAAAACAGCTACAACTTCGGCACAACTGAGCTACGCCCATACATTCATAAGCGACGAGCTATGCCTGGACCAACACTCATGCCATGTTGCCAGACTTGGCAGCGCCCCCTATAGTCTCCTTTTGCTCTCATATGGGCGTATTCGTGCTTGTAGTGTGCGGTGAGCTGTCGCGTTCAGTGGGGCCGCTGGTCGCGGCACGAATTGGAAGCGGTGACCGTTTGCGCAATGCGAAAGCGTCATGTACTGATGCACCAAATGGGCAGCCCTTTGGGTGCTCCTGGCGAGCACAATTTTAATTCAGCAATGAATTTAACGTTCCCTTCGTCCGCAGATTTTTGTACGTCCGTCTGTCCTACAGTCCACGCCAGGAGAAAATGGCGGTCTCCAACTGCACCACTACCACTGCCGCGTGCAGAGAGCAGTGAGGTCAAAGAAATGGAAACAGCGATCACTTACCGATTAGTTTCAAGGTTAGGTGCAAATTAACCACCTCCAAACGACAACAGCGCTCCTTCATAAATTACAGTTCCTTTAAAGACATCCTAAGATAAGCTCTTTCAGTCGCTTCATATACAAGTGCTTAGTGCAAGGCTACGTAATTATGTTCAATGTCGGAAAGAGCAAGGCCAAAGTATGATTTTTTGGTCAGGTAAGCAAGGGTGCATTCGCCAATAATTGGTTTAATGTTGAGTGCACGCGCGCATATAGAGGACGGGAAGCAGCCTGGAAGAAACTTCTCATAAATTTATGCCGAAAAAATTGCTTGTATAATAAGTTCGTTGCAGGTACATTACAGCACACTGTCTCCCAGACAAAGGAGGAGGATAAGAAAAGCCATTATATATTTCTTTCACAATGCGGAAATAGACGAGCTTTGTTTAATTTTATGAGGAGCAGAAAAGTGATTCCGCCGGCGGTCAACATTTAATTCCTCGTTCAGTCCCCTGCTGGCATCGCCAAGGTCTTAGGGGGCATTGCGTGTAGCCTAGAGAATACATTTACATCTGCGCTTCCTTCTACAGCTATATTCACATGCACATCAAGCAATTTTTTTGGTCTCTATGCCTGAGCTATCGCAAATTGTTCTGCGTTTACCACCTGCGGCTCCCGGCACTGATAAGGTTACTTCTATGATTAATATTTTGTATAACAAATCTCCTGGAGACCTATTGGCTCTAGTTAATCATTCTATTAAAGGTCCTTGGGTACTCATAAGTGGCTTCTTGCGAAAATAGCTACTGCCTTAAAACCAAGGGGAGAGTTTTACTTCAGAAAATATACACCGTATTTCATTAACATCGAGCCTAGTTAAATTGGTGGAAAGGGTCTTGCAAAGCCGTGTCATGTGTTCCATCTTTGCGAGTGATGTATAATTGAGTCTGTGTCAGACGGTTTCAGGCTGGGCTGCTCTGTTTGGTGTGCAGATACTGACCTCGAGAGTCGCATTAAGTTAGCTCGCAGCTGTAAACAGTTTGCCACGCTTGTCGCTCTGGATGTCAGTAAAGCCTAACTACAGTGTGGAGCACTCGACGCTGTCACACAGATTGCAAGACCTTAATTTACAAAACTATCTTGTAGCCTAAACTGCTGCTTTCTTTGAAGACAGAGAATTTTCTTGTTGCCAAAACGCAGTTACTTCTAGGAGATAAAGACAGACGACAGGCGTACCGCAAAGGTGCGTTTTATATCCCCTGTACTCTTATAACATCTTTCTTAGCTCCATTCCATGTATGAATATGTGAGCACTTAAGTGTACGCCGATGACGTCGCAATTTTTTCCTCGACGAGTGATATACACTCTGTATCAGACTTTACAGAAATACCTCAATCATCTTGACAGCTGGTTGAGAGGCATTGATCTGTCCCTCAATCTGAAAAAATGCGCATTGTTAATTTCCCCGGTTACTCACTCTGCAAATATCTGCGCGGGCTACAGAAATCATATAATTCATCGAATTAGAACTATAAAGTATCTCGGAGTAATATACGACACAACTCTATCATGGCGGGCCCACATTGAGCAGCTTCTGCATAAGGAGCTCGGGCCGTTGGCGCGGTTCGTAGCTTGGCAGCGCTAGGTGAGACATAAGGAGGCATACACCACTGTTGATTTATAAAATATGCCTAATATTATCATGCAAAAAACCAAACTAATGTTCAGCTGTCTAGCAAGGAAACAGCAGTTCACAATTCTTAGCGAGGTGCTGGAAGTTGAAAGGGAATACGTCGTTTTAGGGCAGGTAGTGACCGCTGATCCGGGTCATGAGAGGGAAATAACTAGAAGAAATGAAATGAGAAGGAGCGCATATGGCAGGTTCGCTCATGTCATGAACAGGAGTTTACCAACATCCCTCAAGGGAAAAGTGTACAAGAGCTGTATTTACCAGTACTCACCTACGGGGCAGAAATGTGGAGGCTAACGAAAAGGATTCAGCTTAAGTTAAGGACAGCGCAGGGAGCTGGGGAAAGAAAAGTGATAGGTGTAACGTTAAGAGGCCGGAAGCGGTCAGAGTGGGTGCAGGGACAAACGCGGGTTGATGACATCCTAGTCGATATCAAGAGGAAGAAATGGGCTTGGCCAGGGCATGTAATGCGAAGGCAAGATAACCGCTGCTTCTTAAGGGTAACGAAGGGGATTCCAACAGCAGGCGAGATTAAGAAGTTTGCGGGGAAAGGATGGCCGCAGATGGCAGAACAGAGGGTTAATTGGTTAACTGGAGACACATGAGAGACGCGTTTGCCCAGCAGTGGGCGTAGTCGGGTTGATGATGACGATGATGACGTCCGCCAAATTTTAGAGTTCGACTATGCTTTATTCTCTGGAGCTCCTTTCTGTAAACTCCAACTTGGGCTCTTGGAGCGTGAGGCGTTGCGCATCTGTCTGGGGCTTCCAAAATATATCGTTAATAACAACGCTGAAATGCACCTTGAGGCACGAATGTCACCGCTATCAGCTCGGTTTCGCCTCTTAACAGTTCAAACATATAAAGACACATTGCGACTCCTCTTCACACCTCGAGTATAATATTTTTGTCAGCCTGCAGCCTCTTCTAATGCCGTGCGGTGTCGTCTGCATACTCCAAAGGCGTTTTTAGCGCAGTCTCTCCTTGATCCCTTAAAGATTCGTTTTACACATGTTTTCCAAACGTATAACTCTCCTAACTGTCGGTCTTCTACTCTCCGCGGTTTGTTGCAGGACCACCCAAGGTCCTTTCCCTCTCATATTCTTATTGCAACCGATGCCTTGCAGTGTCATGAAAAAGCAAGTGTGGGCATTATTTCCCTTTCATTGGATTTATCCTTTCCCCTACGTCTTCTCGACTTCACTCCAATTTATCTGGCCAGATTATTAACAGCAATCTTAGCCTTACGTAAATTATAAAATGCCGTTTTCGAAAACACAGTTATGAAGGACTCCCTGTCAATTGTTCTTCGTATCTACACCAACAGAGTCTCGGGCATTACGCCTATTTAAGTCCCTGATTCTGCTCCACCTAAATTCTGCACCGTTGATTTGCGTACTGGAGCACAAGGCCTTCCCTTAACTGAGATTGCAAATTCCTTAGCAAAGGCCTCTCTCTGCGGCCCAATTATTGCTCTGCTGCCAACCTGCACATTACAGCTTCGGTGAGGTTTCGCAGCTACACAATACTTGAGGTATTTGCTGCCTCTGCACTTACATCATCCTTACAGCATCCTTGGTGTAACAAAAACGGACGCTCGCGCAGGCTTGAGGTCTCTTCCACGCGTTTGCGGTGCCGGGTTCTGCTGCTTAACTTCTACCTTCACAAATCTGGTGTGGTGCATGGTCTTCCCATTGCGCCCATTTTGTGCCAAACCTGAGAGTGTAGGTCACTACCTGCTGTCCCGCCGCCGCTTCTCTTCTTTGAGGAGCCGCCTATTACAAATTCCTTCTCACCAGTTGGGTCTGCCTGTGTCCCCTGCGGTTGTTCTTTCCGTTGGCGCTTCTTTGCCTGGACGAAGGAACAGGAGTGTGCGGTCTGCTGTGCAAAATTTCCTTCTGGAAACGCAGCGACTCGCATTCGGAGCTTTTTCTTTTTGTATTACAGCCCAGAGAATGCGAACTCGAAACATTACACTCCGAATTTGCACATAAAGCCATTGTTTCCTATTAAATCTCCAAGTTAACAGTAACAGGTCCCTATAGTTACGCCGTCCAATCTGTCAGGCAATTACCTATTATTACCTTTTTTTGCCCCAAAACGCTTCTGTCTCCTGTAATTCATCGCCTGTGTATTGGCCACTCCCCCGTAGTGGGTATGAGCCATGTTTATTTGAGACCGAAAGGAGCAACAAAAAGATGCGAAAGCTGATACTGAATGAGTTGCATCGTAGCAACCACCTCCGCTTAAGCGATCGCAGCAAAGACAGGTGGCCCCAATGCTCTGCTGTAAACTGCCATGCAGGTAATAGAAGATGATGCCAAGGGCACTAGCTCATATAATAGTTAGCTCGTAATAAGTGCGGCAATAACAACAACAGCGTTGCTAAAATCTGGCTCTAACTTCGCGCCCAGCGAATCACCGGTAGGAAAGCAAATACTTCTCTAAGAGATACCTTACGAGACATGTACGTTATCCGCTGATGAATCCGCCATACCCTCAAGAGGTGACCAAACAAAAACTGCTTTAAAACGTCGCAGAGCGTCTTCCTATGTCACGCGTTGTCGGTTTCGTTCCTAGCCTCCCATGGAAACGTTCTTGTCCGCGCTCGCACTTGCATGTAGTGTCCGTATTTGTTCTCTTCGAGCGTGATACTTTTTGCGCGTCTGGTCGGGTCGTCGCTCGCATAATATTGTTATAAATATGCTGAAACAGACAACAGCACGTATGCCTTCCTGCAGAGGGGTAATACAGGCGTACCACTCATTAGTCCACTAATTTTATAACAGACACGACGAACTGCGCGCCACTCGCCAACCCCTTCCAAAGGTGTCATAGCAACATCGCTTTCAAGCTCCATAGTCTCATCGACGAGGAGCCCGATGGACACTCGTCTTTTAAGTCCGGGCAACAAAAATGATTTATGCAAAAGCACTGCCATTTATATGTATAACTAGTGAGTTGCACCTTCCTTTCTTAATATCTCACAGGTGGAACAACACTCTTGCTGATTACGCTTCATTTCTGCACCATTTCCAATGCGCGCAACACGTCCCGACACGCCCCGACAGGCACGACCCGAGACGAGCACCGATCGAGCGTCGTCTGCTAGCCGTCTGCTGTGCACGGAGCCTCGCGCATGAAAAAGGGAACGGAAAGTGGCTTCTCATCTCGCCGATTCGCGCTGCGCTCCCGTCCCGCGAGATGTCGCGAGACTGCACCGCCGCGCGTGCGCGGAAGCAAGCGGCGCTGCTTCATTCACCGAGCCGTGCCGGGAGCCCGCACCGCGGCGTGGAGCCAGCCCCAGCTGATGGCCCGCGGGGGGAAACACTGGCTGCTGACCGTCGCGCCGTCAGCGTAAGTCCCTTCCTTCTCTTCCCGTTTCGCGCAAGCAGCAACACTCAGGGGCTCGTAGTTGCCGGGAGGAACACCGCTTCCCCCCGTTCCATGGTCGCGTGCGGGCGAAGCCGACCGCGCGCCCAGCTTGACAGCGGCGGCTTACATGCAGCTGAACCGACGCTGGTACCCTGTTCTGCTGCTGCAACCCCCAGCAACCGCGTGCCATGACACATCCTGCCCTCTGAGCGCCTGGCAACAGTTCGTCTACTGTTCCGGCCGCAGTCCAGAGCGTGCGAGGACTAACCCAAGCGCCCGTGTTCGTACAAACCGAGGCTCGAGCTGCGCTCTGCTGTGCCCGCTTCCCGTTTCGCAGACTGCACGGTTCCGCAGGCCAAGACGGTACTATCGACAGTGGCAGTGATCAATAGCGCCAGGCCGGCCGGGTTACCTGATCAGCTCGGTGCAATGCGACTCCTCCGCGAATAGCGCCGGTTGATTGCAATTTAACGACGCCTGCACTGCATTTGCGCCCGTGCAGAGTGGCGAGCGCGTGTGTTGCGCAATCGGCCGCAGCGGCGGCCCTGCCGGCGAAAGGAAAGACGGAGGTTTCGTAAGACAGCTCTTTCGTCGGGTACAGGGCAGCACCTGCGCTTCGGCACGAGGCTAGAATGCGGCTTTGCTGGTCCAGCGCCTTTAATGTCTAGTCATTTCATCGTCTGCGCTGAGTCTGCGAAATTGCCGCGCGTAATTACATACGCACCTCTAAATGTCCTTTATCCCGTGAGCTAGACTTCGCGCTATTCGTGCGGGATAGCTCAAAAGCTTGGAATATTCGTCACCAAGACTCTCACGTACTTCGGCGAGCTCCGCGTCATTGAAGATTGCAGTAGAGGTATGAGGGCGATTATTGCTTCATCGAGGTTAGTTGTGTGCGGATAGCAATTTTTGTCCAATACGAACCAAGCACGAATAGTTAACCTGGAACACCGAATAAATATTGAGTCGCTGGCGCATTAAACAACAATATCATTTTTGGTTTGCAGGAATATTAACCCCTTAATGCCTGAACAGGTCTCTAGGCGTCAGTTGGCCGCATGTTGAAACAATTGGTTGAGCAATATATATTTTTTCTTCAGACAAAACAGCGATGCATATGTTGCGATACAAAAGGCATTGTATGCCAGATTTGTATGCCAGACAAGCAGAGTACTTGGGACTAAAAGTGTTATTCCAGGAGCTATAGCGTTCCTTTATGTAGAAAAATGTAAAAAACGCGCTTAACGAACTAAACAAAAAAAAACGGGTCTGCTCAGCGAAGCAGATTTTGCAGCTCTTCCCTGCACGCATAACTCAAGAAAATGACCAGTTTTATTTCTTTCGAGTAACTACATGACGGTTTGGGAGAATTAATTTCTTTTCCGGTAGTGTACCGTCACTTTTGGGGCAACTTGTAACGAGGTTTTTTCGCCGCATGAGGCTTTCAGAAACCGCTGCTGGAATGGTGTTTAATGATGTGATAGCACAGTACTACAAATATTTGGCGCAAACACTTTGCATTCGTCTAAGTCAGCTGTTCATACTTGTTTATGCCTCATTGCAAGAGTGCACTCTAAACACAGTGCTCTAGGAGAACTTTCCAAAAAACAGGACCTGACCCCGATCCCTGACCGATTCTGCCGCGTGCTGTCGCCTCAGCGGCAGCAACTACGAACACCTGGCAGCATGCTCCTCACAAATTTCTGTGGTCCACCACTACAAAAACTTCTTTAGACAGTCTATAGACTGCGTATAGAATTTTGTCTGTAGAGTCTGTGAACTTTCTATAGATAAATCCTATATGCTAGACTATAGGCAATACAAACCATATAGACACTGTATACACGAACGATAGATCCACGGCTATGCACTTTTAGTGCACTTGTGTTTGCATACACTCTATGGACTATGAATAGAATAAAGGAAATATCCACAGGAAGGCAACAGAGTCTATAAGAAATCTGTAGAAAGTCTATACACCATATATAAAGGGACATTCACACACGCGGCGTCGCTTTTTACAGCTACAGCTATTGATGGAAAACTGAGGAAAAATCGACATTGGCCTGTGTCGATAGGCTACGGCACTTCAAGAAAAGACACGCGTAGTAGTGTCCGGCACAAAGTTAGGTGGGCGGATGAGATTAAGAAGTGTGCAGGCATAGGGTGGCCGCAGCTGGCAGGTTTAATTGGAGAGACACCGGAGAGGCCTTTGCCCTGCAGTGCCCTGCAGTGGCAGCGAGAGCCTAGAAATTGTGCCGGAATACGTCTACTTAGGGCAGGTAGTGACAGCTGATCCGGATCATGAGAGGGAGATAACTAGAAGGATAAGAATGGGGTGGAGCGCATATGGCAAATTCTCGCAGATCATGAGTGGCAGTTTACCAATTTCCCTCAAGAGGAAAGTGTACAACAGCATAATCTTACCGGTACTCACCTACGGGGCAGAAACGTGGAGGCTAACGAAAAGAGTTCAGCTTAAGTTAAGGACAACGCAGCGAGCCATGGAAAGAAAAATGATAGGTGTAACGTTAAGAGATCGGAAGCGGGCAGAGTGGGTGAGGGAACAAACACGGGTTAAAGACATCCTAGTCGAAATCAAGAGAAAGAAATGGGCTTGGGCAGGGCATGTGATGCGAAGGCAAGATAACCGCTGGTCTTTAAGGGTAACGGAGTGGGTTCCAAGAGAAAGTAAGCGTAGCAGGGGGCGGCAGAAGGTTAGATGGGCGGATGAGATTAAGAAGTTTGCAGGCAAAGGGTGGATGCAGCTGGCAAAGGATAGGGTTAATTGGAGAGACATGGGAGAGGCCTTTGCCCTGCAGTGGGTGTAGTAAGGCTGATGATGATGATGATGATGATGGTCGTAGTAAGGCCGATGATATTGATGATGTTGACTCTAACCACAAGCAGACGACCCTCACAGAAAACAGAGTTTTCGTAACCTGATCATCGTCATCATCAACCCGATTACGACAACAGCAGGGCAAAGAGCTCTCCCATGTCGCTCCAATTAACCTTGTCCTTTGCCAGCTGCGCCCACCCTATGCCTGCAAACTTCTTAATCTCATCCGCCCACCTAACCTTCTGCCGCCCCCTGCTACGCTTACTTTCTCTTGGAATCCACTCCGTTACCATTAAGGACCAGCGATTGTCTTGCCATTGCATCACATACCCTGCCCCAGCCCATTTCTTCCTCTTGATTTCGACTAGGATGTCATTATTCCGCTTTTCTTCCCTCACCCACTGTGCCCGCTTCCGGACTCTTAACATTACACCTATCACTTTCCATGGCTCGCTGCGTTGTCCTTAACTTGAGCTGAACCCTTCTCGTTAGCCTCCACGTTTCTGCCCCGTAGGTGAGTACTGGTAATATAAAGCTGTTGTACACTTTCAGAAGGTACAAAGAAAAACGAAACAAAGGGGTCGCCATCACCGGCCCATTTCACAAGTGGACGATTTGCGTCGGGACCCAGAGGCTGTAGCTTCCGTTCACTTCCTGTCCTTTTTGGTGGAGACGCCACGAGTGTGAATCTAGAAGCGAAAAATTTTTCAAGTCAGATTTGCTCCTGCATAAATGCATCGTTCGCTGCCACATTTACGAGGTTCCCGCGTCAACATCGATCCACTGGAATGTAATTTCAAGCCACAAGTGCCGAGAAATTTTTGAACTGCAAGAAATGAACCTGTAATGGAGAGAAATGGCGTTCTTTCGCGAGTTTACCCGCTCAAGGCGTTCACGACAGAGGCACGCACGAGAGCGCGTTTCGGCGGCGCAGCGTTTTTAATATCGAATAACTGCCGTGGGTTGTTGAACCGCCGTGTTCCGCAAATAGCTCCGTATATGTCAGTCGGTGAGTGTTTTTTTCTATGTATGTCATGAGCAGCTCCTGACAAAAAAAGATAAAGAAGGCAGTACACACGGCTTGACCAAAAGGAAACGGAAAGTAAGGCACGAGTCAGCTTCATCCCACACTCTTCTGTATAATCTCTGTGCAATTTCTAAATAAAGGAAAAAGTCGCCTGGTCACATCGAAGGGATTTCTTTTTTTTTTACAATAGCAGATTACACATTATTATTTCATTATTTTAGTAGATTAGTAGTATTGTAGCTTTTTACAGATTACACTGCAAAATCAACTGAGGTGGCTGATTTGTTTCAGGAGTTGTTTTTCAGTTGCGGAAAATTCCGCGTATTTTGTTTCGGGGAAACTTCTGACACTGCTCTGTGCATACCTTTCTGGTTAACGGCCCAAAACGAAAGCGTGCCTGCCCTGTACAGGAATGCCTCAGCCCCGGTTAGGCAAGCTTTGTTCCTTTCACGAACGCCCTCCAAGACTCTCTGCTTCCTCGTTCACGACTTCTCGATAAGCTGGTTCCAGGCCGTTCTTCCCCCGCAAGGACTTATGAAATGCCTCTTTGTGCCGGTACCTTCGGTCTCGATTCAATGCGGGCAAAGTTACCTGCGCGCCTTCATCCTCCTCGCTTGCATGACGACGGTGATGGAGACAAATTTCTTTCAAGTGGAGCCAAGATTCCTTTTGCGACGTCACGGCTGTTGCAAGCTGAGTATTCGATGCAAGCGCCCCATTGTTCATGTCCGACGACTGCTTGAAGCGAGCATGGCAACATTTGCTACACAAACGAGGAGACGCGACATCGGTGCGTTTCTAAAACTAATGCACATTTAAAAAAACTGGTCGGCCTGTGGGTTTTATAGACTAGCTGGGTGAAGTCCATGCGAATTTAGCACCAGCGCTGACGGAGTTTCAGATTTTTTTTTTGTCAAGAAATTTTATCGTATCCGACCATTTGGACACACGTTTGAGGTCGCCACCGGTACGCGTCGTGGAGAGTATTCGCAGCATCCGTATGGAGGGGGTCGCTATCCGTTCTGGAAAGCGCGCAAGATGGCTGATACTGCAGATATCTGGAGAGAACGGATGCACAAAGCCCTGCGAGGGAAAGGGAAGACAATGCGCCAGGTCAGCTCGTGTACTCCAGTGTCGCTTTCTGTAATTTACCGGAGGCCGCAGATAAGGCCGCGTATCCGTCATCGCTTGAAGAAGGCGCAGAGTCGTAATACGGAGGCTTTCAAGCCACTCCACTTTATCAGTATACCCTTACGCAAAAGAAAAACGCAACAAGAGCTGATCGAGCGAGTTGGTTACGCAAATAAGACGATAACGAGAAGAGACAGGACTGGCGCCAGTCGCCCCGTCTCTTCTTGAGATCGCGTTGCTCGGGCGACCGTTCTCATTCAATTGGGCGCGCAGCAGCCCTCTGCTTTTGCTTCTGCTTCAAAGGCATGGGAGCTTGGACACGGAAGGATGACAGTGCGCCGCGTTTCCTAATTATACGCAAAGCAGTGATTTCTGTTTGTGTGTGTACTACGTGTTTAACTTTGTATTCCACATTTACTGTGATTTTTTTCTGCCGTTGTTTTTTTTTTCTCGAATTTATAAATGCGTGTTTTTGTGGCTTAGCTTCTGCAACTATTCGGAATATTTCTTGGCGTTATGTTACATATTTCATGCGCCCGTTTTATTCACTGTCGTTTATGTTTTAACAAATGGGCCTAAACTAGCTTTGGCGATTTGTCCCGCAATTACCCGCAAGCATTTGTACATCTCTGATGAAATTAAATAATAGTTAGGACACATTTTAACTATCTGCCCCTCTTTCCCACTGGATGTTCCCGCCGCGTTGATAGCCCGGTGGCACGCCTGGTGCCAAATGAGCTAAACAATTTCGATCACCTGGGAATCTTCAAGTGTCCTTTTACCTGCACCCGTTTAGTACACTGGCGTTTTCGTACCCATTCTCAAACCTGGATATCAGCAAGGAGAATGTGGAACCCGACCTGACACATCATGGGGCCGATTTGCGCAGTAGCCGATGCAGTATGGCAATCATCATCATCATCATCATCAGCCTGACTACACCCACTGCAGGGCAAACGCCTCTCCCATGTCTCTGCAAGAAACCCTGTCCTTTGCCAGCTGCATCCACCCTATGCCTGCAAACTTCTTAATCTCATCCGCCCACCTAACCTTCTGCCGCCCCCTGCTACGCTTGGCTTCTCTTGGAGTCCACTCCGTTACCCTTAAGGACCAGCGGTTGCCTTGCCTTCGCATTACATGGCCTGGCGACGCCCATCTGATTAACCCGCGTTTCTTCGCTGACCCACTCCGTCCTTTTCGTTGCTAAAATTATCTCTGGAAAAGTGAGATGAAAGACACATCGGATTCGAATGTCACGCTGAGCGGGTGAAGTGGGTAGGCACTTTCTCGGCAGGAAGTGAGAATGGTTACTTGCGTAAATAAGTGGATTGCTGTCGGATGGAATGGTTTGTCGACGACTTCCCAGCAGATGCGTAATGGACGTAGAAGGAATGAAGGCTTAGGAGCGTCTCTAAATCCGCCTCTCTCAGGTTTCGCGATCCCTACAGCAGATCATGATCCGATTATTTTGGACGCCGTAGCCTCAAAGCATCTCATCTAACGCGGATCAATCTGAAGCTGTCTGCCCGGAGGCGCCGACCTCGGAGGTAACGCCAGCATGCGACTAAATGACGCGCTGGTCCGACTGCAAGAACTGGGAGACGAAGAACAGTAAGAGGCCGGGGAGGGGGGAGGTCTCCCCAAATGCCGCACGGTCCACGTGAGCGGTTAAGCCGGTGCTTGTCTTCCCGGGTATTGGACACTAAACTCTTTCTAGCTTTTGGAGGCGCGGTAATGCCATTCAACAGGTTTTGCTCGCATTAGCGATGACGACTTTGTCTTCCTTCCACTTATTCGCAATACGCATCATTTCTTTATCGTTCCTCCGCTATTTCCCTCTGCTCTGCAGCGCCACGATCGCCGAGCAAAGTGCACTCATTCTGTGGGCCGTACGCGTCTAAACCGAGGTCAGGTGGCTGTACATGCACCCGAGTGATTTCTTCTCTCGCTTGTGCTGTGAACACATATTCAAACATGCCACGCTTGGTCTTACGCAGCCAAGCCGGCACTGGAGACGCGTCTAAACAAACTGCGTGGGTGTGCCCTCCTGGTATGCCAGTCAGTCGGCGACACCACTCACTGTCTCAGATCACTAATGCTCACTTCAACGGCCATGTCATCCCACCGTTCTCTGACCAGGCACAAACCACGGACTCCGTGACAAAGGACTGTGCAGTAACGCAGCCGTGCTTGGGCCCCGCATCGTCGACGCAAAAATTCCGCCCCCAGTGCAGCCAGTCTGGGCATGAACCCTCTTGGCACTAGAAGCGCGCGGGAGTTTGGCAGTGGACGTGGCCCTCGAGCAAGGTGCACAGAAGGCTATACACTGCTGCCGACACCGTCTCGCAGTCGCTGTAGCCATACTGAAAGACGCGTATGACATTTCTTTTCTTTTCTTTTTTTTTTTGCAGCAAGTACAGGAATGCGAAAACAAATAATTTGCGAATTATCCCTATCGTCTACCATATATATTGCAGGTTAGGACAGGATTAATTGGAGAGATATAGGAGAGGCCATTGTCCTGCAGTGGGGGTAGTCAGGCTGCTGCTGCTGCTGCTGATGATGATGATGATGATGATGAAGGCTACGGTTGACCCACACTAGTAGCAGGTAAGACCGGCTGTGCAGATTGTTGCTAGACGTAAACTGACCTGAATATCGATGCGGTGTTTTCCTTAAAATACGCAAACGTAGCAATGCTCTGAAATTGCTGGATAGACTGGAAAAAACAATTTTATGCACCCGACGTGCCAGCCAGAACAATGAAAAGAGAATACATACCGTACTGTTTATGGAAAGCAAATGTTAAAATTTAGGCTGCCAACTTTGATAAATGATTTCGCGCAGGACAATAATAGGGATATAGAATTTACTTTATTGAAGATGCTACGTAATATATTTGTGTAAGACTGGAATTTCACCATGCTAATCTTATTGTTTGGAACTATTTTGCGCATTTCCTTTGTGCTTTTTTGGTCATTCTCGATGTATTTCATTCACATTGCGTGTAAGGGTTGGCTTGCGCACACCTCTACTTGCTAAAGTAATAACTTCATTACTGAGTGTTTTACTTAATTATGCGTGCAAATGCTTGAATTGTGTGTGTTTCACTCCGTTTAGTGCTTTTACGGATATTTTCATATGAACTACAGCATGTATTTCAAAAGATATTCATGCTGCAATCGCTTTTTTTTTCATTACTGTATGCGCTTTCTTTACCTCATATATCAAGGTACGGAGCTAGTCAAGCCTTTTTCAGGATTTTTGTCCGTGACCGAAACATGATGGAGATGTTGAGCAAATATTGTATCGTATACACTTAGAAGGCAACTGCACCACTTTTTGGGAATTCTGCGGGATTCAAGGACTAAAATCTATATAGGCTGCAGATGAAGTATGCCAAGTTATTTTGCACTAGCATTTAAGACCATGACGTAATCGACGATTAAGTTCTAGGCTTCTCCTGACCGCACCGGGAAAGTGCGTAGAAGCTCGGTGTGGATCACTGACGCTAACAATTTCATATGTCCGCTGCCGTCGACTACACCCTGTCGTGCGTCGTTGGATGCTGCCAAACAACGCCAGGCGGTCTTCGCCTTCGGCGGCGTTCATTTTCTTCCTTCAAGGCAAGCGTACATGAGTCGGAAATGTATCGTTGTGACGTCATCATGCGCGCCCCATCTTGGCGCTTGAAGCTTGAAAGTCGTCGCGATCTTAATCGGCGATTACGTCTACATTTCAAGTACTAGCCCAAAAGTACATCGCCTTCTTTACCTCTTAGTTTAACACAATCAACCGCTTTATACTCGTCGAATTCTAAAACCTCTGCTGTTGTCCTTTAACTTGAGAACTATATTTTAACCACTCTGCCGGCGCAGTTCTTTTCATTAAAAAAATCATAATAGCGACAGATTTTCAAGAGTTTTAGTATTTTGAGACGACTTCCTATTTTGCGGCCTTTCTACTCCCGGAAGAAATTTACTAGCATTTCATCAACGGCCGTCTGTCAGCAGGAAAGAATTCAGAGCTCTCTTTTTGAATATCTTGAATAGACTCATGCGGGCAGGCGTCGCTAGCTGTAGGTATTCCCTGGGGGACCGGGTTCCCTTCTTCAAAGGTTGGGGACGTTGCGCAAACGGCGTAGCTTCCGGCCGTGTAGCCTTTGAAAGTCGAAAAACAGAATAGAAAATTTTCTGTACTCTTTTTGCCCTTGAACTTGTAGTGACTACATAATTTTCTGTAGTTTCTGCAGAAAGGTACCACATACTACACAAGAGTGCTGTACGACAGACTACAGAACAGTAGTACAGAAAAAAGCTATGGTACTACGGAAAAATACTACGAAACAACTGAACACACGTCGGCGACTGAACGACAAAACATTTTGTCGTATTTTTGACATGGCTCTATCATTTTTTCTGGTGGGTTAACTTATAACTTGGTGCATGGCTTATTGTTCTGCCGAAAAAGCTCCTATACAGTAACTGCCACCCAATAGGGCGAATTTGTATATTTAGATGCCTGCAACCTTGCAGGAGCCATGCCGGAGATTTGTACTTTCAGGGTAACGCACTGTCGAAGCCTGAGCTCCTCTGGCGGGGTCACCTGAATCAAGTTCTCGTCAATTCGGCTGATTCTTTCAACGAAGAGCAACAATGCACCAATACTCCTTTAACGCGGGAATTCCTCAAACATTTGGGACTGTGCTCCAATGTCTTTTCCAATTCCGCCCCAGATCCCTGGCGGCTGAGGAGTACTCACCTAAATTAAACGATAATTTCTTGCGCTCGTGGAACGCAAGTTCAAAGGACTTCGAAGTGTGATAAATTAATATTATTGCGTACGTTGAGCGTGAAAAGGAACAAAAAATGGTCCCACTGTGACCTCCTCAACCTACTGACAAATTATTTTGAAATGTTACGCATTCTAGACGCGTGGCTGTTCCCACCTACCCAGTGTAGTGGCTGCTGAAGGCACCTTCCACTTGGCTGTACAACCTGGCCGCCAGACGAGGTCAGCTAGCCTTTGATTGGCGCAAAGCGCTCGTTCAGCGCACTCAGAGCAGCACTGGCCTCGATGCCAATAGGGTTGACACTGAACAATATTGGCTTTCTAAGCGCCAAATATAAGCTGTGCGCGTGCGAATCACTTTATAAGTAGGGAAGTTCTATCAAGAACTCTTGAACGTGCATTGAATTTGCAGTGGACGGGGATTTTCGCATTCTCAGTGGGAGAACGCCATATATCCAATAAACCACAGCGCCGCGCCGTGTCACTGACCCACGCTGCTCTGTGATAGAACGCTGTCCATCGACGCTGTTGAGCAGTATAGGTCCGCGCCGCTCGGACTGCAGCTCGGCGCCCACAATCGCTGCAAAAAAAAAAAAAAAACTCCCGAAGAAATCCTCCATGCACGCCAAGGCACTGTTGATTCTTCTGGCGCAGGCGAGAGTGCATGTAGGCAGCAGCGGTGTCAGAAAGGATTGGACGCTTATAGCGAAACGCTTAGAGCATGCAAAAAATGCTATTCGCGAAACTACGCTTGCAACGTCGTCGTCGTTTTACGATATCCTGTTTATGGGATGAGTGACCCAGACGGCAGCTCAGCGTGGACTGTTCATTGCTAGCCAGGGGGTGGGGATTCATAATCGCCAATTGAAGGTGAAGGTGGTAGCAAGCAGCACCACATCTGCCAATGTTGCGGCGTAGCAGATGTAGTGCTTGCAGATAAGCTTTGCGATTTGTTAGCATGCATTCCATTTTTTTTCCCAGCTGTCAGTGAGGGTCTACAATTTGAGCCATTTTTCAGAGTAAAGGAACAAGGATAGAAAGGCATGGATGTGAAAAGCGTTTGCCTCGTTGAAGCCCAACGTTTGTGTCGTCTCTGTGGTCCCATCCTTGTCTATTTACCGCTGGAGAATTCCTGCAATCATAAACTTTAACCAACTAGCCCAACTTTCAGCCGTCAGTGAGTTCGAAACTTCAGCAAGTTGCTGCCTCTTTGGCTTGCGCCGAAAGACTTCTCAATCATCAGCATTTGCCACACTTCCTGGAGATTCAGCTGCAAGTGCATCTACAGAATGGCCAATCACATACACTAGAGAAGTATTTGTGAGGGCACCTGTTTTGCTCTGGCGCTGCCTTCAGTGCCTGTTACCTCGTCCTCGTCTTCCGTGCCACAGTATCCCTGGCACCGAGCAACGACCGCGATCGAATACGCTTTCGGGCCGTCTCTTCTGCCTCTGTGAGATGCATCGATCCTTTTCGGCTGCACGGGGGCTACCACTGCGCACGCACCAGCACATGCCTGTGGAGTTCCTTTGCATGACGTGTTCTAATACAGGTAACGGCAGTGATGTGATTTTATTTGATGGCGTGCCTACAGCGGCAGCGGCGTCCCCACCCAAGAGTTCGGGGCTCATGCACCTCCCGATGAAAGGAAGCCAGCCTTTAGGTAACGTCCTGTATCTTTCTATAATAAGTGTATTGATATTCCAGGAGCCCGCTAACTTGTGGGCAAGGGACTATAGATGTGCACGGTGCAAAACCGATACGGAACAGGTGACGGCTCAGTTGTCCCGCGTCGTTATTCTTTCACCAAGTCGGCAGCCCTCTGTCCGCATATTAGAGCACTCCTGCGAAATCAGTATGCAAAGCCAACTAGACCCTATTTCATTCATTCCTGGAAATAAGCGAACCTTTGACTTCCGTTATAACGAATTTGTGTTCAGGCTTCGTGAAACAAGTCTCTACTTACTTCTCATAACCTTGTCCTAAATCCCAGTCCCACTCTGTAAACCTATTGCCAGTGGCACACCAGTCGAAATAAAAAGAAAATATCCGTATGGCGCCAACTTTCCACGTCGTGGTCTTATGCTTCACCACCCCGAAAGTGTTTTCTATTTTTGTTTTTGCGCTATTCCTCTGCTGTCTGTTCTTCACCATCTTGTAGCTGCGATTCCGGGCCCACTTTAATAGCACTGTATTCCTTAGCGGTTACGCCACATGTCTGAAAGAACCCCGAAAGTGTTTTCTATTTTTGTTTTTGCGCTATTACTCTGCTGTTTGTTCTTCACCATCTTGTAGCTGCGATTCCGGGCCCACTTTAATAGCACTGTATTCCTTAGCGGTTACGCCACATGTCTGAAAGAACCCCGAAAGTGTTTTCTATTTTTGTTTTTGCGCTATTCCTCTGCTGTTTCTTCTTCACCATCTTGTAGCTGCGATTCCGGGCCCACTTTAATAGCACTGTATTCCTTAGCGGTTACGCCACATGTCTGAAAGAACCCCGAAAGTGTTCTCTATTTTTGTTTTTGCGCTATTCCTCTGCTGTCTGTTCTTCACCATCTTGTAGCTGCGATTCCGGGCACACTTTAATAGCACGGTATTCCTTAGCGGTTACGCCACATATCTGAAAGAATTTCCTTCATGAATGCTGTGCGTTTGAACATTCCACCTTTCATATCCCTATAGAAGCGAAGCCTGTCTTTGGCGCACATTCATTCCGCCCAGAACTTTTACTTCTCTTAGTTCATTGCCTTCCTCGTGCTGGTTCAAGTGAATGATATCCTACAGTGCACTACCTATTACAAATACATACCAAGATTAAAAAGTGAATTTCCCCAAGAAACGTGCGTGGTCCGGTTGATTCAGTATTGCTTCAGGGTGCGCCACGGCAACGTCCCGGACATTGCTTGTTACCAACTTTTGTTAATGCGAGAGCATTACATGGCTCATCGACAAAAAAATCGAGTGTCGCCCAAAAAGTGGTGGCGTTACAAAACTCGCGACGATTGGTTGAAACTGTGCGTCGTCATCAACGGCGGGGAAAATGCGAAATGTAAGCCAGTAATAGTAGTACTGGTACCCACAGCTCCACCAACTACAGAGGGATGGAATAGAAATACAACAGAATTGGAATAGAATTGCAATGCTTTCGCTCTGTTACTCGAACGTAAGCTCTTTCAGTGACCCCGTTAATTTTTTTCACCAAGGGTATAAGCCTAACGGCGCAGAACCTGAACCGCAGCAGCGAGACTGCGTCAGCGTGCCCACACCGTGTGGGTGGCTGAGCCCCTGGACACTGCGCGCGGAGCAGCTTATCGACGATCTTCGGGTGCAGGCACAGAGCGGCGCTTCAAGGAAAGGCGTAGCCTCTTCCCATTCGCCGTGTAGAGAAGCGCGGATCACGATAAAGTAATTTCGAGAGTCCATTGTGTGCAGCTTCTAGCGCATTCTTCGCACGGAGGGACTCTCGACATCTCGCCGAGCTTATCAAATCCGCTGAGCGAAGACTGCACGTGCGCTGCACAATCATTACGCCGGAAGGCCGCCAGCAGCGCCCGTGGGACGCCGCTACTCTAGGTGAGCTCACTGCACCCCTTTCGCAACGCACGCTAGCTTGCCATGGCTGTCTGCGTGCCGCCTCAGTTTTGGCTCCCTGAAGACCCATCCTTGATTAACCGCGAGCTCTGGCGAGAGTGGTCCCAATTATGGCAAATCAGGGCATGCTGGACGCACGTGCTCCCATGGAGCAAGTGATGTAGCCCCTCTCAGCAAGACTGCATGGGACAGAAGCCTGCAGTTCAGCAGGCTCTTCCTTGTCCTGTTTCTACGCGCTGTTCTCTCCCCATCTTCCAGAGACTGAGCGCGAGAGGTACAGTTCTCTCCTGCCAGTAATTGCGGTGGTACAAGGGTGGTTTCCTTTCTGGGTCGGAGCAGAAAGCTCGTGTATCCTGGTGGGAGGTCACCGCCGTGCGTGACTGATGCCAAATGTGGAGCCGCGTCCAACTTCCGCTCACTGGTCCTGCGGTTTGCTAGCTCGAGACTTCCGCGAGCGTCTTGTTGCCGTTTTGCACGCCTACGCCATTGTTTGAGCGCAGCGAGTTGCACGCCTCTCGGAAGGAGGCAACAAGCTGTGCTTGAGCGAGACACGTCGGAGACAGGCGTGAACTTGAAATGTGCCGTGATAGGGCTATTGCAACAACATACTCAAGTCACACACGCCGCGGCTGCATCAAGTGCGCTTCGGGCTGTCGGCGAACATAACATGTTTCACGCACAGCTGTCTCCAACAAGGCAGCCTGAGTGCACGGGCACATTGGGCAGTGATTACTTTTTAACGCGGTAGCGTTAGGGCTCTTCCGTTCTGCAGTAAGTCCGGCGTCGTCTTCGGCGTCGAAAAGAGGCAACCTACCTGAGCCGCCTATAGGTCACGTGACCTTGTAGCGTAATCACAACCTATCCACTGGATTCTGAGCAGCCTAAGCACCGAGCCAGGTGGCAGTGAAATTAATGATTGATCGCGAGAGATTGCTCGGGAAGAGCTACTTGGGTCGCACAATCCCCGCCGGTGGCATCACCTGCCATCGCAGGGCAGTGGCGCGTTCCTTAATCGCGGCACCGTTGCGCAGGGAGTGGTATAGGACTCCCAGCGATCAGTGAATGTTAGGTAAAGAATGGCCAATTCCGCATATATGGGCATTAATCCATTAAAGCTATCGCGCCATGCCCTTAAGGCGGAGATAAACTGTCCCCTCTAATTTTTCGCTGACTCAGTCGAGCGCCGTCCCGAAACTACGGCAAAGTCGGCGCGTAAAAGAGCCAACGTCCTCCAACGCCGAAACTTCGCCATGAGTGGTACCGAGCAGGAAAGTAAAAGACTCCCATCCATGCGCTGTAAGCGGGATTCTCGGCAACGCCGGCGCCAAGAGAGCAGCTTCGTTTCCGAGCCACTGGCGCTCGTGTTGTAATTGACGAGCAGCGCTTGGGCGCAACGAAATTGACCTTCGTGGCGCCGCTTCGACTGCGCTTGCGGTTGCTTCGGGCAAATGCAGGCGGTGCGCCCCACCATATTTCGTCGTATAGTCATCCTCCGTTCGTTCTTTCTCCGGCGGCAGTATACCGTTGCTCAACGGGCCAATGCAGCCGGATGAGCAAAGGTATAGGAAGGCTCAACAATGCCGGCAACGGCAGCTTTGTTGGGCCACGCAGCAAGGTGAGAAGGGTGTCAATCAGCCGATCACGTCGTGAATGTGGGAAAGCGCAGCAGAACTATGCAGAACAAAAAAAAACAGCGAGGGTCGCTGTGCGCCGCCGTCAAGATGCGAGTGGAGAAGCGGCTCAAGCCGTCAGGAACATCCAGCTCAAAGAACAAAGTGGGTAGAAGGAGGTGAACAAGCCTAAACATCTGGCCAATACCCATTTCTAAGCGCAACTAGCACGCCTGTATGATCCGTCCCACAAAGTGCTACGCCTTCCTGCAATGCACTGCGTGTTGACGCTTACTCTTGGCTATGATGTGGGCTGACAGTTTTTGCCTTTGCACCAGCGCTGCCGCCGCGACCGGGATTCGATCCCTCTGTATACCGTGCTCAACAGAAAAGCACCTTTGCAGCTGAGGCACCGCAGAGGGTAGGCGTTCATCAGATCGCCCGCAGCTGTGTTTTTCATGGCGCATCGTAGTAACGCTTTGCGCCAGCGTGCCTTTGTTATCATCACGCGTAGCGCATTATCGCTCACGGTACGGTGCGGACGCCTACAGTGCCGCATGCGTCGCCGGCGGAGGAGGCAGAGGACGCGTCGCACGACCGGATTCTCGGCCATGGTGTTATGCACTGTAGCGTTTAATGCACCGCGAATATCGACTTACCTTTCCCCATCCAGCCACGACTGGGGGATCAAAGCGACACGCTCTACGAGAAATTGCGCGCTGGCCCCTTTGCATGGGCGTCGCGAGGCGGAAAGTCGATGCGATTACAAGGCGACGCGCTATACTTGTTAGGCTCGTATGAACATCGAAGATTCGGCGTTGCGCTCGGCGCTAGCGTCGTTGGTGGAAACTCTGCATGCGACTTCTTGATTCTGAAGTGCAATGTTTTAGGAAGGAATCTGTTTCACGGAACCAATCTGTTTGTGTACTGATCGCTTCGTGTGATATGAAGGCAACCGTATACACGCGCCTTTTCCTGTGGTGACCAATTATCTCCATAATCTTCCGTCCTATAATAGCTCTCAGGAGCCCTGCATCACCGACTGAAGTCATAGGGATGCTCCTAAGATCATCAGCGCTAAGAGACGGGAAGAGGGCAGGGTGGGGAACGAGAGTACATGGCATCCTATATTCGGAATCAAAAGAATAAATGTGCATGGGTATATATGTAATGCGAATGCAAGATAACCGATGATCGTTAAGGGTAACGGAGTGGATTCCGAGAGATAGAAAGCGTGGAGAATCAGATGGGCAGAGGAGATTAGGAAGTTTGCGTGGATAAGGTGGCCTCGGCTTGCACAGGACCTCGTTAATTGGGGGGAATGGGCGAGGAATTTGTCCTGCAACTGGCGTAGTCAGGCAGAAGTTGGCGATATTCATCACCATGCATACGCGGAGGAGGAAGAAGCACGCGCCTACCCACGACAAATTCTTATAAGGCGGTTGTCGTGGCGAAGTGGTACGCCACTACATCGTGGCCCAGCAACCACGCGGGTTAGGCAGCAGGTGACCTTAGGACCACGCGGACTGCCACGTGCTTGGCAACATGTAAGGGCCGCAAGCACGCCGGGGTCGATGCGGCGGGCCCGTGGAAGCGCTGACGTTGTTTTGCTGAGGCAGGAAAGGCGCCCAGGGCCTCGCCGGCTGGGCAGCGGGTGGCAGTTTCTGGGTCAAGGATGGGGGAGGCTCATCGATCTCCCGGCGGGGCTTTCCCCGCAGCACTCGCTGCGCCCCACGGAGGCCGGAACATGGCGCGTTTGCGGTGTCAGAGCGCTGCCGCGGATATCTTTGCTGTAAATGCCGGCATGCACTGGACTGGGTGATCTTGAAGCGGATGTCGTACACCTTCGCGGAACGAGTGGGACGGACATGTCACGCGCACGGTTGGACGACGATCGGATCGGAAAACGTTCGTTTTTCCATCTCGGGATATAACTAACTGTCTAGCGTAGGGATACTTCATCACGAGGTGGAGGCGCAGCTTTGCTAATTATAGATCGTACCTTCCAATCGATATAGGCGCCGATCTGTTAGTCATCACTTAGGGGATCGCATCTCTTTATAATAAGGTGTTTTCGATGATTATTCAGTCGGGGTATTTTACTGACCACCGAACTCTAGTGTACCTCTCTTTCTCGGCGAAAGGGAATGTATATTAACGTCCCTTGGCAGCAACAACAGTAGCTCGCCGATTATAATAACTGGCGACTTCAACAATGATGTCAGTTGCCAAATGGACATTGAATATCTACACCTACTGGATTCCTTTAACTTTATAGAACACAATACTGAAGCCGACCAGGCTAACATCCATATCTACGACAAGAGAAGGTCATATTTTGTGTAATAGAGACAATGTTACTTCAGGTGCACAATATTCAACCATTACGTACCACTCTCCGGTTTTTGCACTATATTACAAAGTACGTCAGCGTATTAAAAAGGAAAGTACAAGGACCTGTGGAATTAATTACGCTATGTTAAAAGGAACAGTAACTCGAATAAACCCAGAAGTAATATTTGATAATGACAGAAGCTCTGAATGTGCCAATACTAATCAAATGCACGACTTATGCGTGCATAAAATACGACAAACCATTTAATCATTGGATGACAGCAGCGATACTTAGAACAATAAAAGAAAAAGATAGTTGGTACCGTAAGTGGAAGGCTCAGAAAGAGAATATTTACTTCCAAGAATTTCTGAGTACTAGGAATTAAGCTGCACTGTTGATAACTGACAGGAAGAAAAAATATAACACAGCAACTATAATGGCAACACGAAAAGAATACGGAATGCGCTAGTTAATGTAATTTGCAAGCCTGTTACGAAGCGTGTTTATCATATGTAATTGATGGTGGCACAGAATGAAGGTTCGATAAATACTTTAGTTACGTACAACCGCAGCTGACTTAAATTGTTCTACTATTCCAGCGGAAATGCATTGGATACATATAAAAAATAATTTTGCAATTTTGCACTAACCAGAATCAAAACTGACGTAATCGGAAGATCCATTTGAGACCTGAGGAGCAATAGAGCCACAGGGCCTTACAGACGATGGTAAAAGGCAACGTGGAAATGTTACATCAACTTATCCAAGTTTTTCATCACACAGAAGAAAAGAGCATTTATTCCGACTCACTAAAGGTAGCTTAAATAATCTCTGTGTAAAAAACTGATTATATAAATGATCCTAATAGTTATCACTTGGTAACTGTACTTGGTGAATAGATACTATTTTTAGCACTTCAACAGCGCCAATATTTGGAAGAAGATAATACAGCATCTCAATCGAAACACACTTCCCAATCAACTAGGTGCACATCCACTGCTGTTCTCGAATTGGCACAAACTATATACACATCTGCACACAGTAATCAGTTTCCAATACTATTGTTCCTTGATTTAAAGAAATCTTTCGATACAGTTAGTCATTCTATTCTGTTAAAAAAATAGGAAAAAAGGGTCCTCGAATGTTGTCCCACTTATTTGACAAACTAAAAACAAATAGCTTACTGTGATGTTTTTTATTCCTCCTATCTAGTGGTTAAAACAAGCGTACCTCCAGACTCAGTTCTAAGCCCTAAATTATTCTCCTCACACAGCCGCCGCGGTGGCTCAGTGCTTATGGCGCTCGGCTGCTGACCCGAAAGACGCGGGTTCGATCCCGCCGCGGCGGTCGAATTTCGATGGGGGCGAAATTGCAGAGGCCCATGTGCTGCGCGATGTCAGTGCACGTTAAAGAACCCCAGGAGGGCGAAATTTCCAGAGCCCTCCACTACGGCGTCCCTCATAGCCTCAGTCGCTTTGGGGAGTTAAACCCCCATAAAGCAAACCTATTCTCCTCATACGTCAATGATATTCCCAGATGTGTAGCCTAATCTAAAGCTGCAGCCGTATACTTTTTAGGCAAATCGATTATAGAATTGGAAGATACCATTAATTCTGAGGCAGGGTGAATAAATTATTGCTTCAATGGCATTAAGCACGCTTAATGTAGAGGGAAAAATTTTTTTCGCGCAAGAAATAAGTCTATATGAGTTCCTATAGCTTGAAACTCTTAGTGAATGGCAAAGTTTTGTAGGAAGTATAATAGAGAAAATACCCCGGTTTAATAACCGATAACCGGATAAATTATAAGCAGCACATTACAAACATATGCTCCAAGATTTTTCAGCATCCTATGTACAGTCTTCTTCAAAAGTAAGCAGCACAAGGGGCCTGCTCCTGAGACCTGCAGCTCAGTTCCTCTCGCATAGCCAGGGGCCCTAATCTCACGAAGGCGGGAGGAACCCAAGTCATCAGCCCTCCCCAGCTTAGGACTTTCAAATATGTTTAAGAGCCCCCCTACATGGCTTTGAAGCTAATCCATTGGGCTATATATTTTTGAGAAAGGCTGTACATTTACCAACGCCTGCATGTTTTGATATTCCCGGTCTATTTTCCCATATTTTGCTCCAATTTAATTTACTGTACTTCAGCGAGTCATGGCCATTCGCTTTTAAAACTTCCTTAGGTTCGTGTGGAAAAGCGATCTGTACGCATATTTACCTCCTCACACTAATGCACGGCATTTCTTAACCCTCATTGCCTAATTAACGATTTCTGTCTTTCGTATTTCATATCTTTTTTGTTATTATAGTCACACGTATGCCGGAGAACCACGACGTGCACCGTCTGCTGGTCAGATTCAGTGCGCGGGGTCGGGTTTGATCATGAGCTCCATCGCTATGCGGTTTTTTGCACCTTTTTCTTCGAGATAAATAAAATTTTGATTAGTGGGTTACACAAGTGAATATGGTATACATCTGAAGCGCCGAGTCAAGAAGCAAACTTGGGCTCGCTCACTGAGTGGTGCAACGCCTTGTTTCGTCACATACCCAGAAAGTGTGGATAAGCGCAATTTTTTTGCCGTTTTCTTTTTCATGGCCAGTTGTGTTCACAATTTGTGCTCTTGTTAATGTTTCACGTGCCGCTCGTACTGTGTCTGCCCTTGCCCTTACGTGTCGGGAGATGCGAGCTTGTCAAGCTGCCCACAAGGCAGGTTTTCTCTCTCGCCCCCTCATTTGCATCAGTGCGTGGAATAACGGAGGTGAAAAGTTGTTTATGAACGCAATTCTTTTTGCATATCATAAGATTGCACCATGTGTCAATCATACATCCGCAGACCGCACTCGGGACGCTTGTAGTTTTCTGCTATTTATTATCAAAGACGCGCCCCATAGATTTTCGACGACAGTCTAAACTACGCGATGCGAGCGCAAGACAAACTTTAAAAGCGAGGTTTTGCTACGCATCGGAAAGCTAGATCATTCCCACCAATATGTTCACAACGGTATCTTACAATATTCCACAGTTGCTTCACAATTGCCATGAACGCAGCCAATTGGTTTTCGGCGGCAGTCTTAACTGCTCATTGCAAGCCTTAGAAAGGAAGATTTTGCTAAGCATCGGAAGGTTAGACCCATCCCATCAATAAGTTCATAACACTATCTTACGAGATTCCACAGTTGCCTCACAGTTAAAAGTGATGTGCAAGAAAGCAGGGCTCGGTATGAAGCAAAACATTTTTTTTTCATACTCCGTCACATTCTCGTAGCATTATTTTTGTCAGTTGTCTTTAAAATACCACCACTGTGCACTGCTGAGAATGTGTCATCTGTGATCAGCTTGGATTCAGTCATGACGGAGGGCGCGGCACGTCTGTCGTTGTCTCTTGGCGAGGGCGCTTGGGAGCATTTCTTCAAATCTACAGCAGCATAAATTCCTTCCTTCTGACTGTAAAGGGCGTCGGCGCAGTGTGTGCAGGGAACGAAGCATCCGTTTTTTTTCCCCCGCTGGGCAAAGAGGCTGACAGTCCGAGTGGCAAGGAATATGCGGTGGGGGAAGGGGGCGCCACCAGTGACGGGCATTTCTCGACATTACCTGGTTACGCCTCATAAGGGATGAATCTACGAGGACAACGAACACCGAGTACAAGGGTAGCACACCGCTCTTTTCTACCGGTAGCGCACCCCCCCTTCCCCCCACCCCCATTAGCGCACCACCCTTTTGAGCACGGACGGCACGTTCTCGAGACCGATAGCTCAGCGGTGCCCATTTCTATCGCTGAGAGGACAAGCCTGGACGGCTTTTGCTGCGTTTCCCTCCGGGGAAGACGCTCCCCGTGCACGATTCGTCCAAAAGCGGAAAAGCATTTTGAAGAAGCTTCGTTTTGGGGGTCATATGACAGAAGTAGCTTTGCCCTAATGCCCTCCAGTCCTGCTCTGAATGTTTTGGGTGGCAGAGAGGGTTCACTCTCAGCTGCAAAGACTATGGACTAGTACCATGTGACGACACTGTCGCATTCTAAGCGGCCGACTGGTGAACACAGCTGTTTGCCATTCTAATCCGTGAGGCACTGATCACGTCCTCCGCTGTGGTTAGATCTCATAGATTTATGGGGCGACAGAGATCTCAAACAAGCTATCATACAAGTACTACATAGGCTTGCTTCTGCTGCTGCTGCAGGTATCTCCGTCTATATGTCCCGATTTCTTGGGCATTCCACTGGGCGAAGGAGAGGCTACGCGGTAGCCCAGCTTACCTTCGTTGCGGCGGCATCATTGCGCCCTCTCCCGGTGCCTCGTGGAATGGGGCTGCGGGGGCATTTATTGAAGAGTGGCCCCTGCTCCGTCCCTCAGGCCTACCTCGAGAACGCTGCCTTTTCCCACCTGGTCGCCGGGAGAGTCTGAGAATGCGACACGCGCAGGTGACACCGTCGATGGACGCTGTTAATCCTGCAGAAAGTCTGCTCTAGATAACCTTGGGCGGACACCAATGAGTAATTACTCGCTTATTACAAATATACTCCACCTTGGGGGATTCCCCTAAACATTCGACCAACCTAGAAAAGTGGCTGGAGGTAACCCGAATCTCGGTGGTAGCTGCGGTAGCTACGGACAGGGGTGTGGGCAGAGGGTGCCTAAATTCTATGGGGTGGGGTTCAGGGTAGAGGTGGAGTGGTAGTAATTTTTTTTATTGATGTCGTTGATGTGTCGAATGGGGCTAGCAACCTTTATGACTGCAACACTCAGGACGAAACTTTCAAAAATTCCCCCTTGTGTTTAAAAAAAAAGTCCCTATGAATTGATGGAGTGTCTTCAGAAAAACATAGGGGGGGGGGGGGGGGGGGGGTAAGAACAATCACTGGCGTCGCGCACAGTCACTTATCCTAAGGCAGGCGTCCGGCATGACGAGCGCTGCGAGGGAAACGGGCGAGAACGAGTCATATTCGACTGCTGTACCTGTTGTCTCTCTCTCCCTGTGACTTCACCAGTGATTACAGTGTTCCGACCAATGAGCGTTCTTAGCCGCGTGTGCGTGTCCTTTGCATCTCGCTCCCCTTCGTGTTACGACGCCGGCAACCACGAAGCCGTGCAAGGGAAACGTGGCCTTAAGGCTGTCGTTGGGACAGAAAAAAAAAATCCTCAGCAGACTCGATTCCTGCTGCACCAGCATAGGCGGTCTGGCATCTAGTCTCAACGGCTTGGACCGTTGTGCTAGCCATAAGCCAATGTGCCGCTTCTGGCGTCATTTGACGGCGGCGAGTTGAGCAGACTCGCTTGCCACAAGCTCGGAAACTCCTGCCGCAAGCATGCGCCGCTTAGGCGCTCAATGCCGGCAGCGCGCACTAGTCGGACCCGCACGGCGTGCCCGGTCATGCCGCGCCGACCAATCCCCTGGCTCGGTCGGTTAATCCTGCTCCGCGTCGACCTCGTGCCACGTGACCTGAGGCACTTGGGATAATCCGGCCTGCCCTGCGCGGGTTAATCCTCGGGGCGTGTGGCCGAGGCATTTAATCTCCGGGGAACTTGTAAGCCCTTACGCAAACATCGGGTGCTTGCTGGACAGAGAAACGTGGCGGCTGCTCGCGACGCCGGCAAAGCCAGCAGAAAAAAAAAAATAGGTGAAAGGAAAACAGTTCACAGTCAACTAAACTTTACATAGCCATCCGGGCATGCGGTCCCACGCTGCTTTTCCAGCCGTATGGCGGCCGCGCTATTCCCTTTTTATTCTTTCTGTGCTCGCCCGCCGCGGTCTGCAGCGATTCCTTTGGAGCGATTCCTTCGCCTCTTCCGAGGCTGTTGGTTGGCGGCGCTTCGTCTCCCCGTCCGTCAGAGCGATTTCGTGACCGCCAAGCAGCGCTGTCTCGCTGCACGGCTGGAATCACACGTGCAGCACGTGGTGCTGCACGTGCGCCGCCGGTCTCAGTTTGATCCTGCGCGCCGCTGACGGGGCTCCTACGGCGCACTGCGTTCACAATAAATGTGACGCAGTCACCGATGTGGCTGCGCGGTTTTCGTTGGCTGCGTTCACGTGCAACGCATACCCACGCGCGGTTGCTGCCCATTGCGCGCGCCTGCCGCTTCCGCTGGCAGGTATACCACGTGAGTAGAGGATGCGTGCACGTTATTCACGTGATCCGCTGGAGTTGAGAGTGGGCGCATACAAGGAGGCGTGGTCTCGGGGTATCTGTTCTAAATATGCTGTTCGTGGTTCATCTAAACGAGGTTTTAGATATGTTTCTTTTTTTTTTGTTTATATAATCTAGGCCATGCTCTGTATCAGTAGCAAGCTTTATATTTTGCGTTGAAATGCCGCTTAGAACCCATTTGTCAGAATGAAATGAAACTTTCCCTATTTGAAAAAGTAGTGCCGAGAAGCTTCTCTTGCGAGGGCGGCATAGCGTCAACGCGTCTGTTAATTGCTCAGGCATTCACCCTCAGTCCTCTCTGGTACGTCGTCGTCGTTGTCGTCGTCGTCGTCGTCGTCGTCGTTGTTGTTGTTGTTGTTGTTGTTGTTGTTGTTGTTGTTGTTGTTGTTGTTGTTGTTGTTGTTGTTGTTGTTGTTGTTGTTGTTGTTGTTGTTGTTGTTGTTGTTGTTTTACTGCTACTTGCAACCATGGCACACACCGACGACGGCGATCGAGCGTGCAGTGAAGAATTCAAATCTTGACGTTAATGAGTAATGCGTGAAAAAATTATAGTGCACAAATTCGAGCATAAATTAGCGACAGGAAACCAGGGAAAAACACAAGAATCTGCGTCGACGGTTTGGAACTGTGCGAATATTTTTTTTCTTCGTGCCCCCGTTTTCGCCAAAACTTTCTCTGGCCCGCCTGAATCTGTTATGTCGCGAAGGCGCATCGCCATTTCGTGAGTGAAGAAGAAGACGTCCCCTGTGCCTTCATAAACAACGCCTGGGCGTGCCTGGTTCCTCAGGCTGCAGCCACGAAGCAAACCATACGGGTTCCCGCGTGCTCCGTCGCCGCACCCGGGCATCGGGGGGTCTCCGGCGGAGCAAGATCAGCTCGAGGTACGGTGGCTTCGTGCGGTGCCCACTGCCTCCCCGATGAGGGTTCAGTGTCATCTATCCCGTGCCGCGGCAGCTATGCAAAATGCGTGGCTTGCGACCGGAAGTGGAACATCGAGATCTCACAAGCGTCACCCTGGCGCCACTCCCAAGTCTCCAGCGAAAAGCTGGAGGCATGGCAAGAAGACTATCAGATCTCTGTTGTGCTTATTCTAGAGGGATGTCTTTGGTCAACTGCTGTTCTCAAGCCTCTTTTAATGTCTGTTATTCATGACGCAGCTTAATTTAAGAATAAGTTCGAGAAGTAACGTTTAGAGGCAAAAGGTTAAGACATCGGTACTGAAAAGATGTATTGTTGGCATCGTTGTATTAGGCGCTATCCGCGCAAACTGCTCGATCTTCTTGTGCTTCTAAAGTGGCTGCTGAATGCATGTTTCCACTATGCACTGCTGCTCAGGAGATTGATAATGTACGCGACGAAGGAAAAAATCTGCTTCGTAAGAAGTTTTTCAGTGCAACCTGCTGGTGTCAATGTCGTTTACGAAATAATATGCCAAAATGAGGGCATTGTGTTTTCAGGTGCGAACAGAAATGAGCGCTTATAGTAATCGTCTTCTGCTGCAAATAATGACCCAAAAAAATACTAATTATTGATTTTTTACTGAACAGCTTGATTTCTGTCCAAATGCTGGCTCATAAATTTCGCCCGACTTACCGCCCCCCCCCCCACCCTTAATTTCGAAAAAAACATAACCCGAAAACGAAGGGCTCAAATCTGTACGGTCGCCGCAATATCTTAAAACACTTGGTGGGATACAGGCAACGCTTCAGTTCGCGCAATATCAATGCGGATATTTACATTTCTGCCGCTTAAAACGCAGGACAACGCACATTCGAGCACAAGCTAGAGAACAATGAGGCAAGTGTGGCAAGCATGAGCAATGCGAGGCTCCCACCTTCTAGTGTGCTGCTCGTCGCATTGGTATCCTCTCCCCTTCTCCACTTGTTGTACACCCCGCCTCTCAGCATGTTAACAACGGACGCGCCGTGGTGCTGCTGCAGTTAAGGCATATTTCAATACTTATCATTAGACACCGGCTCTTCAAATAGGCCATCGAGGAATCGCATTTTTGTGCCTAAACCACTGTCCAGTCTCGTAAATTATGCATAATGTAGTTATCCCCACCCTCATGTGATGCCCTGCATGAGACCCTTGAGGAATAAAAATAAACATTTTATACATACTCATATGTTGCAAAATACACCTACGGAATAAAATATAATAATAAAAACGCTCGATTTTAAGCCTCATCCAAAAAGTTTGCTGTTCTGGGATTTCTTGAAGTTAGCCCAACATTTCCTTGTCCGCAAAAGATATATGGATGCATTTTATAACCTTTAATCGATGAGTTTGCGCAGAACGCAGACCATATTTTCAGTCATTCTTGCTTGATGCCTTGCGAGACTTGTTCTGCGTTTATTGCTGTTACTTGATTTACTCCGTGTGTTCGCATCCAAGTTATTCGAGCACGTATATTGTGAGCGCATTGTTCAGCTGACGCTGTCATTCCACGTCGCACTGGCCGCCATGGGCTTCGATTGACCTGTTTTACTGCGTTGAATTCTCCGGGCAGACAGTATTGCTATAATTATGAGTTGTATTCATACTAATATTGTATTTCCGTGCCCAAATGAATCGAGAGGAAGTTATATTTACGATCCATTGCTATTTTGTGTAGGACGATATAGACGTTTTCTTTTTCAATTCCTGCCTCACTTTTACGCCTAATGTTCAGAGGCAGTGTTTGATTTCACTGATGAAGTAACCCCAGGTTTAAGCACGAGAGGGGAAGCGCGAGCAACTTCCGTCCCTGCTAAATGGAAAATCCTCCGCTCAAGCCTTCCATTATGTAGCGTGTATACTAAAGAGAGAGGTTTAACAGCGAGATGTTTCTGAAAGGAGAAAAGATTTCTCTCTCACTATATATAAAGTACAGCATTCCGACAAACGCGACTGTTCGTTTTAAAAGTTTATTGGGCCAACAGTTTCGGGAATGGTATTCCCTTCTTCAGGGCAGGCTTACAGATTGTAAGCCTAATATATATATATATATATATATATATATATATATATATATATATATATATATATATATATATATATATATATATATATATATATATATATATATATGCAACCTTTCCCTTGGTCGGGTGCTCGACTTCTTTAGGGTGGAATGTTGTTTGGGAAATGGCTCTTTGACCCCGTCTTGAGAAGACGAAAAATATCTTGTGCCATGGCGCTCTTTCGCCCCAGATGCCCCTGCGCCATAAAAATTCACCATCACCATCATCATCGTCGCCTTTTGAATTTCTGACCCGCGCGGCCGTTTCGTGTTTCTCGAACTCCTCGTCGGTTGCGTTATCCCTGGCCTGCTTTGCGGCGCTGGTCACAGACACTTTGGCGTCGTGTTCGTTCATGCGTTGGTGCTGCGGCAGCTACGCTGGTGTCCGCTTTTGGGGTCGTAACCTTCGCAAGAGTGCAGCGAGACCCGCACGAGCACGAGGGGAACTTCTGCGTGCGCTCGCTTTCTCGGGGAGCCACCGCTCATTTAGGCGCCGTGGATCATGAACAATGATTTGGCCACTTCTGTGGACGAAGCAGTCATCGGGTTTGGTCCGCAGAAGAGTCGGCGCATCGTGGGAACCGGTTATGCAGCTGCTGTATGTTAACTGGATTTTATTGGCTTCGCATATGTTGGCATGGACAGTGAAGACCATTGCGTTGCAGCGGTTCTCTTTCACATGTTTCCGTCACCACAAAACATTATTTTTTTCAGTTATCTACAATTTTAAGGTACACCGAGCATGCATTAAAATACATTCACTCAGTGTGCACAGAATGATCCTTCCGTATTACGTGAACTGTATATGCAAGGAATTATCGCGCATGTATTGCGTGAAAGATGCACAAAATGATGTACAGTAATGTCAGCCGCGCCGTTTGAGAGACAATTAACACCTCTGGTGCGTTGACACACAATATCTGCATCGTACGGAATGCTGTACATAGACATATAGTGCAGCTTGAGAAATATCTCTTTTAGCCTGAAAGTAACGGGAAGGATATATCTGGCAACAAAACTATGCAAAATATGCTCTCTGTTCTCCGGCTCAGCGCTACGCTTACTATCGGTGGCCAGCAGCGCAACCTATTTTAACCTGCCACAATAGTAAAGAAATGGTGTACGAAGACAAAGTAAAGAGCACCGTTCTGGCGCGGGCATAGCAGCACACAACGACATATCTGCCTACCTCCCCTAGCGGGCCCGATTTTGTACCAGTCAGGGTGTGAACCAGATGTCATGCGAACATCCCCCACGCCCGTTTTCATGGATATTAGTGTGCGTCGTTATTCGTCAGCCAACCATTGTGAACGTAACTGAAGGAGGAATTGGCTCTAGCGTCTGTAATTCATGGCCGCTGGGAGGTACAGGAAGCTTAACCCCACCCACCCTGGTTTAGGCCTGAATTTCTCTTCTCGCGCGTTCGCCTTTCCCTGTTTCAGCATCAGAGAGACGTTTATGTGTCGGGGGCATTGAGACTTTGAAGTACCGTGCTCTGAAGCGGACCATGTTGATGTCATATACGCGGCTCGTATTCGTCAGTGCAGCATATACTGCTTTGCAGTGTATTCTGTTTATGCGTATAAGTATTCAGCGCCTCCTCTATACAGGAGGCGCTGGTGTATATGTGTATAGGCTCCGTGCGCTGCAGTTTGGCGCGCGCGAGTGGCGCCACCTGAGTAACAGCGGTGGCGAAAGGCGGACACAGCCAACGCACCTCTTGTTCAGTTTGCAGTGAGCGAGGCGAGCGGTGAGATTTTTCCTCCTAAGGCGAAAAAAACTTGAATAATTATGGGTGCTCGACTGTGTTAAGCAATGTCATAACATCTATAAAAACACTGCAGTGAAGGTACCGGATTAATTTTAACGCTTTCCTCGGACATCGTGCATACTCGCTCATGCTCGAGGGTCTGGTGGAAATGAGTGCACTGTGGAATTAAATTAATGAGTGTGAGCTGGGAAAGGGTTTACACTGACTGGGGCGTTTTGAACGTGCCATCAATGGTAGAAGTTGCTTTATGTCTTTATGTAGAGGGAAGGAATGCGCTCAGTCAGTCACAGGAAATGATCTACGGTGAAGTTCTTGGAGCTAGCATCTGAAGTTTGTCTTCGTTTCTTATGCTCCTCTGTGGTTCAGCGTGTCAATTTTGTTTCTAGTTTTTTTTTTTTCGTGCGTGTGTGTATACAGTGGGAGCGACGTCGTACTTCTTAGAGTGCTTATGTCGTTTTTCACATTGTTTCACCTAAGCTTTTGTGTATGTATTTGCATCATTTCATTTCCTACAGTGCCGCCGCGGTGGCTCAGTGGTTATGGCGCTCGGCTGCTGGCCCGAAAGACGCGGATTTGATACCGGCCGCGGCGGTCGAATTTCGATGGAGGCGAAATTCTAGAGGCCCTTGTACTGTGCGATGTCAGTGCACGTTAAAGAGCCCCAGGTGGTCGAAATTATTCCGGAGGCCTTCACTACGGCGTCCCTCATAGCCCGAGTCGCTTTGGGACGTTAAACCCCCTAAAACCAATCATTTCCTACAGTGGTTTAAAATTTTGTATCTTTATGTGTTGCATTTCTGAGATCTCAAATCCTGTTCTGCACAAATAAAAAGAAAAATAGAGAGTGGTTCAAATTTCCCTATATATTTATCTTGGATTCCACAACATCACTAAACCCTTAATTTCTGGAATTAATCTTTTGATTTTAATGGGGTTTTATCGTCCCAATGCAACTCAGACTATAAGGGGCGCCATAGTAGGAGGTTCCAGATAATTTCAACCACTTGGGGTTCTTTAACGTGCACTGAGATCGTGCAGTACGCGTGCCTCTAGAATTTTGCCTTCATCGAAATGCGACCGCCGCAACCAGGATCGAACCAGAGTCATTTGGGTCAGCAGCTGAGCACCATAACCACTGAGCCACCGCGGCGGCCTTTCTAGAGTTAAGTATTTACCAAAAGAAGAATACGACCAAAATAATTCATGTAATTGGTGCCTTCATGAAATTCCTGACATGAAACTCTTCTAACTGTGGAAGATACTTAGCAAGAAACCCATCGTCTTTTTGTATGCTTAGTGCTATTCTTCTCTGAGGGAAATGCATAAAGTAAAACAGTGTCAATCCTGCAGGATGCAGAGCATTATCAAGTGATATGTGTAGTAAGTTAGCGTATTTCGCAATTCTAGCCGACCATTCACGTAGTGGATGTCACAGTGGATGTAAATTGCATAGCTGATTTCATTATCTGAGTCAATCAGAGATTTGTTGCTCAAACTGTAAAGGTACTTAATTAATCTCAATAAGCTCAACTACGCTGCCGGGTATTGCAGTGCCGTCGGGACTGCAAATGTCCAAAAAGTGGGCCACGGTTGCTTGAAATCGGTGATCTGCCCAACCTGAAAGCAACTGAAACTAAACGTAGCAGCGGTGGCGGCAAGGCTTTTAATGCGTTGAAATCAGCAGAGAAGCAGGCGCGTTGACTTAGAATGGCATCGCGGTTAGTGCACGTCTGCTATGCGGCCGGGCTGACGCGAACGCATCGGACATGGGGAAAGGCTCAAGGACACCATGGAGGGGGGCGCGCGCTCTCCCCTCGAGAGACCGGCAGTGACTGAGCGTCCGGTTAACGCGGCGAGTGCCACGAGGCGGCGCTGGCGATGTGGTCGCTGCAGGTATGGTGCAGGCGCCACCGTACCAGCGCATGGAGGCCATACACATATACTGTGTGTTCTGCGCAGTTTTCGTCAGACAGAACGGTTTTAATATCAAGTTGTTGCTCTGTCAAGAACGTGCAGTTTAATGTTTATTCTGTCACTTTCGAAAAAAAAAGAGTTCAAATACCGATAGCAATTACAACAGATGGCGCCACCGCCCTCACACATCGTTGTGACCGGCGAAACAGGCCGCGAAGCTGATGGTACTCACTCGACAAGCAGGCCCAGTCACTGCGATAATAACCTGCTCGCTGTAAAACGTGTTCACTGGCCAAGATAAAGCGGAATGAAGGAGCACCCACTTGAAACGCTGCTTCGAAGCTGGTTTCTGCACGGATGAATAGCCGCGTTCCCTCATAGTATATATATTTTTTTCATTTGGAGAGGATCCAAGTTCTGAGCTATGCATGGCGGACCTTTGAGCAACTCCACGCGTGGATGGACCGGTGCCGCCATCTCGTTAGCGTAAATGGAAATGTCCTTTTTTTCTCGCATGATTCGATCCGGCCTGGACAGGAAGCCGGGAGGAATCGCGCTCCGAATGTGTCCGCGATATGAAGCCTGCCATACTTTTCACCCATTTCTTGAGCCATCCCAGTAGAAAATGACAAAATGTTTTGTCATTTGACCGTATCGACACATTTTCCTATTGTTTTTAGCATATTTCTGCTGTTCTCTGATTTTTTTTTGTAATACTTCTCTGTGGTCTGCAATTCTCTATTGCTTTTCTATAGCAAAATTCTGCTGTTATTACAAGATAATAGGCTTCTGTAGTGCTTTTAATGACGTAGCAAACAGTCACTGAGTGCGGCACCTCCTCCTGTATAAAATTTTCCATTTTATAATGTCTTCTGTATACCAATAAAGTGATTCTGTTTCTGCAGAAAACATTACAGCAAATGTGTTGTACGGACAGAAAATTTTCTGTTGGGTATCGCAGAAATTACCGGCAGAAATGGCGCGCTGCAGCGGTGGCTGCGATCACGAAATCGCGGCACACCGATCGCGGCACACTAACGTGCATTGGAGCCTGACAATGTAGGCGCGGCGTTCAATCGTTCGTTTCAGGCGCTTCGTGTGCACATCACTGAAAACACCTGGTCACACCCTCAGCATTTTTCTCATGGGACACCACTCCAAACCAGTCGTCCTTCTCTGGCCGCGTCATGTCCCGTAAAGCTGGGGAATGAGTCGCCACGTGCAATCTATGTCACTGTCTTTAACTCCGTCGTTGACCATAGGCAAATGACAGAGTTCGGTGGCTAATCTCTCCGTCAGAGTGAGTTTTTTTTTCTGTAGTTGCAGTGATTCTCCAATGCATGTAGTTCTATCCGCGAATGGAATCCGCTATTGGTGATGAGGAAGGAATGGGCAGTAATCGACTCCCTCCTAGTGGACACCTCAACCGCACCATGAGTGAAGGGGTCAAAAGAAAGAAGCACCGTAGTCGAAGGCTCCGGATTAAGTTCCGCCCACTGAGGCTGCTTCGGTGTGTGTGTGTGTGTGTGTGTGTGTGTGTGTGTGTGTGTGTGTGTGTGTGTGTGTGTGTGTGTGTGTGTGTGTGTGTGTGTGTGTGTGTGTGTGTGTGTGTGTGTGTGTGTGTGTGTGTGTGTGTGTGTGTGTGTGTGTGTGTGTGTGTGTGTGTGTGTGTGTGTGTCCTTTCTTGCATGCAGCTAGCGCTTTCAAAACGTAATAATGCTTACGAGCACTGACATCGCACGGTACATTGGCGTCATTATAGAGATTTAGCAAAGTTTAAGCGTACTAGCGTAGACTATATCGGTTTACCGGACGCCTCTTCTGCACGCGCAGTACCATGTGCGCAAGAGGCGTCCGATAAACTGGTATACTCGTATGTCTACGCTAATATGTTCCCGGTTTGCTAAATCTCTCTATTGGCATTTGGCCTCCATGGAAACGCGGCCGTGATCTGATCCTACGTCCTCGTGCACATCGCCGAACGCCGTAGCCACTGCGGCCGGTAGCGCTGTCCATTCTACAGGACCGAGCTGCGTAGTTCCGCGTCCTCGGCGTCCACCTCAGTCGCGTGGCTAGCGCGTGATGAACCGGAAGCGCGGTCGCCTCGGGTCTTGTGCGCTGCGCAGACGGCCCACGTGACCTTCTTGCGTCACTTTGACGTCACGCCGGCATGGCGGTGCGCCTGGGGCCGTGGCCAGGGGGAAGGGCGCGAGCTCGAAGAATTTGCGACCAAGCAGCGTCGCCACGGCTCGTTCGCCGCTGAGGCGGCTTTCACGCGTGGTACGACTGCCGCAGGCACTGCGCTTGTCCGCAAGTCTGCTGCGTCGCGAGGCGTATGTAGCAAGGAAGCGGTTACTTCACCGCTATACCGGCGCTGTTTCAAGGCACGTTGCGCAGTGCTGCGGAGGACAAAGAAGGATCTTTCTACTCCAATCCCCAAGGCTCGGTGTAAGGTTAGAGCGGTTCTCCTTTGCTGATGCCACAGATGAGGTACCAGCCGTGCTGGATGCGTTGCGCTTGTAGTGCAGCCGGTTAAGCGTAACTCATTCGTCCACACCCTCATTACGGCGTCCTTCATAGCCTGAGTCGCTTTGAGACGTTAAACACCCCAAACCAAACCATCAGATTCGTATCATACTGCAGGCTCATAGAATTTATGGATTCCTTAGCCACTACACTGAAACACTTATAAGACTCTTCTAGAAGCAACAAATAACTTTGTTGTTCCCACAAAGAACTGACTCTTCGGCACTTGTTGTCAACATTTCAGTAATTTAAGCTATTATCTGAAAGAGCCAATAACACTGCTTACAATAACAGTGCATGAATAACCCTGGCTTTAGGTAATTACCACTGTTATAAGATTGCTGTCTATCGCATCGTCGAGAGAAGGTGCTAGCAAGCATTACAGGAAAGATGTAGATAGTATGAGTTGTATGCAATGGTACCCACGTTTTTTCTCTGGGTATTAGCCTGGTAACTCAGCTGCTGCATAAGCCGCAGCCTTTGCCCGCTACTCTTTCGAGCCGGGCAGGAGGCTCGGTATCCCTTAGCTGTCTTCGCGACTAGATAAGCCGCCACCATCAGCCGTTTCTCGTGAAGCTTTAAAGCGCGCCCGGTGTTCCTCGCTGCTTTCGATTATTTACGTGCTGCGGCGCCCATCAGCTTCTGCTTTTCGCGATGGGCAGTGTGGTCAGCGTCCCTCATTGATTTCGCTCTTTAACGCGCCGTAACGCTTGCCGGCACTTTTTAGGCCTTGCCGACAAGTTCGGCAGCCTTCTCACCTTTACGTGCGGCTACATGAAACTGCCTTTGGAGACATCGACTAGCATTCTTGTCTTTGACCCATCCCGCTCCTTTGCACGGCAATGGCTGCAGCATGAAGAAGCACAAAGCAAACTACCCAAGGATATTGAGGGTGATGATTATGATTATCATCCTCCATACACTTCCGCTTTATGTCAGTGAGGTGGCGAGTTGTACTTTCAAGAAAGCAGGAACCACTAGGTTCCCTACACACATCGGAGCAAGTGCAAGCGCACTGCAAGACTTGTTACACGCACGCCGATGTGCCATTGGCAAGTGTTTTGTACCAATTATAGCACACCGTGAAACGTTGCGGATATGCCTTAGCGATCTAAGGCTTTGGGTTGAGGAGTTTCTTTTTTTTTTTTTACGGCGGCGTTGGTTGGAATTGAGCTGGGCGGCGCTGGTGTGGAGAAGATTTTTTAATGCCTTAGCACTAAGGACCCCCATTTCGGCAAAAAAGCGTCCGTCGGTCTCTGAAGCCTCGAAGCGGACGCGCAGCTGGCGGAGGAGGCTTGGTGTCCGGTTCGAAAGACTCTCTTGAATGCATTCAGGCTAGGTTTTTTGCTTACATAGAATGGTCTTCTGGTGGCGAAATGGATTGCTGGCAGTGTAAAACTGAGTTGCTGTCAAGTGAGGGAGTGGTTTTCCATTAATCCTAGTTTATTTTTGTGGCAGTTGTTTGGTAACAATGAAACTCGATGCTTACAGTGCAAACATTTGCTGGATGGTGCCGCCAGGTCTGTCAGGAGCCTCTTCGTGCGATTCACAAGTGACGTATCTTTTATGTCTTTCGTCGTCTGCTTCAACTTTTCCTCCTTAGGACAGCAGTGCTCTCGATGTTCTGTAAAGGTTGCGTTGCCAGTAGAATTCTTGTGACAAGACTTGAAGAGAAGTGTACGAATTAAGACTGCACTGGCTAACGGATTGGTCCATCTCCGGTTTGTGAATGAATACCCAACGCGAAGATGCAGCGAGTGGCACTTACCAATACGCGTGGTATATTATCTAAAACGGCACTCATAAATTCTGTGAGCCAGCCTGTAGGACATGCTACAGCGTTGCATTGACTTTAGCGTTCGGCCGCTGGGCACAAGGCCGCGTGATGAAATCCAGACCGCTGAGGCCGCATTTTGATGGAAGGAAAGTTCATAAGTGCCAGATACATGTTCTGTGTGGAGTAAATGCACGCTAAGGAAGCCCAAGTGGTCGACATTAATCGGAAGCCTCTCACAACGGGCCCCCTTGTGTGAGACGTGAAACCGCACTTGCCTAGAGCACTATAACGGCTGTGTTGTGCGTCTGTGGCATTCCTCGCCGCCTGCCGAGCTCTTTAGTGTCTTTTGAGATAGTAAGAGGGAAACCACGGTCCACGGGAATGTGCATGCACAATGCGGTAATGTTTAGAGCCTTATCCATTCGTCAGTGCACTCCCAAGTGCGCCGTTCGAGCGCTCTAGACAACTCTGCGGTTGTCTGAACGTGAAACCGCGCTTACCGTAACCAGTCTTTATAGGAATTTTCGCACCACACGCGGTCGCATACAGTGCACGTGGCGCCCAACGAATCGTCGAGGTATGTGCCGGGGATCGCATCGGCTGCTTGTTGTGTAGTTCCGCTGCCAACGCTTGTGAGGCTGAATGACGTCCCGCTTGCACCGGACGCCTGGCTCCCGCTGTTCGCAAAGCCTGCGTGCAAGCGGAACTTACGCCCTTCGGCAGTCTTATCGATCGCTGTGGCCGCAACGCCTCGGCAAGTCTGTGCTCGATATGTTCACTCATTTGCCAACCGTCTCCGCTTTCGCGGGAAGTTGACGCCGTCGTTATGTAAACCTTCTTGGTTTCGTTGCGAGCAGCAGCGGACGGGTGATGGGGTCGTGTCCACTCATCGTCCAGCCAGTTTCCATATAATGGTTCCTCGTGCCGCGGCGTCAAGAAAAAATGTGCTATTTATTGTGCTGATGTGCTACTGCTAACAACGAGGTGCCGGTCTCTATTACAATGAAGCGCCTAACTACCCAGTCGTCGAAAAAGACAGCAGAAAAATTTGTCTTCAGAGCAGATTTTCTTAATTGTTGTTGACTTAAACTTGTAGTAACAACAAAAGTTACCGTAATGACATCAGAATTTTATGTCGTTACTGCAAAAAGCGCTACAGGACTACAGTACTGCAAAACATGCTACAAAAATAAAATTCTTTCGTTACGACAAAACTACAAAATATTTTGTATTTTTGACACGGTTCTGTAGTTTTTTTTTCGACTGGAAACGCTAAGAAAAGTTTAGGTTTTAGTTAAACAGTTTCATAATTAAACTTTCTTACCTTTCTTCTGATTTCCGCCACCATTAGCATTACATTGCCCAGGAAACGGTCATTGTAAATAAATGTCCTCATCGGTGAAGCAGCCTGTATATGTGCGCATCAAATGGGTTATCAAGTGTGCACAACGTATGAATAACTCTATGGATGCAAAATATAAAAGCAAGAATAACGTGGGGTCAATAACAGGTCGCACACTATCGGCTGCAAGAATTATTCTGAAGTTTTATTGGGGCAGTCTGTGTCGGTCTTCTGCAGAGTGCTCGAGCTATGCGCACGAGACAATACGAACTAAAATTAAGACAGTAGCATGTGGTTTTTGAGTGAATTGCTCGTGCCCACCTGACTTGTAGGTCTGTGCTTCTGGAATGGGCCATCTGAAAAATACGCTTTTTTTTTATGCTGGTCAGTGCCCCTCTCAAGTCGTGTTCACATGGGTGACGCAGACTTTACGATAGCATATGATGTATTTTAAATTGCATTCCATGTAATTTAGGTTAATTAAGCTTTCAATGTGTACAGATTTATGTGCGTTAATATTTCGACATCATATACTCGAAGCAGTTAAATACCTGGCCTCATGTTGGCGCTTTCTTTAATGTAAAAATGCTTACATACGGATGACTTTTTTTTATTATTCGAAAAGTGTGCCATGAGGCATAAGTTGAAAAAGGGGGAAGGAATGCGGGAGATTAAAAGTTAAAAGAAGGAGTGAAGACCCGTTGCGCTGAGGTAGTCGCAGAGGTTGCTGATGAAATGATTGTCCATAGTCCACTTCACGTAGTCACTTTCGCGGTTCCACCGCAGGCCCACCTCCCTGAGGAGCCGTTTTCTGATAGCAGCCGTCGCTGGGCACGTCCACAACAAGTGCCGCACATCACAAATGTCCGGTGCAGCGCTACAGTGAGGGCACCTGTCAGGTACTGGCAGATCTTTGGCACGCCACGACAGATGGCGTCATTATGGTGTCAGATGCCCCTGCCCGAATCCGGCGCACGGATACCTCCTCCTGTCGAGTGGGACTACGGGGGAGAGGGTGCGAACACGGAGGAATTAGAGCGCGTGTTCGGTGGCGCAGAACTTCGGAATCGGAAACATGGAACAGGAAGGAATCTGGGGGAAGAGGGGAAGGAGGCGGGTCGTCTGATGTGTGAAGATGAGTCATAGCATCTGCTTGAATGTTATGTGGATCCTGGGCATGGCCGCGAATCCAGTGTATGCGCACAGGACATGGATACTTTGCAAAGAGCACGTGAATAGATTATGAAATCTGGAATGTGCGTCGAACAGCCTTAAGTTGTTTAAGGGCGGCGCGGGAGTCTGCGTAAATATGAACTGTATTGAATGTTGGAACGAGCGGAAGGGAAGCAATGACATTATAAATGGCTTGAAGTTCCAATGCGAGGGGAGTGCACGTATCCGCGGTATACGTCGCGCGATCGAGGGTTGAGATGCGGATGAGATGGACTATACACAGCAGTAACTCCCCTCTCTGCAGAATGTGATGCATCCGTGTACAATATGCACCCTTCAGGCAGATACGCTGCTGATACCGACAGGGAAACAGTGGGGCGATTGTCTGTGAGCTGGCAATATGACCACGGAGGAAGTGTCTTTAAACGACGAAGTTTGAGAGACTGTTTTCGAGCTCTGTTTGCCACCCGTTGGTCGATGATTTCACTGAGTGTATTAAGTTGTGCGAACTCCTGTAGCATAGGTATGGGTGTTAAACGAGGCAGATATGTTATGACGCGCATAGCCTCACGATTGATTGCTTCAAGGGAGTCCCACTGTCTGCGGGTGAGACGTTGAAATTGTGCCTGATATACTATCCGTGGCTGAAGGATAGAGCGCGCAAGCTAGCGGGCCGTATGAGCACGTGCGCCACCAGAGCGCATAGCTATGCGACGAATCAGACATAGAGTAGCGTGAGCCGATTTACGGGTGGCTGTCAGCCACGGGGTGACTGTCAGTCCCAGATGTATGAAGGAGAAGACCAAGAATACGAACAGTTTCTACCTGAGGAATCGGATAATTATGTACCGTAATATTTAAAGGGGGAGCTTTCCGTAAGCCGGCTTTATTTCCAATGCGAATGAAACATGATTTAGTAGGAGAGAGTGTTAGACCCAGAGGTGGGAGGCGAGATGTCAATACATCCAGCGCGTGCTGAAGGACCGACTGAGTTGATGGAAGACGCTTCGTGCGCGACTCTCACCACAGAAGATGTAGACACACGGGGCGAATTATGTCTGTCGGAGGAGTGTGGAAGAGTCTCCCTATGCGCACTGTGCTGTCGTGCGTTGTCCTGCAGGAAGAGGGCTCCCTTGGGGGTGAACTCCGGCCGCTTTTTCTTCAGCGCATTATGCACATCTCTGAGGACCTGGCAGTAGTGGCCACTGTTGATTGTCGCACCAGTCGGCAGAAAATGAGCATGAACGTTTCTACTTTAATTTTTGTCACGACTGTACGACTTACTTCCTCAAGGGTAGCTCTTAATACGACCATATCTATTTTAATTATTTCTGCATGAACTGCTCATTCGAATAAAAAAATGCAAGATAAACTCTACAATATTTCTTACAGTACAGGGACATCCATACTTCACTGAAACGAGCCGAAAAATCTTGCTTAGAAAATTACATTCGCCGATTAAAACGGAAATCCCATTATAAAATAAACGCCGAAAAAGTCCGCGGAATTTTTAAGAATATTGGAACGGAAAAGTGCGCCATTTGCGTGTAACATAACCTTGATAGTGTTCACCAGCGCCACCTTCGACAATAGAGGCGCAAGTAAGAACGCCCTGCTATACCGCAAGTGCGACGTATACCGTGATGGGAGGTGAGGGTTTGCGAGAGCGGCGTGCGAGAACCCTCTTATGCTTCCAATGGTATCAAGACTGCCACAACCCTGACCATTTGTAATCAATTATATTTCAGGTAACAAATGGTTGAACTACTAATTTCTCATTGATCAACAATACAATTTAAACACAAAAAAAACATTCCCCTACGCTTTCCTTGGTTTCAGCGACTGTGGACTACAGAAGGACGCAAAACGGGGGGAGCTATAGGAGTTGTTGCATGTTGAAAAACAGCGCAAAAATGACGATGACGAAAGAAAGGGGACACGCAAGCACGTGACACGAGCGCAGCACCCCCCTTCTCTGTTCATCGGGTTTTTCGCTCTGTGCGTTCTTTCGAATCTGAACCGGGACTGACCAGACCAATAGCAATCCCACTTTAACTACAGGTAACGCGGGAGGAGGGGGGGGGACGGTGCGTATGATGGGATTTTCGAAAATACGGTTCAGTTCTGTGTAGGTAAGATTTTATTTTTATGAAGACTACAAGGAATTGTTTCCAGAGCGGGAAACCCATCATTCACATGGACTAGAGATATGGCTTTGAAAGACTCATCTTGGTCTACTGCTAATGAAGCAACTCACCCAGAAAGTGCAGCACACTAAAACTGGGCGTAGCCCCATCAGCATAGTTTGGAACAATTTGGCCGGCACGTGTAGAAAGACAGAGAGCAGTAACTGCTATGGCGTTTGGGTTGGGCTAAGGGTGGTTTAAGGTTTCAGGCATATTAACTAACACAAATGGATGCTAACGTATGTCATGTCCGCCTTCCTCCGGTCCGTGTCGTTTTTTTTCGGCTATTACTATGCCCGAAGAAGATTGAAAGCATGCCCTTTCCGATTGAGAATTGAGTGAATAGAAAGATATTATATTTCTGTTTTTAGAATCGCAATTTTTTACTTCCCTATATTTGCGAACAGTCTATATTGGAACTCAGTATCAAACTTTCTGCACAATAGCAACCAGTATTTATCATCATAATAAGCAACAATTCATTCCTACAGTAGATTCACTGAAGAGCTGCTGTCTGCACTGAGGGAAGATGTCGTGGAGAACATGAGTTTTTATTTTTTAAAAATGAGGTACCAAATTCAAGAATCCTTTTCCCGACAACTGAATACCGTAAGTACTTCACACGCAAGCCTTCTGCGTAGATCACAGCGTGACACCGTCGAGGCATGGAGTCCAGAAATCTGTCCATAAACGTGTAGTCTGTTTGCCCACTCTTGCAGCAGCTGGTGGAATTTCTCCTCGGCGAAGCTGCCATATTTGTCCCTGGAACGATGCGCGACGTCAAACCAAATGTGTTTAATTAAATTAATGTCAGCAGAAATGCGTAAGGTCCAGCCTCTTCTTCTTTAACCGATTTCTCACAAGCGTAGGGAAATGTTTCGAGTCATCGTACTGTTGAAACACTTATTCAAAGCCACAACTTTTGAGCGCTTTGCTCGTGGTACCTTAAATTCGGTGAAGCAGACCAACTCCACGAGTCTTTTATCAGCCCTATGCCAGTATGTTCCCGGCTCTCTGGTTTAACGTATACGAAGTTGGTGACGAGGTCCATACCGAGTGATTTTGGGGCGATGCACATAAAGGATTCTATCACTCCTAGACGACAGGAACGTCGGTTTGCCTAACTTAATCACTCTTTTCCATAGGTGTACCCTATCTACACCAGGTTTTTTTTGTTGGCCTATCTGATCCTGGAGCGCAATTCTTTTCACTGATGCGCGGAATTTGAGCTTGGCTTCTGGCGTCTGGCTCAGTGCATTGCAAATTACGTCTCAAAGTCCATGGAGCCATTGCAGACCGTGATACCAGGACCAGATCTTTGGAAATGTAGATGAAAGATAGTTGAGAGTTTATTTCGGCTTGCGCGAAGAATGTCCTTGCTGACAATTTGGTTGGTCGCGATTCGCGCTGTTCCGGTGAAGATCAAAAAAGCAAGCCTCCTTTAAATCTCCTCTAAAAGTTGCGAAGCCGCTGTCTCCGCGACTGTAGTGTTTCATCGCAGATCTGTGGCCGCGAATGATTGCCTTTGAATAGGGTTGGTCACGTTACGTGTGTCTCGCATTCCTCCCGTTGCTGGTAAAAATATGCAATAATACATGTAACTGTAGAATACGTCACTTGGTGATGACAGCGCGTTAATAATAATTCAGGAGAGACGAAAAATCAGCGCAATAGGAAGCGGTCATGAAAGGACGAAAACTAAAAAAAGTTAATTAGAGGGAAACAGTTGCGCGCCCTTCAACTGCTGGTTGAAGTAGCGGGCATGATTGCATCAAAATATATTCAGAAAAAGCAAGTAGGTCATTTATTTCCGTGTATATTGTATTTATTCGAAAAAATCGAAAATATATCTTTTTGTCCACTCCTGCATAATCACAGGAACCTTGGCCGACGAAAGACGTAGGCCGTGAGAATACTATGGTGAGCTGTGGCTTGGATTAAGGCATCTAAAGTGTCCAAAACTGATGCAGAAATTCCAACTACCTCATTGAAAGAGCGATTTTATTGGCCGGAGAAAAGGAAATGGGCTTGAGCAATAGGCCGTGTCAAACATTCGCTTCTTTTTATAAGACTGAATGTGATCTTTTGTCCGCCCCTTTTTTTAGGACAAGTTAGGATTTCTTATCATATCCAAGAAATTTTGGATTCCTCAAGACAAAATATTTTTCTGCGCAACATCAAGCCATTTTGTGATTGTCACAAGATCCCGTAAACATGGCTCTGGTGTCTGAACTTGTAGTTTTACAACTCAACGCCATGCCTTCAGCATTGTGGTCGCCCAATCTGTAACAATTTTCTGTGTTAACGATGCTAACTGTTTTTATACGATTAATGTTGAGAAATTTGATATTCTAACGCCTACTCGTAGTATTCATCAATCTTAGGAGACATTCACAGGCTACAAATAAGCAGGTAGACTGTCAGCAGCAAAAGTAAATTGACCGCGGAGGTTGAATTAAAACATCGTTTCTTGAAGCCTCGCATTCCAGTAACCGTTCACTTTGTCACTGTATCAGAAACATTGCAGGCCGATGATTTTTTGACTCGAGTAGAAATATGTTGGGGAAACTCGCGTTAAAATGAATTTCTTGGTAAATTTACTTTTTCGGCAGGTAGTAAAAAATTATATACCGGATGCTCGAGACATTGACAAATCTAACATGGGCATATTACATAACGAAACTATGTGCCAGTGCTTCCAGGTCGCTTGGATTCATCAGGAGATCAGCTGCCGTGCCCAGGGCCGGATTAAGAAAAATGGCGGCCCTGTGCAAATGTAAAAATATGCCATGTTTCATTTTAATTCCACCCAAATAAAATAAATGAAGTGCGATCAACGGGATTATTCTTATTGTTATTATTATAATGAAAACAACAAAACTTGCTTGAAACGCATGCTGTTATAAACACCAACACTTACGTTCACTTTGTGATTAATCTGCATTCTGTTTTCAGCAAAAGCTAGGCTTTAAGGAAAAGTTTAGTGCACTCAAGACGAACAAGAACGTAGAAAAGACAACACAGCTCAGATGTCGATCCTTCTGAAGCTAGGCTTTGTTTTCATCACTAAGTTTAATCCCGTGAGGAGACGCACGGTTGTATCCAAAACATTCTTTATTAAAATTCAAGCATCAGACTGCAGTAAACATTATACACGTTACTCTATAAATATGTAATAGATATATACAATACTTAAGGCAATACCAACGCCATAAAAATGCACTAGAATTCAAATGAAAAGTACCAACTCTAATTACAAACCATTATTTGAAAATACTTTCGTTAAAGGTAAGACAAGCAAGGACGACACCAAATAATCGTGGCACTATCAAAAACAATAAAAATACAGTTCTTTATAAGCATGCTAAATATCACAAGAAGAACGAACAAGAGACGAACAACGAAGATTTGCATATCTTGAATTACACTGCTCAGCGTTTCATTGGCAACGTGGAGGCTGGGAGGCGACACAACGAACTTATTGGAACTATTCATGTATAGCGCAAACAGTCCTCCTTTAAAATGGCATCTTTAGCGCCTTCGCTTTGGCGAAATCAGATATAGTCTGTTCGAAGGATAGATCGCGGAGGAGGTCTCTTTCAATGGACATGATAGCAAGCGAGTTCACCTTGTCGTCAAGGAGGCTCGAACGAAGGCGATTTTTTATCAGCGACAACTTGGACAACGATCGTTCGGTCTCACAGTTTGCCACGTGTATGCTGAAGTACATCAGCAAAGCAACAGAAAGGTTCGGAAACACATCAATAAGCTTTATTTCGTGCAGCAACTTCATTATTCCCAGGGGACTCGTGTCCTGGCACACAGAGTTGTGGAGAAAGTTCGAAAACTGAACGATTTCAGCGGAAAATGCTGGCTCCAAATCATTTTTGTAGGTTTTCACCAACTTCTCTGCCTGCTGTGCCAGACAGGACTCGCTCCCAACTTCTGTCAGCAATTTTAAGAATCCGAGCTTTTCGCGCAGTTCAGTGTAGGCAGCCTTTCGCACTCGCAAAGTAGAGCTATAGACTCTCAAGTACAACACTGTAGGTCTCTACGATAAACTTTTTTCTGCCTTCTAGCGCACTATCGCTTTTTCCGTCCTGATTCTTACTCAAAACGATGCGTTTGCCCTCATCCTGATAACATTGATTGGTACTTAGCGTGCGTGCTCTCTCTTCGAAGGTATCAAAGAGAGGTCGCAAAGAATTAACAAAACCTTCTAGAGAGCTCAGCAGGTCTACAGCAGTTGAAATGTCTAGGCCTGGTTTCTGAAGTGCTACGTACTTTTTGTCAAATCGCTCCAAGACTTCACTCCAGAAAATCGCCATGAATGCAGTCTCTAGTTTTGTCATTTTCGTGAAGAGAGAGTGCGCTTCGTTCCTAGTGTCACCGTTTTCTTCCCCGTTCTTTGATATAGCTTCAAGGCAACACAAGACGGCAATGAAATTTTTCAGAATGGCCTTACATGATTCAGCGTGTCTTGACCACCTGGCCCAGAGAGACTTTTCAAAACAAGCTGCTGGCCAGTTCCGCTCATGCTGTCCAAAAGATACCTCCATCGCATAGGTGAGGCAGCAAAGAACACATACAGTCTCTGAATTACAGTGAAAATTTTGACTGCCTCAAGGCAACTGTCAACGCTACACGCGCCAACTAAGTTCAGTGAACGACCAGCACACGGAACGTAGACTGCCAATTCGCTCAGGTCTTTGATTTGAGCTTGCAGTCCTTTGTATTTTCCTGACATATTACTCGCATTGTCATAAGCTTGGCCTCTACAATCATCAATTGAGATGCCATTGGTCGTCAAGAGGGACATCACGGTATCGAAAAGATACAATCCGGTATGCGATTCGGTTGGAACAAATCCAAGAAAGCGTTCGTACACTTTCCCTTTTAAATGGTATCGTAAAACATCTGACAGCCGATCAACGTGAGTAACGTCTGGAGTGTAATAAACAATTAAAGAGAAGTATTTTGCGCGTTTCACCTCGTCAACGAGACTTTCCTTGACAACCTTTGCCATATGCTCGATGAATTCATCACAAATGCTTTTTGACAGATACGATGGGTGACCTTTTCCTTTGTTCCCGTTGGGTTTGATGTGCTCCTCTAGAAAGGCATCAAACTTGGCAATGGCCTCAAGCACTGCCATATAATTGCCATTTCTCGGTGAACCAAAAATCTCCTCACTGCCCTTAAACACTAGGTTACCCTCAGCTAGAAGCTTAACTACAATGACTACGCGCTTCAACACCTCTGTCCAGTAAGCGGTCTCAGTGACAAGATGTTTAACCAGCTCCTTGTCAATTGTGCTGCTCGAGTTAGAGCGGGCGAGCCATGCTGCCACGCAGTTCCGGTGCTCGACGCTAGTTTCATGTGCGCAAACCTTTTCTTCTGCTCTTTTCCACTCAGAAAAGTCGTGGGTGGTGAAAGCACTGGAGTAGGCTGCACATGAAACAGTAAACGGAACCTTCGGACTCCGAGTGCATTAGCCAGTGTCGCTCGTACGCCTCTCCATTTACAGCCTTTCGCACGAAAAGCTGAGGTGACATATAGCGTTTCTGAGTTTTGTATTGCCTTTCGGAAGGCGGGAAGATTTCTGCCTGATTTTGAAAATACAATCGCCCTTTCTCAAAGCATACACTCCGAAAGCTGTCAGTAATAACGTCCGGCCACTTAGCAGGGTCACTTCGGAGAATCTCGCAACGTACCTCTTGCTGCGGGGGTGTCTGTACTTCTCTGTTGCCGCAACGAGAAGCCGTCTCATTCGTCCTCTCGAGCCACACTTTGTGGGTGGGTACATGATTATTTGAAGCCAAAATAACAGTAAACAAGTGAGTCGAATATTGGAGCGTTGTTTCCTGGCGCTCGTCAGTAGAAGGAAGCTCATCGGGGAGGTTTGGCACCTGTTTATCAGCAGTAGTAGGAATCAGGCGTGGCGGACCGGACACCTGGAGATCTGTGGCAGGGGCCCGACCGAGTAGCATTGACGCTGCTGACTCAGGAACAGGACAGGCCTCGGTTAGCGTCGATTGCTCAAAAATATGGACGACCAAGGTTGACACCGTTTTCACAGGATCCAGACAACCTAGATGAGTCAAACCTTGCTTCTTGCCAGGAAGCCGGGGTGATAGAGTTGGCAAGTCCTCCACAGAAGCACAGTCCATACTATTGGGAGTTTGACACGGACTCTGGGTAGAGCGATCATACTGCTCCGCGGAAGCTGCATTCAGTAGGTACTTTGGCATCTTTGGTAGCTTCTTTTCACGCTCTTCTCTTTCTAACTTCACCTTTCGTTTAGAGGCACCACTCTGATGCTTCCGACCGAGCATTTTCGCATGAATGGATGCTAATTGTTCACCGCACCGGGCACTTCGTCAGTCCGACGCGACCGCAGGTGTCCAACAGTGGCCGTCCCGATGACTGGCGTACACTGCCTGGTTGGTCCGTGGCTGGCCGAGAGTGGTGCGTCCCCTGGGAGCTCCTCAGCGGGAGGGCTTATACAAGCTTAACCGGCGGCTCGGGGCTGAATCGCAGCCCGCGATCAACTTTTTTTTCCTAGACGCGCGCCGCGTCTGTTTGTTACTAGCGCCAAAGCAGGCGTTCACATACGCATAGAGTTCCTTGTATAAATTCCCTCCCTCCCCGTACAAACTCACTCCTTCTCCCGTTCCGGTCTCGTCTTCCTATTGGCTAGGAGCAATCGTCTGTTCTGGGAGGTTCTCGATTTTTCTTTCGCCCCGTCGACGCCGAGCACGAGAACGAAGGGGAGAGGGTGACTCCTAGCGCGGGCGAAGTTACGCGTCTTCCGTCGTCTCTGAGTTCTTTTTCTACGTCTTTCTGGGAAGTTCGGCTGCCAGTCTTACCTACTCCTTCCGTCGAGCATGCGTCAGGGTGCGCAGCCACTAGGCAGGAATGGGCCCTGGAGACAGGCCTTTGTGTCCAGCTCTCCAACTTCCCCCTGCACTCTTCCACAACCCTAGCCCGAACAGTGAACATTCCATGCCCCACGAACGCGTACAAAATCACGTGTGACGTCTTCTTTCCTTTCCTGCCTAGACTCTGCCATCAGACTCATCATCATCTGCTATCGGACTCATCCTCCCCCGCCCAAATTACCATGACGGTAAAGAAAAGTCGAATGGGAGGCACTGTTGGGTACTGCAGCACATCCTTTCTATGAGAAGGACAGCGGCGGATTTGAGAGGTGGAGGGTGGCGTGGTGGTGACGAGTGGCAAGGGACATTTAGGTCCTCATCCCACATTACATGTTTTAGGTGTTTCCCCCTTGCCCCTCCTCTCCAGACAGCACTGGTCAGACGGACTGACAGGAAACCACGAAAACTCTTCCAAGCAAACGCACCTCGCTTCGTAAGAAAGAGGGCCCCGCTGGGGTGGCGGGGGATTCCTGTTTTTGCAGCTCGACAAGCTCTCCCCAAATGATCAGGCTAAACGCATGCTCTTACATTAGGCGGGGGGCCCCGTCTGCTCGTTCTGGTTTTCTCGCCTCATACTTGTCGCTCGAAGTTCCGTTGCCCATGGTTCCACATACTAAGCAGATTAGAATAAATGGGCCCCCTTCTCCTACTGCCCGAGGTTAGGCCCTGGGCTGCAGCCCCCTTAGCCCCCCCCCTTAATCCAGCGCTGGCCGTGCCCCCCCCCCCTAGCCATGAGACAACTAGCATATGAAACATATATTCGCTGTAAAACTACCATACGCCTCAGTAATATGGAACCCTCGTCAGGCCTACTTAATTCACTCACTCGAAGCCATCCAGAACCGGTCAGCACGTTCCATTACCTGACAGTGTAAATCTTGGCTTAGTGTCGCTATCATGAAATCATCTATCGGGCTCAAATCACAAACAGTACTTTAACTTTCCAGCACTTCGGGAAAACTTTCTACGCACTCTGGTATGATCATCCCGCCGCTTATTTAATTCCTCCAGCATACAGCGATTGCACGGTTCCACTAATGCATTCAACATATCGTTCCTTCCTAGAGCAATAGAAGGCTGGGATAACGTACCTGAACACATTTTAGGCTAATCCTTTCAGATTTTGGCAGCTTACTCATCGATTATTGCAACGAACAACAAAACTCTTCCTGCACCCTGTATAACCTACCATATACTGCAATCCGAAAAACATGTTTTACTCTACTCGTTGTGTCGCTGTATGTTTTTTCTATCACATTATGTCCTTACTTGACTGTTTAAATTTTTTACACTTTCTTTAGTTTTGTTAGTTCTCTTATTACTTTCCCTTTCGTATGTATGTATGACCGCCGGACACTCTTGTGCCCCCTCACCTCATATGTAATGTCCCTATGAGACCCCTGAGGTTTAATAAATGATGACGGTGATTACATTTTTTAACGTTTACAGGTTTTTATTTTAAAAACTGTCAGAGATACGCTCGAGCAGTTTGTGCATACGGGTTTTGCATCAAGGCGGACATTATATATATGATAGAGATCGATAATTAAAATATTCAACTACAGTTCACCAGTCAACTTTTTATTAAGATTTTAAAGGGCAAGACTATAGTGCGCGAACTGAAGGTCGTCAACACAGGAAGTGAGTCCGGAATTTTAGGGTTCTTAATCGGCAATATCGAACTATCGAAATATCGATATGACGTTCGAAATATCGAACGATTTGAGAGATCGTAGAGTTGGCTTTCCCGCGTTGCACATTCATAAAATGGCGTCGCTGCGCCTGATATCATCGCTGAAATCAAGGCAACAAGGCAACATCATCAAGTATACACAAACGTCGTCCGTATCTGATTTATAAAAAATGTTAACGACGCCATTATATAATTGTGCAATGCGGGAAAGCTAACTCAACGACTTTTCAAATGCGTATTTTTGACGTTCGATATTTCTAATCGGATTTCTCATTAAGAGAAGCTAAAGCCAGGTCTAACCTGTGATGTTGACGGACTTTCTCGTTGAAATCAACAACAAACATTTGATTGGTTAATGCTGCCTAATTAATCGCCTAATTACAGACATCACGTACATAACTTCCGCCTAGCCGTACAATCCAGCTGCAGGTACCCGACCGACGTATCTTTCGCAGTTTTTAAAATAAAATTCTGTAAGTGTAAAAAAAAAATCACCTTGTATGTGACCCGCTTAACTGGTACAAGTAATTTCACCCATTTTATATTTCCGTTCAAATGAACAGTAATGAACATCATGTTGAAAATATGGGTCAGTTATGTAAAAATAGAATCCGGTGCAACATTTGAGGGCTGCAACGCTGCCATATCACTGACTATTGCACTGATGCTATGTAGTTACCGTATTCCACGTCTTGGATGCAGTGCACGTTGAAACACTGATCCACCTTGCTTAAGGACTAAATACTCTCAAGCGTTTTCATAAATGCCATATGCAGATTTGCCGGAAGAAGATAAAAATTTGCATTCAATTTATCAGCTGAAAAAAATCAGTCATATTTTTCGCGCGCGCATGAATTTTGAGCGGCATGCTTGTTTTAAAGCATAAAATGTTTTTAGCTCTCATTCTTTGCATCCAGCAGAAAAAGAAATTGGCTGTCGTTCAACCCAGCTGAACCTGGTAAGACGAGAGCGAATAGCTCGGATACGCCCAGTTAAGCAAGGTTAAGCGCGGTTTTGCTTTGGTTTTGCCTCGGCCTCGGCTAAGCGCTTTCTCTCCTTAAGTTCGCGCACCTTTCGACGACTTTTCTCCAGCCTCTGTGCTCGTTCTTCACCCGTCTTTGTATCGTACGCCTCACGTTTTCGCTGTAAGGCAGCTCGTCTCCGAGCTACATCGGCCGGATGATCCGACTCTGCTTGCCTCCGATTGGAAATCGTTTGCCACGATGACGCTGTTCAGCCGCGATGTCGTCTGGCGAGGCTACGCCACATAGCCACTTTTATTTTTGTCCCTCTCCACTCCGTGATACGGTGAGCGGCGGCGCAGGTGTTACTGCTTCCCATTGGCTGCAGTTGGCGCGAGGCTTCTCCGAACTAACCTGTAGTGTGTACCCAGTGACTCAGGTAAGCTCAAGTTAGTTCGGAGCGCGGGACAAGACAAGATATTCTTGCTCGGGGTTCGTACTTCTGGAGTGGTGCTTTCGCTCTGAAAAAAATCCGCAACTCGAACCGGAGCCTGTGCAAACGTAGCCGCTTCGTTTCCCGATGCGTTAAACCACTCGGCAGTCGCCACGGCCTCCCGCGCTCAGTGGTCTTATTGGCAGCTTGATACGCATTCTAATATTCATTATATCCGTCGTCTTTCATCCGTTTGTTTTGCGCTTACAAGTACTCAGCGCCAGTAGCACTGCTGAAATGGCGGCTTCAAGTGGCCCCACACAAAAGTGCGAAGGCAGCCGAAAGCGTCGCTAAGGCCTATAAGCAGCGAACGATTGCTATAGCGTGTCAAACAGCGAAACCAGCCAGGGACACTGGGAACAAAAATGAGGAGCTGCTGACCGCTGCTGCACCTAAAGCACCAAAAGCGCCGAGAGAAGCCGAGCGCGTTGTCCAGCTATACGAAACGCAGCCTGAGGGCGGAAGCTTCTCGACCTGCGAAAGCAGCCGCGAGACCATGCGCGTTGCCTCAAGCTGCAAGTACAAAAGCGGGCCAAGGTGGTGGCGCGTCCGGCGGCCGAAGAACCTGGCCTAACCCGTGGGCGGGTATACCGCTATCCACGGGCATTTCGCGTGGTAGGCGTTACTCTGAAATGAAGCTATTACCCCAGGTATCCTCGTTATGGCGGCTTCGAAGCACTCAGCGCTACAGTAAATCTGATCCCGAGCACACGCATCCCTTAAAATTTCGCGCCTTACTGCACATGCACCGGTCTCTCTCCTTCTTCACATGAGCGAGAATGTCGTTCCGTCGAGTTCTTTTCTTTTATCCCCGGTACTCTAAGTGTGACAGCCGGTATGTAGCAAACGTATTCGCTACTCGTTGCGAGCAGAGCACTGGGAGAAGTGCGTGGATTTTACAGAGGCCTTCGCAGCCGTGCATGAACACGACTTCTGCAAAAGAACAAATAACGCGTTCACTATGCCTTGTTCTACTTCGTGCCACGTCTGCAAAGCGAGACACCTTCTCATGGGACTTCCACAGATGGTGGCTTGGAGGAATCAGTGGCCTCGCCACGGCGGCGCTCGGCTACTGAGCCGGAATTCCCGGGTTGGCCGCGTTTGAATAGAGGCGAAAGAGAGAGAGATAAAACGTTTATTGCAATTCGGGAAGGTTGCTCGAGCAACTTGGGTGGCACCCCTAGTCCAAGGCGCCACTGGCTTTCGCTGACTGACGGACTTGCTGAACCAACTTTAGTTGCTGATCCAGGGCCTCGCTGGTCAGGGCCACCTCCCATTGCTCATATGTCGGGTTGGGCACTGTTAAGTGTTTTGGTTTCGCTGTGCATTCCCACGACATGTGGTAGAGCGTAGGGAAATTAAGCTCTACACCAAGGGCATGTATTCTGATATCGAGTGGGGCTAATCTTGTGTAGGATGAACAGGTTAGGGAAATTGTTGTTCTGAATTTTCCTCCAGTCTATGACTTCGGAGGAGTCGAGTTTTTTTTAGGGGGAGGGTATTTTCTGAGCTCCAGCCTAATAAGTTCTAATCTGTCACCATAGGTGCTAGGCATGGGCGTGGGGTAGGGATGAGGATCCGCCCGATTGGGTAAATCTCGGGCTAGATCGTTCACTACCTCATTGTCAGCTAGTCCTTCGTGACCAGGTGTCCATGTTAGTTTGTGTGTTTGACTTAGATTGCCAAGTAGCTCTGTTGCTCTTGAGGGAAGCCTGCCATTAAGAAAGTCTCGGCAGGCTTGTTGGGAGTCTGTTATGACGTGAGAGGACTCTCCTTTTTGGTCTTTGTGTTTGATGGTGATAGCTATTGCCAGAGCCTCTGCAGAGGAAGGGCTTGCTGCATAGATAGACGCTTGGATAGACGGTTTTAGTTGGTGGTCAATCGCAGCGACTGAGAACTTTCCCGGCGTGGGGTAGGTCCCAATGTCTACGTAGACGGCTTCACGGTCTTTTTCTAGTTGTTTCTGAAGTGCCTTTGCACTCGCTTGTCGCCTGCCTTGCTGATGGGCATGATGCATGTGACGCGGGATTGGGCCAACGGGGATCTTCTGTCTGGTTTGGATTAGAAGAGAGGTTTTACTGCCTCTTGTCTCCAGCCCCGGACATTTCCCTAATTTAGAGAGGATCGTCCTTCCCGCATTTGTTGTTATAAGCCGTTCTTTTTGACTTTTCAAGAGGGCTTCTTGGAGATCGGTAAAAGTGTTGTGCAGACCAAGCTCAAGGAGTCGTTCTGTAGAAGTGGCTTTTGGAAGATTGAGGGCAGTTTTATAAGCTCCTCTTATGATTGTATCGATAGCTCTGTTTTCCACAGTGCCCAGTTTTCGGTAAGGGAGGCCGTATGTTATCCTGCTCATAACTAGGGCCTGGACGAGTCTAAGGGTACGTGTCCTCTTCTCTCATACCCTTGCGGTGCCAGGTAATACTGCGGATCATTAGTGAGATTAGATTAACGGTTGTTTTGATGGTTCTGATCATATGGTCGGATCTGAGGTTACTTTGAAGCCAGAGCCCCAGTATCCGGATCTTGTCCACTTCATTAATGATGCGTCCTCCCAGGAAAAGCTCAACTTCTCCTGGGGACGTGTAAGGTAGTTTGTGGAGTCTAGTTCACCAATGCCTATGGTGGCGGTTCTGTTGGAGAGGAAAGCATTGATGTAGTCAAAGATCCTCTCTCCACAGTTTAGACCACTCAGCTCCTCTAGGATAGCCTGATGGGAGATGGGCGGCTAAATGTAAAGGCGCCCGTGTGCTGTGCGATGTCAGCGCACGTTAAAGATGTCCAGGTGGTCGAAATTATTACGGAGTCCTTCTCCACTACGGCACCTCTTTCTTCCTTTCTTCTTTCACTGCCACCTTCCAACTTTCCCTTACGGAGCGGTTGGGGTGTACACCGACATATGTGAGACAGATACTGCGCCATTTCGTTTCCTCAGAAACAAATTTTGAAAACCAATTTTTAATCAGTGGCTCCCGCCTTTCAACATGCGCCACAGAACGCAGCTGTTCAGACTGTACCCGAACATGCAGTTGCGTTGTTAAGAAAGTAGATCAGTGTATATGTGGTCCTTTGATTATCTCACATCGTACCGAGAGCACGCCCTTGGAAACAGCGCTCGAAGACGCGGACGGACGGAAAGGAGACACGGCGCTGAGGAATGGTCTCTTCTTGACGCGTCCGTGTCTTTTAGCGCTGCTTGCAAAATTATTCAGAACCAACTCGCCCAGTGAGGTGCTCAGCTCAGGGTTTAGATTTGTGGACGAGTCAAGTGTCCTTCTTCATGGCTGACGCCATAAACGTGTCGGCGTTTTCCGCATAAAACTCAACTGCGCTAGCCCTGTCTTTGTCTGTGTGCACAGTGTTTGCGTGGAATGCTAAACCGACCTGCAGCCCCCCATGGTCGTACGCCAGCTTTGTCACAGCTGCGTGATTTTTGTCGCTCGCAGCGCAAGTGGAAACGGAAAGTGTAGCGTCCACCCCTACGCGGCTGCAGCGAGGCAGCAACAGAGGCTGGGACATCCGAGGCCTGCGGCTGCTGCCAAGCAGAAAAGCGACCGGCCCAGCAGCAAGGGGTAAGCAGAAGCGGGAGAAAGCCGAGCTTTGCCACGGATCTGTGCACCTACTGTCGTACCTCGGCCTGCACAGCCGTGCAACTGCCGCCTTTCCTCTCTTGCCGAGCACGTTCCTGCGGGTCGTTTTTCGTGCAACAGAACGTAAGCGTACCCTTTCCCGCCGCTCTTGCCAAGAGCTACAGGTGCACATACGCGCCCGATGTGCAGCTGCAGGTACGGAGGTGAGCAGGCGCTCCAGTACACCGGTCTGTTTCCGTCGAAAGCTCTGCGCTCGGCGGCGGCCACTATGCAGCCCTAAGAGCTGTGCCTCGCCCTTTTAGGAGACTGTGAGTGACGCGCTGCTGCCTCTTATGAAGATAGTGATGTTTGAACCCGTGTAAAAATGGTCTATAGACTTCTTATACACTCTGCTGCCTTCTTATAGATATTTTCTTTTGTCTATTCGTAGCCTATATACAAAGATTTATTAAAAGTGCATGACCATAATCTATAGATTGTCTATAGACTGCCTGTGGGATTCGTATTGTCTGTAGTATAGTCGATATGATTTGTCTATAGAAAGCCTACAGATTTTATTGACAAAATTATGTGGACAGTCCCTGGTTTCTCTAAACAAATTTTTCTAAGGGAAGGAAACTGCCACAGAGGGCGCTTCTCACACATATCGCTAGGTGGCTTCAGCCACCGCCCGATTTAAAGGGCCAGCCGTATCCATCCACCCACCCACCCACCCACCCATCCACCCATCCATCCATCCACCCATCCATCCATCCATCCATCCATCCATCCATCCATCCATCCATCCACCCGCCCATCCATCCATCCATCCATCCATCCATCCATCCATCCATCCAATCCAATCCAATCCCATCCCATTCATCCATCCATCCACCCACCCACCCACCCACCCACCCACCCACCTACCCATCCATCCATCCATCCATCCATCCATCCATCCATCCATCCATCCATCCATCCATCCATCCATCCATCCATCCATCCACCCACCCACCCGTCCGTCCGTCCGTCCGTCCGTCCATCCATCCATCCATCCATCCATCTTCGCTGTGACTGCGCAAGGTGCTGTCTCGGTGTCCGCCTTCTGGAAGCCCCCAGGGGCGGTCAGCTTCTGCCCATCGGCTGTGACCGCAACGACGCCTTCTGGTGCGGAAAATCGACTCTGCGCAAGCCCAAAAAGAAGCCGAGGGAAGGAAGAGGGCATCAGACTGCCCCCTTGAGGGAAGTGAATCCGAGTCTGTTTAGAAGTGAGCGATTCTGGCAGATCGTCCCGCTGTAGGCCTATAGACTTGCAAAGAAAATAAAGCTAGACGCAATCATGGCCCTTTGGAAGATATATGTCGAAAAACAAAGAAACGCTGCAAATTAAATAGGTCGCATTCGCCACAACTCAACCAGGCTGTTATAATTAACCAACTTGCACGTAGACGCGCTTGGCAACATAAAACGAAAAGCGGATGGCATAGAGCTTTCAATAAAGCACTTGTCGAATTACCATGATGACGTGCTGATGTAAAATGCTGGAGGCGATTACCGGTTCAGCGTTCGTCATTTTTAATGATGCTGAAGGCATTCGTTAGCAGAAATCTTCACGTGGATTTCGTCTGTGCCCGATAAATAATTTATGAGTAACTTTCTTCTCCCGTGTGGTTCGTTTCGTTGTCACCTTCAACATACGAATGCCGGATATGATGTGTTATGAGGATACGTGATGAAAAACTACCATATTAAAGATGCTGGTTCATTCGCTCTCATTACGTATCTTGGTGCTGCGTAATCGTAATAGTTGGAGTAAAACAAACAGGCCAGAAAGAGCAAAAACAACCTGCAATGTGATATTACTTGCTGCGCCACTTGTTGAAAGTTTCGTTTCTGGGCGATGTCGACAGTTCATGCGTCACCATGACGGGGAAAAAAAAAAACTTCATACCCTTCTTTTCTACAGCGCATATAAAGACAAAACTTTCAGTATGGGTTCCTTATTAGCTGAAAAACTTGGTGAGACAAAAATTCAAAAATGCGTTTTTATTTACTAGAATCGCATTTTTTTATCGCCCAATTAGCTTAATTCAAAACTGCATTGACAACAAAGAATACTATCGAAGCATCCAAAACGGGTGCCCGCGACGGAATCGCTGCCTGACGCCCGCTTTTACCGCGGTCCGCACCGGTTCCAGCGCCTACGACATTCGGTTACCTTTTCCTGTCCTCTATGTAGTACAGCATTACTCCTCCAAGGGAGCCTTGGATAAGGCCGATGTGGCCCAATATGCCAGCCTCGCTTAACCTCACTTCCTTCGTCCGCAGTCCGCAATGGCTTCGGCGTCAATAAAACGGCTCTTGGAAGAATAATGTCACTGATGGCAAGAAGACATCTGTTCCGAGTATTTAGGCCTGTTTCTTGACTGTGAAGCGAAAGCCAGCGCGTGGGATAGATCAACGCACTACCTCGATTAAATCTAAGGTTTGACGAAATCTCGTCCGGTCGGGTAGTAGATTTCACATATTGCCTCGATTCCGTTGTCTTCGTTGGCTTCCTCGCACGGCCCACGACTACATCGGTCGCAGCAGCGTCTTTACATGCCTTCACCGCATTACAAGGGTGTCCTGTGGTGGAGAATGGGCACGCGAGGCAGAAGACTCGCCGCTGCTTTGATCATTGGTGAACAGAACTCGTCCGGCGCTTCTCTCGGGACTGGGCCCCTTATCGCAATAACCAGCGCTAATTTTCTTTTGTGTGATGTTTTTGTTTCTTTGTGCCTGACGTACGCTTTCTCCCTTTCGTGCCTCTGCGCACGACGTTAAACGATCGAGTGCAGACGCTAAATGCTGGCTCCGTGCTTTCTTGCTTTTGCAAAGACGGGTACATGACTCTGCATGGATGATCACGTGGTGTTCGCCTGCGACCGGGGAACAATTTGATTCAGTTTATGCTGTCATCATCTCTCGGTATCGCTTTCAACAGCCAAACAATCGCTATGACATCAATAGGTGACGTGACGAATGAAAAAAGTTGGTGGTGGTTTAGCTCTGGTTAAACCTGGAGTGACGCGATAGCCACAGCTGGCCGAGTGGAACTTGCTCAGTTGAATTGCAAAGTCAGTCTTTCGCCGCTCCGTTTCTTCTTCTTCTTCTCCTCAAGTAATATGGCTCCGTTTCCCTGGGCGTTCTTCATCTTCGTCCCACTTGACACGGCGCATGCGCACAGCTGTGGCAGCTCGCTTTCGCCGGCCCGCCGCGCCGCCGCCAGCAGCAGCTGCTCCGCTCCACGTGGCTGATCACCTGACCGACCACGTGATCAGCCACGGCGCCGCGCCGCCGGCAGCTGCTCCGCACAACGTGATCAACAACGTGACAGCGTGGCGGTGCCGCCGCCGCCACGCTGAAGGCTCGAAATGCTACCGTAATGTAGCTATCGCTACAAAACTTCGATATAGTGGCTGCTTCGACGTTTTAATTCTCTACAGAAACCAGCCTGCCACTAGACCCGAATTGACAACGAAAGACTTCTTTGGAACGACCCTGGGGGCTTCGTTAGAACGCCGCCGAGGCGACTCCAATCCAACTGCACTTAGGGAGGAAAGGGTAGCACTGCATTAAACCGTGCTACCGTAGAAATGACCGTAAAATGTGATTGCAGTGTGGGGACCCCAAAATGTCGCCCGTATAGGATCGTGCATATGTCACAGTCGCTGTAAAGCCCGTCGCCCGCACCACACGCCGAAATCTGTAGTTCGCGAGGTCGCTTTCCGTCCTTGAAGTGCTCCCTTTTCTGCCTCTTCGGCTACTTTGGCGAGTGGGCCTGCACTCTGTCGGCAGCCTGGCTCAGTTCGTCTTCCATCACTGTGCATGCAGCACCATAGACTTGTGCACAGAAACGCGCCCTCTGTCTTGCAGAGCATACTGTGCACGTTTTAGCGCGAGAGCTCGATTACTACATGTCTCCCAAGGTCAATCTTGTTGCCCGTTTGACTTTTAGGCCAAAGAGCGCAGGCAAACCACGTAACTCGCCAAGCAGAGGCGCACCTGCGCGCGCTTGCCGGCTCCGCAGCTCTGATACCACGTGATTAGGAGTTTCTACGCAGGTCGTCTCTCCTTCAGATTCGCCACGGTTGAGGCGCGCGCCGGCCCGAGTGTGCCGCGTCCGATCATCCAAGAAGGTGTGCTGCAGAGGACGCGAGCTGGACGGGCCGCTGCAACCGAGGAGCAACGAGAAGCTAGACTTGCGAAGAAACGGAACTGAGCTTTCGCTCCGTAAAACTAGTTTCAGAAGAGTTAAACCTCACCAAATTTTTCTTAGCAACAATGGGCGTATTGAATTCTGCCTTTTGCTGTGCAGTGGCCTGAATTGTGCTTGAAAGCATAATTTCCGCTCCTGTTTCAGCACTCTAAGTTGTCATTACCTGCGGATCTCTTCAAATGAATGCCGGAAGTCGCTTCGAAGAGGTCCGTTTATTGGTTTTGGCAATGGTACGCTGAGTTTTCGTGTGGCTTGTGCTGCTATATATAGATGGAGAAATAATTCCACGCTGGGGAAAAATAACTTTGCCAGCTTGACACGACTGAATTCCTAAGAAGAAATTGCGCAGGAGAGCTGCGTTTGAAAGTCACCCACAAATGTGTGTGTGCAGATTTGGGCCCCGCCGTCGAAGCCCCGTGGCCGATGCGAGAACATAGGCAAGACGCAGTAATGCGTGTAGGCGGGAAGTGTCCGAGGCGAACACGAAAGGCCGTGGCCCCCTCGCTTTCTCCGCCGCCGGGGCTGTGTTGTAACGCAAGCATAACGCCGTGCAAACGCCACAGCTAGGCTTTCGGGTAGGAAGGAATAACACGAGAAACTCCGGAAAAGCGGCAACCGAAGCCATAAAACACACCCCGCACTCTTGGAGAAGGGACGCCGTCGAAAGCCGCTACTCTCTTAATGACCACCGACTCAGCAGAGAGCCGCAAGGATCGACAGCGAGTGCCATGCTTCCGAAGTGGCCGTCGCCATACAGCTGCGAGTGAGAGACAGGCCGACGGCGTAGCACCACCCGCCAAAGTGTAACAGTACACGCGACAGGAGAGGGGGGGGGGGGGGGGGGGGCGGAGAGGAGACGCTTGGAACATCTCCGAAACATATCAGCTCCTAGAATTCGGTTGCGCCACAAACGGAAAACTAGGGGGAAGCCCGGAGAGAGCACGTCTGTCAGATCATCAGGCCGTGATCACCACCGCTGGTAATGAATGAGTAACACCGACAATGAATAAATGGGAGTGAAACGTGAGTGTGTCTCCATAGCTAGCGCTCATTATCCTCGTTATCACGCGTGTAATAGCCATAATTTTTTTCACTTATGCGTCTTCTGCGCGGATCACAGCAGGTTCTGCACTGCCGGCGATCAGTGTGGCCGGTCAACCGCCGAGCACCGCTGCGAGGCTACTATTGCAGCCTGCAAGTTTCGACAGCACGTGCGTCCGCGCAGACTGCAATCGCCGTGGGTCGCGTGTCATGCCAGGAGCCGCGTCCCTTTTCCAGCCTGTTTCTCTTTCTCTGCTTGCTGGGTTGGTGGCCGCTGGCAACTTTTATGTGTCATTAAAGGGGCTGGCGCTCCACCAAAGTTAGTCGCTTTTTTTCTTTTCACAACCTCCGCCGTGTCTCACCACTGCGCCACACCCTTGGTTCTGACGCCAGGGAGGGCGCAGCAACCTTTGCGTAACGCCTGATGACGTCTGCTCTCTTTCGCACACAGCGTTCTCCTCTGCCGAAGCTGATATCCCCCCGCAGCGGTTACCGCTCACTAGATACGCACGTCAAGGTTTGGCGTGTGGGATGGCGTCATGCTTGTCGCAGAAGGTAGTCGGTTACTTCGAAACGCCTGACGTTTGCACGAGCGACCGCATGATGGCCATGAATTCTAAATTGCGAATTGTGGTATCTAACTTCCCAAAGCGACTCTGGCTATGAGGCACGCTGTAGTGGGGCGCTTACGATAATTTAGACCTCCTGGCATTCGTTAACGTGCACTACATAACACAGTACACTGGCCTCTAGCATCTCGCCTCCATCGAATTGCGATCGCCGCGGCCGGGTTCGAACCCGCGTCTTTCGGAAAATAGCCGGGCACCATAACCACTGAGCCACCGCGGCGGCCCAAGCACCTGGGGTTTTTCAACGTTCTGTGATATCTCACGGTGCACAGGCGTCTTTGTATTGAGCTCCCATGGAAATACGGCCGCCGCTGCCGGGGTCGAACCCGTGACCTTGGAATAAGCAACCCAAAGCCATTGAACCACCGCGGCGGGTCGCTTGGGAGCTGTGGGACGCTCATCACTGGACAGTGCCACGGTGGGTATAAGTGATGTCGCAACACGTGGCCTTCTGATGATTTCCCCGGACATGTGAAGTACTTAGGCAAATGTCGAATGGGCGAGCATCCCTTGAACAGTGGCGTTGTAAAAACGGCAGCCCCGTCAAGGCGCATGCCGATGAGGCGCCAACAGACGAATCGGCCGACCACGTGTACGCGTGGCAGGCGGCTTGCATGAGCACGATGACACCGTCGCACTTGGTGCATCAGTGTCGGGCTCCGTAGCAGTCGCATCGGTCGTACGTGCTGTAGTTGTCGCAGTGTTGGCGCTGTAAGCTGCACACGCGAATCCCCGTACGCCAAGCGAACCCTTCCGACGGCGCTGAGCGACAGTCCATCACTGCCAGCCCTGAGCGTGCTCCGGCAGTGCTTTCGAAGGAGGAGTCTGCCCTGCAGCCCTGCCTCCTTGCGGTCACGGGACAAACCGTTCTCGTGAAGGGCGCCTGTTGCCACCGGCAACGTTTGCAAGAGCCGCCGGCACGTTCCGCGAAGACGCTTGGCCGCCCGGGGCAGAGAGCGAGGAGGAATGCAGTTGCGCGCTCCCAGACGAGGCCGGCGGAGAGCGCGGAAGAGGCTGCTGCTGGCTGGCCGCGGTCCAAACAGCTGTTTACCCGGAGAGATGCACAGCTGAGTCTTGCGTCAGGCGCGTTTCTCTTTCTGAGTCTTTTTCTGGTTGTTTTTGACCCGGCCCTGTGGCAACTAAGTGGAGGGCAGTGATGCAGCACCCATCGCGCACCGCCGCCGAAGCAGCAGTGCAGCCGAGGCACACTCGAGCCGCGGCTCATGTCGCGCGAGCCAGTGCACTCCGAGCGCGTGGTCGCGTGCAGCGGGACACCAGCGCGCCGGCGTTTGAGCGGAGCTCCGGCCGCCTCTTGTCAAGGTAGGCCAGTCAACCCTTTCTCGCTCTTCCGGTGTGCCTTTGAGGACAGCGCGGATGCCTGGCTGACCGCGCCAGAGTGGACCTATCACGGCCCCCCGTGTGCCCAGCCTGTCGCTGCAGAGTGTTGCGTCGCTGTAGCTCCTTTGTCAAGCGGCTCAGTCATTGCTCCTCCGGGGTTCACTTGGACCTGGTCGCGCGGAAGAAAAGCTGCATCAGTGGGCTTTGCGGCAGCCTTGTTCTCTGTCCTCCAGTGATTAACCAGCCCGATTGCATTTGTAGTTGCAGGAACATGACTGAGCCACACGAGCCGACAGCGGGGGCGTTTGTTGAGCATGTGTGTCCCCCGGAACTTCGGGCTCTAGGCGCTGCCGCGGCGCTTTTATGAATGTCGGAGCTAGGCCCAAGACACGTGTGCACAACTGGACGCGGCGTTGTCGGCGGGCTTGACTGTTGGGAAACGCTTCAGCCGGCACTGCACCTCCATTCCTGTCTGTCAATGAAAGATGACTTTGTTGTTCATTCGCAAACGGGTAAGGAAAAGGAAAGCAAGTATTGTGGCCTTTCCATCTTCGTGAGACTCAGTTGCGCTTCGCCTTTTCCTGTACCAGCTCCCGCGGAAGCGAGTGAGTCGTGTTCGCCTCCAAAGCGCGCTCGTGGCGCGTGTTTCGTCATCCTCTCCGCTGCCATTCCGACCGCGCGTGCTTTGTGCATGTGGCCGCCTGCTGAGACGAGTGGAGCTCTCCTCTGCGCTCGTGGTGGGGCACGCCTCACTTCAAGTTCCACGGCATGCTCTGCAACATGCGCCGCCTTTCTACTGTACTACGCTTAAAGCTCGATGGTCTAAAGGAAATATAGTTAGTGCTTGCGAGCAAATGCACGGCTGCATGTGTGCGCGTGCGGGCATCAACATTATGCGAATGCATGCCTTACGCGCATTTATAAGTGCACGTGGCGCGCACGGAGGTGCATGCATGTTCGGTTAGGTGCTACCATCGGCCCTGCACGGCGTACCAGCTGCTACGACGTTCTGCATTACCGTGCAGAAGGCAGCGGCGTTGGCCCGGGCGTTGGGGAAAGACTTCGGGCGGTCGCGGTGGCGTACGTCAGTGGTGACTGATGCGTACAACGGTTGGCGCAAAATATTCCAACGAGTTCCTAGGTTAACAAAAACGAACACGAGACAAACAAAGGCGCAGCAGAGGAGATGGCGTGTGTCCAGTGCTATTCTGCGTCTCGTGTGCACATTTTGGCTGCTTTGCATGCTCCGTTATGGTCGCAGTGAACCCGGAGCCCTGAATATTGGCACGACATTTATGTAAAGAAGCATTGGTTAGGTTTCCGGACACTCACAGGAGGAGGTAAGCTAGCCGTCTTTTTTTTTTTGGCTTTTTGTAACAAATACATGAAAAATAAGGAAATGCTCGCTAATCTGACATGAAAGAGTGCCACGTGCTGCAGCTTTATTTGTGTTAGTGATAAAGACTTCGGTTAGAGTGTGTTAGTGATAAAGACTTCGGTTAGAGTTTGCTAAGATGGACATATTGTCTTTTCACTGATGGTATTCGCAAAGTCACGCTCATCGATTACAGACAACAGGTAAGTTTTAGAGCTGGAACCGAGAGGCGTTTGCATCCCATCTAAGAAGTAAAGGATACTTTTTTGAGTACAAAAAATCCAAAAGCTGTTCAAGAAAGCGCAGAAAAGTGGCGATTTTAGTGTGCTGGTCGGTGATTTACAAAGGTGGAAAGTCTAGAGGTATCGCGAACTGTCGATACCTCATCATTATTTGAACCATAAAAACTCTTGAACGCTAAAACAATGCTTTATTAGCACCAACAAACCGCCACCCCATTTTCGCGGACTCCTATGAGCAAAAGCTTTATAATTCGAACGACCGAAGGAACAAGAAGCTTCAGTGTGTATCAGGTTTCAGACACCGTAACAGCATCGATATTAATGTCGACACACTCCGTTAACAGTAGTAAAAGCCATCGTGCTTATTTTCTAGGGAACGGAAGGTTAGATGGAGAATAGGTGAAGTGCCCTCAGGTTTCAGGCTTTTAAAAGCAGCTGTATTTCATTGGAATAAGAACACGCTTGCATATGCAGCGTGACTCACTGGTCAGACAGAAGCAGGTACAACACCGCTTGTGATTCGAATTATAGGCGAGCGTTCCTTTTTGCGCACGTAACTACTTTGACAATCTTACTTCAGGGGTGTTTCCATCTAGCTTTATTGTTCCTGGCGATGGTAGCACCGAGTCGCTGTTTATTATTGTGGATCGTGACATGCTTATTTATGAGCAGCGTGCTTTCACCTGAGTGCAGCTGTCGTGGCTCGATTTGTCTTTCCTTTGCGGCCGTGGTCTTCTTTCATGCCGGCGCAAGCAACGCGCTGCGGTTTGGCTTAGACATCGCTTCTCTGTGACGGATGTAGATGTCAGGAAACCGGTTCAACGATCGCCTCTGCCGCCTTGAATGCCCAGTGTCGCGAAGTTGCGACATATCGTTTGCATACCCATACCCAACAATTCTCAGGACAAAATCATTGAGCGGTAAACCGTTTATTCACGCAATTTTTTCATGTAATGCATGATTTCACTATAACAATCAATATATCCGCAGATCACCCGACGGCGGTCGTGCATTTATTTTCTGTTAACGTTTTTGCTATCGTCAAAAGCGTTCCCCATTACTTTTCTATGGCATGTTAACTGTTCGATGCGATCGATGGAAACACTTCAAAAATATTTTGCTACGTACCAGAACAATGGATCATTACCTTCAATACTTTCGTAAGAGTATCTTACAATTTTTTAATTTTCAAAATTTTTGTCCGAGAATGTTGCACATGGTGTACTCGTTACTGGACATACGAAGTTGACGTCACAATGCTCCCAGCAGACGGCGTTTTCGGGTAAAATGTTCGGTGCTACTGTGAGCAAGCTGTGTGGAGAAAAAGGGGGGTGCGTGTGACTTCCAGCCAGCTTCCATCATTTCCTTCTCTCTAATTTCCCGAGGACTTAAGCAGAGCTAGGACGACATTCGTAGATTACTAAGGTATTCTTCATTAATCCTTATCCCCAATTGTTCCCACTCCAGGCCTCGGCGCATTTATCTATCACCTGATTGATAGTGTGAATATGTTCTATTGCCGAGTACCTTTTAGGAAAGCCCGCCTGGTCATTTGGCTGACTGAATTCCATGCATTTTTCGAAACTTAGCGCAAAAATTCGTTTCCCAACTGGCCCAGTTCAGCACATTTGGGAATTCCAAAGTTGTGCTGACTCTATAGCGATTACCTTAGTAAATACCGTGTGGACAACAGATCGGTCTGTAATTTTTTGTCTTCGACATCCCCTTTCTTATGGGTTATGACAATGTTAGCGTCCATCCAAGACTGGTGCACATTGTGCGTCATAAGGCGCTGCGTGCACAGGGTGGCCACTTTTTCTGGCGCAGTCTCCCCACCGTCCTTCAACAGATCCTGACCCTCACCGGCTGCTCTTTCTCTTTGCATTGCTCCTGAAGGTTTCTCCATTCCTCTTTGCCCGTATCCTGTCTAACCTTATCTTGCCGCCTACTTCTGTTCGCATTTTCATTTTTTTTTATTGAATCTCTGGCGCGGTAAAAAGCGCCTGTTGGGCTACTGATCCGGAGGACCCGGGCTCGAACCCGACCGCGGCGGCTGCGTTTTTATGGAGGCAAAACGCTAAGGCGCTCGTGTGCTGTGCGATGTCAGTGGACGTTAAAGATCCCCAGGTGGTCGAAATTATTCCGGAGCCCTCCACTACGGCATCTCTTTCATCCTTTCTTCTTTCCCTCCCTCCTTTATCCCTTCCCTTACGGCGCGGTTCAGGTGTCCAATGATATATGAGACAGATACTGCGTCATTTCCTTTCCCCCAAAACCAATTATTATTATTATAATTAATATTCTTGTCGCGAAGAAAACGGAGCCTGTTTGAGTTGATTGCTCGGGTAAATTTTCGGGCTCTTGAGTACTTCCTTCGTGACCGTTTCATCCCAGTTTGGGTAAAGCCCCCGTTTCGTGCGCTTCGTGCCTTACTTCGTTCTGGAACCAAGCTATCGCGGCTTAGTGCTGCGACAGAGCGTACCGTCGCTGCGGTGGCTGCTGTTTCTGTTGGCTGCCCCGCTCCAATGTCGGTCCGCGCCAGGATTATTGCTCGTTCAGTGTTGTGCGTTGACGTTTCCGAAGCCTGCAGCTCATTCGAAAGCGTTCTTTCTAACCTTACAAATACTTATTCCGGAAGCGGAACTAACGAGAATAGCGGCGGACCTCCGACTCTCGACCGCGCGCCTCAGCCCGCGGTTATGAGACGGGAAAAACCGGATGACCTCAGCGCTCTGCAAGATCCCAGAGCTGTTGCATGGCTGCTTGATGGGTTATATTGTTTTATGGCGCTTAACGTACGTCCCAGAGCTGTGCCAGAAACGCCCTTGTGGGGGGCTCCAGGTAATTTAGATCTCATGGGGTTATTCAACGCGCACTGACATCGCACTTCACACGGCCCTCTAACATTTCGCCTCCATCGAAATGCAACCGCCGAGCGGCCGGGATCGAACTCACGTCTTTCGGGTCAGCAGCCGAGCTCCATAAGCACTGAGCCACCGCGATGGCGGTTTATCTCTGCTTTAGTAACGGTACCTTTACTGCCGGAACATTTGTAGACCCCTTTCTAACACTGTGAAGGGAACGAAGGCTCTTAATTTTTCTCGCCGCTTCACCTGATAGGCATTCAAACTTCCAAGCATGTCCAAATTATGCCAACAATTTGCTCGAAATGCTTAGAGAATGTCACGTCTTTACCGTCAAATTTCGTTTGGAAGCTTCAAGATTTGTGTCGTGGCTGTTGCTCCTGTTTCATGGACTCTGCGTTCGGCTGGCTGGTTCCTCGAGGCCCTTTTGTCCCCTGTTGAATTTCCGCGATCCATGCAACAATCATCTCGGTGCGCACGATTGTTCAAATACTGCCCTGTTCATCGTGTCCCCCTGGCACAAGCGGCTCAGCGGCACCGTCTGCTTCATTCAGACAGACCTGCAGGGCTCTAATTCTAAACAGCACTCACCGCCGTGTTCCACCATTATCCAAGCGTACCGGCATTGCCCCACCGTGTGACATATACCGGGAGTTCAAAATTAGGCTTTCGCGTTTATTTTTTTCTTTTTTAGCGCAGCTATGAGCAGTACACGAAATGCGTTTTTTTTTTCGCGCATGTGCAGAGTCGGATGCAAAATTGACGATAAATTACCGGCGTCACTCTCCTGATCAACCGAACTGCATTAACAATATGCTTAATCACTGAAGACAGCGGCCATGTTTTTATTGGAAAATTAGAGCCGCTCGTACTCCCAGTGTATTTTATTTGGTAAAAAGCACGCGCGCGTTTTTGTATGTCCGCCTCCAAATTTCCAGCTCAGTTTCTCTGATTATGCGTGCAAGACAGTGGCGACTGGAACAAACTTCCACCCCAGCTGAGGCAGTTGTTACGCAAACGGCCTATTGCCTGGTAGCGGCGCGGAGGCGAAACTCATCACTATTCCCTTCTCATTCTCCTCTAGAGAAATTGAAGAAAATGCGAATAGCATATATGACTAACCTCTATATGAACGGTTACTTCCGTACGAATATTTATCCGAGTACGCATGCACTGACAGACTGCTCGCATTTTGATGTTAATTGCAGCGAACGCTCTACCAGCTTGCATGGCTACTTATATTGCCAAAAAAAATCACAAGTCAAAGCCCTAAAATATAAATGAATATACGAACTTCTAAGCCAAATTACAGCCCTTGTGTTGCCTTTTTTCCTTTTTTTATACTGCCGCATACCGTATAATAAATTAAAATGGACAATGAACAAGAGCGGGTTTGCCACCCATGCGTCCTCCCCGAAATCGGCCGCTAGCTCCACTCTCGGAAGAGAAACGTTCGGCAGCCCTGAGGGTCGGGGCGATCCCTCGGCGAATGTTATGCGCACAGGGGTTCCTTTTCTCTGCACGGGTGTCGCTATCACAGCCATATCATTCGTGGCGTCACTTCGAGTTAGGCAGAGCTTTATTTGCTGGCAAAGAAGCTTATTATTTTTGCCTGAATTAACCCTTCATCTATACCAGCGACTGCATCCAATTCGTCCGGCAAAGTTTGCCTCTAAAGGGATGGTGAGAATTTTTATGGTAAGAGCGCAAGAAAATGTTTTTAGCAGCGACGCACGTTGTCTCGCTCCTTCCCTTTCTGCTGCAACGCGAAGCTGCCATTGCGCAACTTTTTTCCTTTTTCTCTCCCTGCATTTCCAGGCAGCGACCGAACAGTCTGAACTAAGTGGGGGCAGAGGGCCATTTTGCCGCCGCGGTACCACCGGAAGCCGAGGCTCCCCCCGTGGTCGGCGGTTTGCCCCCGCCACGAGAACTGCAGCGGCGAGAAGGCTACAGCAGACAGGCGCCGTCCTCCGCTGGAGACTCGGAGGGCAGCCATGGGCGAGCAGAGGAGCTCGGCGGAAGCGCGGCGGCCGTCCGCCAACGGCCTGCTCAAGTCTGGCCACCAGCTGACGTCGTCAGCGCTCGCCCAGCCGCCCGACGGCGGATGGGGCTGGGTGGTGGTGTTCTCGTCCTTCATGATCCACGTGATCGCCGACGGCGTCACCTACACGTTCGGCATCTTCTACCTCGAGTTCCTCAAGCACTTCCAGGAGTCCAAGGGCAAGACGGCCTGGATCGCTTCCATCATGGTCGGCACTACCTTCTGCGTCGGTGAGTGGCCACGTCCTGGGGCTGCCGCCCGAAGGGGTCAGTCAGTGCTCACGAAAACACGCCATAACGGCAGCCGCTAAGCGTGCGGAATAGAAAAGATGCTGAAACTCGCGAATATGAATAGAAAATAGGTTACTGGGAGAAATATTGACAAGACTGTCGTGGCGCCTCGATACGGTCAGTAAATGGCTGCATCGTTTGATGCGCTGTCTGTGATGCCCTGCCCTTTGAAGAGGTTCGTCAACAATATGTATGGCGACTCCGCGTGTGTACACACACACACACACACACACACACACACACACACACACACACACACACACACACACACACACACACACACACACACACACACACACACACACACACTCACATATATATATATATATATATATATATATATATATATATATATATATATATATATATATATATATATATATATATATATATATATATATATAACGTCATCGTTCAGTTGTGAAGAAACGCTCTTTGGCTACACGGTTCCTGTAGATGGGTTGAAAAGTGAGAACTACCCACGTAACTGCGGCCTCGGCTCACCTTTTTCCCGTGCATGCACTACAGGGGGCTGTTTTTGTTAATAGAGGTTAGCCTGCGCTATTGCAAGAACCATATCCTGACATTCTGAACAGGCGCATTTTTTTTGACAGGAAGTTTTTTGTGAACTTTATTTTTCGGATTTCCTAAGATTGCGCCATAATCAATATATCCGCAGATGCCTAATCGGAAGGCTTGTAGTTTTCTGCTATTTATTGTCAAAAATGAACCTCATTAGTATTCGTTGACATTCCAAACTACTCGACGCAGGCGCAGGAGAAACTGTTAAGCAAGATTTCGCTGCGCATCGGAAGATTAGACCATTCCCTTTAGTATGTGTTCATAACAGCATACTCCACAGTTAGCTCACAATTAAAAGTGATGCCCACGAAAGCTGGGCTTGTGTCAGATGCACATTGGGATTCACTTGAAGGGGAGGGAGCATTATTGCCCGGGGTGCGTTGCTGGACGCGCGGAATTGAACATGCGAAGAAGCGATGCATTCCAGTTGAAATTTTAACTTGACACAATTGTGCGAAAATTACCAAAAAGTGGCCGCTGTCTGTCCGGCTTATCTTTGTGAACTGCGCTCGTAGGCAGATTTCTGCAGACCTGAATACGTGCGGTAAAGCGTGAGCGTCGTCCGAATGCAAGCATGCACGTCAAAGAGAAACCTTGCTTGTAATGGCGGTGACGGATACTAAGAAAAGAATATTCTGTAAATTTTTCCAGGCTTCAGCCCATTTCTTTTTGCGCGGAGGATGGCGCGACATGTCATGCATTCGTCTCTGGTTCAAGTACTATTAGGATTGCACAGCGAATATTTGTAATCGCCTAAGTGAAGGGAGTTTATTTCTCTCACCACATGCATCAGGGGATGCCGTGGAAAAATTAGTGGCATGCAGTTTTAAGGCCTCATTGCGCCCACAGTTGCAAGCAGTAAGCCGCACAGTTTCATCAACAGGAAGAAACAAAAGCAGTACATATAATTAGTATGGTACAGTTTATGTGACTGGCCGATAACACGAAGCCACTGATAGATGGTTTGATTTGTCTGCACATAAACTAGGGGCAAGTATCTGCGTTTGAACATACAGTTTTCGAATCAGGAAAAATACCGGCGTAACCGAAACAGTCGGGACGAACTGAAATTCTTAAATGCTCACGCGCAAATGTGACTTCAAAGCCATTTCATTGCGGAAAGGACTTTATTTCGCGGGATCGATAAAAAATGGAAGGAAGGAAGTACGGATAGAGGGAGGAAAGGAGTTAGGCACAGGAGGCACCTGTCTGCTTCCGTCATTGTGACATACGGGGATGTACAGTCTGCGTCCCCCTTGTCCCTCGAGCAGTGCGTGCCTGGTAACAAAAAATGAAATTTCCTAATTTCGGGGCAAAGTGCTCGTGACTACTTTGTTTGCGGGTCTATTTGGCACTGCTTCCGGCCCTTGGAACCTAGAGGCTGCGACAGTATCTGGATTTGTTTCCACGGAAGTGCACCGCCCGAGAGCTCTACACAAGGGTGATGCAGACTGTACGCACGTGCTTCCTTGTAGCAGCGTGTGCCTTCACTGGCAACAGTAACACCTCCGGGGAGTTCCAGTAACGTACTCTGCTCCTCTAATGAGTTGGCAGCCAAGACGCCCAGGTGGAGCTGCTACGACCACCAATTTGAAGAAACTGCCGACGCAGCGCCACCGCGTGCGCGGTGTGGTCGGAGTGCAACGCTCGGCGCGCAGTGTTGCCGCCCTCGAAACACTGAAATGCTTTCCGGCCACCGACATGGCGTTCCGAGAAAGCAGGCTTTCCGGACAACGCCCTCCTTTGGCGGCGGGCCCAGCGAAACAAACTGTGTATACACTGCAGCCCGCACTGAAAAGCGTGGGCATCGCGCAGAGCGAACAGCGTGCCCGCGACAGAAGAGGAATCGTCGGGTGAACGTTGGTCACAAACACAAGCGCGCTCAAGTCCCGGGGAACCGTCTCGTTCTGTTGTTGCTATCTCCCGAGGAAGACTACGACAATAGAACGCCCCTTATTGCGAAGCGGGTTCGAAGCCCCGATTGGCCCCCTGTAGCAACATTCTGCGGCGGCGTGCGTGTTTGTATATATGCTGCCCACACAGCACGTGGAATCCGTCATTGCGTGTTCTCAGTGCAGGGCGGGCCTCGTGTGCTGTTCGCTTTGAGACTCGATGCAGTGACGAAAGCTCGCTTCTTAAGGGACTGAAGGGACATTGCTGGTATACGCATACTATATGTACTATATACAGGTCGGCTTGACAGCTCAGCAGTGGTGTCTAAAAAAGTGGCTCTAGTGATGGTGACTGTAGACGTCAGAAGGAATGTAACTAGCCTGCATGGGCCTGGTGTAAGTATTTCAGTTGCGCAGAATTAACGGAGGGGTGGCTGGTAGGTCATCATGAAACACGGCGCACGGCAAAACTGGGCAGAAAAAACAGAAACACTATAGGAACACGAGTGCATGCTATCACGTCTTGTCGCGCCGTGTATCGTTACTGGTGCAATTAGTTCCTCGGCAAGTAACCTGTGTGGGAGGGGTTGGTCGAGGTGGCGAGGGTGAACTAGTTCTTTGAGCCTCTGTCTTCTTCGCGGCGCATGCGCCGCTGCATGCTCGGGTCACGACGCCCCAGCAGCGCGCGCCCCTAAGCTGCTGATGCTGCCTGACTTCCTCTGCCGTGCTGGCCCTTTGCCAGTTGTGTGGCTTGCCTCATCGCCATATGAATCTCTGATGCAACCGCGACTACTTATGTGAGTCAACAGGGTTCTGGCTAGGAACACGCAAACAGAGCGGCAGCCATCAGCAGCTTCTCAAGAAGCGCCGCTCCAGCGTTGACGTGTTCGCTGGTGTATCCCCACACGGCGGTGAAGATCAAACGGAAGCCCCCGTGGCAAAGAAAAGGGCAGGCAAGACAATAGCAGTTTAACCACGAACTGCACAAGCTCAAGGTAGGTAAAAACGGCAATTCGAAAGCATTCACTTCTCCGCGACCGCAAACAGCCTCGGACCACTGTCAAAAGACCCCGATCGACTTGAATACGACCGTGCGGTAGCCAGCAAGTTCACGATTCCTGCGAGTTTATCCTCCACGACGGCATCGGTGTTCGACTGCTGAGCTTGTCGGTTCCTTCACGTTGCGTCTCACACGCGACGGCCGCGTTACAACCAAGGCGAAATGAAAACGCGCGCGTGCACGTTCAAAAACCCAAGGCCGTGGGAAATAATCCGGGGCCCTCTACCCGGTGTTCCGCAATGGCCAGTGTGCTTCAGTGGCGCGCAGAGGTCTATTAACCACTCCGCGAGGTGCTGAAAACTTGAGCTCGGCCATTTGACCACTGAAAGAGGTTAAGACAGCGTGGTCGCCGTGTGCGAGAAGTTCCTCGGGAAATGAGCCTTACTCAGCGGTGTCGCGTCGCGTGGAAGACGGAGCGCAGAGGGCGAGCGCCGATATCCGAAGAGGCAAGCAGTGCGGGAAGAGGACTCGCGTGGGGGCGCCCACACAGCTTCAGGCAACAAACACGGCATCGTGGCGATTAAAACAGACAGATTGAAGTTTCCCAAAGACGGAGGTTAAATTACAGCGCCGCCTCAATGGCAAGGAGAGAAGAGACACCATGGAGACCACTTGTCGCGCGACACTGTGTGTACTGCAAAAGACGGCGGTGGAAGGACACTAAAAATACACTTTCGACGAAAGGAAGAAACGGACAAGACCAAGCAGTCGCCATCCCGGCTGAAGACTTGCCTCGGAATTAAGTCACAAGCGAAAGCGAGAAGCGCTTGCTTTGCTTCAGCCACTTTCTGCCCTCTGTAAAAATGTACATTCCTTCATTCCTTACAATGCCTCTAAGGCGCGAGCAATGGCACTGCAACAAAGAACAAATGCAATGCATCTAAGGTGCGAGCAATGGCACTGCAACTAAGAACAAATGCAATGCCTCTAAGGTGCGAGCAATGGCACTGCAACTAAGAACAAATGTAACGCCTCTAAGGTGCGAGCAGTGGAAATGCAACTAAGAAGAAATGTAACGCCTGTCTTCTCTTCTTTATTCCTCTCGTTTTCATTTTGTTTGTTCGCACTGCGATCGCTTGATACAATTGTTGCTTCTGTATTAATGGGAGTACGGCAAGCGATTCGGAGAGTGAAGTATGCGACTAGCGTTTTATTCCTCAACACGATTTGCTGTATGCTTATTGGTGTGTACTTCAGTTCACTTCACTTTATTCCCTTAAAGGCATCCAGCATTGGGGGTATTACTTTAGGAATGGGTGACATAAAGGGAACACATTAAGCGCATAACGAAAATGCTTTAAGTATACGTATGTTAGCTGTTGAGTATGAATTCTAAACAATTCAAAACTGCGGATGTACAGGTCATTGCGGCGGTGTCGTGTGGAAGGCCATTTCAGTCCGATGCTGAGCGCTCAAGTGCGAGCAAGATTTCTTTCGTTGTTACAACCAAAAGTACGGCTGTAATTGAGACGCTCATGAGGCCGCTATCTTGCCTGGCCATGTCGCAAAGCGCGCGCTTGGCGAATACCTCAAGAGAGAGCATTTCATGGTTGTGCGAGGGTCCCTCGAGCGCAGCTAATACTGCCGGTTGGTTCGTACGGGTTCTGCCATTGGTCGCTGCCAGCAATGCGCCTCGGCTGCGGTGCCAAAGCAGTTCTCTTTGCAGGTCCCGTGGCGAGCGGCCTGACGACCAAGTACGGCTGCCGGGCGGTGACCATCGCCGGCTCGCTTATGGCCACCGCGGGGCTCGCGGTCAGCGTGGTGGCGCCCAACGTCACCTACCTCTTCTTCACCATCGGCCTATTCACGGGTGCGTACACGGGCGGACTGAAGTTGTTACACAACGCACCAAGTCATAGGCTCGCAGAATAGAGGGGAGAACAGCAGAGCGGCATGCATCGGTCTCCCCTTTGTTTTGCAAGTCTCAGCTTCGGTGCGCTGCAGGCACTTGTAACGCAAACCAACTACAGCTCAGGAATCACGATTCTCTACCCTTTTCTTGTGTCTCCGGACAACACGTGCTTGCACCAAATCGGCTGTCAAGCAGCGATCACGGAGGGCTGCATAGCGGCTCAAGAGCTTTGTACAAGGCCCCTGCCCGGAATAACGGTGCCCTGCTGGCATAAAACTAAGTCATTCAGCCATACCTTCCCGTACGGCACCAAGTGAAACCTCCAGCATTACAGGGCACAGGGTATGCAGTCGCATTTTGGAAAGAAGCAGCACAGCAAGGCAGCACTGCCAAACTGCACCCGTTTGCAGTTCAGAAGGAGAGTGTGCGGGAGGGGCTGGACTCGTAAGTGGGGGATGCATTTTTACCGTTGCGCACAAGGGAGGTACCTTCCGGTCCTGGAGGACTGTGCGGACGACGCCAGAGGAGGCGGCGCAAATTGAGGAAATGGCTTACGTTCTAAGAGATGGCTTTACTTGTCATCGATCGAAGATCGAGCTTTGACTATACCCTAACGACCCCACCCACTGACGATCACAGGCGCGGGCTTCGGGCTCATGTACCTCCCTGCCATCGTGTCGGTGACCATGTACTTCGAGAAGCGGCGCGCCTTCGCCACGGGCATCGCGGTGTGCGGCTCGGGGTTCGGCACCTTCGCCTTGGCGCCCTTCATCGAGTGGCTGGTGCACGTGTACGGCTGGCAGGGGGCGCTGCTCTGCACCGCCGGCATGGTGCTCAACTGCTGCGTGTTCGGTGCCCTGCTGCGGCCGCTGCCCGCCGTCGTCCGCCACGAGAGGGCGCCGCCCAGGGAGATCAACGGAAACGCGTACCACGCCACGTGAGTGTATACGTGACCTACTGCCGCCATACTCTTCTGGAGAGCAGCACCCTTGTAAACGAACGAGCGCATTCCGCTGCACACTTACCCGCGTTTTGCTGGGTTCCTCTTCGTGCAGTTCGCCATACATCAATCTCTGTGAAATGCATGGCGTGAGTTTAATTACTGCTTTTCTCTAGATAATTGGTTTGCATAAACTTAAAGAAAGGACCGCAGAAAACACATCTATGTGAAAAAAAGGTAAGATGGTTTTAATCACTTGGTGAATACCACCTCAAGATCAACCGGGCAGCATTTGTACTAAGTGTAGTTAAGAAAATGTCGGCAGAGGGGCCTCAGTTTAAAAATGCATGTTCAAATCTTGCTCGAACTACTAATTAAACTAAAAAGCTAAAAGTAAGATGTGGTAAGGTAGGGTTTAACGCCCCAAAGTCCCACATGAGCTGCGGGGGATGCCGTAGTGGAGGGCTCCGGGTTAATTCACACCATCTGGTGTTCTTTAACGTGCGCTGACATCGCGCAGTACACGGGCGCTCATGTGATCAAAATCCGGCTGCGGCGGCTGGGATTCGGCCATGCGACCTTGGGCTCGGCAGCCGAACGCCTTGCTTCTTAGCGACCACGGCAGATTATGTTTTAAGATAAGAAGTCTAATGCATGACCAATGATTCCGCCCGCCGCTCTGGCTTGGTGGCTTTTGCGTTCGGCTGCTGAACTCAAGGTTGCGGGATCGAATCCCGGCGGCAAAGGCGGCAGCCGTGTTGCAAAAGGCGCCCGTGTGGTGCGCAAAGACAATGCACGTTAAAAAAACACCAGATGGCCGAAGGTAATCCGAAGCCCTCCTAGCAGACTAGTAGCGATAGGGCAAGTACTCGTATATTTCAACTAAAAATAATTATTTGCATTCCCATAGGAGTTCAGTCTATTTAATACCCTAGATGATTCTGTACAACCCATCGAAAGCTTTCGGAAAAGACAAACATGCTTTTAGTTTGTGTGAGTTATGACTGTGAATGCCTGTGATTAGTTGAGAGAGTAGAGTTTTACCGGGGGCGGCGTTCATTAGTTAAGATGATAGTAACAATAGCGAGAGAGTTCATGATGAGTGCGTGAGCATGTTTCCTTACAAAGGAGCACTGTTGCACAATAGGTAGGCCCTTCTATAGTTGCTCAACAGCTGGATTTTTTCCCATAATTTAGAAATTAGTAGTATGTGTGCAAATTTCTTGTCACAGGAGATGTTGGCTCTTCAAACTTTGGAATTCACCAGTTAATCTCGTTTCCTTGATTACTTCAACATCGTTGGTTCTTTGCTGCATTGCAGTCATACTGGGCGTCCGCGCGAGCGTACGGCGCAACAAACGATCATTAAGAGCAGCCTGTGAGTTGTCATAACGAGGGGCGTAAAACGCAACCAGACAAGGCACGAATGGCGAAGGAGAGCAACAGGCAGCAGCACCACTGCCGGTAGCCGCGGCGTCCCCCCTCGGCCTTCTTGCACTCCCTGGTTGCGTTTCATGCCTCTCATTATTACTTGGAACCCCCGACTGCCTGTCGGTTTCGTATCCGCGCAGTATGTTTTCTTCGGGGGGGCCGAAATGAAATGCCTGTCCTTCCCTCCGTATAAGGCCCGGCCGACTGAGCTCGTGCTCGGCGTCCCGCGAGCTGTCCCTGTCCACGGGCACCATCGAGCGGTCGGAGCCCCGGCGCAGCGCCCGCTGGTCGGCGCTGCTGCCCACGGAGGAGGAGGCCATGTCGTGCCTGCACATCGCCGGCTCGACGCCCCCGAGCCCGCACGCCCGCAGCCTGCTGGTGCGCAAGGACATCTTCTACAGCGGAAGCCTGATGAACCTGCCGCCCGAGTACCGGGGCTCCTCCTCCGTCCTGTCGCGAGAGCTGAGCGTCACCTCGCTGCGAACCATCAAGTCCGTCACGGTGCCCCTGTCGGACGAGCGCAGCCGCATACAGAGGTATCGGCCCCGCCGCCGCTGTGTCCTCCTTCGGTGTGGCCTCCCCGGGCGAGACCAAACTGATTAGTCAGCTCTTCATGGAGCATTGAAAGCAAGCAGGAAGGGCTCATTTCCGGTCATCTGACAAAGCGCGGCGAGGAGTTGAATATGTATGCTCGCGACGGTAGCATACGCGGCTTCTGAGCATCTCCTGTGGTGATTCAGATTGCGTGCCTATAGTTCGCACAGCCTACGACACTGTATGCCAGCGCGAGAGTCCCTTTCAGCAATGTTCTGGCAAAAATTAACCATAACGCGGCGGCCTTTCAGTTGTGCCGTCTGTCGTTTCATGCAGTGCTCAACAAACTTCACTTGTCCAACTGTTGGAATTTCAATTATTCAGTGAGATTAGCAGTTCTGAGAAGACAAGACATAGAATGAGCACGCGCACTCCCTCGGCGTCAGCCATGAACCAATTGTTGCTGCAATTCATCTGGCCTGTGCTAGCATTGCAGCGTCGCTCGTATACTGATCACATTCTGGGAGCGGGATGGCGCGCTGACGCAGTCTCTGGCCCCACCGCAGGTTCCTCTGCTCGAGTGAGGTGGAGGCCGCGCTGCGCGAGATGGTCAACTTCGGGCTGCTCCGTTCGCCCGTGTTCCTGCTGTTCGCCGCGTCCAACCTGTTCACCAGCGTTGGCTTCAACGTGCCCTACGTGTACACCAAGGACCGCGCCGTCGAAGACCTGCAGGTGCCCGAGGAGACCGCCAGCCTGCTGCTCTCCTGCATCGGCCTCTCCAACACGCTGGGCCGCGTGCTGCTGGGCTACCTGAGCGACAAGTCGTGCGTGAACCGGCTGTGGCTGTACAACGCCAACCTGACGGTGTGCGGCCTCGCCACGGCCTTCAGCTATGCCGCGCGCAACGGCGTCTCCATGGCCGTCTACTGCGTCATCTTCGGAGCCACCTCGGGTGCGTCCACTTCGTCCCGCCTCCCGCAATTCCATGTAATTGGGAAAAATGTATGCAAATTCGTGTGCTTTCCCTACCTTTTCCGCCCATGGCTTCCATATACTTCCGGCATTTCCGATCAACGGGCTTCACGCCATACGGAGTCCGTATGAATTTTTACTGCACCCAGTGCGTCGTCCTTGTCAGTCCGTGTGGACTCCGTACTTCCCTCAACGACGAGCCGTACGCAAACACCTGGACGTATATGAATCGTCGCATGGAACGTATCACCAGGTGCATGCCTTCGCATTTAGCCTGTTCAGCGTCGGTGCCCTTGGGAACCTCGTGTAGCGCCAATGCCCTCGTCATTGAGACGAATGCAAGTGCGTATCGAAGACGCTAAATTTAAATCACACTGATACTTCGAGCCTTACTTCAGTCATCTTTTTTTTTAAATCTCACCATGGCGGGGAAAAAGACGCCCCACACTGCTTCCCATCAAAGAAGGCGCTGCGCGCTACACTCTGTCGTTCATGCAATTATGACGGTTGAACTTTTTGATGGTAATACTTCCCGTCAAACTGATGTGCTGTTGAGTTATTAGACCTCGCGTTTTGAGCATGATTGCCTTATGTGCCTATGTGCCATAAAACCGTACGCAACACAATGCTGTTGGGTTGAGCCGCGTCGTTAACGTGCGTAGGCGCCTTCGTGAGCCTGACTTCGGTGATCCTGGTGGACATCCTGGGCCTGGAGCGGCTTACCAACGCGTTCGGGCTGCTCCTGCTCTTCGAGGGTGTGGCCTGCCTTGTGGGGCCGCCAGTGACCGGTGAGTGGAGGCAGGGATCTTCTAATGCGATAGCATTGGAGGTGTCGGCGCGCCAAAACCCCGCCGATTTCCCAGATTTCCGGTGTCACAGTATACCCCGATTGTTCGAGAGAGGTCACGGGATTTTGTGACGTCAACACAACATGCCCTCATGGGCCGCCCTGGTTGGTCGAGAGAGCTCAAATGGCCTTGCGACGTCATCGCAATCTTCCCACCGTGGAAGGTGGAAATTAAGTTAACGATTGGTCAAGAGAAGCACGTAACACGGACCCACCAGGTTGTGACCACAGCAAAGCGGATATCTGCTGCTGAAGCTATCAGTACGGATGTGGCGGTTGATCGACCGACAGTTGCAAAGAAACTGACACGCACGCACGCACACACGCGCACACGTATGCGCACACACTCCAGGGTACGCGGACAGTCAGCAAAGAGGGACGCATTCCATCTGCTGTGGAGAGAAATCGCGTGAGTGATTGGCAAAGCAAGCTGCCTCCTTTCCCGTGCATGTGCAGACACGCGTCAATTGTCGGGGTCGCAAGCAATGCAACAAGAAGAAAGTAAGGGTGATGTTCAGTGTATTGAAAAGGACTGAAGGTGCTTAATATTTGAAAGTGCAAATGAAGCAGTAATTTTGCGAAATCTGCTTTATTAAGGCGAAAGCCTTTAATGGCTCATGCTCGCGTCCGTCCGTCCGTTCGTTACGCTCTTCAGCATCTCGATAGGAAAAAATCATTTATCACGATGGGATTCGAACCACCATTTTTCCGTTCCGCAACCGAGCGTGCTAACGACTACGCTACTTCCTGTCAGCGCATATGTAGTTCTCGTCGTCTAGCGTAAGGACGCTGGAGAGTGTTTGTGGAAGGGCATCGAAGCAGACGGATGCCTCCAAATGCCCTTCAGAGTCTCCAGCATTTAAGATTCACAAAAAAATTGTGTACTTCATCAACATCTTCACCACACATCAGTGGCACAAGCAGCAACACCGCGCTAAAGGTTTTCCCCTCACCGCACTTTAGGTCAACAAAGTGCCCCCCTGATTTTTTTTGCATATGTACAGGCACGGACATAAGTAAACGGAGCACGCGATTTCGTTGTAAGTGCTAATACGTCCTCCCTATAAGGACTGAAGAAACATTGTTCGTCCATGAGAAAGCGCACTGGCACCCACTACCAGAACGCACACACCATTGCTGGCAGTTTCAATTAGGCAAAGAGTGAAAAATGTTGGAAGCCAAAAGCGTGCTCCGTTTACTTTTGTCCTCGCCTGTGAGTACTTCGGGGCATGGCTTTAGGCGGCGAAGACCGCATTTACGCAGACAGCGCTTCGCGCTTTCAGAGCCTCTCTACCTCGCCGTCAGCAAAGGCTCTAAACACAAATAAACCTATGTGGGAATAAAAATGGACTAAGCTGTCCTCTAGAGCACTCCCTCTTGTGGGCAGTGGATGCCTCCCAAGTACCGGCCTAGATTTCGTTCACTAAATATATACAGAATGCTTACTCTTGTCAATGTAGCAATATTCCCAACATAGTAACTTTATGCAGTTAACAATGGAAGCAGGTTTTAAGCGCGGCACAGACTGTCCTCAGTTTAGCAAATAGAGGATGCTGAAACTTCGGATCAAATCTTTGTAACTGCTAGGAATTCGCATCTTTGAAGGAGGAATTTGTTTCCGTTGGCAGCCGAATGCATTCCGTATGTTTGCTGCTTCCGCCCTTAAAAGGAGTGCGCTAGAGGACAGCCTCATCATTCCGTTCGTGTTTAGAGCGAAGGGGCTGCGACATGAATGAACACGGCTAGCGCCGGTGTCACCTTCTAGTTCGCCGCTTACCGGAATCGCACACATTTTATTTTAACCGTGATCAGCACTTCCCTGGTTCCTCCAGTTGCGGAGTGAAACTGAGGTGGTCGATTGCTACTTGCGAAATACTGGCAAGCGTCGGCATGAGCAGTTCCCCTAAGAGTTCGGCAGTTTCGATGCAGCCTAGTGAGAATAACGCGTGTCACCGTATTTTCACGAAGCCTGCAGCACTGTCAGCGCACGCACTCAGTTTGCATCGAAATGCATTCCTGTGCAACCTTCGTCACCCTTGCGCACAGCGCTCGAATGGCGCACTGCCTCGCAAGCAGAGGGACACCCCGTTTTACAGGCGACGCTTGCAGGGAAGTATACGCACACAGACCTGCAAACCACATGGAGCTGAACACTTTACCTAGAATCCGTGGGCGGCTGGCAAATGCCAGTTCTTATTATCTGACGTGCACTCCTCAAGCGCTGTGCACAAGGGTGACAAAGACTGTACTAACGTGCCCCGCCCCCCCCCCCCCCCCCCTCCTCGTGCAAGTTCCGACCCGTGCCACTCTGCGTGGGGGCGCCACCTTACAAAGCACATTTGGTTTCGAGACGGACCATCTGCACTGGCGCCAGACGTGCTTTGTCAGGAGGCGCCTCCACGCAGAGTGGCACGGGTCGCAACTTGGACGGGGATCTCTTACTTTTGCCCATGACGGTACGTCGCGTTAGTTGAGTAGGAGGCTGCGTCGGAGCCGCACGCACCATTGGTAAAAGAGCGCAACGTTTAGAAGCAACGCAAGCGCATCGAACGAAAGCGCTGTGCAGCCGCGCAGCAGCAGCTGTGTACTGCTGATCCGAGCACGCAGTATTGGCCATGGTCCTCGGCAGGCCACGAAGCTATAGCGAGGCCCTGCCTTGCTCCGCTGGTCCGGGCGTGCATTTTTCGAGAAGGGAGGCGGGGGGGAGGGGGGGGGGGAGCTGCCACCCACTTAAACAGCGTAGTTGAGACCGCTTCTCGCTGCATTGGCTTGTGCACCTAGACATCGCGTTGCCGCTCAATTTTCTGGTGACAGCCTAATAAAAGACTTCAAACGAAGCAGAGCAGCCGGTCGTCGACCTTGAACCAAGAACGCCACGTGAACAAGTGCGGCGCGCAGGGAGCGGAAAACCGCAGCAGATGACCGTATGCCACGTTGACTTCGGCTGCGTTGTACGGCCATTGGAGAACGCATACAAACCTGCGAACACATTGCACTGGATGTGGTCGCAAAGAGCTGCGCTGTACGCCATTTAGACAGGGCGTACCTCAACCGTCTTCGTATGCGCCATCAAAGGCCGCTAGCGATGTTTAAAAGTAAGTTATTTTAAGTATAAAAATGGCTTTTAGGTCACGATAATTTCAGTGCTGACGGTCGTCAGAAAATATCCAAATTATATTTACCTAGTTTACTTTCACTTATTAAGTTCTTAACAAATACAGTCAGGCGTCTATTTGTAACCAGCTTTGTGGCTGGCCGTGGGCAACAGCCATATCAGTTTTCAGAATTTCGAAACCGCGATTCTTCCCGGTGCTGCAGGGGAACGAATTCTGGCTACTTGGATTCAAAATATCTACCGCTTATTGGGACACACGGAGCGAAGAACGAAAGCACGCGGCACAGACGCTAATAATCAACTCACGTTAATTTCAGAAAAACCAAGGCATATACGCCAGTCTGGAGCCGTGGAAGCGTAGTCGTGCACACAGTCAAACCCACGCAGTAGCCACGCCTCATGTTATATATACTGCAGCTCTTTAATTCCTTAATAGCGATACTGAGATGCTATTGCGCAATTACCTCCTTTCTGCCCTGTGCGGAAGCACTCGAAATTCTTGCTGACACTCGTGTCGTTTGGAAAGCACCTTTGTAAACTTTGCCGGAGCAGCGCTTTCAGTGAACAGCTGCTCAACCAAAGGCCGACACGGATTGATTTTGCTGCCGCGCGACGCATTCTCAGCCAATCATTCAGGCATCAGCCTGATTAGCCGATGATACATGACTTGCCACATATGTGAGCGGGGTTTTACACACGACACCAACTTTGCAGGCAATGAACTACGTTTCATGGTTCTTATAGTGCAATCCAGCCTCTTAGCTGTGCTGTTGACGAGACGACACAAACGCACCATCTTCTTCGGTGCTCTTCGCAGAAGGCCTACGCCGCATTTCTTTGCCGTTTTCTTCACATGGTGCGAAACGCCGTGCGTTACTCACAATGTGAGTGCGAACTTTATGAGTGCATCGCGCCGTGTGTAGTTTCTTTACCAGGCTAATGCTATTGCCCCGCTCACACTTGTCGAGGGGACTATATTCGCTTCGTTATGCGATACTGCCTAGCTTAGCGCACTGGCAAATGACATCATGTGATTTGAAGCATGCTTTCTTATCCGTTCTTTCATCGCTTTTTCTTATGTTTAGAAACAGAAAAAATGTTTCGGCAATTCCAGCTCAGGTGCTTCAGTATCGATGGCAGATGCCGGGGCTAGCAAAAATCTTTTCCTTCCTTTTTACTATTATATTAATAAAAAAACCACCACCACCACCACCATTTCGATACTGTTACGTGACGCCAAGCCAATGAATGAGATCAGATGACAGATGGTTAAAGGATGATTTTAATGGCGGTCTCCCTGGCGCGAACACCCCTGCCCGCGCGCTGCACAATTCGTCGTCTCCTAGGCCGTCACAATACATATAGCCTACCTTTTTCGCAGAAACAGCGCGTAAAAGCGGTACACAACTAAAGAATAATAGTCGTACGTATTGTATCTGTTGTTGTCTTGTCTCTGTCGGGTTTGCACGTGCTGTTTTTACCAAACGTCATGAATCAGCTGGCCCGCCTTATTTTTGATCTGCCCACATCTTCTGTATAGCACTGTATGTAGTTACAACTGTTCGCTACTCGAACACAACGAACCTTGATGTTAGTTAATGTGCACCTGTAATACGTTCTGCAAGGGCGCCATAAAACATTGTTTTCAATGCTCAATAAACGACACGTGAGCACAACCCACAGATCCTGCCCCAGGGTGTCATCTTTTATCTTTTACCCACACCGCCATTTGGCATTACAAGGGGGGGGGTATACATATAACGTGGCACATGAATGCAGGTAAATAAAAGAAAGAGAAACAGTAGCACCGTCATTCCTAAAGTAACGAAAGAATAACAGCTATGACGCAGTACGCATGTATGTACAGAATTTATGGTACAAGAACGTCAACTGTGTAGTTCACCCAATAAACCTGTATTTTAAAACAAAGCACCAACGCAGCACACATGCATATGCAAAAGTGCAGATCATAAAAATACTTCAAATGTGTATGTCTGTCACCACTTCGCGCACTTCAGCGTGCGCTCCCAGACACTCTTAGAGCGTGTGGAGGTAGCGGCCTCGGTCACAGAGGAGGTGCCCTCGACTCAGCGTGGCAAGCTCAGCTGGAGACCAGCTACCAAGTGACAAGGGGGTTGGTCGTTTGGTGCCCAGCTTTCGCCGGTCGCAAGCCAGAGAATGGGTCGGAGCCAAAGGTTCACAAAACAAAACAAAGTTTATACAGCAGAGAGACGATACAGAGTATTTCACAATCACTCGTACGAGCACATTTTTAGAGTCTACTGCCAATGCAAAACACGCAGAAGCGAGTCTGGCGATAGCCGGGAAGCTTGTCTTCCGCAGCAGCGTCAACGCTGAGAGCGGTTCCCTCTCCCTTTTGTGCGCAGGATGGCTGTACGACTACACGGGCTCCTACGATCCCGGCTTCTTCCTGTCCGGGGCCATGATAGCCTTCGGCGGCGTCATGCTGTTCCTGATACCGTGCGCTCAGCGCTGCGAGGAGCAGTCCACTGCTACGTCCACCAGCAAGTCCGGCTCCTCCCGAGAAGAGACCGCCACGACCGACATGAGCAACGGCACCTCCTCGCTGAACGGTCCGCACAACGTGTGACGCCTTTCGCCCGTTGCCCCAAGGGCGCGAAACCGACGCGAGGAGAGAGCTGCTGCTGCTGCCCAGCTGCGTCGCCGCAGCTCGGAGGACGGACCAGGAGCCTCGTCCGGGATGACGCTCTCGCTCCGCGGAAAGGTGGCGTGTCCGCGACAGCCACGGGAGTGCCACCATGGACTGGGCTGCTCCGGTTGACGCCGCTGCCTGCAGCGCGTACCCCAAGGGTCCCGTTCATGGTTATCTGACAATATTGTGGCGCTGAAGCTGCGCTAAAACACAAGGGGCGCTCTTTTCCGCAGCCAGAAAAGGTGTTCAGCCGTGCCTTGCATCCGTGCTGGTGCCGTCTTCGAGGGCGGGCAACAAAGCTACGTTTTCTGGGCACTCGTTGCGCTTCCTCGGCGCTTGGAACGCCCGTGTGCAATGCCTTTTACGTGGGGAGAACGCCGCGCTGCGTACGCAATCCTTTGTCGCGACCAGCGTGGTGACCCGTGCTTCACGTTTCCACTGTCCAAAGACTCCTGTGCAACGATCCCTGAGAGCCCTTCGCAGAGAGGGCCCAGTGATACAACAGCGTTTATTTTTCCGGATACCAGTGATGTGCGTGACAAGCTTCCTGGAATACAGACGCCTGGATGTGGCGCCACTCATGGGACGAATTTTTCTCTTTCATCTTTCGAAGATGTGCTTAGGGGCGCCCTATGAGTCCTGACAAAGCTCTGGCGAACCTAATTTGCCAAAGCTTTCCATTTTGTCCGCTAAGTGGACGTCTTTCGCCAAACCACGACGTAGGTTCCTCTGTAAACTTTTCTCGGCGAACAAGCGACCGCCTGCCGCCTGCTAAGCATGGGAGTGCGAAGGTGATACGTTCCGATTACAGCTCAGCTCTACTCGCAGGCACTTGGCACACGACAGCGTCGCCATTTCGTGCCGGTGTATTCTTCACTGTGCGCGCGGTTTATTGCGTAATATACAATAGATGAAGAATTAAGCGGAGGACCACGTTTCCATACTTACCATGTCCACATAGACATCCTATTCATCCTACTGTGGCGCCGGTACGAGTGGAATATGTGGAGCGCGTATGCACCCATGGGGGAGGTTGGACGATTCTTGCCAGGTTTACTTCTATGCTCAGCTCCTTCAGCTGCGACTCTTCCCAATTTTGTATGGCCCGCCTTGAGGTCGGCCAATGAATCGCCGCCGAATGTGCAGTCATCGCTGCAGCCTGCGTGCCGGACGCCCAAAGCCTGAAGTGACCTTACCGCGCCGGTCGCCCAGTGAGTCCTGGCACTTTTGCGACCAGGTGCGCGCTGCGTGCAAGCCAGTGTTGTGGACCAACGCGGCGCCTTGCGCTCTCATCCGCCGGTCCTTCCACTGCGTCGGACTGCCGGGCGAAGAAGGAGTGAGAGCGGCGTGGTATAATGGACTGCCTACATCTCTTCTTGAACTCCTTAGCTATATGGGCGGTCTCCGCCTTTATTCCCAGTTTTATGGCTTTTTCGCCTTCCTTCTCGCCAATGAGGCGAAACGTGATCCAAGCGACTGTGTTATGTAAAAAGAAAGGAAGTGTTGTTAGCCAGGTGCTGGCTGCCTTGTAAACGCCTTGTCAAGTCATCTCTGTGCAGTTACTCTTATCTTTTTGTGTGTTTGCTCTCGCATACCTGTGTGTACCAGCACAGGGCTCACATGCATCATTAAAGACCAGACCGGGGCTAGAGTTCACCGGGAGCCCTTTATCTCTGTTTGCTTTTGTGCAGCGCTTACTGCAGCACCACTGCGTGCTATGCGTGAACCTCGCATGTTCAATACACCTTCCAGAACAGTTGCTCAGAGGCGACAGTTTGAGGCTCCATACTTATATGTCGATCACCAAGACTGCTATCAAACTTTTACATCAACAACCTAAGATGTAATGACTTGTGAGCTCGGAGTTGTGCCTTCCGTTTACATCTTTCTGGTTCCATGTTTAGTGCTATTTTACTTGCTTTATTCAAAAACCAACTGTTCCAATAATTTCCTTACTGCAGTTTAAACATACATTTGAATCGCTTCGTAACTCAAGGCGTTAGCAGGAACTGCTCAGGGCCTCTTGATGCTTGCAATGTTGTATCAATAACGGATGACCAGGATATCAAGCAAAGCCTTCGTACGCTTATACATAACGTTCTACAACCATTGGATATACCATTTTTTTATTTTCAATGAAATTTTGATGCTATGGCCAAATGTGTCAAAGCAAAGGAAGTCAGTAAAAGGGGCCAATTGTTTTAGGAGAAATTACAGCATACCACTTTTGCATGTGCGGAAGGTTGCAGATTTGTAGCCCTACCAAAAAAAAACAATTTCCTGAATATTCGGTAATTTGTCTGTTATAATCATCAAGGACAAAAATTTTTCTAGCTGTGATTTTGCAGAAAACGCTAAACATTCAAAAAAAGTCATTTTTCAGTACAATTATCAGAAAATTCAACAAGAAATTAATGCTGAAAAAATTTTCCTCTTATGTTCGGTCCTTTTTACTACCAAAGTATACAGTAGAGCCGGTTGGTCAGAAATTCTTAATAAAAACGTAGCGTTAGACACATTTTTTAGTGCCATCTTTAAATGTTCCAGAAAGGCAAGGAAGGCAAAGCTGCATACATCGGCGAATCAGGCGATTTCATTAGGCGCTTAAAAGAACATCAAAATGACGTCGCTAAAGGCCGCACGAAAGAAAATGCCTTGGCTGAACACTATCAGGCTGTCTCACATGACATCGATTGGAACAACGCCTCAGTCATCGCTACGGAGAAGTATTTATCGTCCCGCTTACTTATAGAATCACTTATAGAATCCAAACGACATCACATGTCTTGAGCCGAACGTTGGGTAATCTTCCTGAGATTTACGCATGCTCAGTACGCCACATGCTCCGTACATAAGTCACCACCTTAGTCCATCCGCTGCCATTGTGAACAAGGGACCCGCACGGGCCCCGAAACGTCAATTGTTTTTCCTTTTTTTTTTCTTTTTGGCGAATGCTCCTTTTTTCTGTTTGTGCCCTCCTCGCCAGACGGGATTCCGTCAAACACTCGACTACATTGCATTTACCTCTAACTGTTTTTTTTTCGCAATGATCGCAGTTCGTCCCGCATATATTTTTGCAGCGGAAAACCACACATTGAACTTAAATTAACGAGATTTTTTTTACCCTGCTGAACCTGATACGAGGCGTGTTGGAAACAATGGACAGGTTGGTGTGCTGAACTGAGCATGCATAATGCTGTATTTTTCTAGCAACATCATTGAAGCACGGGATGCACATGCGGATTTCGGAAGGATGAGCCTCCTGCAGACGTATATTTATTAATTCCAAGTATAATTGCAAATTAAAAAAATACTGCAAGAGAAGAGCTTCATGGCTACAAAATACAATATACAAGTGTACACAGTGCAATATACATACTTATGTGCTGCGGCTCAACTTCAAATATCTTGAAGTTTCCTGACTCTTATTCTTGGACCGGTTAGGGACTTTACAAAGAAGTGCAACCTTGTGGTATCATAACTACAACCTGCGCTGTCAGTGATTTTGCATGGCTGCCACACCCTATTCTGTCTTGCTGATTTCCCTTAATAAGAGCAAGAACGTCCACCACGCTCTCATGATATGCAGCTCTTGAGTGCTGAATGTGGTGGTGAAAAGGTTTTCCAACCTTCGAATAAACCTGAAAAGCCATCCGGTTGGGTACAGCAGGCCACCATTGTCACGCATCCTGGTGTATAGAGCTGCATCAAGACGACCGACATCCTCCTTCTGAGTAAGAAGCAATTCGTGGCATTCATCACACTCTAACTTCGGCAGAAACTTTCTGGCCACATAACCACAAATGTGGAAAATGAGCCGACTGTCGCTTCTTGCAGACGCACATCAAGTATGGTCTAGTACAGGGATCTGCTCTTGATGTGTGCTGGGAATGTCATGATCATTGAGAATACTCTCGATCATACCAGTCTTGTCTGTCTTCGAGCCTTCAATCATGTCTGGTGCACGGAGGGCTGTGAGAACACTAGGCTCAGCATTTCCATTACTAACTGATCTGGCAAGTCCGTAAAAACTTACACAGGATACAGTAATTACAAACCGCCAGTCATTGCCTTTAAGTACTCCAAAAAGCAACAATGTGCGCCCATCTGCTTCTCGAAAACCGGGATACCCGCTCTTGCATCCGGGCGAATAGCAATGCGTATCAACTTTTTTCCTCTCCTTTTCCATGATCCAAAATAGAAGAGAGAAATGGTCACACTGGACGCTTTCGATAACTTCACGTGTGTAAATCTGCAAAGCACAACACGCTGACTCGTAGCACGAACCGCGAAGTACAATGCGACAAGGCACGGTCGGCTACGCAGCAACATCAGGGGCGCGCACGGTCTCCTCGGGCATGTCCTCGGGAAGGGCGCGCCAGCGCCTCTAGCGGCAGTCTGCGCTCGCGGATTCACGCGGCCGCTTTTTATACTACCTAATGCTTCTAGTTCACTGTAGTAGCCACAGGGTGGCGGCGCCGCCACGCTGAAGGCTCGAAATGCTACCGTTATGTAGCTATTGCTGCAAAACTAACCTATCTCTTGTAAGGTGTCATTGAAGGGAAGCCAGAAAACGTATTTTCCCTAAGTGCGTATTATCCAGATGAGCAAGATATGTACAAAAAGGCCGCAGCTGTGAGAAAGGGTCATAGTTTTGCATTTTCGGTCGGTCTAGAAATCGGACAGTTGTTTCCAAACGCAGCACACGCTTACTATTGGAAAAAAAGGACGTCGTCGTTTTCATACATACTACCGCGCCCAGGAACTCGACGCGGAGTTGAACCATCATTCCTGACCTGTCTCACGAGCCAGCACATGCGTACTTGGCTCTGTCCAAAATGAACGGACACCTCAAAGGCAACGCGTACGTCTGTACCGAAGCAATTTGTGTTAGTGATGGTGCTACCACTGTCTCTAAGAGTAAATATATATTTCAGGACATCAACTGCAATGGATGGCAAGCGATAAGACTGGTGTTTTCGGTCACATGGGAGAGCAATACTGCGTGTGATGGTGGTCTAGTGAAGAAGCGCTATATATAGTCCCATACAACTTAAGAACGCTGCAGCGACTTTTCCCCTTCAAAGGGCCCCCTTCCAGCCAATGACGTCGGCCCATTTACACGAGCCTGCTGGTGGGACAAAGCAGGGAGAGGTAGATGAAAGGAGATAATTCCTTCTCTCTATGGTCCGGGATAGACCCCTCTCTCGGTTGTGGCGCCGCTCCCTGCATTGTCACGATAGCAGGGTCATGAGAATCGGCCGACGTCATTGGCTGGAAGGGCGTCCTTTGACGGGGACTATAGAATATTTGCTCTCATCTGGAAATGAGGACGGCTTAGCAGCCAGTGACCTCCTAAGCGCATTAAAAGGACCGTGGTGCTCGGGGCCAACCGCAGTTTACTCCGTCGTGCAGAGCAGGCGGCTCTGAAAGCCGAGAGAAATTTCGCATTTAATAGCCGAATTCAATCTTCAATTCTGATAAGGAATTTTATTGTCACGAGTGCAGCTTTGGTTCAAGAGCGGCAAGCACAAAATGTTTCGCTTTACACAAGTCGAGGTGAAAGACTCATTTTCCAAGCATTTCGCCCCAGAGAAGCCGAACACCAGGCCAGGGGACAGTTGTAACCGGAGGAGGAGGAGGAGGAGGAGGAGGAGGAGGAGGAGGAGGAGGAGGAGGAGGAGGAACAACTTCCATCTAACTAATGGTAGACTGGTAGTTGGTCGCCATTCTCTTCGGACGGTGACCTTAGCCCAGGACTCCGTTGGCTGTCGTGCACTGTATCACCCGTGGGATGGATGGTTGGATGGATGGATGGATGGATGGATGGATGGACGGACGGACGGACGGACGGACGGACGGACGGACGGACGGACGGACGGACGGATGGATGGATGGATGGATGGATGGATGGATGGATGGATGGATGGATGGATGGATGGACGGACGGACGGACGGACGGACGGACGGACGGACGGACGGACGGACGGACGGACGGACGGACGGACGGACGGATGGATGGATGGACGGATAGATGGATGGATGGATGGATGGATGGATGGATGGATGGATGGATGGATGGATGGATGGATGGATGGATGGATGGATGGATGGATGGATGGATGGAAAACCAAATGGTTGGCTGTTAGAAGAGGAATAGTCAGCGTTTCATAAAAAATGTGCCACCAGTGTCGTCTAAGAGGTTCCCTTGTCCTGCGAAAATCTTACATTGGCTAAACGGGGCGTTGCGTGAACGACCGACTTAGGGAATATGCGAAAAATTTCGAAAATAATGAGGGCGAACGATTGGTGAAATACGGCAGGGCTTAGAACGCTTATATACCACGGTTCCGCGATTCGAAGATTTTGGGCAAGGGCAGACAATAAACAGATCGTGTAACTTTTGAAGCGTTTTACATAAAAAAATGCGGTCTTAAACTGTGTCAGTGGCGCATCTGGTTTTCTGTGAAGCTGAGAAGAAATTCCTTTCACGGCTGCTATGATAAAAGCTTTTGCTTGCCTTGCTTTTGCTTTTGCTTGCCTTTTCTTCTTGCCTTGAAGTACGCATTCGCATGCACGAGGGTTTTGGAAGGGTATATACGTACTATGTTGGTCGCTTTCACCTCATTAAGCAGTTGTGAGTAAGATCCCGTGTGGCCGTCTTTCTTGATTGTAGTACGTCTTAGCGCTAAAACTCTTTTATAATGGCGGTTTAATTGCCTGTAGAAAACCTGCAGGTCTCGTTGGCGGCGTTCTGCGACGCTGGCACTCATGACAACTTTTGACGTAGTGTGCGACGTCAGCAGAAAGACAGGGCCAGTAATATCTGTCTTTAATTCGGCGAAGCGTGCCAGTAAAGCGGATGTGCCCAGCTGTCCGTTAGTCGCGTGAAGCAGCAGTATTTCTCCTCAAAGGCTGTTAGGAACGGCGAAAATGTGAGCGGCCTTGTTGGTCGCGAAGTTCTTCACTACGATCCCGTTTTGCAGACAGAAGGAGGATTACGCAGGCTTGAACGCTGCAAGAGGCAAAGAAGTCCTGCCTTCCAGGTATTCGAAGAGGTGGTGAAGGTCGGGGTCCGATCATTGTGTTGCGTGAAAGTGCTACTGCTGCTGATAGGTCCAAGGAAGACGTCGTCATCGTCGCGTTTTGGAGGTGCATCGACAGGGACTCGTGACGAGCAGTCGGCGTCTGAGTGCTTGGGCCCAAACTTGTAGACCACACCATCATCATCATCAGCCCGAATACGCCCACTGCTGGACAAAGGCCTCTCCAATTAGCCCTATCCTGCGCCCGCTGCGGCCACGCTATCTCAGCAACACCTTTATTCCGTCTGCCCACGTAACTTTATGCCGCACCCTGCTACGCTTCCCTTCCCGTTTGGAATCTAGTTTGTTACCCGTAAGGACCATCGGTTATCTTGCCTTCACATTACACGCCCTCAAATTCTTGAAGCTGTAAGCTCCTTTGACCGAAGCGGCCGGAAGGGTCTTTCAAATTGGCAAGAGTATAACGCGTGAGAGTCAGTCACAACTCTTAAAGGTACAAGTACGGCCGGAATCCATACGTGGCCCAGACTATTGCAGGGCACTCCTCTGTCATTTAACAGTTGGCCTGTGCCATCGACAAACAGCGGCTGCCATACGCCGTAACTGTCGCGGCCTTCTATCTTCTGCGCAAGAACGGAGCCCAAGCCGACGCTGATTGCGTCCGTATGAATCTCCGTTTAGGAGTTTTCGTCGAAGTGTCCAAGTACACGCGGTTCCTGTAAACAATGTTAAAGTTATTTGAATGCTTCATGATGCGCAGCTTCCCATTTGAATAGCACATCTGACTTCTTCAAGAGCCTCAAGGGTTCGGCAATGCGCGAAAAATCCTTTATAAATTTTCAGCAATACGCTCACAATCCCAAGAATCTGCGCACTGCTTTCTTGTCTGCCTGCAGCAGAAAGTGAGCACTAGCAGCAGTTTTCTGCGGGTCAGGCCGTACCCAATTTTTTCTGACGATGTGGCAAAAAACAGCAGCTCCTGGTAAGCGAAGTGGTATTTTTCTGGCTTCATAGTTAGCCCTGACGACTCGACTGCCTCTAGTACGATTCGAAGCCTTTTCAGGTGATGCTCAAAGTTTGAAGCGAAGACGATGGCATCATCTGAGCATACGTGACAGATTTACCATTTGAGACCTGCCAGGATACTGCGTCCATTACGCGCTGGAACGTTGCTGGGGCAGAACAAAGGCCAAACGACATAACCTCGAACTCGAACAGGCCACCCGGCGTGATGAAAACGGTCTTCTCTCGATACTTTTCATCAAAAATTAGATTTCAAAATACCATTGCTTAAAGTCTGGCTCTATCGAAGGGGGGCCTCTAGTGATCAGAGCAGAGGTGGAGAGGAAAATAAAGCCGGAGAAGAAGAAAGCGGCTGGCGGCATGTTTTACGAATCGTTTTATGCAAAGGTATTAAATGATTTTTAATGGTCGTTGTTTGTCCAGTTTATGTCACAGACATGAAACAAATCATCTCCGAGCTCTTCCAGCGGACTCGTTGTTTTGTAGCCTTGAGCTGAGCGGCCAGCTCTGGACTGATTCGTGGAGTGGCGGCAGGAGTTTTCCTTTTTCTTCCACCCTTTGTGTACTGCTGCCAACTTCGTATTTTTCTCCGTCTCGTGTTTTAGAAAACATATTGATTCTTACTTAAAATCACAATGAACTTTTCACACACGACGCACGCACGCGCGCGCCCACACGCACACACACCCCGCAAGGGGGCGTCTGCAGCTTGCAGGCGTTGGTGAGTGGCGACATCACGGGTTCCCGAGCAACTGCAGGGATATCCCCGCAGGGCGATGATGGTGAACAGTGCATCACCACGGACCCGAGTACCCGCGCCTAGCCGTGCGTGGCATCGCCGTGTCCGGGGAAAAAGGGATCCTGGTGGTTGAGCCGTTGCCGAGCATTTGGACCTTTAAGGCCCCTCGGCGGAGGCAACACACCACTTTGGCCCCAGCTTCCTGTAGACGGCACCTCCGGCCTGACCCGACCGGGGGGAATCGGCAGTCGCTTTTTCCTATCCTTCCCTTAATCTTTCACTTTCCTGCCTTCTTTCTCAAAACTCTTTTATCTCCTACTCACTTCTTGTTTCTTTCCTTTTTTCCTGGCGGCGAGGGTTAACCTTGTGTGACCAACTACCCTGAGTTGCGTCATATTTGGTTATAGTTGAGGTGTACAGATTGCGTTGGCAGGACATGCTTTCAAGTTCCTGTCCCGTCCCCTTGTTGGACTCCGTGGTCGGTGGCTGGCACCATGGCCGAAAAATATAATTTTTTATGGCTTCCCTACTTTCTTTCTTTCTTTCTTTTTATTTTGACAGAACTGGTTACAATACAAGACCGAATAACACACATTGGTATAAAGCACTGCCAAGGTAGACGAGGCAAAAGGCGTTTAATGCACGCCTGACGAGGCCTCGTCTCCGGAATATTGCATCAGGACAGACGAGTGGCCGGTCGCGCCAACAACAAGAAAGAATAAGGAGGCAGCAAAACTGTGCAGTTACAAAACAATCAGAAAGATTCGGTACAAGACGCCATTATTAGAAACATCAATCACTAAGCAGGTAGAATACAATGCAAAGGCAATACTCAACTCAAGATACAATGGAATACCGTACATAAAAAAACACTTAAGAAAAAATCAAACAAATTAAAACAGCATACATCAAAACAGCGCAGTTATGCTTTATCTAGTAAAAAAGTTTTAACTTGTCTCTTAAAACTATTTACTGAGTTGGAGTTACAGACTATTTGAACAATTTCCTGAAACATGTTTAAAAGTGCAGGGATTTGAAAGTCAACCGACTGCTTCCCATAGGATGTTCTGATCAGGTTTGAAGTAAACAATACATTTCTCAACTCGTAGCCACAGTGAGCACGTTCATATGTTGCGAAAAAGCTTGGTTGATCACGTTTAATTTCGTTGTATATTCTGAGTGCTAGTACTTGGCGAAATACGTTAGTAAATGTAAGAATCTTGTTTTCATAGAAAAAACCTTGAGTATGTTCACGTGCTGATAAGTTTTCAATAAATCGAATCGCTTTCTTCTGCATGATATGAAGCCGTTCAAGATTGCCCTTTGAAGTCGTGCCCCATACCAGTACGCAGCAGTGTAGTCGTGAGTAGATCATTGCATAGTACAACTGTCGCTTGAACCACGTGGGTAAAATGTACCTGAATTTGTTTAGGATACCTAAGGTTTTCGATATATTGGTGCAGATGCTATCGATGTGTGGTGTCCAGTTAAGGTTTTCGTGAAAGATCACGCCTAGAAATTTCTGTTTGCTTACTTGCGTTATCACTTTTTTCTGAAATTCTAGCTTTAGATAACAATCTGCTGCCTTATTTTTGGGTCGAAATATCATGTAGTTTGTTTTTTCTGTGTTCAGGACTAGCTGATTATGATATAACCAGATAGACAATTGTTCAAGCCATGCATTTGCTTCTGTTAATATGCTGGTTAAGTCGGTTCCTTGAAAAAAGATATTTGCGTCATCAGCGTATAAGATAATATCAGGAGTTCGAGGAATACATACAATGTCATTAATATAGAGAAGAAATAAAAGGGGACCTAAGATAGATCCCTGCGGGACACCATACTGTATCAGTTTAGACGTTGATGTGAAGCTATTGATTTTTACAAACTGGTAACGGTTATGTAAGTAACTTTTAATTAAGTCGAGCGTGATTCCACGAATGCCATAGTTACAAAGTTTATTATATAATATATCATGTTTAATCGAGTCAAAAGCTTTCCTAAAATCTAAAAATATGCCTACGGTATACATCTTATTCTCAATATTAGTTATTATTTTTTCTTTGATGTTCAGCAAGGCAGATTGAACTGTTTTTCCTTTCTGAAAACCATACTGTTGTTTTACTATTATGTCTTTCTTTGATAAGAATTTGTAAAGTCTATTATTTATAACATACTCAGGTATCTTTGAAAAAAAAGGTAATACAGATATAGGTCTGTAGTTCGCGAGAACATCCTTAGGTCCACCCTTATGTATTGCACAGACGCGGGCAATTTTCATACTGTCTGGGAATATACCATGCCGCATTATGTTGTTGCAAATATGGGAGAGGGGGACGCAAAGAATATCAGATACCGCTTTCACTGGTCGGACAGCAATGTCATCATAACCACAAGCAGAAGAATCTTTCATATTTTTTATCACTCCTTCAATTTCATCTGGTGTGGTTGGCGTCAAAAAAATTGAATCTATTTCAGTATTACTTAGATTTAGGTATGAACTGACCGAGCTGCTGCGAGATGCACCAGCCGTAAGAAAATGATTGTTAAATAGGTTTGCTAGTGACTCACCGGCGTGGCTTGTGCCATCTACGACTAACTCATGGGGTATAGTGTCACTTCTCTGCGAAAGAATTGAATTAAACAAGGTCCATGCCTTTTGAGGGCAGTTGTACACTGCCGTAAACTTGTTCATGTAATACGCTGTGCGGGCTTTCTTTAGTTCACCACTTAACTTATTTCGCAGTTTTTTATATTCTGACAGTTTATTTATATCTTTAGTCTTAATAAACGTGTTGAACAAGTCATTTCGGGCATTTATCTTGTTTAATAAATCGTTTGTGATCCAAGGCTTTCTTGCACGCTTAGGTTTTTTCAGAATTCTTGCAGGGAAAGCATCATAATATTGTTGAGTTACCGCAGTTAGAAAGCAGTTGTATGCATCATTAGGATGTGCAACATTTAAAACATTTTCCCAAGTTAAACTGCTTAAAAGATCACGAAAACGTGTTATTCCAGCTGTACTGACATGTCTACGAGGCGGAGCTTTTTGGTGTGACTGAGGTTGTGATGTTACCGGCAGGAAGCAAAATATTGGCATGTGGTCACTGATGCCTGTTGTCAGAACTCCAGAGCGCACACCATTGTCATGACAACTTGTCAAACACAAATCAATTAATGTCTGGCTATCTGCAGTCACACGAGTAGGTATGCTAATAACATTTATTAGACCGGTCGAGTGTATTAAATCCTGAAACTTACTGGAACACAAATCAGAGGAAAGCAAATTAATATTAAAATCTCCCAAAATGACTACTGGGCACTTAAAGGATAACAAATGCTCACTAAGGTCTTCGAAAAAATCTAAGAATGCAACCAAGGATCCTGAAGGTGGCCGGTATACAACCGTCACAGCAAACGCTTGACACTTGACTGCAAGGGATTCATAGTTGTCCGTAATAGCAGAGTACTCTTGGATGATACTGTACATATGGCGTTTACTGATGTAGAGCGCCACGCCTCCACCGCGTCGGTTACATCGACCAAGCGATTCATAATTATAGTTATCAAGCTTCACTGCATGCTTTTGATCACTGAACCAAGTTTCCGAAAATGCAAGTACGGTAAATTCATGATTTAACGTTGCCAGGTACGCACAAACGTCAGGATACTTGTCTCGCAAGCTTCTCGCGTTAAGGTGAAAAAACGATGCTGTTTTTTTCAGTGCTTGTGTTTCCTTGACTATGTTGGCGAAAGTGATAGCGCTATGATAACCGCAGTTTGGGGTGTAAGCAGCCATAAAAAAGAAAAAACAGAATCAGAGCGCACGCGCTCTGCTACACCATTTTCGCCAGGTCATCTTCAGTTCTGATCTGGATAGCGCTGTCGCCTTCTTTCTTGCGCACAAGGATTCTGCCATTCTTTTGCCAGACAAACTTATAGGAACGCTCGAGTGCCTTCGATTTTGTCACCCACAGCAATTTCTTGTTCAGAGGAGTTAGATTGTCAAGGAAACGAACGCCGGGAACCTTAGTTACCAGATGTGTCTTTTGCTCGGTCCACTGCTCCTTGGTTGTACGCGAAGAAAAGCGTACCATGATTGCGGGAGTGTTTTCCTCCCTTGCAGGCAGCCTATGTATTGCTTCTACATCTTTCGCGGTTAGCTCTGGGATGTTGAGTTTGCGTGCGACGTTATTTAGTTTCACGAGCAAGTTTTCGCCCTCACTTTTTTCAATACCGTGAACCTCCAAGTTTTGGCGGCGGCTGTATTGGTCAAGGTCATTAAGTTCCCTCCTCAGTTTCTTAACTTCTTCGATCGATGTTTCCGTTTCTACTTTCTGCATTCTCTCTTTCAACTCGGAGATTTCCTGTCCCTGGGTAGTCACCAGTGTAAGTAGGGTATCATACTTAGAGGACAAAAACTCTACTGTTTTTTCAATGTTTTTCACAGTTTCTTTCACAGACAACAGGTCCTCTATTTTGTCAATAAGTGGTAGGAGCAAGGCAATCCGTGTGTTCATAATAGTCAGCTTAGCTCCCACATCAGCACCTTGCTCAGGCTTCGTTTTCCCGGAGCTCTGACTCCGGAGTTTAGAGGCTTTACAAGTAGGACACAGCCATGTTTTGTCAATCTCTGGTTTGGATTTTACCGCTGCCTCTCCCACTCCCGAGCAATTTCCAGCATGATAGGAGAATCCACACTCCGAACAAGTCAGGACAAGGGAGTCATCCGTGATTGCTTCCTGGCATGCTAAGCAAATATCTTTCTCCATTTGAATAGTAAGGCAAAAGCACAAACAGCAGCAGCGGTAGCAGCAGTATGAAATATCTCAAGCACACAAAAAGAAATTTTTCGATACTAACCTGCAAAGCAGGGGATGAGAAGTTAGCTGTGCGTCGACCAGCCACTGCCTACCGCTGCTGCTGCGTGCAATAATGCCAGGCTTGACGGGGTGTCTCTTCTTATAGCGGCAGTGTGGTGACGTAGTCGCTGATTGTCCGGTAGACTGATGTGCTATTGGGCACGGCGAGGGTTCTTCCACGTGATGATTGATTCGGGCTGTTGATCAGATTCAGATCTGCAAAGCAGGGGATGAGAAGTTAGCTGTGCGTCGACCAGCCACTGCCTACCGCTGCTGCTGCGTGCAATAATGCCAGGCTTGACGGGGTGTCTCTTCTTATAGCGGCAGTGTGGTGACGTAGTCGCTGATTGTCCGGTAGACTGATGTGCTATTGGGCACGGCGAGGGTTCTTCCACGTGATGCTTGATTCGGGCTGTTGATCAGATTCAGATCTGCAAAGCAGGGGATGAGAAGTTAGCTGTGCGTCGACCAGCCACTGCCTACCGCTGCTGCTGCGTGCGCTCTCTCAAAAGAGGGCGGAACAAGGCAGACGACTTCTTTCAAAAAAGAAAAGTAACTTTTCCCAAATATCACGTGATGCACAGTGAAGAACAAGATAAGCAGGCAAGAATAATATCCCCCTTCCTTGTGTCAAAATGCTTGACATAAACCTTAGGCATTGGCTATAAGCTCTCAAAAAGGCCAGCGGGGATTTATTGCTCAAACTGTGCGAAAATGTCCAACTTTCTAAGCTCTCCAATCTAACGTCCATAGATGATATCACTGTCTCCGTGACTTCTCATCGATCACTTAACACTGTCCGAGGCGTAATATCCGAAAATTATTTTGTTCACATCACCGAAAAAGAAATGCTCGAAGGGCTCACCGACCAAGACGTCATAGGTTTCCACCGAATCAAAATCCGGAAGGACAATAAGGAAATAGACACAAAACACTTGATCCTTACGTTCAACACCAGCACACTGCCCGACACAATCGACGTGGGATATTTGAAAGTCATTGTAAGGCCATGCATACCCAACCCTCGCAGATGTTTCAATGATCAAAGCTTCGGCCACGGCTCACAGAGCTGCCGCGGTCGCAAAACTTGCGCAAAATGTGCTTCGAATGATCACCAGTCTGATGGATGTGACGCAGCCCCGCGCTGTACAAACTGTGAAGGAGACCATGCTGCATTCTCGAGGGCGTGTCCGTCCTGGAAGAAAGAAAAAGAGATAATCACCATAAAGACAAAGGAAAACATTTCATTTAAGGAAGCGAGAAGGCGTTTTGCGCTTACAAACAGATTCTCCTTCACAGCAAAACAAAACTTCGCTGATGTGGTGCGCAGGGGCGCAGCACCACACACCACTCCGGCACCTGCCAAGGCCGCTTTCACAGAGCCTATGGCAGGGCCATCCATGCCCCAGGCAGGGTCAGAGAAAGCTGCCCTGTCTTTGCCAAAGCAGAGAGCACCGGTCCACGGGTCGGCATCCCGTAGGAACATCCCCTGTCGGTCGGAAGAGGCCTGAAACTAACACAACCGCGGCTGCACGGTCCTCCAGCACCTCTGGCGAGGTGATGGATATAATGCCCAGTCCGCCCGCTTTACAGCAGCGGAACAGCTCTCCTGAACGAAAAAAAGACAGGCCCCTCATAACGGGCCCATCACATAAGTAAATCCCCTTTCATTTCCTCTCAAAAACATAAACATGGCTTTTTTTAATTCAGTGGAATTGCAGAGGACTTATGGGGAATTACAGTGACATAACACATATTTTAGAGTAAATGTTATCCATAGTTTTATGTCTTCAGGAGACCAATCTTGGTCCGCATCATGTGCATATCCTAAAACCTTAAAAAACTTTTAGACGCGATCGAGAGCAGGCAAATCGACTCTCGGGAGGCGTCGCAATTGTCGTTCAAAGCGGCGTCCCTGCTCAAGAAATGAAGCTCAAAACAAAACTTGAGGCGGTAGCAGTCAGCATCGTCAGCTACAAAACACTAACAATCTGTTCCGTATACATTCCTCCACACTTTACATTAACAGTCCATGACCTACAAGAATTGATAGATGAACTTCCAGAGCCATCTCTGGCAGTTGGGGATTTTAACGCTCACTCCCCTTTTTGGGGAAGTGAGCGCTGCGACTCTAGGGGGCAAACAATCGAAGATTTTATTCTCACAAACAATATGTCTTTTAAACACGGAAAAGGCCACATACTGCTCTCCAACCTCAGGCAATATGAGCTGTTTAGATTTGTTTTTTAGTTCACCATCTGTTTTTAACGATTTTAAATGGCATATTATCGACAACCCATATGGCAGTGATCACATTCCTGTGTTAATAACTTTGACATCCGCACCAGAAATCACCCCAACTAAACCGCGACGTTGGAAGATACATTTAGAAGACTGGGAATTTTTTTTAGAACAAGCCAATTTAGAAGATATAGTTTTAGGAAACCTCAGCGTCGATTAGATAAACGAAATGTTCACGAATTGTATGATTACTGATGCGCACTTAGCTATTCCTCAGTCTTCAGGAGTGGTGCGAAAAAAACACAAAGTGTGGTGGACAAAGGAATGCAGGGAAGCAAAAAAACAACAAAATAAAGCTTGGGGAAAATTTCGCAGGTGCCCTACACATGAGAACCTCGCACGTTTTAAAAAGGCAAGAGCAAAAGCTCGGTACGTCCGTCGCTGTGCCGAGAAGGCTCATGGAAAATTTACATTTCATCTATAAGCTGTCAAATAACATTAAAAAATCTGGGAACAGGTTCGGAAATTAAATGACAACTTCTCACCGTTCACGATTCCTCTTTTGACAACGCCTGGCATACAAACAAGCATAAGGGAACAGGCAGACATTTTGGGGGAAAACTTCGGTGCAGTTTCTAGTTGATCTCACTATACGCAGTCATTCCTGAATTACAAAAGTATTGTCGAAAAACACAGGATTCCAACAAGTGGAGGTGCAAACCAACAATACAACAATTTAATCACTCTCCAAGAAATCAATACTGTACGGTCTGCCGGCTCCAGGCAGACTCCAGGCAGAAAAACTGCTCCAGGACCCGACCAGATACTCTATCAAATGCTTGCCCATCTTTCTCAGCCTGCCATAAAGGCACTCTTGAATTTCTTTAACAAAATACTCACAGACGGAAAAATACCTTAGGAGCGGAAGAAAGCCATCATAGTGCCATTCCTGAAACATTGATAACCACCGACTTCCCCAAGTAGCTATAGGCCTGTAGCCCTCACAAGCTGTCGCGCGAAATTTTTGAAAGTCTCCTGAATATAAGATTAACATTTGTCCTTGAATCCCGCGAACTTCTTGATGCCCTTCAATGCGGTTATAAAAAGGTATGCTCAACAACAGACCATTTAGTTCGCCTCGAAAACACAATAAGAGAAGCTTTTACACAGAAACAGTATTGTCTTGCCGTTCTCTTCGATATGGAGAAAGCGTATCGTACAACCTGGAGGTTTGGGATCCTCCGCGACCTGGGTGGCCTAGGTATCCGCGGTAGGATGTTGGAGGAGTTGGAGATGGCGTGGAGCCGGGCTTTCTTTTTAGGCCACACGGCAGCATAGGCTGTCGCGTGGCGAGCCTCTTGCTCCTTAAATCGCTCGTCAATTTGGCGAGCAAATTCGTCTAGACGTGTAGTGAGGTTGGCTAATTGATTTGTGAAGGCCTGGATGGAGTGGTGCCGGGGTAGGGGTTTGGACCTGCTGGTGGGCATGTAGCTGTGCCTGGAGGCGGAGGTTGGTGGTTTTGAGGGAGGCGAGCTGCGCGAGGACACGCAGCAGCTCTTCATACAGGGCGTTGGCGGAGTCTTGGGAAACTACACCTGCCCAGCTCACCTCATTGGCGCAGCGGCCGGGTGCCTGGGCAGGTGGTCTCGGTGGGGCTGGAAGTGGTGATGGCCTGGTTTCAGTCCAGGGGCGAGACAGGGCCTTGGGCTTGTTAGGGGTGCAGCACCGGAAAGGACTTCGATGTGAGCTGTAGGGCCTGGGGCTTGCGGGTCGTGGAGCGGCTGCGGTGTTGGGGTGGAGCCTGACTGGTAGGAGCCAGGCTGGAGCTTGCCTCGGCGGCTCGCTTGGCATCCCAGTACCTCTTTTTGACGAGGTATGGGGTGGGAAGCGCGCCTTGCACGTTCTGTCCGCCGTCAGGTGTGCTTTACCGCAGACCTTGCATTGCGGCGTGCAGGTGTGGTTTTTAGGGGGTTCGACTTGGTTGCAGCTGGGACAGCGGCGTTGCTTGGGAGCCGGGCACACATCCGCATGGTGGCCGAGTGCGCCGCAGTTACGGCAGTGCTCGATCTTCTTTTTGAAGAGGTAGCACCTATAGACTACAGAGGAGTAGTAGATGTGCTTAGGCACCCAGTCTTGTTCGAAAAGGATGATGATGGACTCTGCCTAGCCCATGTGTCTAAATACGAGGATGGGAGGGTTCCGCTAGAGACTGAGACGGTCCTTTATGTCTTCGTATGAGTGGTCGAGAGGGACCTCGTTGACCACGCCGCGGGCGCAGTCCTCCGGTGCCGCTTGGTAGTCGTAGGCGGTGCCTTTGGTCAGTATGGACTTGATGTCGAGGTAGCGGAGTATGCGCTGTGGGTCGGGAGTGTTGATGAGGATGAGATGTTTGAGGGTGTTGATGACTGTGTCGGGCTTGGCCTCTTGAGGTCCGAGGCGGGCTGCTTGCAGAATGGCATCGCGAAGCACAACGCCGTTCACGGTCGGAAGGTTTAGGCCACCACGGGGTCAGAGGATGATCTTATGGTCGTCGATGGGGAGCTTGGGGTGACGTAGGGAAGACAGTAATTGGGGCGTCCGGGGCCGGCGCCCGGCCGGGGCTTGAGGCCGATTCGGAGTGAGATATCTCTTCTCCCTCTACTGCAATGGGTTCCATGCCGCCGTCGAGGCGCCGACGCGCCGCTGGTCCGAGTGCGAAGCTGCCTCTCTACCGGCGCTCATGGTACCGGCGGCTGCTGCACCGCGAGGCTTAGCCTCAGCGCAGCGGGGTTATGAAAAGATATGGACTTGCCTCTTCATGTGGTGGTCGAAATCGGGAAAGGTTGGTATCGGCAGGTTCCTGACGAGAAGCGGAGGCTGATGACACTAGTTTCAGACGGCTGGGATGAGTAAATCCGGTCGTAAAGGACACAGTTTGCGGAGCGCATGTGAAGCGCGTCCGCTCACCCGGCTTCCGAACGCCGTTTTTCGACCGCCGTGGTGGCTCAGTGGCTATAGGGCGATCGGCTACTGATCCGGAGTGCCCGGGCTCAAACCCGACCGCGGCGGCCGCGTTTCGATGGAGGCGAGACGCAAAAGCCGATCAACCATTGACTGCCACCTGCCAGGGTTGGCGCACTGCATATCCGAAGCGCGGAACGCAATCAAATAAATTGAAGAAATTGGATTTTTGGGGAAATAAAATGGCGCAGTATCTGTCTCCCATATCGGCGGACACCTGAACCGCGCCGTAAGGGAAGAGATAAAGGAGGGAGAGGTAATAAACACTTCTCAGCAATACAAAACATGCCTTTGTTCGAAATGTGCTTTCCTCCGGCTGGCTTTATGCCGCATCCACCACAAAGATTTGTCAAGGAAACCACCTTGATCATGAATTCGGCCTCTTTGCAAGCTATTGTGATGGTACGTTTTGACTTCTCTGTTCTCCTCAGATACACCACGGCTACCGCTGACTGCCCATCAAGCAATGTTGTTATCTCCAGCTTCACAATAGGCGTAATCTAATTAATCCGCTGGAACAAATGGCATGTCTATCCATGTCATGGCAGTAGAGACGTTGTGAATAGCCCTCGCTTGTGGACGGCAGATGTTCACAATCATTTTGCGATTCATCAATTAACCAGCGCTTCCTTCTTTAGAACCACAGCGTGTGTTGCACTATTCAGTTGTAAACTAGAGATCGAGTTCTCGGCCCCAGATCGTGCACCAGGCTCACCGATTCGGCACTCTCAATGGCTGAGCACAACTCGGAGGCTTCCGACGCAGGTCGCCTGTGACGCTTGCTGGAGGCTTTGCTCGCACATATATCTAGTTTCCCTCTTTGCTGATATTTTAAGCACAATGTGTTTTAGATCATGCGTGAATTTCGTAGGCATAGAATATCGTGACAGGAATATCGTCAATATCGTATACGCATGCTGCCGGGTTTCAGACACGGTTTATCGCGAGGAAGCTCGTTCGTTACTATAGTACGGTGGTACTCAACATGCACTCGATAAAACTGCTCTCAAAATATTTCTCCCAAGCCACAGCAGCTGGTGTCAGCCTTCCGCCTTCTCTTTTGAAGTTTCGTTCCCGTTCTGCAAGGAGCATCAAGTGGTGCAGCAAAACATGTAAACGCGCTCCTTGTTCGAGCAGTATACCGTTTTTACTCTGTTGCACAAAGCAAGTCTTCTCTTTGCATTGTCGCTTTGGCTTTGACATCTTTTTGTGCAGTCACATGTAGCTCGTTTAGTGATGGGCACGGGAAAAGAAATCGAGAGCTCAGTCCATGATTTGACTACACGGTGAAAGCACGCAGAACGGATACACGCACGCACAGAACGCGCGCACAAAACCGACGAAATCACCACAGAACTACTCAGAGGAGAGGACGCGATGACTTGCATGGGCAAGCAGCCACACAGGACAACAAGCACTACACCTCGCTCAACAAAAAATAAGCGCACAAGCAGGTTAATCACGCACGCACAAGACCACGCTGCTGCCTTTCGAACCTAGAAAACCGCGTCGTCTGCTGCGGAAGCGCCCTCCTAGGGTTCCTAAAGGGTGCCTCGATGCGCGCGCCCCTTCGCCACTCCGTGGAGGGTGGGGACAACCGCATCGTCTCCTACGGCGTCCGATATATTTGTGCCCACTCCTTTCATCGCGCTTCGAGAGCGCGCACTGGGGCCGAACGCGCTTCCTTGAAAGTGAGCTGCTTTGGTCACGCAGCGACACGTATCAATATAAATAGAAGGCGTATGATTCAAATGGTAAAATGTTATACTTGTGACGCAGTCAAGGGCGTCTGCAGGTGCTGAGCTGCACAGATGTCGAGTGTGCATGGGCAACAAAAAAAAAGGACGCGCAAGAGAAGTACGCACCAAGGCTGCTGTGGAAATTTTGCCACACAAAACTGCCCACTCCTGCACGTCTGCTTCCCAACAACGATCGGGTGAGCATGGCTGCATTACTTTGCAGCAGTGCACCGAACTCTGCATTGGCATTCCACAGGTAAATGCTACATGCATATTGCTTATGTTTTGGTGTTAGTGGGTTCAGAAGGCTGCCTTTTAGGAAACGTGAATGCCTTATTTCTTCATGATGGTTTTGAAATTATTTGTGTATGGAGTTTCTGGTTAATTTCTTTTATCTCCTTTAAAGCGGTAACCGCATGAGGCGAAAATTCGCGGCGACACGCCGCGCGATGCCATCGCGCGGTGGGCCGAGGGCCGCCGAAGCGCTGTCGCTCATCGCGTCGCCAAGGTTCTGGGTTTGTAGAAAATTTCGCCCATCGCCCGGAAGTGCTGTGCGAGACTAGCCAATGACGGTAGGCCTTGCGGGTGCGTAACTTCCGATCCGATTTGCGCGCGAAAGTGTTTTTTTTTTCTTCCGGCGGGCTTTCAGCGGAGCAGCAGCCGACGCATCCCTCACCATGGCAGCTATGCAAGAGTTCAATGAAAGGCTTATTGAACAAGTCCAGGAGGAAAGGGTGCTGTGGGATATGTCCTACACGCACTATAAATCGCAGCAGCGCAGGAATGTCGCCTGGCGCCGCATCGCAGCGACCCTTGGGTCCACTGGTGAGTCGCAAACCTTCCGCTGTCATTGTCGCTTCTTGCACGTGCGCTTTGCGCACAGGCTTTTTTTTTGATGCCGCGTAATTACGTGTCTATATTTATATTCATAACTGGAACGTTGTCAGTGTGTTTGGCTCATGATGCTCAGTGGAATGCGAAGATATGGAATATTTCGGCTGCTGGCATTTCGTTTAAATGTGAATGGTATGCGAGTGCTTTTTCAGCGAGTCGCGTGCTTATCGCCCGCGGTCACGGCATTGAACTTGACGGCCTGGAGTTTAGTTTGTGGATCGTGAACATGACTGAGAACAGCGCGTGGACGCCGGACAAGCGCGTTAATTACGGCACCGAACCACATGAAACGTCTGACTTGTACTGTAATCATCGCTTAACTAATTAATGCTTGAAGCATTCTCTGTTTAGCGCACACTTGCGTGGTTATAAGTATAATCTACTTTCGCAGTTCCTGACGTGAAGGCCCGCTGGAAGAACCTACGGGATACGTTTCGGAGGTTGTATAAGGCCCGCAACCCCACACCCAGGAGTGGTGCTCCTGCAGAAGACGAAGACGAAGACTGCTTTGATGGCGACGACTCTGCTACGAAATGGTTTTTTTATGACCGACTGCTGTTTCTAAGAGACACAGTCACTGGCCGTCCGTAAGTACGCTGAGTTTTATTTTTCAAAGTACAAGATGCTGGGCAGTGATGTAAACATTTTGTCATCATTAATCTGTAAGCTGCTTTTATCACTCACAGCCTTTATGTGCATTTTCCTACCTGTTCCTTTTTCACTGCAGTCGTCAAGAAGTGGCATCTATATTGCATGATACAGCTATAGCTATAGATCTGGGACAGTTATCACTCTACTGTGATCAAGAAGCTGTTCGGTTGGTCATCACAAAATCATACTGTCAGGAAGCATAAGGCATGCACACTGTTTACTTTAGTGTTGAGCACCTTTGCTTCCTCGTATCTCTTCAGGACTTCAGGTAACCTGGAGCCGCTGGCAGCTGACGACTGTGCCAATGGCAGTGTAACACCAGAGCAGATTTTTGCAAGCATGTATGCAGACGATACATGCACGGACACTGGTGCTGGAGACAGCGATGCAGGCTCCACAACAGTGGTGCAGACTCCACAGCCATTAGTTACGAAATTGGAACGTGCTGCTGGCCCTAGCGGCATCACACAAAAAAAAGCGAAAACAGGTGTATGATGATGAAATAATGCTCTTTCAAAAATAATAGGTAAGGAAGCTGATGAGGCTGAGCATTTTGGAATGCTAATTGCTTCCTATGTCAGGCAGTGCCCAAAAAGGCTGCGTGTACAAATGCATGCCGATGTGCTTGCGACAGCAGCGAAGTATGTGCAGCTCTCAGACTGACTTTTTTTTAACACTCTCTCCGTGTAGATGCAAACATAACTGCTGGTGGAATTTTTACTGATGAAGTCGACTTCAAATTTTCAGCAAACACGCTGCAGTTTTGTGTGATGACTGCAAATATACCATTTGATTTCTTGTAAAAGAGGATTTTGTTCACTGTGCAATATATTATGTAAATATTTGTCAACAGCATTTAAAGATATATTCAAGGAATGGTTTGGTTTATGTCGGTTTAACGTCCCAAAGCAACTCTGGCCATGAGGGACGCCGTAGTGAAGGGCTCCGGAAATTTCGACCGCCTGGGGTTCTTTAACGTGCATTGACATCGCACAGTACACGGGTGTCTAGAATTTGCCTCCATCGAAATTCGACCGCCGCGGTTGGGATCGAACCCGCATCTTTCAGGCCAGCAGCCGAGCACCATAACCACTTAGCCACTGCGGCGGCTGTGTTAAAGAATGCAATAAAGGTAAAATTTTCATCCTGCCTACCAAAGAACTAGAGTTATAGAGCTTTGAAGTTGTCACTTCAGAAACGTGAAGTATATTTTTTATTCCCATTTCGGAAATAGCAAATTAAAAACCTTGTCAATCAGGTTTTATGATAGGTAGGGTGGTAATATAACCCTTATATTGCATTCCTTGATGTTCCAAAAACTAATGGCATGAATATTGGAAAGTTATCTGTAGCAAAATTTCTTATAAGCTGTTCACAAAAAATTTACATACCATGCCTCATAAGTGCGCAAGGACTTGTTACATGTGAAATCAAATGGCATATTTGGAATCGGCACACAAAAATACATGTTCCCTGAAGGTTTCATCATTGTTACTTTACAAGACCGTCTTCCATCCCTACACATACGTTTCATCTCATCTGTCCATATCTTGTATACTTTCTCCTGAGACCTGGCTATGGAAATTTTGTCCTTAATGAAGTGGAACAAAAGGCTGTGGCTGATTTTGTTTACTGCTGTGGTTGGTTAGCAGAGCAGTACAGCACTGTGGACCGTGGGCTGTTGTTGACAACTGCTGCTTATTTTTAAACTCATGCTTTTAGTCAGGTAGACTGACATCGTGGCGAGTTTTCGAGTGCGCTGTGCAATATAGGAATGTGAAATGAGTGGAACTAACTGATGTCCATGACAGTACTATACTTTTTGTCACGAATTCTACAGGCAGAACAATGTTTTCTATGTAAGTATTACATGCTTGTACTAATTTCCGGAGGCCTCCACTACGGCGTCTCTCATAGCCTGAGTCGATTTAGGACGTTAAACCCTCACAAACCAAATAAAATCTATATTGTATACTCTTTCATAGCAATGATGAGCACTGTCAAAATGGTCCTAATTATAAGCCACTCAGTGCTGAACATGTTTGTATAGCTGCAGCTTATTTCCTATTTATAATTCATGATTATGCTTTATGATACATCGTTCTGGCGCACGAAAAAACACGGACGAAGGAAGAACAGACACACAATCGCCGGACATCAACTGAAGTTTCAAAAACTTCAGTTGATGTCCGGCGATTGTGTGTCTGTTCTTCCTTCGTCCGTGTTTTTTCGTGCGCCAGAACGATGTATCATAATGCGACTGTGAACCAACTAGCCCAGCTGTCTACGCTTAATGATTATGCTGTACTGTACAACAAAAACAGCGGGCTTCAAGTACCTACATGTACAAATATGCAAGCAGAAAGCTTTTCATGACTTGTGTAAATGTTTTTAGTCAAGTTGAACCAAAGTTATATGTGCATTTTTACTTCTTCGTGTGATATTTACTCGACTTTCTGCATTGTGGTTTTTAATGTAATACATATGTGATGTTAACTCAAGAAAACCTTGCAAGTTTTGTATTTTTCATTTCTGTTATGTGATGTTAAGGTAATTTGTACCTTTTAGTTTCTCTCACATGTGATTTGCTCAGGACAGGCATAAGTTACTTCTGCATTAAATTTGCCCTGTAAGAGGCAGGAAGAGTTGTTTTTATTTTTTTATTTCTGTACTCAAAGCAGCAGGTTATTTGTTCCTGGAAAGGGACTTTTTCCCACCGTACTGCATCTTCATGCTCTGTGATATTAAAATGAAAGTGATTTTTTTTTCCACCATGCTGTATCTTCATGTTCTGTGATAGATGAAAATGAAAGTGATTTTTTTTTTCCACCATGCTCTATCTTCATGTTCTGTGATATATCAAAATGAAATTGATTTTATTTTCCACCATGCTGTATCATCATGTTCTGTGATATTAAAATGATACAAATGGCAATGGTCCAAATGTTTTCATCTTTAAACAATAACTGCTCTGGCGTTTTCAACGCTGCTTTCCTGAAACGAGGCATTTTGTTATCGAGCCCGCAGGCTGCATTTTGATGGAGGTAGGATGTAACAATGCCACCACAACAGAAATCAGCTGGATGTTCAGAGAGCATAACTGTAATGACATGACTGATATCAATCAATCAACCACTTTATTTTGAACTAAGAAAAACCAGTTTACAAGTTCAGGCCTGCCAAAGCCTCATTGGGCTTTTACAGCAGCGCCTGGCAGACAGCGAAAAGTCATGGGCAGTGCTTTATAGAAATGAGGGATATATAAGTACAAAAGCAAACATAACGGTAGGTCAGAAAGACCGAAATTACATGGGACCGAACACTACATGGGATAAAAGGACAGGAAATTGTGACCACGAAAGGGCCATAGAGGAGAGAGGCGAGGAATTGCTGTATAGCAGAAATCTCTAACATGCAATTGAAAGGTAATGGGAAAGCAGATGAACGCAATAGCTTCTTTAGTTTATAATTGGCATTCATAGACGAAGCATTTGACAACAATGGCCTGAGGCATCTACTCGGAATATACTGAACTTTACACAGACTTGATCAAAAATGCTTCAGCACAACTGTTTCAAATAGGAGAAAGAGAAAATTTGGAAGCCTTAAAAAAACAAAAAACATCACATTCCTTTGAAATTTGAAAATCATAAGCACTGTTTTTTAACATTGAGCACAAGATGGAGTTGAGTCTTTTTTTTTTTGCCACCGAAGCCTATCCTTCAGCACTCATGGCAGCTGCTGCCGCACTGGCCTCTGCACTCCAGGCAGGTTCCATTGCCATGGCAGCTGGCCCTCATTAGAAAAAAAATGAATGAAATTCCTGCGGACACTGGCTGCAGCTTGCGAGCTTTTGCGCGCCCTTGTGCCTTGCAGCTCAAACATCCCTGTTCGGCCTGGATCCTCACTTCTCCACGCTCCCTCCAAAACATTGCCAAATACATCCTCAGCGTCTGCATAGCCGACAGGGCAGTATTCTGACTCTGAAGCACTCATTCCGCTTAAAAAGTTGTGTAATATACATGTTGCTTTTACTACGCTATCAGCATTGCTTGGCTGCAGGTGGATGGTACGGCCATAAATCTTCCACCGTGAAGCCAGAATGCCAAATGCATTCTCTGCACACCTCCTGGAAAACAAAAAGTCAGTTTCCTTGTTTAAAAATACAGCACTGTTTCAGCAGGAAAGGCATGCAGGTACACTCACTCTGTACTGCAGTAAAACTTCTTCTCTGGCAGTAACAAACTGCGCAAACAATTGGATAGACATTTAACTTGTGTCATTACAGAAGACAAACTGCACACCATAGATGCAAACAAAGGCAATCAACATCCCAAAATGACAGGAATTACACCAATACCTCTTTGTTAATTTTCATTTCTGTTTTCTATACGTTGCAGACAGAAAACTTTTCATGATGTAAAAAATAGTGCGAAGAAAATGTAAAGGGCGGACAGGATGACTCAGAGAAGCATTAATTAGAGAAAACTCGAGAGAGCCTGCAATTCTGGAGGGCAAAATCAGTAGCGAAGATGCCAGGAAAACATCCCAGCCTTACAAGCACAGGGAAGAGTGCCGTAATGACTGCAGCATCATTAAAGTTGAGGTTGTTAAATGGAAAAGAGCCCACTGAACTAGAAATCAGATTAAGTAAAGTTGAAAGTTAGGCGAATTGGTGAACGTTCACCAACTCGCCCAAACTTTTGGCTCTACTTAAGAGCACTTTTCTGCTGTCGTTTAAAAAAAATTCATATAGAAAGGCTCGAAGCAGCAAATTTGTGCCATGCTGTATATACCTTGCACGGCTCAGGCGGTAATTGAAGATCACCTCTTCATTGCTCGTCCGGCTCCCAGGTAGCGGCCGCATAAAATCTGGACGAAGCTGAAATGCCTCGTCGCCGATGAACACGTGAGGCAAAGTTGCAGCTGATCCTGGCAGTTGAGCTGCCCTCGGCAAGTTCAGCTTTCCCTTTTCAAGTCGTTTCCCAATAGGGGAATCCTTGAATATTCCTCCGTCGCTCAGGCGTCCAGGTGCACCGACATCAATGAGCCTGAACTGGTACCTGCTGTCAACCACTGCCATCAATACAATGGAGTAGGTGCCCTGTAAAGGCATATACAACTGCGGGTAATGCATGCATTACATTGCACATGATATCACAGAGATGTTAGATCCTTCAGTACTGTAACAACTTAAATAAAGCCAACACTGCCATACCTTGTAGTTGAAGTAGAGACTTCCAGACTTTTTCGGCCCCTTTATATTCACATGCTTGCCATCAACTGCACCTAAGCAGTTCGGAAATTGCCACTGGTGCCAAAAACCTGCAGCTATGTCACGCCATTTACTCTCTGTTGGAGGCTGTAATAAGATAAGACACGTGTTTTGTATTGCTACAGTACATAATAGAGTGCATCATGATTGATGACATTCATCATACAACTTCTGTTAGGTGCATTTACTGCAGTATGTGATGTGGACCTTTGGTTCATAGTGTGCCTGCCAAGTGATGTTGGAGCAATGCTAACCATATCCATGCACAGTATAACAGGAACCTGCAAGGCATCAGCAATAATAACAATAATAATAATTGGTTTTGGGGGGAAAGGAAATGGCGCAGTATCTGTCTTATATATCGTTAGACACCTGAACTGCGCCGTAAGGGAAGGGATAAAGGAGGGAGTGAAGGAAGAAGAGAAGAGGAGATGCCGTAGTGGAGGGATCCGGAATAATTTCGACCACCTGGGGATCTTTAACGTGCACTGACATCGCACAGCACACGGGCGCCTTGGCGTTTTTCCTCCATAAAAACGCAGCCGCCGCGGTCGGGTTCGAACCCGGGAACTCCGGATCAGTAGTCGAGCGGCCTAACCACTGAGCCACCGCGGCGGGGCGCATCAGCAAACAAGGAAAAAGTATTCGTGGCGTAGTAAAGATATTCAAGAAAGTTAATTAGCCTATATTTTAGTAAGTGATCTATCACATGTGCAGTAAAACAGGAGAATACAGCCTAACGCATTTTTATGTCATGCTAAATAATGTATTACACATATTTCCTACCTTCATGTACAGAGGTGAAAGCACGTCCCACAGCACCTGGCAAGTGAGGTGTATAGCCTCCCTTGCCGTCTCAATTCCAATCCGGAACGCCATGGCGACGTCCGGTATGGGCATGCCTGACGAGGTACCTGCAAATGCGCATGTAAACATATACTCATATGCATTCAGATGACATATATAATTTACGACATACAGTGCATAGCCGCACGCAAGCACATATACTAGAAAGCTGCTCAACTGTGATGCCATCGCCGAATTGCAATCAAAGGAGCCTGCACATAGCGTGATATAACATGCAGTGGGTAATTACAATGTTTAAATTACTCACCGCAGCGTCAAGGCAAGCCGTTCACCCGATGAGATAGGGTCTCTGCATAGCCACTGTTTCGATAACTTCTCGTCAACCATGCTGTGCAGCATGTCGAATATCTCCGGAGACATTCGGTAATATTTGTGAAACAGGCTTTCGTCCCCATTCTTCATGAGCTGCATCTGAAAACGTTTCAAGGAAAAATGGAACCAGTGCGCTAACACTACAGCATGTCCTGACTTACCGCTGTGAAGTACTCGCTCTCCTCCGCGCGGTTTTGCCACACAGGACGCACCCAGTGCCTGCGAACTCCAGTCTGCAATTGTTTCAGAACCAGCAAAGTTCTAAACATTGCCATTTTCCGGCGGCGTTCCATGGCAGACGACGATGGCGGAGGCGCGAACAGCAGAAAGAAAAAAAGCGCGCGCTTTTCTGCATCACGTGATTTTGTGTAGTAGACTAAAAATAAAATCAGCACCTAAATATTTTTTTCAGTGTTTTTAATGTGTTTTATCTCGTATGAAGCCTTAAGAGCGTTGTTCAATGCGTTAATTGACGCAAAATGACTGAACGCTGAAGCTGCCGCAATCGAGCAACACTGAAAACGCGCCGCTCCAACGCCGAGTCCCGTCGCTTCGTGCGGTTTGCGCCAGCGACAGCGATGGGCGACGGCGGTGTCATCGCGCGACGTATCGCGAAGGAATATCGCCTCGTGCGGTTACCGATTAAGTGTGGCTCCTTCTGTGCATTCTGCATTTCTCTGCTGAGTCTCTACCGAGGTTTCAATGTCTGTTTCATTTGCTTTTGCAGCTTTGCACAACAGTTGCGGTTTTTGATAAGCCAACATTTCTTATATAAATTGAGTGTAAGTCAACAGCAGTAATCAACTGCCATAATATGATGATGCTTGACAGTGAAATAAATGATTTGGGCAGCCCATAAGGCAGAGTAGGTTTGCTTCCTCTGAGACAAATGTCATCATCCGTCGGCTGCAGCTGCCAAGTTTCGAGAAAGTTGCAGAGCCTTCCTTTGCAGTTGTACTGCTTTGGTTAGGTAAATGCTAACATTCCACTCAATGTAAAATGCACCACTGAGGTTCTGCACAGATGTTACTGTAAACAATAAAAGAAATGTACAGGCAGCGTGGTTTAGCATGCTTACAGAGAACAGAATGTGATGACCACAGACAAGTGAGGACACAGATGGCCCTGGGTGTTGCAACTGCTTAGCACTGTATGTTGTAATGCTTATGCATCATGATTAAACATATGGAGTGACCTTGGCGTCGTATTCAAGAAAATTATGTGAAGTGACTAAAAAAGCCGAAAGATATATCTGATTCTACACTCGTTTTGTTCATAGTGAGGTGCACTTCATTATTGCCAAGTGTTCAACAATATTGTATTCTTTTGCAGAAAACCAAAGCAGCCAGGACAGCTGAACTCATCAATGCCTGTTCAAGGAATAAGCAGTGAGTACTGGCAAGATGTAATAAGAAATTCTGGGATAAATATGTAATAAGCTGCCCACATAAAAAGTGTAGTAGCAGGAACTTTCATTTCGTGTAATGGTGAGCACATGGTTACAGCCAGCCTCGTATCATGTATTTTTTTACATGCCATAACTGGACTGGAACTTGTTCAGTAGTCTGTGTAGCATAGCTTCTGTTTTCATAACGGAACACATAAGAGCACTACCACGCTATAACTGTCATCATGAGGCCATTTTGGCCTGCTGATTTCAGAACAAACGTGGCTGAATGTAAAACAAATTTCTGTTCTTGCAGTGAGGCAAAAGTGCTGCAATAGTCTGCATAATTATATACGCATGTTCAAGAACAGCTGTTTTAATGTTGCTATGTGCTTATTTGTGCAGAAAAAAAAGACCCACTGCCATTCCTGCCCTCCGCCACTTCTGGTGCTGCTCAAAGAAGAGGCAAAGGACCCTAGGAGCAAGACTCCATAAGGCGTGTTGGAGTACATATGTGACGTGTATGGCCCAGAGACTGTCCGGAAAGAGATTGAGCGTTTCAAGGCGCGCTCACATTAACGGGAAAACGCGCAACGCAGGACGTTTTCCGCGTGCCGCTTCCCGCGCAAGCCGGTTTTTCTCCCGCGGACAGCCTGCTCTGCCGTCCCGCGGAGCGATGGGTTCGTTACCTATTTTTCCCGTGCCGCTGACGAGAACAGCCAATGGGCGCCGACCGTGAACCGTGACGTCGGTCCCAGTTCAGTGACCCCGTCGGCGGAGGCGGAGGCTGCGCGCGTCCGGCCGGGCACTCGGCGGCTGCTTTGCCAGGGCGACGGGAGGAGAGCTAGCACACGATCAAGACGACGACGCGAGAAAAGGGTGCGCTTTCCAGTCTTCTCTAGTGTCACGTGACTATCCCCTTCTCTTTCTGCTCGTTCGGGTCCTCCCTCAGTGCCTCCTCTCTCCACATTACAAGACAACCGCAGCGAGAAAACGCGCGCAGTGTGAGCGTCATTCTGAGGAGCTGCGAGGCAGCGTCGACGTTGACGCTGTGCCGGTGCGGGAAGCTTCCCGCTAGTGTGAGCGCGCCTTAACACGCGGTCAACGGTCTGCACCAGTATGGCACAAATACAGGAAGGGCCTTGTAACTGCAAGCATTGCACACGCTTGCATGACCCGTGCCAAAACATATCTTCGCGCAAAGGCCGCACCAAATATTGCTCCATTTCTGAGCCTCATTCTCAGAACATCTCATGTAAGCACCCCTGCCATGCGAGCTGGTAGTGCCAAGGAAGATGCTGCACGCAACACATATGTGCAGTGGCAGGAAGCCCAGAGCCATAAAGTCGAGTTGCAGCAGACTGGCCTGATTTTGCACTGTGATCTGCCATTTATTGGCAGCTCGCCCGATGGCAGGGTAACCTTTGTCTGCCAGTGCTGCGAGGGCAAGGAGGTCCTTGTGGAGATTAAGTGCCCTGTAAAGCTGCAATATTCTTTTAGCAGTAGTGAAATGCTGAGGCCAAAGTTAGAATATATTGTTACGACGAAGTGGCAGTGGAAGACGAAGTGGCCTCCCGCGTGAGAAGACGAACGAAGAAGAAGGAGAAGAAGAATTTAAACACATATCTTTCAAATCCTCGTCATCGGAAAGCCCTGTATAGATTCATGGAACGTAACAAGAGTTCTGTCGTCCCTCTTCTCACTAGTTCAACAGTGTTATCACCACAAAAGGCTCAGGAGAGCCTGGAGTGTATTGCTCAGGGATTGGCGTTACGCTTCCAGGCGCAGAGCAACGTCCCTTTGTGCACAATTTCACCCTCTTCAGATTATACCGAGGTTGACGCATCAGAGCTCCTCTCAGTCCTGGCAATGTTGCATCCTGCAGCTCCTGGACCAGATGGTGTCACTGTTGGTATAATTAAAATTTTAGCCCAGGAGTTTACAAGCGCCCTCTTAGATTTGGTCAATGCTTCTCTGGAAAATGCATGGATTCCAAGCATTTGAAAGACGGCGAAAATTAATTTATTAATGAAAGATGTAGGAAAAGGATACGTCTTAGATAATATTCGGCCAATTGCACTGACTTCAAATTTAGTCAAATTAATAGAAAGAATAGTGCACAGTCGCCTCACAAAACATGTTCATGACATCAACGGTCTCAGCTCAGCCCAGATTGGCTTTCGTCGTGGATGCTCTATATGGTCCGCGCATGTGAATCTAGAGAGCAGAATCCGGCTCTCGCTACGCAGAAGAGAAGTTTCAGCTTTGGTCACTCTTGATGTAGCAAAGGCCTATGACAGTGTAGAGCATACTATTTTACTTAACAGACTTGCTCAGTTACATCCTCCAACCTACATTTATGCGTGGATATCTGAATTTCTTAGGGACAGATTCTTTTACTGCGCTGAGGGAACCCTATGTTCAAATACATATTATCAATCAAGAGGTGTGCCGCAAGGATCGGTGCTATCCCCTCTGCTTTTTAATATTTTGGTCAGTGGCATCCCCATTCGTCCTGATATAACAGTTTTTGTGTATGCAGATGACATAGCTTTTTTCGCCTCGGCCAGGAATATCCACTCCCTTTACCACATTCTGCAGGAATATTTGGACGCTCTTGGAGTATGGTTGCAGAGTATTAATTTATCCCTGAATGTAGACAAATGCGGAGTTTTGGTATTTCCTCCAGACAGGCCTTTGCACATTTCATTAGTCCATCGCTCTCTCCAGATTCCACAAGTGGAATCCGTAAAATATCTGGGTGTTACTTATCACCCAGCATTAGATTGGAGCCTTCATATAAAGAACAATGCGTTTAAAGGAGAACGCGCTCTAGGCCGGCTGACAAGAATCGCCAATAAAAAGTTTGGGATGCGCCGCGACACGTTATTGTTACTATACAAAGCCTACGTAAGACCTATACTTGAATTTGGTTGCATTCTGTTCTCTGGTAGCGCAAGCTACAAGATTCAACCCTTAATCTTACTGGAAAGGCGCGCTCTCCGCCTCTGCCTTGGTCTCCCAAAATCAGTTTCAAACGCCCTGCTTTATCTGGAAGCCCGTATCCCTGATCTAACTTCCCGTTTTCAAATACTCATGGTGCGAACTTTCCTCAGGTCGATGGACCCAGTGACTGATGTCAGCACTCCTATTTTTGTGTCTCAGCCGGCCTTATTCTTTTCTCATCATTGGCCACGGTATCAAATGCCACAAATTATGTTAACGCAGAACCTTTTAACACCGATTGGCGTTGATCTAAGTTCTTTGCAGTGGGTTGATGACACGCCGGCAGCAGTGGAATTCCATTTCGACCACATCTTCCCATCTCATGCGAAACACATGCCAGCAAACATTTTAAACGGTATTCTCTCGGATCACATAGAGAAATACCCCCATCATAAGGTGCTTGCTACCGGTAGATGCCTCCGTCAACTGCCAAAAAGCTGCAGTTGGCATCTTTTCGCAGGATTTGGCATGGAGCTATTCCGTCCGCATCCCAGATTATATTCCTATATTCTTTGCGGAATTTTTGACTCTTGGAATGGCCCTTCACAAAATTCCATGCCATGTGTCTCATGTTATTATTCTCGCTGATTGTTTGTCAGTGTTAGTCTCCCTTGACACTTCACAAGAAGATTTTTTGAGCCGTATCCTGCGATTTTTTGTCCCATGCACTTTGAAGGTGGTCCGTTTTGTCTGGGTCCCTGGCTATGCAGGTATTCATTCAAATGAGGTGGCTGATTACTTAGCAAGGTCGGCTCTTGACGGGTCAGTGACACATCCCGTCCCGAATTTCAGCCTGCTGGCGATTTCCAGGTTTCAGCGGTTCCTACATATATCAGCCAGGTTACGAGATCCCTTACTAAATACCACTGACTATCAGCACTTAGCATATAATTGGAACGTCCGTTCGTGTAAATCCAGGTTGTGTGAGGTAACAATGACGCGGTTGCGGTGCGGGATTCCAAGTTTGAATTTATATATATGCAGGTGTGGGTTGACACCGACTAACCTATGTGACGCATGTGGGAAAGTTGAATCTTTAGACCATTTTCTCCTCTACTGCCCAAAGTTCGCACTTCAGAGAAAGATTTACCTGGAGGTCCCTCTCTCCAGGTTAGGGCTCCCTTTATCTTTGCCAGTATTATTATCGTTTGGTGCGAACGCCAAGGGATTTGCATTGGGTTCTATTTGTGGGTTTCTCCACGATTACATAATTGCAACTGGTAGGTTGATGTGCTAATTCTTTTAAAGTTCTAGGAGCTATACTTTTTTCACCAAAATGCTGTCTGTTATTTAACTGTCAATATTGTTATGTTGTTTTTATTCATTGATTTTTCAAAATTCACGATTGGTGCTACATTTTTGTCATCATCTTCCATGTAAACTTTGTTTATTCAACTAAACCTTGACCAATCCCCCCGCGTGGGTATGTGCCATATGCCTGGGGTGAAGAAGAAGTATTGATGCTCCCTGCTAGGAACTCTTTATTCTAACCCCAACACTTGTAAATAAATGTGAATAGTTTTTCCCCGTAACATCCTTGGTGGAGGTGGTGGCGGAAATAGGTAGGTCGTAGTAGCCACCGACTATGCCACTCGGTACGCTATCACCCGTGCATTGCCTACGAGCTGCGCGACCGACGTCGCTGACTTCCTTTTGCACAATCTTATTCTGCAACATGGTGCCCCTCGTCAATTACTCACGGACCGTGGATGCTATTTCATCTCTCGAGTTGTTGATGACACCCTGCGCTCATGTTCAACGAAGCACAAGGTTGCCACAGCATACTACCCGCAGACGAATTGGCTAACCGAGCGTTTGAACCGGACATTAACAGACATGTTGTCTATGTACGTCTCCCCCGACCACAAAGACTGGGATCTCGCCTTGCCCTACGTGACGTTCGCTTACAACACCTGCCGGCATGACACAACTGGTCACTCTCCGTTCTATCTCTTATATGGGAGACACGCCGTCCTGCCTCTGGACACATTTGTCCCATCTGCTGACCGTCCCGTCACCGCCTACGCCCGTGACGCCATTGTTCAAGCTGCAGACGCTCGCCAAATCGCCCGTAGTCGGCTAGAAGCGTCCCAGCGAGCACAGAAGTCTCTGTACGACAATCGCCATCGCCACGTCACCTACGAACCGGGGTCGCTCGTTCTTCTGTGGTCTCCTTCCCACCGCGTCGGCCTCTCTGAGAAAATTTTGTCCCCCTACCATGGCCCTTATCGTGTGGAGCGTCAGGTCACCGACGTCACGTATGAAGTTGCTCCTCATACGCGTGCATCCTCATCAAGTAGACCACCCACCGATATTCTTCATGTCATGCGCCTCAAGCCCTACCAAGTCGGTTCTCGACCACCGGCCTAGCGCCGAGACTGCGCTCATGCCGCCGGGAGTAATGTTACGACGAAGTGGCAGTGGAAGAAGTGGCCTCCCGCGTGAGAGGACGAACGAAGAAGAAGAAGAAGAAGAAGAAGCTCCTTGTTCGTGTTGGTGCTCCCTGCTAGGAACTCTTTATTCTTACCCCAACAGTTGTAAATAAATGTAAATAGTTTTCCCCCGTAACAATATGACTCAGCTAAATGTGCTGATGGCTATCTGTGGTGTTAAAGGGAAGCTGAAGCGGTTTTCAAATCGCATGAAACGCTGTGGTCGGGAAGAAAGGACCTTGAAAATCATGTGTGTAATTTTTTTCCCGATTCTGTCCGCAAACAGAGCTGCAATCGCTTCTTAAAAACCCGCCGCCGGCACGCCCTCGTCGCTTCCGGAAGCGCCGGGTGGGGGGACGGCCGAGTGGGAGAACCGGCGGAAGTGACGCCATTCACGGAGAATCGGCCGGCCGTCCGGCTGCGCTTGCTTCGCTGCGGCCCGCGCTTTAGCGGCGAACCACAGATCAACGTAATCTTCTGCCAGTGCCATTCACTTTCTCTGGTTCAGGGGTTCTGTGCAATGCTTGAAGCCTACATGTATATAAACCAGTTTTGGCATGGCACTTCTTTCGAACAGCGCTCAGCACACAGCTTGGTAGAATCCTTCGGTTGTTCTCCCCAGCCTCTTCCAAGTTCACCAGACAATCTGGTGGTACGCAGCATGCCGAAACTGCCTGCACAAAATATGTGCATCAATATTTCTCTTTTCGTTATATTACTTTCTTACTTGTTTGTAAACTCTTTGCTTTTTCCCGCTGGTTCACATCCATGCTGAGCCAAGGCCACTTCCAGCACTGTCTTTGAGGCACAAAGTATTGAACTCATTTGAGCTCGTTACGCACTGTGTGCCTTTTTGCTTTTTCCTGATTGCTTGCACCTCATGGCAGCACAAGCAATTCTCTTAATCTTTCGGCAGCGTGCAGCACACGCAGCTGTACCTAACTGAGCAAAAAAGCAATTATGTAAGCCTAGTATACTTGAGCAAAGCAAGCATTTGCATTCATGAGCGCTTGGTTATGGCTGACGATCGACAATGGCACCAGAATTCATGCTAATTTGTCCTTGAGACAGAACGGCAAAGTTGCCTATCATGTATATCATCCACAAGTAATTCTGCTGGTTATCTCAATGCGCAACATCAGCAACTATATCTCGCAGCACACTAGTTTTGATGAGTAGCACTGCGAGCTCCGAGACGCAGCCATAATTATTCTCCAAAAGCATGTTCAGCACGCAAAAAAAAACAACACACGGGGGTAAGTGCAGAAGTTTCATGGTTGAACAGTAGCCCGAACATGCGACAGGAGGATAGAGCACACGGGAGCTTCCTCCCGGTCTCCTCATCTTTTCGCGCTGCAGTACAGCAGTGAACCCACTTCATTTCATCCAGTTTGGCATTCTTTTGTAGCTCTAAAAGGCATTAGGGAGCAATTAGGCAAGTAACTATAAATAAATGAACAAACAAATGCTTCACCTCGCGTGACTCGTGTAAGTGTGCCGGTGATCTGATTTAGATCATGTTTACAGGCGTTACAAGAAGTTGGTCAAGATAAAAAAAAACAGAAAGAAAGACGCAGGACCAGGAAAAGACACACACAGACTAGCTGTCGCCGTAAAGAAGTTGGTGGCCAGGCCTTTATGCAGCAGCGGTGCACAACAGTGTTTCCTCACGATTTCCTTTTTTTATTGCCACCTGCACATGCACCTACACAAAAGAAATGCACGCGCATGCACCTACGCAAAACATACGTATCAGTCGAGATTTGGTTTTCGTGTTACCCTGGTAGGACGTGAAAGGCCCATACTGGGTTAATGAAATTTCCGGCTTGCAGGCGCCGCCATGCGGTCACTTCTCTATTACTTAGCTTCTTATCCGGTGGTGGCACCAGTTTTCGGTTTAGTCTATAGTTCTCAACGATGTCGGAATAGGTTTGCGCGCGCTCGTCCAGGTCCGACAGTCCGGCGGTTTCACAATTACATGGAAGCAGAGAATATGGGAATGAGCTGACTACAACGGAGTCGACGCAGATACTGATAGCAGAGAAAGTTGGGAAGCCCTGCTGCGCAGCGAAGAACCTACTCGGCAGAAACAAGCCAATCCGCCTGGCGGCTGGTGGTGGTGGTGAAAACATTTATTACGGATGAATAGGAGGTATGTTTGGATCAGCCCGTAAGGGACCGATCCGTACAAGCACTAGGTGGAGGTCCCTAGTATGGGACCCCAGTGGCGGTGGCCGCCGCCCGGGCGCGCCCGACTAAGGCTTGTTGGGCCTGTAAGTCGTGGCAGCCGAGCAGGGTCGCCTCCCAGTCCTCCCGGGTTGGGTTGGGGATGGGGGGAATAGCGGGGTTGGAGGGGCAGGCCCAAACCATGTGATAGGTGTCAGAGGACACTGCACTACAGTGTGGGCAGCTGCCACTAAAGGAGGGGTCAAAATGTTTTAGCGCTGCCTGGCACAGCAATGTATTGGTGAGAAGGCGGAGAAGGAGCCGCTCATCCGCCTTCTTCAGGCCTTTACATGGACTAGGGTAAAGGCGATGACAATTTTGATAATATGTTGTAATATCTTTGAATGTATAGACCGGATTAAAATCGGGTTCCTGATCGGATGGGGAGGAGAAAACAGCCCGGTGAGAGAGCGCGCGGGCGGCTGCGTCTGCTGCCTCGTTTCCTGCCAACCCCTGATGAGCAGGGGCCCATATGAGGTAACGGTGTGCGGGGTCCGTACCCCGTATGCAATTTTGGTATATTCGATAGGCTAGGAAGGGAGTGCAGCCTTGTTCGACGTTCCGACAGGCCCCTCGCGAGTCGGTGATTATGTATTTTGAATTGGAATGTGAGGCCGCGTGAGCAATCGCGACCTCTTCTGCTTGTGTTACACTGCGGGCTCTGAAAGTTAGGCCGTTAACTGTGTTGCTGTTGTGAACTACCGCGGCCGTGTACCATCCCCCGTGGTGAGGGCCGGAGGCGTCCACGTAGTAGACACCTGTTTTGTTGCCATAATATCGGGCTAGCGCTTCCGCTCGTGCCAGGCGCCGACCATTATGGTCTTCGTGTGACATGTTTGCTGGAAGAGGCCGCACGTGGAGGGCACGTCTCCACAGTTCCGGGATGCGAAACCTGTCTTCCATTGGAGGGGTGTGTTGGATATGGAGTCGAGCAAGAAGGCGGCGACCCGACTCCGTTAGCGACAGGCGCGTGTACTGGTTTGTAAGGTGCGCCTCCCGGAGCTCCCGGAAAGTATTCACCACCCCAAGAGCCATAAGCCGGCTGTTTGAAGTAGTGATGGGGAGGTCAAGGGCACGTTTAACAGTTTTGCGAAGGATGACCTCAAGGGCGTCCTCCTCTTGTTTCCGTAGGTGGAGAGAAGGAGTCGAATAGAGAATTCGACTAGTTACGAAGGCGTTTGCCAGCCGCAAGGCATCCTTACTTCGTAACCCTCCGCGTTTGTTGGAAACCCGGCGGACCATGCGGCCCACCTGGTCCCCCACCTTACGGAGTTTGGCCAATGTAGTGTCTGGCCGCCTGTGTTTGTGGATGTAGAGTCCGAGTACCCGTATCTCATCACTTTCGCGTATGGGACCGCTCTCAAGAGAGAGAGATATTTTAGTTGTGCACTTCTGTGAGGGGCGGAGGTGCACAAATTCCGATTTTTGAGGGGAACATTGAAGACCGCAGCGGCGGGCGTAGCGGCCTACTATCGTCGCCGCTGTTTGCAGGCTGGTTTTAATGTCTCCTGTGCTGCCCTGTGTGGCCCACAGAGTGATGTCATCGGCGTACAGGGCGTGCTGCACGCCGGCGACACCACTCAGCTGGGCCGGCAGGTGCATCATGGCCAGATTAAAGAGCAGCGGGGAAAGTACCGCGCCTTGAGGGGTTCCCCGCGTGCCGCGTAGGTAAGGACCATGGTCTCTATCTTGAATTCGAATGTAGGATTGACGATCCATTAAAAATTGGCTTATGTATTGGAATGTGTTGAGGCCACAGTCGGTGTGACTTAGGTTAGTGAGTATGATCTCATGTGTTACATTGTCAAATGCCCCTTTAAGATCCAGGGCGAGTACTTCCCGGTCATTATGGGGGCATTCGAGGGGGTCAAGGACTTCCCGATTGAGTTGCAGGAGGACATCCTGTGCGGATCTGTGTGGGCGGAATCCGAACATGGTGCTCGCAAAGACTTGTTTGTGTTCAAGATATGTAGATAACCGATCCCGCACCATCGTCTCCATTAGTTTGCCCACACATGAGGTGAGAGAGATGGGGTGGAGGTTATCTGTGTCAATTGGTTTGCCAGCTTTAGGAATAAAAGTCACCAAAGCCGTTTTCCATTCGATTGGCAGGGGGGTGTCCTCGCGCCAAATCGCATTGACGTATTCCAGGAGGGACTGGTATGCCAAGTCGGGCAGGTTCGTCAAAAGCTTGACGGTGACCTTATCCCGTCCTGGCGCAGTGCCCCGTTTCATTTTGGCGAGAGCCGCCCGCAGATCACGGAGCTGGAAAGGTTGATCCAGCTCCGTGTTCTCTCTGCCTGCATAAGAGTACGCAGATCCACGGGGGTCTTGGGCTGTACACAGATACTGGTCCCGAAGTTTCTGTGCCAGTTGAGTCGTGTTGCCAGGAAAATGGTGCATGGCTCGCTGCAAATGTTTTTGTGTTTCGGTTCGTGTTTGGGTTGGGTCGAGTAGGGCTCGAAAGAGACGCCAAGTGTTTCGGCTGGACATTTGTCGCGCGGCCGTGTTGCATCTATCTACCCAGTTGGAGTCGGCGAGTTGGGCCGCGTACTCTGCCGCTTTCTGGGTAAGCTCGGCAATTCGAGCTTTAAGCTTTCTGTTGTGTTTCTTGCGTCGCCAACGGCGGACGAGGCTGCGACGGGCTTCCCAGAGGTGTAGAAGGTGGTTATCCACGTCCGTGACCGCCTCTGAGAGCTGGATGTGTGTTTCATGCGAGGAAAGGTGTGCCAGCAGCTGTTGGGACCATGCTGTGTAGCCTTGCGCGGAAATGGGTGTATTATCAAGTGAGTTAAAATTTTGCCTGAATTTCGTCCAATCCGGGATATGGGCTTGTGTTCTGGGACGCTTGAGGGGGCGTGTGCGTAGTGTAGTGTTAATGATGCAGTGGTCGCTACCGAGGGTCTCCTCGGTGTTGAGCCAGTCTGCGTGTTGTATGTTGCGAGTGAAGGTTAAGTCCGGACACGTATCCCGTGTCACGGAATTTCCTAGCCGGGTTGGGTGGACAGGGTCCGTGTGGAGGGTGAGGCCCAACGTGGACGCAAGCTCCGCCAGCTTACGCCCGCGTGACGCCTCCTTGCGATACCCCCATTGCTGACTGGGAGCGTTAAAGTCGCCCACAATAAGCAGGGGATCGCGGCCCGCTACTCTTAGCGCGCGGCTAAAGAGGTCCGCAAAAGTCACTCGCTTTAGTTTGGGAGAGCAGTACACGTTGAGTATATGCAACGGTGGGTCCCTGCGGCGGACTGGTAGGAGGGTCACCATTACATAAGAGTACTCTAGTGGGAGGTCGAGATCCACTAGATTTGCTGTGTAGTCTTTGTGGACAAGAAGACAAGACGCGGGATCCTGTTGGAACGTCGTGTAATTTGAAATTGTGGCGCCCAGGCCTGGCTCTTGGAGGGCAACCACGGCTGGTAAGGACTCGAAATTTTCAAGGTAGAGGCGGAAATTGGCCCGCTTAGTGTGGTCCTTAAAGCCTCTACAGTTCCACTGTGTTATTGAAGTTGACATGGCCGAATTGGAGATGGCGGAATTCCTTTGATTAAGGTGTCTCGCCATGATTTAAAATTCTTCGGGGGGAGGAGGAGGGATTGGCTGCCTCAGAGCCAGCTACTTGCGCCATCAAGGGGGTGATGACGGAAGGAGCGGGGCAGTTGTCCTCATTGTCCGAATCAATAATCAGACGGGTGAATTTTGATGGGCGGGATACGTCCCTAATGGGTCCCGTCCGACGGAGGAGGCGGGGGTTGTCCGAGATGTGTTTTGAGACCACCGCGGGGACGGCAGATTTGACCTTTGTCAAGATCTGGTCCATGGCGGTCTCGATCATATATCGCAATTTAGAGGTTAAGCGCTCCTCCATCGCAGAGATGGCTGTCACGAGGGCAGGCGAGATCTCCGCGTCGCTCTCCATTGCGTCCGAGTTCTGCGGGCTCGGTGCGGCGGACGCCAATTTTGATTCTAAATTTTGAATTTTGTTGAGCAAAAGCTCATTCTGTGCCCGGAGCACGTCTATCTGTTTTTTGTATTCCGCGTCGAGTGCGGAGACGGTTATGGGGGAGGGTGAGGGATGGGAGGAAGAGGAGGCGATCTCAGCCCAGCTGCTCACCTGTTTGTGGTGTTGAGGCGCTGATGCCCGGGCGTCGGCAGCGCCAATTGTCTTGAGGGCCGGGAAGTGGCCAGTGTCTCTGCCGCTGGGCGGTGGAGGCGCCGTCTTCTTCCCGGGCGCTGGTTTCACCGACGGTGAAGAAGGTGACGATGTCTTGTGGTCGGTGCCGTGAGCACCACGCGGCGTTCCGCCACCGGCACCTGGTTTTGAATGACTTGGCTGCTTGCCAGGTCGCTGGTTTTTTGGCACCTCTGGGCGCTTAGCCTTGGGGCCATGCACCCTGAGCTGCCGGAATTTTCCCGTGCAGTCGCGGGAGTTGGTAGCGTGGGCTTGCCCACAGACTGCACAGGACAGACTGCATTCATGCTGCGCCTTGACTCCGTCGACGGTCGGCGCCGTTTGGCCACACAGGCCGCACTTTTCATCCGGGCAGGGGCAGGTGTCTGCTCGGTGGCCCACAGTGCCGCACCGCACGCAGGCCGGAATGGTTCTCTTGTACGGACGCACAAGGGTCACCTCAGAGTTGTAATGCACATATCGCGGCACCACTTTTCCCACGAAGGTGAGCGACGCGACGTCGGATTTGCCAAGCTTGCGGATATCGGCAAGCTCTCCAGCACGCCATTGGATCTTGTTTTGGAGGGACTCACTGGTCTCGTGCTTGGCCACGGTGATGACGCCGCGGCACACGTCTCCAGTGAGTTTCAACTGGCCGTACATGGAGAGCTGGCCCTTCGGTGATGTTAGTTGAAAATCCCGCAGAAGCTTGTCCGCGACGTGCGGCTCTCTGGTGCCTGCGACGATCAGGTTTTGCTCCCATGTGGGGAGCAGGCTGAGGGATGCTGCGGCTTTGGCGCCCAGGTAGTCCGCGAACGCTGCTCCCAGCTCGCCATGTTGGTAGACATCCCTGAGAGCGACGGTCACCCGGGGCTTCAGGATGATGACGATGTCTTCTGGATGAAGACGCGGCAGTGGCTTTGGTTTCCAAGAGGGTCCGGTCTTAGACTGGGCCCTTCCGTGAAGCGCTGCAGCGCGCGCAGCAGCGCTGTGCCGTGTTGAGCGGCCTGCCGACGTGGCGTCCGCTTTCTTGGAGGCGGCGTCCCGCTTGCGGGAGCGGCGTTCCACTAGTTTGAAGAGCCTGGGGTTCTCGATGGGCGCAGAATCCGGACTCTCAGGCGTTGGAGCTGAAGGAACCTCGGACCAGGCCATGGCGTCCGGGTCGTAGCCGCGTTGTACTTTTTGGGCAGCCATCTTGACACGGGTGGGCGACTCACTCACGGCCGAGCGTCGGCGTAGGCGTTAGGCCTAGCGCCGTCGCCACGAAACGCAAGTGAGGATCGGCCCTAAAATGCGTAAATGTTGCCCCACCTGTGTGTGAGTGGTGTCCACAGGTAGCTGTCGACTTCGCGAACACAGACGCGGCTGTGTTGACGGGGTTCCGGCCGAGGAACCGTGGCTCCAGCCAAAAGTTGGTGGAGACGATGCGCTGTATGTCCACTCGCTTCGCGCGCTCACAGCGCCACCGCCTGGCGGCTGAGGCCGCGAAGAGATAAAATCTCTTTGTTAGCCTTTAGTCATGGGGGCTTGGGCCCCCGCCCTCCAGGCCTGCGTGCCGGGGGCGATGAGTAGTAAGGGGCCTCTTTTTCCGGCGGAAATAAAAGCTGTCATCCATCCATTCATCTATCCAGTCGAGATTTCCAACACGTGAAAATGTCGCGACTTGACTTTCGTTGCCCGCGCACTCCGCGGCGTCGTTGTTTCCACCGTTTTCTGAAGCTGCTGATGGCTCGAACATGCATGGTGAAAGTCCAAACTGTTTAACACCGCTTGAATTATTCATAATTTCCGAAATGTAGTCCTTAAAAGCCAGCTGAAGCAACGCGCTACGCAGCAACACCGTCGGTGCCGGCCGGAGATTCCCGTAGATGACGTCACGACAGTCCCGGCCAATCGCGGGCAAGAGCTGCGTTCGCTCGGCGCCCTGAGGCGAAGGGGCGCGTTTGCTTCTAAAAAACAGCTTTTTGCGTGTATTTCCGCTCTTGTTGAGTGAGATATTCTTTTTCAGCGGACTTAAAGCTATATAATGACGCAGAGAACTCATTTTTTTCTAAAAGTGCTTCAGCTTTCCTTTAAGGAAGCACACTTTTGCTTTTGTGATAACCTGCAATTTACATGTGTAGATGTGATTTATGAAGAAGAAATCTTCGAATCTTTCAAAGACTCTTTTTTTTTTATTCGAGAAGTGTGCCATGAGGCATAAGTTGAAAAAGGAAGGGGGGGGAAGGAATGCGCGGGATTGAAAGTTAAAAGAAGGAGTGAAGAACCGTTGCGCTGAGGTAGTCGCACAGGTTGCTAATGAAACGGTTGTCCATAGTCCACTTCATGTAGTCACTTTCGCGGTTCCACCGCAGGCCCACCTCCCTGAGGAGCCGTTTTCTGATAGCAGCCGTCGCTGGGCACGTCCGTAACAAGTGCCGCACATCACAAATGTCCGGTGCAGCGCTGCAGTGAGGGCACCTGTCAGGTGCTGGCAGATCTTTGGCACGCCACCGATGGCGGACAGATGGTGTCAGAGCCGCCCCTGCCCGAATCCGGCGCACGGATACCTCCTCCTGCCGAGTAAGACTACGGGGGAGAGGGTACGAACACGGAGGAATTAGAGCGCGTGTTCGCTGGCGCAGAACTTCGGAATCGGAAACATGGGACAGGAACGGATCTGGGGGAAAAGGGGAAGGTGGCGGATCGTCTAATGTATGAAGATGAGTCATAGTATCCGCTTGAATGCTATGTGGATCCTGGGCATGGCCGCGAATCCAGTGTATGTGCACAGGACATGGATACTTTGCGCAGAGCACATGAATTGATTGTGAAATCTGGAGCGTTCGTCGAACAGCCTTAAGCTGTTTAAGGGCGGCGCGGGAGTCGGTATAAATATGAACTGTATTGAATGTTAGAACGAGAGGAAGGGAAGCAATGGCATTATAAATGGCTTGAAGTTCCAATGCCAGGGGAGTGCACGTATCCGCAGTATACGTCGCGCGATCGAGGGTTGAGATGCGGATGAGATGGACTATGCACAGCAGTGACTCCCCTCTCTGCAGAATGTGATGCATCCGTGTATAATATGCACCCTTCAGGCAGATACGCTGCTGATACCGACGGGGAAACAGTGGGGCGATTGTCAGTGAGCTGGCAATGGAACCACGGTGGAAGTGTCTTTGAACGATGAAGTTTGAGAGACTGTTTTCGAGCTCTATTGCCACCCATTGGTCGATGATTTCACTGAGTGTATTAAGTTGTGCGAACTCCTGTAGCACAGGTATGGGTGTTAAACGAGGCAGATATGTTATGACGCGCATAGCCTCACGATTGATTGCTTCAAGGGAGTCCCACTGTCTGCGGGTGAGACGTTGAAATTGTGCCTGATATACTATCCGTGGCTGAAGGATAGAGCGCACAAGCTGGCGGGCCGTATGAGCACGTGCGCCACCAGAGCGCATAGCTATGCGACGAATCAGACCTAAAGTAGCGTGAGCCGATTTACGGGTGGCTGCCAGCCACGGGGTGCCAGTCCCAGATGTACGGAGAAGACCAAGAATACGAACAGGTTCTACCTGAGGAATCAGAAAATTATGTACCGTAAAATTTAAAGGGGGAGCTTTCCGTAAGCCGGCTTTATTTCCAATTCGAATGAAACATGATTTGGTAGGAGAGAGTGTTAGACCCAGAGGTGGGAGGCGAGATGTCAATACATCCAGCGCGTGTTGAAGGACCGACTGATGAATAGACGCATCTGGATGACAGCACCACAAGGTTATATCACCGGCATACGCAAGCACGCGGATAGAAGGGATGGACTCTAGGGCTCGAATAAGAGGAATTAAAGTCACATTAAATAATGTGGGGGTGAGAACGGAGCCCTGCGGCACTCCTGTATTGGAAGTGAAGTTACCAAAAGGCTTTCCGTGGACACGCACGCTGAAGGTTCGATTTGCTAAAAAGGCGTGAATGGAGAGGAGGAACCGGTGAGGGAGACCAAGAGTTTGAAGGGAGGCAAGAATGGCAGAGTGAAGGATGTTATCATATGCCTTTGTTATGTCTGTAGCGATTACGGTTCGTACAAGGTGACTCTGCGGAGAGTGTTCAAGTACGTCAGCAGCCAAAGTAGCAAGGCCGTCCTCCGTTCCAATTTGTGGGCGGAAACCAATTGGGGATCTGGGTAACAATCAAAGACTCAAAGACTCGGTCGTTTACATCTACAAGGCATGTGTAGTGCCCGAGCTTTTGCAGAAAGTAGGACAGTAAATTATTTTTATTCGTTTAGTCCCTTGTGTCTTTGCTGCTAAGTGCCAGATGTTCTATCATACTGCCTAAAGGGGCAATAAAGCATGATAAAAATAGAGCAAGGAGAACAAACTAAATTGTGGGGTGTAATATTCTGAAGCAACCTGTGGGATATAAGGGACTCCATACTGGAGGGCTCCAGATTATTTTCGACCAGCTGGGGTTCTTTAATGTGCACAGAGAGACAGTAAAACTTATTTGTTGGTCAGTGTTGAGCAGTGTGCTGGGCAGGGCCACCTATTCCAGGAGCCCTATGGCGTCTGAAACTGCTGTTGACCAGCCGATCAGGTGAAGCTGGTCAGCCAAGTTGTAGCTGGCCAGGGCGGCTTCGCACTGCTCCAGGGAAGGGTTGGGAATTGGGGCACCACGAAATCACGCCAACATATTGTAGCATGAGTGCTCCTTTTGCGTTAAGCCTCCATCGAAATGCAGGCATTTCATCTATGAAGTTGCAAATACATATCACTGATGAGGCGTAGGTAAACCTGCTCTTTGCCCTCACCAGAAAGTGTACATACTTGTTGCATAGGCGAATTTCCAACATGCTTAGCCATTTCCCTTGCTCTTCTGTTATCATACCAGTTAGTGGCCCCTTAAATCTTTGGACACAATGGCAGGTGCTCAGTCTGTGGTATGAAAACTAAACATTACTGCCTGCTTCTCACAGAGTACCTTTCTGCGCAGGTGTTGAAATTAGGGGACTGGGAGCATTTTTGACTGTCTGCAATCTGAAATAAGCCCTAGAATTCCTCTATCTTTTTGCAGAGCTAGGCAGCCGTGCTCGAGTTACGACTATCTGCTTCTAGTTGTTTCACGGGAGTATGCCCGAAGTATGTGTATGCACTACCCTGGCTTTTGGAATTGTCAATGCTTTACGGTTATCACTCGAAGTGCCTTGCAATGATCTTCATCTTTCAACACGCCTTTATTGAAAAGCCGGCTGAAAATCTGTTTGGATATGGTTTGGCCATGCTTGCAGAACATGTCAGATTTATGTCTTATATGCACTCAAGGAAGAGAGTCGAACAGCCAAAGCATAACAGGTTACAGTACAGCTCGGAGAGCACACGAAATTGAGGTACAAAACAATTGTGTGCATGCAACCACAGCAGTGGCCAGTGGTTAGAGCATCCGCTTCGTACGCAGAATGTGCAAGGTTCACTGTCCAATGCGACCAAACAGTGACCACTGGGTATAAGCTTTTGTGTTTGAATTGTTCAGAAGAATGGGTTTCTTTCCCCACCTCCAGCAGACTACACTTCAGCCATGGTGTTCCTTGCACCATAAATAAAATCAGTTTGTCAGTTGTATGCAAGCACATTTATTCAACAAGAGCAATTTTTTTCTTCAGTAGAGTTAGTTCTTGGGCTAGTTGGAATTCTTGATTCAAACTCATAGTTTTTCAGCGCAACGGCACACAGTAAAAGAAAAGAAGGATAACAAGAAGGACGAACACAACGCTGTGTTCGTCCTTCTTTTTATCCTTCTTTTCTTTTACTGTGTGCCGTTACGCTGAAAAACTATGAGCTTGAAGCAATTTTTCCATTTTGTTACATTTAGCATTCACATACAACTTCAAAAATTTACACACAATTGCAGTATCTCACAGGAAACGATGTGCAGCAATAATTGGAGATGAAAGGTTCGTTATACCGGCAATGATCATGAGGATGCCGTCCAATTGCCCAACCATGTTCCATGGCACTTTTGTCGCCAGGATCTTAAACGTTTTCATCCGTTGGATTGCACTTTCGACATGCACCCTGACCGAAGCAATTTTCTGGGTTCGAAGAGTTTCCCCCTTAGACAGCTGCTTCTTTTGTTTCTTGAACGGAGGCCGGATAATGTCAATGAGATAGTGTGCACAAATTTCGTCGATTAAAAGCCCACGATCAGCCACTATTGCATCTGATACTGGCTCAAGTGCATCAGTCAGGCCACTTTGTTCGAATATGGCCTTGTCGGATGCGCGTCCCCCATAGCCTTCGCTTATATAAGCAATCATGCCAGCTGGAGTGACAGCTACCATATACTTAGCTGTAAATTCCCTCTTGTAGTGCGAATACACTCTCAGTGCACACTGCAAACAATTGGGCTGCCCCAAAGCTATCTCGGTGCAGTCGATAACAACTCTTACATTAGTGAACTGCTTGTACTGCTTGGCAAGTGTTCAACAATTTCCTCTTTTGAGGGGAGCATGACAAAAGATTTTAGAACTTCAGGCAACACCTGCACTGTTTCTGCAGTGATGCTGCTGCATGTTGTTATTGTGGAGTCAAACAAATGTCTGAGGAAGGCGGTTGATATATGTTTTGACTTCATCAACGTTAAAACAATCCTCTCTCTTGCTGACATGTGCTCTCGACCAGGCAGTGGGCGCAACTTTTTGTAGCACTCGACGAGTGCGTTCAGAACTGCTCCTGATGGCAGCCCTGTGAATGTAGTTACATTTTTGTCACTTATCATGTCTGCAAACCTTTTTGCAAATCCTCCAGATTTCACTTGCACTGCTTTGTTTTCTGTAGAGCGCTTAAGTGAGCCTAATTCCAGGAGGATGCCTGCTATATCTCTTTCTTGCTCCGAGTGCTTGGTCAGAAATTGTGGCGCTTGAACTGTAGTTGTGCACGAAGAATCCTATTGGAAAAAAGAAGTGGCAATCACATCGCTTAGTAAAGCAAGTTTTGCTTTACACAACACATTTACACATTGCAAAACAAGACAGTTGTAGCGTTCATGCTAATGCATGTACTTATTGCATGAATAAAAAAAGTGTCAAGTAAACTGTGAACCTAGTGTACTCTCTGCGTCTTCGCTGCTCAGAACCATTGGGAAAATGTGCTCTATCTCTGTGTCTTCGTTGCGTAGAACCATGGGGTAACTGGAGCACCAGGTCAGACTAGAGCCCTGAAAGAAAAGTTTGGTCTTTAGATAAAGTGATTTGCTTCACAAGTAAAACAGTATGAATGGCAGGTTGCCCATGCCAATAAGATTGAGGTGCAGTGCATTTGGCAAGTATTCTCAGATAGTGAATGGCAGTTTACCAGTTTCTCTTGCTGTATGTTGCTAGTACTTGCTATGGGGCAGAAACACTGAGGCTATTGAAAGAGTTTGAGCTTAACGCAACAAGGTATGGAAAGCAAAATGATAAATGTAACGTTCTGAGACTGGATGAGAGCAGAGTGGGTCAGGGTATAAACGTGTTAATGATATTCTAGTCAAAAGCAAGAAGCACTGAGCACTGGCAGGGCATGTAATGCAAAGGTGAGATATCTGATGGTCGTTAAAAAGGGCAACTGACTGGATTCCAAGAGAAGACAAGCACAGCAGGGGGCAGCAGAAAGTCTGGTGGGTGGACGAGATTATGAAGTCTGCAGGTGTAAGATGGCTGCAGCTGACACAAGACAGGGTTAATTGGAGAAATATTAGAGAGCTCTTTGTCCTGCAGTGGGTGTCGTTAGGGAGATGATGAATGATGGTAAATACCGTGCTGGTACTAGCTGATTTGCCAGAGCAAAACTGCTTTCTCGGGTGAGGGTGAACAGGGCTGTGTTACTGGTTCAGCCTGGAACATTTGCAGTAATAAAAAAAATCATCGTACAGTGCAAATGTTTGCTTGGAACAATACTCCACACAAACATATGGTACCTGGGCAGAGCGTCGGGCACGTTGTGCAACCCTAGCCGACGACAACTCCTTGATGCGGGCAGCCTTGTTTTCGTCGCGTGTTGATAGTTTTGTAAGATTCTCTGTTGGTATAGCTGTTTTCTTCAGGCGTTTTCGTTGCCACTTGAGCTCTGAGAAATAAAACAATCGCTTTTATGTCTTGTGGCTTTTCTCAAGTGGAAAAAATGGTGATTGGAGATGATGGCCATCGACCATGGAAACAACAAATTTTCAATCACGTTTAAGAGACTTACTCAGAACAATACAGATAGCTACCCCCTATCCATGTGGTAGAAACTATTCAAAGCCCTCCCCTATGATGTCCCTCGTAGCTCATGTGCACCTTTTTAAACCTCACATACCATAACACATTGCCCCCAACCTAGGTGTCGGAGTCAGTATACTGCTGAAGTAAAATTTGTTCAATAGAAATGAGGATAGCAAATAGTAAACGAGTTTGGCGCAGCCATTTGTGCTTGCTATATATTTGAAGTATACAGTAATGAGCAAGCTTTTCTGGAAGGCTCGAGCAGTGTACTGTGTAGTAAATGAAGTGAGCTTTAATGCCGCTGCTTTGCTAGGGCCAAGGTACTTGTGCCTGCACAGTTTATACTTCCTGAATTTTTCGCAATCGGCAAATCAAATGCAACGAGGACAGAACTAACGAATTCATATGGGCATTTACCAGGCTGCCTTGGAAGTGCGAAGTTTTTGTGCTCAGTTAAGCAGCGGCCTTACTGGGATTTATATGACGATCGAATTTTGATCAGAGGTCGGCTCACCTGAGCAGAGCACTCGAGCTTCGTGTTGCAGAGCACATTAAGCTAAAACTTTACACAGCTGCTTCGCTAGGGGCAACACACCGTGTTGACTAAGTGCCTTGGCGTTCAACTACTGATCCCAAAGCATAATGGTCGAATCCCGACCGCGGCGGCCGTATTTTGATGCGAGGCGAAATGCAAAAACACCCATGCGCTGTAACATGTGGGTGCGCGTTGAAAAACCGCGTTAAATAGTGGTTTAAATTAATATGGAGCATTATCTTACAGCCAATGTGTCGCTTAGGGACGTTAAACCCGACATATCGCTAAGGGCAAGGCGCTTTTGAGCCTGTGCGGGTCGCTTATCGGCTGCGCTCGAGAGCAAGGTATGTGCTTTGGAATTTCACCTCATTTACTTCGCACAGCACCGCTTGAGCGCTCTAAACAAATCTGGTCACATCTGTACGCGCAGAATTACACCACCCGAACATCTACAAACGGATATATGCAACTTAAGGCGGTGTTACCCAACTGTCGCCTCGGCGAATATTTTCCCTCGGCATTGTGCATCTTTTCCTGCTCTCTTTGATTCGCTTTACCCAGCCACACTATACGGTTCCAGAATTTTCTTGGCCCCCTTTAGTTGCATCGTCAACTTCAGCCAGCCAGCTATCAGAGGACTGCTTTATTTTAGCCTGGACGAAGACCTGCGCTTGCTGTTTGTTTCGTCGATAAGATTCCCATTTTTTGGCCTATTTCCTCTTCAGATAACTGCGTCCTCTTTGCTTCAATGTGTTCCCGTGATGCCAGCCGTCGTTGTTCGATAGCCTCTCTAATTTCCTCATTCCATCAACTTCGTGGCCTCCACTTTCCTCTCCAGCGGTTTACTCCTGTTGCTTATTTTATTTTTGTGCTAATGAGTAGTTCTAACTGATTATAATCCCACTTTTCCGTGGTTTTTTTTCCTATTGTTTCCTCTATGTCGGCCGCTTTTACCTCTACTTCTTCATTTAATTTTGCGCCCTCCTTTTGATTTCCCTGCATTTCTCTTTTCAGCAGGGCTTCCAACTGTAGACTAATACGCTTATGATCACTTCCGAGCCTGTACTTCCCCTCTTCGTCTATTTCCATTACTGCGAGGTTGCTATACATCCCTTGCGAGGTTAAGCAGTAGTCAATGTCGTTTGCCTGTTACCGGATTCCCGTGTGATTTGTCCCTCACACTTAGTTTCTCTATTTACAATAACTAGGTTGTGTCGCTCACAGAAGTCTAGCATTAACTTCCCGTTATAATCTGTGTATGCATCAATATCCTTGACGTGGCCAATCATGTCACCCAGCATAATAATATCGGCACCATCTCCAAACTTCTTTATATCGTCATTGGCTCACTTAATTAGATCGTTGTTTTCTTGCCAGCATTTTTCCCTGTCCCTAAATAAACTACTCCTAGCCATGTCATTTTACCGGCAATTGTACCTGATACTCAGACTTGTTCTTTGCCTCGATGTGCGCGCCCCCCTCCGCCTCTCCGTGGATTGTGGGGACATCTTTTCAAAGGGTTAGTGCCGCGTTGGTGAGGGCGCACGTCATATTGGTGCCCACTCCCTGTCCCGCCTGCGCCAGTTGCACGTGCGGCGGCCTGTTTCCCGCCGATTGCAATTTTGAACTTCACTACGCCAGGTTTTCAAGAGGGTAGTGTAGTACCGTTTATGACGTTGAAAATCTTTTGAAGTTAAGAAGTCACGTAGGGGATGGAGCAGAGGAATTTGATTAAACAAGCACATCAATCATGGAAATAGATACTCTGCTTGACAACGGGGGCGGCGCCACTGTTTGTGACGTAAATGGAGACCTGTGTATATGTACCAACGGCGAGACGGTGGGGCGAGCTACCACCTCTCGGCCTACCCGCCTCCCCCATCAGGACTACAGTTCGCCTGGTGCCACGGTTGAAGGCCTCGTGCCCCCTGAACAACACTCCGGGGACCACCCAGCAGAGCCCACCCCGGACCTGTCTCCCAGCAGCCACACACCCGAGGCACTCCCCACTTCTATAGAAGAGGACATTGAGGAAGTTGGGTGTATACTGAAGGAGCCACGTGGGCGCCGTCGTCGGCCACGCCGTCCCCCCTTAGACAGTGGACAACCTGGTGGTCCTCTTCCGGTGCCGAGGAAAGGGCAACTCCGCAAGTTCCAGATTGCAGCGGAGCTGTCCACCACACTAGGTGTCGCCCCTGAGGTCTTGACAGCTCTCCTCTACGTCCGCTCTCTGGTTAGAATGGAGGTTTGACCACGGCTAGCTGCGGATAAGGGCACCTCCACGGGTTTCGTCCATGGCGTTCCTGCTGACTTGGGAGAGGCCGAGCTGCCTGCAGCTCTGAAGGCCCCAGCACCCATCCTGGGAGTACGGCACGGCCAGTGCACCACCCTGCAGATCCTCTTTGTGGCGCCACAACCACCATTCCATGCGGCGCTCTACAAGCTACAACGGCCAGCAGAGCACACCCAATGCGCTGCCGCCGCTGCGGTCGCCACCACGGGACCGGTGCTTGTGATACCTCTGCTCCACGATGCACAAACTACGGCGGTGGCCATCCAGTGGACAACCCTGCCTGCCCCCAATGGAAGGAGGAACGACGCGTGGCAGCAGCAGTCGCAGCTGCTTCTGAGCCTGTGTCTCGGAAAGCCATCCGGTCCAACATCCGGACAGGGGAGAAATCTTATGCCCAGACCACCAGGCAATCAACAGTAGACTCCCCCTGGCCACCCCCACAAGCCCTGCAGCCCGCATCCCCTCGACGTGGTCCAGGACCTTCCCTTCCCCAGGGCGGTACACCACCTCCCCCTCTGGGCAGCCAGCTGAAACAACTTACGCGGACTTTGGCTGCAACACTTCAAGCCCTCACACAGCTGCTCCCAGCAGCCACCCTACCACCACGGAGCAGGGTGCAGGGCCAGAAGCAGCAGCCAAACCACCATGGCTAGTCTTCCATGGATGACTCCCAGACCACGGGTCCTCCAGTGGAACTGCCGCGCGCTCCGGCCCCGCCTCTCCGAGCTTCACGACCGCCTCCGGCTAGAGGAATATGACGTCCTGGCCCTCCAGGAGGTTTATCTGCAGCAGGACAAAGTTCACCTGCCAGGCTTCATCGTCTATGATAGCAGATCCATGCTTGGAGGACAGCCATCCTTCCGGACCCTCCCGGGCAGCCATCTTCGGCCCAGGGAAAGATTTTGGTGTGTGATGCGGTTGTGGCCCCCATGGAGTTCTCTGTGAGGGTCAGGCTGGGTCGAGTTGATACAGCTGTGGCAAGTGTATACGTGCGTACCCGGACCCTTGGGATGCTGAATCCTTGCCGCAGCTGGTCAGCTCGTTTTTTGTTCTGCGGAGACTTCAACACGGCACACCCGCGCTGGGGATCCCGCAGGACGGACAGTCGTGGCAGTGACCTAGTTGCGGCTCTTCGCGGCACTGGATTGCATGTCTTGAACACGGTGGTCCCAACTTTTGTCTGTTGAGGGGGCGTCTGCACATGCGTTGACCTCTTCATTGGGTCGTCGCGATGTGTTTATGAATGGCACCCCTCGTCGGACACTTGGGGTCCGGACCACTTCCCTATCACTCGGGCTCCTAAGCTGGGCAAGAGAGTGGATGGAGGGAGATGCAAGGTTGTCCCCTGGGACAAGTTCCGGAACCTCCTCCACAGTTTCGCAATGCAGGACGACATCCTGACCCATGTGGCTCGGTGTGCTGAGGCAGCCATGGTCTGCTGTGAGCCCCCCCCCCCCCCCCCCCCAACCAGCCCGTCCCAGATCTCCACCTCCTCCAGCTAAGAGCTCAATGGCGCCGAGCAGATAGGAGGGTCCTTCGCGCGGACAGGCCTGAGCATTGGACAGAACACAAACATTTGGATGCGACCTGCCGTCGGACTCACAACCGACGCCGTAGAGAGTCATGGGAAGGGATCTGTGCTTCCTTGGTGGCCGTCAGAGGGAGTGCCAGGGTATGGCGCCTTTTCCGGTTGCTCCTGGAGCCTCCTACGCAGCGGGCCTCCTACCTGGCCATCGCAGTGGGTGGTGGACTCTCTTACCAACAGCTGGCTGACAAGCTGTCAGAGGCCCTCCTCCCTCGGGAGCCCCCTCCTTCTGGTCTCTACCGCAGACGGAAAAGCGGCCAAATGGCGGGTAGACATGCTGCTGACATCACGGCCATCTGTTCCACTGCCCTCACGACGATGGAATTCACCTCTGCCCTGCTACATTACAAGCGTCGCAGTGCTCCTAGCCCAGATGGCATCACGTTCCAGAAGCGAAAGAACTTGGACGATGCCAAGTAGACTAGCCTACTCCAGACCTACAATGAGGTCTGGACAACAGGCTGTCTACCTGATGCCTGGCGCACAGCCCTGGTGGTCCCGGTCTTCAAGGCTGGCAAGCCGCCTGCTGACCTGAAGTCATACAGGCCTGTCTCGCTAACATCGGCCGCGGTGAAGCTCCTGGAGTTTATGGCATTGGGGAGGCTGGAGTCGATCACTGAAGTCACAGGCTTCCTGCCCGAACAGCAGTCTGGCTTCTGGAGTTACCGCTGAACTGCAGATGTCATCTCTGATATCGCCTCCAAGCCCCCCCCCCCCCCCCGTGCCTCATGAAAGGAGTCCCCCAGGGCAGCGTGCTGAGCCCCATGCCCTTCAACCTGGTGATGGCGCAGCTACCCCGTTGCCTACTCCCCGTCCGCATAGCCATCTACGCGGATGACATTGCCCTTTGGTGCCGCGGACCGCAGCGCCATGGAGGGTTCAGGTCATCAGGAACGTGCTGCGGGCCATCACCAAGGTCAGCTCCTACCTGGAACGGGTGGGCCTGCAGCTCTCCCCCACCAAGTCCGAGGCTATGCTGCTCAACACTCGGCCAGGAGCGCGCCCGGGGAAGACCAGCCTCAGCATCGCAGGCCCGGAGCTTCCATGACGGCATTCCTGCCGCTACCTGGGCCTCCTGATCGACCGCCACCTCACTTGGCAGCCAGCCGTCAAGGCTTCGTGCAATCAGGCAGCCAGCGTCCGGGGTGCCATCCGGAGACTCCTGGCCGGAAGAAATGGCATCACCCCACAAAAAGGTCTCCGTTTCTTCCAAGCCATGGCTGGGGCCCAGTTCCTGTACACCCTCCCGCTGATGCGACTGACCACCAGGCAGCAGCTGACAATTGAGTGCTGCCAGAGGGCTGCCGTCCGTCTGTGCCTGGGCCTTCCCCGTGGCTCCCAGGTCCCTGCCACATTTGCAGAGGCGGATGTGTGGCCCCTGGAGCTGCAAGCCCAGCGGGCAGCACTCCGCCACTTTGGGCGACTCCACCTGGACCCTGACGGACGCCCCCTCTTGGAGCGCTTCCTCAGCCATCCACATTCTCTCATGGGACAGACTGCCCTGGCATACGAGCAGCTGGTGGGAGGGCAACTGGAGCGCCTTCCTCCCCCTCCGCGCCTGCTCCATCTCCCTTGCCTGGATCCCCGGCCACGTAGGAGACCTAGGCAATAAGGCTGCTGATGCCTTCGCAAAGACAGCTCATGGATGGTCTACCCCCTGCTCTCGCATCAGCGTGTACCCTATTCCGCGGAATATTCATCTCGCATGTAACACTGAAAGGAGAAAAGCAAGAGGGGAAACGTTGCAGAAGAAATGAGACGAGCAACCTGACACCCTTTACGTGGACGCCGCACGACCAAAGAATGGAGTGATGACTATTGTGGTCTCAACGCCTTCAGGATCGATGGTGAACTGCGCCTCGATGAAAACATCCAACCCCGCACACGCAGAGGAAGAAGCTATTTCATTAGCTGTAGCATCTAACACCAACGCCGTTGTGCTCACTGATTCCCAGAACGCCTGTCGCAACTTCAATAACGGATTAATTCCCAGGTCAGCGCTGTCATTGCTGATTAACCATCCACCCAGCCAAGCCTCAGTGATCTGGTTTCTCGGTCACGTGGAACTACCAGGAGGAAACGGAACCGCTCACAGGCATGCCCGAGCTCTTCTATACTGGGCGTCTCCCCCTGATGATTATGAAGGGTGCTGCGACCTAATAACTTTAGCAGTGTATGCTGACAATCTGGCGCCATACAGAACAGCCAGGAAGGAGTACCCAACACCACATAAATCCCTCAATAATTTAGAAGAGAACACCCCTAGGAGACTACAGACCGACACATACCTAACGCAAGCTAAGATACACCAGTGGTACCCTACACTGCACTCTCCGCAGTGCCCACACTGTGGAGAGGTAGCTAGCCTCGACCACATGGTGTGGGCATGCCAATTTAATCCCATAGTTGACCCCATTTCAAACCCCTCAGAAGAGCAGTGGGAGGCTATTCTGCTCAGCAATGATCGTGACCGTTTGCACTGGCTGGTGGGGAGGGCCAGCGCAGCAGCAATAACCAGTGGACTACCGGACTAGGCGGGCTACCCACATATTCTACGAATATCCAGTAAATAAAGATGTTTTCAATCAATCAATACCCCTTGCTGTACTGTGGTGGTACCCCTCTATGGATGCTGCCAGGGCCATCACAGAGCAGCAGCTTCTACTGGAGCACCCCGACTCCAGGATTGCCCAACGGACACCTCCACAACTCCCGCCAGACAAGGGGATCCCAAGACGGCAGAGGTCCCTCCTCCTCCGGCTTCGGGTGGGCTGTTTGTGGACCAGGGCTAGGCTCTATCAGGAAGGGTTTGACTACCTTTGCGGACTGCTCCCGCTGCGGCCAACCGGAGGAGACGACAGACCGCCTCCTGCGCGAATGCCCCGCCTTTGCCGCCCACCAGGCTAAACTGGCTTCAAGCTACAGGGCCCTGGGACTTCCTGCGGATACAGCAAGTTCCATCCTCTTCCCCACCGGCCCCAATGCTTCCAAGGCCCTCCAGTCCCTCCTTACCTTCTTGGAGGACACGGGCCTGGACCGCTACTGCTAGCCCACGGCAGCTGCTGACTGCGACTTCGCCTCCAGCGACTCTATACTCTATTTCTTCCCTACCTCTCCTCCTCTACCTATAGTCCTTCTTCCTATCCGCACGCCGGCAGTGGTGTTGGTGACAACTCATTAGTCACAGGCCCATGCATTTTTGTAGCGATAGCTACATTACGGTAGCATTTCGAGCCTTCAGCGTGGCGGCGCCGCCACCCTGTGGCTGCGCGCCACCCTGTCACGTGGTTCGGAGAAGCTGCCGGCGCCGTGGCTAATCACGTGGTTCGTCACGTGGTTGGTCACGTGACCATGTTCCACACGGCCAGCTGTAGATATCGCGTCACTCCAGGTTTAACCAGAGCTAAACCACCGCCAATTTTTTTTCCTTTCCTCTTCTATTCAACCACTTACTACTAATTACTACGGGGGGGGGGGGTGATAGAAACCGGTCTTGCGTTGGAGGAGGAACATCCAGCCGTGATAGCGCGCCGGAAAGCGAAGCTTCGACGTTTCAGTGAGGCTAGGAAGAAACGCCGTGCCGGAGAGACAGAAGAACGTGCGACACGCGTCTAGAAACGACGGAACGGTGCTACTGCGAAGAAACAGCAGAAAGTACTTCAGGCGGTACGCCTAACCAGCGACGCAGAGTGAACATTTCGTTTCTCACCAGGTTTAACTAACTCTAAACCACTGCTAATCTTTTCTTGGCCGCAAGAGGGGGAAGAAATGCTAGGGTATTGCGTGCCTGCGTGCACAAACCATCCCGAAATGCCAATTTTTGCACGCGCCGAAGACAACTAGCTATGCTGCCGATAATTCGGAGTATCTCGTGGATCTTTTCACACATGGCAAGCGCGAGCTAGCTGTGCCAGACCCATCTAAAATGAAAGACTCCGAGATACTCTTCATTGAAGAACTGACAGCTACAGAATGTAGCACCCTGTTTCATCTTGGCGGATTCCTCGCGAAAGACATTATCAAACAGATAAACAGTTGCAAGCAGTGCAAAGCTGCTCTGCTAGGTTGGACTTACAGTCAGCATTCATACCTGACCAGGCTAAATTTAGGAATACACCCGGAACGGTGACAACCTACATTATCCCAGTCCTGAAGTGATGAGTATGCTAAATTCGTGCGAGGAACTTTTAAAGGGGGTCACGGAATGGACTGAAAGCCTTCTTACTGTACAATCTCCTTTACAGGCTATTGTGACGTACTAGAGCAAAATAATAAAGTTCAATGTGAGGGCTTGCCAAGTACACAATGCAACCGTTCAGAAGCTTCTCATCTCCATCTATGCTCGAATGAGGTTACTCGTTTATTTATTTATTTATTTATTTATTTATTTATTTATTTATTTATTTATTTATACCTCAAATACCTCTGAATAGGGGTTTAAAATGAGGGGTGGGCGGCTTCACAGAGAAAGAGGTTCAATTGCTGTTCTGAAGTGTGTCGTACTGGAATGGTGCACCGCTTCTTCAGGCAGATCATTGCAGTCTTTCGCTGTATGTGGAAAAAAGAAGTAAAGATGCGATGATATGCGCGCATGGGGGGTGGGGGGGGGGGGGGGGGTATGCTGATTTTGAATAACTGGTCCGGGATGAATGACAGTGAGCGAGTGATATTACATTGCTAGCTATTGATTGGACCATGATAGAACTTGTTATAAAGAATGAGCCTCGCTATTTTACGCCTTATTTCCAGTTGGGGAAGGTTCGCATTAAATTTTAACTCAGTGACACTAGCATAAGAAGAATAGTCACGCAAAATAAAACGGGCTGCGCGGTTTTGGACAGATTCAAGGGTGCTAGAAAGATTATCTGGTGAGGGTCCCAAATTGAGCATTCATATTCAAGCTTGGGTCTTATAAGAGCTAGGTTTCTAGGCGATGGTTTTTACGAAAGGGGAGGTAAATTTAAAATTTTGCCGCAGGAAGCCGAGGGTGCGGTTAGCCTCGTTAGTTATTTTAGCTATGTGTGACGACCACGAAAGATGTGTGAAAATAAGTCCGATATATTTGTAAGATGACACAGAGGATATTGCAGCGTTACCAAAACTATAAGTGGGCGTTAAGTAACAATGGCGGCGGAGGAAAGAGAGTAGTGAAGTTTTATTGACATTTAAATACATCTACCAAGTTTTACACCATTTTTCTACTGTTTGTAAGTCGCGTTGTAAAATGAGATCAGAGCTGTCGTTAATGGGTCGGTAAATAACACAATCATCAGCAAATAGACGTACGTTAGAAAATATAGCATTAGGAAGGTCATTAATGTAAATTAAGAAAACAAGGGGGCGAATTGGTAAATTGGATTTTGGGAAAGGAAATGGCGCAGTATCTGTCTCACATATCAGCGAGCACCTGAACCACGCCGTAAGGGAAGGGATAAAGGAGGGAGTGATTAAAGACGAGGAACCTCATAATTTGAGAAAATATGACATGCTTTATCAGTTTAGAACATACGCTTATAATCGATATTGGCCGGTAGTCAAGACAAAATGTCGGAGATCTTTTTTTGGGAACGGGAATGGTGTTACCTGTTTTCCGATCCGATTGGACCCGAAGGGATCCGATTGCTGGAACATATGCGACAAAATTACACTAGTAATTTCTTTGGTGTTTTTAAGTACCTTCGTATTATGTCGTCAATTCCAGCAGATGATGTTAGCTTCAAGGTTTCTATTAATTTACAAATACCGCGAGACTGAAACGTTATGTAAGGCATATTCACCTGCGTCAGCTGAACCAAAAAGAGAAGTCAACGACGGCGGAAGCGAAACGTGTGCTGGAGTAAACTTACAGTGACACCGCAATTTTGATAGTGTGCATAAAGTTGGTGTGTACTTTATATAATTTTTTGTATAGAATTTTCATAATTTTGGCATATCGTTGTAATAAATTGATAGAGTGCTGTCGCAAAACTCTTTATCACTACACCATACTTTTTGTAGATTCTTTCAGTGATTTCTACGTAAGTTATTTACTGTAACGAAAAAATAAATGTTCAGTTAACGCGACGCGAACTTTTTGCCAAAGTAAGCTCAATAGACTGGAATTGTTCGTTTGATTGGGAGTTTTTAACGGCTGCGCTTCTAGCAAACTTTTTTTTTTTTTTGCAAGTTAAGAAAATGCTGTTTAGCGCCGTCCCGCTGCAGTGGCTCAGTGGTGAAGGCGCTCGACCACAAAATCGGAGTACTCGGATTCGAACCCGACTGCGGCGGCAACATTTCGATGGAGGCAAAACGCAAAATGAGGCTGCGTGCTGTGCGATGTCAATGAGCGTTAAATCTCCCCAGGGGGTAGAAATTATTCCGAAGTCCTTCACTACGTCCCTTCCCTCTTTCCCTACTCTACTGCATAGCCCATGGTGCGGTTGAGGTGTGCTTCTAAAAGAGAGCGACAGTTACCGCGCCGTTCGTTTCCTGTAACCACAATTGTTATTTTTAAGGCCAGATAAAATGAGGTTTCGCAAAATATCGTAAAATATTGGATGCCGCAATACATTCCAAATACCGCACTTTAGCATCGTTTGTGTGTGTGCTCCCGAAGAATAACTGCCTTCTAACAGGCAGCCACTGACTTCGCCAAAAGTATGACATTTATCATTGAGTCATCCGCGTTCTATTCATAGTGATGCGTGCCGCTCCGTGAGCGAAATAGCTTACTTTCAAGGAAGCGCGTTCGGCCCCAGTGCGCGCTCCCGAAGCGCGATGAAAGGAGTGGGCACAAATGTGTCGGACTCCGTAGCAGACGACGCGGCTGTACCCCCCTATGCCCCACCCTCCGTGCACGGAGCGGCGGAGGAGGGCGCGCGCATCGAGGAACCCTGTTCAAGTTGTACCTGCAAGGGTTGGAGACCAAGCTAGAGGGGAGCGGACTAGGCTTCAACCTATCTTTTTTCAAGCAAGGTGAATGAATTAAACAGACATTGCCGGGACTAATATACGCGGACGATATAGTGATAATGGCTGACAACAAGGAAGACCTACAGAAGTTGTTAGACATATGCAGTACAGAGGGAGATAGACTAGGCTTCAAGTATAGTAAGGAAAAATCTGCAGTCATGATATTTAGTGAAGAGGGCGGCGAGCATAGAATACAGGAGTTCGTGCTAAATGTAGTGAATGAGTACAAGTATCTTGGGGTGTGGATAAATAACAGTGTTGAGTATCTGACAGAGCATGAAAAATATGTAATGAATAAAGTTAGTAGGAATGCAGCTGTCATGAAAAATAGGGCACTGTGGAATTACAATAGGTATGAGGTGGTAAAAGGGATCTGGAAAGGGATGATGGTCCCTAGCTTGACCTTCGGTAATGCGGTCCTGTGTATGAGGCCAGATGTTCAAGCAAGGCTAGAAATTAAACAACGGGCAGTAGGGAGGTTACCTTTGGGAGCACATGGCAATACACCAAATCAGGGGGTACAGGGGTATATGGGATGGGCGTCTTTCGAGAGCAGAGAGGCTAGCAGTAAGATAGCAATTGAGGAACGATTAAGAAAGATGGAGGATAAGCAGTGGGCTAGGAAAGTTTTCAGATACCTGCATGTATATAAAGAATGTTGACACGAAATGGAGAAAGCGAACTAGAAAATTGACAAGCAAATATCTGCACAGCAGTAAGGGGGCAAATCAGCAATTATCGGTTAAGAAAAAGGTTAAAGAAACAGAGAGAGCTCTGTGGAAAACAGGGATGCTGACGAAATCGGCACTGGGAACATACCGGACCCTTAAACAGGAAATTGCCAAAGAAAATATCTACGCTAATTGTAGCGGAAGCTCTTTGTTATCTGAGGCCAGGACTGGGGTTTTGTGGACTAAGACGTATAGAGTCAGGTACCACGAGATAGACACGTTGTGCATTGCGTGCGGAGAGGAGGAGGAAACGGCTGAACACTTGATACTTTTCTGTAAAGGGCTTCACCCTACAGTGGAAAGCAGCGGGGCTGACTTACCCAAGGCATTGGGGTTTTGGGATAGTGAAGGGAAAGTAGATTTTAAGAGGTTAGAAGTAACCAAGCGAAGGTTATACGATTGGTGGCTAAAAGCAAGACAGGAGTAAAATTTCACAAGACATGCATGGCTAGGTGGCTTGAGCCACCGCCCGATTTAAAGGGTTCAGCCGTATCCATCCATCCATCCTAGATCAGCTGCTGTCCCTCGTCAAAAACTACTCTAAATCCAGTGTCGTAGGCGTTACCGAAAAAAAAGTACCTAAATACGTTACTCGTTACGCTAAAAAAAAATAAAGGAACGCGTTACCGCCCTACGTTAGCTACAAAAAAAAAAAGTAACGCGTTGCGCGTTACCGTACCAAAAAAAAAAAAAAGTACCGCACGTTACTTTGCCTTTACTCCATGGCCATAAATTTTAATCAGCGCGTCTTAGCTGCAAGAAATCACGATAACAGTTTTATAAAGCTCATATTTCACATAAAACCTCTAGCCCAAGTAGCGATTTTACCCGAAATCCTGATTTAACGAGAATACTTTGCACAAAGATGAAGGAGCTTAGCACCCTAGCTAGCAGTGTTATAACGGCCTAAAGTTGCCTGTAGAGTTATATGTGATGGCTTGTATAACTCTGTGGCACATGGTGAAGCCATTTTCTGAACGTGGCATTAAGCACAAAATGACCCTTTATCATCAATTCAATCTTCACAAAGAAAATATCGCTGAACAAATTTACAATAATTTTGAAAAATCTGATGTTCCAAAATGCTCGACATGCTTCCACTCTTTAGAGAGTTGAGTGTGTGAGTGGTTTTGGAATGGGAGGTAGCAAAGGTGTTTTTATGGACGTATTCAGTCTTTTTTTTTTTTTTCAGTTGGGAGCGTCGCCAAGGGAGGTGTTTTCTGGAATGCATGCGAGCCGCAACAAGGGTCATCGAGAGCACCTGCACACTTTGTTTATTTGCACCATCACTTTAGGTGCCCTGTGCTTTCAAATTTTTTTCTAAAAAAGGGGGCGGGGGCCAATTGGAATAAAAAGTAACTAGTAACTTGACTCCTCACGTTACTGAAAAATGTTAACATAAGTACATTACCCGTTACAGTTCCGAAATGGTAACGGGTGAAAAACAGTAACGCGTTACCGCCAACACAGTCTAAATCTAACAAACTCCAAACTGTCATGTGCTTCAATGCCAAGCGGTAATATGCCATTTATTTGAACCTAAAATGGACTTGAATCATGGCTTTGCACGCATGAAAAATTTAGTGAAAGCTCGTTAGTCTGGCGTGCATTTCCATTCCGATAAGGCTCTCTTCGTGTTGTCTGGGAAATGTGGATAAGGTGCAACACTTCTTTGATGGCTGGTACCCCTGCATTCCATTTGCCTGGAAACGATAGAATTTCGCGCGCGTCTCGCGGATTTTTTCTGTTTTCTAGACTTCTGCAGCACTCCCCATTACTGGTAATGCGTTCAAGCTTCCCCCCGAAGAAGTCGCGCTACCTCGGCTGGCTCAGCACGCTATCCTGAAAACTAATATCTCAGTAGCTGCTAGGGCAGTTATATTGCGCTGTTGTCGCGAAGCTTGGGCTTGGGACTCCTCAAGCCGTCTCAAGCATAAAACAATCTATCGTTCAAACAGCTGCATATCATGAGCAAGCGCGAGCACACGCGTACGTAGTTCACTTTTGCTGCGTACATCTTATTGAAGCGGCCTCCGAAAGAAGAGCGTCTCGGAGGCCACGTGTGAACCCAAGAACGCGACACCATTCTGCCAGTGATGCGCACGTCGCTAGGATGCATCAGGACGCGCAACGTTTATTATAGTGTGGTATGCGACGTACGCCACGATGCCACTTCCTGCGTACCAGCGCTTGGGTATGGTGGCTGACGGAAGAAGTCGCGCGACCTCGGCTGGCTCAGCACGCTATCCTGAAAACTAATATCTCACCGCTAGAGCAGTTATATTGCGCTGCTGTCGCGAAGCTTGGGCTTGGGACTTCTCAAGCCGTCTCAAGCATAAAGCAATCTATCGCTCAAACTGCTGCATATCATGAGCAAGCGCGAGCACACGCGTACGTTGTTCACTTTTGCTGCGTACATCTTATTGAAATGGCCTCCGAAAGGAAGAGCGTCGCCTGGCGTCGCATACTCAGAGCACTTTGCAGCATATAATTGTCATCAACATCTACAGCACTACGCTGCCATCTTGCGGAGAAACACGAAGGCTTAGTTTTGCGCTTGGTCGCTGTACGCGCTAGCTGCGCACTGTGTTCATTGGGCGCTCGAGTCAACTTGCTGAAGATGGCGTCGCGAATGTGTAGTGTATTCTCTTCCATTGGTATCGTTGTGGCTTTGTGTCTTTGCGTGTTCCTCAGCGTGGAAACTAACGGTAAGTGACGTGTTGATTGCAAAGTTTTACTTTGGCAAATAAGGAGCTCTAGCGATCCGGGTACCCATCGAAGAACTTTCCGACTACTCGGAAACCTCTGCGTGCGTACGGATAGCTGTGACAAAAAGTGACGTAAATTTTCGTGCGCGAACCAATATCTCGAATGATCTACATTCTGGCAAAAATCAAGATGAGTCGTCGCTGTAGCCCGAGACATCCGTCGTCGTTGCTTGCTTGCTACGGTTGGCGCACTAACTAGATCGAGACCGGAAAGGCCGTTTCCTGTAGCAGTGTCATTTCCGTATTGGTGTCACAAGATTCGTATGAAACGCGCCGGAGTCTCGTGTTCGCTCTCTTTTCTTGCTGCCTTTTATTTTTCTCTGCACGCTGCCCCATGCGTGTGCAGCAAGGCACGGAGATCGGTCGAGCGACCGCTCTGTGGTTGACTGCGGTCTTGCTTGCATCGTGCTTTTTGCTGAGATCGCCGCCTCAGCCAACGCCGTCGTCCGCTCGAGTTTTCGACCTCGAAGTCGCCTCTGGCGGCGCGGGGAAGTCGCGGTTCGGTGGCTGGCCTTCGGCGACGCGGTGAACGACTGCGCCGAGCGGGACGCTCCCTTTTGTCAACAGCTGTTTGCCAGTGGCGCGGCAGCACGCTGGCGTTGCGCGCTCTTGTAGGCGCCGCAAAGCGCGCTGGCAGCGAACGGTTGCCGTCGATTTCGTCGGCCGACAAGGACGACCTTGCCGTGTGTGCACGACGGGCGTGCTGCGAGGGCGTCGGGGCTTCTATTCGAGGCGCGGCTACCTGCGCGTTGTGCACGGAGCAGCCTTTTCCTCGACGCGGCGCCCTCCTTTGTCGCGAATCCGTGCCTCATTTGGGTGGCTTCGCCTCGGATAGAAGGAAAGATGGTGGGGGCTTCGCTATCTCCCCTGTTTCTGCCGCTATCAGCGCGTTTAATTGCGGCTCGTTGGCGCGTCTCACGTGTCTAAACAGTCGCATCCTCTTCCTGCTTCTTCTCAGTTGCATGCGCCGTTTCAAGACACTTGGCCGCAGCAGGCGTTGCGCCACTCTTGCGTGGACATAGTGTGCGTTTCACTGTGGGCAGCCCCCGGTTTCCTTTTTTCACCTTTTTGGGGGTTGGACCTGCACTGTGCTGATCATGAATCGCTTCTCTCGGCAGTAAGCGATTACGTTCACGCCTTTTTTCTCATCGAATGTGAGTGCTTGCAATAAACCCTAGATGAGTCATGACAGTTCGACACACAGTTGCTGATTAGTGATCCATGCGCAGTCCATCAGGGTGCCTTGCTGCTGCAGTTTTGCAGCTGTTGCTTACTAGTTTCTTTCAACTACCTAGTTCGACTGCGTTCAGTTGGGAAGTACGGCAGGCAAAGGCTATTCCAAAGCCATAATGGTAAACTGCTGATGTTCATGCCCTCCTGAGATCCAGAGTGTGAATTGTCACCTGGCTTTGTAGCCAGTTGAGCATTTCGGATATGAGTAACCTAAACCAGTCATGTCCCAACAAAAGTCGCGACTGTCTGACCCGTGTACATGGTCATGATTAGCGGAATTTAAGCAAACAATGCACAAACTTTTTTAATGCAATTGATCACTCGTGCGTAAAGCTTCCCATCTATGAAGCTTCCCTGTGCAATTCGGTTTATATTGCCGTGAATCTTTGCACCGTTTGTTCGTTCGCACTCAAAACAGCCGACGCGCGGCTTTATCATTTTGTTTTGTAATGCGAGATGCTATACCAGGCTTATCTCCATAGATCGAGGCCGGTTGCCAATGCTTCCACATTTTTCCAGATTGTTGTTGTTGCTTTTGGTTCTTTGGTTCTTTATCTCGAAGTTTGCTTGCCAGCTTTAAATTGAGCGCGGCTTAGAACTGCTGGCATTCAGTAGGATGACCGCCGAGCACGCTTGTGGCTATCGCCGCCGCCGAGTCATTCAGTTCTTAGTGGACGCGAGTCAGCCCCTTAAACAATGTTTTATGGGGGTTTAATGTCCCAAAGTGACTCAGGCTATGTGGGACGCCGTAGCGGAGAGCTTCGGATAACTTCGAACACCTGGGGTTCGTAACGTGCAATAACATCGCACAGTGCATGGCCCTCTAGAACTTCGCCTCCATCGAAATTCGGCCACCGCGGCCGGGATCGAACCCGCGTCCTTCAGGTCAGCCGCCGAGCGCCGTAACCACTGAGCCACTGCGGCGGCACTCAGCCCCTTAAACAGTTTTTTTTGGAAGCATTTCCGTTGTCTTCCTGTCTGCTGGAATGTCGTCACCACAACGTGACAGTTTGCATCAACCTTTGAACATAAAAAAATATATAAAAATTTATTATGTAAATGAGCATTAAATAAATAACAAAATAAGCTCGAAGTCTTCCTCCCCCACACGAAAAAAAAGTTCCGGAGTCCCTGATTGTCACTAAATTTATCTAACACTTAGGGTATGATAAGCGGGTTTCAAAGGCAGAATCAAAATATCTTTTGTTGTGTTTTGAACTTCTGGCTGGGTCCGTGGCTCCCTTCCCTGGCTCCCACACCTGCAGTTCCATTGCGCATTATATTGGGCAGATTTTCCATTGTTGGGTCTCGGGAGGATACTGAGAGTATTCATCTGCATCACATGTCTTGCTGACGTGTAGCTGTCAAGTTGCATTTGATCCTCAGTACTGGTAGCTGCACTACAGGGCGAGGGTGGCACAGGGGGAACAAGTTTGTAGTTGGGGTATTTGGTGAACGGGATGAAAAACATTTAGTGCATAAAATGGGGCAGGGTGACACAGTATGGGGCACTGGCTAAGAACTCATTGTTTATGCTGCATACAGCAAAGTTGAAGGAGCCTAAGTGGTGAGGATGAGAAACGAAACAGCGAGACTGAAAAGGAAAAAACACACATATAGAGAAAATTCACAAAAAGAGCTGCAATGGGTGTAGGGGAAAAGAGAAATGGAGGTCAACGGCACAAGATATTAGCCGACTCATGGCAGTTGCTGGCTTGCCTGAAAGCAGTGTCGATGATGGCTTCACGAGTAAAGGTGAACATTTCCACAGACTTTGTGTCCTGTGCTATCATTTGCAACAGTTGCCATGACGAGACCAAAAAAAGCATAATGTTTTCTTCAGCCAGCTACTTGAACATCTCCGAAAATGTGCTTAGTTCAGGCCTAGGAAGCATTTTGATGTCATAAAAGGTAAAGGTGTGATCATGGCCAGACAAATTTTCTGGTGGTTGCTCTGAGAATGGCAACAAGTATGCCACCGACAGAACAAAAATGTAGAGCTCAAGCGAGCTTGCATCATACTGACAGAAGATGTTTCACACTTGCACATGGTTTGCAGTCAGTGCTTTCACTGAAAGGAAGTGAAGAAAGCTGGTTATGATGCTTAGCGTGCACACGCTGTTCTTAATAGGCTGTGTGTCACTAATATCATAAGGTTCAGAAAGCTCCCCCCAGATTTTTCTTCGCATAACATGCACTCTAGCTTGATGAGTATCCCTCTTTTCGGGGCCGGTTTTTGTCATTGTCTATATAAACTTTGACTTTCAAAGCTATAAAATGGTTAAAAGTTTGCTCCAATCCCGTCAACCTCGTCTCCTGTTTGTGTCTGTTGTGTTAGTGCAATTGTCAGTTTCGAACTATGAACCAACTCGTCCAGCAAGAGGTACTTCTAAGATACTAGACATGTCTGCTGCATACTTGTACAGGATTGACAGGCCTGGAGGTGTGCATCTTTTTGATAAAAGTTGTTCCTATGTAGTTGCTGGTGAGAAAGAGTTGATGTTATGCCTCGGTCAAGTGTGCAAATATAAAGTGCACTTACGAGTAGTGTCACTTGCTGAAAGTGCACTCACCAAAGTGCGCACCCAGGCAAGAGTGCATTCACAGAACACTTTCTCTGAGTACGTAGCCTCGATGGCAGTGATGTTTTGGGTATAAAATGTAATATATAACAAAACGCGCATACAAGTTGATTTCACCTGTTACGTATAGCTTTTCATTCGTGCAATAGTTTATGATAGTGACCAGCAAAACAACACATCACCGAAATGCGCTGTAGTCCACCATGTTTGTTTTCTGGATGTGCTAGGAGCTTGTCTTGATTTGCTACGATACTACCACAGGACAAATGTAATTCTGTCGTGGCCGAATATTAAGTTATGCTCATTTTTATGTGCTCTGCTGCTCCAAAAGAGCATAATTCTGAAGGTTACGCTTACAAATTGCCATTTCGGAAAATTTACTTTTAGTCAGCTGTCATTTTCGTGAATACGAGCGCACTTGGCTTTCCTGTTTAGCATTGCGTAGCATGAAGTGTGCCCAAGGGGCTGAAGCACACTCCCCTAAGTGCACTTTATTTTGCGCACTTGACAGGGGTATTAGTCTTCTTGGCAGCCATGGGAAGTGTGCATAGGGGTGAAGAGAATTATTTTTTGCCAGTCCTCATCTGCGTTTGAACAGCACAAACAACTTTGCAAGTAGCTGTCAAAGAGTATCTCGAGTCAGGCTGAATAGAAGGCAATGACCTCTCGGGTATGGAAGTGCACTTGCAACGAATGCAAACGCTTTGTTCAGACTGAAACAACATCAGTGCACAAGATGTGTCTGGTAACGTCTGCTTTAAATCATAGCATGTCTATCGTATGCTGAAAGAATGAATTCCAACATGGTGAGCACTTCGTTGGAGAAAGCACCTTTGAAGAAAAACATTCAATCGTTATTGTTGCGGTCGTTGAACTGAATGATCATGAGTTACGACTGTCAAATGTGTTCAAACAGTGGCATCATTGAAACTGCACGGGCATTAATACGGATGTACAGGACAGTAATAAATAAAGATCTTAGTTGCAAGTTAGTTTTCAATAAAGATCTTAGTTGCAAGTGCTGCCCTGTGTCGTCACCTCCCTCTGTCCTGTGTCTGCTGCGGTGTATAGCCTCCTGAGGGCAGCAGAGTTTGTGTTTTCCTAAATGCTCTCCTTGCAAAGCCATCTGCAAGGTGTGGATGCTTGATGTGTTTGTGTCACCAAAGACCCTAACACACGTGCCTTAAACCGCCTGCATCTGACCATGCATGTCCTTGCCATGGAAAAGAGAATGCCGATGGTTGAGCTTCAGATCGATTGTCCCTCAATCCTCATGGGCTTCTTGTGTAAGTCAAATGAGAGAGTGGTGGGCCGTGGTGCTGTACATATCGCAAAGAAAAAGGAAGCCCATGATCTGTGGCAGTGTGTCTGTCAAGGAAAACATTCCACACTGGACCACCTTGTTAAGCTTAAAACTCAAATCCATGGAGCCTTCCTCCAGGAGAAGATCTGAAAATTTGTTTTGAGGAAAGAAAATGACACAGTAACTCTCTGGCATATCTCGGTGGACATCCCAACTGTGCCTAAGGGAAGGGATAAAGGAGAGAGTGAAGGGAAAGGAAGAAAGAGGTGCAGTTCAAGACAAAAACTAGGAGGTGCACTCAAGTCTCCTTACATGCAGCTGCAAGCAGTCCACCACCTGCGCCATCTGCTGGGCCAGCGCCATACATTGCAAGGGGGTTTTCAGTGGGTGCCGCATGATGGTGTGGGACTGTACATCAAGCACAGAGGACCGCAGCGGTGGCCAAGTGGTCGAGCATCCGCCTCGCATGCGGGAGGTGCGGGGTTCGATCCCCAGTGCCGCCGGGTACCCACCGGTGATACAATGGGTACAAGCTTTCCCCTGGTCTGGTGCTCGGCTTATTTAGGGTGAAATGCTTGGGAAATGGGTCTTCGACCCCAACTTGAGAATTTGAAAAATACCTTGTGCCATGGCGCTCTCTGGCCATCGATGCCCTTGCGCCATAAAAATCCATCATCATCATCATCAAGCACGGAGGAAATTTACCGGAAACGGAGAAAATTTGGTTCTTGACTGATTGCAACATATGTAATGAACATGCTCATGCAGGCCTCAGTACATATTTCGAAGATACGTTTTTTAGAACTGTGCATTCTCTAGATGAGCCTTTATTCAGCTTCAAACGTTGAGGTCTCGTGGCGAAGTGGCAGTGTCCCCATCTTGCACACGTGCGGCCCAGATTCGATCTCCACCTAGAGCCCAATTTTCTTTTCTTATTTTTATTCTGATGTCTCATTACTTACATGACTCATGACATCATATGACCGATGAAGTCACAGGGGACCAACTTCCAGTGACACATTTTGCAAACGCTTCCGGCGTCAGCATAGCCATCTAATGTTTTTGTGCTAATCATGCAGAACTGTTGTCATGGGGGACGTAAATAGAGGCAGGAAACTGCCTGACGAGGCCACGCCATCTGGGGACAAGCAGCGGTTGACACTCATGCGCAGATCAGAACAGCAGAAATAACCTCTTACAAAACAGAGCAAAATTGTGAAGGAATGTGCTTTTACATTGATTAACACAGTGGTATTTGAAATTAGGACGAAGGCAGACCGACAAGCAGTGCTCGTCCTTGTCTGTCTGCCTTCGTCCTAGTTTCATGTCTTGCTGTATTACTCAATCGATTAACAACTCGCCAAGCTTCAGTGTTTTTCCTTTTTCTTCCTTTTTTTTTTTACAGGGAAAAAATCATCACAGGGACAAAAAGAAAATTAGGTATACAATTCTACTTGCCATGCATGATTACAAAACATATTTAACATAAATACATAAACATGATTGAACTTGACACATGAAAGCAAAATTTTTGGTTATTTGAAACCATTAATCTGCCTCTTCTCAAATGCAACCACAGATACACTGTATTACACAGATAGTTACACATAAGGAAGTTGGCATTTCATGAGAGACAAAAAAATTTACAATGAAAGGTTTTCAACGAGGTGATTTTGAATGCTAGTGGGTCGATGATGGTGGCAACTTCTGTGGGCAGGCCATTACAGTCCCCTGCAGTGTGCAGAAAAATAACTGCAGAAAAGTCGCAGTATGGGTGTGGAGGGGATGCACTCTATTACGGTGGCTCGAAGGGGTGATGCAGTGACTCGAACGGGTGATGCGGTGGGCTCTTTTCGTGTACAGTTTGTCCAAAAGCATGGAATTAAATAATTTATGAAAAAGGTAAAGACCTGCTATCCTATTGCGTGAGGCTAGAGCAGGTAAGTTTATTTCAGTTTTAATGCTGAGATGCTTGAATTGTAAGAGTAATTGTCAGAATGTGTCTTGCAGGGCGTTTCTGAGCCAACTCAAAGACATTAGTAAAGGTTATTGTAGCATGGGTAAAGAATAGCATTAGCATGCTCTAGCTTGGGTCGCACAAACGTTTGCAAAGCAAACTTTTAATAGAGGGAGAAATGAAGAGCAGATTACGGCTTACATAACCAAGAGCACGGTTAGCAGAATTTATAATGTGGTCAACATAACGTGTTCAAGTTTGGTTGCATGAAATGTGCCTACCGAGATATTTGAACGATTCGCTTGTTGCTGTCTGGATGTTATTGATGCTATAAATAGGCACAACATATTTACAACGATATTAAATAGACACAAACACAGTTTTAGAGACATTTAATGACATTAGCCAAGTGGTGCAAAACCAGGAGCTTGGTAACAGCAGTGGTCTAACAACTGTTTAACTTCATACCAATGCCTCTGTGTACATTACTGAAGTGTGGAGAGTGGTTCTTGTGGTGCAACATGCAAATAATGACTGCATGAAAAAAACGCAATATTGACCAACACCTGTAGTCTTGTGATGACCATAGGTGATGACCTCTCAAACAAAACTGGCATTGGAAGTCAGCTGTCCCGAAACTTCTGAAGTGGAAGCGTGAAAAGTCAAGTGTAACCTTCTGCTGGGTTGCTAGCCATGTGTAGATTGCAGGAAATGAGCAGGCAAATAATGCAGCGTGTAAAAGCTAAAAACGTGGTATTTTGCGATCCCCTTCGAGTTCGATATATCCGGGTTCGACTGTATCGCGAAATCAGGTCTCATTTTTTGTCAACCTAAAATTACCCACTTCATGAAAGTGATCAGGACGAAGTGACAGTCAGACTGGTTTACAGAACAAAACAACAAACTATGTCTTATTAAACGTAGTTTTGAAACAGTGGTGAAACTGAAGCCAAAAAAACTTATAAAATTGTCCTTGCAAGAATGAGATTTGAGCATATGCATTCAACTCACAAGTGTACAGGATGTGGACCAACCCAGTTGTGAGCAATGCACAAGCACTGTTCGGTTAACATTTTCTGATCTAATGTCCATGTTGGTACTCAGAATGGCATCATTTCTTTAATTAGATTTACCGAGCATATGTCCCAGTGCACCTAGAATTTTTCTGTGATGAGAAAAATTCCTCGTCCACACGCGGCCATCCAGAAGTTTCAGCACTGCTGCAAACCCTTCGTCCAACTCCATCGCTACCGGCACCCAACTGGGCCCAGGTCGGAAATTCCACACGAATACCTGTTTTCCTGGCTCCAGGTTGGTCACCCTGGCTGACATCCGGTTCCTGCGAACATTTTCGTGTAGCTGTTTCACCATGACTGCCTTCTGGAGATCCAGCCGTCAAGGGCTGTTTTCAGCCTCCTGCCCAGTAACAGCTCAGCAGGACAGCAGCCAGTTACCTCGTGTGGTGTGGTCCTGTATGTTTGTAGGATTCTAGCCAGCTGTGTACGAATATCTCCCGATCCGGCCTTCAGTTTTTGCTTGATGGTCTGCACTGCCCGCTCCGCTGCGCCGTTGGACGCTGGGTGGTGTGGTGGCACCAGTATCTGTTGGACGCCGTTCTTCTGTAAAAATACCTTGAACTCCTCACACGCAAACGCCGGGCCGTTGTGCGACACGACGACGTCTGGCAAGCCCTGACCTGCGAAGATCTGTCTCAGGCTCTGTATTGAACAGCTGCGGATGGAGTCGTCACCGGATAGACCTCTATCCATTTCGAAAATGCGTCCACCACGATGAACAAATGCACATTCCGCACCGGGCCAGCGAAATCTACATGCAAACGAGACCACGGCCTCTCGGGAAAAGGCCATGGCCTAACAGGCGCTGGCCTAGGCATCCGCTGGTTCTCCTGACAAACATGGCATGCCTGGACCGCTGCCGTAATGTCTCCATCCAGTCCTGGCCACCAAACATGGCTGCGGGCAACTGCTTTCATTTTTGAGATCCCGGGATGACTTTCATGTAGAAGATGCAGTACTTCAGCCTGTAGCAATGCAGGGATCACCACTCTGTTCCCCAATAAGATGCAGTTACTCTGGACGCTGAACTCCGGGAACCGAGCTTTAAATGCTTCCCAAGGCTCTCCCAAGGGAGGCCCTCTACCCGTCCACAAAGCTTCTCGCAACTGTACCAAACAGGGGTCTTTGTTAGTGGCTGCTGCTACGACTGATGCTGATAGCACCCTTGGATAACAATCCTGGAGCATGAAAACTTCTGGAGGACATTCAACATTAGCCTCCCTCATGGGCAGGGGCAGCCGACTGAGGCCATCCGCGTGAGGAATCTGTCCACCAGGCTCATACCTCAAGGCATAGTTGTAGCCTGATAAGAACAATGCCCAGCGCACGACACGTGGAGAACATGACTCTGGTATAGGCCTATCTGCTGCCAAGAGACCCAATAGCGGCTTATGATCAGTCACAAGCTCAAATCTTCGACCCCAAAGGTACTGCTTGAAGCGCGTAACTCCGAATACAACAGCAAGTGCCTCTTTGTCAAGCTGACTGTAATTCCTTTCCGCCGAGGCCAGGCTTCGCGACGCAAAAGCTATCGGTCGCTCCACTCCGTCTGCTTCCCCCTGTGCGAGAACCGTGCCTAGGCCGTAGGGCGACGCATCTGGGACCAACACTGTAACCTTCGCAAGATCGAAATGTGCCAACGCCGATGCTGATGCCAGTAATGCTTACTTCGGCAGAATGCATCTTCCTGAGCGGGCTCCCACGACCACAGTGTGCCTGGACTCAGCAGGTGATTAAGCGGGTGAAGCACTGTTCAAAGCTGGGGAATGAATTTCCTGTAGAAATTAAGGAGGCCGATGTAGCTTTGGAGCGTCTTGCAATCTCGTGGTTTTGGAGCCAAAAGGACCGCTTCAATGTTTTTAGGGCTCGGCTGCAGGCCTTTGCTTGTAATGACGTGGCCGAAGTACTCAACTGTTTCCTTCATGAACTCGCACCTGGCTAGTTTCAGGCGGAGCCCTGCTTCCTGCAGGCGCCCAAGGACACTGCACATATTCTTCCAGTGATCCTCATCGGTCTGGCCAGTCACCAAAATGTCATGGAAGTAAACAGCAACGTGCGGTAGATCCCCCGGCAAGTTGACCATTTCGCGCTGAAACAACACAGGCGCTGACACCACGCCGAATGGAAGTCTGGTGAATTGGAAAAGGCCTTTCACCGTATTAATTGTGACCAATTCCTGTCACTCTGGTTCCAACTGTACTTGTTGGTACGCATCCTTTAGGTCAAGCTTGGTGTACTTGACACCGCTGCTCAGTTTCGCAAACAGTTCTTCAATTTTTGGAATTAGATAGCTTTTGCTGACCATTACTGGGTTAATGGTGACCTTAAAATCACCACAAATACATACCCTGCCGGCTTGCTTGACCACAGGCACGACAGGTGCGTCCCACCTTGACGTCCAGACAGAGCATACGATGCCTTCTCTTTGCATGCGTTGCAGTTCTTCTATTACTTTGGCTCGGAGTGCAAATGGCACCTGCCTCGCTTTAAAAAACTTTGGTTTTGCCCCTTCTTGTAGTGAAATCTTGGCCGGTACGCCTTTTAGCGTACCAAGAGACTCCGAGAAAACGTCTACAAATTCCATGACAAGGCTTGTCACGGAACAGACTGCATTAAGGTCCTTCGGTTTCGTTATGGTAATCGCGGGGGCAGTCTCTCCCCAACAACGTCGGACATGGTCCTCCCCCACCACGAATACTGGGAGCGTTGCTTCGCGGGCTCCTAACTTTGCAACGGCTGTGATTTTCCCCAAGACTGCCGAGAGCTGCCCTGAATAACTTTTCAATTTGACGTCAGTGCTCTAACTGTGCTCCAGGAAACATGACGTTGAACTTATCCTCACCTATGATGGAGATGCTGGCTCCGGTGTCTAATTCAATCACCAGTGGTACACCATTAATGAAGACCTGGACCTCCATGGGCTCGGGTCCGGCCGCTTGTAACGTCCACATGTCGTAAGGTGCATCCGTGTCATCGGTCTGTGGCTCGGGAATCTCGTCCATTTTGTGCACTGACCGCAGTCTCATCTGGTTTCTCTGGTTCACCGCTGAGTCGCTGCAGACCCTTGCAAGGTGCCCTCGCTGCCCACACTTGAAGCAAACACTAGTGCTGTGCCGGCACCGAGTCGCCGAGTGTCTGCCACCACACCGCACGCAACCCCGCCGCTCAACTGCATCTCTTTTCGGCGGTCGTTCCACGAAATTGGCCGTTCCACGAAATTGGCCGAAATTGGTCGTTCCACGAAATCTCGCTCGTCGACGCTGCTTGCGTGCACACTACGGTTTGTAGCGCACCATGACGGCCGCGCCTGATGCTGCATAGGCAGATCATTGACCAAGCGCCGATGAAGACGAGCCGCCGGTGAAAGACGAAGAAGACGAGGCGCCGGTGAAAGACGAAGTTTCGCCGCGCTGCACGAGAAGTTTCGCCGCGCTGCTTGGTTTTTGGACTGGCCGTCAACGCTGCCCCCTGTCCTGCTCGCCGTTTTGTGTCGCCCGCCGTGAACTCTTTCCCCAGACCTATTTGTGTACAAACCCCCTTTCACTTGGTGGAGGTGCAGGGGTCGATTGCGCCCGCGCTGAGGTAGAATTTTCTGCATTGTGCGACGAACTGGCCGACGACCTCCATTTCGTGTGTCCGGAGAAGCTCACAGTCACTGAAGACGTCCATATCACTCCGAAGGCTTCAGCGCTTGTACCCCTCTCGTGCCCTGCCACGCCGGCCGTCACCGTTTTATTTACGCCGTCTTCTTCCTTTGTCCACCGCAAAAACCTGCCGCTGCCATCTGCTGTTCTAGATGTTCACGGAGGTCTCACGAAGATGCTTATCTGCAATCCATCTTCTTCCCCGCTTACCCTGCTATGTGGTGAATCTCTTGGTTCAATTCAACCTGCCCACATTCTCTCTGACCTGGATGCCCCCGTTACCTCCCGCCGTTCCTCCATCAACGCTCTTCATTCCGATTCGGCACCTGATCCATTGCCCGACGCCGCTTTCCAAGCCACCATCGACGACGCTCTTCCTTTCGCCCACCGGGCGCAGCTCTCAGCACTTCTGCACACGTTTCGCTCTGCTTTTGACGTCGCCCACATTCCTCTAGGCCGGACTTCCACCATCGCTCATCGCATAGAGACCGGTTCTCACCTGCCTTTTCGACAGCGGCCATATCGGGTTTCAGCAGCAGAGCGCCGCGTGATTAGTGAACAAGTTGAGGACATGCTACACCGTGGTGCCATCCGTCTGTCTCACAGCCCTTGGTCTTCGCCGATGGTACTTGTAAAGAAGAAAGATGGCTCAATCCGATTTTGTGTCAACTACCGCCGCCTCAACAAAATTACCCACAAGGACAATTACCCTCTTCCCCGCATCGACGACGCTCTTGATTGCCTCCAAGGCGCTGTGTGCTTTTATTCCCTTTACCTACGTTCCGGCTACTGGCAAGTACCGATGGCTGCACCTGACAGAGAAAAGACAGCATTTGTTACACCCAACAGCATCTACGAGTTCAATGTGATGCCGTTCGGTCTGTGCAACGTGCCCGCCACATTCGAAAGTATGATGGATAACATCTTGCGGAAGTTCAAGTGGCAGATATGCCTCTGCTACTTGGATGACATTGTTGTCTTTTCCGCCAATTTCACCACGCACCTCGCACGCTTACGACAGGTTTTGACTTGCCTTACTGAGGCCGGCCTGCAGCTGAATCTCAAGAAGTGCCACTTCGCCGCTCGGAAGTTGATCATCTTGGGGCACATCGTCCGTCTCCAAGGAAGGCATTCTCCCTGACCCAGCCAAGCTTTGTGCTGTGGCGCAACTTCCTAAACCTCTGTCGCTCAAGCAACTTCGAAGCTTCATAGGTTTGTGTTCCCATTTCCGTCGCTTCATACGCAATTTCGCGTCGATCATTGCGCCACTGACGAAGCTACTTGGCCGAAACAATGACATGTCTGGCTGGTCGTCAGAGTGCGACGAAGCGTTCACTACCCTGCGCCATCTTTTGACTTCTCCGCCAATACTCCGACACTATGACCCAACAGCACCTACCCAGGTCCATACGGATGCGAGTGGCGTTGGCCTCGGAGCTGTCTTGGCTCAGCGAAAAGATGGGTTTGAAGAATACGTAGTTGCGTATACGAGTCGCGTGCTCACCAAAGCTGAATCCAACTATTCTGTCACGGAGAAGGAATGTTTAGCTATTGTATGGGCACTAACGAAATTCCGGCCCTATCTGTACGGTTGCCGTTTTGATGTCGTCACGGACCACCATGTGCTCTGCTGGTTATCGTCTATTAAAGATCCATCCGGTCGCCTCGCTCGATGGGCTCTTCGCCTTCAAGAGTTTGACATTCGCGTCATCTACCGTTCCGGCCGTAAGCACATGGACGCCGATGCTTTGTCTCGGTCTCCCATTCCCAGCGACGCTGCCTGCTCCTCGCCGACAGATCCCGTGCTTCGTCTCTTACCATCGCTGATATGCCTGCGGAGCAGTGGAAAGACCCGTGGCTTGCTTCCCTAATAGACGCCGTGTCTTCGTCACAAAACGTTGCGCCTTCAAGAACATTACGGCGTCAGGCTCCGCACTTTGCCCTCCGGGACGGCCTTCTATACCGCCGCAACTACATGCCTGATGGTCGGCGGTGGCTTCTCGCGATTCCCCACCATTTACGATCTCAAATTTGCGCCTCTTACCACACCGACCCTCAGTGTGCGCACACTGGTGTGCTGAAAACATTCAAAAGATTTTCTCAGCGCTACTATTGGCGCGGCATGTACGCCTCCGCTCCTCGTGTGACCGGCCCATTGCAACCACTCCCTTGCCCGGCATGTCCCTTCGATCGTGTTGGCGTTGACCTTTACGGACCGCTTCTCTGTACGGTCTCTGGGAACCGCTGGATTATCGTCAGCATCGACCACCTCACCCGGTATTCTGAGGCAGCCGCCCTTCCTGCTGCCACTGCCCGCGAAGTTGCGATGTTCCTGCTGCATCATTTTGTTCTTCGCCATGGCGCGCCGCGCGGGATCCTAAGTGACAGAGGCCGCGTCTTCCTTTCCCACGTCATTGAAGCTCTGCTTACCGAATGTCACATCGTACATCGGACCACCACTGCCTACCATCCCCAAACTAACGGGCTAACCGAGCGCTTCAATCGTACTCTCGTAGACATGCTCACTATGCACGTCGCAGTGGATCAGACCAACTGGGACGCTGTCCTTCCTTTCGTGACGTACGCGTACAACACCGCCACGCAGTCAACCACTGGTTTTATCCCTTTCTTCCTGCTGTACGGGCGTGAGCCGTCGTCCACGATGGATACCATCTTGCCTTATACTCCTGACGCCTCCGAGTGGACGCCCCTCTCTGAAGTCGCAAAGTATGCGGAGGAATGCCGCCAGTTGGCACGCTCTTTTACCTCGGCATCCCAAGGCCGCCAAAAGCATCGTCACGATAACAATAACAGGCACCACGTTTTTCCGATAGGATCCCAAGTTTGGCTCTGGGTTCCAGGCACACCACCAGGATTGTCGTCGAAATTCCGTACAGAATACCACGGCCCTTATCGCGTCGTCCAGCAAACGTCGCCAGTGAATTACATCGTGGAGCCGCTCAACCCTTCTTCGGACTTGCGCCATCGCAGCCGAGAAACCGTCCATGTCAGCCGCCTGAAGACCTACTACGACCCGCTCCTCTTGTCTTCGCCATAGATCGCCAGGTGGCTCCTCTTTGTTCCTGGGGCAGTTGTAGCGAACCATGACGGCCACGCCTGATGCCGCATAGGCAGATCATTGACCAAGCGCCGATGAAAGACGAAGTTTCACCGCGCTGCACGAGATCGCTTGGTTTTTGGGCTGGCCGTCGGCGCTGCCCGCCGTCCTGCTCGCCGTTTTGTCGCCCGCCGTGAACTCTTTCCCCAGACCTATTTGTGTACGAACCTCCTTTCAGTTTGCATCCTTCCTCGCGGCTTCAATGGCAGTCACCAACTGCTTGGCCGATTCCAAGGTTAAATTCGCGGCTTCCAGGAGGCGTGTCTGCATTCCTATGTCATTGATACCATAGACAATCTTATCCCTCAACATGCGGTCACGCGACGCGTGTCCAAAATTGCAGTCATCCAAAAGCCTGTTAAGTGCCGCAACATAGTTGCTGACAGACTCACTTTCATGCCTCCGCCTCGAGGAAAATTTGAAACTTGCGATGACTTCGGACACCTTCAGCTTGAAGTGGGAACTCAGAACTGTGAAAATTGCCGTGAGCGTCGCATCCGCAGGCTTCGTAGGCGCAAGCAAACTTCTCTCAGCAGCAAATATGTTGTCGGCCCGCAGGTTGTCAGGAATACCGCTTTCTGCTTTTATTCGGTGACGTCGTTGGCAGCGAAGTACAGCTGAGCGCGCTCCTGATACTCTGCCCACTCGGTTGTATCCGCGTTGAATGGTTCCAGCTTTCCGGTGGTCATCTTCCTGTTAATGGCGCGGGCTTGCCGCGCAGCATACTAAACCAATTTGCCACTGGATCCCATCCTCGTGACCAGTTGTCACGTCCAAGGAATGACACGACAATGTCAGCTGTTCAGTGCAGGCGCCCGACTTCCTCGGCCGGCCGCAGCAGCACGTTTATTTATAGCCGTCAACAACGCCCCCTGCTGGATCAGCAGGTTGTCCTAATATAACAATAAACTTGTGAAAGCAGTCTTGAAACGAGTCAGTAAGTTATACCTGATTGGCAGCCATAATTTGCTTACCTAGTATTTCAAGGCATGCTCTCTTTTAACTGACCTCGAATTATGGCGTAGAGGCAAATATTCACCATTTTCTAATGTTATTCATGAAAGCATAATTTTTTTTGGCTCTTTTCATAGAATAACTCTCTTCTAGATAAGAACATGCTGCCTAGATGTGTGCGATTCCAGTTTACTAGCTTTGCATCTTCCTGCAGATATAGCCGCCACTGTGGCTCAGTGGTTGTGGTGCTCACCTGCTGGTGCGAAAGATGCAGGTTTTGGTCCCAGCTGCAGTGGTCGCATTTCAGTGGAAGCAAAATGCTAGAGGCACATGTACTGTGGCTTTGGGACATTAAACCCCATACATTTAACCAAACCATCTTTGTGTAGATAAAGCCGGAAAAAAGTTCACCCTTTTTTCTTTTATTCTTTTTTCGAACAGTTGATCATATGTGACAAAAAGGTGTTTTAGGATATTTATGGTCACTCACAAAAATCTTATTTACTTCAATTTTCGCCATGTAGTCAATATAAGTGTGAATGTTACACTTCTTTGTTTGCTAGTTTGGTGCTGTGGCCTTCCTCATAATCTTTTCTGATTCTCTCCTGGTTCAGTATTTTTGATGACAGTCCACCGCACTTGACCACATCATAGTGTAACTCACTGCGACATCCCAGATGCCTTGGGATAACACCATTGATATCACAGGGTTTAAAGTCTGGCCCTGCTGTCGTCACTGAATGTGAACACCATCTAAATGGTGATTGGGAAATGTGCATTCAGAGGAAGGCATCCTTTGGTGCGCACTCCTAGATGACTTAGCTAAACGACTTGCTGGCATTTTGGGTTTGCCCTTGGAGGCACTTCTTGAGAAGTTCTGGTTGTTGTAGTTGCTGCAAAACAGGCTTTGTGTCACAGAGAAGTGACTTGGGCGAGTATTTAGGCGTCATCTGGCTCTTGTATGCGCACCAAGTGTCAGTGTCTTTCAAGCACTCACATGTGGAAGTATGTGACCCAAACAGCCTTATGCCTGTTGCCAAAGTCTCCCACAAAAAGCAGAACAGTACTTCAAAAATAGCCACCCATTAATGAAGAAATCTTGTGCCTCGCACAAGGTTAGAAGAGCACAGTGCAAAACATGGCAGGTTTTGGGAAAATGCACCGTGCACCTTTTTTTCATTGCCTCACTGCTGCCCTCAGAAATATTCCTAGTTTTAGTGTCGGCATTATTTTTTGCAGCAAAAATGTGAGTGAGGGTACACTCTAGAGAAATGAGGCACGCCCATTCACCACTTGGTTAGGCAAACTGGGTCACACTGGCTCCACTAAGGAGTGGAAAAGCATTTGGGCCTCTGAACGTTGTTCAGGAAGGTTTTGACATCAGAGGTTGGCACAAAAGTCTAAAAATCAGTATTGTTTTTTAGTTTTGTCTGCCCCTTGCCCTAGTTTTCCTTGTTTTCCTCAGCTTGAGTTCTCTTGTCCTCTAGATCTTTCGACATACTTCACCTAATCTTTGTGTTCTAGTTGGTATCAGTATTAGGCGGGCTGACTGCACATGTAGACATTTGCTTGTGAAGCTCATTGCCAGTGATCTTCTGCAGCCGTGCAGTATGATGTGGCTGAGGGTCCTGCGGCACAGCTGTCGAGGGACGATTTTGTGCTGCTCCATCGCGCCAGGAGAGGTTCCGGAGTCAGTGACGTAACTAAGAAGCCCACGCCTGATCTGAAGAAGGTGCCCACCAAGCCACCCTTTGTGAAAACAACTGAGCAGTCCAAGCACTCAGAGGCCCCTTCTGCTACTGCAGCTGGTGCTACACCTGGTGCTGCACCCTCCAGTGCAGATCCATCGCAGCAGCCCCCGCAGCAGCAGCAGCAGCAGCATGTGGAAAACAGTGTGCCAGCTGAAGCCCCTCCTCTGCCTTCCAACGGGACGGCACCAACTCAAGCAGCAAGCAATGTGTCCTCAACAACGCCAGCAGCACCCTCGTCAACATCGTTCCTCAGTGAGGAGGAGCTGGAAAGCCTCGTGGAGTCTGGCAATGTCACATTGCCGCCAGGGTACCAGAACCAAACGGTGAGGACCAGGAAATATTTTCTTCCTTGCATCAGCAGGCATGGTAAAGTGCACCGCTCTGCAGGCGGGACCTATTGCTGTAGGCAGAACTTTGCACTTTTTGTCTTAACCTAGTTTGACATTTGAGGTGAGGATTGCATGGGATCCATGCACAGATTATTGATGTCGCTTTTCCTTGCCAGGGCTCAGACAAAGACGAGTCCCTGTTTGGAAATATTGGTCAGCAGTCTGAGGTGTTCCTCCCACTCAGTGTTCAAGTTTGTACTGTTGAAAATTCCGTCTTCCCAACCCTTTGTCTACCAAGCAGCCTCAGAAAATTGCCATGGCTTGCATTAACAGCTGTCTTGTATGTTTCTGAAAGGCCACGCTTGCTGCTTGCTCATGAGAACCTTTATTGTGCTGCATGCTAGCTTTGCAAGTATGTACAGGTGAGCAGAAAAGTTTTTGGAACACAGCAATATCAAAAAAAGCTTCATTGCTTGGCAATCTAAGCATGGAGCAATGAATTGAAGGGTGCATTTTGCACTTCCCTGCGTAGCCTACATACCACGCTCCTCAATTCCTGGCCATACTTCTAGGCAGCAAAAAAATTCAGGGTGCACCTGTGCGGTAACATCGCCTTCCCGTTTTATCTCAATGAAATGCATACGACCACTCCTTGTGGCATTTCCTCAAACCATCGCAGAAACTGTAGACATAGCTAGATTGTACTGTATGCACATTCAAGGGACCATAAAAGAGGTTTACTGAGTCCAGCTAGATTTAGATATTTGGGTCCAAAAATTGCAAATGTGTTATTTTCGTCATGAACAGAACTTGCATAATCCCGAAAATTCTGTTAACTCTTTCCATTCCCTTGTCTGCTGAATAGTTCATCGAGGGCCTCGAATCTGGCAGGCTTGATGCTGTAGGTAGCATAAGAGGGCTCTCATACAGCTTCCGCCCTCACTGTTCGACCACGTTCCTTTGTGGCACTCGCGGTAATACAGGACGTACTACGTTCGCCGCTATGCACGAGGGTGGCACTTATGGACACTCTCAAGGTTAGCTTACACTACACATAAATACCCCTGAAAGCAGCAGATTGGACAGCCACCACATTAGCTGTGTTGGTAGAGCGCCGCACGCGAAATTCGGAGATCGTGGGTTTGGATCCCACCGGCGGCATGTGGTTTTTTTCTTCTGGTTTTATTAATCTCCCATTGATAAAAACAAAATAAAAAAAGACATCCCCTATGCTCCTTGGTTTCGGTGACTGTTGGCTTCCGTCATTCATGTCAAAACGAGCTCCTCTTTCCATCCCCTTGTCAGCTGTGCTTGATCAAGTGAATTCTTTGCTGTCCATGATTATGTCATCACTTTCATGTGCAGCATTGTTTTAATGGGAAGTACTGCTGAAGTATGAGAGCAGTGCAATGAGTCCTGTTGAGGTACGAAAATGCAAGGCATTGCTTGCTTCGCATTCAGCTCACTCATCCTGCTTGAAGGCAACATGCGCAGCAACTTTCAGAAGGAGCTAAGCCCAAGCTCTCAGGGTCATTTACGCTGCTCCGAATAGTGAGGCTGCCATTGTTAAGAAGGACGGTAAACTGGGCTTCATTGTGCCACCATCTGTTCATAAATATTGTATCTGTGGGTTGTCTGAATCAGTCGCATTGATCGTGTATAATTTTGGGTGCTCAGACTAGTTGGCAAGGGTGGATTTATTGATGACTCTTGAAGGCGAGGGCGGTTGGGGTCCTCTTTTTGTGTTTCATTTATAGGGGCTTTTAATTAAGAAAATGTGTTTTCTTATTACATGGCTTTCTCACAGAAGATTTCTCACGGAGGAGATGGAGTCAGGTAGCCTCCCTTTCCCCCACCACCAAAAATTCGTGTGTTAAGATGAGCTGGGTGACCGTGCGAGCCATTCGGTTGGTCACTTGCCCTGTGCCTCAATGGCTTGGTCGTAACAGGGCTGCTGTCACCTGGAAGGCACTCTCATGATGAGAGACTCGAAGCAGTGCCTGCTGTTAAGAGTATGCTGTTAAGTATGTGCATCTGGCACATAACTTGTTCTCCTCATTTTGCATCGAGGCACGTCTTCCTTTTGGGAAGTGTATTGGCTTGCTCATTACTGCTGCTCAGCCATAAACATAAAAAACATTTTAAAAAAACCATAAAGTATTTCTGTCATAACTTGGAGGTGTAGCTTAAAATTCGGTGGAAGAAAAGGCCATTCTTTTTCACACTGTGGATAAAGGGCTAACTAAACACGTCTTGTGTTAGCTATGGATTGTTATTGTATGAAGTGAAATGCATTTTGTGCTAGTTTGCTATTACTGCCGCAAGGAGCAGTGCAAATATGGGCAAAAACTTGCCTACGTACAGGAAAAATGAGTTAGCAAATGCCATCATGGGGTTGTTTACTAAGCCGCAGTGCCAGAGGACCAAACGGGAGTACTGTGCACTTCCAAATTGCTGTGTTGCGTGTGGAGTAGTGACTCACCTTGTGTCACTGTTTTCGCCACTCACGTGCAGTTCTCTTCAAGTAAAAGTCCAGCATATGGGAAAGCAGTGGGGTCCTTCATTTTGATGGATGTGGGTGTCTTTTGCAAAAAGTGCTTTGCAGCTGTGGTGCCTGACTTTCGCCTTCGGACGTTTTGGCAGGCTAGTTGGTTATGGAGCATCGGGAAGGGAACTGTGCAGTGTTCGTCTCATTCTTCGTTCTGTTGAGTGCATCTCAGTTTGCACTGTTCACTTTATGGTGCCTGGTTTTTCTTTCTTTGGTTTGTCACTAAAATGCTGGCACTTCCATCTTCCTTTGTGTCATATCAATGGCAGCATCTCTGATTTGGGAGGGGGGGGATGCGGAGCTTTGTAAGTCAAGAGAATGAATAGAAATCCCCGTACTTCTTGGGGGAAGAACTTTGGGAGTTCATTTAAAGTTCTCAAGTGCTATCTGGCTTACTTTATTGTTTTGTTTTAGCTTGTTTTTAATAAATCACAGTTAAGTTCACAAAGGATACCATTTTTCATTTTGTAGCATAAACAAGAGGAGGAATGATGTTTCGTGTACTTAGTCATTTGCTTTCAGGCGGTGGTTAATTTTGCATTGCCACAGGAGTGAAAAATAACATAGCCTGTCTACCTCTTGCAGGACCACCACGACTACTACAACACTACATTTTATGAGGACCCAGCCACTGTGCGTAGCCTCTGGACTGACCTGGACGCACTGCCCAGCGAACATGTCATCACCCACGACATGCTGTCTGTGTCACACCGGCGGGCTGCTGTAAGTTGCTCTTCTGAGGAGAGGAAACATCATCTGCAGAGCGTTGTTGTTGACACCTTAGCATGAGGTTGACGCTATTCAGGCAGTTTGCCGTTAACATTGCAGAACTGTTTATATAACTGCACGTTAGGGAAAGTCACTTCATTGTGTATAGAGGCAATGATTTCACTTGTTTCTGCAATTTTTTTATGTCTATAAAACCAGATACTATAGTAAGCAGTCGTAACTGTTTACAGTGATTCCGCCTTTGCTGTACCATCCTGATAAAAATCGGGAATATTGTGTCAAACTTCTCCAAATATATTGCTTTGGAATTGGGCTGGCATCATGTGCCAGTTATTGCAGCCAGAGATACACTCAGTTTATGCTGCCATTTTTAAATAAAAAGATCTGTTGAATCTCAGTTAAATGTGATCGTCATGAGACGTTCGTTATGTTGAAACTTTGTAGTTGGTGCACTAATCGTAAAATAAATACCGTAATTCAAACTTTCATGGTGTGCCTTTTATGCGATATGTGCAAGTCAGTATTGGTGTTGAGTAGTTTTTATAATATGCATCTTTGTGTTCAGAATAATGTTGATTTCTTTGATAGGGCACTGACGATGCAGTTTACATTGTGCAGCAATGGGTAAAGTGTAGCAGTGTTGGTATGACAAAGAGAGCACTCCTTAAGGGACATAAAGACCTCACCTCGTCATGGGTGTTTTGCTGCTTTCTAAATGTCCTTTGACGAACTGTGCTCGTCATATGTTGTTTTTACATTTAAAACATTGATGGCAGCACCTCTCCTTTCATCCACACTTTTATTGAATGAGATTTGTTGCACTCAGTGTCAGAAAGCATTCCTTGTGTTGTGTGTTAAGGCTCACCCTGTTAGCATAAGATTTTCCTGCGCTTTCATGCAAACACAACGTCATCCATGTGGCATTATAGTGCGGAAGAGTGTTGTCTGTCGAATGATGGCAGCGTAAACGATGAGGATGTCAACTTTGATTTTTATTCTTCAAGTGAAGAAGATAGCAATTAGTCTACAACGGCAAGAACATCTTCAAGGAAATGAGGGTCTGGTGTAAGTGGTGCAAGAAGGCCGCGTGCAGAATGCCGTGTTTTGAGTGCTGCCACACCCTTGGTAGTCTCCAGTAGTTTGGAGGGAATCAAGGGACGAATAGTGCATTTTGTGTACTGCTAATCAAAATCAATCGTTTTTCTCTGAAGTTCCAAGAGTGGGCTGTACGTTATGGCTAGCAAAACATTATTTTCTGCTGTAAAATGTTTTCACAGATATTTTTGTATTTTAACATGTCATTGAAGTATTTCGCATCATAAAAAAAAAAGGAGTCATTTTGGTATCTGTTTCTATTTTTCAGTTTGCCCTTAAGAGGTTAAGGTACACTGAAGACAGGTCCAGCCAGTTTTTGTTCTCAGTGAAATTCGACTGTGTGGCTTAATGTGGCTCTCTTGACGTTCATTCAGCAACAGAAGATGTATTCACTGCTGAGAAGTTGGAAGTTTAAAGTGGAATACAGTTAAAACTCGATTTAACGAAGTGAAGAGCAGCCACAAATTATTTCGTTAAGGCATTTTCCCACCCTTCATAATCGTAATTGTTCACTTAGTGGCATCCAAAAGGTATGCTATCTTGGTATCGTATTTGCCAACAACCCGTGCCTGCGTGTATGAAAAGCCCATGAAAGTGGCCCGAATCGCTTGTTCGTGAAAGCGCCACCGGCTGCCGAGTCCTTTGTTCCACGCCGCGGTGCAACTTGCAGCCCCGTCAAAACAAAGCCAGGGGCACGTCTTGGTCACTTAGATGTTACTATTGACACACTACCAACAAGCTGCGAAACTTCGTGGCAAAATAAGTGAGGTATCACTTTTTTTAATCGGTTATTCTAGGAAAACTTCGTTAAATCAGGTTTAGTGGTCATTTGTTTTGGTATTTCAGGTTACTGAGAACATTGAACCTTATGGCACTTGCTGGGTAATCAAAATTTGTTTATTAGATCGGGAACTTCGTAAAATCGGGTTTCATTAGATTGAGTTGTAACTATTTTGTTCCCGCTACTCTGGTCAATTTAGTGATGTTGATGATGTCATTGAGACTATTGCGGACTTTGTGATCACTGAAAATGAACAATGGTGTTGTCTAGCCTCAGAGATCTCCATCATAAAAAGGTAGTGACATTATCACAGTTTGCTTGTGAAAATATCCGCTGACAGCGATACCTGTGTCCCATTTTTCGGTATTTTGTACCTTATAAAAGCAAAACTTTGCAGATGTAGCCATTTTATCATTACAATGCAGTAATCAATCAATCAATCTAAATTGGCCAACTTGAAGATTTCCTCAGTGTCCCTTTGAAAGAACGTAGGTTGTGGCATGATTTAAAGTGTGCAGCTTTGCATTCTCAAAGTACCGTTTATAAATGCGTGTAAGGCCTGCACTTTTTCTTCCCAGATTAGAGGGCCAATTTTCGGGGTGCGGCCGATACACGCGGTGTATGAAAAAAAAAATTTTTTTAAGTAAAAACACTCTAATCAGAGAATGAGAGGCATTTATTCTACGTTCAATCGTCACTCGCGGAGTTTTCCAACTCTGAGCTGATGCTGCACTCTGGTGCACGCTGATCTCACAAGTCGCGCAGCTGTCAACGCTTAGCCACTGTTCCGCACTTCCATCACATAGCGGAGCAGTTCTTCCAGTTTGAGAAACTTTCACGGCTTGCCTCAGAAAGCGCGCTTTTTGCACCTTGTGTTCCTCGATGCATCCTTTTGGTTGCACCATCATCAGACGCACTTTTCGGCCATGTCGAAATATCTGCCCACAATCCTGGCTTGCCTTGGAAAGCGTGCTTTTCGCAGCTTGTGTTCCTCAATGCATCCTTTTGGTTGCACAATCGTCGGACGCACTTCTTGGCCACGTTGAATTTCCTGCCCGCCGCACGCTTGCTGTGTTCAACAGCAAACTACCAGCTGTGTAGCTATTCAGGTGCTTGCCCATCATGCTAAAACTGCAACGCTTGGAGGCAGCAGGTGAAAGCCACAACTACAGTAAACTAGCACGTTACGACAACTCCCATGCCTTTGACAGCCACAAAAAGGCTGGAGCTGGTTACACTGATGCCGATATGGATAGCGGGAGCTTGCGGCGTAGGAAGAAGTTGATAATGATGAGCCGCAGCCTCGGGTGCCATCCTTAGGTGGCGCCTGGAAGCTCCTGTGCACATGCGTCGCCTCCGCGATCAAGCGCACCATTGCTCACAGCTGGAGCCAATCACGGAGGCCACGGCATGTGCATTTTGAAGGCTATTCCCGCGTGGGTCGTGAAAAGTTTCGGTGCGGTCCTTCATGGCTATTATTATTTTTTTAAATTTTCTTCGGGAAAACAGGGTGCGACCTTTACACGCGTTTGTATGGTATTTCAAAATAAACTGAGACACTAGCAAAAATGCAGAAATCGACTGACACGATCGTTGAGACATGTCATTGAAATTTTTTGTTGACCATGAAGTTTGTTCCCAAGTTTGGCACTGCATGCAGTAGGAGACCATTCTTATCTTGTGTAGGCTTCTTTGCGGTGCATTTTTTCATTACTTGAAAGGAGTTGAAGGCAATAATTGAATGCAGAAAATGGGCCTGCCAGGTGGTGCCATTTGCTATAAGTGGTTTGGGTAGAAGAGTAAACTTCATTCTGGAAGGTTTCTAGGTGGGAGCAGTGTGGGCCGCTCCACAGTTTTTACTTCTAGTCCAGGGCCCTCATGGAGGCAGGTATGGTCTGTAAAAGTGAGCCGGTCCTTCATAGCCGTGCTGTTCAAGGCCGCCTCCTACCTGCTCTGATGTGGAACATTTATGTGAAAGCCCACTAGTGTAGCCCTCTCCCGGCAATGTGGACATCTGTCCTCATACGCGATGGAGAACTTCCAGCTTTGGAGTTCGTTTTGCTTTTTTTGATGAATAAACATATCCCGACTTTTTTTTTTCATTTCTTGTAGACTGTCAACTTGAGCTTCGACTTCCCATTCTATGGCCACCCAGTGCGAAACATCACCATTGCAACTGGAGGTGAGTGGGTCTCCTCCTGCGAAAACTGTTCGTAGCCGTGCATGTGCAGTAAGTTGACTGCGTGCCCAACAGAGGGATTTTTCCTCACCTGAGCAGCCTTGGAGAGGGGTGGAATAGTGTGCACTCGAGTCTTCTTTAGGCGGGGTGCTCCACTGGTCTGTTGGGTGGCGCTTCTGTTGAGAAGGAGGCAGCATTTCGTTTAAGGGGACAGCCTCATACAATTTTGTAGTGATACCTACATTACGGTAGCATTTGGAGCCTTCAGCGTGGCAGCGGCGCGGCACCGTGGCTGATCACATGGTTCATCATGTGGTTGGTTACGTGACCAATTTCCACTCGGCCAGCTGTAGCTGTCGCGTCACTCCAGGTTTAACCAGAGCTAAACCACTGCCAAATTTTTGCCTCTGTTAAAAAAAATATATTGTGTGGCTTTTTTTTTGTAGTGTTGATGTTTGACACCAAAAGATCATTTATTGCTGAGAAAATTGATTTGAAAATGTAACGTGACTCGTGACGACAAGGCTGAAAAGACTTCATGATCACTATTTGAAAGTGAATGGCAGTGTAGCCTACCCTCTGGGATCTGCGCACAACGAACTGTCCTGCCATCACTGCAGCGTGCTTGTAGCAGCACCTTTATAATAGAAGCTCGTTAATTGGAACTTCAGCTGCCACGGTGGCTCATTGGTTATGGCGCTTGGCTACTGACCCGAAGGACACAAGTTTGATCCCGGCTGCGATAGTCGCATTTCGATGGTGTCGAAATGCTAGAGGCCCGTGTACTGTGCGATGTCAGTGCACGTTAAAGAACCCCACGTAGTCAAAATTTCTGGAGCTCTCCACTATGGTGTCTCTCATAGCCTGTGTTGCTTTGGGGCGTTAAACCCCATAAATCAAACCAAACTAATTCGAACCTCAGGGGACCGGGAAAAAATGTTTGAAACATGTTAAAGTTCAAATTCTCGAATAACCCTAACTACAGTAACGAGAACTCTGCATCATGGTAAATTTAGTTGGTGATAGACTGGGCAATATTTTCTTGCTTTTGAGATGAGAACGGTGTGACAGTGAATATTTTTAGCAGTGGAGCTCCACTCCATCGTGCACCTCACAGATGGCAACCTTTGCGAAACCCATAACATCCAAGTTCAACGCCATAGATTAGCGAGCGTCTGGGTGTTTTCCGGTACTGTGCCAGCATTTCGAATTATCCAGATTTTCGTATTAATGGGATTCGACTTAATGACATTTTACTGTATTTCGTTTTTTGGCCGTTTCCCGCTTATAGAAGCTCCGTGTGTAAAGAAAGTAGTCTTTTCGACATTACAATGCGATAACCTATTGGTACAGGCCATCTTCACTCTGTCCTCAGTGTCCCTTCAACGTGTGGCCTTTTACCACATGCTCAAAGAGGGAACGTTCGAAGGGCTGCACCTTCGCGTGGTGCACTGAGCACCTGGGGAGCTGCCAGCTGGTCTGAAGTGAGGATTTGTCCTTTCCCTGGCAGGCTTCCTGTTCACAGGCTACATGCTCCATGTGTGGCTGGCAGCGACGCAGTTCATCGCACCTCTGATGGCCAACTTCGAGACCGTCTCCAGCAACGAGTCGTCTATCAAGTATGTGGACAACGGTGAGTGGCAGCTTGCAGCAGTAAACTTTGCTGAGGTTGTGCGCAAATGATAAACATCGAGGGCAATGTCGTGGTGTATTGGCAACTTGCGATTGAGGCCGCCAACAGAGCATAGCTGTGGATTGTAGCTTTAGGTACTGTGTACAGATCCATTAAAGTGGGTGGTCAGAAAAGTATAGTAGTTGCTGGTCTTTAATAAGAAGTTAGCACGTCGGTAGATATTCTAGCATAGTCTCATTTTAAACGATCTGGTCTTGCTTCAGCGTGGGTAGTTATTTATTTCAGTACCTTGGTAGCCCAAAACTGGGCATGAACCTAGGGGAGAAATTATGAACAGAATAACAAGCTCTGTTAATGCTGAGGCAAAAATTTTTTTAATGCAAAATGTCCAGTTAGCAGAGAAAGCGAGCTCTGACATTAGTGAAAACACATCGTAAAGAACTAGAAAGCATGTGACAAAGCAAAATCAGTGGCACAAATATAACTCGGCACTGATCGCTCACAGGAAAAGATCCAAGTGCTGTGACATGTTATCAATGATCAGATTGCAAGTAAAGGTGCTAGAAAGGATGATGAGTCTTGCGTACTGTAAGAATATACAAAGACGGGCTGATACTGCACCAGTGTAGGAGCATCCAGAATACGTTCAAAGGACCTGGAATTCATGTTGTGAGCCAGCAGATGGCGCCAGCATTTGTGGCCCCAACTTATCGGTGCTAACTGCTTGAGCTCCTCCTGCATCCACTCGAATGCCTTTCTACACTGCTAGGTTTTAGTGAGATGTTTAAGCAGGTTACATCGCCCTGTAGTAGTGGGCCTCTTTTATTATCCGCCTCTGGCTGCCCACGGGCTGCCAGAGCGCGGAACCAGGCGTTCGATTTTGTCGGGCTGCTCCGCGCACTTCCGGTGGCTGCCCAGAACGCGTTCGTTTTTCTCAGGCTGGGCGGTTTCGGGCAGCCAGTGGGCAGCCAGACTCGCCAAGACCATTTTGTGCTGGCAGCGCTCGGGCATCTGTGCAGACAGCGGAGAGGTGGTATGGTAGCGGGAAGCGCATGCTGCCATTTTTATATGGACCAGAAATACCGCGGTTCATCGTTTTGCTCAATGCAGGTGCTTGTTTCGACTGGACCACGGTGCATATTGTCTGTGTCGCCTGCAATGGCACCTTTTGCGATAGTTCTCGCTGTTTATCTATTTGTTTTACATCGTGTGTGTGAACGCAGTTCGATCATCTCACCACCTCGCAAGCAAAATTGCTCGCTTCATTTTACGATCACATATTTCTGGTTCACAAAATATTTCTGCTGTTAATTTTGTGCGCCCGGCTGATATTGCGATGGTGTTCGAGGCCTTTCAAGGGATTCCAGATTCCGCAGATTCCAGCTTCAAGCTACGCGATACAAGAGCGTATGGTCTTCATTGCGTTCTGTGCAATGGAAAGGCAGATATGGTTTCAGAAATGCTTGATTGATTGAAACATGTCCTTTATTAAAACCCTCATGAGCACACTGCTCGAGGCATCTATGTGGGCATATATGTGGCCACACAGTTCACTTACGGCAGCCGATTGAAGTGGGTGCTGATTCTGTCGTCTCTAACTGTCGTACAGCTTGATGCTCAGGCCTTCTGCCACAAATGCGTAAAATATCTTAGAAGAACCGTACGTATGCATCTGCTCGTGTTTGGCTTATTCAAGAGGTAAAAAGAATTTCCCAGCGCAGATCATCATGCATGCACACGCACGTGAGGCGACGGCACGCAAGACCAGATTGTAGCACCTTTAATTCGAGTGCCAATCCTCTGCGGTAAAGTTGTAGCATTACAAATACGATATTTAGTTAAATTTGTACAGTACACCCACTTGTTCTAGATGAACATTCAATCAGCTGATCGCCTTTGTTGAGATTATGCGTGCATTCCTTGCTGGCAGCAAAGCTGGTGGCCGACAGACTACAAATGAACAGAACGTATCTTGATTCTTTTCTTATTACAGCACTCAGGAGTTCACGAACGCTGAAATCGCAACGACCACAGCAGAGTCAGTCACGATGCAGGGTCGATCGTCTGCGGTCATGCCAGTCATACTTACTGCATAGTAAACGAACACGCTATAATCCAAGAGTGCGGCGTGTCGTTTGATGAGCAACACATGGGCAGTTTTTTCCTCCTAGGTGGTGTCGACTGAAAGACGTTAAATTGCGAGTGCTCATTATGTGCTTTTGAGGATTTCTCGAAGCTTACACAGCACACGCTCGCGTTGTCGTCGCCGATGTATGCGGGTGTGAGCACAATCAGCTGTTTGTTCTGCAGTCTGCGGCAGCCCTCAGTAACTACAGGTCATTGTTTTCGACCTCAAGCAGCCTATTTCTGCCGTACGCATGTATAGCAACGAGACACAGCAGAATGCGAAGCTACGGAGAGCATCTGCTCTCTGTGATCTGTCACTGGCTTGCCACCGTGATTGCCAGCAGCTGATTCCGGTGGCTGCCAGCCCATGTCACCATGATGCGCTTTCCTGTCAGGAACGAAATTTTGGCAGCTGCCAGAGTGCGGTAAATCGAAGCGGCCCAGTATTTGTGGCTCACGAACATTCTGTCACTCAGTTTCTCGCAGAGACTGCCAAGTGCATGTGCCACTGTTGCTGCTGACACATTACTGTAGAACCCCGCTATAGTAAACTTGGTTATAGTAAAAACTCGGATATAGTACAGTGAAGCTATGGTCCCATTTTGCCTTCTATAGACGACTGTACTATTTTTTTTTTTTTTGGTTACAGTAAAGATATTTTTTGAAGAAACGGCTATAGTAAAGAACATCTGGCCTTAGCGATGTACTTCCTGTGGAATGATAACATCGCGGCACACGCAAAGTCTAGGATCGCGAGGCAAATACATACCAAATACGATAAAAAGGCGCTCTTTCAGGTGACTTCATCACCAAGCTCAAAAGCCGGGAGAAGCCAACTGTTTGAAGACTGATGCCATGAGGCAAAGCGCGCAGTGCGCACGGAAAAAGGAAAACCAGCTATGAACATAGAAAGAAGGTGGCGTGGGTCGCTGTGATAGGAAAGCCAGTGAAAGTGCAGTGAGAAGAAGAAAAGGGAAGAAAAGGGTGTGTGTTCATAGCACGGCAATGCGAAGCGCCGGGAAGCGGCGGCAAGAAGGGGAGGCGTGGCAGCACTGTGTTCGAGGTTTTGCCGCAGTAGACTGCGTCGCACGCATTCCTTAACTACTACCTCTTTAAGTGACGCTGAGGCCATGGAAGATGATGCCATGATCATGCAGAGCTTTGGTTTTTACATGCAATTAAACTCTATTTCCGTAGCTGCGCTGTATTTGTTTAAATGCGGTACTTCCACAAGACGTAAACGAAGTCAAAACCGTGATAACATGTGATAACTGATAATAAATAAAAAATAATTATCACATAAAGGGACGATAAGAGCAGGATTTAAGGTAATTCTGAGTGCTTGTTTTATAGACAAGTGTCAGGCCGTGACGTCAAAGATATGCGGCGGCGCTGGTGTCAACAGTGACTTTTGTTGTGTAGGCAAAAAGTGGGACCTTCCGCATTCGGTACGCCACGCTTGCGTGTTTTCGGGCACAATTCACGGCGTGCCGACAAATTGTGGTACGGTTGGTTGAGCCGCAGTGTAGAAGAAAGGAAGTGGCATAAGTTTCCCCAAATTTATTGCAGTCAGATAGGCGCGAATGCGGCGGGCAAGGGCCAAGGAGCAAGACAAGTTCGGCAACGGATCGGCTATTTATTACCTCCGTGCTCGAGGGTTGTTACACCGCGCTCGTTTAGCCCCTTCGGTTATTATATTGCGTTTCTGCATTCAAATCTAATCAGTTGATTCGTGTCTCTGACTTCGCACTGTTGCTGTTTGGTCACGCGGTGAACAGTGTAAAAATCAAGCAACACCTGCAACTCTCAGCATAAGTTTAGGCGCTATATTCTGTGTGCTTGGGATTGTAAGTTGAATGCAGGGGTCCATTTTCAGATGCTTATTACACGGACAACGTACCGAACATCACTTCGCGCACGCAAAAAAAAAAAAGACAAAAAGCTGCCGCCAGTTGCCTTCAGCGTTCACACTGTGCCGCTCTTGAAGAAGCACCGTACTCAGGCAGTAGCACGCACGACGGTTTTTTCTTTGTTTTCATTTCGCGAATTTCAACAAGTGTGTCGTTTCAACACCGGTCCAGTGAGTACGCTAGGATCTGGACAAAGTGCACAGTGTTATTTCCCAAATTTGAATTTTCACACTGTAGGTCGATCAGAACCTGGCGAACACAGCAAATTCCACGTCAAAAGCCACTCCGATCAAGCAGAATGCGCACACATGAATAAATTCTTAAATAACAAGCAAAATTTTATAGCTTAGCAGAGTGAGCGTAAATTTCATTTGGAGATCTAGGAAAACGTCTATGTATGCGCTAATGGGGCTCTCGGGTCGCACTTGCCTTATTCAAAGCAGCTATAGCGTTCATGAATTTGCAAGGTCTCCGGAGTGAAGCGGCTCGGGGAAAATAGGAAGCACATTGCAAGGTTTGTCGTGAGAAAGCTGATTCGCGTCGTGCATGTCGCCGTCCTATCTTGCACTAGCAATCGTATATGCTTTATCAGCCCATAAGTTGAGAACTGTGGACAATTAGTTCCTCCCGATACCTCGCGCTTTCACCCGCCATAGCGCTGCGCTGTTACTTGTCACCAACTAGGAGCGGAGAAGCACCCGATGCAGCTCTCTGCCTGCTAATTCCGTCTGGCAAACAGGGTGAAAAAGTGCAGAACTACTCTCCGGGGCATCAACAAAACTGTTTCTGACCACAAGCGACGCGCACACATTGAAATATTCGTATACACCAGTTGGTTTCAAAGGCAGCGTCGCTTGGCGCAGTATAGGCATACTGCGTTTTGCCTACACCCCGCGTCGCTGCCAACCGCAGCACAACCTTTGTTTACAAACAACATGACGCTTGTCTATAAACCAGCACTTTTTGCTTAGTGAGCAGTCAGAGAGCATAGTCAGAGCCATGCCGTCACCAACAGCTGATACAGTAAAGACCCTGATATAGTAAAGCTTTTTGCTGGTCTGAGCTACTTTACTCTAGATGGGTTCTACTGTAGTTCGTTTTGCTGTCAGCTTCAGCTCACCCAGTAAGCAGTGTGCAGCTGGAGTACTTAATCACATTGCTGTCAGCATGGCATGACCACCATAAAAGAATGTAATGATTTCTCAAAGGCTAGGCAGTTTGTGTGAAGGTTTTACCATATTTATGCAAACTGGTACATAATTACATAGGGAGTAAATAAATTTACTAACACTAGTAGTGCAGGTCTGAGGTTGTCGTGTGGACATTGTTTCAATCGCGGCGGTCATGTTTCGATGGAGGCGAAGTGCTAGAGGCTCATGTACTGTGTGATATCAGTGCCTGTTAAAGAATCCTAGGTGATTGTAATTATCCGAAGCCCTCCACTGCAGCGTCTCTCACAGCCTGAATTACTTTGCGACTTTAAACCCCATAAAACCAAAACAAACCTAGTTGCTTTCAGGAAACCCTGTTTTGTTTTCGGAAGTTGTGGGGATATGCATCTTTGCACATCTGGGTCGTGCTGTCAGGCAGAGCTTGAAGCACAAAGTACAAGGTTGGACAGCTGCCGCCGTAGCTCAGCTGGTAGAACATTGCACACAACATGCGGAGCTTGTGGGTTCGTATCCAACTAGCAAAATGTGGTTGTTTTTTCTTCTACTTACTGATTGGTTAATTTTCAGCTAAAAATTGATGCACTACTAATTTCTCATTGGTGAACACTGCAAATTAAAAAAAAAAAGAACATTCCCCTGTGCTTTCCTTGGTTTCGGTGACTGTTGGCTTTATTCGTGTGTCCGTTGTAATGAGCCCCTCGATTCCCTATCATTGTTTGTAAGAAAGAGTTATATCTGTCTCTGTTTCTGTCGGGAAATTCTGTACAAATGCGTGTAAGGGCCGCACTTTTTTTCTAGATTCAAGGGCCAATTTTGGGGGGCAGCTTATGTACACAATGCAAGAAATATTTTTTTTTTTTTTTAAGTAAGAACTGCCAATCAGCGGATGGGCTGCATTTATTCTGCCCTCAGTGGTCGTCACTTGCCGGGTCTTGCAACTCTGAGCTGGTGCTGTGCTTCAGTGCATGCTCATAGTCGTCTTCAGTGCCAGCCGAACTATCTTGCGATCTTGGTCACCTTGAAACTGCAGGATACAATATCCATAGGCACAGAGTTCACGGACAAGATCCAGCCAAGCACATTCACAAGCTGTGCAAACTACTTTCAATTTTAAGCCAGCCACCGAGCTGTTAAGGTGCTGCACATCGTGCTAAAATACAACGCTCAGTGGCGGTTCATGAAAAAAATAAAAGCTAACGGCATACAAAAGTCGCAACGAGCATGCGGTTGAAAGCCACAAAAAGCTCGCACGACATCCGTGGATGGCGCTTAGAAGCTCCTGTGCATGCGCGTTTTTAAGGCTATCCCCGCATGGGTTGTGGAAACATTGGATGTGGCCCTTACAAGAATTTTTTTTTAAATATTTCCTCCAGTAAAACAGGATGTGGCCTTTACATGTAGAGTGCTGCCCTTAAATGTGTTAATATGGTATGTGTAGTCAGCACTCATCTTTTTGGGGTCAGTTACAGTGTAAGAATAGTAGCGGTTTGTTTCGTTTTGTTTTCTTTGCCTGCTTGTTGACTTTCCAACCTGTGCGTGCCTGTCTTTTTTTGCAGGCACGTCCTTTGTGGTGGAGTGGCATCAGGTTGTGCTGCAGGACAAGCCCAATGGTGAGATTGACCACTGGTGCGCTGCTGTGGGGAAAGCGGGAAGGTAGTGGGTTGAGAAAGACTGGAAAAGCACACAGGCAGAAGGATAGACATATTGTTACAAGTGGACGAATCACGAACGAAGAAGTGGCGGTGCGCGGAACGACGACGACGTTGACAGTTGGTAGCGGGGCGCTCGGTTCTGAGCTGAGTGCTGGCCTTCTCAGAGCAGCCGCCATATAGACTTACCGCCGTAACATCCCCGTAACATCTTTTGGTGGAGGTGCTGGGTAGGTCATTCCGAGGCGTGAAGCGACGGGGTCCATAGTCATAACGGCGGTCGACGTAGGGCAAAGGTCGGGGAGGTGCGGACCAACGGCTGCGGCAGTGGCGGGAGATGTGGCCTACGCGCGAGCACGTAAAGCAGATCGGCCGGTCGTCAGGGGTACGCCACTCATCCGGATTGCGATACCTTGTGTAACGTGGGACGAAGGTGTTGCGGGCCGTAGCAGTAGCGACCACGGGAGAGATGGGGCTCGCACTCCGAGGTTCGACGGGACGATGGCTGGAGGGCATGCCCAAGTTGGCGACCTCCTGGCGGACGACAGCTTGAATAAGGGATATTGTGGCCAGGGTGTTGTCCGACAAGGGCGCGTTGGGCGTAACAGGAGCCAGCGCCTCCAGTTCACGGCGCACGATGCGAGTCACGTTGTCGGGGTTGGAAGGCTGCCTTAGTGTCGGCAGATCCTCGCACGTGGAACTGGCAGCTGTGTTAGGCAGGCGGTCGAAGCGGTGTGCAATGCGCCGGTGCTTGGCCTGCTCGAAGCGTCGACACACCTGCAGAACGGAGTCAACCGTAGAGCAGTCCCGGCATAGAAGAAGGTGGAAGGCATCGTCGGCAATGCCTTTAAGAATGTGGCCTACTTTATCGTCTTCGGTCATGTTGGGATCGACCTTTCGGCACAGTGCCAAGACGTCCTGAATGTATGTAATATATGACTCAGTGGCCGTTTGGGCGCGAGCTGCAAGTTCTTTTTTGGCAGCAAGCTGACGGCCAACTGGTTTTCCAAACAATATAAGCAATGTGTGTTTGGCTGAGGACGAGTTTTTTTCTAAAATGCAGTTTCTTTCCTTATGGCTAGGCAAGAATAGTCATTCACTATTAATGCGGAAGCACTAGATGACTTATCGACACGAAGACCCGATGTCTCCCAAAAAGTTGAAGCGTTACAAAAGTCATTATTGATTGGTACAGTGTGATGCCATCAAACGTGGAAAATGCGAAATGTTAAATAGTAATAATCTTTAGTAGTATTTGCAACTGTACCATCAACAAAGGAATACATTAGAATTGGAATAGAATCGCATTGCTTTTGCATTACTCACATGTAACTAAGGGGAGACGCGGGTCTTCAAGTGATAAAAACGTGCGAAAATTTCGATTTTGCAAAAATGGCATATTCGGGATCAATACTTTCTAAAGTTCCTGTCTAAAAAGTTTCAAGATCTAAATTCGACCTCCAACTACTAATCTATATACTTTGCGCCTACGAAGCCCGGAAATGGCGATTTCGTACTGAAATACAGCAGGACTTTTCACCCGTCGTTTCCCACGACTGCATCCCTGATGGCCGCCTTCTTGGTTTTGTTTGAAATCTGGGCCTCTTTCCCACTACCTCGTATTACTCACTACTATGAAATATTTTTTGGAACGTCCACAATCCGGTTTTTTTTTTTTTTTTAGGCCTCTACAATGACCTCTTAATGGCTGGAGCACACACTTCAAATGCGATTTCCTCAACTTCGTGTTTTTTGCCAACATGACTAGTCTTACGGAAGTTTTTATTATGTTTTTATGATGCAATTTCAATTAGTCTTATACCGTTGAGTTCAGAAAGAACTATACTGTGCAGCTATGCTGTTTTTGATTGGCTGAGTCAACATTTCAAATTTTGTGAACCATAATGTCACTTAACTATACTTCACGATTATGGTGCTTGGACTAAATTTAACATTTTTATATCATGATGTACTTCAGCAACAAATAGTTAGCATAGCTCCAGATGGCAAATGTTTGGCTACAGCCCCATTTCAATCGAAACCAAAAAATGGAGAAAAAAGTGTCTTAACGACTCGTAAGAATTTAACTAATTAGGCTTCAGTTATTTTGCTATGATGGCAGAACTTATTTACCGCATTTACATGATTGTAAGTTGACTCGAATGTAAGTCGACCCCCCATATCACATTCCAGAAAATAAAAAAACACTTGGAGGTTGTTTAATTTAACAAGGTGAAAAGTTGGGCTGCTTGGTGCATGATCTTGTGGTGGGAGCAGTGCAGCACGAGATGAAGAGAAAGGCGGGACACGATGCTGACTAACAACCAGATTTTTAATGCACGTTCGTCGAATAGATACATCTCGCTCGTATAAGACGGAAAAGAAAAAAGCATGAAAAACACATAAGATGTACACGTGTTAAAAGATTAGGACAACGCATGCAGATAATCAATCTTGCTGTCACGAAGCGCTATCGAAGGTATGCTGGCGCATACGTCGCTCTTTTGTCGGATGTTGAAGGCTTCTTCTGGTTGTTAGCCAGCGTCGTGTGCCACCTCTCTCTTCTTTGTCTCATGCTGCGCTGCTCTCGCCACAAGAGGTTAAGTTTGGCCTTTAATAACAGAACGCGATAGCATTATCCTGCGGTTGCCGCTTATCGCCAGCCGCTATCAGCTGCTGTGCACGGGGGTGCCCGTGGGCACATTCCAAAACGAAAATGCATTAATCACTGGACTACTCGTCCACACTTGTGCCATCGTCCTCACTAGCGCTGCTGCGTGATTGCTGTTGTGCTCCCACAGCACGTTATTCTAACGCCGTTGTGAAGCGAAATCCCGCACTTCGCTAATAGCCACGTCACGACATCGCGTGGAATCACCCATTTTAAACGTTGAAAGTTTGGCCCGGCGCACAGTTCGTTTCTTCGGCATAAAGAGTAACAGCCATCTTGAATGTAGCCGTGAACGAGCGCCGTTCGCTTACTGGACCCGGAGCACAAATGATGACTGATGAAGCACTACATTAAATACTTGTGAAATGCGGCTGGCAGTAGTAAAATGCATCAGAGCCAAAGAGAAACTATGCATAAGCGGCGTCGGCTCTTCTATCGGCTACTGACACTCCCTGGCACCGCTGCCATTCCAAGTGGCGGTGCCACCGCAGTGGGAACAGCGGCCCTTCCATCAACTCTCGACACTTCCTTGAGCGCCGAGTGTTTACTTGAAAGTAAAAAAAAACAGACATTGAGGATGCCTATCAAGAGTAGAACACGAATGCGTTATCGGGCTGCTGCTGTTTATTAGCAGCCGCAATCTGCAGTCACGCGTGGGGAGTAGGGGGGTGCCGCTTTTCTGCTTATCGACAGCCGCCATCGGCCGTAACGCGCGTGGAGGAGGTGCCGGTTCTGCGCATTGACATAGCAGCTACTCAAGGCCAGCGCCAAGAGCGGTGCGACAGCCGCGCATCAAAAAAGGCCGCCACCATCTGGAAGACGTTGAAGTAACGAGCGTTAGCTGTTTGGTTTACTAGATGAAGAAAGCGAAGAAGAACGTGCCGCTCGTCTCAAGAAACGGAATGTAATACCCTTTGAAACAGTGTGGATTGCCACCCCGCTCGGCTATGCGTGCACGCTTGCCGCCTAGCGCCATCTGTCAGAGAAATTATGATGCACGTCTACCCATTGTCCAAGTTGCAGCCCCTCAAGATAGGTCCAAAACGGAATTTGCTTCGTTTGCGGGGTCAAGGTGGGCTTAGAATTCTGCTTGCGGTGCAATATGGTAAGGCTTCAATTAGTAATTGCATGTATACATTGTTTACTTATTATTTAATTGTAGTTTTATTTCTATACCACAACCCATAGTGTTTTATTTGCCTACCAAATTCGGTATACAACTGATCCCGGATGGTAACCGTTGTTGTCGGAGTATATATAGCTGAACAAATGTATACAGTAGCCGAAGGGTAATTCGGACTTGTAGGATATTTCGCACCTCGATGAGGCGCCGTCAGTCACCCCATAGAAGCACATGCATATTCGCGACGGATATTTCGGAATAATTTCAGTCGCCTGCAGGCCAAAATCGGCCATCTTATCGGCATTTCACCAGCTCAAAAGGCGCCATCTTGGATTGAGGTGGATTTACGTTGCAGTTGGATTGGCTTAACATACTTTCGGTACCTCATTGTTCCCAGTAGAGGTCCCTGCGATCTCTGACACTTTGAGGAGGCAGCCAGATTGTCATCGCCGTCAACTTGCTTTTGTCGCCAACGTCGTCGTGGGCAGTTATCGCTTGTCCCATACGTTGAAAATTGGTTGCTGGCGGAAGGAAATTGTGCAGGAGCTATCTCACATCTCGTTGGGAAGGGATAAAGGAGGGACAGGGAGAAGAAAGGAAAAAAGAGGTGCCGTAATGGAGGGCTCCGGAATAATTTCGACCACCTGGGGATCTTTAACGTGCACTGACATCGCACAGCACACGGGCGCCTTTTCGTTTAGTCTCCATCGAAACGCGGCCACTGCGGTCGGGTTCCAACCCGGGTACTCCGGATCAGTAGCCGAGCACCCTAACCACTGAGCCACCACGGCGGGTCTCATACGTTTGCCATTCGCCGTTTCGTCACTTGGGTTTCTCTGACTGCGTCGACCAAGTGGCGCTCAGTCTTCACTAAGTTACATCTGTTCGCCGTTTTGTGAATGCGTCCGGCGGTTCCGCCGCTTTGAGCAGAAAGTGCCTTATCTTTGCGTGTGTTTGACGAGCGGTGTGGTGCACACTCGTGTTGTGGACAACATGGCCCCGCCAGGTCTGTCAAAGAAGCGTGGGAAGTATTCCAACTAAATGCGGTGACCTTGCTGTCTAGCGTGTACGGTGAAAGCACAACTTTGGCGCAAATACAGGCGCAAATCGTCCCCAGCAAGAGAAATTTGCCACGAGGTAAAATCAGCAACATTTCTAAGCCAATTTCATCTCAATAAAGTGATTTTTTTGTACTTCACGGATTTTTCGAACTCTTCGATTATTCAGAGCATTTTTCGGGTCCCTTCGAGTCCGAAAAATCGGTTGGCGACTGTACATGTATAGTGGTCCCGTAACGGGACAGTTTTCCTACCCGTTTTAGGGTATTTTTTGGTGAGGGGGGAGGGATGAGAGCACAACCAATTTTAATGGCCGCCATCTTGTATTCGAGAAACCGAAACTATGCCGCCATTTCATCCCCTGACGACATAGTTCCACCTCTATCCATCATATTGGACCGTGACGTTATCATTGGCAAGCGGCAGGTGGTTGTTTCTACAATGCTATTGTAGATGGCGCTACAAGTCTTAATGCGAGATGCGCTGTTTTCTAGTTGCAGCCACAGATCGCGCTTTGATCTCAGGGTGGTAGGAGACCTCACGGAATCTCGAAACGTGACGAGTAGTTGCTGCCACAGATGGCGCTGTAATCAAGGTGGTAGCAGACCCCACGAAATCTCGAAAGGCAATGAGTAAGAGCTAACGCTCTTAAAATGCACCACTCTGTAGCATGCCTGATATCTTGTTTGTCTCGCTTTATTTATGGTGCCATGCTTTGGTTTCGATTGTAAGTCGAGCCCCCCACTTCAGGCTTTCAAATTTTGAAAAACAGGTCGACTTACAGTCGTGTAAACATGGTAGATATACTGAAGCTAATTACATTTTTGAGTACAGGAAGAAGAAACACATACACACACCTAATTTCATTACAATATCTTTAATAATAAAAATGTTCATTTCAAGACCTGCGTCACCGCTTATGTGCTCCCAGTAATTTTTATTGATATCTGTGCCACCTGCCTGTCGTGGAGTAGCAAGGTTTTCACTTCCTGCTGACAGAGATGGAAAGCTGGGCTCAGTGCCTTTCAAGGACAAGCCATCAGGCTGAAGCCTAGGCAAGATGCAGCATTTGTGTCAGGCAACAGCAAAAGCTCAGTCAATCAATCTTTTTATCTTCTCTAAAATAGAAATGGAGACGGGAGTAAGAGTTCAGTAGATTGGCCAGAGGTTCTGCCCCCCCTTTTCAACTTCCCCTATGGGGCGTCTGCAACGCACAGATAGTGGTGAGTTGCAACACCATGGGTTCCTATCACATGTGGGCTCTTGCCCACCCACATGTAGTCGTGTGTGGTGGCGTTAGACTGTGTCCGGGAAAAAGGGGATCCTGGTGGTTGAGCTAGTGCCAAGTGTTTCAACCTTTATGGCCCCTCAGCAGACGCAGCACACCACTTTAGCCCCTGCTTCCCGTAGATGGCACCTCTGGCCTGATCCAACCGAAGAAAATTGGCAGTCACCTTTTCCTGTCCTCCCCTCTTTCTTTTTCTTTCCTATCTTCTTTCTCACAACTTTGCTGTCTCCTCCTCTCTTCTTGGTTGTTCCTTTTTTCCTGGCAGCTAGGGTAAACCTTGTGTGGCTAACTACGCTGAGTTAGGCCATTTTGGTTACAGTTGGGGTGTACAGGTGGCGCAGGCAGGGCTTGCTTGAAAATTTTTGTCCCATACTTTTGTTGGGATCCTTAATGGACAGATGGCACTGCGGTTGAAGCACAACTTCATTTTATGGCTACTCCCTTTTTTCATCTGACCACCCTCTGAAGAGAGGGCACACCAAAATGACAGTAAAGTTCTTGAGGAAAATAGGGACAACTTTCAACATTTCCACATGGCCCACAGTGAACATGCAGAGATAACTTCACGCCTGGTCTCGCCGTTTGTAGTTTCAGGGACACAAAAAGAAACAATAGGGTCAGGGATACGTGATCAAAAATAAGGTAACAGCGACCTTGTTTCGGAACAGCGACCTTTATAACCCTTTGCCCTGCAGAGGGCGTAGTCAGGCTTGATGATGGTGATAACCACTAATATGAAAAACTATCAGAAATTGCATGCTTTGAAGCCAGTGTCACTCAGTAAACACTGTTGGGGGGTCATTTCCAATGATTACCTTAAATACTTGAGTGACTGGATGGACTGAAAGAACAAAATGTCACTATTATCTATGGGACACTTATTAAAACTACGGGGACACTTAGAACTGTGTGAATCGCAAAGTTTTGAGTGTGAAGCGAGTTTGAATATTAAAAATTTAGTGCAAATTTAATTGAATATTTCTTTTAATACTGCCAAGTTAAATTTGAGGTGAAGTGTTTTGTGAAACATGGCCAGAAAAAAAAATTTATTCGAGGTGTGCGACTATCAAATTTTTGGATGCAAAACAAACACAAATAATAAAAATTGGTTGCAGATCGAATTGAATAATGTAGATTATCAGTACAGGTAGTTGAATTAAAGGGAGATGCTTATCCACAAAACACAGCTATAAAAAGAAACAGAGATATTGCAAACAAATTTTGATTTCACCCATCGTCAGCATGTACCTTCAGTTGTTTCACGGGCATGGAGACAAATAGGTTTTATTTCTAGATTAAGAAGAAAATTTTATCGATACAAGTGTCTGCGCACTCTTTACTGTGCTCTCGCGAGAGCATGTCGAGTTTGTGTCAGTAGCTTGGAATAGTGTCTCTGTTACCTATCGCAAGAGAATTGAAAATGTTCAGCGTAAGCTCATGATAAGTATATTGGTCGCCATTGTTTCTACCACGTTGATTCTCTCTTAGCAGACCTCAGTATGTCTGCTCTTCATGACAGGTGGCTCATGCGTTACATGCAGTTTCTGCAAAAAGTCGTGTGAGGCTCCACTGGCTGTGAACAATTAAAGATTTCGTTGAGATTTCGTGTGCCTCATGCAAAAGCCGCTAAATGTTCTGATACACTTTATCATGAGATGCATGCCATTTGTCCCATGATTCGTTTGCAGATCACATATAATTCAACATTTATTAGCATGGACATATTTTAATAAATTGCTGTTTTTCATAGCTTTTTTTAAAAGAATGTTTTTAAATTGTCTGTAATGTGTGGCATTTGTGTCATGATATTTGTATTTGACTTAGTGTGTGCTGATTTAGGCCATCTGGTGATTGAGGCACACTCAAATAAACCTTTCTGTCTATAATTTGTTATATTTGTAAGGCTTACGAGGCATTAAATAAGGAAGAGGGAGTTGCATAGTAGTGATAGCAATAAACTGTATTTTGCAGACTAATAGCTCGCTTACAGTTCTTTGAATAACAGTTGTTGTCAATGAAAAGAAAGCCTAGCTTCATAGCTTGACTTAATGCTCGCATGACATAGGAGCTTACTGAATGCTGTCACGAAGCATTGTAAGGTGACCAGATACCTCCTACCTGGAGGAGTGACGACAGCGGTTGTGTAGTCGATTAATGGTGAGGCAATGCACTGCTGGCAAAACGCTACAAGACGACTCACGAGACGAGTAGAAGAGCTGTAGCCTGAGCTGCAACGCGAGCGGGACGATCCTTTTCATGCTCCCTATGACGCCTAAAGATAGAGCGCCGGTTGGAGAATGTCGGCTGGAAAACAGCATTCCCAATGACACATAGCCCGCTTAGCCCTTGCATATTGGTTTCGCCAGACTGCAAGTCTCGTGGTGGACCCCTGTCCACCCAAGCGCTGCCGTGAATTGCGAAGACGTGAAAATGAAACCACGCCGTTCAGTGCCCCAATGCTACATTCTACATTACACTGTTGCATGGGCTGGCTTTGAGCCTGATGTTTCTTTCGTGAATTCTTGTCTTCTGTGGCCTAAGCGCAGGTTCTAAATCCTAACTGACGAAAATTGAGAACGATCAAAGCAGTTGCCACGAAACAACCGCCTCAGTGCACATTGGCCACAGCTTCGCCTCTTGCACTGTCTTCCACAAGTCAGGCCACTTTTATGTGTGCGCGCATCTTGTTGTTGTAACCTGAAACGAGAGCATCGCTGCCGGTCAGGTTCATAGCTAGTTGCTTACTGCTTCGTGGCTAGATGCACTGACGCGCCGTGTGGTGCTGCACTTCGTTTTTCGACCAACAAGCAAGCGGCGGTGGATCTTAATGGCCATCAGCACCTTGATTTTACACCGGGGCTAACATTAATGCATGTGTTCTTTTGCTGCATGCCGGCAATCGATTCTATGAGGAAAGAGCAGGTTAACTCCTGTGACAAGTGCAACATACTGCCGTTGTGGAGTGCGACAGTGTTTCGATAAACAAGGAATTCATAATTTCTGATTTGAATTTTTAGCAGGTTTGAATAGTAAAAGTGGGGTGCAAATCGAATCAGATAGCAAATACCATTCGAAAACTATTTGATAGTTTGATAATCTGCATACCCCTATTTAATTGTATTATGTCTGAGGTATTTCGAGAGCATTAGAATCGGCTAATATTATGAGAGACCACAGCATCGGATTTTTTTCATTGTAGGAAGTAGAAGGGCATCATCCTATATTTACTGAGAAAAAAAAGAAGAAGTAGTTGCACTGCCCTCGTTCAGACCGAGCGCCTGCTGACCTGAACAGGCGAGAGACTCTGTCGCCGCCGTGGTTTCGCCACCGCCTCAGCTTTAACCTAAGCTCCCGTTACAGTTGCTAAGGCTTCTAAAGCTGTTGCGTTAAAAATCATGCAGGATTGCAAAGAACCACCAACCAAGCACTTAGTCCTTACCTTTGCATCTAGCATACTGCCCGACTCTGTGGAGGTAGGCTACACGGAGATGCAACTGATACCGTACATGTCAAACCCACGTCACTGCTAAAAGGGCCAAGCGATACTGCTACCACTCGCTGAGCTGCCGTGGCCAACCCACATGTGCCAAGTGTGCCTCCCACGACCATTCCACCGATAACGGTGCAGCTGAACCACATTATTGCATAAACTGTGAGGGCAGTCATCCTGCTTACTCGTGGGTCTGCCCAGCCTGGAAACAGGAAAAAGAGATCATCACGTTCAAAGTTAAAGAACATATGTCGTTCAGGGAAGCAATGGACACAAGCCAAGCTAGTGCTGTGTTGTCGATGACGGATGAACGGCGAGGCTCCTTGGAACAACCCAAAAAAAAAATGAGCCTCAAATCACAGGGCCGTAAAAAAGAACCTAGTTCTCCACACTACGAAAATAGAACAAGATGCCATTCATAGTACACTGAAATAATAGCGAACTTTAAATAAGTTCAGTGACATGAAAGGCATCTTCGATTTACTCTCTTTTGTTGCTTTATGTTTGCAGGAACTTAGAAGAAAAAGGTATTTTACAACATTCTACAATGAATACATCCCATTACACCCCAGGCTGTTTTAGGTGACGAAGCACTTATTGATTTTTCATGTATTTTAAGTTTCTCAAGGAAGCCAGCATTTTAAACAAATTATAAGTATCAAAAGATTCACCTTGAGCTCAAGACACTCTATCCCTTTGTTTAATCTATCATAGCCTCAGTTGCTTTTGTGCTATTAAACTCAGTATAACTAACTAATATCCCTGCCACATGGCAAATTTAATGTCATTCCTATCGAATGACCTTCATTCAACATGACATTAGTTGGCTGCCACACGAGAAAATATAATGTCACTTGATGAAAACGACATTGGGTATCAAATGAGTTTACAGAACTCATTTGCCAGCAGTCTGAGCTAATGTATTACCTACATCAACGCCAGAGACCAGCGATCTCTGAGCTAATGTTGTATTACTTACCTCAACACCAGATACTCTGTGAGAATATACACCGAAAATAATTTACAAAAGCGTCACAAGCGTTATAACATTTCTTTGTCTGTATAATTGTGTGGTCATTTATTTTATTTATATATAAATGCCATATAGCATTAGGAAAAATGAAACTGTCACTCTTGCTACCATCCAGCCCGGATGGATGAGCAGCCATGTTTTGTATAGCCTGGCCCGTACCAATGCCTGTAGCCAGCCCATGAGCCAGCCGTATGTTGACGGTCTGACAGGCGTGTTGTGTTGCCGGAGTGCTGGCTATGCCCGTTGTTGTGGCAGTTGCGCATGCGGACTTGTTTGGTCTTTTATGCTGTATTAATCTGCTTCTATGCTGGGCCAGCCTGCTGCGGCTTTGTGCTCGCAAGCATAAAATCGCAGAATTCACTTCTCGCTGCCGTGAGTCCATTTCTCAAGGCGACATCCGCCATTTGTCTGCCGCTGCTGGCTGAACTTTGGCTTGGCTTGGACTCGTGGTGGATAGCAGTGATCAACACATTATTGAAATGAGGATTAAGATTTTAAAATCGGTTTTCATTCGCAAAGCATTACTTTTGGCCATGTATTGAGGCATACATCTAAATTTTTGTATGCTGCACTTTCTCTCCATCACAATTGCCATCATTTGCAAATGGGTTTAATTTTAGTTTGTGTGTAGCAGCGCACAGAAAAAATGACGTTAGGTCGAACAAATGTCATTTGATGAGAATGACATTAACTTTGCATTGTGGCAGGGGTATAACTAAACAAACTTGGACCCCCAGCATACGAGTGTGTTCAACCTTTTGCAGTCCAAAACATTTACCCACTTGCAGCCGTTCTGGTCTGAAACTATTTTGCCAATTTTTGGTGCCGCGAAAGAAAACAGCTGTGCAATAAAAACTCAGGGAATATTTATTTTTTATGTTTCTTTAAGTGCCCAAGTTTTCCAACAATATTTGGGCAGCGTGTGGTTTAAAGGTGCATTATGTGTATTGAGGCAAACACGCTTTATTCAACCATGGAAAAGTTATTGGGTGGTGCCTGACAGCAGATCAGAATGGCATTTTATGTTGTCGAGTGGGGCCCACCTAGGAACCACAAAAGGTTATTAAGTATAAAGTTTTGCGCCATGAGCAGGTAGGCTCTTGCCGCCATAGTAAGAACTGGCATCCCAGCTCGCTAACTGAAACTAAAAACTAGATTAGAGGCTTGAGCAGCCACCCTTCATATTTATTTACATACCTACAGCGCCCTTGCGGGCATTAGTGTAGGGGGAGAAGAAAAAACAGTATGAGTCGGTAGATGATATATAATACAAATTCAGCTGCAAATTGAAGGCATGAAAAGGCTGTGAAAAATAAAACGATACGTATACGCATAGGTGCCTTGATATTTGCATCAATTAATCACACTGTATCATGGTAAGTGGAAAAACAAGCATGAGAAGTTAAAAGCAGTGATAAAACCCATTAAAAAAGAATATTTTTCAGATCTTGGATTAAAGACATTGGGTTCCCGGAAACAAATTCTCCAGTCAAACCATTCCACTCATGTATTGTCTTAGGGAAGAAGCTGTTCTTAAATAAGGTTATCTGGCAAGCATATTCACGCACTTTTCGGGAATGGTCCGTTCATGCAGATACATATGTTGGTTTCTTTAGACATCTATCTTTATCAATGCCTGTTCTAGAGTAAAAGATATTATAAAATAGCGACAAGCGCAGGTATTTTCTTCTGGTTTCAAGCAGCGGCCACCCCAGGTTTTTGGAAATATCGCGAGATCTTTTCGAAAAGTCATAATTACATGACACAAAGCGAGCAGCACGTGCCAGTACACGTTAAGTTGCACTGGGTTGACAGATCCCAAGTACTGCAAGCGTACTCAAGAATGGGACGTACATTTGACAGAAATAATGTTTCCTTTACCTTAGTTGGTGCCTGATTAAAGTTTCGTCTGAGGAAATTTAACATTCGACTGGCCTTCAGAGTTAAGTTATGTATATGAGCATTTCATGATAAATTGGCAGAGAATACAACCCCCAAATATTTATATTCACTTGCAACCGACAGGCAGGTTCCATCCATGACATAATTGGTAAGCATTGGTTGTTCTTTAGTTGTAAACCTTATGAGATTGCACTTGGATAAATTAAGGAACATCTTCGTGGACTGGCACCACAGAAAACGGAGTCCAGGTCATTCTGTAAATGTTGAGAGTGCGCCGCACTCGAGATTTCGCGGTAGATACAGCAATCATCCGCGTACAATCGAACACGGCTGGTAATACGGTCAGTAAGGTCACTGACATAAATCAAGAAAAGTAGGGGGCCCAAAACTGACCCCTGTGGGACACCAGATAATACAGACACACCTCATGAGCACTCACCGTCCAGAACCACGCACTGTTTTCTTACAGACAGGTATGCTCGAATCCATGCTAAGAGATTGGCCGGTATATTAAGAAGGGATATTTTGTGTAACAGGAGTGCATGACAAACAGAATCAAATGCCTTCGGAAAATCTAAAAATATACAGTCAACCTGCGTACCTAAGTTAATTGAGGCTGCAATATTGTGAGTAAATTCAATTAATTGCATATCACAAGAACACACAGCCCTAAAACCGTGCTGTGTTGGTGAAAAGAAGTTATTACTCTATAGGTGATTAATTAGGTTAGTGTAAATGACATGCTCTAGTGTTTTACATACTACGCTTGTTAATGAAATTGGTCTGTAGTTACATGTTACGTTCTTGTCACCGCTGTATAACATCGTTACAGTGGGCTCCGCTCCGTGTATCTCAAACCACATGTCACAGTAACCCTCCATGATTTGGAAAACCTTTTACAGCAGCTACCAGAGCTGTATTTGTTAGTTAGAAACTTAAGCACCCATTCTTGTTTTTGGGGAAATGAAAAAACTGATACTAGAGGTCAAATTATAGAGGATTTTATTCTGTGCAATAATGCAGGAAAACGCATGCACTGCTCTCTGAGCTCAGGAAAAATGAGCTGTCTTTTAGTTCACCCTCTGTTTTTGCCAATTTTAAATGGGACGTTCCCAATAACCCGCAGGGAGGCGATCACCTGCCTGGTTATAATCATCTTAACATCCTCGCCATCAGTCTCCCCAAACAAACAGCAATGGCTTCTGAAGCTCTACCTAGCTGACTGGCCGCTGTTTAAATCTGAAGCCAGCCTCAAAAAAGTGTTTCAGAAAATCTCAGTGTAGGTGAGCGAAAAATTTATGGCTTGTATTATTGCTTCGGGACACTTAGCTATACCACAGTCCTCCGGACTTGTGCGCGAATGAAAAGAAGCAAAAAAGAAATAAAATGAAACCAGGTAAATTTTCTGTAAACACCCAACACACATGAGCCTTATAAATTTTTGAATTTTTGCCTTCAAAATATTCATAGAGTACTGTCTGCTGGAAAACAGATTGCACCAAATACTGATGAAATACATTATGAAATGTTGGCTCATCTATCCAAAGGTGCAATAGATCACTTTTAAATTTTTTAACAAAATGCAGATACAGTAAAATCTCCTTATTCCAAATTTCAAGGAACCAGAAAAAATGCTTGAATTATCCGAAATTCGGATTATCGAATGACCTTAAAAAAAAAAAATGACAAGAACTGCGTGCATCATAGTTAATTTATTTGATGAAAAATTGCCCAATGGTTGCCTGCTTTTGAGATGAGAACAGCACACAATGACTATGACTTTTGAAGAATTGTGCCTTTCTTTGAACTGAAATTTGGCTGGTGTGGGTGCCGGCTCTACGCAGTATTGTGAAAACCTGATGTGCAATCAGTATCTCGGCACCCATGTTAGGGTAGCCGTACCGGCTGCAGGCTCTGAATAAAGTTGATTCTCTCTCTCAATCAGCATGTTTTCTTTGCTTTCTAGCCAGCTCCGAGATGATAGCATGGACGAGCAAGGCCATGCTGATGGCCCAATGTGTTGTTTGACATTATTGTTGATGGCTGTAGCAGACATAAACGTCACCGTGCAGTTTTCTCGTCCCAGTTTCTTTAATGGTGCGTGGTATTGCTTGCAGGGGGAAACTACACCTTCCAGGCTGTGCTACACAAGAGTGGAGACATTGTGTTTGTGTACAAAGATGTGAGTGACGCTCATGTTTGCAATTGCCCTACTTTGGAGGACTGCCTCTAACTCTCAGGTGGTTGTGTGTGTGCCAACCGGTATGATTAGCGCTGGTCAAGTATTGTTTTTTTGCTTTATAGCAGAGAACAGCAAAGATTGAGGCTTAATGATGGTACTCTCAGATCATGAGTGGCAGTTAACCAGTATCCCTCAAGCGAAAAGTGTACAGCAACTGTATTTTACCGGTACTCACCTACAGGGCAGAAACGTGGAGGCTAACGAAATGAGTTCAGCTCAAGTTAAGGAAAACGCGGCGAGCCATGGAAAGAAAAATGATAGGTGTAACGTTAAGAGACATGAAGACGGCATAGTGGGTGATGGAACAAATCCGTCTTAATGACATCGTAGTCGAAATCAAGTGGAAGAAATGGCCGTGGGCAGGACATGTAATGCGAAGGGAAGATAACCGATGGTCCTTAAGGGTAACGGAGCGGATTTCAAAGGAAGGCAAGCCATAGCAGGGGTCAGCAGAAAGTTATGTGGGCGGATGAGATTAAAAAGATTGCGGGGATAAGGTGGCTGCAGCAGGCACAGGACAGGGTTAACTGGAGAGCCATGGGAGAGGCCTTTGTCCTGCAGTGGGCGTAGTCAGCTGCTGCTGATGATGATAGTTGAAGTGTGGCAGCTGAGGATGAAATTGGGAGTTCCACCCTCAGGCCTGCATTTTAGTGCAGGTGAAATGCAAAGCACCCCTGTACAGTGGGCTTGACAATTACCTTAATACTGGAAATAGAGGCATTTATTTTGCAAGTTAATATTGTTGTGCATTAATACCAATGGACCTCAATGCATGGGCTTTTTTTTATTTTGTGCATTTCACACAGAAATGCAGTGGAGCCCTGCTGTTATGCTTTTCACGAGGAGAGGAAATGTGAACTGTTGTGGCTGAAGGCAGCATGTAAAAAAAATGTAGATCGCTGTCTGCCACCTCTTTCTTTTTATTATTTCTGCTCAGTGCTACTTGCTTCTGTTGAATTAGCAAGGCCTTGGGGCTCTCATAATCACTCTGTACGGGCGGCTATTGGTAGGAGGAAGGCAGTGGCGAGGAGGGAAATCACTCTTATTACCCAGAAACCTGTGAGGTGCCTATGAGCTGGTTGGACAGTGTAAGAACTTTGTCAAAAATCACGGCCAGTGCGCTTCCTTTTTTTTTCTTTGTCAAGCAGCAAGATTAAAAAGGACTGCATGATAACTGTTAGGAAGTGGATGCTGCAGTAGCTTAGCCTCAGGGATTTGGGTACAGAATACTCTGTGGACATCACTACAGTTTGCTTAGTTTTTATCTCAACCTCTTCTAGCTTATAGAAGCTCCTTTTTCAGTGAGGGTAGCCAATTTTTTCTGAGAACACAGTAATCTGTTGGTACAGGTCCACTTCGGTTTGTCTTCGGTGCCCCTTTTTGAGGAGTGTGCCAGAGTGCCAGCTCCCATTGAGACCAGAAGGCCAAAAGGCATGCAACGGTGGCGTAGCCACATGCTGAAAGACAGCAGTGCCTATGCTCTGGGGCCATAGTGTCCACAGTTGCAGTGATGAAAAAACTGCCTGCATGAAATTGGCCATGCTCTTTGCTTTTCCAGTTCAGCGTGCTTGCTGGGTTTCGCTGACCGCTTGTCTTGCCCCATACAGCTCCCCATGGCTGTGACCGAGATCCCGGACCGGAGCCACCCTGTCAAAGTGGGCATTTCGGACGCCTACATGTTTGACCGTATGGTCTTCTGTGAGTAACAGTCACCTGTTTACTGGCTGTGCATGTGTGGGATGCCATTTTGTCGAAGGACGAATCCGAACATAAAACGTAACAACTGTTTATTAGCGACGGCAGCGGATGAGCATACCCACGCTACGCTCGTCCGGGTAGCGGAAGGAAAACAGCCGCTCTTCCCAGCCGGGCAGCCTGTTACTGTAGCCGCCGTTGGGGACGCGTGCCTCGGATGACGCAGCGATGGCGCTGTGCTTTATCGTTAACGCGGTCCAGCGTGTGGCTGTGTTACGCTGGGCCGGATGATAACACGGTGGAGGCTGCGCGGAAACGTGCGCAGTGTGTGTCACCACATCACTCCCCCCCCCCCCCCCCGCGGAGTGGAGGAGAGCCCTCAGGGCTTGTAAAAATCGCATGTGTCAAGAGTTGTGCAGGCTGTCCGGGGTCCGAAGACACGGCTCAGGCGGGCGACTCTGGCTATGGCACTGCGGCCGAGGTTTCAGGGTTTCCTGTGCTTCTGCATATGAGTTTTGTTCGTTTGGATGATACGAAATTTTCCGTGACCCCGGAAGATTCGTATCACCGAGATTCTACTGTAGTTGATTTGTGAGGGACATTCCGCTTTGTCTTTGTGAGGTACGAGTGCTGAAATGGCAACGGTTTGTAATTGCCGACATACACTACAGGGCCTGTAAAAAAGAAATACAGTATAATCTCAGTGATACAAATCTCATGGGATCGCAAAAAATATTCGTATCATTCGAAATCCGTATCATACAAAACTACCAGTCCGTATGCAGAAACATGGGAAATGCATTCACACAGATATGTTTACTGATGACGAGATTTATTTACGGCCTGCTCATGATGTGTGCAGCGTGACTGCCAGTCACGACATCAGTGATGTACGGGCCGTGCACCACCACTCACCCACAGCATCAGTGATCGCTAACACGCAGTGCGTATCGTGTGACTGGTGATCGCAATGCTGACCATGTGTGGGCCGCTTGCTGCCGCTCACTGCTCGCAGTGTGTACTGTATGACTGCAGATTGTGGCATTGATGATGTGCGGGCAGCGCAGCGGTGAGGTTGCGGCTCGCATCATTCGTGATGGCATGGGAGGGTGTTCAGGGCATATAATTCTGCACATTGCACACATGCACGTCAGCCAGGGAATTTTACAACTCCGTATCAATCGTGAATGTATCATTGGAATTCTGTAAGAATAGAAGTGCCCTGCCTGTGGTAACTGACAGCGATATAATCAGATTGTTGGTGTAGAGCAGAGCACTGGTAAAATATGTCCCCTTCACATGTAGTGGCAAAAGTGCTTCTGGGGATGTGAAGTGCAGGGGGTGCAGTGTTGGCAACGCTGTGCCAAGCAGCACCAAACCTGCTCTGTGCTGCTACAGAGGGGAAGCTGTTACAGTGGAACCTGGATATATCGAATGCGAAGAAGATAGTGAAATAGATCGCTATATCAATAATTTGATATAGCCTGTGTGAATAGTGGTTCTTGGTTTGTAGTGAATTTGAAGTGATTAGCAATTTTCTTCAAATAATTTTGAAGCGAATGTTTCTAATACTTCCGACACACAAAAAAGGTTAGTTAACCAGCACAAGGGGGCCATTCAGTTCAGCACTTGTGTGTCTTGTCTGTGTTTCAGTAGTACATTTGTTCTGGTTGAACTGCACAATAGGCATTTTCAAGGTCATGTAAAAGAAGGAGTGCATTGAAGCTTTATCACACTTATTGAAGCTGTGCCGACTCTCTGCAAAAACGGCAATCAGAAATTGATGGAGTCGATCTACATGCAGAGCCAACGTAATTGTCAAGTGTGGGACCTCCAACTGCTGTTGTTGTTTGTGATTGTGTCATTGCACAGCTGTTGCTTTTAAGTGATGGCTACATGGACACCTTCTAGGCGTACGCACTGTGCTGGCGGTCCCAGTTTCACCCCACGTTAGGTGTCGGAAAGGAGCACCCATATACATGTGCCTCTTGCCAGCTCCCTCTTGCGCTCGCGTTATTGCACGTGATTAGCAAACTTCACGCCGAGAAGAGTGGCTGCAGTATGTGCAGTCAGTCAGCTCAAGCTCCTCCTGCTGAAGTCAAGGGAGCTGCATGCCCTCCAGTTCATGCATGCCACCATGCCAGTTCTACCATGCGTGCACCGCATTTGCGCCTGATCGTGTGTCCAGACCGGCTGTGTCTTATGCACGTGCATGCTGGCACGCGTTGCATATGCTTGGGAAGTGTGCGTGCTGTGGTGTCATCCCGCAGGAGGTATGCTGGACCGAAACTAAACAAAGCAAGTGTTCCAGAAACGCTATCTACTTGAGACAAATGCTTTTGAGATTCCATATACCAAACATTTGGATCGAATCGAATATCAAATACTTCACAAAATGACTGAATACCGTATTTACGCCCATAATTTGCGCACTTTTTATTCAGAAATTAGGGTTCCTAGAAGGGGGTGCGTGCGCAAATTACGCGGGGATTTCATGAGCGCGACTTAAAAAAACTCCACAAAGGTCATAACGTGCAATATAGGTATAGCGTATGTTGCTGCGTATACGTCAGCACCCAGACCCGCACCCCGCGCTGGCCGCCCCCAGAAAAAAAGTTTGCTCTAAATGGAAGGCCACACACTCTTCCCCCTTTGCGGGATGGCATGAAGGTGCATGCACGAAGCTCAATAAGATGCTAAAACAGCGTCATCGCTTGCGGCCCAGTCAATTGCTCAGTAGTTCCAGGTCCTGTAAGATTGCTTTCGTAACTTCGTCCGGGAAAGCAACCGCAAGTCAATAAATCAATTATCACACGACACAATTCTTTAACAGTACCGCGCGAGCGTTGACCAAACTGCTTGTCAGCACCTTATCACGGTGCGGAGCGGCGAAGCCAGGGAGAGTAGCCATGTGCGCACGAGTTTGCTGACACAACGATTGTCGTCTATGGGCAGACTTGTGTGCACGCGGTTATTCTCGCTGGCTTCGCCACTCCGCGTCGTGATAAGGCGCTGAGAAGCAGTTTGAAACTTGCCGTATAGTTGTGATATCCCATCGCAAGACACAACCGAACAACCAAACACAAGCCGTCAGTGCCGTCAGGGCCACCAAGAAAAGCGTCGCCGGCAGTTGAGTCACATGCATGAGCCAAACAAACAGCGGTGACGGCTCTTCTATCAGCTGCCGATCCTCCCCGGAAGCGTTGCTGGCCGTTCTGAGTGGTGATGCTGCTGGTGCCGCCACAATTGTAACAGCGGCCCCGACTCCACCATGAACACCCAGTGCACAAAAGATTCAAGAAGCCTTCGTAACAAACACGCGGAATAGCCGAATGCTACTGGGTAGAGCCATAGGGTAGAGCCCGCGTGCATGATGGTGGTCTAGCGCAGCACGGTGTGTAAAATATGCGAGTTAAAAATTTTTTTTTCTTAAACCTGGGTGATAAGTTAAGGGTACGCAAATTATGCGAGGGCACAAATTATGCACCTAAATACGGTATTTCAAATTATCAAATATTTGCACAGGCCTGTTCGATATATAAAAAATTGCAATAGATAAGCTTACCTGCAAGGGTAGATTGTACACATGGTAGTCACATGCTTCTTCAGCACTACATCTGGATGTGCGAGTTGGTGATATATTGTTAGGTAACAGCACTTCCAGCCACCAAAAGCCCACGGCGAAAGGAAATTTAAAGATGCAATGGGACGGCAATGAGTGTTTTAAAGCGAAGTGTGCAACCAACACTGCTAACGCAGGTTTGTCGCATCACATCGCATGATTGCCTGTGCATTCTTTTACTGCAATAGCACTCCTAGCTACACTCACCAGGTTTCAGCTATGTGTGTCTATGTGAAGCCTCTGAGTAGCAAGTGTAAGTGACTCACTGGACACCTCAGTCACGCTGTGAGTAGGTGGTGGCATTGAGGCCACACACCTTTCCTTTCTGAAGACCAGTGGAAGATTTAGACTGCCTTGATTTTGAGGAAAGGAAAGGCATATAACTGGCTCCCTTGGTCAGTGGACACCTCAATCACGCTTTCCTTTTATAAAAAAAAACATGCCTTAGCACAATATTTCATGCTTAGAAGTGGTAAACTGCCAGCCGTTTTTTAATTTATTTGTTTTTACTGCTTATGGTGGGCTTTCGAAGCAATCGCAGTTCCCTTACTCCCCTTGTGTTGCCACCACTTTTCCTCCTTTGTTCCCTGGCATCCTGTTCAGGATTCCTGTGGTTCCCAAACTTTGTGCTTCCACCATTCAGCCTCCTTTGAAAATGGTGCTGCGCTTCACCCTTGGTAGCACTGTGTTTCCAGTTCTTTCCAAATGGCACACACCTGTCAATGTGCTCTTTGGCAGATTGACTGACCTGAGATGTTTGGTGCTGGATGTTTCTGTCACATGGCTCCATATTGCCATGGCCAGGCTCGGTCCTGGCTGCAACCTGCGAACGCTTTTTCTTCCACTTTCAAGCTGGAGTGTAGCTGCGTGTCAAATACTGAAACCTTGAACCCACATTCCTCGCATTTTCCGAGCATTCTTTCCCCTCCTCCTTCTCCCTTGGTGTGCAGTTGTCAAGCGGAAGACCATCTACGAGTACCACCAGGTGAGCAAGAAGAGCGACATCATCCGCAGCAACACGGCGATTGTGTTCACCGCATTGCCCAGTGAGTATGCTACCCTCCATCCGCCTTTCTGTGCTGGATTGGAGACGGCAGTGCCGGAGAGAGAGCATCTTTTCTCAACTGGGAGCTTTGACATGGGACGCGGCTTTCAGCGAATTTTTTTTATTTATTTATTGATGTATTTTCATAGATTTTTTTAGCATAGAAATAATACTATGACCACTCTGAACAAATTTCACTTCTATATCTCCACAAAATTGTTTTCTAATATATATATTTTTCCTCTAAATCTTGTGAAAAGGATGCGGAGTCAAGAAAATGTGGCAGAATGCTGGTTCAGCATTCACTGCATTCCAGTTCGCGTGCTACAGGTTAAGATGTTATTAGCATTTTTTTTCGCAAAGCAAGAATCCTGGTTTTGAATTCTTGTGATGTAGTGTCTGTTGGAGTGAGAAGAAAGTTGCACACCAAAAATTTAAAACTCACAAATTTGAAAAACAAAGAATGTTTTGACCTGCACTGTGGTCCTAAGAGAACAACAGAACAAATGGGGTCAAAACAGATAAAACAGTCGTCAAGAAATCTGGTTTACAAGGTTATTGTCTATGCAGAGAATCGTAATGGGGAGAAACACAGATTGTTCGGCCGTTTCCCCACAGTGCAGAGCCACCACGGTTGACAAAAAAAAATATTTAGGGTACCTCCCGACTGATTTCAGCCATAAAACATCAGGACAGCATAAAGGATGAGGCATGCAAGCAGATACAACAATTTTCAAAAAAATCCTTTTTTTTTAGATTTTTTTTCCCCCAGATTTCAAGCTGCACCCTCTGCTTATGGGGCCATCACAATGTGCAAGGTTGTGGGGTTATTTTTGATGGGGTGCAGCTTTGCATAAGGGCGCTTCTCAGTATTTAAGGAGAAAAAAAAAATTTCAGGTATCGTGTAAATCTTTGGCAGCCACTTGCCTCTGAACTTTAAACAGGTACACACTTGTGCCTGGATTTGCTGTGTAGCTGATTCTAAAGTGTGGTTCATTTTACGAACAAGAAAGCACGTCATTCCCGCTGTTCGCTTTTTCAGAGGAATGTTGCTTGTTTTTAGGTTGAAACAAACATGGTGGCTTGCTTTCTCAATTTGGTGCTCTTGGCCTTGTGCATGAACATAAGCAACGCATGTTTCTATGAGCAACTCATAGCACGCATTGATGCAACACTGAGCAGGGATACTACGTTCTTATGCTGGTATGCTGTGACATACCGGCAGTAAACTTTGACTGAAATACAGACGGAAGCTCTTGCGAAGTTTTCGTGTAGTGGAACATTTCATGCATGCAGGCGAAGGCAGTGTATCTTCTTTGTGGTATTTACTTGTTGTGGGGCAAAAGAGAAAACGTTGCGTATTGTTAGCTATATGGTGACTCCTTGAATCCTGTGGCAGCTTCTGTAACTGTGACCTTCCCATCCCCACATAGCTTGCCTGAGCTTGAAGACGTGCACCGAGTGTCGTTCGGCGCAGCTGTCGTTCAGCTGCTCGTGGTGCGATGCGGTGCAGCGCTGCTCCAGTGGTGTTGACAGACATCGCCAGAGCTGGCTCGAAAACCAGTGCGACCTTGAGGTAGGTCCCCGCACAAATTCGTCAGCTGTACTGTTTTTTTTTTTTGGAACATCCAGTCTTCTGAGCTGCACTCTGATGTGCAGGCTGCATCCAGCGCTGATGGGCAGGATCTTAACATTCTAGGCTGTAGCTACGGGAAAAAGTACTGAAAGAAAAGCCCATGGTTACAGAAAAAATTACCCTGTTAAAAAAAATAGAGAAATAGTAAACTTTTATCTTTTTGGCCATTTCATTTGCCGCATCCCCTTTAAAGGGGAGGCACTGAGTCAAAAAATGAAAATTTTTTTATTAGAGATATTGTATTGATATTAGGTGTGTAGGTGTATGTCTTCCTCCTGTTTTAAAAAAATTAATTAGTTTCAGTATATCTCATTTAGTTTTCATATTATGAGAAAATAATGGAAGCCTAATTAGGTAATTTCTTATTGGTTGTTAAGACACCTTCTCTAAATATTTCTGGTTCCGGTTGAAATGGAGCTGTTACCAGACACCTGCCATGCAGAGCTATGCTATTTATATTTTTATTGAGGTACGTATACAAAAAGTTCAGCTTTGTCGAAGCATCATACTGTGGAACCACAATTATGCATCCCCCGTTCGTGCGAAAAACCGCATTTTACGACAAATTAGCTTGGGCCCTGCGAAGCATTTCCCATAGGGATAATGCATCAAAAGCCTCGATTATGCGACGGCTAGCAGATACTGCCCAAAATGGGAGGCGCTGGCGGAGCACTTATTGGCAGTGGTGACGCCAGTCAAGTTGGTTCCAGATCGAAATCAAGATGGAGACGGGCATGCAATAATGCGATCGAGCACATGACAGCCTGTGATGATGGTTCTGCCGACGGCTCTAACTAGAACTCTGCACTTGTGACCCGCGGCCGTCTGTACAAGGCATCTTTCCACGTGCTTTGCTGATGTAGATGTCAGGAAAATCAACTGTACGATCACACCAGCATGAAGTTATAGGAGAGGTTAGGCAGAATGACGCGGAGGAATCAGATGAGGATGAAACTTCGGAGCCAGCACCCATATGCGTGCCTGTAGCAATGGGCTACATAAAGAGCCTCAGTCAACTTGTCTATGCCAAAGGCCTCGGCGAAGAGCACTCTTCTGCTTTAAATAAACTGGAAACCTCCCTCATAGGATCTGCGCTGAAAAAACAGACGTCCATCACGGACTTTTTCGCAAAGAAAAAATTTTGTGTTTTGACAAGCAACTGTCTTTAAAGCTGCCGTCCACTTACTGCGAACTTCGGGATATAACGAACAAACGCCACGTGACGCTCATATTCGTTACAAGCGGGCTCGACTGTATGCAATTCAGGCCCGTGGACGAATATGAGCGTCACGAATATGAGCGTGCGTGCGCGCGCGCGCGCGCCCTCAGTGTATTGTAGTTGTTACGGAGAGCGCGAAAGAGACGCAACAACGATAGAACGAAGCGAAGAAGAGACAACACTCTCAAAAGACGCCAGAAGAGTGCGCCGCACGACTCCAGAACTGTCGTAATGAAGATGTGGCTAAAAGAAGTCATGCCACGTCCCGGAGTGGCTCTTCAACTGCGGAAGAGACCGGTTTGTGTTCGAGTTCTCGAGAGTGTCGGAATGAGACGCTGCGTAGACAATGTGCTGAGGAAACGAAGCTTTCGCAATTCAACTAGGGTTAACCAGAGCTAAACCACAGCCAATTTTTTTGCTCCTTGTGTGTGCATGTGTCCGGGAATGGGGGCGGGCATGTGTCGCTTTTTCTCATGAACAGTGCAGAATGTGTCTTGAGTAGTGTAAATACTGTTTTCTTTGCTGGCTTAGTTAGCCTGGCACTGGGTGCCTAAGTCTGGCTCCTCTTGTAAAACTTCAGGATATTTGAATGTATTCAACATCCTTGGAGGCACAGGTGCTGCCTCCCTTCCTCTTGAAATTGTTCATTAGTCCTCTCCTTGACCAGCTTGTAAACCTTGTACCTCTTCTCTCTGCCACACAGTTTGTGGTGCCTGTCTTCTAGTGTGCCACCCTTCTGACACCTTTGAAAAGGGGAATGGGTTGCCTGTGACACTGTTTGTGACGCACGCACTGCTTTCACTGCAGCAAAAGAAGGATGCCTCGCAGTGCAGCGCCATGCCGAGCACCGCATCGTCTCTGCCACTGCCCGTTCCCACGGCTGCAGCAGCGAATGCCTCCAGTACCGCCCCAGCCAATGGCTCTGCTGACACAAGCAACGGTGAGCAAGCTTTGGCCCCCTGTGCTGCAGTGCCTCACGTAGAGGCTACCTTATAATTGGGGGTGGGACTTTTCGGTTTTCATTTCATGAAAATTTGGAGGGCTTTTTTCGGTTTTTATTTCAGAACACGTTTCTTTTTCTCTTTTTGGGGGGAAAATATTTTTTTTTCAACAAGTGAAATACTGACTTTTTTGTGTGTGATTTACTGTAGCAATTATTTGTGGTCAAAAGTCACTTCAAGTTCATCTCTGTGTTTTGTCATTGTGAACAATTTATTTACCAGTAATTAATGTGCAAATGGCAGTCCTTGGGGCTGTGCTTGTAGAAGAAATTGCTATCGTCATTAAAAGAGAAACTCAAGTGAGGTAACCGGCAGACAAAAACGAAAGGGGAGATTTACTTCTACGAATTGGGTTGACATATCATTGTCGTTAGGATGTGTGCAGCTGGGAAAGGACAGAGTTAGGAGAGACATGGGAGATGCCTTTGCCCTGCAATGGGTGTAGTTAGGCTGCTGATGATGATGACCGTTGGGTCATCGCGGTGGGTTGGATGCGGGGGCAGGCCATCATGTGGTCTGCGTGTTGATGGCAGCAATGGAACTGCCACTCAATCATCACGGTAGCTAGAGCATACTTTTTCATGATACTTATGCGTAGCTTCATGTCAGCGTCCCATGTGCAGTTGATTAACCTTCTTAACCTGCTCACTGCTCTAAGCAGGTGGTGATGGAGAACAAACAGTGCTTGGCTAGTAGGTGGCGCAGAGTTGGTGCTTCCTGGTCTGCAGAGACGTGTAAACTAGCGGAGCAACAAGTTACATCGCACGACTGTGCTACTGATCTAACAATGCAGTGAGCTATGCCTTGCATGCCAAGAATACCTTTTTGGTTAAAACCGAATTTCGATAACTTAATTCAAAATACTTTGATCTTTTTTTTTTCCCCCGTTTATAATGGGTTGGGCAGTCAAGTTAGAGGAGCCTGGTTTTTTAAAAAAATTTTATTATTGAAGTCAAACTTATGCAGTCTTCAGGGAAATTGTATTTTTGTGTGCTGATTGTAACATGCCATTTAATTGCACATAAGAAAAGTCCTTGTGCACTTATGTAGTATGTTATGCAAGTCTTCTGGAGAGTGCATTTAAGAAATTTTCCTGCAAGGAACTTGCTTAAATGCATGACATTACTTTTTTGTGACATAAGAAATGCAATAAGGGTAAATTTATTGTTCTGCCTATCACGCAACTTGAGTTGTAAGGTTTTTAAGTTGCCACTGCAGAAACATGGATACTGATTTTCTTTCCCATTTCTGAAGCGGCGATTTCGAACCTGATAACTCAGCTTCTATGATAGGCAGGATGGTAATTTTACCCTTATTGCATTTCTTGATGTCCAGAAAAAGCAATGGCATGCATTTCAGCAAGTTTCCTGGTGAAAAATTTTTTTAATGCTCTCTGTTAAAGACTTTCGTAACATATTGCGTAAATGCGCAAGGACTAGTTTGTTGGCATGTGCATATAGTGGTTTTTGGTTCGAAGCGACTATTTCGAATACTTTTGGCACATAAAAAGGTTGAACGGCACAATAGGCACTTTCAAAACCATGTATTTTTCGAACACACAAGGCCGTTACATGAAAAAAAAAGAGAGAGAGAGAGAATGCATCGAAGCTTTGCCACACTCATTGAAGCTGTGTCGACTTTCTGCAAAAATGGCCATCGGAAATTTGGGGGGCCGACCTACATGTGGTGCCGGCATATCTGTGGGGTGTGGTGTCTATATGGGGCGCCTCCAACTGCTGCTCTTAACTGCGGTTGCATCGTTGCGCACCGGTGTCTTTTAAGCGGGGACTCCTTGACACCTGCTAGGCGCACGCACCGTGTGTCCAACACCAGCCTGCATTAGGCGTCGGAAAGGGGCACCCATCTCTATGCATCTCGTGTTAGCTTCCTCTCGTGCTCATGCTTTGGTGCTTGTTTAGTGAATTTTATTCGGAGAAGACCGGCTGGAGCAGCTGCAGTAAGCTCAGACTCATTCCGCCGAAGTCAAGAGAGCCGTGCGTCATCCGGTTAGCAAGATTTAGCATGCCGCTATCCGCTCCCGCAAGGATCCACTGCGTATGCTCAGATCGTCCTGAGGACTCCACAAGGTGCCAGCTGCTGGCCAGCTGTTAGCACGCTTGCCCCATCAGGACCAGTCAGCACATGCACACTGATGGTGCACAGAAGCAGATCACACCATGCTAAATCTCTTTATTGACGCACGCCCTCGTGCCGGTTGTGGCACGTGTGCACAGCCACAGAACACCTGGCAGGTACGATCTGGGCATCGCGCTTCCACCTGCTTGCATCTGTTGCCACGAGCATGCACAGGCCGGCTCCAGCATACGCACTGGAGCACAGGCACATGGCGCGGATTCGGGGCTTTGGTTGCGCACGCACCAGGGTGCCATCTTGAAGCAGGTACGCTGAACCAAAACCACACAGAGCAACAGTTCCAGAAACCTTATTCGCTCGAGAGAAATGGTTGGAAATTTTTAATACCAAATATATTCAGATCGAGTCAGATATCGGCTACTTCACTATTTAACCAAATATTCGGAATTATCAAATATTGGAACATGCCTACTTGTTTTACATGAAATTAAATGACATATTTTGAATCGGCACACAAAAATATATGTTCCCTGAAGTTTGCATAATTGTGACTCCATTATTAAAAATTTATTTTCAAAGACCAGGGTCCCCCCTTAAGCTGCTGATAACATGTCAGTGTATTGACTTTTAGAAATGGCTAGGGTCGTACCTGATATAAGCAGTGGCTCATTAAGAAGAGAACTGCAGCAATGTAACCATGTGGGCTAGTTGGTGTGGGCCCAACATAGTGTAACCGCCAATGGAAGCTGGAGCACAAGAATAAGTACACAGGACAGCTCTGGACTAAAAACTGATGTTTTAGTAAAAGATGGCCTACCCAGATAACTAAAGAACTCATGCGTATCGAGCGCCCAAAACACCCATATGAAACGTAACCTAAAACACTCTCAACCTTCAGTCGATACGTAGACAAAAAAAAAAATTGTTTTTTTACATTCCTACACGTGCCCACCCATTTTCGGCAGCTTAAATTCTTTAGTCTTAAGCGACAGAGACTGTGCACTGACATACGTGTCAGTTTCTTACAGCCTAATGTGAAAGGCTTCCAGTAGGTCTCTTTCATGTCTGTTTTTTCCTTTTCCTAGAATGTAAATCTTGTCGAAATCCGGGACGCAGTTCCTACATTGTCTACAGTGACCCAGAAGGTTATTTGGACCTGACACATTTTCGAGAGAGTTATTATGTCATCTTGCCCAGGCATTTAAGCATCTGCCAGTCTGACCCAGGAACGAAATTTACATGACCAGACTGGAAATGACCACTATACATTTCAGTGTGTCTTCATCGTGACCATGTCGCCACCACTAGCCCCTTCAGGAAAACATCTAAACACCAGCTGAAATGATGTGAAGAGGTGTCTGGTTGTGTGCATACAGACGTTTTGGGGTCCACAAAGATGACCCTGAAAGAACAACCCAAAATTCGATGTAAACATCTTCTAATTATGTCTCATAGCCAACACATGCTGTAATTGGGTATCCCTGTGAATTGTCATGCTCGGAGTACTGGGGCTGGGGTGTTTCGCATATCAAGCCTTGGCATCTGCATCACCATTGCTTACCGGTTTTCAGTGAAATCAGAATCTGTCATTCTTGCTTAGCACCCCAGGTCTTTGAATTAACCGAGCTGGTGCAGGCTGCCACTTCAAATTAGCCAAGTTTGAATTACCAAGGTTTTACTTTACCCAGTTATGGAGTCGTGCCTGTGAGCATTATTTCTTCTTGTGCAGCTACATGCCATGAATTAGCACTGCTCTGAAGGGCTGAGCCATTGTTGGGCTGTTCGGTCACTGTATGGATGGGCAGGGAAGCTGAAACCCTGCACACTTACAAATGAACGGAGTGCAGCATGCGATGATGGCAGCAGGTTTCCGAGTAGGTTGAGCATTTTGGTCCGCCTTGAATGGCAAAGAAAGGAGCACCACATGTTCTCTTTGTGTAGTTTTTCATGCCAGGAATGAGCCAAATCGCCCAATCTGCTCTTCTGCTTCAGTAAATGTCGTCTCCAATCTAAGCCCTACTTTGCCATCACCCGTACCAACCTTATGTAGCACGCATCCTTGTTATTTGGTGTTTGCGTCCTTGTTTCCTGCTTGCGCTGCTGCTTCCCACACACTGAAACCCAGTGCCGATCTTTTGGCAGCAACAGCGGTTGTTCCGGAAGTGGTTCCTGTCCACGGCAACGAAGTGCATGGAGATGCAGCGGCCCACAGTGCAGCTGGTGAGTGTGGCACACCTCGGACACGCTCCACTGGTTTGGGAAATGTTTTTTGAGGCTCCAGCTTGGGACTGCAGTGCAGGCAGAGCCGGGGGGGACTTTTAGCAAAAAATTTTTCATTTCTTGATATATTCGCATGAAATATTTCTTTCGAGCATATTAGAAGTAAGTTCATCACTACCCTCATAAAATTTCGTATTTGTCCAGAAAATTCTCTTTTAATCACTTTTAATTTTTCCTTTGAATCTTGTGAAAAAAGACTGGTTCAAGGTTCATTGCATACCTAGTGGTGTGCTGCAGGTCAAGACATTCATAGAATTTTTTTTTTTTTCGCAATGCACTAACTTTGGTTTTGAATTTTTGTGCTACGGTGCCCATTGACATACAGTCGACGACCGATTTTTCGGACTCTCTAGGGACCGTGATAACGACCAAAAAATCAGGCAGCCTGGAAAATTAAATTTCTCTGAAAAAATCACAAACTTATTTCCACTATGCAGGAGGAAGGGGTCAGTTGTAGTGCACACATTATTAAGTTCCTCATGACTAAATTTCGCTGTGCAACATTTGCACAAACGACGGGCGGTGAACGCTTTCATGAGCTCGGCCTGGCTGTGCCGCCCGTGGCATGTTGCCAATGAACGCACAGGTTGGGACAAAGTCTAAACGGGAAAGCGAACATACCGCTACGAAAATTGAGCTGCACCCACAGTACGATGGACCCGGAACGAGAACACGAAGATGGCGAAACAATAAGAACCAAGAAACAGCCGAAGCTAGCGCTCTGCCGGCGTTGGCCTTTGATATTAGGTCTAGTGACTGGAGCCAAAATTGGCATCGTATCCAGCGATATGCGCTCTGTGGTGGCTTGCGTTTAATGGGAGGCGTCTTGCCTGTCATCGAAACGGCTGTTGTTTACAGTTTTACGGTAGAAAAGTCAGGATTGCAGTGCGTTTTGTCGCGGGTACGCTGACCTTGCCTTGACATGCACCACCATTTCCTCCCGCGCACGCCCTCTTTGTGCTCGACCTCTTTCCTTATTCGGGACGAAAGACTTCGGCACAGATGAGTTCCGCGAACTCTGACCACTGTTCAAGTTCGTGTGGCAGAAGACATTCAAGAACAGTATGAATTCAAAATGACGCGAGCACAATGTACTGACTCACGCAGAATTTCAGCATCTCAATTTAAGAAGCTCCCTTTAAGCTTGAATTTCGTTTTGTTTGATCAAGTTTTCAATCTCTCCTGCAGTTAATGAGGTTCCACTGTATGCATTATATGGTGGCTTGGGTATTGGTGCTCTTATACATTGGCTCTGTAGGCCATGTCGCGGTGCTGCGAAAAAGTCCGAGAAATCCAGACGCCCAAATTTTCGGTGATCGGCTGTATCAAGAGTGAGAACAAAATTGCATACCAAAATATAAAACTCACAAATTTGAAAAACAAAGAATGTCTTGACTGAAGCTATGGTCCTAAGAGTGCAAGAAAACAAATAGGGTAAAAACAGACAGAACAGTCATGAAGAAATTATGCAAGGTTATTATTTAGGCAGAAAATATTAACGAAGAAAAACACCCATTGTTCTGGCGTTTCCCTGCAGTGCGCAGCCACCAGGATTCACGAAACATTTTTTTTTTTTTTTTCAAGTACTTTCTGTAAACTTCAGGGTGGCATAAAGAACAAGGCATGCAAGTGGATACAACAACTATCAAAAAAAAAATTTTTTTCCCCACTTTTGGGGATTTGAAAGCTCCATCCCTCTTAACTAGGCCCTTTGTGTGAGACAGGTAACTGATTTATGAAATAGTGGCAATGTTCATTGGTGATTGCCCAAGTGTGGCAGTATGACGTGGCCATGCTTTCACAAGCTTGCTGTGTGATGCCACAACAGCTGCTGAGACCTGAGTGTTGCCAGCCATGCTCAATTTTTTCGCTCTTGGCAAAGCCCAAAAAGTGGGTTCTGCTGCACTCGCTGTGATTTTCTGCGAGACAAAAATGCTGTGGAACGGTAATATAGTCATTGTCAATTGTTGTTTGTCCCCTGAACAAGTTTTAATTTTGTTGATGGGCATGAGCACAGGGCATGTGTCGTGGTCAGATGACGTACTGTCAGGCAACTGAGGAATATATCTGAGCCAGGGGCTGTGCCCTGACCACCAGAGGTGACACCAGTCTTCATGTGTGGCCCTGGTGATCCGGTGTCAATACTGCAACCTTGCTGACCCTGTGTCAGCTATGAGAAGCTTTGCAAGAGCAGATAAGCGTAATGAGTAGTTCTTTGCAGGCTGAAGTTGACTGCAGTGCTCGGTAAAAAAAAAAAAGAGAGAGAGAGACGTGTGCTGTCAAAGCTAACAGTCTTGGCTCTATTACTTGTGGCAATTGTTTGTGGTGGGCAGACACAATGGCAGGAGCAAGCTTTCAAGGTGTTCCAGTGCCCGTACCATTTTCAGGATGAAAGATCATCACTTGGACACAGCACTTGCAATGCACTGATGAGATTTGAGCCTGCCAGCTGTAGAGGTTTCTAGAAGAGTTGTTGAGTACTTGTTTCAGAGAAGCGCATGTCAGCGCCCGTCCGCTTATGTCTTTCTTAGTGCTCGTGTGAAATAAGTAGCTCTCAGTTACTCTTCTAGAGACAATGCAGCACCAACCAGCCCATCGACATGTTTTATTTAGCTGTTCAGAGGCCTTTCTTTTTTGACTTTTTTTTTTATGCAGTACAGTGTCACTGTGTGCTCATTCTCGGGTGCGTGTAAGCGTGAGAAAAGAGCCCTCTGGGTTGCTGCTGTGTTTTTTATTTCTACTTCGTGCCAACACTGCAGAAGCCTGAATGGGCAAGTTATGGCCTGAAGCTTGTTTCATCTAGCTTGGTGTTGGCTTGGTCAAGCAGCATGCTTGAGTGAACATGACAAAACAGGCATGCGAGACATTTTGTGCAAGTAGTTCACAAGTCACCAGGAGCTTTTGTATACAAGTGGCAGCCGGGGAGCACTGCAAAAGATGCTCTTAATTGTTTACTTGTACAGCTGGCTGTGCAATTTGCAACCTTGGTAGAGGCTGATTTCAGGGTCGCTGAAGAAGTTTGGTGCTAGACTTAATGTCTCTTCATTTGGTGAGACAGGGATTGATCGCGAGGAAGTCAAACCACACATCAATCTTCTGGGCAGCCTACTTGTCTGTATCATGACCAATGCCTCTGGCAGACTAGGCCAAGGTGGGCTGTCGCGCAAGGCTGTTTGCTGGCTGGGCTTCTGGAAAGCGAGGCACCACAGGCAGTGTTTAAGGTGCCCTTTTCTCTCCTGCCAGCCATGCCTTCGGAGGGTGGCAACAGTGGCCCCTCGTCCCATGCCGTCAGCTCGGGCACGGTGGTGGCTGTCATCATGATCCTGGTGCTGGTTGTAGCCGTCGGGGTGTGGCTGCTGTATGCCTACCGCAACCCCCAGACACCCGCTGGACAACTCCTCATCAAGGTAGGCTCTGAAACTCTGCTAGCTTGAAACATCCAAAACGGAAATGTGGTGTTAGACATTGCTTGCTTGTTTGTTTAGAAATCCGAGTTCAGTGTCTCCGTAGGATATCTGCTCGGTGTTGTTCTGTTTAGATTAGGAGCAAATATCCGATACTTTCGAATATTCGGTCAAGTGTTCAAGTATTCATTATTTGATTAGATCCAAGTGTTTGGTGTATGAAATTTCTGAGTATCGTTAGAACGCTTGCTTTGTATGGTTTTGGTTCAACATGCTGTCTGCGGGAGGGCATCACAGTATGCGTGCAGCGATGAGCAACAGCCGCATGGTAGAGCAGTAATAATTAAGATCAGCAGTCTGAGGAAAATGGTGACCAAAGGCGATAAAACGACAGGACTTCTATGCCCTCCACTTGCGTTGCAGCATGACTGGCTTGCCCCCCCACACACACCTTTTTTTTTAAAGATGTCTCACCATTCCAGTGCAAATGTACACTCCCCTCGCTTCCGTCTCTGTGGTCTCTTATGCCAAAAATGCATGCTCGTCACGAGCTGCAGGTCGTTAGTTTAAGTGGTGAAGCCTCCTCGTTTGGATGGTGGTCTTTACGAGCAGGTTCTGCCGCTATTGTGTCGCGCCTGTGTAGGAGGTCGCGGAGGGCCTTACTATCTTTTAGCAGTTCTGCATTGATACTTCCGGCAGTGAGCAGGCAGCGCAGCGTGACGGAATTGCGAAAATTTTCACTCATAAGCAGATGACCATTGCCTATTCATCAGTTCAGTTTGCTGTGGTGCAGAGCGGTTTTTTGAAGGGCTTTTTGTAACCGTGCAATGATTTGACCATTGGATAATTTGAGATCTTTTTTTCCAGCCCCTTGAGGCCCTACTTAACAAGGGAAACTAGTGCATTGTTGCTAACTTTTTTCAGCCAAACAACCAATTGGAGACTGCTGGTCAAGTAAACATCAGTGCCTTTCACCCATATTTTATGTCTTGCTAATGTTCTTAGCTATGTTTGCATAGAGGAATGGTTCCAAAATACTATTTGTATGCATAGACATCTATAAAAAAGATTCTAATAATTCAAACAAAATCTCTGGTTCCTTGAAGTTTGCATTGATGAGAGAACTAAAAAAAAAAAAAACATTTGCACAAGCCAAGTTTAGACTTGTTTCTTTTCTTTGTCCCCTTTTTTTTCTCTCACACGAGAAAGGCTTGTTTCATAAGGCCACTTCTATGTCTCGTGTAGTCTAGAATTGGATGAGAACTCACCTGGTCTCTGACAATCATATTAATATGCGAAAATATGGACGCTGACCAAGAAATACAGAAGAGCAAACAAAAAAATTTTTACTACTTTGGCCACAGGTTCCCGTTAACAGCACCTTCAGACTGACGTGACTGGGGGAAATCAGTAGTCGCCTTTTCCTGTCCTCCCCTCCATCTTTCACTTTCCTATCATCTGTCTCACAACTTTCCTGTCTCCTTCTCCCTTTGTGTTCTTTGTTTTTCCTGGCGGCTAGGGTTAACCTTGTGTGGTCAACTACCCTGTGTTACACCATATTGGGTTATACAGGCGAACCTCAATAAGACGAAGTTCGCGATGCAACGGAACTTTTTAAAAGTGAAAGCTTTTACTACTTTCGTCGGAGCGACTTTGCCGTCGCTGCACGTTAGACCTTGAATGTCTTGCCGCGCCGCCGCGCCGAGTCTTCGCCGTCGCTGCAGTGGGGTTCCACTGCCGCGGAGCGGCTGCTGCCTGGCCACGTGATCTAGCGGAGCAGACGTGGCTTGGCATCTGTAATGTTGAGTGCGTTCTGCACACTGAATAGGCAGCGCACCCACCCTGCCACCCCAGCAGGTGGCAGTTAAATTACTGATAAGGGAGTAATTACTGATTAAGGGAGTAATTACTCATTTCCAACCACCCAAGCGCAGCCATACGGCTACAAAGGAAAGCTATACAGCTTCCTCAGAAACTTCGTAGTTAAAGAAAAATTCGTCCTGGTCCGGGACGGAATAGTTAAGCAACACTGTTCCCAGTTCGAGTTATTGATCAATTCGTTCTCGCCCTACCATAAGCTTGCCGTCCCGGTTAGCTCAGTTGGTAGAGCGACTGCTCTGGTGAAGCGGTGGTCCCGGGTTCGAACCCCTGACCAGGACGGATTTTTCTTTAACTACGAAGTTTCTGAGGAAGCTGTTTAGCTTTCCTTTGTATAGCCGTATGGCTGCTCTTGGGTGGATGGCAATGAGTAATTACTTCCTTATTTCAAATTTACTCCACCTTGGGAATTCCCGTAAACATTTGACCTAAGATACTGATTTTCAGAAAAAAATGCGGTTTTTAAGTTTGAGTTGTTTTGGATTGCTGGTTTAATGAAGAATATTGTCACCAAATTTGGTTGTTATCTGAGCAGTAGAAAAGAAGAAAATTGATTCTTTTCACGGTGTGGTGGTAGGCCGTCAAAGGCACCTCTGAACGCTGTTCTCAAGACGTGTCCGCAGTGCGGGCAAAAAACCAAATGAGAAGTGAATGCCCACGTCAGAAAGTTTGTTTTCGCGCTTTTTAGTCACGGAAGATCTTCTAGTGAGAATCCTCAAGGCCACTTACGAAGAACTAAAAAAAGAAAGGCATCTTTCTGGCCGCAGCAACTGCAGTGTGGCTGGCAAACTGAAGCAGGAGCTCTGAGGTTCTCAATTTGCGGTTTTTTGCCCGGTTTAGGAATCATGAGTACCTCCGCATGCTTCCACTCCTCTGGGACGGTCTCCACTTCCCAGTGTTTGTTGAGAAAGTTGGTTAATTCTGCGACTTACTCATCACTGAGGTTGCGGATGAGTGTGTTATTGATCTTGTCTGCACTTGCGGCCATGTTTCTGGTTGTGTTTCGAATCGCTGCGTAGACCTCTTCTCGCGTGATGGGTCTGTCCAGGTTATCGTTTTCCCTTCCCCGGTAGCGCTCTGCTTAAGCTGCTGGGTTTGTGTCCCCGAAGCACTTAACGCGTACCTTCTCCAGGAGTTCTCGGTCTGGTCCCTCGAACTGGTGGATGAACAGGTAGATGGCTTTGTTGTTTTCTGCCTTGGTCTTGGTCGGATCTATGAGAGCCTTGAGGATATGCCACGTCCTCGCTGCGCTCAAAGTTCCGTTGAGGGAGTCGCTGAATTGCTGCCAATTTTGCCTTGCCAATTGCGCCGCGTACTCCTCTGCTTTCGCTGTGACTTCTGCCATCTTAAGCTTTAGCTTCCTGTTGTACTTTTGTTTCTTCCACCTCTTGGTGAGGCCGTGTCGAGCTTCCCACAGCTTGAGCACAGCTTGAGCAGCCTGGCGTCTACCTCGGGTGTCTGCGTCGTTCGCGCGATTTCTTTGGTGTACTTGCGCTGTTTTCCCTTGAGCATGTTTCCTCACTCTTGTATCGATTGGATCCCGTTCTCGGCGCGATTCCCATCGCATGCCTCTCGAAAAGCGCTCCAGTCCGTAATTTTTGCCGATCCCAGCTGACTCTTTAGCCTGTCCGAGGTTACTTGCGTCTTGAGTATGTAGTGGTCACTACCCAGGTTCTCTAACAGGTTCTCCCACACTGCTTGTTCCGCTCCTCGTATGAATGTGAGGTCAGGACGGGTGTTGGTACTAACGCTGTTTCCGATTCTGGTTGGAGTGTCTGGGTCTGTGAGGAGGTTGCAGTCGGTGTTCTCTGCTGCCTCCACTATCGTTTTGCCTTTTGGGTTTGCTGTTTGGTATCCCCAGCTTTTGTTCATGGCGTTAAAGTCTCCTAGGATGATTAGCGTGTTGCCTTTCGATATGAAGAACCACGTTGCACATTCAAAAGAGGCAAACACAGGAAAAGTCGAAGAAGACGGAGAGAGCGCAAACTATCAACTGAGTTTATTTGTGGGAAGGTGCCTTATATATGCAGAGTCACAGCAAAAGGACAAGGGCAATGAGAGAGGGGGGGGGTAAAGCCAGTCATCTCCTGATCAACAACATGTGCGCAGAAAAAATTCTTCTCCTTCTTGAACAATTTGACAGAAGTGTCGCTTATACATTTATCGCCGCTTTCTTTTATGTGGTAGGCCTCCAAAAGTTCACGCGCTGTTTTGTTTTTACTTTTCCTAGAATTTTTATCTTCTTAAGCAGAGGCTGGCAGATTCGTTCCTTCTTTATTTCGAATTGATCGGGCATGTTCCCCTGCGCGTTCATTCGCGCAACGGCCTGTTTGTCCCATGTAGGTACCTCCACACTTGAGTGGGATTTCATAAACCGCACCCGTGGCACATTTGACAAACATTTCAGCATGTTTTATGCCGTATCCACTGCCTCTAGCTCCTTGGTTACTGATTCTAGGGCACAAGCCTGCGAGTTTCTGTGGGGCAGAAAATACGAGAGGGACACCATGCCTCTTGGCCACTTTTTTGTACATTGTGCGCCACTTTGTGTATATAGGGCACCACCACGATCTTCTTTTTTGGCAGTGGCTCATTCGCACTACCTTGATCTCTTCTTTTTATCTTCCTAAGAAGATTCTCGGCCACAGCTGTTATGACGTCGCAGGGGAAGCCGACTGAAAGCAGCCTTTCAATTTGGTTATTAAAGCTTATACGCATTGCATGCGGGCATGACTTGGTAAGGGCATATTCCAAGTCATGGTAAGAGCAGATTCCAAGTCATGTCATCAAGAGCGGTAGCAAGATCGGCGCCGTTCTCGACGATGACATTGGCAGCGGGGACCGAAAGAGGATCCGGTGCGCCATGTACAGCGACGTAGAAGCCGCGTGTTACAAGTGGTTCTGGATATGCAGTCGAAGAACATTCTACTCGGTGAACCGATTATGCTGGCAAAGGCCAAGTCCTTGGGATTTGCTCTCAGTCACGAAAGCTTCCAGCCAGGAAATGGGTGGCTTCAGTGGTTCAAGGAGAGGCACGGCATCACGTGTAAAAACATTGTCGGGGAGGCTGCGTCCATTTACAAGAGTTCGCTCCAGCAGTGGATGGCCAAGCACCGTGATCGGATTCTTGCGTATTCCGGCAAGGATGTTTACAACGCAGATGAAACCGGTCTGTTTTTCCAACTGCTGCCAATGAAGACTCTCGCGGCGAAGACGGACAAATGCGTGGGCGGAAAAGACAACAAAAACCAGATCACTGTGCTGATCTGCTCAAACATGGATGGTTGGGACAAGAGAGACCTGTTGATTGTTGTAAAATCCAAGAAACCACGCGGCTTCGCCAAGATGCTGTCTATCACATCACGTGAATGCACACTTGAGCACTGTTGAGGTTTTGTTCCTTCCCCCAATTCCTACCACTAAGGTGCTGCCCATGGATCAGGGGGTTATTTATTGCCAACGTCAAGGTCCACTACCGGCGCCAAGTAATTATGCGGCCTCCTCATCGATGCTCGCACTGCTGACAGCATGGCCAACATGAAAGTCCCTTTGGTGAAGGGCCACGGTGGACGGTGCCTCCGATAGCAATTGTGATGATGCTGGTTCTGCCCCCTAAGCCAGTGACCTCCACAGCGGTCACCGCAGCATTTGACACTCTGCGCATGTTCCTCGGGAGTTCGAAGTTCGACGAGAACTTCGGTTTGCAGTTGGATGGCATGGAAGCCGCGATCCTGAAGTCCGCACTCACAAAACATGTTCATGGAACGCTGGACCAGTTCTTACAGCGGCAATAAATCAATTTGCCAATATGTCTTTTTTCTTTCATAGTCCAGATATAATGAAATTGTGGATATATCGAAGTGATTTCCAATTCCCGCCGACTTCACTATAACCGGGCTAGGCTGTACTTTGTTCTATCGAGGTTCAACTGTAGTTGGGGTGTACAGCTGACGTGGGCAGGACTTGCTTGCAAGTTCCTGTCTCATCCCCTCATCGGGCTCCTTGGTCGGCTGCTGGCACCGTGGCTGACCATAAAGCATATTCTATGGCTCCACCTCCCACAGAAAATGATCTAGCTCTGAAAAGAGTGCGGACCGAAGTCATCATTGCCCAGTGCTTTCAAAAAACGAAACAAACATTTCCAAGTACCATGTCCTCCACAGTGAAGAAGCTGAAAAACTGTTGAAAAAGAACAATGTCCTGGTGCCCAAATGTCTGACCAATGCCTTCGGTACGGGCTGCAAGTGGACAGAAATTCCCAGTGGTGGACTCCTTCTAGAAGTGAAAGGCAGTGTGGAGGTTGCCCAGGAGGCGACAGCAGCAGCATCCAGCTGAGGCAGTGGTTCCAAGCGTTCTTCGCTGCGTGAGCCCACCACTTCGTCTTCCTTGCACATGCTTTGGTGGTGGTACTACAACGATATCCAGCACTCAAAACTGTCCAACACAGTCTTAGTAGGGGACAATCCTGCCTCAATAACTGCACACTGATCCTTAAACGCCGTCCAAGGTGTTTACGATTTCCGAATCTGACTTTCTGGAGCTCACTGAAGAAGAAATGCTGGAATGTCTCAAATACCAAAATGTCATCATGTCCTTGGCATCAGAATTAGGGAAGAAAACAGAGAGATACCAACCAAACATCTCGTCATCACCTTCAACTTGAGCAAACTCTCCGAATCAGTTGAAGTAGGTTATTTGAAAAAGTCCGACACTACATGCCAAACCCCAGTGTTTCAGCTGCCAACAGTACAGTCATGGGCTGCATAGTTGCCGTGGCCGACAAGCTTGCCCGCAATGCACCTCAAAGGAGCATGCTTCTGAAAACTGCAAAGCGCAAATTATGGGAATGATCACCTCGCTTACTCAAGGTCTTGCCCAAGCTGGAAGACTGAAAAGATTTTTACATAATGTCAGCACATTCTCTTCCACTGCAAGAACAAATTTCGCCGGTGTGGTGCGTAGGGGTGGCACACCACAGTGGGCTTCGACCACTGCCCAGGCAAAGCCTGAGGCAGGCCAATGCCGCACCCAGCAGATGCAGCGAAGGCAGCTTTAAAAAACGGCCTGCCGGCCCCTCAGTCGGCAGTCAGCATAACTTCCCCCAACTTGGAGAGTCCTGCAACTCGTACACCCGCAGGTTCCCTGCGGGCCTTCAGAGCCTCTAGTGAGATGGACACAACTCCAAGCTCACCTCTACTGCTTTGCATCGCAGCTATCTTGAGCGAATACAAAAGTCCCCAATAATGGGACACTCAAAATCGTGTAGGTTTTTAAAAACAACTACACACTCTAAAATCATCCAACATGGCGTTCCTAATACAGTGGAACTGCCTTGGACTTTTAAACTACAGTGACGTAAAAGAGCTTTTAAACGCACTTTCCTCTGTGGCTTTATGCCTACAGGAAACCAACTTAGGTCCCAAATACAGGAATATTTTAAAGAAGTATAAAGTCTTTCAGCATGACCGAGAGCAGACTGGTAGGCTCTCTGGAGGTGTTGCTATTGTCATCCAGATTGGTGTTTCAACCCGCGAAATCAAGCTTAAAACCAAATATGAAGCTGTTGCAGTCACAGTCTTTCATTTTAAAACAATCACAATATGTGATATATACCTTGAGTCACACATAACAGTTACACTTCACAACTTAGAAATACCCAGCATTCCAGTGGCTATTAGAAACGCTCTGCAGCAGGACGTCTTTAGTGTGTGTGGCACTTTTTACAGTTATACCAATGAGACTTCAGGTTGGAGGCTGGCTTTTGCCAAGCACTTTTAGAACTTATCTGAGGGAAGTCATGGCATGCGCAACAAGGGTTAAAATAGATTTCTGATTACCTGCAGTCAGCTGTGAACACTGAATAGATCCAAAATATCTGCCAGTTTTCTCAGCTTTTTGCTCTGACAAACTACACATTTTATGGGCCTTTTGAGGTAGAAACCTGGTTTAACTTGATGCATGCGAAACCTCCTTGGGGTGCAAAATTTGGGCAAAACATGGCCCTGTGTATCCATTGTGCATTATACAGGGTGATGTCTGCAGTGTATGCATTTAAGGACATTGGAAGTGTTTACCGTTCTTGATGTGAGCTTCGACTTAGCTTCACTTACATAGGTGAGCTTTGGAGGCAGGTGCAAAAGTGGGTGGAAATCTGGCATTCAAGCCCCATAACACATTTCTTCATTAGAAATCTGTTTAAATGAACCACTTTGTGCACTTCTCGGCTGGGACGAACATTCAGTGAGGCTGTGAACCACAGTGACTGCCCCTAGTGGAACTCGCAAATCATGCGCAGCACACTTAAGCAGGCAGTGGAAGAACAGATTCCTGCGCCCTTGCACATGCCTGAGGGTAGCCCGGCAGGTAGTGTGTGCAGTGCAGGTATCTGACATAAGAAGATGTAGGTGTAGTGTATGCGTCACATCGGTGAGAAAAGTGCGTGTCAATGCCTGTCTGTATTTTTTGTAATTGTGCCCCTCAATGTGTGGCCAGAATCGAAATGGTCTGTCATGATGCTTTAATGGCATGTCTCTTGCACCCACCGCAGTACCGTCCGAGCCAGTGGAGGCTGCACGGCGAGGCCCGCTACACAGCCGCCACCTCTGTCCACATCTAAGCCAGCCTCTCCACCAGTCAAGAGGAGGAGGAGGGGCCCTGGGACCTTGGGGCTGCATGCACTTCCATGCAACACCTTTTCTTATTCTGCTTGTCTTTGTACTGGCTGCTGGCACATTTTTGATACCAGTCTGTGGGGGAGGGGAGGTTGCTTGCTAGGCAGCAAGGCTTGGGGAGAGCATTGGCAGAGTCATGACTTCCATCTGCAGCTGAGTGCCACGATACTACTGCACTGCAGTGTTAGGTGCCAGTGGAGTGTACAATAGAGCCAGCTGGTTCCTCTTTGCTCGCCAAATGGAGGTGGCTCGTTGCTTCCATTCAGCTGTTATGCTCTGGATGACTGCCGAAAACATGTGTATCGGGGGCTGCCCCCATTGTGACATTCTCACTTGATGGGCAGCGCTAACGTGACACAGCATTAGGGAAGCGTGTATGAGACATCACTTCATTCACAGTTTCTTGTGAAGCTGGCTCACACGCATTCTGGTGCACTCGGAGTCTATATTTAAGCAGGGGACTGTCGATTCACCTCGAGAGCATCGAGCACTGCCCGTACATTCGGTGAAGTATGGAGAGTTTGGTCAGTCCTCTGGTTTTCAGACAGAGCCCTAGCTGATGCTTGCCAGGCTGTTCTGCCAGAGTTAAACAACACCTGTAGGCTGTGCAGAGGTAATTGGGATGGTTGGCAGTTTAGAAACACTGGCATGGCAAGCTCTCTGGGCAAGGGGAGTGTGATTCTTCTCCACAGTGGCGTACCATGTGGGGCTTTGCTACTCTTTGTGCCTTCAGTTCATGCCCTCGGGCCTCTGCCCACATGTTCTGCAGTTGCTGCTGTTCTTCTCATTGCACTTCAGGCAACAGCTGTCAGTGGTACATAGCAAGCAGCACGAGATCTAACTCACAGCTCACTTATGGTAGGACAGAGTTGAAGAGATATTACATATCGTAAAATAGCCACAGGTCTTGCCCATTCTTCATCATTTGAAAGAGACACGCGGCAGACAATGCAACAAAACGGTACGGTATGCAGCAAGCAGCACGACATCTAACTCGCAGCTCATTCATGGTAGGAAAGAGTTGAAGTGTCACATATCATAGGGGAAGAAGTCTTGCTGGCTTCATCACTTGCAAGTGACGGGCAGCAGACAGTGTGACAAAATGCTATGTAGCAAGCAGCACAGCATAAGATTGAAACATGACTCTTGCTGACTCATCACTTGCAGTTTACAAGCAGCACAGCATACTATCAAACCACGAGTCTTGCTGACCCTTCATCACTTGTGGGTGACAGACAGCAAACAGTGGGACAAAAAGCTGTCAGCAAGCAGCACACGAAAAGATCAAACTGTGAGTCTCGCTGATTTTCATCACTTGCAGGTGACAGGCAGCAAACAGTTTGACAAAAGCTATGTAGCAAGCAGCGCACAGCATAAGATCAAACCACTAGTCTTGCTGATTCTTCTTCAATCACAAGTGACAGGCAGCAGAGCATAAGATGATACCACAAGTCTTGCTAACTCTTCATAACTTGCAAGTGACGGACAGCATACGATACAGCAAAAATCTAGTATGTAGCAAGCAGCACATGATCAAACCAAGAGCCTTGCTGACTTCATCACATGCAAATGATGCAAGCAGTGCGACAAAAGCTATGTAGCAAGCAACACACAGCACAAGACGAAACCACTCTTGCTGATTCTTCATCAATTGCAAGTGACAGGCAGTACAGCTTGAGATCATACCATGAGTCTTGCTGACTCTTCATAACTTGCAAGTGACAAGCAGCATATGATGCAGGAAAAAGCTATGTAGCAAGCAGCACACGATCAAACCAAGAGCCTTGCTGACTTCATCACATGCAGATGACGCAAGCAATGCAACAAAAGCTATGTAGCAAGCAGCACACAGCATAAGATCAAACCACTAGTCTTGCTGATTCTTCCTCAATCACAAGTGACAGGCAGCAGAGCATAAGATGATACCATAAGTCTTGCTGACTCTTCATAACTTGCAAGTGACAGGCAGCATGCCACAAAAGCTATGTAGCAGGCAGCACATAGCACAAGATCAAACCACTAGTCTTGCTGATTCTTTTTGAATCGCAAGCGACAGGCAGCAGAGCATAAGTTGATACAAGTCTTGCCGACTCTTCATCGCCTGCAAGTGACAAGCAGCATGCAATGCAGCAAAAGTCTATGCAGCAATCAGCACATGATCAAACCAAGAGCCTTGCTGACTTCTTCACATGCAAATGATGCAAGCAATGCGACAAAAGCTATGTAGCAAGCAGCACTCGATCGAACCATGACAAGCCGCCGCGGTGGCCCAGTGGTTATGGCGCTCGGCTGCTGACCCGAAAGACACGGGTTCGATCCCGGCCACAGCGGTCGAATTTCGATGGAAGCAAAATTCTAGAGGCCCATGTGCAGTGCGATGTCAGTGCACGTTAAAGAACCTCAGGTGGTCGAAATTTCTGGAGACCTTCACTGCAGCATCCCTCATAGCCTGAGTCGCTTTGGGACGTTAAACACCTATAAACCACGAACGAACCATGACATTTGCTGACTCCATGACAGGGAGCAAATGATTCATGAAAAAGGTATGCAGCAAGCAGCATGAGATCAGACTGGTAGCTTACTTGTGGTAGGACAATTGTCACATATTGTTAAGGAACCACTCGTCATGCTGACTCTTCTTCACTTGCTAGTGACAGGCAGCATATAATGCAGCAAAAAGCTATGTAGCAAGCAGCACATGATCAAACCAGGAGCCTTGCTGACTTCATAACTTGCAAGTGACAGGCAGCATACAATGCAGCAAAAAGCTATGTAGCAAGCAGCACAGGATCAAACCAAGAGCCTTGCTTTCTCTTCATCACTTGCAAGTGACAGGCAGCAAACAATATGACAAAATCTTTGTAGCAAGCAGCACTCAGCATAAGATCCCAGTCAGAAAAATTAATTGGAACCGATTGGGTTTCCAGCTGCTTTCAGTTGGTTCTAGTTGGACTGAATGGGTTTCCAACTGGTTCCACTTGGAATGGTGTTCCTACTGGATAGTCCAAATGGTATGCCAATTGGACCAATTGAGTTTCCAACTGGTTCCACTTGGAATGGTGTTCCTACTGGATAGTCCAAATGGTCTGCCAATTGGACCAATTGAGTTTCCAACTGGTTCCAGATGGAATGGTGTTCCAATTGGACAGTAGAAATCGACACCCAACTGGACAAGTTGAGTTTCAAACTAATTTCAATTGGAATTGTTGCTCCAATTAGTCTAAATAGAGTGCCAGTTGGACACAGCAGTAGTCTGGTAATTCATGTTTACATTGGATGCTCAGTTGGATCAGTCTTCACCAACTGGTGAGCCCAATTGGTCTTATCAACTGCATCCAATTGATCTGATAACTGCACCCAATATATTCATGTGAACAACTGCATATTTGATAAACACTGCAATACTAATTAGGTTATAATAAGAACTATCTGCAACTTAATCTGCTAAATTGTATACATCATTTATGCTATCTCTGCCGTCGAAAATGAATTAAATAACTATGCTTAACACGTAAGCGCCGCTAGCCCCATTATGGGAGTCCCACACATGGGATATATAAGCAAAAGCAAAAGTTTATTCTACTCATCCATGTGTTCGGCTTATGTTAGGTGTGTGACTGTACTAGTTGTTTCTTGAGTGTAATGTATGATACGTTTAATTTCCGAAAAAGATTAAATCTCTTTAAAAACTTGGTACGAGGTAAAACATCTCAGCCCGCAGTCCTCACAGATCAGTTTTTCTTTTGCACCTTAATATCTCTCACATTCTGTACTTTGTGCGGCTTAATTAATTGGGTGGTAGACTTTGAGAAAGTTTCCTAGATTCGATAATTTCCTGCATGGGACCTAATGGGAACTATTATTCGAGTTGGTCCAACTGGTACAATTGTGTACTAATTTATGATTGGAAATTGCAATTGGTACCAATTGAAAATTTCCCAATTGGAGTCAATTGTTTTTTTAACTGGGATCAAACCACTAAACTTGCTGATTCTTCATCAATTGCCAGTGACCGACAGCATAGCATAAAATGATACCATGAGTCTTGCTGACTTCATCACTTGCAAGTGACATGCAGCAAGCAATGCGACAAAATGCAGTGTAGCAAGCAGCACTCGGTCAAACCATGACTTTTGCTGACTTCATCACAGGGAGCAAACGATGCATCAAAAAGGTAGGGAGCAAGCAGCACGAGATCAGACTCGTGCTCGCTTGTGGAGGGCAATTGTCACATATTGTCAAGGAACCATGAGTCATGCTGACTCTTCATCACTTGCAAGTGACAGGCAGCAAATAGTGCAACAAAATTAAAAGCGCTCAGGATCTCGCATGTTGCGGGAATTGGGGAAAAAAAGTGGCGCCAAATTTCTGCTAGTTTCAGATTATGCTGAATTGTTGGCCACGTGCTTGCTGTTGTGGTATTTTGCACGTGCCAATGGAGTGGCCGTACAGTGAACGTCAATCCTCATTTTTGCTGGAGTTTGTTGTCCCAGTTGTGGCATGAACCTACACTGGATTTAAGCTCTGCTTTGTCTTTCTTTGGGCCCTAGATTCTGTAGGTGACCTTGTGTGCTACAGGTCATTCTTATGACAGCATTCTGACAGGGCTTGCTCTGCTTTGCCCTGTGCTGGTGTTGCCAATGCTGCCCTTCTGTTGCAGCATTGGTTGAGGATCTACTGGAGGACAATCTCTTTTTTTTTTTTCGAAGATTTTTAATTTCTCTGTACACCTGATCTCACACAACTAAGTGCCTTTACTCACTGAAACACAAAGAAGGCAGAAGTGCACCGACCGCCTGTTACGGGGGTTCCACTTGTTGGCGGTTGAGGTTGTTGCTGGCTAGTTGCATTACATTATCATGAATTGCTCCGTTGTCGTGGAACTTGAGACGAATCTCGGATAGACGTCAGCGCTCTGTTTTGTTGGCAGAGTTTGGAGTTCTAGAGGGGCAGCTCCTGCTGGGCTCACGTAAGCGCCTAGAAACACCGCTATCTTATCAGCATTTGTAGCTGCTTATATACAAGAAGTGGTATGCTCTTTCATAATGAATAGGTTCAATTCAGTGTTGTGCAGATATCTGAGAAGGCTGCCTCTGTCACACCCAGTTCCCAGTTGCTCTGCCCTCACCTTCTTTTGGAATTTTGCCCTTGGCTTTGGTCTGCCTTGTGGCTTGCTGCACAACATTCCATGCCTTTCAGTGGGTTGGGGGATTACCTCTTATTTAATGAGCATATTGTCCTTGCTTTGACTCGCATGCTTGTATGGCTGCAGCTGCAATCTTTACTTACATCTGCAATTTCACCTTGTGTTACATTCCTAGCAGTCACAGTTCTAGTAAAGCCTAGCAGCTCAATGCTTAAAGGGTATTTCGTTTTTTTTTTTTAATTTAATGTTTATGAACTACCAGCAGTTCAGTTCGGCAAAGATATTGCTCTTTCTACATGTGGCAGTTGTCCTAGTTCTTGAGCTGGAATGAGCTCTTTTTTTGTTGTTGTTGTTCTGTGTATTCAGGTTATTTTGCATGTCAGCTTTTTCTTGACATTTGTGGCGCTAGCTACTTTTATCGTCCTGAAGTGAGGAAAGAGAAGGGGTTCAGGTTCTTTTCACGTCGTGTTCTTTGGATGTCACTTTGCGATAGCTGTGCCTGCTGCTTTTATGACTGCTTTTTTTAATGTTGTGTTGATAAAGGCTTTACTGTGCATGTTTAATTAGTGTGTACATAAGACAGTATATGTAGTTATAATATCATAGTTTATGATTGTGCTTGCAGACGACCCCTTGTTGCCCCCTCCCACCCACTTTGCACTTGTGATGCTCTCCGTCGTGTTCTCTTTCTTTTTTTTAAGCTTAGAACAAAGGTTTGGGCTGGTATGGAGAAACTGGCTGAATGGCCTTCAGCATAGATAGGCTAGAAAAAAAAATGTACATCAAGAAATGGTCAGTGCAGATTCCTTCTTGGACAAATTTTCTTATTGTGTTGCCTCTTTTAGATGAGTGAGTAAAATCAACCTTTTGCGCCCATGTAAAATGGATCTGTACCGGGGCGGTTTAGGGGGTTGGGGGGGGGGGGGGGGGGGGGGGGGGGGGGCATTTTTCGGCGCAGAAATGAGGTTTACGTGTTTTTCCTATGTAAAATTTCTCGCTAAAAAGGGTTGGTTGCCCCCACTTTCTTTCATAAATCCGCCTCTGATCTGCTCAAAAAAACACTCTATACTTCTTGCACTGGTGCTTCACGTCAGCATGCATTGTGCATGAGGATGTGACTTGTGCATGTTGTTATGTACAGACGTGCAGGGTGGCCATTCCAGTGTGGTGCATAGGATAGCGCCGTCACATGGTTTGAGGGAACTGGGCTTTCTCATTCGTTTGTGCAAAGCCACTCTGAGCATACTGTGTTCCTGTCAAGAAAAAAATGACAGTGGTGTTGTCGCAGTTCAAAAAGACGAGTCTGAATGATTGAACCATGCGTGCGCCACTTGGTTTTCCACAGTGAAACTGTCAGGAAAGCTTGCATTAATTCGCATGTTAATGTGGAACCTAAACATGAAGCCATGTCTCATTCTTTTGTTCGAGTACACATTGACTTTCGTTTTGTCTGTGCCACGATTTGGTTTAAAAGAGTAAAAGTGCTAGCGAGCTCCACCGCAATGGAGTACATAGGAAGAAAGGAGCCTCAGGGTGGTAACTGCCGTGCCTCACCTGGCAGACTGCACTTCAGATGCACTGGTTCCCTTTTGTCTGCCACTGTTTGTTTTTATTGCCAGGAGTATCGGCTATGCGGCTGGAATGCTGTGTGACAGAACAGTCTCCAAGTCTAAGGGAAATGTCTTTAGGAGTGTGAAGTGAAGGACAGTCCACCGAGCAGTTGCAGTTCCCTCAATGGCCCAATGTGTTTGGTGCACTGGTGTGGTGCATGTCTTACATGGCCAGCATCATGGCAGTGAAATACAGCAGGCCACTATCTGGCCAGACTTTGCCCTGATAGAACACGAAGTTTGGCTTGCATGTACGTTCACGAACAGAACGGTGAAAACTGTGAACGACTCTAGTCGTTTACGATGTGTCAGAGTAGGCACACTGTTTTGAGCAGATGCAGTGGCAACAGTGTTGAGGAAAAGAGTTTTCAGCTACACAAATTGGAAGTGCGACAGCTAGAGCCTTTGTAGCCCGGAACTGTGCTTTGAATGGGTCTGTGCAGCAGCCTTCCCTGTCTCATGGCCCAAGTGCCAGAAAGGGAAGCTCGTTTGCGAACAGTTGTGACTTGTTTTGCCCGAGCACACATGCATGGCACATTTTATTGTTTACTTGTTACAGAATAATGCAGATCATATTCTTTGTGCCCACACTGCAGACAAGCGAAGCTGTAGCTGCTAGTTTGTGACATGCTTTGTTTGCTCACTGGTTGACTGGAGCCATTCGATGCTGTCAACTGTTCCCATGTCAAGCACCTTGGCTCCTCGCCTTGGAAGGGTACGAATTCTCGGCCGAAGATGCCAGCCAGCCAGTGCAATTGCTGCCGCATGCCGATTTTGACTGCAAATGTGCAGTCATGCAAGGCCTGTGTGCAGGTTGTAGATGCATTTTTCTTTTACATCTTGCAGTGTGTGAATGTACAGTCTTTGCCAGAAGTAACCAAGCTACGTGGTTTGCTTCTCAGCCGTATAGCGGAGTCATTATGGACGACACCCCTAAAGGCCACACGGTCTCAAAGGGTCAGGACAATGGCTTTCCTTATATTAAACATATTGAGAGCTTCAGTTGCTTTTGGCAAAGGCAGTGCATACCAAGGCACATAAGCATTCCTCCAATTTCTTTGTATAACTGCCTCTATCCAGGGGATATTCTCGATTCTGAATTGTGTATTTTTAGGGTGGCCAGCACTGGTTTTGCAGCTCCGTTTTGTACAGTGGCCGAGGAGTCTTTGCAGCACAAGCTGGGCCAGAGAGCAGTGCGGGCAGTTTGTTGTGCGCAGAGTGTAGTGCATGCATGGCTGCTCAGTAAACTTGCTGCGACACAGATGCTGTGTAGGAGGACTGAGATGCCTGTTGCAAGAAGTCATGACTGCATTTGTGCAGGTTGTATAGGACAGCGTCAAAGAGTGCTGGATCTGTAGTAGCTGTAGAATCTCATTGATATTTTCTCCTCTTTATTCTGTCTAGAGCATTTTGCCAGATGCCTTTTCAAGCTCTGTAAAGAAAGATTTTCTCGTTACACATTTAGGCCTGCCAAATATATATGTGTACTTTGATGTTTTTGGCAGGTTTTTGGCTCATGTGTGTTCTTGTGTCGTTATTTTTGCTTTTTTTATTGCTGTGGTTGTGCATAATGTCAGGAGATTTGTTACTAGTGGAAGAGCCATGCTTTTTTGCAATGGAGCATTTTTATTTGGTTTATTACTAGTGATAAGCCACACACAAGCACACTCAACTTATGCCATGCCTCCTTACCACAAGGTGCTTGTGCTGGGGCTCTGCGAACAGGGGCAAGTACCCCTTTTTCTGCCAGAGTTTTGTATCTGCTGCTGTCACATGTGGACAGTATGTTTTGCACGGCACAGTTTCTGGTCACAAGGGATGAAGCAGAACCTTCCATGACAGAACACTCGCCCTGTTTATTTTGGACTCTCAGCTTTTGCACGCAGGATGAGAATTCCACAGATGTTGAACCGCCATCTGGCAAGACAAGAGCTGGAACTATGTGTTATCTGTCATGGACAATTGGGGAAGCTTTTTAAGCATATCTCGGCCTTGTGTTTTCTTGTGGAGGAAAAAGATGCCTTTCATTCTACACCCTTGCACTTGCCATGGAAGTTTTGCTTTGTCCCTGGACAGAGCCACACCTGAGTGCCTGGTACGTGCGTGCTGTGGCCTTTGTCAACAGTGGCCACTGCATTGGCCTTGCAAGCAGCATCACTTGCATCAGCTTAGGATTGGTAACCATCAGCTACAAGGCATTGTCCATCCGCAAGTTGTGTAGCAGGTTGTCGAGTTGGCTGGAAAAAACTTCTTGTTGAGAGGCAACAAGTGGTCTGGCTCTGATGCTTTCAATATAAGGTGTACCTGTGGCCCTTCCTCCTTTGTAAGAAGTGTTGAAACTACAAAAAAGGCTTATTTTGTACGTATATATATATATATAAATATATATAGATGTCATTTTTTAAAAGCGTGTTCTTTACAGTTACAGATTTTATGCAAAATTTGCTGCACCGTGTGCTTGAGCCTCTCTCCCGTCTTTTTTGTAACTTGTACAGCACCATTTCTTGGTGTGAATAAAATGAAATGTCTTATCCTTGCTTTGTTCATGGTGAAATTTTGATTCCACAGCTTCATGCTCCGCATTTGTCTTTTCAATTCTTTGGTGGCAGAGATAGTGGGATTCGTTTGAAGCATTTCAAAATAGCAGCACAGTTGGTGCCTGCCATGGCATAAAGCACAATCGATGTGTGCACTTTTGAGCACCAGCAGCCATCTTGTTCACCTTGCTAATAGTCCACAATCCGCCTTTTTCACGACACGACTGCGCATGCGCCCATCCCCTGGCGGCAGTGTCGCGAAACATATTGGAAGGGTCGCGCGCTCCACTCGAGACCGGCCGTGGAAATGTAAACAAACCGGCTTCTTACGCAGGGTGCGTTGCTGCAGCCGTCGGGCATTTAGCGCGATGCATTTGGCGATGCATACGACATCTTTTACACACGGCTGCAATGCCCAATATATAAAGGGAAGCAAACTCGGATTTTTTTGCTTTCCGAACGCTTCCCGGGACCGCCTTCGACGCGAAGCGTGGATAAAAGCAGTTCGCCGGCTCCACGATCGTGGCCGCCCTTGGGCACAGTCAAGCACATCAAGACTGTGCGAAAATCACTTTGTGACAGGTACGGACGAGGTACTGTGGTTAAGTGCATGTGCAGTCTATCATGAAATGTTTTGTTCATGGGCAGGGAGGCCTCGAATGTCACCGCGGCATTTAGACTTCGTTCTGACGCTTTTTGCTTTCTCAAGCAAGAAGGCCGAATGGGCAAGGGCTGTGAGCCGTTTCAATGCGCAATGGAGTGGACAACGAAAAAGAAGCTACGAGAGCATTCACGCATGGGGCTTAAATTTTGTCGTAATCTCCTATGGAAATTTCCTTGTTTATGCCACTACGCCCTGGCCAATCCCCCGGTGTGGGTATGTGCCATGTATTAAGAGGCAGAAGAAGGTGCGTTATGCATGTGTTCGAATCACATCCATGATGAAGAGCTCTGCGTGGTATCGCCAGAATGGATCAATGTGCACCTCTCGCACTCGTCTTTATGGACGCGCATGCTTGTTTAACCTATGCAACGGTGTGCTATGGGAAAATAAAGTGAAATTATAGCAGAGCTGCCATGTTGCGAGTACGCTTGTGCTTTTGTAGTTCATGTAGCTATTCGGCAGCGCTTGAGCACAACGATTGCTTGTGAAAACTGTTGTCCCCAGTCGTTTTCTGCGCTACGGCGTGCACGATGTAGTATCCACCTTTCATGGATGGCAGGCATATACAGCGGAAAATGCCACCCTCACTGATCGGGGATATTTCATTGAACATTATGTTCCGAATGTAGCCTTCATCTCTGAAGCGGCGGCCCTTGCTCAGCTGTCGTTCGCATCGCATACCGGATGATCGGAGATACTGAAGAATTTGCTCTTCGGTGGGCACAGCAGCCTGCTTCGGACTTCGCACCGAGCCATCAGTCAAGCCTAGAAATCCTCCGGGTACCAGGTGCTGCCCAGGACACACCATGGTTGACAGATTCCAACAAAACGTGCTCCGCAGCGGCACTCAGTCCGGCCGGGTTGGGCGAACAGTACCCTTGCAGTGAGCTTCCAGCGTTGTATGCGAGGTGGCAGCACAGGAATATGAAAAAAGCGGATTCGCAAATGACCACTGCAACACTCATCGCCAAAACGGATTATGTTAGTAGCACAAGAAGCTCATTTTCAGGAACTGGTTATTAGAATTCAGCAATAAGTTCTCATTGTGTTCCACAATGAAGGGACATTGACTACACCTTTGCAAACACAGGGTCTGCAGTTTCAAACTCCAAATTTGTAAATGGGAATGCACATGTCATTCTCAAGTTGGGAAGGAGTCGCTGTGTGCGCAGTGGTTTAGCCAGCTTGCAGCTGCTAACAAGTATGAGGAAGCAAAATGCTGACCTCGTAGGCATTGTCCCTGATGAATTATTGCATATTCTAAACCATTTCTACTTGCCTATGGCTCATACATATTTAGGGGACATTGTGCTCCGCCTTCAAGGGTATGATGCAACAGCATTAATAGGTCCAGTCAGCGGTTCCTCCTGCCCGTGCTAACATGGACATGTTACCTCTTTCACAATCGCAATTATGTTTGGCTTATGGGGGTTTAACGTCCCAAAGTGACTCGGGCTATGAGAGATGCCGTAGTGAAGGGCTCCGGAAATTTCAGCCACCTGGGGTTCTTCAATGTGCACTGACATTGCACAGCACACGGGACTCTAGAATTATCGCCTCCATCGAAATTCGACCACCGTGGCCGGGATCGAACCCACCTCTTTGAGGCAATTTATGTGAATGGCCACATGACATACATATAAAGCCAGCTCTAGCCAAGCGGTATGATAGTGCCTGCGTGGCCTAGGAGTAGCGTATCCGACTCTCATATGAGGGGTTCAATTCCAGACTTATTACCCAAATTTTCTATTTAGCACAGTTCATTTTATATGCTTGCATGTCCTAATGATGTTATGAGTCCTGTGGCGATCTTCTGATCACCGGGTTTCTGTTTTAATAACTTTACAAATCCGCTGTTTCTTGTGACATAGTCTCTTTTTGACCAATTTCGGATTTTTTGCTCGCGTTGCCACCAAAGAGACGATTTTTCTGCAGAGCAGGAGTCTTCCGCTGTCGCATAAAACAGTCGCAGATAAACCAACAAAGTGTTCAGTTTCAAATGCTATCTGTCAAAACACAAATTTACATGGACTTATTTCCACACAAGTGCATGACGCAGGCAGTGTTCTGCACGATGGCCTGCAATTCTAATTGAAGGCTTGTAAGTGGCCATCTTAAATACAGGTTAAAGTTGGACTCTTAACTTGTAGAAAGAAGTCTTGCAACTTGGTATGCTTCAAGAAGTCCCGTCGCAGTGTTGAATGGAGGCAGAATGGACACTTGCTAACATTGAAAGAGAACAAATTTGACGAATTTAAAAAATAGGAGTAAAAGTTGGACCTCAGTGACCATTCACCAAGTGCTTGTTGCATGCACCAGAGAAAATACTAGGATCAAATGGTCAGCAAAAAGGGTTACACGTGCTCTGCAATGAACCCAACAGCAACTAGAGTAGTTTGGGCCTGCTTGGCAAGAAAAGATTCACCCCCAATTTACTTTGTTAAACTTGATGCGATGTAAGGGCGCTAGCACAATATGTATCTATCTACTGTTCAGCAGAGGTTACGTATGACGGTATTATGGAACGCTCTAGTGGCTGCTGGATTTCCATCTCTGCTTTTCCACCCACAACCATTGCCTGTCGTGCTCTCTTCGTCTTCCCTCTCCACTTCGTCACCTGCCAACCGTGCCAGGTGGAGGCTTCAACCACAGATAAGACCGCTTTTTCACTAGCGAGGCATCTAGTGCGCACTAAAAATAAAATGGCACACACCAATGAACGCTGTGATGGGCAGATAATTTTCATGCATGCTGGCTGGATCCCTGCTACCACTAGTTGCTATCACAAGCCCATAATATAAAATTCCATTTCTTAGATTATGTGCCAAGCGCAGTACATTTATGCACAGGTGCAACTATAAATCGAGCGCCGAGTTGTTTTCTTGAAAGAATACTGCAACTACAGTATCAACGAAAGCAGCAAGAAGTAACAGGTGATAAATCTGTCTGGAAGCTAACAGGCCGTTGACCTGTTCCTTGCTGGCTGTGAGCAGCTGGCTTGATGAATAAGGAAGCCAGGCTTTTGGCTCGTAGTCGCTGCAGCTGCGTTTCAATGCAGCCCTTTCCCCCACCCCGAACTGTGCAGGCAGTTTCAGAGCCTGAATGGGCACCATGCGACTGTATGTGGCTGAAAGCAACCAAAGAAAGCAACGTTTCACCCGTACGGCCAACTAAATGACCCGGTGCGAAGTGCGCCCTTGACTTTCTTGCTTCATTGTACAGTCTATAGCAGAATGGTTTATGCAATGTTTAATTCCAAAGCAAAGCACTATAGTTACTCTCCATGACCAAGAACCATGTACCAACTAACCCAGCAACAAGTTATAATTGAGTACTCTCCATCGTTTCATGCGAGCTGTCCCAAAAAGTCCTGCCAACGCAGCTTTGCCACAGCTCCTACTGCATATTGAGGTAAAGCGAAGTTTTGGCTTGAGATATGGCACAAGTCACACTCATAGAGTGGGAAATCACCGGAAGGCGCAAAAGATGCTTGTGCAGAGGCGGTGCCAAATCCAAAAGTAACAAATGGAAACAGACATATGACGAAGCCAACAGTCACCGAAGCCAAGGAGCATAAGGGATCTTTTTTTTCTTTGCTATGCCCCTTGGTTCTGATGACTCTTCGCTCCTTAACATGTATGTCACAATGAGCCCCTCATTACCCTACCCTTGTCTGCTCAACAGCTTAATGAGGGCATCGGTTCGGGCAGTCCGTAGGTAGCATAAGAGCATTCTCACACAGCTTCCGCCCAAACCATTCGATCACGTTCGTACGTGGCACTCGCGGTAATACAGGACATACTACGTCCGCCACTATGGATGAGGGTGGCACTGGTGAACACTCTCAAGGTTTTTTAGCTCGTGACGCTGTCGGAGGAGGACGCTTTTTTTTCGGAGCTCCAGCGACTACATCCGAAGCTAAGTGCTTTTTTGGTATTTGCGCTTGCACATGGTGTCGGGCGTTGGTTTAAACCGAGTTAAGGGTAGGAAGGCTAGCGGAAGTGTGTGTGCCGAAAGTTTTTTGGTGTAGGAACTTTAGCGGGCTTTTATGTTGCGTAGTGCCGAAGGTTTTTTCTGTAGGAATTTTGACGGACTTTTACGTCGCGTAGTGCCGAAGGTTTTTGTGTAGGAATTTTGGCAGGCTTTTACGTTGCATAGTGCTGAAGGTTTTTGTGTAGGATTTTTGGCAGGCTTTTACGTTGCGTAGTGCCGAAGGCTTTTGGTGTAGGAATTTTGGCAGGCTTTTACGTTGAGTAGTGCCGAAGGTTTTTTTTGTAGTAATTTTGGCGGGCTTTTACGTTGCGTAGTGCTGAAGGTTTTTGTGTAGGAATTTTGGCGGGCTTTTACGTTGCGTAGTGCCGAAGGTTCTTGTGTAGGAATTTTGGCAGGCTTTTACATTGCGTAGTGCTGAAGATTTTTTGGTGTTGGAATTTTGGCGGGCTTTTACGTCGCGTAGTGCCGAATGTTTTTGTGCAGGAGTTTTGGTGGGCTTTTACGTTGCGCAGTGCCGAAGGTTTTTGGTGTAGGAATTTTGGCGGGCTTTTACGTTGCGTAGTGCCGAAGGTTTTTTCTGTAGCAATTTTGGCGGGCTTTTACGTTGCCTAGTGCCGAAGGTTTTTGTGTAGGAATTTTGGCAGGCTTTTACATTGCATAGTGCTGAAGGTTTTTGTGTAGGATTTTTGGCAGGCTTTTACGTTGCGTAGTGCCGAAGGCTTTTGGTGTGGGAATTTTGGCGGGCTTTTACGTTGAGTAGTGCCGAAGGTTTTTTCTGTAGTAATTTTGGCGGGCTTTTACGTTGCGTAGTGCTGAAGGTTTTTGGTGTAAGAATTTTGGCGGGCTTTTATGTTGCGTAGTGCTGAAGGTTTTTCTGTAGGAATTTTCGCGGGCTTTTATGTTGCGTAGTGCCGAAGGTTTTTGGTGTAGGAATTTTGGAGGGCTTTTACGTTGCGTAGTGCTGAAGGTTTTTGTGTAGGAATTTTGGCGGGCTTTTAAATTGCGCAGTGCCGAAGGGTTCTGTATAGGAATTTTAGCGGGCTTTTACATTGCGTAGTGCTGAAGGTTTTTGTGTAGCAATTTTGGCGGGTTTTTACATTGCATAGTGCTGAAGGTTTCTGTGTAGAAATTTTGGCGGGCTTTTACGCTGCATAGTCGGCCGGACGATGGGTCGGCAAGCTAGGAAAGTCAAGGTTGACGGGGACAGGGAGTTAGTGCAGTGCCAGGAGTGCGACCGTTGGTGCTATTTAGACGAGACAAAGTTCAGGAGCTTAGCCGAGGCAGATGGGGCTAGCTTCGCATGCAAGATATGTAAGCGTTTTGAGGAGGCTGTTCAGACGTTGAAAGGGGAATGGGCAGCTATGATTAAGGAACTCAAAGGGGACCTGAAGGTGGAACGAGGGGAACGGATTAATCTAGAAACTCGGGTCGCCGAGTCGCTAAACAGGGAGGAGGCTAATGCCGACCTGTTGGAGCGAATTGTGGGCGAGCTGTAGGAGGAGCAGGAAAAGCGGGCCCAGCTAGAAGAGCAGGTAAAAGCACTCAGGTCGCGGGTTCGGAGCAGTGTCAGGTGGGGGACGAGGCTCGTCGATCCTACAGTACTGTAGCGCAGCAGGCTTTGGGTGGGGAAGAGAAAGAGGTAAAAACTCGCAACAGTAGCGTACGGCGGCGGGAGAGACAGGTAGTGTGATCCGGAGGGCAACAGTCGCAGTTAGGAAGCGAACGGTTAGAGCACAGGAGAGTTCTGGTAGTCGGTGACTCGAACGTAGCAAGGAAGGCGTTTTGATGACAGTGAAGGCGGACAGGCGGGTGCAGGTGGAGGCCCAGTCAGGGAAGTGCATGGTAGATGCAATGGCCAAAGCCCAGGAGGTGGTGGGGGGCAACATGGATGTCGAACACCTTGTCGTTATCCATGCTGGTCTCAACTATGTGCTGGAGGGGAAAAGCCAGAATCTCGAGAAGCAGTCAGGAGTGGGAATCCGCAGGCTTAGAGAGGCCTCTGAGAGTGTGCATGTGACCATATGCACAATCCCAGAGGTCCAGAGGCAGTCTAGCGAAATGGAAAGGAGGGTCGTTGAGGCTAACCACGTAATTAGGTTAATGAGTCGACGACTAGGATACGGGGTAATGGAAGTTGACAGGGAAGTGTACGAGGTCAGATCCCTCCCTTTTGCACAGGATGGCATTCACTACGGTAGTGCCACTGGCAAGAGGGTGGGTAGTAGGATAGGTCGCCAGGCAACAGCTTTTTTGGGGGGACCCAGAGCTCTGAGGGAACCAGTGTAGAGAAGGAAGAACCAAGATCAAAGGGATGATAGAACCATGGGAGAAATAGACACAAGCGCCAGGGCCAAGTTAATTCAGATATATGTTTCGTTAACATGCAAGGTAGCAAGAATAGACTGAAATGGGAGGAAATAGAAGAACAGTTAAGGTAGGAGGAATTAATGGTATACGGTTTAGTGGAAACGCATCTTAGAGACATGGAGTAACCACCCTGTAACCCAGACTATGCATGGGAATATTGCTATAGAGCAGAGGGCAGCAGAAAGGGGGGTGGAATTGGGGCATTCATTCATAAAAGTATGAATTTTCAGAGGGTTAAACTGGGATGCAAGGACCATTTATGGCTAAAAGGAAAAGTGGCAGGGGAGCAAACACTCATTGGCTTTGTATACTTGTGGACAGGAGCTAATGCCAAAGAGGAAAACAGGAAAATCTTAGAATGTATTGCAGGCGACATTGATGAGCTAGGAGGACAGGGCGAGATAATTATATTAGGCGACATGAACGCACATATAGAAGACCTGGATGGGTACACAGATTCGACAGGAAGCACGCTGCAGGACATGTGTGACAGGCATGATTTAGTTTTATGCAACAGTACCGAGAAGTGTGAAGGGCTGATAACATGGGAGGAAGGGAGTCTGCACTCAAATTATATTATGCACTAATGTCAGAGGATGTATAATAGATTAGGGGTAATGAGCATAGATGAACATGGTTCCAGAAGTCTAGGCAGTGACCACAAGCGTATCGAGTTTCACAAGAGAAACCAATGTAGGACTGAAGTGAGATGAACAATCAGAGGGGAATTTTTACTCAGAAAAGCAATTGGAAGCAGCAGCCAAACAAATCGAGAAAGTAATTTTTGAGGATAGTGAAACAGAATGGACTTATACCAAATTAACTCGATTACTGGAGCTAGATCTAGCTAAGGTGCGAGTAAAGCTAAAAGGGAAAAGACACAAACCCAAGAGTTGGTGGGATGAGGAGGTCAAGAGGGCGATATAGAAACGTCAGGAAGCGTCCAGGGAAGACAGATATTCCAAGAAGAGGGGGGAACCAGAAGTTGAAGTAGACAGAAAATGGGATACCTTTATAAAGTGTAGAAGGGAAGCATCCTATTTGATTAATGAGAAAATTAGAAGAAAAGGTGCCCAATGGATGTCAAAAGTAAATAAAAAGGATAGAAAAGCAGCTCAAAAATCCTGGAAGTATCTAAATGCAATGAGTAATAAGACTAGGCTAGAACAAAGGTTTATTGTTACAGATCAGGGTATTCGACTAGAAGGGGATGAAGCGATAAAACACATAGGAGCAAGGCTGACAGAAAAATTTAAAGAAAGAAATGTTGCACGCAATTTATCGAAGGACGATAGACCGGTTACTGCAATAGCTTCACTTGAGCAAAGAGAGTGGAAAAGGGCAGAGCAAAAGGTTCCTAGTGGCACATCAACAGGACCAGATGGTATTCCGATTATGTTAATAAAGAAGCTAGGACCAAAATTCAATCAAACATTAATACAAGTAGTGAATAAATGAATAAAATGATAGTGGATGGGAAAGTCCCCGATGAATGGCGATTAAGTAGAATGAACATGATATATAAGGAAAAAGGGGACAAAGCTGACGTAACTACCGTCCCATAACAGTGACATCTGTGGTTTACAGGGTGGTGATGCAGATTATAAAGGACAGATTGCAGGCTTGCCGGGAGAACGAGGGGGTGCTAGGGGAGCTACAAAATGGGTTCCTGAAACAAAGGAGGTTGGAGGACAATCTGTTTTCATTGACGTAGTGTATAGAGATTGCTGAAAAGGAACACAGGCCCCCATGGCTAGCATTTTTGGATATTAAGGGAGCCTACGACGTCATTCAAGAGTATCTGTGGGGCATACTGGGCACACTGGATGTGCAAGATGGAGTAATAAATCTTTTAAAAGATATATATAAAGGTACCAGGGTGCTTATAAAATGGGGAAAAAATGTATCGGACAGTGTAGAGATACAGCGGGGGCTTAGGCAAGGATGTCCTCTGTCTCCTTTGTTGTTCATGTTGTATCTGCAAGGGTTGGAGGCCAAGCTAGAAAGGAGCGGACTAGGCTTCAACCTTTCTTTTTTCAAGCAAGGAGAATGGATTAAACAGTCATTACCGGGACTAATATACGCCGATGATGACTCTCGGCAATGCATTCCTGTGCATGAGACCAGATGTTCAAGCAAGGTTAGAAATTAAACAGCGTGGCGTAGGGAGGCTAGCTTTGGGAGCACATGGCAATACACCAAATCGGGGTACTGGGTGATATGGGATGGGCGCCGTACGAGAGCAGAGAAGGTAGTAGTAAGATAGCAATTGAGAAAACTGGGGAAAAAGCAGTGGGCTAGAAAAGTATTTAGATACCTGTATATAAGGAATGTTGACACGAAATGCAGAAAGCGAACTAGAAGATTGACAAGCAAATATCTGGACAGCAGTAGGGGGGCAAATCAGCAGTTATCAGTTAAGAATAAGTTAAAGAAACAGAGAGAGCTTTGTGTAAAACAGGGATGTGGACCAAATCAGCACTGGGAACATACAGGATTGTTAAGCAGGAAATTGCCAAAGAGAATATCTATGATAATTGTAGGGGAAGTTCTTTGTTGGTTGAGGCCAGGACCGGAGTTTTGCGGACTAAGGTCCTGGGCGCAGCAGGGCGCCGCGGCGCCGCCAGTTTTGTGCAGTTGTTCGGCGAGCGTGTTGTGGAATTTGCACAATGGCAGAAGCGGCCCTACCTAAGCGGAAGCGGGGCCCGAAGTATTGCTGTGTTGTCGGCTGCCACAACAGTGCGGAAAACACCAAGGGACTTGATCTACCTGTAAAACTGTACCGATTTCTGGGGAAATGGTATGAAAAAGAAAGACTTCATGCGTGGATCAACGCAGTGAGGAGGGTTAGGTAAGTCCCTACAGCCATGCCGTGCATTCGGCTGTGGCGGTTTGTATTTTGTGTTCGTTCGTTTTGGTTACAAGCCGGTACTCAACGCTGAGCATGCACGCGACGACTGCACTGATGATTACGGGTACTTGTTGTGTTCTCGCAAGCACAAATGTAAAAGTTGGATTGCGATTGCGTAGTGGCTTTTGATTTCCAGTATTGTTTTTTTTAGGTGTGGCCGTCGTTGTTACAAGTTCGCACATGAATATGCTAGCGCGTTTAAATAAACATTGCGCTGTTAGGTGATTACAGTTAGGCGCTGTCAGAGCAGCTTTATCACATCGGAACGAACTGCTGCAATAAAGGATTGGTTTGTGAATTCTACGCCCAAAATCACCTCAGGCAATATGATAGATGCCGTAGTTTGCTTTGTTTTGTTGTGAATTTATATGCTGTTTTAACCTGTGAATCACACTTGCACTTATTATTATGCTATATTCGAGGAGCTCGTGAATTATTTGAGCTGCTCCCTTCGGAACTTGTGCGATTTCGTTTCTGTCTGTGCGTGTGTTTATGTTTGCCTTGGCAACTGATAATAGACAATACTATTCTTTCTTATGTAGCCCTGATGGAACTGTTTGGTTGCCTAAGGAGCACACAAGAATGTGCAGCAGACATTTTGTAGGCAACTGCAAGAGTGACATTAGCCAACATCCAGCCTACATCCCTACCTCCGATCTACAGAAAAAAAGCACCTGACAGGGAAAGAGCGCAAAGGTATGAAAGCAAAAATGTGAAACTGCCAGTGTAAAATGCAGCCTTGTGTTTTTTTATTGAGTTCTGCTTTTTTTATTTCATCCTGTCACTGATAGTAACAGGGAGGGCATTCAAAAGGGCAATGAGATAAAAATATAGCAGTTAATTGCACGATGAGCTTGGCTGCACCCTTTTTAAGGTTGGCAGTAATATGTTACTTTTACTGGTTCAATGCAGGTGGCAAAGGCATCTCAACCAGGCAATATCTTCTAGACAGCTCAGTGCAGGAAGTGAAAATCCATCACGAAGTACAGACGATGAAGCGACAATTAGATGAGATAAAGAAGCAAATCAGGGGTCAAGTGGGTGCAAGCTAGCACAGGACCAGGTTAATTGGAGGAATATGGGAGAGGCCTTTGCCCTGCTTTGGGTATAGCCAGGCTAATGATGATGACTTCATATCACAGAACTCTGATTTATTGCACATGAGCTACACCCGACTACACGTAAATGAGATCACTTAGACATCTGACTAGCATAAACAGTGCTACACATCTGGGTTGTCAGCCCAGATGTATTTACAATAAAAATGCAGTACAATGCACCGAAATTTAATGTAGTAAAAGCTTGAGACTGTTGTCCTTTGGACATAAAACTTGCAAACCAACGCTTGACGCTTCCCCTAATTAGTCATGTGGTCTTTGCATGCTACTTTTAGCACTATATTATTGATAACTTACATTTTTTAGTTTTACTTGTGCTTTACTAAAAAAATTTAATGCATTTCACTGTTTTTTACTGAAATGCAATTTTATTATGGATGAAATATGTTAATGCTTTATCTGGCAAATTTTCCTGTCATGACTAGGGGACACTTGGACTAAAAAAATGAAAAAGCTACCATTAGAACAAAAATTCATGCTCAAACACTTAAAATCTCCAGGTGTATTAAATTAACATGGCACGTCCTTTCAAAAGGCACCTGTTATAGCCAGAGTTGCTTCATGACAATAAATATCACATAACACATTTTCATTACATAACTTCTGAATACAAAATTCTTAAGGATGTTTAATAATTGGATATTCCTGGAATTAAAAAAAATGGATAGGGGTTCAAAATTAATAAGGAATTCAGTGCGTACATGTCAAAAAGGTGGTCATGCAATGTAAAGTAACTTGAGCGAAGCATCTTGAATCAGCTGAGGAAATAAGTATTGAGATCTAGAACAACAACTGAATTAAAAACTTAAAATAAAAATACTCCATCTTTGGAATCAGATTCCACAGAAAGGCCTCATCCCGGTTTACTTTTACTATCACTGAGTGTTTAGGACTGTAAATATAGAGAATGGCCCTGTAAAGGTTCATTATATACATTTGCACTTGGATTTGAGTGTAGTAGCTATGTGTTGTTTTCAATACAATTTCATCCCCACTGAAAACTAAGTAAGGCAACAGGCTGCGCCTTTCTTCATACAAGATGAAAGGTTCATCTCTGAACTTATATGTGCACTTAATCTCAATGAGCACAGTTTCATTGTCAATTTTGGCGATACCGTCTGGGCTGCAGCAAAGCCATGGTTGCTCTGGAAGCACGACGAGTCCTGTCTGAAAATAACGAATGGGATTAATTAGTACTTTATTTGAAAGATCTAAGGGATAAAAGACGACGTGCAAGGAGGGACTCATGCAAGGTAATACAACAAGCAAACTTACTTGTACAATGCAAATACCAAGCTTTTGTCGCAGCTCACCTCGTGCAGTTGCTTCTGTTTTGATACCTGAAAAAACAATTTGACGTCCTAGACTTTATTATTATGAACAATGGACAGAATTCAATCCTGCTGTGGCACAGGGAGCACAGTGATGTGATTTGATGACAAAGCACAGCATGTTTTCCTTTTAAATGAAGTTATGTGCTGCTGGAAAGCATACCGTATTGCATTGCAGCACTTGTGTAGGATGACCTCTTGCATAATTGTTCAGCTGCTCTCTGCAATCCGTCATCATTCTTTTTTGTCCTGATGGCATGTGCTTTTGTACTGCTTATTCGCACGTGACGCGCTTCGTGCCATCTGCAAATTATAAGCATTATAAACATGATTTCATTCATTATGTGTGTTGTGCTTGCTATCATTTGCCGAATTTCCATTACATACCGTGAGCAGTTTGCCTGGCCCCTTGTGTGAAGGCACAGGTCACATGGGTTCTCTTTAAGCACTACTTTTTTATCGTAGCTCGCAGCGCTTTTCTCATCCAATTCGCTGGCAAAATTTGATTTGGGTTTTTTCATTTTCAAGAACCTCCAGGTATCTGTAGACTGGTCGGTGCTTCATTGGCTGTAGTAATTCCTTTAGAGTTTCTTTCTCCAATTTTGCCGTCACTTGTTCAACAATTTCATTGACTACTTCCTCACAAATCATATCCTCAGCAATTGTCTTTTCTATTTCCAATATTTGTCGTAGGGAACATGCTATGCCCGGATAGCTAAATATGAAGTTTTTGGTCATGAGGCTTTCCTTCTGGAGTGCTAGTGTCCTGGCCTGTTAAGAAGGACGAAAAAAAAAACTAAACAAGTTAATGGCATACTTAACAAATGGAAGCAGCAGCTATGAAGGGCGGCATGCTGAATGCACAGAAATAAAAAAGATCAGCTAAACTAGTTGGCCAGAAAGCATATTTTCAGGCTGCAGTGTTGAAGCATCTAATAAAGCAGCGAATTCTACTCACAGGAGAAGAGGTCCGAAACATCTTGTTCTAAGCGCCTCTTTGGTTTGTCACTCGGCTTTCCCCATTTCTGGGGCTGGCTGGTGTATGATTCCTCCTCGTAGCTGTTTACATAGAGGCACATAGCAGCTGCATGCTTGCAATGAGCTGTGATGCCAGCTTTGCATGTGCATCTCCCTCCTTGAACGAAGGATGTTCCGCCTCTCCTGGCTTGACCACGCCAACTATGAGAGAAAGAAATTGTCTAGGTATTTCTCAAACCAGCCAGACATGCTAGACCATCAAACTAATTGTAAATGTAAGGCAACGTCAGATTTTGGGTGGCCTGGCTTATAGTTGGATGTGCCAAGACATTGCTTTTTGCTAGAGCCACGTCTCCATCTTGTCATGCATGTTTCGCTGCATTACTGTTCGCAATTGCTCTGTTACCACATTTACTGTCTCATTATCTTACATCACTTTCTATCACCATCTGATCGGCCGTCCTATCACACGCATTGGCTTTCCGTGAAAAATCTTTCGGTTATAATCAAGCCCGATTCTTCACACGCGCGCGCGCACTCACGCACACAGATTGAGTTTTCTTTTTGCTTAACGGCTTCCTCGTGGATAAAACTAATGGCACTGTACATTTCCGCGCTTGCGTCGCACGCACGACACCCGTGGCTGGGTATCACTCGCAGCTAACTACACGTTCACGCCACAGGTTTAACGCCTGTAATGCAGATTAGCCCACAAAACTCGTAGGCAGACGCGAGAACCGAATAAAAAAAATTAGGTGGCAGTAAGCCGAGTTTCGCAGTGCTTTAATTCAGCCAACCTCGCAAGCGTCAGTGAATTTTCCAACCAGCAACTAAAGCATCTGCCTCGTATTCGCCAGCAGAGATGGATCGAGTGCCCCTAATCATTGCGAGTCATTTATCGGTAGTTCGAGCATATAACAAAATGACAGACTTACCTCGACATACACGTCGTACACGATGTGGTCGCTCACTTGCGATGTGCATTTGCCACTTAGCCGGGCTCCATCGTGGTCAATACTCTGCTCAACAGAGTATACATGTGAAATTAGCTTTTGACCTTTATTCAAGTTTGTTTTTCGGAAGTAGCTGTCAAGCTGAGCGACCTTTTTGTAGCCGGACTTCAGACGATGCATATTGGCGCGGCGTGAGCTCGGCGCGTGCACGGAAGCGAGCGGGAGCGACGCGGCTCAAAGGGCGCGCGCCACCGCGGATGCCCCCAGTTTCTCTTTTTCTGTCGGAGATGGCGCTTTCTGTCAGGAGCAGTAGCGCCACTCTGCGATGCTGCGGTTCTCTATAGAGTCAGGTACCACGAGGTAGACACGTTGTGCGTTGCGTGCGGAGAGGAGGAGGAAACGGCTGAACACTTGATACTTTTCTGTAAAGGGCTTCACCCTACAGTGGAAAGCAGCGGGGCTGACTTAACCAAGGCATTGGGGTTTAAGGGCGGTGAAGGGAATGTAGATTTTAAGCGGTTAGAAGTAACGAAGCGAAGGTTATCTGATTGTTGGCTAAAATCAAGACAAGAGTAAAATTTCATAAGTCATGGCCAGGTGGCTTGAGCCACCGCCCAATTTAAAGGGTTCAGTCGTATCCATCCATCCATACACCCATCCATCCATCCGTCCAGGTTCGGTTACACTTCAAATAAATACCCCCGAATTTGGATCCAAGATATTACTTATTTTTGGAAACGTGGCGGAGTGCTTGAAGCTTGCTTCATCTCCGCCTCAGGTTGGCCCAGTATTGCCCTGCCTCCGGTATCGGCCTCGGACATTATAGCGAGCGTCTTTTCTTTCGCTCTTTGCTCTCCTATCTTTCATCTCTCCCACATTCAGCACGTGGCAGTGATTGTGGCTTGGCTTGAGCCAGTGGGCAGGCCTGTGCACTTTCCTTTTCTTTCTTCCTGACAACAGCAAGGAAGCAAGCCCCCGCAAGCAGAAGATTGGACAGCCGTCATATCGCCGTAGCTCGAATGGTGAGCACCGAACGCAAAATTCTGAGGTCGTGGGTTTGGATCCTGCCGGCAGCATGTATTGTTTTTTCTTCTGCTTTTACTAATATCCCGTTGATGAAAACCACAAATTAAAAAAAAGACATCCCCTATGCTCCTTGGTTTCAGTGACTGTTGGCTTCGATCCGTCATGTACGTCATAACGAGCACCATTTTCCATACCCTTGTCTGCTGAATGGGAACAAAGAGCATCAAGCACTTCTTTGGCAACGCCATTCCAGAACTCTAATGCAGTGGAATGACATGCATTCCCATTCGTTACACAAGAAACAAAAAGCGGAACGATGACCTCCATCAACCGTGGCTGTTGCACTGTGCATCATAAGCCTAGTCACATCAAAGTGCTTCATTCCAAAACCCCAAAACCGCAGTTCCCAATCTTTTTACCCTCGGGGGGGAAGCTCAGCAGATTTGGAAATGTACCGAGGAACTCCTGCATCCTAGCTGGTTCTCGTTTCTTCGTGAAAGACGCGAGCAAAAATAGTAGCAAAAATAGTAGTAGCCCCTCAAGAAATTCCCAAATTCAATTAATGAAGAATGGCTGCGTGCTGAAACAGTCTGCTGCAATAAATTACAGTGCAATTGGATTCAAAGGAAACGAGGAAGTTGAGGCATGCGAGCATTAATTTGGGCCTCGAACTGAAAATGTATATGCGGAACCCAGTTTGCGAACCCCATCCCTGCAAGTCTGAGAAAGCCTCAAATTAAACTTTTCTTTTTCTGAACGGCCACTGCGACATTCTGCAGACAAAGGTTTTGCTTTCTAGCAGGTTGTTTGTGCCATGCCATTATCAGTTCAAAACTAATTGCAGAAACTGGTGCAGAGAAACGAGAGTTATTCAGTTATACCGTAAAATACAGAGCATCTGCCCATGCTCGAATAAGGGCCCACGCCCTTTTTCTTGAGAATTTGAATGTTCCATGAGATTATGTCCCGTATCCGGGAGACGTTCGAAAACATGTTAATGATCGACACATCCAAGTGCCCACTGTTCAGATTCCTTGTTATGCTTATCGCGTAGGTAGTGGAGGCATGTGAATGCGGCAGTGACATCAGATGATGTGCCGAAGCTGAAGTTTCCAAAGGAAACCAATAAAGGGATCCCACGGAAGCTGCCGTAGCAAGATGTCTTGAAAACTTTGTGTCCAGAGCATGGGCGGCAGTATCGGAAGGTGTGATACAGGAATTTTTCAAGGGTTGCAGCATTACCACTTGCCTGGACAGCAGCGAGTACAGAGCACCACTTCATCATCGCATAGCAGGAATGGGATCGCCATCCGTGCCCGAGGACGAGTGATTGGAACTGATGTTTTTGTCCGGAGTCGGAAGAGTTGTCCAACAGATTCAGTAATGAAGATTAGCCGTGTTTTAATCACCCGGTTTTTCATATCTTCTAATAAACTGTTCAAATTTTTCCTCTCGTATTTGCCGCGTTCACGCAATGCCAAGCCCCCCCCTCGATGGCTGCCATCTTGATTTTAATGATGAGTCGTCGGACCAAGTAAGGGTCCATTCCACTATGTCTCCATTCTTGATTTTCACGCCTGAACCTAACAAGTGCCCATCCCCCAATATTTCGCAATTTTCTTCAAATTTTAGGTGGGTGCTTGCTCGGTATAAAGTAGAGTCCGAAATACAAGCAATGACATCCCATTCCGGAGAAGCTTAGTTGCTAAATTAACGTGCCCATAGGCAAAGTTGGGCACTTCCAATCAGAACACCTGACATTAACCTACCATAGCAACCTGTCCACGGCAGCCTGCAGCTGCGTCTTTTGATGGCATCACTTCCATGGTTACAACAACCATGTGGATTGCAAGTCAACAGCACGTACACGCTACTGTGCTATCATTTTTTAATGAAAATGAGCTTCCCTAACCGGAAATATTTTGACCACAAGCTCATGCGTCACCGTAATAATCAAAGGTAAGCGCATGTTTGGACAACCTGGTGGAGGCAGTGTATACGGCGCATTGCTCGGCACTGACTGTCAAGTTCGCCAATTCATAGAAGCATGTCATTGTCCTGCTGTGCTGCACTCAATAAGCATACAGAACATATAACCAACCCCTTCAGGTGCTAACTTTTATGCAATGGGCGAGGGGGGATTTCTTCAAATTTTCAGATTTTTGTAAGGAGCACACCAAGAATCCATAAAAAAAGTCCAACCTTCTATTATATGTGCACTTTCTGCTGGGTCCTCGTATGTCCACATTGCAATCAAAACTGCTTTCAATGTGTTAGTTATAGTTTTTCTGGCTTATATATGTCATAACAAGTCATTATGTAAACAAAAAGCACATTTTAGACACTTCAAAGCAATTGTACTTGCATGACATGGAGCCATGATATGGCTCACTGGAGCCATTCAGAGCTACCATAAAACATGAACATGTCCAATCTTCCACATTCATTTTGCATGCCTGGCTTTGTTTTTACATGATTTCTCAGGTCTTGGCACATTTCATCGTGCCCACATTAGAGGACATTGTGCCTTGAATATGCGGAATTTGATATTTAAGTCGCATCCACAATGCGTGCAGGATGCATTGTAATGTGTCAGCATCACCATAGTTCAGGTCTAGCAGATGCCAGCGAACTGAGAACTGAAAAGTACTCCCGTGTTCACACAGGTGGCAAAACTGAAAAATATATCTAACACCTTCCAACCTAGCTGCACATGCATTGGGATATGAAGTTCACCCCCACACATTAAAATCAATTCCATGTGCTATGCCATGTCCCCTGCCACAGATCACTATTGTAGGCCACTCGTGTCCAAGCTAATGCCCACCCCTGGAGCCACTTCCCCTGGAGCCACTTGAGCGCTCATTATGCACCCATGCATAATTGAACACTGCGCGCTTCAAAAAACAGCATCAGTCAAGCTGAAAGGCAGAGCAATTGTTTTGGAATGAGAAGGACGAAAGAGTTGCAAAACGACAACCGTGTACTGCGCGATGTCAGTGCAGGTTAAATAACACCAGGTGGTTGAAATTTCCGGAGCCCTTCACTATGGCATCCCTCATAGCCCGAGTTGTTTTGGGACGTTAAACCCCCATAAACCATTTTTAGCGGACATGGCTAATTTTAGTCAGTGCGTATAGGTGCTCAGACCTCAAGGTTGTGAATGTGACTAATGTAAAATTACTGAAAACCTTCTGTAGCAAAGACGGTGCAAAACAAACTTGTTTAACAACAAACACAGTGAGCTCCATTAGGGCAATTTCGCTCAAGACGAATTTCGGATATGATTAACATGTGAACTTGGTTGCTTTCCGATTGACTCAATGTAAAAAAAAAAGAGATGAATTGTTTCGCATGTCCTTCGGTTAGGACAAGCTTTCACACCAACTGCGAACCAGGGCAGCTGCGGAACACATATCGCAGGAGTCCACACAGCATTCTCAAAGCAAGCAAGACAAAAATATATAAAAGAACGCTTCCCAGCAAGAAAGTGATCGTGCGGGGAATCTTGCTTGCAGGAAGCTTGCTTGCAAGTGCAGAGATAGTTGAGCCAGATCTCAGTGGTGATCGCTGTTTCCAGGGAATAAAAAGGCGCATAGGTGTGCAGAGCCCTGGCTCATCTACTTCGGGCTTAGAGAAAGTAAAAAAAAAAAAACGATACGGCATCATAAAATACGTTTTCACTGTGGATTGAAACATGTATGGTACACAGGCACATATAGATGATAACACCCACATTGCAGAAGGAGCAAGATAATGGGAGGAGGCAAATATCATGCGATATGAGAGCCTGTACAGCATGGTTAGACCAGTGCACACCAGTGTAGTGCTCAGAGCCAAAAGAAAAGCACGAAATGAAAAAAACTGATAGCACAGAAACAGAGAGAAGAAAAATTAATCTGTAATGCCGCTTTCAAGTAGGATGACACGAGTTTGTGTCATGCCCTCACTGTAGCTCACCTAATGCAAGTGCACAAAATTCCTGCTTTACAATTCCAAATAAAATCATCATCATCATTCTCTCGCTACAAGGCCATTTTATTCATTGTTTTCATGTAACATACAGGTATTTGGACAGAGCTAGCATGCTCGCACTTCATTTTTGGGGGCACTTGTGATAGGACAAAAGAATTTTTCATGGTTCCCTCAAGATTGTCTTAAAAGGAATCACCGCACTTCAGTAGAGTGAAACACATAACAAAAGTGCACAGTCAGCATTTTTTGCATTTTGCAAACAAGCAAAGAGACAAACTGCTTGCTGTGCGCTCTTAAAGCTATCTCACAGTAAAACAAGCATTGGCAAGTTTGTAACGGAGGTCTTTGGCCACAGCTTCCACCAGGCACAAGTCGGCACAGTGGCTGCTGCCTTTGGACAAGGACAGAAGAGGAAGCAACGCAACAAAGTTTAAAGGGGGACGCAGCTTTAAAATCCTCAAAAATGGCCAAAAAATTAATAATAACAATAATAAATTTGTTTATTTCAGTTCATGAAATTTATGCTTTGTTCTTTATGATGTCCCAAATTTCAACTGCTGATAATAATAATAATAATAACAAATTTGCTTATTTCAGTTCATGAAATGTATGCTTCATTCTTTACGCTGTCCCGAAGTTCAATTGCTGAAATCGACTGGAAGTACTCTAAAAATTGTTATGTAAACAGCAGCAACTGTGCATTGCAGGGAAGCACTCAAACAATCGACATTTTTCGTCATTATGGTTTTCTGCTGAGATACTCGCCTTGCGGCACACGTTCCTTTGCTACTATTTTATCTATTTTGATCCCATTTGCTTTGTTGCACTCCTAGGGTCATAGTGCAGGTCAAGACATTCTTTGTTTTTCAAATTTGTGAATTTCAAACTTCTTGTGTGAAATTTTCATCTCACTCTGGTTATGTCAACCGACATTGCATCTCAAAAAATTTAAAACTAAAATATTTGATTTGCATGAAAACAAATTCTAAGAATGTCTTGACCTGTAGCATTCCAGTAGAAACACAATGAACGTTTAACCAGCCTTCCGCTGCACTTTCTTAACCCTGCAGCTTTGTCACAAAATTAAGAGGAAAAATATATACGCTTTACAAAACAACTTTCTTCAGATATAACAATGAAATTTTGTGAGCGCAGTCACAGAATTATTTCTGATATCCTTAAAATATTTCATGTAAATGCATCAAGAAATAGGAAAATTTTAGCTGAAAGCTGCGTCCCCCTTAAACAGGATGGGAAAGTGCAGAGCAGTCCACGAGGTTGGCAAGCAGATACAAACTAAGCTCAGCAGAGCAGTAGCTGCCTTGTGTCCAACAGTAGCAGTTGTAATAGCAAGGCCTGGCACAACGAAATCGAACACGGAGAGTTTTACAGTTGTCCCAACAGAAGCAACCCACTGGCCTGAGCCAGTCAGGACTGCCGAGGAAGCACTGTGCACTCCAGTCATCATGGCACTTGGAAACCAGGCCACCGTAAGCATTGCTTGTTTTCTCCCGTTTCTATGCTTGGCGCCTCCCTTGCCCCTTGCAGCCACCAGCTGCCTTGGCCGGAAGTCACCTCTGCGCAGCAGCCACCACTTGAGCTCGACATGTCTGCCGCAGCTGTTCAATGTGCACCCTCTTGAGTGACTTGGGCCCCCGGAAGATGGCCTGCATTGGCCAACGGTGAACCTAAACACAAATGCACCTATATGAAAAGGGAGTGAGCTGTACTCTAGTGCACTCACTTTTAAAAAGGAAATGCACTAGAGATGGGCTCACTCCCTTTGTATACTCCTTTGTGCTTAGAGTGTAGCACAACAGTTGCACATTCAGTCCATCAACGCTGCTGGTGGCCAGCGCAGAATCATGGCATAAAATTAGGCCCATGCACTGACAGCAATCTGCCAGGCAGTGCAAACTGGGCCGTTTTGTCTGACCATTCTGTACTGTGCTACACACACTGATCGAGTCAGCGAAAGAGGACACAAACAAATGTTTTTCTCCGGTACACCTGTGTCTGTCGCCACGAGTCGGACCATGTTGGGTTCCTCATTTTCATGAAATTATTGCAAAGCTGAATGCCCCTTTCTTTTTTTCCCAGCTGCACACCTGCTCAGCATTCATCAATAATTTTCCTCTGAAATACAGCTGTCAAAGATGTGCCTAGAAATCTTGATGCAAGGCTAGAAAATCGCCATTTCAGGGCTATCAACTGGCGCACGAATGAGATTTACAGGAATAGCAGCACACTGACAGGTTTTGCTGACAGGTTCTGTTGACATGCTCTAAAGGAGGTTCTCAGCCTTCCAAGTGAGCTCACTGAATGTTATAAAGGTCAGAGACAGGACACAAAAGAATGTGAGATTGCTTGCAATGGTACCAGCTTTCAATTAAAAAATACAGTTGAGCCCACTTATATCGAACCTAATGGTCACGAGGGTTGTGTTCATTACACCCAAAGTTACTAGTAAGTGGACTTCTAAAATTACAGCCAAAAATTCAAATTCGTATTAAAGTGGCATTTATTTCTTAAAAAGTATGTTATGTGTGTCTACCTCTTCAAAGCAAGCAGACTCTATCGCGGAGCTTTTCAAGCCCTCCACCGCTGTCATACTCTCCTCACCTAGTTCCTTGCTACCAACAATTTACTTTCGTGATGCGATATAATTAAGCATGGCTGAAGCATCATTTACAGTAGTTGGTGACAGGTTGGCTAGCCTAATCAGATTTCTGGCCATCAGGCAGTGCTTGCACTTTACGTAAGATGGCTTAATCACAGCACGGCTCTACAATGTTGGCATCCGTACGAAGGAAGTCATCCCAGGCAACATCAGGCTGGCTGTGCATCAATGGCACGCAGCACAAATCCGCATGTGCCTGATCATGCGGCTTTTCAACAGCGTCATCTGTTATACCAGGGCCCATGGAAAGACGAAGGCTGCTCTGTGCAAGTGCACAAAGAATTTATCAGCTGCACTGCCTGCACGTGGTGGCAGCACAAAGGTGGAGAGCTGACTGGGCAGGCAACAAACACCACGTGACTAACAAGGCACTCATACTTCTCAAATTGCTGCTATTAGTTGGCTCACAACTGTGCGCAGTAGCTTCGCTTTCGACACTGCCCGTCTTGTGCATCTGCTTCCACCTTGGATGCTTTTGTCCACCCCGCACACATGCACTAAATTATTGACCATTTAGGCCATCAGCACGCACTTGGCTGCCTGTTATCTAGTGTCAATACTGCCTTTTAATTGCTTTTTTTGGTCACCATGTTCTTTCCAGGAGGTATTGCAGGGAAAGAGAGATACTCTTAGGTCTGTTTTTCTACTGCGGTCGAGTTTACGGTGTCTTCTCATTCACTATAACCGAGTGCCGCAGCCACAGTAGCTCATTGTAGCTGAGAAAAATTGCCTGCCCTAATGTGTATTTTGATAGTTATACCTACGGCTGTTATAAGCGGGCTCAACTGTGAAGTAGCTGAATACAATTCATAAGTAAATAAATTAGTGATTCAAATCATTACACCTACTGTTCGTGAGGGGCATACGCCACAATCCCTGCATAGTAAGTCAACTGAAGGACCAGTTTCCTTCTGCCTGGTTGGACAACCCATGACGTCCAGCTTAGCAAAACTAAGGACAAACACAGCAGCAACTATTCACGCCCTGCACCAAAAGCTGCACTGGCTGTCAGGAGGACCAGTGGAACACAATACCAGAATGGGGCGCCTCGCTGCTTTTACTGTTTTTTCTAGTAAGAGAGGGCTGGCAGCAAAACAAGACACAAATTCCACTTCTGAACAGCATAGGAGGCAGAAAAGGGAGTCATCAAGGCACGTATGCCTCGTGCAGCCAGCACTTACCCGCAGGAAGGAGTGGCAGTCGGTGGCATGGTTCCCTGAGGCAGCCTTTCGGAAGGCAGCCATGACCTCGCCCAGATTTCCGGCAGCTAGGATCTCTGCCTGGCTGTGGGACACCAGGGTCAGGGCAACCCGGAACAGCACCTTGGAACCCTCCAGGAAGAGGCAGTCCCACACACGGAGCACCGTCTGCACAGCAACACATTCACCTAGGGGTAACGTGTCGCAACCCAAGGGTCATGGGTTCAATTCCCAACTAATTACCCCAATTTTCTTGTCACTGAAATTAACTTACTTTACATCCTTATTCGTCATAATGACATTTCAGTCATGCTATGACCTCGTAGTCGTGATTTAACCCTTTGTGGAACAGCATATATATTTAGCAAAATTGATGAAAAATTTTTGATTGCACAAGCAGATAAGGTGCGCAGAAATGGTTCTCAACAAATTTCACAAGTTCAGTACAAATAGTTAAGTGGAAAAATGTGGAACATATTTGCACTGTTGGTACTAAATGGGGGTAAAGAAAATGGGACGTATTTGTCCCACTGAGCAATACATCGGTTTCCTCACTGAGTTAGTTTCTTCAAACCACTTCATCAACTTGTTCGCTTGTTGAACTTGTTCGCACTATTTTTCGCATCCTGGAACAACCGCATCTACTCCTTTGTTTGACTTTCACGAGGTTGTGTTCTTTGGCAATGAGCCAAACTTCACTTGAGACGCCAACTATGTTTGGCCATTTTTTTTACCCTCCATGTTCATTCGGAAGGGCTTCTTGCAGGTGGTGGTTCTGAATGTTTGGCTGTTCATTATTTGGTGCCCAAGAACAAGCACTACATACGATGTTTGAGAATTACTAATCAATATTCAGTCGTTAAATGTCCATGTATTTTCAGCACGGTAAAAAAATGCTTTCCTCTTATTTGTCACCTCAAATGTTCGGAACAAGTGCACATTGTGATCTAGGGGTTGTTCCTCTCTATGCAGAAAAAAGGAATTACTCACCGGGAATTTTGATTTGGTTTTTTTGCCAGATCGAATACAGCCAAAAGCTTGCAATGCGCCCGAAAAAAGAACAAAGTTTCGAGGTCTCGACTCGCTACCTCATCTAGTGGACGCGGCTGAAGCATTTTTAAACAAATCATTGAAACCTTACTATAGGTGGGAGCACAGCGTAAGTGGAACTGCTGCGTCTCACTGCCTTACAAGCTCTTTACTATCGGGAATAAAGTGGGATGTATAATTCCCATTGTCTCACAAAGGGCTAACTTCAGTTTTTAACATTTTCATTCCACAGCTCAATGTGTGGCGTCACAATCCTCCTGACCAATCCTGAATTAGTGTGCCAATGTGCATGGCTTTGAGCACCCTCTAATGCTGTCGTGTTAAAACATTAACCTAAGCACAGGGATACAGCTACAAAGAATGCCTGCACACCCTTCTGAAATTACTCTGCCTCAAGAAAATTTTGTCCCAGTCTAAGAACGAACTAGTCGCTTTTACTGCAGTTATGGCAGCACTGGGAAGGATAATACTTTAGCAATAATGTTCTCAGGCTAGCTGGTTTCTGTTTTGTAAAATGACTGCACTAAACAATGCGGGGTTCATGCTGCTTCTTAGCTCAAAAATTCAAGTTTTCAAGGACATTCAAGGACTCGCCATTGTTATTTTCGTGGACTAACAAACACAGTGAGTTAATTACCAAAGCAACATTTTCTTCACATCAAAAATGTAACTTTATTAGCAGAAGAAGCTTCTAACAACGGAAACACGCAACCTAAGTTATTTTTGGTCTCATCTTTCATTCAAGCTGAACACTGGCACTAACAATGTCATCTGCCTTTTCGTTAAATCTTCTTCAGACTGCTTTTGTTACCCAGCTCACAGCATTGGTAACTTCTGCTTTGTTAGCATAAGCGCCTCATGAAGCATTCAACTCAGCAAAAGCTGTTCCCAACTTTTTTTTTGTTCTTCTATAACCTTCTATTTCTTCTCCAAGTTAACTTTTTCTGCATCTGCTGCTTTGCACTTTTGGCCTCCTGGTTCTTTTTAACTTCCAAAAAGCATGTTAATGCTGCCTTGCAGAAGCCACAGAGGCCCGGAAATCTTTTGTGAACTGCAGATTAAGAATACCACTTGCTTTCCCCAAAGCATCTCACACACAAACCACTACAATATGCAAGAAATTTCAAGTTCCGCGTTGTAACTTACTGGTTCAACCAACTTCCCACTCCATGGTTCCTTAACTGTGGCTGAAAGCGAGTATAATAGTTTAATAACTCTTGAGAGTACTTGCCAGGGTGAACTTCAGGAATTCATAACCATCTGCCGAGCAGAGATGGAGGTAAGCCAGAATTACAATGAAGCAGCCACGGCTACCTGAATAGCCATGGCACGTTTGCAACTTTTAGCATGGTTTGAGACATCAATGGAAAATCATGGGCATTTGTTCACAATACTACTGATCAGACTTTGTCACATGGAGTAAGTTTGAAAGTTTGAAAGTTTATTGAAAAAGATGCATAGGTAAGATGTACATAAATTGATTATTACAGAAGGAGGTCCCAAAGTGGAAACTGTCAGGGGGACCTCCTGTAATTAATTGCATATTTGAAGTAGGATAAATATATGGCAGATAGCAATTACATAGCGGAACACAGGTGCAATGAAAAGTAAGATCTGAAATAACAGTTTAGTCATGCTAAATTTTAAAAACACATTTTGCAAACACAAAAAGAGAACATAGAACAAGCACTCAGGCAATAGAAGTCGTACACAATACTAACAGGTTTCACTGGCGTGGCAATTGAAGGCAAGTATGCAGTACATAGTTTTTCAAGTTTTTATGGAATTGTGCTTCGGTGCGGAATGATTTGATGGTTGCGGGTAGCGAGTTCCAGACAGTGATTGCTGAAAATAAAGCGGACTGTTTGCCATAATTAGTTTTGACATTACGAAGCAAAAGATTATGTTGTTCAGCGAATCTAGTATTATTAACGTTACACAAACAGGAACCTGTAAATATAGGGAGAGTAGTGCTATTGTGACGGGCGCGATAAATTAATAAACCTAGTTTCAGTTGGAGTGAACAAAGGAGAGGTAAGATATTGAGCCGGTGGTAAAGGGGAGCACTGGATGCGGTGTATGAGCTGAATGTCATTATTCTAACAGATTGGTTTTGAAGATGACACAAAGAAGAAAGATGGGTATTGTAGGTGTTACCCCACGATGATAAACAGTAATTGAGGTGGCTATAAATGAATGCATAATAAAGTGAGCGAAGAATATGCTGTTGGAAATAACGCATTCTAATTAGTATACGTATACCGAGTGCAACTTTTTTGCTAATAGATTTAGTGTGAAGGTTAAATTTTAAATGTGAATCAAGCGTCACACCGAGAAATGTTACAGAACTTGATGGGAGAATAATGTGATTATTTAGGTATACATCTGGAATGCTGACAAGTCGTTTGTGTTCTGAGTGAAATATCATTAGCTTTGTTTTAATTGGGTTTATTTGTAAAAGATTGCTGTGGCACCATTCCATTACATTTATAAGGTCGGCATTAATTTTTGATGTTAGGTCACTTAAGTTATCGCTAGAAGAAAATATGGTAGTGTCATCTGCATACAGAATGCAGTCAGTGTTATTGAGGCATTTTTGCAGATCATTAATGTAAATTAAGAATAGAAGGGGGCCTAAAACAGATCCTTGCGGAACTCCTTGATTAATTGTAATTGGTTGGGATAAAGTATTCGATATTTGTACAAACTGAGTTCTGTTAGCGAGGTAATTACGTAGTAAACTAAGAGTGGGCCCACAAATTCCCAGCGCTTCTAGTTTTAAAAGGAGTATGGGATGATTGATTGTATCAAATGCCTTCGTAAAATCAATGAATACAGCTGCCGCCCAAAGTCCGTTATCAATGAAGTGTTCAATTTTGTCAGTAAATTGTATCAGTGCGAGCTCAGTGGAATAGTTAGGGCGAAAACCAAATTGATGAGGTATCAGAAGGCTGAATTTTAGAAGGTAGTTCATTAGACGGTTAACAACGAGCTTTTCGATTACTTTACTGAAAAATGGAAGAATAGATATCGGACGATAATTAGCCAAACTGTATTTATCGCCTCTCTTATGTATAGGAATAACTTTGCCGTTTTTAAGTTGATCTGGAAAGTCACCAGACTTAAACATCTTATTGATAACATTAGTGAGAACGGGCGACAGTTCGTGTGCAACAAGTTTAATTTTAGATGGAAGGATAGACTCTAAGCCACACCCGGTATTTTTTAAGCTGGTTATTACGTTTATAACTTCATCTGGGGATGTTGGATGCAAATAGAAAGAGAAAGGACAACGAGTGAGTCGCGTGATTTCAGCGGTAGGCGTTTTGACAAGCTGTGAAAAAAATGAGTTAAACGCATTTGCTATGTCCGTAGGGTTAGTTAAAGTAGCTGTGCTTCTTGACCAGATCAATTCGGATAGCGGTTGAAGCAGATGAGAGGGCAGCAGCAGCAATGATGAGAAAATGTACATTCCCTACAAAATGTTGAAAGAAATGTTTCCTCAACAGTCTCATAAACAGCTGAATATAGATGTCACAGCACACAATTATTCTCAGGAAGAGGTATCTCAATCCATCTATTCATTCCTAGAGTTGAATCAGTGGTGGATTCAATCGCTGTGCTGCAGATTCGATGCATGCGCCATAAATGGCAAAAGTACTTTTGAAAGGGAATTAAATCACCTTCCTGAAAAATGCACAAATGTAATTAAATCACATTCTACAGGCCCATGTATTGTGCGATGCCAGTGCATGTTAAAGAACCCCAGGTGGTCGAAATTTCTGGAGCTCTTCACTACGGCCTCCCTCATAGCCTGAGTCACTTTGGAATGTTAAACCCCCATAAACCAAACTAAACCAAATTACATTACCAATTATTGTGTGCAATAAGTAATGGCATTACATTACAATTACTTCCAAAAAGCAATTCAAATTACTTTAAAATTACTCTTTGGTTTTCAAGCATTTAAAAAATACGTAAAAGAGAAAAGGAAACACTGACCCCTCTCGACACACACATTCTGTGGTCTTCCCGTCATATTCCGTTCCAGCCAACTACACAGGCGATTACAAAGATAAGGTAATGCCAACAAACCAAGTGAAGCAAAAGCGTGGCCAAACACTTTCGTTGCGCTTAAAAACCAAGCGGCCAATTCAACACCTTGCTACCCGGAGCTGTCTCCACCATTTAAAGTCTCAAACGCATTGCCTTGGTCCCAAGAATCGACCTTGGCAGCATGCGTTCTTGCTGTGTATGAGCATTTCCACTGGTTCTTCTTCACCGGACCCCATGGCGACAAGTGTAACCGGGCACCACTGGGCCCTTGGCCGACGCAAGCTTAGGAGTGCCTCAGTGCACTTCTGACTAGTTTTGAAATGCGATGTGCGCCGCCTGCCCTTTGGCGCCGCAAGCACAGCCTTGCATCTTGCTGCTTTGAGGAATGCTCGTGAAATGTGCACTCTGTTGTGCTTTTCACCAATAAAGTCTTGTGCTGGGCTCTGGCAAAACTGCATGCCACAGCCACTTGGGAGGGAGGATTCTGCTTTCCCCCTCCTTTTCCCTCAATGGCAACATTGCAATAGGCCCTGTCACAACTACTGCTCGTCGACCGGCTGCCTCGAGGCACAGGGGCCGCTTTATGTTTCCGTGTGGCCTAAAAGCGAGCATTGAACAAAAATTTATTTGTTAGGGTCGGTCAGCCCGTGCGTGGTGCACATGTGTCAGTGTGTCGGTCATCAAAAAAGAATTCAGGGGGTTGAGGGTTTAAAACAAAGTATTTACTTAAAGGCAGAAGCAAACACAAAAAGATAAAAACGAACAGGGGGAGTATCAGCGACAAGCAGGAGATGGAAAATACAAAAGTAAACCCATCCCACTGGGGAAGAACAATAGAGGCATACAATGTATTAGAGGTAGGAATAGGCAATGTTTCACTAGACAAGAAAAGTCTCGCGGACAGTCCACATACAAGGCCGAGGCGACGACTCTGATTCGGGTGGCTGTTGATGCAGTGATGGCTCGAAGGCAGCAGGTCTTGAGCGATAAAACGCATGCCTCGGCAGCAGTAATTTGGCCATCAATGCCCACAGACACCCCACCCTTTCGCTGCCTGTTTCCTCCCGACTGTCCACAACCCTTACCGCAACCCTGACGGGCTGGCAGCACACTTTTCCACTTACATCATTGGGACACTTTCGTCTTGTTTTTCAACGCGGTGACAACGGTGCAGAGGGAACGCAGTAACCCGTGAAGCTCCCTTGGAGTGCGCCGGAGAGCTGCGCCGTACGGGAAGGCACAAGGGAACGCAAAAGACATGTTTTCCGTGACAGCTGTCACCAAGTCAGCCAGGCCCGCATGCTCGAGTTTCGAAAAACAGCGCATCCGTACCACCCTTGAAATCTCCACGCTTCCTTGGAACTCCAATGTTGGTGCCATGATGTTTCGTTCACCGATGGTCGAATTCCGAGAGGGACTTCGACAGATCCCCTGTAAGTGACCGTGCTGCTACTCTGTTGCTGCTCTATGTGAATGCTCTCCTCCTTGCCCTCCCAGTGGGCCACGTCCCATTGTTTTGTGACACAGCCCCCCGCTATAGAATATTGATCTAAATTAATCCCGAACCCCACACTACAAGGTCTGGTGTACTAAGCCCCATGCCGCACCACCACACACATTTGGACAGCTGATGAATTGAGGGATTCTTGTACCTTTATGTTTTTCTTAATGTTCTGGTCAGCATCTAGGAAAGCAGCAGACAGGCACCAATATGCTTAGTTGGTACAGAGGCTTGACACAGGATTGGGCGATAACAAACGCAGAATGACAGATGCATCAGTCTGATTCTCTCACTATCGATTCCATTCTGGAAACAAAAGTTGATGACGTATGCCCTGCAGCCCCTTTCTCTGTTCTTGCAAGCAAGTCAACAAAATGCGGCTCAAGTGAACAAATAAAAGTGAACAAATTTCCGAAATAGCACCACCCCTGCACACACCTCTGTGGGTAGCACCTCTGCAAAGAGGCAGACGAACCACTTGGTGGTCACAATGGCCCAGGACACGTCATGCTTGGCGAGGTGTGCGTGCACCTCGGGCATCCGCTCCCTGCGTCGTGAACAAACATGGCACTGGAGCCTTCATCATCCAAGAGCGAGGAGCACTAATCAACTTGGTGGGAAAAGTCCCCTTTAAATCCATCCAATGCAAAGGCACACATCTTCCAACCTTCCTTCGCAGCAACCCTCTAACAAGCTCAGTGCTTAGCACCAGTCAAAATCCACAGAGAAATATCGTTAATTCAAACTTTCGGTTTGTTCCAACTTCACACTTGGAATCAGTGCATAGAACACACCATCAGCAAGGTGAGTAAAACACTACGACTAATTAGAAAAACACTCTACATGGCCTCACCAGACACAAAGCTTCTGGTGTACAAAACTATGCCTCCATTATTTGGAATCTGTATCAGGGTTATATAACACACTCACTCGAATCATTGAAGAACTGTGCGATTTGTTTTATAACAAGTAACTATACATGCGACAGCATTACCCAGCTCCAAAACTCTTTGAATCTTCAAACACTTCAGCAACGAAGACTCATTTCTTTACTTCAATATTTTTTAAAACCCTACCACAACACTACCACTTTCCAACTCAGACAGACTTGCCCTCCTTCGTATATATCTCAATGCAGTGACCACCCATTCAAAATATATCTACCGCATTCCAAGACTAATTTGTTCAAATCCTCACTTCAGCTTTCAGCCATTAAACTTTGGAACGAGTTGTCAAGAGACATTGCGTCTATTAGGAGTTATGATGCATTCTGTGCTGCTGTATGTTCTGTAAAGTCCTGCTGTTTTGCATTCTGTGTTCACTTTGAGTGTACAATGAGGTTTCCCCCCTTATGTAATACCCCTAGTGAGTCTTTAAGGGTATTAAGGTTATAAGTAAAAAAATAAATAAATTAGCACTTCTAAGGGAGAAAACACTTGGCAACTGTGCTGATAATTCTTAACACCATTACTCCCTCCTGCTCTCCTCAGACAATAATCAACACAAGGTGTGCTTTTAACAGTGCAGGAGCATTCAGTTGCCCCATGACAAGTATGGCCGCAAAAAGGCAATGCCTTGCTTTTTGACAGCTACACAAAATCAAGCCCTAAGCGCACAACAGCTGGGCACTCTACACAACTGTATTTACTCAAATGTAATGCAACACGAATGTAATGCGAGGGGCGACTTTACATGCTGCCCATTGGGAAAAAAAAGAAAAAAACACAAATGTAACGCGAGACAAATGCAAAAACAGTATCCGCTTTTAATGAACATCGTAGCCAACACTCGCTCTTTTTTTTTTAACACATTTACTGTTCTTCGTTTTCAAAAGCCAAGTACTTGGAAACTGAGTTGTCCTTCTCACTGTCGACCCGGACAACATTATTTTTCTTTCTTTTTTCTCTGCCCACACTAATATATGTCGACCTCCCAGATGATGTCATCCTCGGTGCCGTTGAGATCATTCGATATGGAGCATTTCTTGACTGACCTAATGACCATTCCATGAAACAGGCTGTACCAAGCAGAAGACATCAACTCGGAAACCTGTGATGCTCACGGTCACTTGATTCTTCCCGAGGGCATCAGGGCCCGATCCTCCCGCATCCAATCAGTGTAGAGTTTCTGCAACCTGTCCTTAAACGGTTTTTTTAGGAAGACGTCCAGTTTAATCTGACCGCCACAGTGAGGCCTGCGGAAGCCTTTGCGGTTAGGCTCACATCTAAAAAGTACCTTCCTCGTACTCTTGGAAATAAAGGAATGCAAACAATACTCAGGCTGACTACCACCATTGGACGCCTCTTGCTCCACTCGAAAAACCATCATCCTAACGAAAAGGCCCAAGGCATTGTGTACGAAATACCCTCCCCTGAGTGCCCGGCTTTGTACGCTGAAGAAACAAAGTATTTCATGGAAAGGATGAAGCAGCACAATACTGACATCAAAGTGGGCGAAGTGCAGTGGCCAAGCACTGCAAGGAACGTGACCACAGGATAGAGATTTTCGGAACTATTGTGCTGGAGACCCAAGCCAAATCCACACACAAGGCTGCCGCTTCAGTCATGGCACGTTCAGCAGACACCTGGAAATATTAAGCGCTGCTTCGGAGCATTTCTGTTTTCCTAGATCCACAGTTTAAGTTCAGTGACCTGGCAGTCAACTATAGGTGTACTTAAAAGCCAAGCTGCAACTCATGCACAGTCACGCCTTCACAAAGAAACCAGGGAAGGTTTCGAAACTTCGTGTTTTCTTGCAAGAACTTGGTTGGCACTCATTTCTCACTTAAATTTGCATCTCAAACTAGACAGACCTCTGTTGAACGTCTTCCTTTCAATTGTGTAGTTATGATTAGAGATAAGACAGCAACGGGTGGTAAAACAAGATGCCGCATACGAACAGTTTCGATGCTTGCTTTTTTGGACGCGCCAAACCAAACCTTGCTCAGCACGGCCCAGGAAGCCTGGCCGTGCCTGTCCTGAGGAGCACGAACGACACAAGCCTGAGCCTCTAAAAAGCTTCTGCAGGCAGGTGCGTGCATGTGGGAAAGCATCTTGCAAAGCCACCACGGCCTCCAACACAATAGTCTACTTTTCTCAATAGCCTGTCCACACACGAATAATCATGCCGCTGATGGATTACACGATGCAGATGCAGCCATGCACTGAACCTGTCTGTCCGTCCCATCGTGGGGACGAACAGACTGATCACTGTCAACACTTAACATATAGCACCACACACAAGGCTGAACTGTTGCAGGGCAATGAAATTAGAATCGGAAGTAGAAGCCTTTACCTTATATTTCTTCTTTAGCAGAAGTGCTTCTTGGAAATGGTGACACGTAGCTCATACGCGAAAAAATTGAAGGAACCGTGTCGTGGTTCAGCTGTGCCTTTTTGACAGAAAGCCCGAGCGATCGCATTAGAGACAAGCTATGCATGCAGCCACTCTGACGAAAGTGCTTCGAGCACAGTGTGCTTGCTTTGGTCAGCTTGAAAGGGTACCTCTTCACAGCAGTGACTCTCTGCGCTGCGGCCTTGCTGTTCGTGCACCTGAACACAGAGCAGCACCTCGTGTTGAACCTGGTACTCAAACTCAGCTGAAACATTTTGTACGTCCACAACGCACGCAACACGAGAAACGAAGCTCGCTCAATGCTCGCTCAGGTGGCTCGAAGAATCGCCGGCTCCTCAGCAAGGTTTCCCTCTCTGCTGTTCTCTTCTGTGCTCACGCAGAACGTGGGTGATTTGAACACCGCACTTTCAATTGGTAATTGCTTCCGTGTTTAGCCAAAATAAAAAATGACTTCACAGATGTGATCAACAACAAGTCTCCTTCAGAACCCGAGAAGGTTAGCAGATTCGTTAACTGCCTCAGTATCCCTTTAAGAGACAAAAATCTTGAAAAAGAAAAACTCGCATTACGTTCGCGTAAATATGGCACATTGTCAAAATGCTCCATGAAGCTGCACCTTTGGCTCAGTACAAATTTTTTAATTTGTCTTAAACCAATGCGAGGAACTGACCACTGTGTTCCTGATAAAGGACGGGGGTGAAGGGAGACCACATCAATAGCAGCACTGAGAGGGGGTGCAGCTCAAACTGCAGGAGAGAGGGGGTGGATGACAATGGTTGTGATGTTGCGCTTGAGCCTTCGTGTCTGAAATGCTGCAGGCAGCGACGAAAACGTGCTTTGCCTTCACTTTTTCACAACATGCAATGCGAACAATACTATGCATATCAATACATGATTGCTTTGTTATATGCATGAGGATAAGGCACGAGGGGGGTGATGCACCAGGGCACCGCACCAGGTCTTGTTCAACTTAGTGGTAAGCTTCCGATAAAAGCAGCTTCAAAGTTAGCTGACGCCACAGCTGATGCAAGGCACAGCTGATGCCAGACATGGCACTTCTGATGGCCAACCCTTGGGTCACAGGCAGAGATGCCCAGACATGGAAGCACAGCATTGCCAGGGCACCACAAAGACCACCTGCCTGACAAGCTGGGCGAGCACCTCGATGTCAGTGAGCAAGCCCGTCATGTGGCGGCCATAGTAGTCAGGAAGCAGCCGTTCGAGGAGAGCACGCAGCAGCCAAAAGCTGGCCTCCTCGTCCTCCGTCGCAAGCAGCAGCAGGCCCACAATGAAGTTAAGACCCTGCAGCAACACACACACTGTGCATAAGAGGGCTGCAGCTAGGGTCACCAAAACACTGACGTCAAAGAACCATTATTAAACATTCGAGAGATGCTGAGCACCCGGCCCACCACAGAATACAACAGCATATAATGCACATCAATGGTAATTTAATTTGCTGGTTAAAATCTCTCGCCGTTTCATTTTATTTGCTGCATGCTCGACCCGCTGGAAGATGTTTGTTGCTGCCTGAAACTGCCTTGCACTGAGCTTTGTTGGGCCTAACGCTTTGCCTCCATTTCGCATTGCCGCAGTTTCGAGTCCACATTGCACTTCCGTCACATACGCTCGGCGTTCTTATCGATCACTGATGGATGATGCTGTCGTCTCTACCGCCAGAGTCCTTCAATGCTATGCTACCGCTAAGCCAATGCTTCGCGCTCACGAACACCTGCGTTCTGACGAGACTTCCACTGGCACTCAGCACCTATGGTGCACTTCTCTGCTGCTGCCAGTTGCCCCAAAGGACCTAGGTCCGGCTCCATTGGAACGTCGAGATGATTCGGAGGCCAGCTGCATACTGATGCGAGAGCGCGCGATGTGGTCTCTCATGCAGGCAACATGATGTCACTCTCTGTCTGCCAGCCAGAGAGCTGTAGCATCACCAGTCCAGCTCCTCCTCTGACAATGCAGGCTCTTCTCCGCTTGAGGGCGAGAGTGCGCGCTGCTGCACAGCCAGGAACCCGTCCTCCTTTCCTCCCATAAGGTCGTTGGCCTAACCGGACACATGTGGCACTTTTTGAGCCAAAGAGCTCGTTATGTTTTGCATAAAAGAGAGGGGGGACTGCGCCAGTAGCACTGACATCCCTGCAACGGGTACACCAGCACGGATGGCACCTTTGCATCAAGGCAGATAACTGAGCAAGTTGGTAAACATTCATTCTGAATAACACAAGCGCTACAAACACAGACAACACCACTGCACAATGTGCTTAGGTGCCCTACCATGCAGCCCTGTCCTATCTCGGCAACCTTTTCTCCTAGCTGACTCTCTGCCATTGTGTGCATTTTCTTTTTCTTTGGAATCCATTCTGTTGCCTAAAGGACCATTGGGTGTTTGCACTCTCTGCAGTGCCCTGTCTCCTGCTGTAAATGTCTTTATGCGATACAGCACGAACAGAGACAAGGACGAAGAAAAGCAAGACACCACAGCGCTGGAACAATACTGCAGTAATTTGATCACATGACCAGCCGCCATATTGAAATCTTGGACGGACAAGAAACGTTCGAATGCGAGTGGTGAGAGCTAACGCTCTTAGAAAGCTTGTTTTAACAGCGCTGTGGTGTCTTGTCTTTCTTCGTCCTTGTCTCTGTTCGCGCTGTATCGCATAATGAATTACCAACTAGCCCGATCTGCCACTCTTGCAAGTAAATGTCTTACGGGTTCGATCCCAGTCGCGGCGATCGAATTTCGATGGAGGCGAAATTCTAGAGGCCCGTGTACTGTGTGATGTTAGAGCACGTTAAAGAACTCCAGGTGGTCAAAATTTCCGGAGCCCTCCACTAAGGCATCTCTCATAGCCTGAGTCGTTTGGGACATTAAACCCCCATAAACCAAAAACCAGCCTTTTGTCACTGGAACTTCTTTTTCGCAGTGACAGAAAACCTATTGCTAATAAAACTGCGCTCTCAGGCAAAAATGCCACAAAGCATGAAAGCAACAGCTGAATCAATTGCCTTGCTGTAGCAGTGTGTATACCACACCAATGAATGCAACTCCCACTTTTGACATTAATATGGTCTGCTTCAAAATTGTAATGCCCTCGACACGTAAATGTATCTCAGATAATGAAACAGGCAAAAGAAAGCGAACGCTTGGGGCAAGAAATTCTGACCAAAATCTGCGGGTACTCCACCGGCGAAATAAAATGCCGCCTCTGAGCATTAGGCATAAAAGTGAGTCAGTAGTTGAGAAAAAAAGTCTACCTCATCATAGAGAGTACGTGTAGCCATAAAATGCATTCAAGGAAAGGTTTGGCACATTCTGGGATAGCTCACAGATGGTGGCTATTAAACAGCATGCGCTAACAGGATGTACACAGGAAACTTGGAGACAGAGGAAAGTTTCCTGTGTATGTCCTGTTAGCGCACGCTGTTTAATAGAGATGTACCAACTAGCCCGTCAGAAAGTTCTACTACAGATGGTGGTAGCAACATTGGGTATCAGCCAGGTTCCCCTTGGCTACTTTTCCCCTTTTCCAGCTGGAAAGTGCACCTGGCACACCTGGCACTGCTCGCCGCTTCTGATGCTTGATGTGCCGCTGCGCTCAGCCAGAATTTTTTTTTTTTTTTCCATGAAGGGCATCCTGCTAAGTGCCCCATACGGACTACTCCTTCGCCTCTTTTTGCTCCCTTTTCCACTTAGAGCATAGTGGCCAAATACAGCGCACACACCATACGTGGCAGCGTAGGTAGGAGGATGCATTAACTATACACGCTAGTCTGTGGGCTCGGAAGAAATGGTCACAAAGGAGAACACTCCCAGCCAACTTGTCCTGAGCTTGGGCTCTTTGTTTCACCAATGTCAGGATCCTTAAACACCAAATGAAGCAAAGCTTGAAATTTGACGAGGTTGAAGTTGTTGTAAGCTACTGATGGGGTTAGCCTTATGATTCTGCCAGCAATTGATCCATCACGGCACTTAAAGGACTATAGACACCAAATTTTTGTTTTTGTTTTCTTCTTTCGAATGATGCATTAGGAATCGCTACACATGAAGCATCCCGTGGTATTCACCTAGGATCACTAAATAATTTGTAATTAAATATCTTCTTGACACTGTTTCGGTTTCATCAACTGAACGATGGATGTGACGTGTAATTGAACTTAAGTCACACGTGAGGCACAAAAAAAAGGGCAATATAACTAACTGCTGACACGTCGTTTGTTGTGATTCTAGCTCTTGAAGCAGGCTGGTTTAAGTGCTGTAGTGAGTTAAAAATACATATCAGTGTTTATACTGTAGTTTTTCCGTGCCTCACGTGACCTAAAGTTCAACTGCAAGTCACATTTGTTGTTCGATTGCTAAAACCAAAACCGGAACAGCATGAGAGAAGAAATTCAATTATAAATTACTTAAGGACCGTAGCTGAATACCACGTGGTGCTCCATGTATTCTAATGTCTAACGCATCATTTTAAAGAAGACAACATGCAATAAAATTAGGTGTCCTTGAAGGGGGCATGGCTTTCAGCAAATTTTTTTTTTCTTGATGTTCTTAAATGAAATTTTTAGGCCACATCAGAAATAATTTTATGACTATTCTCACCAAATTTCACCGTTATATCACCAGAGAAAGTCTTTCCTAATATTTATTTTTCCTCTGAATCTTGTAAAAAGGCTCCAGAGTTAAGAAAATATGGCAGAAGGTTGGTTCAGCATTGATTGTGTTCCTACTGGTATGCTACAGGTCAGAACATTCTTAATTTTTTTTTTGCAAAGCACAAATTTTGGTTCTGAATTTTTGCGATGCAGTGTCCGTTGACATACCTAGAGTGAGAATAAACTTTCATACAAGAAATTGAAAAATTCACAAATTTGAAAAACAAAGAATTTCTTGTCCTGAACTATGGTCCTAGAACTGCAACAAAACAAACAGGGCCAAAATAGACAAAACAGTTGAGAAGAAATCTGCTCTGCAAGTACGGTATCTAGGCAGAAAAACGTAATGGAGAAGAACACCCACTGTACGAGCGTTTCCGCGCAATGCACAGCCACTAGTTCATGAAACAATTTTTTTAGAGTACTTCACAGTTGATTTCAGCAAAGAAACTTCGGGAAAGGTTTTATACGAGGCATACAAGCGGTTAGAACATTTACCAAAAAAAATCAATTTTGGGGGATTTCATTTTTGGGGATTTCAAAGTCATGTACCGCCGATTAAATTAATTATGAGAGTTTGAGGCAGATACCTTTGACCCAGCAGCTCTATACCATCATGCATACAAGAACCCACACTAGTCATCGACTGCTGCTGTCACCATTTAAGCGTCCAGGAATTCCAGAACTCCTTCCAGGAGGACAGAATTTTAGAAGAAGGCAGGAAGCCTCCCTCTAAATTACCGCTTCTCATGCAGCTAAACGATGTCCCGCAGGGAACGACTGCATCACCCTATTTTCCTATAGGTAATTTTGAGAAACTGTAGGAAAGAGGGCAGCAGTCGACACAGGACAACAGGGTGGAGGCCAGAAGGGTCTCCACAATGTGAAGCACTAATGGGCTCTGTCACTCAGAATGACTGATGTCCACTATATGCATGCTGCCTCAGGAAGCAAACGCTCCGAAACAGACACCTCACCCCCTGCGACAAACCAAAGCAATGTCGTCTTTATTGACTCCTTTGGTGGTTATGGGCCCCAGACTCTTTCTTGGTGAAACAAACAGTCTGCTGCCAAAGTTTGGTACCCAGTATCACAACTGTTCCAATAAGTACCACTGCTGCAAAATATTCTTGAAATTAATTTCTGTGCAGGAATGGAGCTTGGACAACAAATGACGCCAAGCAAACAGGCACTTGGTTTGGAGGACCTGTCACTGTTGTTGGCTTCCATAGTTAAAGAAAGGCTGGCTGTCTAGAGATTAGCCACGCAGCACTGCTAATGATGGGATGAGATTTACTTGCAAGCACCGTTTAAAAAGATATCTAGAAAACTACAGTGGTGTCACACATGGTGGTGTGATAACCTTTGGTACTCGTGCAGCATAAAGTTCACTGCCAAAGCACCCAAACTCACCGTCGCAACCTCTTCCTCTCTATCACCGTCTAGTCTGCACTTATACAGTGCTCTGCAACTTTTATCGCAGCAGCTTCGGAAAATTCTGCCTCAACCAGAAGCTCATTTGGGGTGAAACCGCACACAGAGCTTGCATATTGAGGTAAGTTTTGTTTTGAGCCAAGTTTGATAAAAATACTTACTACGTGGTTCAGCCATGCATGATGCGAAACTGGAATCGTCTACGCCAAAGTGGAGGAACCGAAAGTAGCCAACAACAGAATTTCATTGAAGGGCAGTGGTAGTGCCATCTGTTGTCTGCAGAGGAAAGCACTATGACACGAAAGGCACCGAGGCAAGCGTTGCAAGGTGTGCAGGTCCTTTAATGGCGCCACCAGCACCCTTCGGAGGCAACCCAGCACTGCCGGCTTTCAGTTCGTCAATCTTGGTGCAAGCGATTACAAGTGTGTATGATGCCCGGCTGAACCATGTAGATATTGTCATCAAATTTGGTACAAGACAAATGTTACCACCATACGCAAGCTTTGTACACAGTGAAATCAGCGTATGGTTGAGATGGTACATGGCACATTCACCTTTTTCACTAGAAGAGCGACAGACAGTAGTTTCTGTTCACCCTTGAGATGGAAGGTTGCAAAGATTTGGCAGCACCAACGACGCCTGAAGGCACCACTCTGAGAGCTGCCTTGTCGACTACGCAGGTTCTTGGCACGGTGCTTTTGTATTACCACGACCATCCACGTGTGGCCCACATCTCGACCGATGCTGCGCCGTCATCACCGATAATGCTGATATCTGCCTCGTCTGCTGAGTACCACGAAGGACTGTGACGTCACCGCTCGCCTATATAAACACTGCGCCGTCCGTGAACGTGTCATCTGGCAGCACCGACGACGCCTGAAGGCACCACTCTGACAGTTGCCTTGTCGACTATGCACGTTAGTTGTAGTTTGTCTGTTGTTAGCTTTTTTTTCAGTAAGGGCGTCATTGCTCTTGCCGAAGTGTTGTGGCATTGTGGTTACATTAACTTCTTTGAAATTGTTTGCAGATACTTGTACGCGGTAGCTCTTTCTATCAGGATAACCTGTCTAGAATGAGAAAGGGCCCTGAAGGGCGTCCGGAGCGACAGCCAGGAGGCAAGGACAGAGATGAGAGAAATTGTCAAAAGTATGCAGCATATTAATAAGGATTTTGAGCAATTCAGAAAAGACTCGGGGGACGTCCTTGCCAAAAATAAAAAGCTTAAAGGGTCACTGAGGAGAAATTGAAGTTGGCTTGTATCGATAGAATACTAGCTCCTGATCACAAAACCGCCGCCCTTACTGAAAACAAAGCTCTTGTAAGGTAGAAAGAAGCAAGAACAAAATACAGGTATCGCCGCCACAGGCCAATCTCGCAAGTACAAGCGTGGTGACGCCATAGGACAAGAAACAGCACCTTGGACGAATTTTCCTTCCTACATGGGTCGCGCGAATCTATGAGGCTGACAAAGGAAGGTTGCGCGGTTCAATAATGAAGTAAGTTTTGTTTTAAAACCCATAGTGCACTTTTATCACACAAGGAAGGCAGACAAAAGACAACCTGAATGTTGGAAGCAAAGAAAACCGATGCTTGGCGGCACCACAGGCGGCCAGGAGAGTTTCGATTTTTTATGGCGCTTCGCATCTATGAGCTTTGAGTGCCCCGTGGTTTTGTTACACCTGCATTTATGACAGCGACCTGAGAACACTGAATTACTGTGATACCAAGAGTTACGACGCCACAAGAAACATCGAGCAACACGGCATCAGCACGTGTGGAACCGATCCACCACTGCTCACGGCCCCCAGCGTAACATCCGCAGCTTCTGCAACATTGACGTCACACTGCTTTAAACGCGCCTCGATTTGCAAGCACTGAACAGCAGAGGAACTCGAAGTGCCGCTTCAAGTGCTAGTTAACCTTTGAAGGAGCCTGTTAAGACTTGTCAGATGATCGCCACGGTTGATGAAAAACTATGATGGCACGATGGTCGGTGATAGTACAAGGCAGCACTTGTGTACTCGCACGCTCGCCTGGCAAAACATTCCCGGCTGTGCCAGTCAACTTCAAACTACTTACCGGAAATCATTTATTAGGGACGGGAGACAAGGTACAAGGCAGTTCAGAAAAAATTGCTGATGGCCTAGCTCTGTTAGGCCAGGATATACCTAGCGAAAGCGCGGAGATTTCTGCATCAGAAGAGTACATTCACTAGATGCACCTTTATCGATGGTTGCAACTTGAGCCGTCGCGGCGGAGTGGTAGCGTCTCCGCCTCAAACGCCCTGGTTCAGTTCCGAACCTCGGCACAGGATTTCTTTTTTTATTCAATGAGTGGGCGGGGGTTTCAGTGGCTCTGTTAAGGCGCGTTTATGCTCCGGCGTAACGAGTGCGCACTGCACGGCGACATCACGTCGGCCAAAGCGAGACCCTCTATACTCAAACTGCGCTTGACCGCCGACGCGTTCGGCGGCTTCGGTGCACTCTGACCGCACTGGCGGGGAGACTTGGAGCGTGTCACTATTTCGCGCCGAGTGCACCAGCCACCGCCGGCCCGGCCAGCCCGATTCGGCTCTGCGGCGAGGTGCGCGTTATATTCAATATAGCTGCGGCAGTTGGGCGGAGCTGTTCTTTTCCAGCTCGGCTATTTTAGTCCATTCACAGTACATATCTGAAGGTACATGCAAGTGGGCGAGTGAGCCCAATCCAGTGGACCCGTTGGATCTAGCGGAAGCCATTGAAGCGTCGTGCGCCGGCTTTAGTTTCAAGCCGCCAACTTTAAACACGACCGCCCTTGAGCACCCATTCGTTTTTTGTGGCAAAAAAATAAATAAATAACTTGGCCCTTACAACCGTGGGAGACCTCGACGCCGCCTGCTGCGCTGTGCAACCGAGCCGTTCAAGGAATCACAATCCGTTGGCCCCAAAGCCCCGGCCAGCCTCCGATGGGCGCAAGGCGCCGACCTTGTCCTGGCCCCTTGCGACTCCCCGCACTGGGGTTATGATATTTAGTTTGCAACGGCTGCTCACAGGAAGGGGGAAACGACCCGCCGGCGCCTAACCTAACCGTGCTTTCTCAAAAGCATTGCACGCTCTCTGGGGCTGAGGTCACTGAAATGCAGGCCGGAGTTTTTGCGAGAACTACATCGTCGTGTTCGGGAACAGGATCCATCGTAACGCTGGCAAGACGCCGGTGCAAACGTAAACGAAGCGACGGTAGCGACCCCCGACAGATGCCTTCAACGTGCGGCAGCGGTAGCTTTCATTTCGGCAGCTGCTAGATTGCACCGCTAGCCGCCAGAAATCACGGAGTCTCCATTTACGTCACTTTTCACGTCACTACGTCCTGTGATGTCATAAGAGTTCTCCGTGACGTCATAAGAGCTCTCGAGTTTGAATCGGAGCGGCGGGAAAAACTTTTTCAACTTCAAATCCAGATATCATTGAAATAAATGCATCTTTCGCCCCGGACAAGTGGCAACAAAGCCATGAAATGCCGAACTATCAGATTTTGCTAAAAAAAAAATTTGATAGGGTTCTCCTCAGTGTCCCTTTAAGAAGGAAAATGAGAAATGCATAAAAGATCTTGAGAAAATGTTTGTTCACAACGACCAATACTCTCGGAAATGCAACCTTGAGATTAAAGGTGTAATTCAAACAGAGCCGGAGGACATTGTTGAGCTTGTTGGCAAAATTGGTGCTGCTGTCGGCGAACCTGTGTCGCCTTCAGATATTGAGACCTGCCATCGTGTGTCAGCGCGAAATGCTAGACAGAGCGACATTGCCGAGCAGAACGAACACCATGAAATGAAAAAGTATGCAGCAAGCAATATCATTGTGCAGTTCAGAAGTCGTCAGAAACGTGACCAAGTTCTAGAAAAAGCAAGAAAGAAGCACATCACTAATGAAACTCTGGGTCTGTTTGACAGCAATGCTGACGATACAGATAGCTCTGCAAGCAGCCCTCCCGTGTTCGTCAATAAACACTTGTGTCCAAGCCTAAAAAAACTGCTGTCATCGGCCATTGCACGTAAGAAAACATGCTGCTGGCGGTTCGTGTGGACACGCAATGGCAAAATCCTGGCACGGAAAACTGAGAGTAGCGGTGTTGTTTACATAGAATCTGTGGGCGACCTTACTAAGATTTCCTAAATGGTTCTGCTAATGTACCAATGCGAATTTCAGCTAGCATAAAAATGTTCAGTTTTCCTGAAATCTTATATCAGCCGTTTGTTGAGCCTGGGAGTGCTACTGTGCGCATCTGCAAAGAACACAGTATCCGTTATTCACCTTAACATCCGTTCTCTGGCAAAAAAAACACAATGAACTTGTTCTTTTCATTGATCAGTTTCCTTCCCGATTTCATGTTATCATGCTTACTGAAACTTGGTGCAATGCAATCAACTGTGCGCCTTCGTTGCCTGGTTCTAATAATTTTTCTGTCAATCAAACCAATACACGTGATGGTGGCGTTGGCATGTACATTTCTGACAGCTTATCATGCGACGAAGTGTCCCAGTTTATCACTATCACCAAAGATTACGAAGCACTTTGTTTGCAACAAGAAAAAACTCTTTTCGCTTGCGTATACCGACCTCTTTCCAGCGATGCTAAAAGATTCCCGGACTTCGTGGATGGCCCACTCAAATATGCATCCTTTGAATGATTGCGAATAGTTCTTGGTGGAGATTTTAATATTAATGTTATTGCAGGTGATGTCCCTCTTCTACTGAACTAAACAACAAACTTACAGCCTGCACGTTTCAAAACGTCATTAAAACACCAACACGTGTCACATCAACAACTTCATCAGTTTTGGACCTATTAATTACTAATAGCGACACACCAGTAACCGCAACCGGCACCGTCAATTGTAACGTCAGTGATCACTGTCCTGTTTTTATGGCTTATCCAGACCTAGCTATGCGCCGCAAACGTTCTCGTTCAAAGTTCATTTTTCAATGTATAAGTGACGCTAGTCTCAACAATTTTAAGAAAAGAATTATTAGCACTGACCGGTCTCCAGTTATTGCAGAGAGAACTGCAGATGAAGCATATGATACTTTTATGACCGTCTTTTCTCAGCATTAAAAGGCATGCTTCAAACTGAAATCTGTTAACCAGCTATGATCGATAAGAAAACCTTTGATCAGCATCGAGCAGGTAAAAATGATCAAAGAGAAAAATAAGCTTTTCACTCAGTTCCTAAAAACGCGGAATCCTTCCATATTTGCTCAGTTCAAGAAACTACGCAATCGAATCACATCGGAACTGAGGAAAGCCAAAGTGCAATACTGTCAGCAGCTGATTCAGGATGCCTCGATATCTCGTCCTGATCGGATCTGGAAAATTGCAAAGGATGCACAGCTGCGCCTAATCAGTTTCAGATGACTGTCCAAGGTCAACTGCTTACTGAGGGTGCTCTAGCAGAGCATTTCAACACCCACTACATCACTGCTATGACTAACAATGCTTCTCCTTGTGAAACGTCACCCTTCCTTGACGACAACATCTTGGGCACTGTTTTTATGGTGCCAACGAATACAGCTGAAGTTTACAACAATAAAAGCCTTGACATAGATGATACCCAGATTTGACCCGTCAAATACGTCCGCGACGTAATCTGCCCAACCCTCATACACATTTATAACCTTGCTTTGGAGAGAGAGGTTGTTTTCCACTCAACATGAAACGCACAAAACTTTCAGTCATATTTAAAGGCGGTGACAAAAATGATCCTGCCAACTACCGACCAGTGTCAGTTCTCCCAAATTTTTCAAAGGGTCTTGAAAAGGTTAATTTGTCCCAGCTCGACCCCTTTTTTACCAACAATAAACTTCTTTCTGAATGCCAGCATGGGTTCAGAAGAGGGTGCTCTACCGAGCCTGCCCTTTTGGTTCAAAAGGAATACTCAAAAACATGGAGGCGAACAAACTGACGCTGGGGGTATTTGTAGACTATAGTAAAGCTTTTGACTGCCTCAACCATACTCACTCTTAAAATCATATTTTGCAAAGCGCATGCAGTCTGTAGTGATCAATGGCAGTTTGTCATCCTTTAAATAAATACCATGCAGTGTTCCACAAGGCAGCATTTTGGGACCATTTTATTTAATGTCTATATGAACGATCTGGTTCGTATTGATAGGCGTGCCAAATTCGTTTGGTATGCTGATTATACCAGCTTGTTTTTCACACCAGATAATAGTTCACACCTGTTGCACACCGCCATTGACGCCCTCTGCAAATTGCTCGATTGGTCAAGCAAAAACTGTTTACGAATAAAGCCTAGAAAATCAAACGCTATACTGTTTGCTTCAAAACACAAACCCATAAGTTTGATTGGCGGGCTGCGCTTGGGCAGCTCTAGAGTCGATATAGTAGAAGAGCACGAAGTTTTAGGAGTGGTACTGTCGCACCGTATGACTTGGGGTGCGCGTATATATAGCAACTGGCGAAAAACCTTTCTTCCGCTGTTGGCTTAATGCATCGATCTCGAGACATTTTTCCAACTAACATCAAACTTCGTTTTTCACTCCGTCTTTCGGTCCCACATTAACTACTGCACGTTACATTGGGCCACAACTACTACTAAAAAAAGCATAACTATACTACACAGGCTCGAAAAGAAAGCTGTTCGCTGCATTGCTAATGTTTCATACTGTCACCACATTCATGACCTGTTTGCTCAGTTCAAATTAGTTAGTATGGAACAAATTTACAATTACCGTCTACTATAACTGCTGCACTTTTCAAGAATAACTTACCAGCACTTTTACATTGCAAGCTCGCACATATCGAACCAGGTCATCCAAGGAATGGTTTGTGCCGTGGCCGCGCACAAATTATCTTCTGCAAACATTAGCGTACAATGTACCATTTCTACTAAACAAGCTGAAAACACATTTTTCTGGTTCCATTGACCTAACTCGTACAGCATTGCGCATATCTGTTTCCAGGCAATTTTCTTATGGTGCCTTCAGCTGATGGCACGTGTGGAGTTTTACAAGCACTCGTGCGGTGCCCCACCTTCGGCTGGATGCCACTTGTGCAGTGCCGTATGTTCGGCTGGGACGAGCACGACACGAGTGCGTGCCACCGTGGAGACCGACGGTGCAGCCGGTGGAGCGCGGTGCGATCCCGTCGTGCAGCGCGCGCTAGCAGACGTCACGGGTAGACGACGCTGTTGGCGCAGACAATTTCACTACACAGTGGCCGATAGAAAGCATCGACGAAGAGAAAAAAACAGACGAAGCATCACAAGTGGGCATATTTTAAAGAAATGTTGAATATTGTAGCGGCTGAAATGCACTTATTCGCGCTGCAATCACGCAGCCACCGGCCGGCGAGCTCTGTGCCTTGACTGTATAAAAAAATTAAAGCTTTGTCAATATTTATAGTGCGGCGAACAGCAAATGCAGTTCATATGGCATGCCTGCACTTTATGAAATCGTACTTTTTGTCACCATGAGCATAGGTTAAAACATATATCAGTACAGTGACAATGTGGGGAGCTGAGATTGGATTGAGAATCGTCGGCAGACATTTTCGGAAGTTACTCTATCTGCTATGTGAAGTCGCTGATATGTGAAGTATGCGAAGTCGCTGCTGCCAAAATGGCTCCCTGACCTTGTCAAGCTGTGTTCACAGCTTTTTGTCAGGGAAGCCATCAACATTGTACCAATGCTGAAAATAAATTTGATTTGATTTGATAAGACGGCCACATCTGGCACAGGACAGGGGTAATTGGAGGGATATGGGAGAGGTGTTTGCTCCACAGTGGATGTGGTTAGGATGATGACAATGATGGAAAAATGATCAATCAGCATGAAAGCGATTGTATGCCAGCGAAAGTGTTAAACAGAAAACAAATGCAGTCTCAGCCTCGAAAAAGTGATCTCTCATTCAAAAATGCAATTGTAATCTCGGACATGCCTTCAGAACTCTTGCATTACTTATACACTAATACCATAGTGCACTTGCAAGTATCATTACAAACGGATGCTCGTAAAAGCGCTAGTATTGCTTATGCTTGCTACCAGTTATGAGGGCTATCACTGTTCTGTCTCTATAGTCAACCTTGTGAAGAATAACTTGAGCTCTTTTTACACCAGAAAACACACTAAAGACAGTGTAACTGTTATTAAAATATAACGAGCAATATGAAAAATAAAGCACCATGCACTTAATAACAGCTAGGATATGTACACCAAAAGGTGCCCAGGTGGGATACACTGATATTAACAGTTTTGGCAAAGAGTGTCACTTGGGCTCATCAGGATTTATGAACTAAGTAATTTCCTCATTCCATTGGCAATATCACGTCTGAGTGTATCAATATGCCCAGGATTCATGAGATACTTCAGTAACGCCTCTTCCCCCCCTGCACAAACTTCTCCGGAGAGGATTTCAGCTGTGCGCAATCTTTACAGCCCCAACGGACATGCATGGTCCTGCAACCCCACCTTCCCTACAGTGGTGCTGGCACGTACCTGGCAGTACCCGACACCACGGTTGAAATGTGCGTATGCAACCAGCACGTTGAACAGCGACTGCTGTTGCTGCCCACCCCCGTGGAAGTACACATTGTCCGGAAATGTCCGTGGCACATCTGCGGCAGACATCAGGCCACACACCATTACTGGAAGGTACGCATTTTATGTCACAAGAATTCACACACAGCACCGTCACAGAGGCGCTATGCAACAAAGGCTACAGCACAGAATTATGCTCAGGCACAAGGGCCCTCATGCAAATTTTGAGATGGACACTGCCACAGTTCAAGACAAGATTCGTAACACTGTCCACTACTTTGCACTAGCTCCCTTGCTCAGAGCTGCTATGCATGAAACCTGCACAGACTTTCTCCACTGGAATGTGTTTTACACCACAAAAATGATGGCTGATAAACACAGAACACAAATGCGGTGCACCATGGGTATGAATTTCCGAACTGCAGAAACTTCACTGCATGTTTTTGATGACTGCAACGACTGTTTCTAGCTACAATGGAAAGAAAGTCGCAGCTCCGTTTGCCAAAGCATATTAACATGACAACGGTAAGGACCCCATGTCACAGAAAAGCCGCTGCCATCGTCGGCGTCAGGTGGCAGGTGTTAAACTTAAGTCACATGACCTTGTACGTCATCACAACCTACCCACTGGAGTGTAAGTAAATTGGCCACCGTGACACGTGGCAGTTATATTTATGACTGGCCGTGAGAGGTGCAGGGATTGGGCTTCTTGAGCGATCGGAGTGGGCACCCGCTGCTGCCATTTCCTCGTTATAGACCCCTCCCTGTGGGGTGTTGGCGAGCAGAAAGCAGACGGCCGCGCTGCTTGTCCTCCTCCTTTCCAGGAAAAGCTCTTTTGAAGAACCACTGTAGATCACCCTCCCTTCCGTTCTTCCCACTTTGACCTCACATCCCCATTGGGTCACTCTGAGTGACAGTTGTGGGGCGTTTCGGCAACAGGCTCCGAGCGGGAAATGAACGGGGAGATCGCCACCGACTCGGGCAACAGAAAGGTGCGTAGATTTCGCCTACCGGGTGCCCAAGTCTTTGCCGGGGGACCAAGAACGCGGGTGGTTTAACATGCACACCTAGTATGTATGCTTGAGTCCAGGACTGAACCTCCGGAGGCCTGTCACCCTCCCAAGCGGCACTGACGTGCTCCGGCGGGATTCGGGAGGGCCTGATTTGGCTGGTTTTCTGTTATCGCCGGTCCTTACCGGTGACGACACGCGATGAGGCATCGACGTGCGACCTGCATCGTCAAGATGTGCTCTGCGCATTCCCCATCGTCCCTCATGTTGTGTCGCACGCGATTTAACCCTTTGGTTGACCGTGCGGAATGCAATCGCCCTTGGCTGTGCCGTCATGCATGTACGTAGTCTTTGCATTGCGCGCGCGGCTCCGCGGGCCCGCTTTCGGGTGCTGCGGCTGGGCTATGGGTTGTACTGAGGTCTGGGGATCAGTGCAGTGTTATGTAATGCAGTTTACTGTATAATAAACACTTGTGCTCCCTAATAACTGCGCCTTCCTTCCTCCGGAGCGAGAGCGCAGGCGCGCCGCGAATACTGACTGTGCCCTCAGCTTGCTCTGGCCCGAACCTGCATTATGTGGGCAATGTGCCACCTAATTAGCACCTGGCACAGGTTGGCAAACCTCCGCATAATTGGAGCACCAATAAGGGGCAGTTTCTGCCTTTGTAGTTACTGCACTCAGTTGCAAGCTTCAGGGTTACAGTTAAGCCAGGTGGTAACGCGCATGGGATGCCTTTCTATCCTCCGTTGCGGGTAGTTAGGAGCTGTTAGCAAACTTGCGAATTGTTAACTTCGGGTTGATGGGTGCGTGAGAAAGGAACCTTTATTCGGAGTTGAAGCTAGATGCATGCACCCAGCCGCCTTTTGCGTGAATGCTATTGCACTGGCGCCGAAGGGGACTACGCGTAGGGGCAGCCCCCGCGCCGCGCCGAGGAGTAGCAAAGCAGGGGCTTGGCTTGGTATGAAGCTGTGTAAGGACGGCAAAACTGGCCGGACTCCTTGGGAGCAGCTAGGATTATTTCCAGCCCTAAGAGCTTTTCACGGCCCAGTGCGGCGACCTCTTTCGCGTTTAGAATTCACGGTAGTCTCAGGGAGACATTGCGACAGAACATCGCTGGTATTGCGTCGCGCGCATGAAGCCGTGGAATTCTGTCTCTTGAGAGAGACCTGGCCTGTAATGCAGCGTGCGCCAAGAGGCTCGCAGCCAGTCGGAACTGGCGCCCCCGATGCTTGCCTTGGTGGGTCATGACGGCTCGTGCTGCAATATCAAGTCCACCCAACACCATCGCAGCATCTCTTTCTAAATTAACTAAATTCCTTCACAACCCACCGCTGTTGACAATGTTCAGTAAAGCAGATTGACTGCGAGAAGGCACTCACGCTTGCTTTCAAGATGTTGAGAGCCAATCCGCTGAGTTCTCCCCTAGCAATACCCGTTAACCTTTGTTCCGCAGTGAGAGACAGGGTCGAGATGGCACGAAAGGATCTTTCCTTTCTACGTGCAGTCTTTTTCTTTTGGCTTCTTCATGCCCTCTATAGCGCACGGAGAAGTCGGGTTACGCTGCCGTCTTGATCACTTACTGTTGTGAGCGAGATAGGTGATGTTGAGGTCCATTGATTTCACGTTTTGGCAAGTGGAGACAACCGAAAGCGGTCGTTTGCTTCGGTCGGACACGACCGAAGCAAACGACCGCTTTCGGTTGTCTCTTTGGTGCCTCCTCAGATGGCATTCACCTTTGTGTTCTGTCCCACACTTGATATCGGACATCTTCAGCTGAGAGCTGAGCTCAGACATTACCAGCCTTCGCCGTGGCGAGACCGTTCTGCAGCGTTCCCGGAGCGAGCTAGTACTTCGCTGAGCCTTTACCCTGATATGTGAGTGGAAGAATGAACATTACGTTTCTGTACAGTACTGTGAATGTTTCAAAGTGTATTTTCACATTAAATGTTTCCTGTCTGTATAACATGAGTATTGAAGTGCTTTGTTTTCTCACGTATGTACAGCAGTATTTTAGATAACTAAATGTATTTTGGCTCACTTCTGAAGAGGGCCTTTTCTGTCCCACTGTGGCACGAAGAGTCGTGTGCGGGGTTCTCTTCTTTTTCCCAGAAGACCAGGGAGGGGCTGTTGCTGTGGCAGTGAAAAGCTTTCCTTTTCTTTGTGCGTAACCCGGTGCACTCCTCCTTTCCACTGTGCCTGGTCGCTGCACAGCTGCTATCGTTTATGCCTCTTGTGTGCCAAGTGTTTCAGAGATGTCATGGAGGCTGTATGCGTGGGCACAAATCCGTCGAACAGGGGTCATGTGGGAAAGAAAAGTACAAAGAGCATGTACAGCAGTTGCCGCGAAGCATGCTCTTTAGCAACTTTTCAGAATGTGTGTAAACGCGCTTGGATACGCGAGAAATCCATGTGCCCACGATGCTCACGATCCTCATTGCCACAGACTATTGTAGCGTCATCGCGTGTGTGCCTGCTGGAGTGGGGAGAAGTGGGCTTGTTTGTAAATACTTTTTCTTGTTCAGTGGCTTTACTGCCCTTCAGGAACCTTGCAGTGGACAAGGGCCACGGCCTTGAAATGTGTTTTTTTCATCATGCCTGTCGCTGAGCCATGGTGCCTTGAGTGTTTCGGAGTGTGCGAGAGCTCCGTGATAGCCAGTGCGTGCTAAGAGACAATGCAGCCGTGACGGCAGTCATCGACGAACAGCATTGGGATGCCCATAGCCCTGCCTTGCTATGACACCATCTTCACATGCCTTGCTGTGACACCACTTTCACAGCCTTGGCTACGGAGGTGAGCTTCGCGGCCACAGCTTGACAATGACGGGTGAGCTGATTCCGGAACTAGGTGGCCACTGCTCATCACGACCGACTCCCGATTCCGTCAAAGATATCACGGCCCCGGCGGTTAGTTGTGCTGAACTTTTGCCGGCGCCCCGTCGTGCGCGTTCCGAGCCGCTGTGGCAGCACGGAAGCATGAACTCAGTTTTTGAACAGATGTAAGATTGTAATGTTGTATATTTGTGCTATGTGTAGCTTCGAGTGACTCTATTTTGCAACTGCTATGTCGAGAATGCTTTTGTGATCTTCTTGCGCAGTGCCACATGCTTAGTGTTTTATAGTTGTAGTGTGTGTGGTAATTCTGTGTAAATGTGTTTAAGGATGAAGGCATGGCAAAGGGCTGGTAGTTCATTGATGCTAGCGCAAGCAGTTTTGTGCAGTGTGTAGAGACCGTAGCTCTGCTTTCAGAGCAACGGGGGCATTTAAGAAGAGGGGGATGTGGGGCTGCGGTTTGCTCATTAGAGGCCCCCGTGGGCTTTCCGCGAGCGGAATGCAGATGGCCGCGCTGCTTGTCCTCCTCCTTTCCAAGGGAAGCTCTGTTTAATAACCGCTCTAAATCACCCTCCCTTTCGTTTTTCCCGCTTCGACCTCGCGTCCCCATTGGGTCAATCCGAGTGACAGTGGGGGGGCGCAGTTTCGGCGAGAGGCTCCGAGCGGGAAATGAACGGGGAGATTACCACCGACTCGGGCAGCTGAAAGGTGCGTAGATTTCGCCTCCCGGGTGCCCCGGTCTTTGCTGGGGGACCAAGAGCGCGGGTGGTTTAACATGCACACCTAGTATGTATGCTTGAGTCCAGGCCTGAACCTCCGAAGGCCTGCTGCCTGCCTGTGCGGTGCCGACATGCTCCGGCGGATTTGGGAGGGCCTGATTTGGCTGATTCTCTGTCATCGCCGACCCTTACCGGTGACGACACGCGATGAGCCATCGACATGCGACCTGCGTCGTCAAGATGTGCTCCGTGTGTTCCCCATCCTCCCTCGTGTTGTGTCACGCGCGATTTAACCCTTCAGTTGGCCGTGCGGCATGCAATCGCCCTTACCTGTGCAGTCACGCATGTATGTAGTTTTTGGTTTGCGCGCGCGGCTCCGTGGGCCCGCTTTCGGGTGCTGCGGCTGGGCTATGGGTTGTACTGAGGTCTGGGGATCAGTGCAGTGTTATGTAATGCAGTTTACTGTACAATAAACACTTGTGCTCCCTAATAACTGTGCCTTCCTTCCTTCCTTTGTAGCGAGAGCGCAGGCGCACCGTGAATGCTGGCTGTGCCCTCAGCTTGCTCTGGCTCGAACCAGCGTTTTGTGGGAGAAGTGCCACCTAATTAGCACCTGGCACAGGTTGGCAAACCTCCATAGAGGTTGCTCAGGAAGAGAAACCTGGGTTGCACAAAACCCAACAGTGGCAGCACCTGCCATCGCAGAGTAGTGACACATTGCTCAACCACTGCACCTCTGCACCAGGAGTGGTACGAGCACTCCCCGCGATCTATGAATGTAATATAGAGGATGACCAATTCCGCATTTATGTGCATTAATCCATTAAAGCTATTGTGCCATACCCTTGAGACGGAGTTCAAGTGTTCCCTTCAGTTTTTTGTCATTACCAGACAACTTGACAACCACAAAACAGAAAAGGACAGAGAGATGAAGGTCAGCACACAGACTAGACTTCCAGCTGACATTGTAATCAGGACCACCGATATACTGTTAGCACAGTAGCAAAGTAATCCACATAAGTTATGGTTTTGCTGCTGATGAGAGCAACATATCGGCTTTGCTTGAACATTCTCAAATTTTTTTTTGAAACAAAATTAAAAGAATGATACAGTTACTAAATTTTCAAGAAACATAGCTTTCAAGATGAGAGGCAAACCCGGTAATTATTATTTTAAGTGTTGCTCAGTTCCACAGCTTCGCTCAGTAAAACTGCTTCAAATGGTGCCTACAGCAGATTAGGAGTTCCATTACGTTGAAAGCTCATCACTTCAACCTCAGTGAATTCGAAGATCTGGATAATTCAAATAGTCTTGGCCAACATGCAAGTAATAGTGTCAGACACTTTCAGCACGTGGCAGCGATTGTGGCTCAGCATGAGCCAGTGGGCAGGCCCGTGCACTTTCCTTTTCATTCTTCCTGACAACAACAGCAGCAGCAGCAGCAGCAGCTGAGCTCTCACGTCACTCAATTCTGCCAGGCTCCCGAGACAGGGCCATGTCAAGGTATGACTGCCGCAGCATGCGATCGTTCAAATATTCCCCCTCATTGTTGCCTCCACATTCCCGACTCGCATACAATGGTACACCTGACAACAATCAGAGGGCCACGGTTGCTGGACTGAAAAATAGACCAGATGCATAGTTTCGGTTTCTGAACAGTTGCCAGCCTGCGGCAACAGTGACTATCGGATGCATGTTGGCCAGTCAGCGGACTACCCGAGCCGCCTGCCATTTCGGACACTGATTGGTGCTCGCTCTTTTCTTGTTGGAAGGCGTCTTGACGTTCCAGTGCCAACACAAGTCTCCCTCGCATTCATCCATAAGTTCCACGTTCTAGTGCACCAAAGTTACATGCCTGTTGCACATCCACATCCACAAAGTTACATGCCTGTTCCACATCTGCATCAAGTGGCTGGCCACATCTTGTCAAGTACAGCCCTGCTTGAGAGCGAAAACCTTAAGGCTACTCCAAAGCGACAAATACTGCCCAACGAAGGACTTGGCCATGACTGTGGTAATCGTAAAGGAGTATAGACACCTAACTTTTGGGCACGTGTTTCCTTCCTTGTGATGATGTGTTTACCATGTAGTATTCTCGTATGGCCACTAAATAATTTATAATTGAATTTCTTTCCGTGCTGTTTCAGTTTCGGTTTCAACAGGTGAACGATGACTGTGACATCAAAGTGCGCTTATAGGTCGCGCAAGATATGAAAAAACTGCAATATGATCGCTGCGTCATCGTTTTAATTCACTGCAATGCTAAAGCTAGCCAGCCTCAAGAGCTGGAATGACAACGAATGTAGAAGCAGCGATTATATTGCAGGTTTTTCATGCCTCATGCGACCTACAGGCACACTTTGACATCACAGTCATTGTTCAGCTGTTCAAACCGAAGCCAAAACATCTGACAGCAAAATTCGATTATAAATTATTCAGCAGTCTTAGGAGAATAACACGTGGTGATTCATGCATAGTAGTGCCTTCCACATCATTGTAGAGAAAAAAACATGCGACCAAAATTAGGTGTCTATGCTTCTTTAAACGCCTTGAAAGACAGGCTTTTTCAGCAAGACGTCATTTATAACCATGGCATAAGAGGAGAATTTAGCCAACATATGAAAACGGAAGCGCAGATTACGCAGGCAAACGACACAGAGAGCACCCAGCCAGTACAGCCCTTTTTCATACCCTCATTATGCGCCGCGCTCTTCTGTTTCACCAACTGTTGTGGACCAACTAGTTCCACTGTATGCTTCGCTGACAGATAGAATTTTCAAAGCATTGTAGTGGGATGGATTGACGACCTTCATAGCACACCGTAATGTGTCTGGACTGGAGGCCATCAGGGTAGGTTTTTCGTTTCCAAACACTACTGCTAATGGATTACTGGAAAGAATGCTCCAGTGTTATGAAGCTGGAAAAACTTGTCAAGTGTCACTTCTTAGCATAGTGCACGGACAGTACACAAGGGCTGGTGATCGCCCAGTTTTTCCCTTACTGAGGGTCTACTCAGCTGAATAGCTGCGATGCAGTCAAGGCAGTTTTTTTTTTTTGGTGAAGAATGCATTGATGCAGGCTCTCATTTCGATGACTCGTTTCCTGAAAAAGTGGTTCTAGTGGACTACATCACCATAGATACTGATGCAGCTGTTGCTGGTACATTAACAGAGAACAAGACTGCCAACTGTCTGTCTACTCAGTGCCTTGGACAGTGCCAATGCTGCATGCGAAGAGCCAACACCGATACTGGTGGTGTGTGCGCCCCCCCCCCCCCCCCCCCTTTCTGTGTCCTCGTCTGCAAGTGCTGCAATTCCATGATGTATGAAAGAAGTCACGAAGACCCTTATCATTTTGGAACAGTTCTGCTTGGAAGTTCCCAACAGTGTGTGCCCAGTGAAGCATCTGGCCTAACTGTGGAAGATTTTCTTTGCCACACGGTTGTCGCGTCAAAAGCAGACTACCATTTTGACCCGCGTTACAAATCATAAGCAGATGACCACTTCTCAGCTTCTTACAAGAAGATATAAACTTGCTGTGATGTGATTGGTTTTTTGCAGGTTTTTACAAGCCACTCAATAATTTGCACTTTTGGAATTCAAACATCTTCTCCACTCCCTAGAGGTCTGAATTATTAAACTTTTACTGCACTAGCACCTGCAGTGCTACTGCTCGATGGGACAAAGATAGGCACTGTGCTCACTCTGTCGTTTCTGGGCAAAACGGGCACCCACCGATCTGGATGGTCTCGACGAGGTCTGGTTTGCGGTTCTGCTGCAGCAGCGACTGGTACAGGCCCCGCTCCTCACTCTGCATGGCGGCTGCCCCGGACAGTGCCATCCACACCTGGCAACACAGCCACATGGAAACAGGACCAGTGCACACGCAATGATGACACAGGGCAATCTCCGACACTCAAGTCCTGGTGTTACAGCGACAACTGTTTATGACATGCTTCCTGGTTCTGCGGTGTCATTGATGGTGTTGGTAGCATAACACCACACTGGCTACCGTGTAGTGCGTCACACGTGACGTCACTGCAATGTGCCATACTGACTGTTAGACATGCACTCATGCCACACGTGACGTCACTGTAACATGCCATGGCAATGCACTACGCTGAGTAGTCTGAACACAATGACTTCACAAGTGACGCCATAGTGACGTCACGTACACTCTGCCAGAGAAGAAGACAAATAATAATGAATAAATAGCGTTATATTCCCCATCGCAAACAGCTGCGGCTGGATCTCACGTTATGCAGTAGTAGCCGTCCTGTGAGCTTTTCATTTTTGTCAGGCAGAAAATTCTTCTCATTTGTGCTGGCATGTTTCCATCACTTTGCCCTAAATGCTCAGGTACAACAGGGAACCTGAGGTGAGTAAAGCAGTGCCCAAGGAGAAGTACTTCGCTGGACCCTCTACTGGCATGACACTGTGCTTCTCCACACAACAGGTGAGCTGCTTACGTTCTTGCTGACATCATCTGCCCCTTTCGCATACATGCCAGTTCGTGTGGACTGGGCTAGCAGATTGTCTCAAACTGCACAGTGGGAATGCATGCTAGCGGAACTGATGCCCAGCAGAAAACAGACATCATTTTTGCAACCAGGTATGCATGACAGCCTCCACTATAATACGAGTTCACCACTGACAGAGCTGAATGCGAGTGCTAGCTCGAGAGCTAAGGTTGCTTCTCTATGACAACCAGTGGCACTCCCCATCCCAATGCATTTCAACTGGTTCCTAAACAGACAGCTAAGTACGAAGCACTACGATGCAGATTACAGAAACCCTCACGCCAGAACAGACACGAAGCCCCAGCCAGGAAAGCATCCAAAAGAAAGAAATCCCATCACTGCTGTCATGCAAGATTCTTTAGAAACGGAGATTGACGCTTGACAATGGACTGTCTGCAGTGACAATCACAATTTTTCGAAAACATTATTTAACAAGACCCAATAATCAAGTTATCTTAAACACCAGTCTGACGAAAATTTGTGAACAAAGAAAAAGTCCCCATTTATTTTCGTATTCCATAAACGGTGTAACCATAAAAGAAATTTCCGAGTACAAACACTTAGGGGTTACGATTTCCAGTATACGTTCGTGGTCTAACCACATCAGAGAAACTTGTGCATCGGCCATATGGAAATTGGCATTCTTACAGCACAAATTAAAAGCGGTACCTTTAACATGAAACTGCTTGGCACACAAAGCACTGGTATTGCCAAAGCTTGAGTATGCTTTTGTCATTTGGGGCCCCTACTTTCTGAGAGAGAAAAAGAGCTTCTGGAAATGAAATCAGAGACGCATAGCCCAGTTATTTTTAACAAATATAGAACTGCTCCTTCCCCGTCAGCACTAATGCTTCAGCACAAAAATCCCACACCAGAGGTCTGAAGAAACATAGCAAGGTTAAAATATTTGTTATCACCTTACACTAACTCATTTAGGCTACATGCACAATCATACACTGAACCGTTTCTGTCTCGCGTTACAAGAAACTGTGGCGATGCACTCTGCGCACATTTCCGCGCAGCCTCCACCTTGTTATCATCTGGCCCAGCGTAACACGGCCACGTGCTGGACTGCGTTACCGATAAAGCACAGCGTCACCCGAGGCGCGCGTCACCAACAGTGGCTACAAAAGCAGGCTGCCCGACTGGGAAGAACGGCTGTTTTCCTTCCACTACCGAGACGAGCGTAGCGTCGATATGCTCGTCCGCTGCTGTCGCTAATAAACAGTTGTTATGTTTTATGTTGGGATTCGTCCTTCGACAGAATGGCATCCCACATCTGATGACCCGGACGTTATGGACAATAACGCACCCCACATCTGGTGACCCGGACAACGAACAATAATGCACCGCCGTCCTTCAGTGTCCAATGACTACCCACATCTGGTGACCCAGACGCCGGCATCCTCCCACATCTGGTGACCCGTCGAGCCGCACCATCTCCCGCACCTGCGTTCCTGGATGGCTTACTGGCAGGACCCAGGCCACGACCCGCTGCTTCCGCCGTTCCGGCCTCAAGGCATTGGCGGGTGGTTCACTCAGTTCAAGGCTGCGATGTACCTGAACGGCATCACTATCCAGCCGTTCAAACATGCAGTCCTCTGCGATATCATCCTGCCCGACCTGCTGCGCCGAATCGCCTGCCCTGCCTTGGGCAACCGGCCGTACGACGAGCTGAGCGCTCCTGTTCTGGTAGACTTCGGCGTCTCCTACTTCCTGCTGCCGCTCTACGACGCTGCAGACCCGCTGTCGCCGCCTCCAGCAGCTGGCCCAGCTGCGCTCTCGCCCACCTCGGCAACCCCTGGCCACCTCCCCGCCACTCCTGCCTAACAACGATGCTGAACCGGTGCCTGCACCTGTACTCCCGCCACCCTTTGGCATCTCGACGGCCCCGGCTCTCCCGGCACCACCAGCCCTGCCGGCGTTCCCCTGCCCTACAGGTAGCCTCGGCCCTCTCGGCAGCCTCGGCCCTCTCGGCAGTCTCAGCCCTCCCGGCGGCCTCGGCTCTCCCCCGGTCCCCTCAGCTCTCCCGGTGCCCACGGCCCTCCCGACGCCCTCGGCCCTCTCGACAACCCCGGCCCTCCCGGCGCACTCGGCCCTCTCGACAGCCCCGGCCCTCCCGACACCCTCAGCCCTCTCAACGCCCTCGGCCCTCTCGACAACCCCGGACCTCCCAGAGCCCTCGGCCCTCACGTTAACCCCGGCCCTCTCGCCGCCCTCGGCCCTTTCGACGCCCTCGGACCTCTCGACGCCCTCGGCCCTCTCGACAACCCCGGCCCTCCCGGCTCCCCCGGCCTTCTCGACACCCTCGGCCCTCTCGACACCCTCGGCCCTTTCGACGCCCCCGGCCCTCTCGACAACCCCGGCCCTCCCAGCGCCCTCGGCCCTCTCGACAGCTCCGGCGCTCTCGTCCCTCCCGGCGCCCCCGGCCCTCCCAGCGGCCCAGACCCTCCCGGCAGCTCTGCCACTCCACGTCTCCCGCTGCACCCCGAAACCTCGGCCGCAGCGCCATAGCCAGAGTCGCCGCCTGAGCCTCGTCCTCAGATCCCGGACGCGCCGCGGCCTGCACGACTCTCGACACATCCGACTTTTACAAGCCCTGAGGGCTCTCCACTCCGCGGGGGGGGTGATGTGGCAACGCACACCTTGTTATCCTTGTTATCCTTGTTATCCACCTTGTTATCATCCAGGCCAGCGTAACACAGCCACGCGCTGGACTGTGTTACCGATAAAGCACAGCGCCACCGGTGTGTCATCCGAGGCACGCGTCACCAACGGCGGCTACAAAAGCAGGCTACCCAGCTGGGAAGAGCAGCTGTTTTCTTTCCGCTACCGAGACGAGCGTAGCGCCGGTATGCTCGTCCGCTGCTGTCGCTAATAAACAGTTATGTTTTATGTTGGGATTCGTCCTTCGACAGAATGGCATCCCACAAAACCATCGATCATACTCACAACTTAGTCCCATATCAATCACACATAAACTTTTTCAAAAATTCGTATTTCCCACTTTTTCAGCAATTCTAAAAGTGATTTTGAAAAATCACTACGAGCACTTTATTGACCATGTGCCATAGTCCTAGTGTGTCATAGTATGAAGCAAGACTGTACTGCCCTTGTGTTTCTCTTGTAAGAGTTTAAGATGTGTGCGTCTTTTTTTGCTTATGTTTTTACTTGGCTTGGTTCCTTGCTGTTTATAAAATATCACTTCATGTATAACATGTCAATTCACATTAGTTGCATTGTAATGCATACACGTTACTTCTTGTTCTAGGTATGTATTTTTGCCTACCTGCATGTCCTCGCAACACCGCAGTATGACTAAATAATTAAGTCATGCAAACTGTTTAAGACAGCAAAGCCTACACTGATGCATATGACCTTAAACAGTCATCAAAGGTTTTTTTTTGCCTTCTTTAAGATAAACAACATGAGATTAGCAGTCACTACCCAGAACATAATGGAGCCACGGCTGACTTTTATCAGGGGTACCCATTTGTGTTCCAGCTGGAGGTGGAAGAGATTCCATCAAGAGCTACCCTCCAGCTGGGGCTAACTGAAAGTGTAAATTTTTCAGCTGAAAGCAAAAATTATTCCTGTTGGATAAGATTTCCAGTTCAGTAATCCAGCTGGAAATGTCATTTCCAGCTGGAAGCAGATGTCATTCCAGCTGGGACTGCAGGGTTTCCAGTTGGAAGAGCAAGATTTCCGGCTCAATAATCAAGCTGGTCAATGAGATCTTTTTCTAACCCGGTCATCATGTGCACTGCTATCAGCTAACAGCACTTATTGCCTTTAACACCAAAGTTGCTAATCATACAGCAGACAATACGGAAGCACAACCCTGTCACTTTTCACTGGTTGGCTACGGCCTGTCACCCAAGGCCTGTCACCTATGGTGTCTCATGACACCATAGGTGACACGGCACCATAGGGGGCACGGCACCGCGACGAACATGGTCAAACACTCGTCATTGTTTTTCCAGGTAGCCCTGCTGTGGACCATAGCCGCACCCTCGCGCGACGCCCATCCAAAAGAGCCACTGCTGCTTCAGCCTCACGAGCCGGTACAAACGCCGCCTTCAGCCAGCAAAAACAGGTCCACAGACGGCAATCTTCCGCCATCCCTAGCCGGAACAAACTCCTTCGTCTGGCAACCTGGTGCTACCTCCTGTGCGGCCAACCCGCCGCGACTACTTCAGGCGCCACCGTTCTACGGCCAGTTGGGGCACGGCACCGCGACGAACATGGTCAAACACTCGTCATTGTTTTTCCAGGTTAGTTACATGGCAAACGCCGCTTGTGTACGCACAAACGATCCTTTTTTGCTCGCGGTGTCGTGCCCCATTGAGCTGCGCAACTGTGTACGTAAACATATGTACCACCTACTTTGTTCCCTCTGCCAATCATACTTTGACCTTTCGTTCCTACTCATCATGTCGGGTGACGTGGAACTAAACCCCGGACCTGCAAACAGCGATACATCTACTTCTCTTGAACAAATATCGCAAACTCTGTCGCGCCTTGAGTCAACCCAGTGCACAATACTCAGTGAAATAGCATTAATTCGTGCTGCACAGAATAACATAGAAAGTCTCGTCAATGGCCTTTCCTCCCGCGTTGACACCCTCGAAAAAACAGTAGAAAAGATTCAGGCCGCAGAGCCGAATACATCCCTTAGCTCACATGGCGACGTTGCCAAGCTGACATCTGAAATCGGAACACTTACGGAAAAGTGCGAAGATGCGGAAAGTCGTCTGCGGCGATCAAATTTGCTATTCTTTGGAATTCAAGATTCCAACAATGAAACATGGGCTCAGTCTGAAACACACATTGTTACTTTTTTATCGGAGAAACTAAACATCGCCATCACAGCTGACGACATCGAAAGAGCACACAGGTTGGGCCGTTTTCAGGCATCCAAGAATCGTCCCATTATCGTAAAATTTCTGCGCTTCAAAGATAAATCCAAAATCCTTGCCGCATCATCAGAATTGAAGGACACGTCTTTTTCCATTAGAGAAGACTTATCAGCGCGAGTGCGTCTAGCTAGGAAAAAACTTTACTTATACGCATCCCAGTATGAATCCAAGTTTAAGATCCGTTATGATAAACTGGTCATGAATAACAAACAGTTCATCTACAAAGCTGAGTCCGAGTCAGTCGTCGAACTGTCATAGCCATCCAAATGCGCACGTGTTTCAACTGTTTCACACGCACCTCATCACAGCCATAACCCTCAAAAAGCGCCAACTGTTAACACAGTATCTATCATGCTCTCAAACGTTCGCAGTTACATATGCAAAAAGGAAGCACTGGAAACCTTTCTTGAAGATAACGATACTGACATCGCAATAATGACTGAATCATGGCTTAGCCCAGATATTCAGGACCACGAACTTCTCAGTAATGTCGTCACTTACACCATCCATAGGCTTGACCGTGTAGGGCGTCGAGGAGGAGGCGTTTTGGTATTTATGAATCCCAGACTTGTCTGTCAGCGCATAGCAACTAACTGTCATCACGAAATCATTTGCCTTCATGTTTCACTCCCGGCTAACGCGCTAATACTTATTTCTTGCTACCGCGCACCCGACTGCGATAATTCTTTCGTTGATGAACTTCACTCAGTCATTTTAAACTTGCATTCCCGCTTTCCACGTGCGACCTACTTATTGTCCGGCGACTTCAATTTCCCTGATATAGACTGGAATAATTTCATTGCTAAATCCACCCTATCAAAAAACTTTGTCGACCTTGCTCTCACGTTCAACTTCACTCAGATGGTCACTGTGCCAACTCGTGGTTCTAACATTTTGGATTTGATTCTCGTCTCTAATCCCGAATTAATTAAGTCTGTTCAAAGCATAAAGGGCGTAAGCGATCACAACATTCTCTTATTCGACATCTCCATTACGTTACAACATCGCCAACCTGAAACCAAGTACATCAGGGACTACAACAAAGCCAATTTTAACAAGATAAATACAGAACTAGATGTCTTTCTTCAACATTTTAGTCCCCTCGCTAATTATAGAACAGTTGAACAAAATTGGTCCTTATTCAAACACAAAATACTGTCTCTCATCGACAGGTTCGTTCCCCTGGTGCGCATTCGAGGGGATGCCAGCAAGCCTTGGTTTTCTAATTCATTGCGAAAACTAGCCAGAAGAAAAAAGCGTACTTTTCGGGAAGCTAAGCAAGCAAATTCTCCCCAGAAGTGGTCTTCCTACTTTAAAGCGCTACGTGAATACACGGGCCAATTGAAGCGCTCCAAACGAAAGTTCTTCCACCAAGACCTTCTAACTATTCTACGCGACAAACCGCAAAAATTTTGGAGCATATTAACCCCGAAACGCTGCCCGCCACACATGTCATTGACCCATTCTGATGGCTCGCATGTACCAGTTGACCAGTGCGCTGAAGTCATGAATTCGTATTTCGCTTCTGTGTTCACTCATGAACCCACTTCCTACGTTCCCTTCCAACCGTGTTTTAACTACTCCGAAATGCAGCCGGTCACAATCACATCTGAAGGCATAGCGAAACTAATAGATAACCTTAAGATCTGTAGCAGTCCAGGCCCTGACAACATATCGCCTAAAATTCTAAAAGGTACCAAACTGGTTTCCAGTTTGATTTTACAGATAATTTTCAATCAGTCTATCGCCACAACATCAATTCCAAGTGACTGGAAAAATAGCACCGTAACCCCTGTACACAAATCTGGCAGCCGTTCTGACACTTCGAATTACCGCCCCATTTCTTTGACGTGCATCTCTTGCAAACTGCTAGAACATGTACTGTATTCAGCCATTGCATCACACCTTGACGCCAATTCTTTTTTCTTTCCGAATCAGCACGGTTTCCGTCGAGGCCTTTCATGCGAAACACAGCTATTCGAATTCACAACAGACCTTCACCTTAATCTCGACTCCGGCTTTCAAACTGACGTAATTTATCTGGACTTTTCTAAAGCATTTGACTGCGTACCCCATCGTCGCCTCATGGCCAAACTTTCGAGCCTTCATCTTGACCCGCTGGTTTTATCGTGGATCCACTGTTTCCTCTCTAACCGTTCGCAACGCACTGTAATAGACAACCACCATTCTTCAGCTACAAACGTCATTTCGGGTGTTCCTCAGGGCTCTGTGCTCGGCCCTCTTCTTTTTTTGGTATTTATTAACGACCTTCCTTGCAACATATCATCGTCAATTCGCCTATTCGCAGACGACTGCATTCTGTATCGACGCATATCATCTAACAACGATCAAGTCCTCCTCCAAAATGACCTCAACGAAATAACCAACTGGTGCACCCGGTGGCTGATGACGTTAAACGTTTCAAAATGCAAGTACATGACAGTATCACGTAAACGCAATAGCTTAAATTACCAGTATTCTTTAAGGTCAATCCCCCTAACACAAGTCGAGTCCTACCGGTATCTAGAAATAACAATCACTAGCAAACTTTCATGGTCCGAGCATATTTTAAACATAGTAGCTGAAAGTTCAAAATCGCTCAACAGACTTGAGAAGGTACCTAGCCGTGTCCCCTCCATTCATCCGCAAACTCGCTTATGAAACATTCATTCGTACTAAACTAGAATATGCCTCACCCATTTGGAACCCGCACCAGTCATACCTAATTGAAGCATTAGAATCAGTACAAAGTCGTTCAGCCCGATTTATTACTTCATGTTACGATCGCAGAACCAGTGTTTCTGGCATAAAATCATCGCTTGACATACCGCCACTGTCTTTTCGCCGTAAAATTTCCCAACTCTGCCTTTTCCACAAGTTATACTACAGTTTTCCTCAATTGCACTGCACATTTCTACTCCCTCCCAATAGAACATCTCGTCGTCTTTTTAACAGCCTGAGCCTACAGCGCTTACATGGTTCCACCAATGCCTTCCAAAAATCCTTACTGCCATCCGCCATTGAACTGTGGAATGAGCTGCCTGATGCCGTTGTAACTGAGCGCGATGCAAATAAATTCAAAACCCTGCTTTTAACTCATCTTTTTCGTTAGCGCACTTACAGTGTAATGCCCGACAATTTTCAGTACCACCTCTGCACATGTTACATTTTTGAACCCTTGTCTGCTAATCAGTTTTCCCGTTTTCTTCCTGTATATATAGCGTGATGGCCACAGTGTACCTGTGATTGTTCCCTTTTTCATTTTTCAATGCTCCTTTAACAATTGTTTTGCCTTCTTCACTGTTATATTTCAAATGTTCCTATTGTTTGTGATTTCGTATTTTTGCTCCCCCCTTATGTAATGCCCCACCTAGGGGTCCTTAAGGGAAAATAAATGATGATGATGATGATGAGGCACCACAGCACAAATGCATCAAACAGAGAAGCACTGGTAAGGGGTTGTCAAGACTAGTTGCACAACCCAAAGTTATCACATAAAAGAAAAAGCACCCATGTCTCTTGGTAGTACAGGTACCGCCAATATAAAAAAAAACAACCAGTCTGCACAAAAAAAAAAAAACTTTTCAGTGATTTCTCTGCTGAAGTTTAAAATGATGTTTTGATATTATAAGCCAAGAGAAACAACAGTTGAAGAAATAGGAATCATTAATTGAATTAACTAATCCGAGTAATTAACTTTGTTCCCTTTCATGTTGAAGGGACTCGTACTCCTTGGCTACACCAGCAGTGGCAATGTATGCATAGTTGCCTTTGGCTACGAGAGCAGTGGCACTTGCTGAATACACTGCTCTTTCTGTGGGGAGTAGACAAAAAAATGAGCCCTGAGCGGACCGTGAGGCACACAGCCCGTGACCTTACTTCTCTTGTGTGCCTGCATTGTTTCACACTTCATCTTTCTTTGTATGAAAATGGGTTTTGAAGAGCAGAAAATACGGTGATAAGAAGAGCGACTGCACAAAACTTGTCTCATAGGTGAGTGATGCCGAGGCTCACCTGTTTCCTGTGCTCCCTTGGAATGCCTTTCCTGACATACCGTTTCACTGCAATGCAAAAAATATCCACTGTCAAGCCACTCTCGACAATGCCGAAAGTGCAGATGCCAGATGGAAACTCAAGCCCAACCGTGGCACGGATTCAGCTGTATAAGAGACCACCACAGCAAGCACACATTCAAAACAACATGCTACAACCCAGTCAACACGCTAACGTGGGCGCACTGTCCAGGCTCAGTCAAGGGGTGGATTTAACAAAAGGGGGGAGGAGGGGGGAGGGGGGGGCGATAGCCTCTCCCTGAGCAAGAAATTTTCTACTAAGAACCTTACTGACGCCCCTTTCTGTCCACAAATGAAGTCAAAAAGTGCCCGTTGTATACATATATACCATGCACCATGCCCTGGAAAGTTGCCCACAGGTATGCCCTGGCAAGACATCATACACAAAAGGCTGCTCTGCAGTGACCAGCCCTCCAACAGGTGATGCCTACTGCATGGCAGTTGGTAGCTATATGCTGTTGGTCGTAGCTAGACTAAAGGCACTGCAAACTAAAGTACACCCTAAAGCAAATAACAAGCATGCCATCTCTACACAGGGCACACAAGCAAAAAAAATTTAGAGGACGCTTAAGGTTCCTCTTTAAGAGTGAGACCTCACAGTGTGTTGCAGCTACAGTGTGTTGCAGCGTTTGCAAAGGAGTGCATGGAACGCCATCACCTTTTGGGCACAAGGCCTGCTGAAAGAGCGATTTAAGGAAAGGACAATTTAAGGGAAGGAGGCCTGTCTCTTGGTGGACACCCGCCCCTAAGGCAAGGAAAATGAAATAAAAATTGGTTTTAAGGAAATGAAATGATGCCTGTCTCACAATTCTCCCTGGACACCCTGCACCCCACTGCACCCACCATAAGGGAAGAGATTTTCCCTTCTCTTAAGGCACAATTCAGGTGTCCACCAAGATGCTCCATTTTTCGCTCATGGCCAACACCTCCCTACACCGACACATCGGCTTTTCTGCTTCAGGAGCTCCTTAATGCTTTCGCGTTAAAACAGAGGCACTCATAAGAAGCCATCAAACAATTTACCCACACGGCTAGCAGCATATTTCAGGCTGCACAAGTTACCCTTTAAAAGGCCGGACATTCTAAGCATGCCGTTTCCTACCACTAGCACTTCTGCCCGGCCCTGGGGGTAAACGTGTTGCAATTTACATCCCCACATGATGAAAAAATTAGCTAACTTACAGTGGCTATTAGCAGCACAACAAGGCACAGCAATATAATAAGAACTGCACAATCACAGAAATTAAAACGGCAAAAGGGCAGAGAGTAATATATAATTTATTGACTGTAGGAATGGCAAAGAAAACAATTAAAATGATATTCCATAAGGTTAAAGTACACACTAGAGAGCTATGGTACCTAAGTAAGCAGCCCCTGCCTTGGCGAGAACTGAACTGTGAGGCCCCAGGAATTGCTGACGAGAGCTCAGTTGCGGCCTCCTGCCTGAGGGACAGACCGAGGTCGTAGACAGTGCCAGTGCCAGAGCCAGTAGGGCCAGTAAGGCACTAGACAGTGCCAGTAGGGTATATATTCCCTGAAATTCAGTTTATGATAAAATTATTTAAAACCTGGCTAGTACAGACTGTAGGCTCACTTGATAAGAACAGACCAAGGTGTAAAGCAATTTTATACGCATATATTTTATTACAATGCCACATCCTCTTTGCTTAGACCCTGGTGCACTCAACAAAAGTGAGCAAGAGGGTAGAAGGTTGTTCTGAGCACCTAGAGGCAGCTGGATCACGCTGGGTCCTTTAATAGATAAAGCCTCATTAACTTAGACTTTAAGAGAGTGGAAAAAATGGTGAACTATCCGAATATCTATTTATCGAATGACCATCCCCCCCCAAACCTGCTAAAAACCGTTCGTGTGAAAGTGAAAACCTATATCGTGAATAAATGGGCAATGTTGACCTTTCAGACGAAAATTGCGTGACAATGGCGATTTTTTGAAGTTCCTTGAAATGCTTTAATTCGTGCATGTTACTGCGAGTGTCGGACTCAGAACAGCTCCATAATGCCAAGGGTCCCCGAGGCTTCCTTCAGTGCGCAGATATCTCTTAGCTGCAGGTAGAGCATTGTAAGCTTTTTGGTGTGTGGTGGCTTGGTCCATGTAAGACAACCAAATGGCATTTTTTTTTTTCAGCTCATGGGCCAATAACATTTATAACACCTGCTTTAACCCTTGAATCCATGCACCCTAAGTCCCCTTTAAGACCAAGTCAGTTTTGAGATTAAAAGCAATGTGGCGTAACAGTTGTGGTTGCTGCAAGGAGCCAAATGCAGAACAGAAGACAAAGGTGCAGTGCAGACGGCTCTTCACTCACAAACTGCAACTTAACAGTGTTTATTTTCCTTTATGAGTTGATGCATTTCTCTGCCAGCATTGCTGCTATGTTTTGATGGTTTTCAATATATTTTTTCTTCTGCTCCCTCACTGTTAGGTACACTACACCATGAGAGCCTTTCGAGGTATTGTGAATGAATAAATAAATAAGTGAACAGATGCAAAGCAGCACAGCTTCGAAAAATGTATCATGTCACTGGATATGATTCTTATACTAGCTTTCCAAAAAATGCACAGAAAGTGATGCATTTCCATCTGTCACACTTCTCTATGCCAGTAAATCAGACAGCACTGCTTGTCCTCCTTCCACTCATCAACTCGCCAATTAGAGACATCAAAATTTTTGTAGTGGAATCTCACTTTGAAATTACGCGCAAAACATAACATGGATCCCCATGATGAATCCACCTGCATTCAGTAAATAATAAATTAATTTCTTCTCTATGTTTTCAATTTTTGGACCGCAGCGGTGGCCAAATGATTGAGCGTGCGTCCACCTGGCATGCGGGAGGTGCAGGGTTCGATCCCCAGTGTCGCCGGCTACCCACCAGTGAAACAATAGGTACAAGCTTTCGCCTGGCCTAGTGCTCGGCTTATCTGGGGTGAAATGCTTGAAAAATGGGCCAATGACCCCACCTTCAGTAGCCGAAAACGCCTTGTGCCATGGTGCTCTTTGGCCACAGATGCCTTTGCGCCATAAAAGTCCATAATTATCGGTTTCAGTTTTAGCTTCAGTAGCCGACCGGTGCTTGCGACCTCACAAGTAGGTATGACATCACATGAGACATACAAAATTTACAGTATAACAGCTATTATATTACAGTTCTTGTCACATGATCTCACACTTACTTGTGACCATAGGTCAGCACACTCACTCATGAGTGCACTCATATCGCCTCACTCACACTCACATTTGTGAGTGCATGGTTGTAAGTGTGAGTAGACATGAGTGTGAGTGCGAATGAGTGGATGTCAGTGTGAGTGGTCATGAGTGTGAGTGAGTGGATGTGAGTGTTGAGTGGACATGAGTGATCAGTGGGTGTGAGTGGATGTGAGTAGTTCTGTAGCGACCTGCGCAGCTGGCAGTGTGTGTGATGCCGAAAAGGACAAAGTGTTCCCAGCAAGCGCTAGAGGGAACAATCGTGACCTTGGCCAGGGCCGGACGTTGCCGCCGCCGCTCCGCTGCTGTCTCTTTTTTGGCAGCCCTCAATAAATGCGGCCGCGGTAGCCTCCCTGGGCGACCTCCACATTTGGTGACCCGCCAAGCCAAACCTTTTCCCTCAGCTGCGTTCCCGGATGGCTTACTGGCAGAACCCAGCCTTCGACCCGCCGCTTCCGGCGTTCCGGCCTCAAGGCATTGGCGAGTGGTTCCCTCAATTCGAGGCGGCACTGTACCTGAACGGCATCACCATCCAGCCGTTCAAGCATGCCGTCCTCTGCGATATCCTCCCGCCCGACCTGCTGCGCCAACTCACCTGCCCTGCTTTGGGCGGCCGGCCGTACGACGAGCTGCGCGCTGTAATTCTGGCGGACTTCGGCGTCTCCTACTGCCCGCTGCCACTCTACGACGCTGCAGACCCGCCGTTGCCGCCGCCAACAGCTGGCGCAGCACCATTGTCACCATTGTCACGACTTATGAGGTAGGCTCACCATCCGCGTTTCCGCAAGTCCTACTCGCACACCTGCCTTCTCCGGTTCTTTGGACACGCCCCATTGCAGCAGTGCCCATCCAGAGACTCATTCAGCCCAGTTCCCACCACCTCACCCACCACTGCCGTTGACATCAAAGCCTCCTGATGCCAAGGACCACTCTATGCCCGTCTGCGTGTCGCGTATTTCGGCACCTCCGTCTGGCTCGCCACAACAGGTCTCTGCAGCGCTGTCGCAGCCGGGGCCAGCTGATTCTCACGAGCTCTCGGCCAAGCCCCAGCCTGCTAGCCACAGCCCCTCTAACGGTCCCCAACGCACCAAACATCCCATGAAGCAGGATGAGAAGGGCAAACCGGTGACAGCTGCACCAAGCATGATGATAGTCACCCGTCTTATTTTGCCTAACAACGACGCTGAACCGGTGCTTGTGCCTGTCCTCCCGCCGCCCCTTGGCATCCCAATGGCCCCGGCTTTCCTGATGTCCCCAGCCCTCCCGGCGGGCTCGGCGCTCCCAGCGCCCCCGGCCCTCCCGGCAGCCTCGGTACACCCAACGCCCCTAGCCATCCTGGCGGTCTCGGCCCTCCCGGCGGCCACGGCTCTCTCGGTGCCCACTGCCCTCTCAGCGGCCATGGCCCTCCCGGCAGCTCCACCACTCCAGGCACCTCCGACTGCCGCTACCACGCTGGCGTCCTCCTACGTGCACAGCTCGGCGCCAGTGGCAAGGGCGCCACTCGTGCAGCCGCCCGTCACGTTCAAGAAAATCGCTCCAAGGCTACCTGTGAGCGTGTCCCAGCAGCCCCGTCCACCACAGCCACTCCCCTGTCTGGAATCTCGCTGCAACTGCCATAGCCGCCCCTCTGGGTACTGGGCAGCTCGGCCCGGCATCAGCTGCGCTACTCTCTCGACCCGCAACACACCTAGCACCCTCTGCTGCACCACCCCTCATGCACCGGCCATCAGCTGCTGCACCTGAACCACCGGCACTGAGTGCACTTCGCAGGCTGACCCGGCTGACCCATCTTCTTCACCTGCCCCTCCGCGTCCCTCGACGCCCTCCAAAAGCTCGGCCTCAACGCCACAGCCAGAGTCGGCCGCCTGAGCCTCGCCTTCGGACCGCGGCCGGCCTGCACGACTCTTGACTCATACCGACTGATCGTCTAGGGGGAGGAGCCCTGTAGCGAGCCGTGCGGCTGGCAGTGCGTGTGATGCCGAAAAGGACAAAGTGTTCCCAGCATGCGCTAGAGGGAACGCTCGTGACCTTGGCCAGGGCCAGACGCTGCCACCGCTGCTGTCTTCTCTTTGGCAGCCCTCAATAAATGTGGCCGTGGTCGCCTCCGTGGGCGACCTCCACAAGTGGTTATGAGTAGACGTGGGTGGACGTGAATGGCGAGTGGATGAGAGGGGAGTGGACGTGACAGCGAAGTTTGCCGTGTGTGTTTCGCGACGACGGTATCTGCTTAGCTACTTTAATGTTGCTAACAGCTGAAGGAAGAAAATATTCACTGCCGAGTGTGCTCGAGGCAGCATGAGACATATTGCCGGCGTCTTCGAAGGACCGAAGCAGAGGATTCTGATGGCGCAGGAAAGGCATCTGGACAGCATGATATCTGCCCACACTGATATCTCGACAGCAGGAGGAATCCTTTGAACCGGATACTACGATTTCCTCTTAATTAAGAACTTTTGCACAAGGCTTTTTCCCAGTAACGTCCTACCATTTCAGAAGGGCATGCACTGCAGAATGGCTCAAAAGTTAGCTACACATGCATTCTTCAACGAACGTCGTTTCATCAACCAATGACGCGGTGGAGTACGGGACAATAATTAGGTGCAGTGTAAGCATCCTGTTACGTTTCGCCTATGACGCGCGGTATAGCCGGCGCGGATGCAACGGACGCCGGGGCTCCGTTCAAAGTGGCGGTCATTTTGGCCCGTTCAGCGCTGCCGCAACGCCTCCCGCCAAGCGCGTCCAGGCAGGTTTCAATGCCACGTGTCTTCGTGTGTGCGTGTGCATGTTGGTGCCCACGCTTGTCAAAGCGCGGCAGCCGGGGAGAGGAGCTCCCCAACTGGGAGGCGAGGAGGTCTGACCGGCGCCGGCCCGGCGGACGCGTCACGTCACGTTTCAACATGTCCGTGCGTCGCCGTCTCGTGCGCCTCATCCCAAGCCGTTCCTTCTTGCCCTCGACTCCGAGGGTATAAAGGCAGCTGCCCCGGACGCCAAGAAGAGACTTCGATTTCTTCCGTCGAGTAACGTGGTCGCCCTGACCGGCTGCTCTTTTGCGATGCTAGAATAAACAAGTTATTCTGTTGGCAGTCGACTCATACTTTGCCAGGACCTTCGGATGTTTCCAGCTGTGCCCCAGGCCGCCAGGCCAACGCTACCCTTGGGGCTTGCAACCCATTTGCAATAATCCCTGTTCCCACTCAGATATGCATGTGGTCTCCCCACGCACAGGCCTCAGGCAAAAACACCGTGGTGGTTTCAAAATCTTCCGTCAGACAGGGATTATATGCAGCGCAGACATGCTGCACGGCAGGCATGTCCGCACACCGGTCACGCATACCTGCTCTGGCTAGACAAAGCCAGCCATGTCTAGCTCTTAACTACGCCCCAAGGTAAGCCTAGGAGGCAGTGGTAATAGGATTGGTAACGGTCACTCTCCTTTGGATCCTTTTTCCACATGGCAAATCTGTACTTGGCGCCCATTCCAGTCATTTCCCTTTTGGTGACGACCTCACAAGATCTTTTTCAAAATACTCTCCATTTCCCACGCCACAAAAAGTATCCATAGTCACCACTTGCCTCCAATGTGTTCATGCAGACTCAAGGACACATTACTGTCAAAGCAAACCCAATATTGGTACTTAGACACCATCCAAGACCACTGTCAAGCAAAACTATTACTATTGCTTAGACATTAACTGCCGAAAAACGCGTCTGAGCATCTTGGCTTAAGCTAAGCAGGCACTCATCGTTTCAGCAGCAAGCGCGGAAGCACACGTGCGTAACATTCGTTCGGGACATGGAAGATGCGTGATAAGTTACCACTTCCTTAGAGCATCAAAACTGTGAAAATTGCCTAGAGTGTCTGACAGAGCCCCGCACGGCTCACCACCTCTTCGGTGCATCTAAGGCTGTGCAAGGGAAGCCATGAGCGCAGCCTGCTGCAGCAGTAAATCTCTCATCCCTTCCTTTGTCAGCAAACAAGGAAACAGAGAGTGAACGTGAGTGAGTGGACATGAGCGTGACTGAATGGTTGTGACTCGTGAGAGTGAGCGGACGTGAGTGTGAGTGAGCGGTTTTGAGTGCGAGTGGCCATGAGTGTGAGTGCGAGTGAGTGGTTATGAGTGTGAGTGAACATGAGTGCGAGTGGTCATCTGTGTGATTGTAAGTGGTTGTGAGTGTGAGTGAGTGGATATCAGTGCAAGTGACCGTGAGTGTGACTGAGCCACCTCTCATGGTGCCGAGGCATGCTTGTGACATCACAACCACTGTTTAACTGATGAAGCGGAAACTGCAGAGGAGCAGAAATTTGATTTCAAATTATTTATCCAGCATATGCGAATTTCACGTGGTGACTCATGTTTATTTGCGTCTTATGTTTCGTTGAAAAAGTACAGTGCAAATATTTTGGGGCCTCTAGCTTGTTAACAGATAAAACGTAAGGGTGAGCAGAGAAAGAAGTGGAGCAACGCACGTTTTGCACTGCCAGGCCGTAGCACAGGAGGCCGGGCATTGTGCGAGAGCATGCGCTCCCACTTGCGGAGGCGCCGGGCCAGCACCGTCCGGTAGCCCCTCCAGAAGGCCTCGTGACCCTCGTGGTCAAAGTCTTCGGGCCACTCGAAGCCATACGGACCAACCCTGCAACAGGCACACCTGCACTCAGACAGGGGCTGAACCCCAAGGGCCAAGCTTTACGGCAGCTTTCAAGGAAGTGTGTTTCCTGATAAGCACTTCACGCATGTGACAAGAAACGACACAGGCACATTCAGGACAACTGTGTCCATTTTTTGTTCGCTGTAAAAATTGATTCTTGAGCACTTCCTCAAAATGCTGATGTTCGATGATTGCACCAATATATAGAATAATTTGTTCCAACCATTCAGTTCAAGCTTGCGATGTCGAGGCTGAAAAGACTTTGTGATCAATACACAGAAGTGAATGGCAGTGCCGCCTAGCCTTTGGGATCCATGCGAAAAATGCTGTCTCGACGTCAGCAGTTTGCTAGAAACAGCTGGTGGCGGCAATGCCTGTATTTCACATTTTTTATCTTTTCTAGCTTATAAAATTTCAGTAGTTTTTAGCGAAAGCAGCCTCTTCAGTTTTAGAATGGGATAACCTATCTAACCAACAAATGTATAAAAATAACCTATAAACCTATAAAAGCCTGCAAAAAATCCTATCAACAGAGACCAACATCGTTTCATTCTCAGTGTTCCTGTAAAAACCAACCCCTTCCACTGAATCAGCAGTCCCTCCATGCCATCCATGACATCAGAAAGACTTCATAAACCGCCTTGGCAGTGAAAGCATGATACCCCCACTGGCTGACTTCCCTGAAGTGCGTAGTTGAAACTTAACATTCAAAAAGGTGCTGAGGCAACACACAAGACTGGCCCAACATTGGAAGCACTACATGTACTACACCTGCATTGTTGCATTCATGGCACTGGGCCTACCCCTGTAGCCTCCAGCATGACAGCACAGATAAAGACCCCCCCACAAAAAAATGCCATTTTGGAGCAAGGTGGCTCAAAAGTTCATTGCAAGGGCCTCTTTGCGGGATATCTGAGTTATGCGAACCATGCACAAACTAACATCAAAGCTTTGTCATGCCCCCTCGCAGCCTAGCTAGTCTTCACTTTACATGATACAAGCCATCCAAATTCACAGGTCAACTGACTACGCCCCTAAGAGGGCATCTGATTACTGGCTCACTGCAGCTACTATATCTTCACTTTGTTTCCTTTGATTTAGTTTAGTTTGGTTTATGGGGGTTTAACGTCCCAAAGCGACTAAGGCTATGAGAGACGCCCTAGTGAAGGGCTCCGGAAATTTCGGCCACCTGGGGTTCTTTGATGTGCACTGACATCATACAGTACATGGGTCTGTTTCCTTTACCATTTCGTTAGCTGTAAGAAAGAAAAGTAAATAAATGGAATGATTTATAAAAATACTCACAACCTATTCTTAATACATGAAAGTGTAGCAGCACTACAACTTCTGAAAAGTCAAATCCTTGGTGCTGTTAGATGGGCAAGAAGTATATGCAACTAAAACAGCACACTTGAGAAAAACAGAAAGAGAACGAGTGCAGACAAAACTTTCCTATTCTGAGAAAATGCAAGGCAATGACATGACAAGCTAATACAGCCAGTATTTTTCAGTGCAACTCAAATGATCCTCACATGTTAACACCATTTGCGGGCAAGCTAACCTTCAGTCTTGCGAGAATCAGCCTTTCAAGAGTCATTGAAGAAAGTAATTTTAACCAAAATGCAGTTTTGAAGTGGGACCTATAATAATATGACTAGAAAGCAATGTGTGCCAAAGTAATGAGCAATTAAGTCATAAGCACCACTATTAGACCACAAGAAAAAAAGATAACTGCATGAATGTGACAGGGCACACCTAACACCACATACTTGCTGCGAAGTGAACAGCATATTTTTAGCAAGTGCATCACCACTGTATGCACTGTGACATATAGCAGATAGCAGCAAACACTGACTCCATATACTTGCATCACTATCAGTATCCTATCAGTATCCTATCAGTATCAGTACTATATTAGTATCAGTGCATAGCAAGGAGTTAATTGTACTGCACTGGTCAATGTGGTTTCAAATGGTTCGTATATGAACTTTTAAATAATATATATCCGAAGGAAGATGACAATGCCCACTGCCGCATTCTGGATTAATAAGCCAATTGTCTCAGCAGTTGTGGCCCGTTGACACACACTAAAACCTTTTCAAAGGCATGGGCTACAATTTGTGCAGCGCAGCGGTCGCTGCATTGTGACATTGTAAGAGAATTCTGCCTCAAAGTAAACTGCTGCGCAGCTAATCCTGTGACGGAAGGCAAGAGCCATTGTTGATGCAATATACCCAGAGTCCTTCAGTGCGTATTGAAGGGCTCTGGTATTTCAGAGGGTGCACTATCAGCTCAGTGCGCTACCCCGACAGTTGGCTGCTGACATCATATGACCATGACATGTTTAACGAAAAAACATGCAAAACATGCTTACAACTTTTGTTTTTGCGTTTGATGCGGTTACATGACTCGAAAACTCGTTCTCTAAATGATGAAAGCGCGATCACGCATAAAAAACACATCACGCCCCTTCTTACTATTTCTGCGTGATTGTTTATAGGAAAACGCGTGTATGTCGAGGGCAACGATATGCTTCGCGTTGCCTTGGCGGAAAAAGCCAGCCAAAGGACGCAAGAGCAGAGAAAGAGGTATACAGGAGCTGTGTGTCGAGTCTGCCTCTTTGTCAGCTGTTGTCCCATTTGGCTGGCTTCCACACACAGAGCTCACTCGCACCGGTACGCATTACTGCCTTCGATCGGGATTGCGTTCAAAAAGTAAAGGACACACTGTCGCGTCGCCGTCAATCGGCAATTTTTTCTGTTCGTCTTTAATGCACGACGTGCAATCCTTTCTGCTCGTACTAGGGCACCCATCGACAGCGTGCGATCGGCTCCGCTCGACGCCCCACAGGCAACGCGGCGCGCGCGATACGCCGCCTCAGCGTGGCCTCGCGCGATCTCAAGCATGCAGTATTCGAGCGTCGCCTGCATTATCGGTACGCCAGCACTGGGCAAGACCGACTGCCACGAGTGGTCCGCGGGACGCGATTCGGAACACCCGCGGCGGCACTCCGGCGCGGATGTGTGTGTATACGCCTCTTCGGCCGAAACGCCGGCCGCACCGGTTAGGAGACGTCGAGCCTCCGAGGGCTGCGTTTCCTAAGGGTAGTCACCTGGCACGCAGCTCGTTCTCCGCCATCGATGGTGCATCAGCCTCAAACGCTGCTTCTTTGGGCTTCTTTGCAAAGAGCGTCATGCACACCCGCCATGCAGACGAAATGTATAGAGTTTCGTCGTTTCGTAGCGACGAACGTTGACAGCGACATAGTGCACCAGGGTTCCTTTGGTCGCTCTTTTGTGTTCTATGGGCTGCACCGGTCAGCTTTGGTGTGCCACCATTGCCGCTGCATGTGCGCGCCCTGCTGGGACAGAGACAGTGTCACTTAACTTGCAGCTTAGACTTTGCATTTTTCGTGCGCCTTGTTCTTCACCACCGATAGTGCGTTAGCCTCACGCAAAGCCTCTTCGCATACTACACACCTGCTATGCAGGCTAACTATGTAAAGTTTCGCAGCGACATACGTTGACGGAGACCTGTGAAAGCGCCATCGATAACGCGCACTGGTGTACCGGTGTGCGCCAAAGCGTTTTGGTTATACTCTGGTGCGCCCTTTCGCCTTCTATTGACTAATATTCGGCGCACCGGTGGCTAGTACGACACCATACTAGTGAACCATTATAATGAACTGTGGTTTCTCATTACCTACAACAAAAAAATAAGCGCACCCAAAAAGTCGGCAGTGCGCTAGAAAGCGATCCCAGCAGGCATTTCTGATGAAGCGGGCCGCTGGGCGGGCGCAGCAGACGACAAAGAAATGATGAGAACGCGAAAACGGCTTTCGTCAGGCTCTAGTTCGCTATAGTCAGGCTATTATAGCGAGTCAGCACAAAAATGGATGCACTTATCAGCTTGGGGAACTGCGCCACAGTGCGAATGGAAGTGAGGGGCTTTGTCGGGGAGTTTCGTTTGTCCACTATTTTACTGCATTTACTATGCCGTGCGGGATACGGGTTCGCAAAAAAAAAATAATTCTGCGCTGCCTCAATGTAGTCGACCAGCTGGTTTTCTTCCAGACATTGGAGCACGCATGTCTCCTCGTGCTTCAATGTTTTTCATTGGCCTTCTTTGCCCGACCATGCAGAAACAAATCTTTTCCCGCTAACCTGCATCTCGCAAACGTTTGTACATGACTGTACTCAAAAGGGCCTTCATGTATACCCAAATTTCCAAACATCCCACGCCGGAAAAGTATCTTCGAAAACCAATTCGTGCTTTCCGTGAGATATTGGGCTTATTATTGCAGCGCTGGCAACAGTTCTGCAGATCGATACACATGTTGATTAAGTCAATAATACTACAGAGGCTAGAAGGTTTTATAATAACATGGAGGAAGGAAAATGAATAATACAGAGGTCGATGGGGGTATGCATGGCGGCCATAATGGTGGGGATGAGGGGATCCACGGCCTACATAAGAAGAAAAAAGTTTTTTTCTTCCTCCATGGCCTACATGTCCTAATGATTACGCTGTTCTCTATTGCTTCGCGAGTTTTCATCAAGAAAACCATGCAGGCAAACATGATCGCTCGACCCATATATTATTTTTCAACATATATTAAACGCTATGTATGAAATGTATCAAATATATGATATAAATATATAAATGTCGAGTACACGATAAATGGAATATATGAAAGACGAAAACATGAAACATGTTTAAATCACCACTTCGTGTTCTGAATGTTTTCCTAAAGTTCACATAACAGCTGAACAGTTAATTGTGTCTCGTTAGTATATTGTCATGACTCGGTAGTACCCCGAGGAGAACTGAAGATAAAAACGGTTTACTAGTCAACCAGAAAGAGTCCCTGAGCGTTTCAGCTTCTTCCTCTTGCAGCCGTGCGCTCGTCGACCCAGTCATCATCTTTGGCATCTTCTTGAATGCGGCATTTTCCCCCTCCTCAGGAAGCATCGTCTCGATGGTAAGAAAAGGAAGTAGGAGGTCAAAATCGGTCCGAGTAGTACGTACGGCTTACGTACAACATGGACGACATCGACTTGTTGCTGGCGTCACTTGGATGTCGACAACCCGTATGGCACCATGCACCTCATACATTACGTCTCAGCACAACATATGTGGGCCCGAAGTAACGCCGTAATAGTTTTTCGGAAAGTCCACGGCGGCGAATAGGCGTCCAGACCCACACTTTGTCGCCAGGTTCATACATTACATGTCTGCGGCGAAGATTGTAGCGTCGTGCATCATACTCCTGCTGAGTTCTGATGCGCACACGCGCTAGTTGGCGAGCTTCCTCTACGCGCTGTGCGAATTCCTCGATGTCCTGATCGACATCGTCGCCGTCGGCATTCGGGAGCAACAGGCATCCAGAATAATTGTCACTGGTCGCCCATGAAGAAGGCTGAAAGGCGTCATGCAAGTGGTGTCTTGTGCCATATTGGCGAACGTGACGTAGGGGAAGAATTTCGTCCCAATTCTTGTGGTCCATGTGGACGTACATACAGAGCTTGTCTGCTATTGAGGCGTTCCATCAGTCTATTGGTTTGAGGGTGATAGGCCGTCGTTTTACAATGATTGGTACCGCTGAGGCGGAGAACGGTTTCCAAAAGCTCGGCCGTAAAGGCAGTTCCTCTGTCAGTTATGAGTGCCGGAACGCCATGCCTGAGGACAATGTTCTCAACGAAGAACCGAGCTGCTTCGGCGCGCGGTACCCCTGGGCAGAGCCTTTGTCTCCGCGTAGCAAGTTAGATAATCGGCACTTGAAGAGGGTGGAGTAGGCCGGCTGGTTTTTCAGGGAATGATTGACGACGTTGGCAGTCTACGCACGTCCGTACATAGTGCTTCACTGTCGCCGGCAGTTTCGGCCAGTAGTATCCGCGCTGTACTCTAGCCAACGTGCGGGTGTAGCCTAGGTGGCCGGCGGTTGGCTTGTCGTGACACGCTTGCAAGATTTCTGTGCGAAGAGCTGTTGGGACGACGAGTAGATGACTGTTCCCCCAGGATGGAAGTTCTTGTAAATTACGTCGTTGCGAAGAAAGAATGACGAGAGGCTGCGGGCGAAAATGTTAGGCACATCCGTAGTTCGCTTCTCCAAGAAACCAATAAGAGGGAGCAATTCCTGGTCTTCTCTCTTCTGTTGGGCAAAAGTTGCGTCACCTATGACTCCTAAAAAAGCAGTGTCTTCATCGGTCATGGTGGAGGGTTCCACCGGTGCTCGCAAAAGGCAGTCAGCATCCGCATGCTTCTTTCCGGATTTGTAAATAACCGTCATGTCGAACTCTTGTAACCAAAGGCTCCAACGCACGAGTCTCCCTGAAGTGTCCTTTAAGTTTGTCAGCCAACAGAGAGAGTGATGGTCGCTAATGACTTGAAAGAGGCGAGCGTACAAGTAAGGGCGGAATTTCATAACCTCCCATACCACTGCAAGGCATTCTTTTTCTGTTGCCGAGTAGTTCGCTTCTGCTTTAGACAGAGTCCTGCTGGCATAAGCACTCACTTTTTCTACCCCATCCTGGCGCTGCACCAGTACAGCATGCACCTAAACCCACATTGCTCGCATCGGTATGAAGCAGGGTAGGGGCTTCGTCCTCAAAGTGCGTCTGTAGACGTCTCCGGAGTTCATTAAAAGCTTGGTGCTCTTCTTCACCCCAGCGAAAGACAGCATTGTCACGTGTCAGTGAAGCTAATGGCCAGGCAATTCATGAGAGGCCAGCAATAAATTGACGGTAATAGGCGCAAAGCTCCAGGAAACGCCGCAACGTCTTTTTGTCCGTAGGTGTAGGGAACTTGGCGATTGCAGAGAGCTTTTTGGGATCAGGCCGGACACCTTCTTGGCTAACAACGTGTCCTAAGAATTGCTGCTCCTCGTAACCGAAGTGGCACTTATCAGGTTTTAGTGTGAGGCCCGCAGATCGTATGGCCTGAAAGACAGTCGGCAAACGGCATAGATGCTCCTTGAAGGTGGCCGAAAACACGTCGTCAAGATACACCAGGCATGTTTGCCACTTGAGTCCTGAGAAGACAATGTCCATCAGACTCTGAAATGTTGCTGGTGCCGAGCATAAACCAAACTCATGCAATCAGTCGGGAGTGACGAATGCCGTCTTCTTCCGATCCCTTTCATCTACTTCAATTTGCGAATATCCACTTTTCAAATCCATTGATGAGAAGTAACGTGCATTTCGTAGCCGATCAAGGGAGTCATCGATGCGAGGGAGCGGGTACACGTCTTTTTTGGTCACTTGATTGAGCTTGCAAAATCGTAAGCTGCCATCTTTTTTTTTTAACGAGTACCGTGGGGGAAGCCCACGGACTCTGTGACGGCTGGATAACGTCGTCTCTAAGCATTTCGGCCACCTGGCGCTGAATGGCTTCGCGCTCTTTCGGAACCACACGGTAAGGATTTTCTCGAATCGGGCGAATCGCGTCATCCGTGATAATTCGATGTTTGGTCAAAGGCGTTTGGCCGATCCGCGATTCTGAAGCAAAACAGCCTCAAAAGTGATCTATGAGGTCCAATTAAAAGACGTTCCCTTTCTGAAGACGACAAATTTGGGCTCACATTGACGGTGGGTGTGGGCGCCTTGCTCATTGATCCTTCCTGTTGCAGCACAAAGTAGTCCTGCGCACTTGGGAGGCTGTCAAAAAAGGCCACAGTTGTGCCTTTCGGAATTTGCTGACGCTCGTCGCTGAAGTTTGTCAGCAGCACTTCGGTGTGCCCATTGGCCAAACTGACTAGCCCTCGAGCTATAGAAACACCTCGGCTGAGTATCAGGGTGACTGCCCGTTCGGCGACGCCATCGCCGGTATGCACCACGTCGCACTTCACTTCAACAAGAAAGCATGATCACGGAGGTAATGTCACTGCCTCATTGGCGACGTGTGGTACTTCTGCACAACTAAGGTCTCCATGATTTTTGGTGAAGGCAACAACATTGCCCCGAAAGCTGATTACAGCCCCATGAAGGTCCATGCCCAAGATGAGGTCTTTGCAACAGCCCAGAGAACCAGAAACGTTTAGAGGATATCCACAAATTATCCCAATATCAAACATCATTTTGAGTGACCCATGAAACATCCGTGCGAGCATTTGCAAGAGATCATCTATTAGTGGACATTCATTTGACTTGCATTTTGTGATATGTTCAGAATGTTACTTTGCGCACATCGCTGAGACTCTAACAGTGGACTTTCTGTGAACGTTCACAATTAGACACGATTAAATTAGGCAGGCTCGCGCGCTGGACCATCACAGGGAACTCGACTGCATGTGTCCCGGAAAGCTTTTCAAACGGTTTATGCTGCTATATATGCACTAAGAAGCTCCATGAATGCGGCTAAGAAAGGCGCACGCCTTCTTTAGAAGCACGTTTGCATCCACCTAACCCGTCTGCATAATGTTTGCGCAAAGGCAGCAGAGCAGACTAATATGGTTTTTTTTTTAATAAAAGGTATTAGCAACATGATGTGCTTACCTGACTTCTCATTTCTGTCGTAACAAGTTCATAATTGACTGAAATAACTTCACTCGACTGGCAAGTGCCATTGGCGCTAACAAGAAGGCCATGTGTGGGGAATATATAAGCCCATTGAATGCTACTACCAAGTGTGCCTGTGTGCAGCTCGTCCATAAACTACATAAAGCTGTTTTAATTGTTTCATAGTGTTTGTGGGTATAATGTTCCGAGTATGGCTGACTGCTTGACTAGATTGCAGCGATAGTGTTGATACTAGTAGTCACACCTGTTCGAGTGAACCGTTTCCCTTGCGATTAACTTATTGCATTTCAAAAATTTTCTTTTGCCTTTGCCTTTGCAGAATATGCAAAGATGATCACAAATATTTTTCGCGCATGCGTGTTTTGCCCAACTGCCATCACAATTTCTGTCCAAAAAACTTTTGGCGATATTCTGTAGATGTCCATTCCGAGGCAATAGGGACATCTTCTGGACATAAAATGGACAATGTGTGGTCATTAAGAAACATCCTCTGTACATTAAATATTTTGGGCGGTACATTCTGTCAATGTCTTTTGGATCTAAAATGGTTGTCTGGGAGTCAGGGAGAATAACGAAGCTGCCAACGAACACTGAGTTTCCTATTCCTATCTGGGCAGTGCACTTCCCAGTCGGTGCCAGTAGCTGGCCCCCAGGGCTTCTTATTCCTGGCCCAGTTCATTCGGTTTTTACTTTGCGCAGCCTGTCAGCCAGTTTTTGGCTAACAATTGAAAAATCCGCCCCGGTATCCACCACAGCGTACGTGTACCTCCAGCTCATCAATGCAAATGGCAAGGTCAGCGCTAACAATTTCGTCTGGGTTGCTCGTCTCTTTCGGCATTTGCGGCGGAAGTACGGTAAGGATCGGCACTGTCAGTTTCGTCGTCGGGGCTGCTCATCAGGAGCGGCATGTTCGGTGGTAATGTAGGCGGTATTTTCTGTGGTAGTACGGCAGGTTGAATGGGAACAGCGGCGTCAGAGTCACGGGTTGCGGTCAGCAGTTGCGGCGGTAGTGAGGGCTTTGAAATTCTTCGACTGGCTGCAACCTCCCCTCGCGAGGTTGTGGCTGTTAATTTCCCCGGCGAGGGCTCGGGGTCCACTGTCCGCTGACGTCAGCATCGCTACGACGCGTCGGCGAAGAATAACGCTGTGGAGGTGGGGAGCGGCGGCGGAAGCCCTGTGAGTTGGCTTCCCTGCTGAGCTGCGGGTCCTCGATTTGGGCAGTGCATTACCCCCTGATCGGCAGGGCCAGCGTTGAAATGGCGGCGAGCAGAAGCAGGCGAAAAGGCCTGCCCCTGTTGGCGGTAGCGGTAGTACCGATACACATGGCCAGGTTGTCCGCAGAAGAAGCAGAGTGGTCGGCTGTCATAAGAGCGCCACATCTCAGTTCGGCGCGGTTGAAAGCGGCCGGGAGGTGCCCACTGAGGCCCCTGGAAGAATCGCGTCTGCTGACGGCTCGGTGAGCTCGGTGGGGCGTGGTCTGGCGGCGGGCGACGAAGGACTGCCGCATAGCTCGCGGGTTGAGGCTCCGGCTCGTAGTAAGGCGCAGTAATGACGGACGTGTTGCTGTCGGGTTGTGGCACGTGGTATGGTTCGCAAACGGCTGCCGCGCTGTCAACTGGATGAGACTCGTGGTATGGTGCAGGCGGTCACAGGGCGTACCGGAGCTCTTTCTTTACGGCTGCTGCGACGGCCTCTGGTGACTGAACACTCGTAGTAGTAATTCGCTGCAGCTCCTCAAGGACAATTTCTCGAATGAGTTCTCGAAGAGTAGTCCTATTGTACAACAATAACTGATGGGCACGTTGGTCTGACATGATTTCCAGTGAAACAGCGCAACGGCACAAGGCCAGAGGACAAGAAAGGATGATACACAGCGCTGACTAACAACAGAATGTTTTTTCAGTGAGCCATGCTTATAAAGGCACCAGGGACACTGAAAAAAACAGAAAAAAACACACACAGAACCGTGACAGATATCCCTCCAACCAGGCACGTATTTGATAACACAAGGCTAACACGTGTGCAAAAATTCATGTTCTTTCTGCAAGATAGCGACAGAAGGGGTGCTTACGCACCTCTGACCCAGCTTCAAGATCTCAGACGCTTCGATAACTTCTCTAGTCAGCTGATCTTTGTGTCTATCAACAATTCTGCTTTTGTCATACAGAGGCTGGCACGAACAATCACGACAGTGAACACCAATGTGGCGGGCAGCGTTCTTGACATCATTTTTGTGCTCCCTCAGCCTATCGTTCAAACAACGACCAGTTTGTCCAACATATGAACCAACACAACTCAAAGGGATCGAATAAACCAGATTCTCTACATTCTGTTGTTAGTCAGCGCTGTGTATCGTCCTTTCTTGTCCTCTGGCCTTGTGCCGTTGCGCTGTTTCACTGGTCCTATCGGTTGCAGTGAGCGCCGCCGCAGTCGTTGGAACACGGTTGAAGGGTCGGTCATACTGGCGGCACCGTTCTTGGAGGGCTCGCTCTATAGCTGTAGCGTCCTTGACGAACTCACCGACTGTTTGAGGTGGGTTGCGCACCAAGCCAGCAAACATCTGCTCTTTGACGCCATGCAAGAGATGTCATAGCTTCCTTTGCTCAGTCATACCGGGGTCGGCATGGCGAAAAAGTCGAGCCATGTCTTCTGCAAACATAGCTACGCTTTCATTCTGCTTCTGGACGCGCACTTTAAGCAGACACAGCGCATTCTCTCGTTGATCAGTATTGGCAAAAGTGTCCACCAGCTGGCGACGGAAGTCATTCCATGTGGACAAGCTGGCCTCGTGGTTTTCAAACCAAGTTATTTATTTATTTTACCCTCAAGGCCTGGGGCATTACAGAGGGGAGAAGTTCTAGGATTATCCTGAAGTGCAAAATAAACGTTACAAAGCTTCTGGTCCGTGCTCCACTGGTTGAACTTGGCCACTCGTTCAAACTGGTCGAGCCAGTCTTCCACATCTTCAAACGCGTTCCCACGGAAGCACTCTGGCACCTTGGTGTTGTGAATAGTCACCGGCGTAGGGGTGGAAGGTGCCATGGCTTGCGAGACCTGGCAAATTTTGACGTTTGAAGAGTCGCCCGGCAGATGGTTGTACTCCATGGCAAGGCCTAGACGGCGGCGGCTAGAGCGATGGACAGGCGTGTCAGTGTCCGGGACCCGCTTTGGACTGCCGGAATGAGTCCTATTACTACCCAGCACCTCCACCTGCGTCACGACTCAGTAGAACCCCGAACAGAGCTGAAGATAAAAACGGTTTACTGGTCAACCAGAAAGAGTCCCTGCAAGTTCCAGCTTCCTCTTCCAGCCTCGCGCTCGTAGATCCAGTCGTCATCTTTGGTGTCTTCTTGCATGTGGCAATATGGACATTTTGGTTCTCAAGCGCAAATGTCCACAATGCGAGTTGTCCGTACAAGGAATCTTGAAGAAAAAAATAGTCTAAAGAAAAAATTCATGATTACGAACTGCTTCTGTGCATAATGGCAGTAAATGAAGGGAAACTTGGGCAATTTTGGAAGCTCCAGGTGCATTGTATTCAGGTCGCCGTAACTCCATTTCAATTTTTATACAGTCAGTGGGGCCCTTAGATCCAGAGTAATGAATTTAAATACCTCGTTACTACTTATCATCGTAACTGGACAAGCCACGTTGACAAAATTTGTGAATCATCCATTGAAAACTAGGATTTCATCTTTATAAATTAAAAGCACCCCTTCATTCAAGTTGCTTGCCTACTATTGCCAGATAAAACCTAGGCTCAAATATGGTTGCATATTCTAAGTTTTGTTTTTGAAGAAAATCCTAATAATTCACTGGAAATGGTTCAAAGAAATGCAGTCCATGGTCACCATTGCCGCTAATGGCTATGAACATGTCGATAATAAGAATTATGATCGCCAGACTGACCTACTTCCTGTTTCTACTTCACGCTTAATTCAATATCATTTCAAAATTGTTCAAACATCCATGCGCAGCTTATTAAAACTCGATATTAACCATCTTCACAACCTTGCACCACACTTAAATTTTCCGCACTAATATTTTCCACTTTTCCACTGTTTTTAAACATTGGAATGCAATTCCAATGAATGTCTTTCCCGCAGGTGGCGTGAAAGGCTTTGAAGAACTTTTACTGAATGCCTTTTAAATTTTTTTTGCTGCATTTCATGCATTTGCAATGCTTTTTATACTGTTTGTAACCAAACTGTAGCTTGCTCATGATTACGCTGTATTGCATTTCCTTTGTCCGTTACTGCCCCCTTGCTTCGTTTTCAATGACAGTAGTACGTTTCGAAAATAAATGAATAAATTTTGGTAGGCATGCACCAATTTTCATGTGCAAAGCTTCTCTCACTGCAATCTCAAAACCGCATAGGTTGTGATACTTCTCAGTGCTATATACAGTCTTGGTCAAAAGTCTTCAATAGGTTTTAAAAGGGCTTTTCGCTTCAGCCACATAACAGAGTCATTATGGCACTATTAAAGACCGAATGGCATTGAAATGCTAGCAGAAGGTTTCTTCTTGCGGGAGAGCAGCCTCCTGCTTGACTTGTCATTTGAATGATCTGCTACACGGAGCATTGCAGGAACATTTATTTCGCTGCGTGCTGAACGCTGTGGCCGTAAGGCTTTTGACCAAGACTGTACTTTCTTGCAAACCTGAGGGATGCCACATCCACTTTAGTTTGGTATGCCCTTACATCTGGCTTGCAGCTTGAGCAGTAAACTAAATGTGTTGGCTAATACGCTTGCCTCATGCTCACAGTTGGCAAGTAGTTGACGAAGAGCTTGTTTTAAAATAAAATGACATTAGAGTTTAAGTAACGAAGCCCAAAAGTGTCCATAAAATTTAAAATCCATTACTGCCCATTGGGCATTGTATAAAAGCACTCACGGACTCACCTAGTTCATAACACTAGCAGAGGAGAATACAAAAATCCAGTTTAAAATTGCTGCACTTTATCGGATGTTCCAGGTATATAGTGTATCTTTTAAGAATATAAAATAACGCGGAAACCACAGGATCACAAAGAAGACAACACTACGTGCTTCATCGTCCAATTTTTTTTTTTAAGTTTTCAGCGTTTTGAAAGTAGTAATGCCTTAAGGACCCATTTGAATACTTGATGTCAACTCATGTCATCAAAATGACTGGCTTCTCATTTTAATTCAGTGAAATTTCATTTAAAAACTTCCTACAGTCCCCTTAACTTAATTTCATTGCTGTTGCACCATACACAATTTCTTTGAACAATTCACATTTCTAGTGGCCCAATAAAGTACTGTCTTAGATCAATAGAAATTAATATCTGCTTGAAATCTCTGCTGGCCCTATATGCTTTAGCTGAGCCCCCTGAACGTTGCATATGATGCCACATGCAGTGCCCACAATTTACAATGGCTGCTGCCTCACATAAACAATGTACTTTAAGCTTGCAACACCTTGCTCAAACAGCTGTACACATGCGCATGAAAAGGTGCAGAGTTGCAAGCTTCATGCTACTATGACTATTAGGGCAGCTGTGGTGCCTCGTGACGAGTATACTGTGACAAATGTGTTGCCTACCTCTAGTCTTTGTCCTCATTTCTACGTACTAAAGTATTCACTATGCAACAAAGCATTCCCTCTGATGGCGACAGTCGAAAAATCCTTCAGATGCAACTACTTCTTCACATCTGAGGTTGGGATTAGGGCTGTCAAAGTGCTGGCCAACATTTGTGAACTGGTAAATAATAACAATATAGATAAGCATACAGAAAGCTTTTGCAAGTCTGCCAAGTGTCAACATTGCACCCAGCTGGAAAAGAGCTTTTCTTACACTCAATCCATCTCTGCCCTTGGAAAGTTTCATAGAGTCCCTTTCTTTCTGCTCTTACATGCGAGGAATGCACAAATGCAAGTTGGAGAGCCGTCCCTGAAACTGCGAGACACCACAGGACTACGAATGGCTGACAGGCACATCAGACAGATGCCAGAGGCACTTAGAGCAGACAGGTGCACCAGCCCCAGTGTCTCAGCCCTGCAGATGTGGTCACAACCTGCATTTGCACTGGTGCTCGCACACTGCGCAAGCTATGCTGCAAAGGAAGGGGTGCGGCTTTCGTAAAAAGGTTTCTTCGCATTTCACCAGCACCACAGAGAATACTCCCAAGACAGCATGTCAAGATGCCTCCTCCTCCTCCTCCGGCAGGATGAGTGCCACCTCCAAACGATCCCTTCTCGAGGTTCTCCTTCACTCGCAAGCACAGGTCACACCACAGGACATTCCATGTTTAGTTTTAATAGTATACTAACTGATGAGATGCAACCACCGCAGCACAAATAATGCATAGTGTCTGGCCCATCATTTCACAACTTTCAGCCACCGGCTATCCATGACACGGCACACAAAGCACAGTCCAGATGAGAAGGATCAGTTGTTTGAGCCCAGCCAGCACTGCAGTCCCAGCTTCACCACTGCTTAGGCTGGGCCAAGATGTCCATTGTATCCGCCCACTTCAGACAACTTTAAAAATACACAAAAGGTCTGCAATGCAATGACGCTGCATCTTCTAACAGGCACAGCAACAAGACGAGAACAAGAACTTAAAAAACAACAGCAGCTGTTACAGATGACGAGTGTAAGTGAACAACTGCTAACAGGAACAACCTTCTTGAAGAAAACATAAACCGTGGCTACCTGAGTAACCAGACTCCCTGCTTTGCAAAACCATTATGGGCCACCACACGATACCTTCTACACAGTAGAACCCATAAACAACACTAGATGAAACAGGGCTTTAAAGGTGTACATATACAGGGTGCCTCACGCCATGTAAGAAAGGGTCTAAAAAAAATCTTGTGCATTACAAGCAGTAGAATTGAAAGTGATGCATTATTGTCAGTCGGCTGCTAAAAGCAGACAGCAGTACTCTCATGCCACGTTCATCAAATCATATTTCTAGAGATTCATCCACTCTTCAGCTGCTGAAGGTACACAAAGAGCAGTCGAACACCAAAAAACAAAAACACCACTAATGACACAATTTCTGCAAAGGTAAGTGTACTCCAATTGTTTTCTCACATACTATGGAGGAGCATAAGAATGCAGCCACTCATACACGGCAAAAGCGGCAACAGCTGCATAAACTTTGCCGTGCAATGCCAGTGCATACTTATTTATACAAGTAGCTACAACATCACAAAAGCGTTATTACAAAAAAGTGTGTGTGTGTGTGTGGGGGGGGGGGGGGGGGGGGGGATGCATATCAGAAAAACAAGTGCTCAAAACTAGCTGGTTCCATTCAGAGCGAACACAAGAAAGCACAGTTGGAAAGGTTTTTTCAGTCTGGAGATGTTGAAAATCCACTCTTACCACAGACACATCTGGATGTGCCTTTTTTGAGTAGAAACTTTGTAGCTAAAGTTTCCATGACCAAGAATATGTCACTTGTGATCCTGATGCTCTACAGCTTTCTAGTACTAGTGATGCCTGTCCAGCAGTTCAAAAGCTGTTAAACCTCTGTGCATTATTTGGTTTAGCAGGCAGGAAAACCCACTCCTGCACGCTCTTAACAGCCAACTCTGCTGCTTCAGCTCCACTCCTGCAACACGCTACGTGAGATGCCCAGTACACTTGTTAACAGTAGGTGCTTTGCAGATGTATACTAACAGTTTTCATGATTTACAGCTGTAAAGGTGCAGTGCTATGGCCAAAGAGCTACCAACGTGTCCCAGTTGACTATTTTGAACATTACAAATGTAGACCATGCCAGCCACAGGATTTGACTTGTTCGTTTCAAAGGCAAACTAATGCATCGCACAAACAGCACAACTAGCAGATCTGCTGACTTCCCAAGTGAACCATGCCACTGGCCTTAGTGGTCAGTTATGTTTGTGCCAAGTGTTGAACGGAAACACAGCACTCCAGTGTCCAAATAGACAACAGCCAACAGTGCAGGCCACCTGCATTGATAGCAATCAATGCAACCACACTCCCAGCTTGTGCTACCTTCGGCGAAACCAGAAGTACTAACCACCATTTCTGCAGCGTGTATTTGAAATGGCACAAAAAGGACACTGTCAAGCCTGATCTTGCGCAAGAACCCAGAGCCCCTTTCAGAGCAGGAACTAGTTAGCACAGTGCCTACAATTCATTCCTACAATTTGGCTTTCAAACAAATTGCACTAAGCAATTGGCTATGCTTAACATTTGGTGCACAGCAGCTCCTAGTCAAGAAGGTGGAACCATTGACAGTTTAGCTTCAGCGGCAACCATGGTGACGAGCAAGGCAAGCTTAGTACAGACCACTGATCAGAGTAGGCCACTTGCTGAACACGCATTCCAATCAACTCTGCGGGCACATGAAAAACACAACAGGTATGCCTGGAAGCCTCTGCACATGGTCTAATGCAGGGTCACTGTTGTTCTCACGAAGTGACCATCAGCAGCTATTAAGTCCTCTGGTTTTCGGCTACACAGGTTAAATTTGCACCAATGAACATTAAATCACTTGCCCCAGAACACATCAGCCTGACACTAGGAATATTCTGCAGCTATTTAGAACGTGCACAACAATGATCTCAGTGACAACACTTAGCCAGGTTTGCACACTCAGAACATTCATCCCTCACAAGTGTCGCCAGACTCAAGAAACCGGCCACTCTCCATCTCTCAGCCAGCTGCAGAAAACTTGCCAAATTTCTCCGTTTTTGCTGATATATTACTACCCAATCCCTCACACTTATATAACCTAACACTCGTACTGTTCAAGTCATGGTAACAACGCATTGCAGGTGTCGCACCCTTGCCCACAGACGGAAGCGTTTTTTTTTTCTTCCAAACCATGCAAGATGAGAACCTTCCGAACAAAATTGTTCAGGTCGTATCAGCCTCAATAAACTTAAAGGTCTACATAACCTCAGCAGTCACATACTCAGTGGTGGAAGTATTTCAAATTTTCAGACTATTGTAAGAAACGTGCCTATATTGCAGGCTAAAAATTTCAACTGTCCCAAATTAATTAACATACAAATTCTCCTGGGTCCTTATACATATACATCGTGGCTACAGACTGTTTTCAGGGACTCAATTTTATATCCGGTCACTCATTCCTGTCGAATAACGTCTTTATGTAAACAAAGCATATTCTACACATTTTAAAGCACTCATGCTTGCAAAACACGCTCGAAAACACAACCATATCAAAGATTCCACTTATCTCAAAGGTGTGCATCCAATTGACATTTGTCAGCAATTACTTTGCATGCCTGGCGTGAGGTGGTTATGTGCCACTTGTCGCAAAGGGTTCCAAACATAAGCTACAATCATTTATGGCCCATTTAATAATATCTCATTAATTCGATCCCTGTTATTCAGGAATTCAGATGATTCAAAAAAGAAGCATGGTCCCGGCCAACGCCTATGCATGTCTATGGCGTCAAACACTCGTTAATTCGGACATGGGCGGCCTTGCACCGGCTAATTTGGAGGGGGATCGCGTCAACATCTGACCCACGCAGCCGGCCATGATCCAAATAGACCTCCCCGAACCTGCATGCAACAAGGGTGCCTGCACACCTCACGCATGCACGCTATGGCAGACATGGCGACGATCTGTAGTCCCCCATTGCTAAATTTAGCTCAGCCGCACAGTTCCAGTTTCGGTCGTCTTTAACTTGACGCCATTCCACAGTTGCCATTAACTCGACGCCATTCCACAGTTGCCATCGGGCGCACACATTGGTCAGTCGCACCATTTCGAACGCTGCTTGGCGTGTCACTGGTCTTTTTTTTTTTATTTTGGGATAACATCATACCATTTAAACATCTTCACATATTTTCCTTGCTTGCATCCATGCACTTGTTCCGTTGTTCCAGTGGGCTGAAATGTGCAGTTCAGTTCGTGCTGAAGCATCCTTAAAAAGTAACGTGGCCGTTTGTGAGGAGGCACTACTGCTACTGTGTTGCACTGTGGCCAAGGAAGCCTTTATGATTTCTGGAGCAATTCTTCGACACTCCCGACTGTGTGTGCAAAGCAAAGCACTTAACGAAACCACGAAAAAGCGTTTTTGTCACTTGGTTCTCATCTCAAATATAGACAGCCATCATCTAGGCATTCATTAGATAAAATAATAGTGACACAAACACTGTTCAGCAGTTTTTTGAGGTGCATTCGATAATTCAAACCTTAGGATAATTCGAATATTTTTTCTGGTCCCTTGAAAGCCGAATCAACAAAATTTTACTGTAAATCCCATCAGTAGCTGAAAATGACATGAAACAAGCTATGTACACAAGCAGTGACACCGTGATCGAATGGGAAATTATTTTATGTACCTGCTATCTTCTTTGTGATGTTCCCATTCAATACTGCCTGTATATTTCTGCTGTCAGGTCACATATTTTTACCCCTGTATACTGCTCTATGTCCTAGTCTCTCTTAGCTTACCATCCCCTTGATTGTATTTTCTTTTTTCTTCCCTCTCAGCTTGAAACCTCGACAGAACTGTGGTCCGTCTTTTTTACATTCACCCATGTAACCCAACCTTCTCACAGAGCCCTTCAGGGATTGAATATATAAACAAAACTAAATGCATCTTATCTGTTCCAGTTTCCTTCATGTCAAGCTAATGCCAACAACAAAGAACTCCACGTCATGTGCACACACCAAGGGAGCCCAGCCAAACAATGAAACTGTACTGCGCAGCTCATAGCATGCTGCTTGGGCTAAAAAGAAAAACAGTCCAGAGCCACTGTGATCAATCAGCAAGGGTGGCACACTGTAAACTTGTCCATCAGACAGAGGTCACCTGGGTGCACGAAATGCCACATGCTACGGCAAACCGGGAATAAATGTGAGCAAGGCCGCATTTCCTTCAAGTTTAGTACTGTACCGATCCCCAGCTCGAGGTTGCCATCTGCAATAATCAGTGCATAGACATTACCTACTCAACTGCCACCGCTTTGAGCTGAAACAATGTTTCTTTTTGAACAAAAAAAGAAGAAAAAAGCCACACAAGCTAACTGCCCCAATGAGCATCACTGCTGCAGTTCACTATATCAGCACTTCATAAAAATACCTAGCCTAGTCATATGCGCCCAGAAAAGTGTCATGCAAGGCTGCACAAGTGCCAGCACTTGGCTGCCCAAGTCATAGGCAACCTGGCTCTCTCTATCCCAGAACACAAGCTCATTCATGGAATACTGTCTCCAGGCCAAGCACACCAGCAATACACAGTGAAGCTTCACCATTGCCATCTCCGCCTCAAGTGCCAGAATGCAACAAGTTGGCCACTGAATGAAGCCAGGAAGCCCTCCACTGCAAAGCTAATAGCGTCTCTGCTGCACGGCAGTGCAGAGCCCACTGAGCACCGAGAGTCTCTGCTGGCGCCAATCCTGGGAAGTTTATAGTAGGCTGACAGAGGTCCTGCACGAGGCATGTGGAGGTGACTGTGTTAAAGGGCAACATTTAAGGTTGCCTTTTCTTGTCAATAAATTGTGTTCTAGAGGTGCCTTCGATACTGTCACAATCAAGAACTGCAGAGAGTGCTTTCATGTTTGCATGATCACCCCACTACAATAAAGCGGCTGGGACAGAAGTTCAGAAGACCAATACTGTGTAAACACCAACAGAAAAACACAAGCAAGTAAACACGAAACCGTCGGGACACTCACACCATGTCTTCCCACGCACTGTGAACATTGTTTTTGTCCCCCCGCAGAGAAGAGAAAGTTGGAGGCAAGGGCTCTTATGTACAGCTGCCTTGTCCCCTCATAACAAACACCCTGAGGTACAGCCCCTTGCAACGCACGAAACGGTGCACACACACAACCATCCACTTCAGGCATCAACCACTGATGCCTCCACTTCACCGAGCAGCCGCACCAGGTTGTCTAAACCAAGCAGGTATCCCGAGTCCGGCCCTCGGTGCCGAGTTGTGTCCCCTTCATAACCCTCATGTGTCGTGTGAGCAAAGTCAATCATCCGCACATCCACACGGAGTGGTGAGGCATCTTCAGCTTCCATGCTGGCTCCTGCCATGCTGCTGGAGTGGCTGTCATCGTCGTCGCATGAGGAGCCATGGCCTTCGTAAATGACCAGGAGAGAGGATGAGTAGAAGCGGAACGAGTTCTGGCGCTCGACAGCGCGGCGAAGCGCCAGCAGCCGCTGTGTAACGAGCGCCACCAGGTTGGCACGCAGCCGGAAGCCGTCATGGAAGAACTGGCGCAGGCAGTGGCGCAGGCCCCGGTCGTCCAGCCGCCGGCCGTAGTACTTGTCCCGGCACACGAGGCTGCCCGACTGGTACACCTGCAAGTGGCAAGGAAGCTGAATCTGCCTGCGTTCACTGCAACCACTTGGCTCTTCTTAAAGATGGCAAACGAGAGAGCCCGTGGAGACACCAAGCATAGCATGCATCAGGGCAGGCCCCATTTGTACAGGCTGAGGCTTTTTTTATTACAAATACCTCCTGATGTGTTACACATGTTCTAGACTATAGTGTTCTTAGATATGGAATCACTCTTTATGGTCACTGCACAGTTCGCCGGCAGCACAGGGTGAATTCACTTCTGCGCTCCCTTCTAAAGAATACTGCCTACGACTTGTCTATGGTAATGACATTGATATTTTTAGAAGACTAAAGCTTCCAAGTTTTAACGCTTTGTTAACAGAAACTATTGTGCTAAAACATTTCTGGTATGGTCAGTTCACCATTCCATACATTCCTGCATGTGATTTAAGACCAAAATACCGCTACTGCATTCTTCACTCTCTTGGTATGGAAAGCGCACACGTCAATGTTATGTACCTGCCTGTTTCAATAGTTCGCCACCTAGTGAATTCCGCACGAAAAATAAATATAACCTGAAGAAAAATTTTGCGGTATGCCTCCGTGTTGTTGCCCAGCCTGTCCGTCCGACCATCTACTTACTTACTGAATCTCTCTTCAGTACTGCAAATCCAGCTAATGAGCACAGTCTCCACTGGTTACAAAGCTCTGTCATGAATACTGAAGGTATGCCCAAGTGCATTTTCTTGCACGATTAGCTGTCTACTCAGACGGCTATACTCTGCACCAGAAGGGACTGGAACACGTGACAAGACACAACCCCCGGCCAGCAGCACAGAGCAAATAGTGCATGTAGGGCGGACGTGTGCAAGCATGTGGTAACTCACCTGCATACCGCAGATGCGGATGCCCAGGGAAGCCGAAGTGCTGGCAGCACACTTGGCCATCTGGCGGTGGCGCTTTTCCTCCGAGGCGTCATCACCATGCTGCCGTGTACCCATCTTGAGGTCCAGAATGCACGGCCGGCGAAAGTGTGACACCACATTTTCCAGCAGTAGCAAGTCTGTGCCACATATGACCGCACCCGTTAAGGATCACTCACGCACGCACAGGAGGGATCGTTGAGCATGCAAGAAGCTGCAAGCTAAGAGTGGCAGGGATTAAGAACAGCTAAATGAACTCTCCTTTTAGAAACTTCCACGACTCAGTGTCAGCAGCTTGGCTGTCTCCAACTTGAACCAAACAGAGACTGCCATGGCAAAGCAAATGAGATAAATACTAGGCTTAAAAGGGTTGCAGTGTAGTGCTGGACTTGCATGTCACCACATTAGCTGTATAAATTCTACAGGACAGGTGCCCTGCCCAGATTAAGGCATTACACTATACCCTTGTTAACACAAACACGTATATCTCGAAATATCAGTTAAATCTTAAATTTTTCGTGTCACGCAATAGGCACCATGTGTTTGTCACTGTTTACCTTGAAATGCCTTCATGAAATAATGCGGATACCTCAAAATCTGGCCAATGAAAACAAAAAGGGCTATCAGCAAGTGCCCTGTATGGCCTGCTAGCCAAACCGCAACCAACATGCATGTCTTCATGGGCGCACCTCAATGTGCGCCCCCTTTCAGCGCCGACAGCAGGCGCCAACAGCCAATGCCGACAAACACCACCTCCGCTGCGGACTTCAATGATGTAAGATGTGGACAACTGCAGTCTGGTGCGGACTGAGCAGCTGAACCCAGCTCCCAGAGATAACATGGCAACCAATCTTTCAGAAATTTTTGCTTTTACATAATGGCTCTATCATTTAACTTCTGCTACCTTTTTTATTGGTGATAGCATTTCCTTTCGCAAGCACAGCGATATGCGCCTTTTCAGTAATTAAAGACCATTTTACTCACCAGGAAATCGAATTCAAAGTGACTTTTGACCGAATGGAAACACTGCAATGCATCACCAAAAAAAGATGGTAATTCATCATTAAGAAATATTATTTTCCAAAAAAAAAAGAAAACTCCGTTTTGAGACGAACACTGGAAAAACTAGGCCAATTTTTGCAAAAATTAAACTAGGGGTGTGCAAATATTTGAAAGTTTGAATAGTTTGTAAACAGTATTTTCTATTCGATTCAAACCGCACTTTTACTGTTCGAACTATTTGGATCTCCTAAACGTCAAGAAATTACAAATTTCTAGTTCATCTAAACTGGCGGCAAAACATCGCAACATTTCCAAATGACGGTATCTTGCACTTGTCACAGGAGTTAACCTCAATGTTTTAAGTCAGTCTCCATCAAAGGTAGACTACGTGTCATCGGGAACACTGCATTTTGGGCGGAATTTTACAACCGGCGCTCGTTTTCAGGTGCTGCAAGGGAGCGTGGAAGGAATGGTCCAGCTCACGTTGCTGTTCAAGTTGCTGCAGTTCTGTCTGTTTCGCGACCTGTCTTGTTGCATTTTGCCAGCAGTGCCTTGCTTCGCCGTTAATGAACTACTGACGTCGCTCCCGCAGTGAGGAGATTACTATGCCTCATGACAGCATTCAGTAAGCTTCAATGTTATGCTAGACATACGCCAAATTATGAAATTAGAACTTTTTTTCACTGACATCCAAGGAATTGTAAGCTAGGTATTAGCCTATAAAAGTAAAGTTTATTGCCATGATCCCCGTCTCCTTATTTTAGGTCTTACAGGGATAGCAAATTATGCTGATGATGGGTGAAAAGAAAGTTTGTGTGCATTATCACCGTTTCTTTTCATAGCTGTGTTTTGTGGAAAAACATTCCTTTTTATTTCGAACTTCCTGTACTAATTCAAAATTATTTGAAAATATTTGATTTCATTTGAAACCAATTTTTAGGACTCGCATTTGCTTCACAATAAAAAATTCGATACTCGCACACCTCTAATAAATTTTCTTTTTTTCTGGGCATGTTTTGCGAAAAATTGCATTTGTAATTTAACTTCGCAGTATTCGCACTCAATTTTTAATATGCAAATTTGCTTTGAACACAAACTTTTGGTATTCGCACAGGTCTAATAAAAACTGAGGTCTGACCCCTAATTATGCTCTCTTCAATGCGCACTTCGATGAAAAGCAATGCTCCCTTCAAATCACCAATGAAGTGCTTTGAGCTTTCGTTGAGAGATGGCCCCATAGTATATTGAATTTCTCTGCTTAAGCGGTAACCACAGTCCACTAAAACTGTCATCAACAAGGCATATCTCACCGTGCATAACAGCTTTTGGTGTGGAAGCTCAAAGAGACGCTATGGTATACTAAAACTGTTTAATTACTGTCTGCTAGCTCAGGCTATTTTTCAGGTGACCATTTTTGTCAGTGCGCAACCGCTATCACGCTTGCTGATCACGGTTTCTAGCATTAGGAAGTACATAAAAACAAGCACACACACACTGATAAAAAAAATTATCAGTAAAGAGAAAGACAGAAAGATGAACGGAAAGGCAGGGAGGTTAAGTAGGCGACGCCCAGTATGCTACCCCTACACATGGGAAGAGGAAAGGAGGGAGAGATAGAAAGGGGAGAGAGGAAAGGGAGATCATTTCTTCAGGTGTCCGCAGGTCATTACTAACAGGGTACACAGGGCGCACACTGAATGTTTATAACTTTGAAAAAATGTTCTACAGCGTTTACAACAAAACTGCTTAGGAATCAAGGACCTTGGGCACTAATTCTTCTGTTGTGGCGGAAAAAATAGCCCTTAAAAATCAGTCGTGAGTTGCCTTTATGGGAACTGAGTGCTGCCAACTGCTTTGTTTCTTTGCTGATGCTCCTACCCATCTTTTTATAGCCATATAACAGCCTCCTTAAGAACAAGGTGCACGTGCACACCTCTCTCTAGCTAGCAAGGTGGGCTGACTGCGACTTAATTGCGCCTGATTTTTGTTTTCACCTACATTAAAAGAACTCAAAAAGTTCCACAGACTCTGGCGCCTTTTCACTTCTGCTTATTTTCCAGAATTTTTTCAGGTTTTATAAACTGTGCCCTGCATTCAACCTTGGTGAACAGGAACCCGACTGCCAGGGAACTGAATCTGTTTGCAAAATTAGAAAATCTGCAATACTAGGTTGTGCAAATTCAGGTCTCAATTATATTGGTGGATACCAACATGGCTCAGGAGACATGCAACTGTGGGAATTTCCATGCATTAAACACCACCTCACTCGCAGTGCACAAGTGTAAGGACATGAGTCGCAGAATGATACCCGATGAAAAACAGTGGTGTCCCAATGCTGCAATGCGGATAAGGCAGCTGCACAGGCAAAACGAGCAAAGGATACACTGGCTGCCACTCCAGGACGCAGGCTCACGCAGTAGTAGGCGCTCCTCGTTGCAGTTGCAGATCTGCACCCTAAGAGAGCAGAGGTGTCCTTTCAACAACACAGAGGGCCAAGCCTGTTCCAAACTTCAAGCTGCTGATAGCTCAGCCTTGGTCTAGTGTCAGAATGCTTTACTTGTTAGTACACGGACTGGCTCATTTCGTGGTGATCATAGATCGAAGCCTATGGCAGAAGCCAAGAATTTTTCCAACTACAATGGTCCAAGAAAGCATGCAAACATGAATGGCTAATTAATCTCTTGTCTGAAATCTACTTCAGCTCAGAGGAGTCTCCTAATACAAATTAGACCGAGAACATGTTTTCACAGTTCAGTAAAAACCCTCAAGGTGGAAGTAGTCCGATGCAGATGATGACCATTACTGCGAACTTTATGGCAGAAACTATGGTGTCCATGCTAGAGAGTGCCCCAAGTGAATACTCAGCTGCTGGGTAGCAGCAATACCATGGGGAATTGGTGCATTGTGAAGCCATTTCCAGAATTTGCTCTGTCTGGGCTAGTTAAAAAAAAATGCTGTAGTTCCCACAGTTGGCAGTAGAAGCCAGAATAGCCGTAGTAGCCAGTAGTAGCCGGAGATCAGACATGGTGCACGGAATAACATAAGACACGAGAGACCATCGAGCACCACACTGTGTGGACCTTCGGACAGCTGAAACACAATCAGTGCATAACAGGTAGCCACTCTGAAAACTAATTAATGTATAATTAAACTCTGAAGCAGCTCTGTAGGCTATGGGGAACGCTGCAGAAGAGAGCCTTCCGAGCTGAAGAAGAGCAACTGGGCCTGGCAGAAACATCACTGGCACAATTGCAAACCAAGTGGATGCAATCGGAGTCTAATTGGTTTCAAGTGTGTTTTGGCCAGTTCCAAATGGTCTTCTCTTTATTTTAAATTTCTGTCCGACTGGGTTGGACTCAACTCAATCTCCAAAGGTTCCCTGACGAGTGGCAAAAGCTCAACAGATGGGCGTTTCTGTACTTTGCAGCAGAGCGGCTGGGCAGTGAACCTGCAACCAAACGTGCTGCGCAGTGGGAGCTGCCCAGGCCACTTACCGGAGCTGCGAGGCTCCACTGCTGCACCAGGCGACTCATCATCCTCCTCCTCCTCCTCACTGGTGTGGCCAATGGTGCACCTGGATGACACCCTTGTAGGCAGGAGTGAAGGGGCGCATCTCTCGCGGCACATGCAGGTAGAAATGGAGCTCCCGTGGGATGAGTGGTTTGCACAGGGTGCTTGGGTCCAGCAACAGCATGCGGCTGTGGCCGCCCACCTGGTGGGCAAAAGGCAGCAGCACCGCTTCCGTGTCCCCACGGCCGCCACCACCACTAGCCATGCGCACCACCATCACTCCCTGTGCACACAAAAACCACCCAGCCAGTGGAGGTTGACAAAGCCTGCAGCAGTGCTCCTCCAGGTCAGTAACATATAAGCATCATTTCACTTCTACAAGGAGCAGAGAGAGATGAGTTGGTATGGTGTCAAACTGAAAAATCAAGCAACATGAAAGACAGAGAAGAAACAGCAAGACAAGCCTTGGCAACAAGACCAGCAACAAGAGCTTGTCGTGTGTATTGTGCTTTCGTCCACTGCTCTTATTTTGTAACAATGCAGCAACACTGTTTAGAGCCAAGCATCTTGCTTCTTTACAGTGCCGTTGTGCACATGCTCCATCTAATAGTGGACAAGACAAAGTTTAACCAAGGTAGGAAAGCATCTGCTTCATTGGAAGTGCTGCTGAAAGCAATATTAGCAGTGCAATCTTTTCTGTACAAATGCCAAACCATTCATATATCCTGCATGAAGGTAAGTCTCCCTAGTGCTGCACCATTAAGTACCTGCTACAGTACACACTGCACAGAAATGTGTAACGTTATCAGACATAGGACAAATTACAGCAAACGAATGCTTAAGAATAATTTGTTGTGGTTATTAAACTCCCTGAATGAAATAGGCATTGACAACCGAAATATGAACCTTCAGAGTTTAAGGCTTTCCTGTGTTCCTATATTTCAGTATGGCTGTATAAAATCTATATTTTCTCTTCATTATCTCTTCCATAAATTCATATTATTTTCTTCCAGGAGAGCTAACCTATGCACATTTGATGTTCATTGTTTGCATATTCAACTTATCATTATCTAGATGTGAGACTTGTCTGAAAAATTGCCATAGTGTACTTTGTATGCCATGTTTTTCCAAGCTGCTGCATGTAAAGGGATGTATGAAGGGGTCAAGGGCCCTTCAAGCTGGATACTAGCTGTTATCTCAGCCTCCATTATTTCTAATGGAAAGAAAGAAGGAAAGAAAAAGAAAGAAAGAAAAGAGAGAGAGAAAGGAAGAAAGAAGCGATTACAGCTGACTTTTGATAAATAATTTGGAAGCTAGAAGAGACTAAAAATTCATATAAATTATGCAACTTGAATTTATGGGACTAATAAACCTGATGTTAATAAGGCCAAAGTGGCAGTCCAAATAGACCAGATGTTCAAAATAAGCAAATTCAAATTACTGAGACTCCAGTGTATACTCAGGAATTTCCACAGTGCACAAGAATATATATAGAAAAAAGCTTCCAGCTACAATTGAGACTGAAGCACAGCAGTGAGACAAACAACGGTATCTAAAAATTTCAGGAAGACAAACATGCTCTGTAATGAACACAACAGAACATACAGTGCCCATGCGCTGCCATGGTAAAAGAGGGCCTTTACATGATGACTGAAGTGATCTGGGATAGTTCACAATCTATCCTCTTGGGCACAAAAGACGTGAAGTGATGCGCAGAAACGCTTGCTAAAACTTGGTAAGAGCACTACTATCATGCAAAGAAGGAAGTAAGAATGCCACAAAGCCTAAGCTGTTCATTTATCAGTCATCAGCTATTTGTTTTCTTGTTGTGTGTAACCGAGAGAGTTCACTACATTAGAAATTATGTACAACAAGACAGGCAATACAATAGATAATATGCACAATATGCCACAGCGGTGGCTCGGTGGTTATGGTGCTCGGATGCTGACCTGAAAGACGTGGGTTCGATCTCGGCCGCGGTAGTCGCATTTCGATAGAGGTGGAATGCTAGAGGCTTGTCTACAGTGTGATGTCAGTGCACGTTAAAGAACCCCAGGTGGTCGTATTATCCAGAGCCCTCCACTACGGCGTCCCTCATAGCCCGAGTCGGTTTGGGACATCAAACCCCATAAACCAAACCCAACCAATATACACAACATGCAACATTCATCTAATCTCTGCACAGGGAAATGACAGTGAAGTGCAGTCGTCTATGCAAATTGCAAGGCTCACAGGTACGTACAACCGTGCCGAGCACGCTCCACTGCCAAGAGCTGACCTTGTCCATTGCTACTAGATGCCATACAGACTCCTATGCATATCCAGCACCTCAGACTTGAACTGACAATAAAGTTTATTCTTTCGCTCTCTCCCTAACCATCTACAGAGCATGGCGAATGACCATGTGCAAAAAGGCATCGGGTCTTAGACCAAGGCATCTAAATTTGTGCAGTTCAGCTGTGTTTTATTTGCAGATGCAGACACAATGGCTGCATACTTTGAAAACGCACTGGCCTTATGCTTGTCTAATCACAGATTATAGAGGTGCAGCGACCACACCTTGGTCGCACCCCTTAAAGGGGCTCTGAAAGGGGCTCTATTAAAGTTGCGGTATGTCTGGGATGTGAAAGCACGCCGCTTCTCGAGTATTGTAGAGCAAGAATTTTTTAGTGCGCATTGTAGAAACAGAGTTATCTGTAGTCAAAATTTGAATTTCAGCGTCTTCGCACCTTTCCTTCTCCTCTCGTCGCTTTTAGCACAATGGAAGGTCGGTGCTCTTCCGCCGGCCCCACCTCCGGGGGAGAGCTTCCTGACCCGCCGGAGCTACGCGGCTTATTGACCGCGGCCATGGTAGCTGCCTGACGTATGAAAGAATCTAACCAATAGCCATCGCTCAACATGTATACGTAGATGCGAGCGACGGAGGAGGGTGCGAGCATGAAAATGTCGCCGGGCAGGGCTCGCCAACTTTCGCGCATGTTTGTGGGTCCTCTGCTGCTTGTAGAAGTGTGTTATCTGGCTCAGGTGTTCATGACAACATAATGCAGTGATTGAGCAACTTGATGTCCTCTCCTCGGAAGACGTTTCAGAGCCCCTTTAAATTCAAACTTCTGTTGGCACAGCACTAGAGTTCCAAAGGTATGCAAACAGCTTCTGAGCAACCAACAGGGGAAAGCCTCCAGATCAAGCCTGGCCACTCCGAAACATGCATTAAAAACTTGGCACACAAGAGCTTTCTTGCACTCCCCTCCCATGCAAAAAAAAGCCAGGTGCCAAGGCCCCAACCTTACCCCTCCAATGGAGTGGCACAGCATAGGGCGCAAAAGCAAACAGGTTTTTTACACTGCAAATCTTCTGAAGTATGCACGGAGATGTTTATTCAGGAGCAGAGGTGCACTCTGGTACAACTCGTGGAGGCATCCATTAAGGCACTCATGAGTGTAGGCCAGTCAAATGTAGTCACAACCACTATGGACGGCGACACAGGGCTGACGCAACATGAAAGCACTCATCAAGATGGCATGTGCCTGTGGCCATGATGCTAGTCACAGCTCACAGAGGCATGCCAACGCCCTCTGTGTTCAGTACATTTTGAAGCCTGCCAGAAAATAATTGAAAATAGTCGGCACTTAGTTCCAATAAATCAGGCCTGTTTTCTTCTCAGCGAGAACATCAGTGCATAAGGAGCACCGGAGATTCATGTAGTGCATCTGCAGAAAGGTAAAAGATGTACTATTGATGCTGCAAAGGACAGGTTGCTTGACTTCCTTTTCATTTTAGGTGGCTTGACCCCACTGGTACCAAACCTATAAAACAGTTTATAACCCCACTCAAAGAAAATTGTTCTATTCAAACCACCCCTTGATGAATTTTCATGATGTTGGTTGGTCCAGGACGGACGTGCAGAGTGTGCACTGCTGATAAACATGGTGGTAGCACAGCATAATTACTGTGCACACAAAAAGGAGAGACACGACCAAGTGGTTGGATGTAGATGCACAAGTGGCAGACTGCTACGGTGCCCTTCTTCTCACAAGATAAATGAAGGTTACACACACTGACATGGAGACTCTTCAACGTAGTAGGGCACATTTCTGTCAAGCCTCCTGTTGCTGTTGTCACTGAACCCTACAAGTATAAGTATTTCCTGCTCTCACATAAGAAGCTTTCTCTAAGTAACTTGAAACACGAACGAAAGTGCCTAGTCCCAAGCTGCTATATGAATGAGGAGACCAAGGGTGACAGTCTATTTCAGTCACTCAATGCCAGCATTCTCATTATAATCACTGCAATGGAGACTGTGACAGTCTCACTATGTGCTCAATGTAAAGACAAAAAGAAAAGTTTAAAAAGTGAGGAATCGCATAAATATCTTTTCCTTTATCTAAATATATTTTTCTTTATCTCGTTTGTACCAATACTACACTTCCAATATATTATCAGTTAGCATTTACACTGTCGTCACTTCCCTCTTTTTTGATCACTACAGCATGAAGAGCTAATATCAATCACAAAAGTAGTAAAGGATGTCTGTGCACTCCGTCATGAACCAAGGCAGTAGCAAACTAAAGGCTCGCAGAGTGCCAAGCTAACACGTGGAACAAAGGCATGACACAACAATTCAATGGCTCCGCCCCACTAGGCAGGGTCAAGGAGGTACCGGTAGCTCTAGTGTGATAGAAGACACACTATCAGCATCACTCCAAAAGTGTGAGCGAAAAGCACACTCTTTGCCCCAATTCCAAATAGTTTTCTTACGGACGCATAATTCTATCAGAAATTTAAACTGAAATGTAACCCGACTGTTTTACTGGAGATACCTGTACATGAGCGCAACCCGCTTCCTCAAACCTGCAACACAACCCATTTGTGCACCCTGCAGCTACCCTGCACCCCTGCTTTTTCTTGCGCAAGGTGTAAGTGCTTGCATGCCGGATGACTGAACAAAATCACTTCTCCTTGGACATGGGTTGGTGCACACTCCTTGGCCCAACAAGCAGTTACTAGTAACATGCTGAAAAATCGCCATCAAAACATTCTGAATTCAGTGATGTGTACATGCGAGCGAAAGCACAGACCAAACTGCATCTGTAAACGTTCACACGTGGGAACTGGTGCCCCAACCCGAGATACTATACAAGAGGTGCTCGAGATATACGAGGGGTGCAGAGGGTCCTTGGTTTGACCAGGTTGCCAGAATATCTGCATTATTTTATCAGCTCATTTTAAGAACACAGTCTCACGTTATAAATTACCAATTTCTAGAACCACAGCTCAAAATTCTTCAAAGTGTTTCAGATTGCCAAAAGAGCAATGCTGACAAAACGGAAAAAATTTTCAGGTGTGGAACACCAAGCTGTGATCAGGTTTTCCTTCCAAAAGAAATATTTTCAGAAAAATTTGCAAAAGTTAAGATGGAAGATCCAGCAAAGTAGAGCAGGCCTTCAAAAGTTCCAACTCAAAAGTTGTGAACTATGGTCATGATCTCCTTTTGCCAGATTAGCAAATTTCGTGTACAGGCACCTATATAATACAGAAATTCAAGAAACATGTTTAGTTTATTAATCATAACCAGCTGGTTATGCAGAGGCAGTTCCTCTCAAGTGGGTGCCAAGCTATCTGAACACCTATTAAAAGCAACGAGTAGACATGTCCAAGCTGGCTCTGCAGAATTTTCTACGAGATTGTGGCGATCTTTGTGCCCTAACAGCGACTGCCAGCGAAATGTGCCTGAATCAGTATAATCCTTGAATAAAAGAGCAGTCTATGCGACTGAAGCACTCTGGGCATGCAAGAGCAAAGCCTGGTGGAAGTTGTTACATCCACACTACTTTTTTTATCAGGAAGCAGTGGCAATGATGAACGACTATCTTTTCCCACCTAGCAGTGGTTAATGCAAATCACTGCTAGGGCTTTTTGATCAAAGAGAGCATAGAAAAAAAATATTAAAGCTGTGGAAAGGAGCTTCTCATTAGGCAAGACAGTGCATCTGCTCACAAGGCAGTCAAGATAATGGATGTATTAACAGAGTTGGAGTTTTTGTGGCTGAACTGTTCACTTTGTTTTGTGGCTGAACTGTGAACTCACCAGATCTTGCTCTGACCGACTACTTCCTCGTTCTAAGCCTGCAAGAAATTTCGAAGGGATGGCAGTTTTGGGGCAATTTGAAGGCGGTTACAGCAGCGGAACAGTTTTGCAGTGAATAGAATGCAGAAAATCTTTCGGAACGGATATAGAAGGTACACACGCATGGTGTGCCAGGTGTGTAGTCTTTTGGGAAGAATATGTTAAGCAAATAAAAAGTTTCACTGCACCAGCTAATTTCCTTCATGGTCAGCCTATAGCCAAATTGTAACAAGTGTCACCCATTGGTATCATTAAATAAGAGCCTTATTGACACTTTTTTCCTTTGTTGGTCTCCACAATGCAACAGAGTATGCTTACATAGACAAGGTAAAATACTCCTACATATGACTGCATACACATCTTTTGCATGTGCCAATTTTTCTACGAAGGCCTATTTTTCAAAGCTGCAACGCTGCAAGATAGCATTGCCTACCTTTTCCAAGTTAATTGTGCAAGGAGAGATATAACTTTATTGAAGCTCAAATCAGGGGTGTAGGAATGGTGTTCTGCTAAATAGACAAGACCCAAATGGTCGACATGAGTGACCACTGGGTGGGGAAAGAGGGGCTGTCTTCACCATAAAAGTTACGAAAAATAAACCATTAAATCATCTGTGCAGCCAACCATGTTAAACACATACAAGGAAGGCATCTCCTGACTGGCACAGGTTACTGTAAATGTTTGGCACTGCATATTTACCCAACGTGTGTACTTTAATTCTTTTCACCTCCCACCTGGTGCAAACTTCCAATTTAGTTTAGCTCCTGCATAGCATAACATTACAGTTTGGATAATTTTTAGAGCAGACACAGCTAAATGCTGAACATGCACACATCTCCATTCAAAATAACTGCCCGCAGTATGTGTCAAAGAAACACCTTGACCTACTGTTATAAGTTTGTGTAATGTAGACTTTCACGCACCTACCATAAAAGAACAGGTCCTTGCAGGCTTCAACTGCAATGCATATCACCATCGCAGGAACCTTTCTCTGCAGATTTAATGCCAATTTACAGAGCAACCAACAAAAGCTTTGGTCTAGGATATCAACAAGATATGTTTTTCAAACAGTATGTTCAATGAAAGTTTTCAGCTTTCCCATCCTGAAATAACCCAGGTGCATTGCTTGCTGTATCCTGGAGACCAAGCACCACCTTTGCAATGCATTTCATACTGAAAAAACGAAGGCCAGGCTGGAACATACTTTCACAGACTGCTATTCCTTGCCAGTCCACATGATGACATTGGTGTGACGACTCGAGATGGATAGCTCTTGCATACAAGGTGAAACATCGTGTTGCAAGTTGATTCTTAGCAAAAGCAGCCACACTTTCCAAGGTAGCGAAGTCAGCTGTCCATTCCCAGTGTGCTTAGCTGCTACAAGGGAGCTTGGGTCGGGTCATGTGGCGCAAACTGCCGGCAAAGCATCTGCCTTGCGTGGATATGTTGCAGCATGTATTAAAAATATGGTGCCAAAAGAAGTGAGGTTTCTGTCGTGATAACCTCTGCAGTGTAATTAAGTGTGGGTGATTTGCACCCATGTCTGAAACACAAAGCTATTAGCTATAAAACAGTATAGCTGTAAACGGCCACGAAATGAAAGGATAGATTGCATTTATTAGTGAAAAATTATATTCCTTTGTCAAAAGTGCTATGTACAGGGCGATCCAAGAGTCACAGAAAAAGTACAAATTAATAATTCGAAAAGTAGATGTGGTAGCATGATTTGGTTTTTCATAGAAATGCACAGAAAGGTGTGGAAAATTTTTTTTAATAACACAATATTTTATTACCAGAATAGTTACATTATCAACCAAAAGATGGTACTGCCCACTGGCATGGGCAGCGATAAGAAAATAGGTCAAGCAGGTTTGGCCAGTGACAGCTATTCACAAGTGACAGCTAGGAAGGCTGGAGAGGAAGGGAACAAGGTAAATGCCAGAAATGAGGTCATAGTCAGTGATGCCAGGAGGCAGAAACCCAAAGTTAGCAGGGAGAAAGAGAGTACCCAATTGCTTATCACTGGTGACTCAAAGATGGGGAGGTGCAAAGCAGCTATAATGGAGTGCCTAGGGTATGATAGGCAAGTATCAGTCGGGATTTTCCCAGGGAGGGCAATGGACATGGTGCTGAAACAAAAAGCAAACTTTCGGAGAATGCTACAGGGCACAATTTGGTAGTGCTAGCGGCGAGGCTAAATGATGTTCTCAATGGTGACACCACAGAAGTCGTGGAAAGACTACCTCAGGGAGCTGACGATATAAAGGCAATAGCTCAGCAAGTGCAGATCCTGGTGTGCAATAGTACCGGAGGTGCAAGGACGGAACGGAGAGGTTGACAAGGACGCAGTAATTGTTAATCGGGAGATAAGGAAGTTATGCATGAAGAAAGGCTTCAAAGTGGCATTAAGCAGGCGTTGGCAGAGGGTGCGCATGAGGTGGCATCCATTAGAAGGGTACAGGCAGAGATCGGCTGGTGCTTGGCGGGGCAGGCAGTGGAGACTATGGGCGTAGGTGTAGGCGGAGACGAAGAAGGAAGCATAATAATAATGGAGGCTGAGCCCAACAAAATGGCCACTAGGAGATTTAACACCAGAATCAGTTACATAAACCTGCACCATCAACCTGACTACACCGATTGCAGGGCAAAGGCCTCTCCCATGTCTCTCCAATTAACCCCCTGTCCTTTGCCAGCTGCGCCCACCCTATGCCTGCAAACTTGTTAATCTCATCCACCCACCTAACCTTCTGCCAGCCCCTGCTATGCTTGCCTTCTCTTGGAATCCATTCCATTACTCTCAAGGACCAGCAGTTACGTTGCCTTCGCATTACATGCCCTGCCCAAACCCATTTCGCTTACATCTATCAGTATACAATATCCACTTCTTTTTCATGAGCGCTGAAGGGCTGCTTTTCTTTCTGTTCATTGGCGCAGTATTATTTCTTCTCAACCATATTCATTATTTCTTCGAAATGTTGGTAGAACAGCAAAACGATGTGCAACAATAGTGGGTGGCATATTGCCTCATCTTCTTTTCATTAAATTATGTTTAAATATTTGCTTGCCTACACAAAAATTATAAATCCCCTGTACTTTTCTCGGTTTCATTTCAAATATTGTTGGCTTCCTCCGTATATATCCAAACAAACCGCTCATTTGCTCCACTCCCACCTGGCTACTTAGAGATGTGAAACAGTCTTACCGGTTTTTTTTTTTTCTTTAGCGAGCATTACACACCCCATCAAAGTGAAACACCCGAGTGTGCAAAACTGCAAAACACAATAATAGCATTTTTTCTGATGCAATATTTGTGTTGTTTGGAATACTCTTATAACCATGGCAAATATTTCAGGTATATGGTTATAAAGAAGCATAGTTTTGGGCACCAACTGTTATAAACAAAAATCAACAAAGAAGCAAGAGCTTTAAAATGCATCAATAGAAAAACTTTTACCAATGAGATGTGGTAAGCCTACTGCTCTATCAGCTGAAAAAAAATAATAAGCACCATGTTTTGAAGGTTCTATTCAAAAACCCCCTGTAGTGTATTGAGACCTGCTTTGGCAAGCGAAAGGAAGGCAGTCATGCACCACTAAGTTTGATAATCCTGTGCGCACTATTAGTCTTGCTTTGCTTTAGTGCACACAAATATAGTAGGCATCATCAGAAATATGTGTCATGTCGAATGTACACACCACACTGAACTGTCATATTCGACTATGGCTTTCTGCACAGATAAAAATTTACTTTGCAGCTTGGAACATTCTTGACACATTCCTTGTAAAATTCATGGAAAAAGTGCACACGCCAGTGCAGAGATTTGCTATAGTTTTTCAGGCATGTGTTGCATTTTTCAATGCGAAGTGTGGTGCGAACCATGCATGGCCAGCACAGGAGACATCTGCTTTGCACAACTATCCACAGCCAGTGACACAATGTGCTCACTCAAAAATAGCAGCGTACAAAGCCTATTGCACTGACCTGCATATTTCTGTTTAGACGTCTAATAAAAAATTCAATGACATCCGACAACACAACTATGTGCAGAATTCAGTAGCATTACATATTGCACCAGGTGCACCCCTGAGACAGTATTTGCATTTCTCCAGTTTGCTTTCAACATCATCAGCCACCTCACCAGCCTAATTACACCCTCTGTGGGACAAGAGCCTCTCTCCCATACCCCTCCAATTAACCCTGTCCTGTGCCAATTGCGGCCACCTCATACTTTCAACAAAGATTGCATCAGTTACTTTCTGCTCACCAATATTTATTCATGTTAGTTTAGATTCCCAGTCAATAAACCTATTTTTGAATACTGACCACCTGTTATCAATCCATGGTTGCTTGCATGTTAATTTTTAAGCCCATTGTGCAAGTCCAAATCATTTTCTGACTACCAAGACTATGTTTGCTACTTGTTCCCCCTGACATGACAGTGCTTCTTTCAATTACTTTCACTTCACTTAGTACAGTCCCAGCACTGCAGCACGGGAACAGTTTGCAGAAAAACATGCAGATTAGAATGATCCAAAAGATTACAAGCCATAGTTCTTTCTGCCTCACGCACTGTTTACACACTTTCATGACAAGCAGCCCTTCTGATTGTAGTTCAAGAATGCTGCCCAACAGCACAGGTACATTCAAGGCCAAATTAGGTGAATCACATAAGACCCTGATGCAAGAGCCTGACAACACCGGGTTTTGCCTAAGGTAGCACGTGGTGCTACACAGGCCAAGAATAGAAAAGCTTATATGAGGGGTGCTCATTCAGTTTTGCCTTCTGGGATGTAACATTTATAATAACTGATAGAACTGTAACATTTAACCCCCTGGCGGACTTGAACGAGCCAGGCTCATCATAAGCCAACTATCATTTCTATCTGTGCACGTTTTAAGGCGAGTAGGGCTCATCTAAACTATTTTTTTGGTTTGCCGCTGCAGCACGTGTACAGAACGACCATTTTGATGCCATTTTAAAAAAAAAATGTTCTGTTAGGTGTTTATAAAGTGCAAAAATGCACTAAAAGCACAAGCACCAAGGCACAGGAAAGACAACGAACAAGCACTAACTTCCATCTGACTTTATTTGTGGTCTTTATTTCCTGGTTTGCAAATAAAGAAAGATTAAAGTTAGCTTCTGTGCCTTCTCTTTCTTTCACCTTAGTGTTTATCTCGTCAATGCACTTTTTACTTTCTGCAAGTTTTGTTAAAAATTGCAAGGCATTACCTTGAACAAAATTTTGAGATTTCCTCTCTTGGCTGCATTTTCTTAATTAGGTGGAATCAATGCCATCAAAGCAGCCTCAGAAATGGCGTACTGCATGCACTCACAGTTGAAACAGCATGCTGTGATCAATGCCCGACTGCAGAAGGTGTGCCACCTATCGGTATCCACCAATGAGCAAGTGCCACTAACGAGGAAGCTTGCACTGGCATGCACAGACAGACAGCAGACTGTGCATGCCAACAGCCAATCACCACAGTGGAGGCTGTCTCTGCACTAACTGCAGAGTTGGCACCACCATTTGATGGACTGACGAGCAGGATCGCCACACTGAGCAGAGGGAGATGGACACTCTGCTTGCAATAGCGAACCCCGTCATCAATGACAAACTTGCGCTGACGAAAGTGTTTGCCACGTGAGGCCCTCACCAGCTAACAAACGAAATGAAACAATCTCTCAATTATGCATGTGCCAGCGAAATTTGGCACATTATACGAGGTGCAGGCAGACGACTTTCCCTATGATGCCAACACTGAAGTCACAAGCTGACGACTATGACACAGCCACAAGCTGACGACTATGACCCAGTGACTAAACAACAGTCTCAGTACAAATCCCATACTGGTTCCCCTCTTGAGAAGTCTGACACATAGCCACCATCTTTTTTTAGCTTGGGTGTTGTTCCACAGGTTGAATTTCCGGAATATGGCACAGCTTCCAACTCAGCACACAACGTACAGACATCACAGAAATTATGTGCATGTCTGTGTAGAGTTCATCCACACAGGGACGCAACCATTTAGCACCCACAGCAACATTTTGCCTTGCACCAGTCAAAAGGCTTGGAAAAGCTGCAGCTCCACAATATTTTCCTTCATCCATTTACCTTGATCCATCACACTGGCTGTGTATCTGGATGAAGAAATGTCTCAAGAGCATGGGCTGAAGTTGAAAAAGGTCACCAAGGTGGTGGTACTGATTTTGCTAGTGGTGGTGGTGGAGATGTGCAGGCGGGGGGATTTGCACCACAATGGGCCGGTCGGCCATTGCTCTGCCTATGCCACATCACAGAATGGGCTGTTTAAAACCAGTGCCGTCCGAAAACTTAACAGCATTTTTGCCACTGCACAACACTCAGTTTGCGAACCCTCAGGATGCACAAGGTGAGAAACATCATCCAATGGCCTGTTCCTTCTCCTTCAGTGACTGACGCTCATCACAACAATATGGACACATTAAAAGGAAATGAACCACATCTCCCACGACAGCACAGTTGACACACAGAAGTGATCCGTCACGCCACTGTGGCATGCCCGTTGGCACCAACAACCACTGTCCTCGTTACTCTGCAGTGGCATGCAGGAACTACTGTCCTATTGGTGGAAGTGTAATGCCACTGATGGGGAATATATTATAAAGTGATATGTTCCTAGGAAAGAAGACATTCAAAACTTCATCCGAATGGAGTATATTTTTAAACTCTGTCACCACATGAAGAAAAAGTTGCAGCCTAAGACACAAACAACCATCACATATCAGACGCATCCCACATTCACAAAGGGAAAAGTTGCAAGAAAATGTTGTCATCAGAAAATGAGCACCCCATACAAGGAGGCAATTCATTTAATCATGTGGAAAGTTGGATATCGCCAATGGGGCAGAAATGTGGAGGCTAACAAAAAGGGTTCAACTTTAAGTGAGAACAACGCAGAGAGCTATGGAAAGAAAAACGATAGGTGCACTGTTAGAGGACAGGAAGAGGGCACAGTGGGTTAGAGAACAAAAGCAGGTTAATGACATCCTAGCCAAAATCAGGAAGAAATGGGCTTGGGCTAAGCATGTAATGAGAAGGAAACGATGGTCATTAAAGGTAACAAACTGGATACCAAGGAAAGGCAAGCGTAGGATGGGGTGGCAGGAAGAAGTTTGCTGGATAAGGTGACCGCTGTTGGCACAGGACAATGAGAGATATGGAAGAGGTCTTTGTCCTGCAGTGGGCGTAGTCAGGCTGGTGATGGTTATGAACCAAGCAAAAGCTTACAAGTGCTGAGAAAAAATTTGAGATTTAACTGTGTTTCTATTCAGTCCAAGTAGCAAGAAAACTACACAGAGCAGATGGTGACGTAATGACATCTCAAATATGTTTATAGACTAAAGGGCATCATTCAATTAAACTGTAACTGGAGGAAACAGACATAAAAAAAAAAGAAACATGCAGCAAATTAGTATTTCAGCAAGCAAGAAATTGAAAAAATGCAACCACAAAAAAAAAATACTGAAAAATCTGTTCACTAAGAGCTCTATAAAGCTGTTTGTGTCATTACAGCATTTTGCAATTGTACCTTGTGGTTAGTGCGCAGCAGGATTATTGCTACATAACACATAGTATTGCATGTTACAGTACATTATGTTCTCATTAGAAGTTGATGAAGATGATGTTTTATAGTGCAAGGGCAACTAAGGTTAGGAAGTGCGAGACACGGGGTTTAATAGTGAGCTAAGGCCTATGGGAGCATGTAGATAAACGGGAAGCTGGAAGTATGCCAAGAGAGAGAGAGAATGAAAAGGAAATGCAGGGAGGTTAACCAGATGTGAGTCTCCAGTTTGCTACCCTAGACTGGGGATGGGGGATAGGGGTTAGAAAGATGACAGAGAGGAAAACGCAAAAAAAAAAAGAACGTGCACACATGGAGACACACACACATTAGGCGTTCCAGTTAAAGTTCCAGTTAAAGAAGTATGCCAAAAACCCTTTTGTGCCAATAGCCCTTTCTAGAATTAGTGACCAATTTCATAAAGACTAAGTGCAAGGTATTGACAATGCAAAATTAGAGTATGGGCATGTCCCAGAAACTAGCATAAAAGGCCATGAAAAGGTCAGCGACATTGTTTGCCCCAAGTTATATTTTCCACTCTGCAATAACAGGCCTACAGCTTAAATTTCCTTTACTAAACTTGAAGCTTGCTACAGCTCAGGAATATGTTTGAGAATGAAAATTTGCACACTAAGCAAACAAAGCCAATTAGAAAGCACATAACTCAGCTTTGCAGGTTCCAGACTTCGAAGATGAATGGCAATGTACAACAATCTTTTATAAAGAAAACAGGCTCTTGCAGGCTAACATGTCAATTTATATACAAATTATAAAGAACCTTGCTATCTGTCACATACAGGGTGGCCACAACTATTGCAAGTCAAGGGTTTAAAGAAAACTGGCCCAGTTAGTCAGCGGAAATAACACTAGCACCACTACTGGCAGTCCCCTAGAGCAACAAGGCATGCATTTTACTCCATGTTTCACTAAATAATCAGCGACTACTCAATTCCGAGCTGACAGAGGCACACGAAAAAAAGTATCAGAAAGCCGTGGAGCACCAAAATAAAGCCTAAGTGACATTTTCTTCATTTTTAAAGCTTTTTTTCCCCCTTTGGCAAGAAGTGCCCATGACACCTCAGAGAACAAGATTCCGGCTGCTTGCATGTGGCAGCGCTGACGGCAGCCGAGAAAAACTGGGGCATGTCATGACAGCAGCCAGTACAGGAGCACTGCTATATGCAAGGTGTTTTAAGCATGCACTCTATGTGCATGCTCACATGTACATGTGTTGAATTTCATATGCATTGCGATTATAAAATATGTCTCTACAAAAAACTACCGCAGTAAATTATGTGAATTGTGGCTTCATTTGTATGGCACCTTTTCAACTCTTTTCAAGGAGGTTTAAATATGATTAGTTATATTAATGGAGTCATTTAGCAATAAGAAAAATATGCGCTTATTTGTACTGGGCGATTACAAACAATGTCATTTTAATTTTATACCCATAACCCACGACTCTAATATAGTGCTTTGCTCACTTTAATCAACACAACAAACTGTAAAGAAATATCCTCAAAGGTAATGGAACTGGAAATCTTGTGCTGAAACATGCAACCATTTTCTTACGCTGCGTGTGTATGTATGACAGTCGTTGAAAGCAATGAAAGAACTACGCTCCAATTTATGACAATTTAGCTGCTCCAGTCCCCAAGGGCCTCAAATGCCAGCGTGATATCTCTGTGACAAGAAAACTCTGGATTAAATGCAAAAAGTAGCATAAGACACATTTACCAGATAATAAAAAATTAAAAATACCATGTGATCCAGCTAGTACCGGCCACTCTTCCCTATCCTTGTCTGTTCCTTGGTACTAGAAGTGAACCACTATACTCTTGGGGCACATTTTGACAAGGTAGGAATTGAATTTCTTTCATGCAAACAATATGATAAATAACAGTTTCAGAAAACTGTTTGAGAGAACCTAGCCTAGAAACAATGAACACCAAGTGCAGTTCCGTGCCTAGGAACACCACTGCAGCTGAGGATGCATTGCTCAGGGATTAAAGAGACTGATGACCTCCAATACATGCTAGAACACAATGATTTGGGCAGCCATTCTGCTCCTCCACAAGCCTGCTCCTCCGTGCCTATAGAGAATGGCAACAACAGGTTTCTCCGAAACAATGAGTCAGCCAGGCAGTTGCAACAAGTGCAACAGCTGCCGAGGCATGCCGAGGAGTCAGCGCTTCCCAGGCGACGCGTTTCTCAGGCCAGGCGAGATTTCCTGCAGCAATAAACAGCGACTGCTCGCTGTTCCATCACCCTTGCCTATGTCGATAATTGCGCTTTTTGTGAGAAGGGCCTAGGAGCTTTAATAAGGATAGAAGAAAAAATAACTGAAATTTTTCGTTTGCAAGTGGCTCACCCTGCTGGAGCTTAAGACTCGTTCACTTTGATCTTCCAAGCTAAGTTTACCCAATTTCACTTCTTTGCACTTAATTTTTATGCTTTGAAGTCCATTCTTTCTTGCTCCTTTCCTTATCTGGCTAGTGGCCTTTAGGAGCCGAAAGTTTTGAGGCCCATGCCTAGAAGTGAAGTCCTCACAGCTGGCACAGCAACAGCAGCCTGCTCTTGTGTCTATAACAAGCACGAAAGACTGTGACAGGCAGCTGCATTGGCGTTTCTTGCAGTGTTTTTAAAGCCATCCATTCCAGAACCCTTGCTGCATCGTTTCATCCTTTCTGCAATCTCCTGTTGGCCTACGCTTCCTTCTGCGAGCAATGACAGAATTGTTCCCACTGGCTACCAGTAGTGCATGTACAGAGGCAACGGAAAGAAATGCAAGCAGAGAGCAGCCTAGGCGCTCCACCGTTCGCATTTCTTTTCATCGCGATTTTCCTTTGGTGATAGCAAAAGGACGCCAGAGTCGTCCATGATGCACTGTAGGACGACTATCTCATACCACCCAGGTAAAAGTGCTATGAAAAGAAATTCAAACAGTGCAGCGCGTATGTGCTGCATTGTTCACGTTTCTTTCCATTGCTATATTACCATCAGCAACACATGAAACATGCACAAGACAGAAAAATGAGATCTTGGACAGGAAAAGCTCGATACTTGCGCAGGTTATAAATGCGATAACATTTCGGCTGCCATCTCACAAAAAATTTTTGGCTTCTCCGTCACAAAATTCCCTCACTGGTTGAGAGGGTCATGAAGTCATTAACACCATGTAACCGCCAGTGGACCAATCATAGGGCACTACCAAATTTGAATATCCGAAGAGCTCCAAAATTTGGAAGTTGGCCCACCCCTGATAATTCCAACAGACTCCCAAAACTCTGGAAGAGGGTCCACTCCAGAAAATGGATTAAGGTGAATTAGCAGGTCAAATTAGTAGAATCCAATGCAATAATTCAATGGAAGGTACTGGAACATTCTAGGTAACGATCCGCGCATGCCATATAAGGGCTATGGAACAGGTTTGAACCGGAGCTTTGGTGGGAAAATTAGTCACTCCTTGTAGACACCATAGCAGGCATTTTGTTCTACAAGAAGGTGGTTAAGAAGGCCTCCAAGTTTTTCACTTTCTCTCCTTTAGAAGTGTTGAATTAACATTGGTTGCATTTCTTCTCCTGGGGCTAACATGCTTGCGTTTTGGTGTCGGCATTTCAGTTTTCTTGCTCACATTTCATTTGTTGCTGATAATACAGTGAGGGAAGCGAAAGAGGGCAATTCTGTAGCCTCAACAACGAAGTAGTAAAGCAGTAGAAGAACAGCAGCAGGGTTCTTTTGCTGTGTTACACATGTCCACTGCCTTAACGGTGTTCTTTGTTTGAAACTATGGGATAAATGAAGACAACCTGAATTTTTCTTTTTGGCAAAAATCCATTTAGTTCTTTTTTTCTGGCCATAATTTGTCTGGCAGCAAAAAATTCATTTAAAAATTTTCTCAGACTCAATTCAAACTCCTCGTGTCAAGGTCGATGAGGACACCATAGTCACTGCTTCGGAGTGGATGACAATGTGGTCTAGCCTCCGAGATCTACACGGAAAAAACGGTTTTGACACACCACACTTTGCTAGCGAGAACGTCCAGTGCTAGCAGCACCTGTGTTTCATTTCTTTGGCCCCTTTCCTTGCTTATAAAAGCTCCCTTGAAAGTAGAGTCTGAGTTGTCAGAATGTAGGTATCTGTCGATACATGCCAACTTCAATTGGTATTCAGTGGGAACGACAACTGACCAAAACATGCCATGAGATCATGCCCCACACTGTAAGAACTGAACACTGCAATACCAGAAAAATTCAGATTTATAATTTTAATTTGGCACTGAAAATCTCATAAAGCAAACTGCAGTGCTATCTTGCACCGGAACCTTGATATCATTGTATCCCCCTCCCCCACCCCTCCATAAATCAATCTCGTTAAAATACTACTGAGCTGTTGTTAAATGCTGTATTTATTTTTTTCTTTAGGAGTGTTTGTCACATTTTATTATAGTTTATGCTCTCTCCAGTACACCTTTCGATGAAAACCAAGAATCCCTTCGTATTGCCAACAGTCAGAGTAGCTAGTTTTTTCGACTTTTGTAGCGAAAGCTACATTGGCCACGAACTCTCAGTTTCGCCGTGCTCGCATTCCCACCGTTGTCGCACCGCACCACGTGGCCAACCACGTGACCGGTCACGTGACCGATCACGTCACGAACCACGTGACAACTAGCCAGACAACCAGACTAACCTGGACTTGCAATCAAGATTAACCAAGGCTAACCAAGCTATGCCTTAGCTTTCGCTACGTATATCCTGGCATAGCCGAGCTAAGCCACTGCCAATTTTTTACTTCAGAATTAACTTACAGCTCGCTAGTGTCTGCTGATTTGTCTTTGGCATCTGTTACGATCCCCTGCAAGAAATGCTCTTGATGCTATGTATGTCGTGTACGCCTACTCCTGCTTAAAGCCTGGCACTCAGGCTGGCAGTATTCTTCTAAATAAATAAATATGATGCCACAGTGTTTTGCATTTCTTGGATGAAGCGGTAACCACAGTCCACTAAAATATTCGTTGACAAGACTTATGTCATTGTGCCGCAAAAGCTTTGGGTGTGGAAACTGAGACGGATGCTACTCTATACCAAAACTGCTTAATTACTGAGTGGTAAATGAAATGAATATTGGTTTTCGGCGCATCACTTTTGCCAGCGTGTCATCGAAATTATTGCTGATCATGGTTTCACCATTGGGATACATAAAACAGACGTATACACCAGTTGAAAAACTCTCTGTAAAAATCCACTAAAGCATTTCTAACAAAACCGTTGTGGAATCAAGCACCTTAGACAGAAAGTTTGCTGTGGCATTGAAAAAAACTAGGTGCTTAGAATTCAGTTGTTGGGACTGTTTGAGAAAGGATGTAGTATGCATGATGCAAGGTCAAAAATGGAGTGGTAAGTCCACTCCGCAAGATTAGTTCCAATTGGCGACCACATTGGCCTTACTACACACCATACCTCGGCAAAATCATGAGCGCTCACTCAGACTTGCTATACTCACACAACAAGTTTGGTCAACTTATGAGTTCACTCAAACTCACTCACAGATGCCCAGGCTCACGCAAACTCACAACTCATTGGGATTCACTCACGAATCATCTGCGCTCAATCACTCATTTCGACTCACGAGTCATTGCGGCTCATTCACTCCTTTTGACTCATTCATTTGGGCTCACTCACTCATTCCGCTCATGACTCACATGAGCATGGGAATGCACTGCATAATACAAGCTCGAGGTTTGCAAGATACAAGAGAGAAGGGACCCCCACCTCCCACGCAGAGGCACGATGAAACTCGGTCAAAGTTTATAACACATCCCTGCATGGTTCGTTACCATACGTGCCTAAACTAAAGGGACAAGATGCCATCTTTCTTGTTTCCACGGAATGCTCTTCTTCGGTCACTCACAGGCATCGAGAATCCACCTCGCCCTTAAGCTGTCAGCAAACAAGGGGGAAAAAAAAAACTGAGCGCAAACCGTTGTCATAACAGCAGATCATGACCTGAGCCTGGAGTCACGACTTGGATCATGATCTGAATGCGAGCCCGAGTGAGTTGACTCATGAGTGGGTCCGCCGATCTATGCTACACACTGCCAGATAAGAGAATACCTCCCTCAACAGATACTGTACAGTTTATTTGGGGCTTACTACGGATGCCATAAAGAATTCAATGCATGATTTTGCAACTGATTTATAAGGATTTCAACGACAAATGGCAAACAAGTACGCCAACCATCATGTGATGTTTGAATTCAACAAAAAATACTCTAAAGCATTTTGATTTCATAATGACTCTTGCAGCACAAGAGCAAAACTACTTGTGTAGGTACAAAGAAAAATCGATATCAAGCCTCCATCATTTTTCAGCAGTCCCCACAGTACTTTTCATTACATTCTGACTTCTGTTAACCTGTTAATCGTAATGGTGATATCTGTTAGAGTTATTTTACAGCACTTTCAGTTCATTGCAGGTGCACTATATATAAAACATTCAAAAGCCAAGAATGCATACTTTTGACGAGCACTAATGGTTAGGTTAGTTGATATGTTCAAAGTAATATAGCACAATGGCTCACGACATGGACAGAAAAGGGGAGCATACATGCAATGTTTTTTGTGCTGACATCAAACAGACATGCAATATTTTTGGCCATACTGAAAAATTAGCCAGGATTTTCAAAATGTGCTCAAAATGTTCAAATAAGAAAGGTAAAGGAGGAGGAGAGACTTTAATGAATACAGGAGAGGTCTGCCTGGTTGTTAGCCTAGCATGTTACTCCAGAAGAAAGGTAAAGAGCGGCTCACAATATGTATAAACCAAGCAGGCCATGTCTGTGAAACCAAGGAAAATTCTCTTTCCACGGGTTTTCTTTTATGCTTAAACTGAAGGTGAAAGTAGACAAAAAGGCAATTACCACAGTGCAGTTACCTTGTGCCTATCTCACTTCTAACCACTCGCAGTGAGCAGTCTTGCCAATCAAATATGCTCCTTGTTTTGGTGCACTACACAAGCTCGAGCCTTGAAGCACACTCATGGCGTTATATTTCACTGCAAAATCTTGATCCTGCACTCCTTAACTTTCCAGCCCATGCTTTTAAATAAACTCTGCACGACTACGGAAAGGATAGCTATACACACTCGACTTATCAGCAAGATTAAAAATACAGGCAGTCGTATTCTGAGCAACAAAGCCTAAATTTTTCCCCGTTGGATATGTGCACACTCAAGAAATAAGCAATCCATTGTTTCTGCAAAAGGCAGGAGCTGAGATGTCATCATTAAAATTCAAAACACCAACCATTGTTCCAGAAGTTTTCTTCTCGATAAATAGAAGCCATAACAGCAAATACAGCCCAGTGTTGCTGAAGGCCTGGCAAAGCTCCCTCGGAGTTAGGCAAAACAGTGTTTTCATTGGCATCTATTATTGTAGATATAATTATAGGGCTCCAGCTTCAATCTAGAATGGTTTTATGGGGTTTGACATCCCAAACCAATCAGGTTATGAGTGACGCTGTAGTAGAAGGCTCTAGGTAATTTCTACCACCTGGGGTTCTTTAACGTGCACTGACATCACACAGCACATGGGCTTCCTGTATTTTTCATACATCGAAATGTGACCACCTCGGCTGGGATCGAACCCGTCTCTCGGGTCAGCAGCCAAGCACTATAACCACTGAGCCATCGCAGTGGCTTCAATCTGATATTTTTTTTGCAATGCATCATGGTGTCTTGCAGTCATCACAAAAAGCAATTTTAGTCTTGTGAACATGCCTACCATGTTACAACCTATGACCTTAGCCCCTGAACCATGCTTTTTGCATTGTGGCTGTGTTCAGTGTTCTAGCAGGTGAAAATAAAAATGGTATAGCAATTGACTGCATCTGCGCATCATTACTTGACACCTGAACCTAATGCTCCTACATCATTAGTATTCAAAAGGACTGACAGCTGCACACTGCTGTTTAAAACAACCAACAACAACCGCTCTCCAACACATGCTGCAGCTGTTAAAGAAAAGGCCAAATACTTCCACGCAGCCAGGCCTTGGCAAAGCTGCCATGCCTGTCAGGGCAGCAATGTAAATGCGGCCAACCAGTAACCAAACCTGCTTGTTCCTAAATTATTGTGGGCTTCTTGAAGTAACGCAAGAAAAAGACACAATACATTTATTTTCCCCACAGATGTCCTTGACTTCCTAATGGCACAAAATTTAAGTGCTACCTTCAAATTATTGCCACAAGACACCTGCAACAAGTGATGTAGCACATGGTGGTGGCCATAAAAAAAGTATATATTACACTTCACAAGTTTTTTGCAGCGCTGTGAAGGCTGTGGCGATCTTAGCCAATCAGAACACTGTGCACTGCAAAACATGTTCCTAGGCGACCGATGGCTCCATCCTTGGGAGGGAAAGCGTCAAGTGTCCAGCTACTGCACGCAGGAAACTCTGCTGCCTCGGCGGACGCCATGTTTAAGAATGGTGGCACACAACTTCGCAGCAAGCCTCCGCAGTGCTGTGTTTGTGCAGACCTTTTCTGCTAATTTAACCAGTTAATGAAACATTAGCCATTCTTACAGACCCCGTCCCGAATTACCTTTTTGCAATTACTGCAATAACTGATTGATAAATAGCCACAACACTGCTCAAATACTGAAAGCATTATTTGTTGTCTTCCTTGGCCCTGACTGGATGAGAGAGATCTACCTTCCACAGTGCTGCAAACAACTTGTGAGATGAATAGGTTATGGTATTAAGATTGATGTTCGTAGGTCGTTGTTGCCAATACCAATAGATGAATTGTTATTAAGACTAATATTATACTGAACTATGGTCTATTTCATTTCATCCCAAGTTGTTTCGCCATTTTATTTGTACATAAGTGCTGTAGCAGATAACCTCCCCCCTCTTTCCTCCCTGTGTCATGCTTTGCTTAATGATCCAAAGGAATCAATAAATAAACATGAGATGTGTACGACTATTAGAACCAATCTTCATTGGTGAGATAAAGCTGATGCCGTGTTTACGGCAAGCCCCGCCGCGGTGGCTCAGTGGTTAGGGCGCTCGACTACTGATGCGGAGTTCCCGGGTTCGAACCCGACCGCGGCGGCTGCGTTTTTATGGAGGAAAAACGCTAAGGCGCCCGTGTGCTGTGCGATGTCAGTGCACGTTAAAGATCCCCAGGTGGTCGAAATTATTCCGGAGCCCTCCACTACGGTACCTATTCTTCCTTTCTTCTTTCACTCCCTCCTTTATCCCTTCCCTTACGGTAGGGTTCAGGTGTCCAACGATATATGAGACAGATACTGCGCCATTTCCTTTCCCCAAAAACCAATTATTATTATTATTATTATTATTATTACGGGCAAAAACTTTTTAAAACCGGTAGTCTCCAACTTTCCTGTTTGAGTGAAACAAAGACAACATTCCCTTGTCAATGCCTGCCACAACGAAAGGAAAAGTTGCTGTCAAATCATTCTTTCATTAAACTATTGCAGTTTTTGTTCCTTCCAATCAATATGATATTTCACAGCAGTGTGGAGTGGATGTGCCATACTTTTTTTTTTTTTAAGTTGGAGATGGTGGTGGTGGTGAACTTTCTATCAGTGCTCCTAGTGTGAAGCAGTTTAGCAGAGGATGAAAAAAATTAACCAAATGCCAAGCAAAGAGTCGAGCAGATTTCTACTCTAGCTTAACATTACTCAAGCAAACACCCATAGACATTTCGCTGCTTATTATGGTGGCATTTGCAGTATACACTGAGCCACTGTGAGAGGCCAGGCCAACGTGCATGCCAGACAGGGGGTTGCGATTTGTGCCGCACAATGACTGGTCATGCTAGGTAAGCCAGGATTCCTGGGCTTTTCATGCACCCCACCACCATTCTTTAGCAAGGGTCACTGTATTATCAAAATTGAAGTGTCCCTTGGTTAAACAGTGGTCAACAAGCCTTATCTCTGTGATCTGTGTAGCCTTGGTGATTTCTTCAGGCACCTTTTGTCATGTTTCTCAGTGCCACCAGTTTCGCCGATGCAATATCACAATTTGAACACAGCACTTGGTGCACCACGCCACATCTTCAGGCAGGTGGAATGTGAGCTTTTGTTACAAGGCTGTAATAAGCCAGAGTAAAAACCTGCTTGTAATCAGCAATAGATGCATCACATGGAAGCAGTGGCAGCATGTATACCTAACCGCAGTACTCGAGAAAGCTGTTCTTGTAGCACCACGACAGAGGTACACTGTATTAATGCTGCAATGAGTAGAAGACACAGACACGCATGCAAGGTGGCTGCACTAACTGAGCGGCTCACACGATTTCCTTTCACGCATTCCGGCGGAAAAAAATGCAAGAAGCCAAAATAAAATACATGACTCGTTTTTCGTAGAACCTCGAAATCTGTAGAGCTATGGAGACGCATGTCTCTGTTGCCCGCAAAACTGACTGCGCGTAACAACCTGACGATGTGCTGGTACAGCAACAGACAAACACGGTACATGAAGCGATGGCAGCAAGTAAATGAGCTATAAACGCCACAAAGTACACCGCGTTGGCCAAACACACAGGCACGCATTACTTAAAAGAAGCTACACCGCTTTGGAAATAAGCTTTGCACATATCGACTTGTATGTACCTACTACGACATGTTCGTGCGATACATGGTACTGGAAGCACAGAATGAAAGCTTCCACTACGTCGGGTGCTCGCCACCAACTGTCCCTTGGCTGTGCGGGACAGCTGACAAAAGTGACGCAAGAGCGCGACACACACGATGCTCCTCCGGCCGATGTCCGTGGAGACGGGACCCTATCTGCGGTGGCTATCATGTGGGCCATCAGCGGGTCAGTGCCACTGGAGCAGCTGATGCCCCTTCGGCAGGCAGGCATCGACGGCCGCTGTGAGCGAGACTGATTCCGTCGTGCCTCGCACGAGAGAGACAAGCAGTCGCCAGGCCTGGCGTGACAAATACTCACACGAGCGTGTGGGGGAAGCCTACGCAGCAGACCGCTCGACGCCGCCGAAGCCGCCGTGGAAAAACACCGCGTGACCCGAGGCCTACAGAGCCGATGCTGCTGCTGCTGTGATTTCCAGGAAGAAGTGAGAGGGGCAGCGCGGTACACTTCTTTATTTCCGTAATCCCCCTGCCAACCAAGAAGGTTTATTGCTCTTTTTTGTTCTTTAATACTCGGTTTGCTTGTCTCTCTCCCGCTCTCGAGGAACCGCTGGTCGCGTTCTGTTCCAGAGAGGCAGAGGCGGCTGCTGCGAAAAAAGAAGCCTCCCACGATCTCCCCACTGCGAGCCCAAGAGTAAAGGAAAACAGCGCCAGAGGTGTCGTCCTACCTTGTCAGCGAAAACTGCAAGCGTAAGTCTCTTTGTCCGCACCGCGTTGAAGAAGCAGGCATCGGCGGCGTCTCCGAGACACCACTGTCGGGCTTTCAAGTAGCGGCACACACTCGCACAGAACTCCACCATTCGAGCGCAAATCATACATAAAACGTCCGCACGGCAACAGCGACAGCTCAGCTGGCTAGAAGGCTGCGCGGAACGCCAGGGATTTTCCGCAGTAGCTTCTGCCTCCACTGCTCTGCGCATGCCCGGCTGTTGCTTTTGCTTGGTTACCTCTCTTTCTTGCTTCCCTCTCCCCATCTCTCTATTCACGGCGCGTGCGAGGCGCGGAAGTTTCGAAAAACGAGCCGCTTCACGGCCTTCTATCCCGGCGATTACGACCCGGAGTGTACACTATATGGCAAAATAGCTACTTACGATCACATATTGTGGAACTGTAAAGAGGAAACACCACTGTAATCTCTAATGCAAGTTCCTACTCTAGAGCAATGGGAGGCCGTGTTGGTCAGCTCAGACCTGGATGTTCAAACCCGGGCCATTGAATGGGCTACTCAGGCCGCTGTCAGCTCTCGACTGATAGCCGCCTAGCATGGATCGTTTGCATTTTGCCTTCTGATGAAATAAATGTTTTTTAATCCAAAACTTCCTTTTACATTGCCAGGTTCGCTGTTTGCTTGGAAGAAACCTGACATTCGCCTGGGAAGCCGGCGCGCGGTCTTCTGTACTGCGCAAACTCAAGTAGCAAGAAGCCAGATAAAAATGTCGTATTTGTTAATGCGAGAGCATCATATTTCCAATTAGCACAAAGCCGGCGTCCGCCGTCTATGGCACGAAATTCGGAGGACGTCAGAACGCCGGTGTACGATGCCGCAACAGATGTAAGCGAACATGTATAGTCATGAATTATGAACCGTAACGTACAATGACCTATTAAAGTCGGGAGTCATAGTCATTCTGCAACTTATCATGACTTCATTATCACAAAAGCCGGGATCCGCCGTCATATATGGCACAAAATTCTGAGGATGTCAGAACGCCAGTGTATGTACAATGTCACAAAACATGTAAGCGAACATGTATAGTCATTATAGTCATGAATGATATGACCTATAAAAGTCATGACCCGTATAGTCATCTACAACGTATCACGACCCAGCACTTTGCAAGTAACGTAATGTAAGGTGTATAGAATTTGTACAAAGTATGCACAGTCATGCCTCGTAGTCATACATATAGTCATGATCATTCGCTTTGGCGAAATAAGATATAGTCTGTTCGAAGGATAGGAGGTCACTTTCAATGGACATGATAGCAAGCGAGTTCACCTTGTCGTCAAGGGGGCTCGAACGAAGGCGATTTTTTATCAGCGACAACTTGGACAACGATCGTTCGGTCTCACAGTTTGCCACGTGTATGCTGAAGTACATTCGCAAAGCAACAGAAAGGTTCGCATACACATCAATAAGCTTTATTTAGTGCAGCAACTTCATTATTTTCAGGGGACTCGTGTCCTGGCACACAGAGTTGTGGAGAAAGTTCGCAAACTGAACGATTTCAGCGGAAAATGCTGGCTCCAAATCATTTTTGTAGGTTTTCACCAACTTCTCAGCCTGCTGTGCCAGAGAGGCCTCGGTCCCAACTTCTGTCAGCAATTTTAAGAACCCGAACTTTTCGCAGAGTTCAGTGTATTCAGCTTTTCGCACTCGCAAAGCAGAGCCTATAGACTGTCAAGTAAAACATTGTAGGCCTCTACGATGAACTTTTTTCTGTCTTGTAGCGCACCATCGCTTTTTCCGTCCGGGTGCTTTCTCAAAATGATGCGTTTGCCCTCATCCTGATAACATTTATTGGTACTTAGCGTGCGTGCTCTCTCTCTTCGTAGGTATCAAAGAGAGGTCGCAAAGAATTAACAAAGCCTTCTAGAGAGCTCAGCAGGTCTACAGCAGTTGAAATGTCTAGGCCTGGTTTCTGAAGTGCTACGTTCGTTTTGTCAAAGCGCTCCAAGACTTCACTCCAGAAAATCGCCATGAATGCAGTCTCTAGTTTTGTCATTTTCTTGAAGAGAAAGTGCGCTTCGGTCCTAGTGTCACCGCTTTCTTCCCCGTTCTTTGATATAGCTTCAAGGCAACACAAGACGGCAATGAAATTTTTCAGAATGGCCTTACATGATTCAGCGTGTCTTGACCGCCTGGTCTCAGAGAGACTTCTCAAAACAAGCTGCTGGCCAGTTCCGCTCATGCTGTCCAAAAGATACCTCCATCGCTTAGGTGAGGCAGCAAAGAACACATACAGTCTCTGAATTAGTGAAAAATTTGGCTGCCTCAAGGCAACTGTCAACGCTACACGCGCCAACTAAGTTCAGGGAATGACCAGCACACGGAACGTAGACTGCCAATTCGTTCAGGTGTTTGATTTGAGCTTGCAGTCCTTTGTATTTTCCTGACATATTACTCGCATTATCATAAGCTTGGCCCATATATAGAATCATCAGTTGAGATGCCATTGGTCGTCAAGAGGGACATCACGGTATCGAAAAGATAAAAGCCGGTATGCGATTCGATTGGAACAAATCCAAGAAAGCGTTCGTACACTTTCCCTTTTAAATAGTATCGTAAAACAACTGACAGCCGATCAACGTGAGTAACGTCTGGAGTGTAATAAACAATTAAAGAGAAGTATTTTGCGCGTTTCACTTCGTCAACGAGACTTTCCTTGACAACCTTTGCCATATGCTCGATGAATTCATCACAAATGCTTTTTGACAGATACGATGGGTGACCTTTTCCTTTGTTCCCGTTGGGTTTGATGTGCTCCTCTAGAAAGGCATCAAACTTGGAAATGGCCTCAAGCACTGCCATATAATTGCCATTTCTCGGTGAACCAAAAATCTCCTCACTGCCCTTAAACGCTAGGTTACCCTCAGCTAGAAGCTTAACTACAATGACTACGCGCTTCAACACCTCTGTCCAGTAAGCGGTCTCAGTGACAAGATGCTTAACCAGCTCTCTTTCTTGGGATGGCGTTGCACAAACGACAAGACGTACACAGGAAAGAGCAAAAGACGGCAGATAGAGGGCAAACTATCAACTGGATTTATTGCTTTCACAAAGGCATATATATGCAGAATTCACGCGTGCAAAAGAAGGGGGAGAGGGAAGAAAAAAAAGAATGGAATGACAAGTCAAGCCAGCAATGGTCAGCAAAATCAACGGAGAAAATTATTTTCCCTATCATACAAGGTGACCGAGGTATATCGCTAACACAATTGTCGCCTTTTTCTTTGATGTGGAATGCTTCTTAAAGTTCGCGGGCTATTTTGTTTTTACTCTTGCCCAGAATGCCCCGCCGCGGTGGCTCAGTGGTTAGGGCGCTCGACTACTGATGCGGAGTTCCCGGGTTCGAACCCGACCGCGGCGGCTGCGTTTTTATGGAGGAAAAACGCTAAGGCGCCCGTGTGCTGTGCGATGTCAGTGCACGTTAAAGATCCCCAGGTGGTCGAAATTATTCCGGAGCCCTCCACTACGGACCTATTTGTTCCTCTCTTCTTTCACTCCCTCCCTTGTCCCTTCCCTTACGGCGCGGTTCAGGTGTCCAACGATATATGAGACAGATACTGCGCCATTTCCTTTCCAGCAAAAACCAATTATTATTGCCCAGAATCTTGATGTCTTTGAGCAGCGGCTCACAACCGAGACATGAGATGCAATGAGCGGGCAAGTTCTCCCCTTCTCTTTTTTGTATAGACAGAGCATGCTCCCCTGCCCGTTCATTGATGCAGCGTCCAGTTTGGCCGACATATACTCGTCCACACTTGAGCGGGATTTGATAGACCACGCCCGTGGCACATTTCACAAACTGAACAGCATGTTTCTTTGTGCATGCGCTTGGTGGGGCTCCTTCCTCGGTGATCCTTGGGCATAACCCAGCGAGATTTTCTTGGGGCCGAAAAAACACCGGAACACCGTGCCTGTTTGCCACTTTTTTTAAAATTGTGAGCGACTTTGTGCATGTATGGCACCACCGTCGGCTTTGTACTCTGCAAGCGCTGAAGGTCGCAGCTGCGCTTTCCTTTCTTTATCTTGTGGAGAAGGTTCTCGGCTACCGCTGTGATGAGCGAGCACGGGAATCCGGCTGAAAGCAGCCTGGTGATCTGATTCTGAAAGCTGGAATGCATTTCATGCTGGCATGAGCTTTAACCAAATCATGCCAGCATGAAATGCATTCCAGCTTTCAAAATCAGTTAAAGCCGCAATTTCCCTTTTTAGTGCTCTTTGCCGCTTCGGCAAACCAGATAAGGAACGGTCCTGTTTTCTCACGCCTTGGGTGAGCACGGCATATTTGCTTTAGCAAGTGTTCGTCATTGTCATCCTTGAAGTACGTCTTTGTTTGGCCACGAGGCACTGGGGGACGCTGTGGGACATCGGGTGCCTCTCCGACGATAGCCTGCGTCGTAAGGGGGTCTCGTCAAGACGGCGGCGGTGCGTCAAAGGACCCTATCCATATGCCGCATGCACTTTGCTTCCGGGGGCTCTCGCTTGTAACGGGGAGCCGCTTCCGCATGTGCCGGCGTCCTGCAAAGGGACGCAACTGGAAAAGAGCAGTGGCCTTACAATCACTTCTTAATAAACTGTACCATCACTCAACTCTTCATAATGACTTTTTTTCTTTGTCTCCTTCCATTTCTGACAGCCGAGACCATCCGTTTAAAGTTAAGCGCTTGTCATGTCGTACATCTAACTATGCACATTCATTCATACCATGTACTATAACTGACTGGAACGCTCAGCCTTCACATGTTGCTACCGTCACTGATGCGGATAAATTTTATAACCTATTGGCCGCCACTACCTCTGCTTAAATTTTTTGGGTACATTGTTAACTTACTAGTGCATTATGTTCGTGTCCTGTATTTCTGTTATTGATGATTCTCGTTTTAATTTCACGGTGTTGTTTGTGAGACATTGTATAACTTGTATTAACATTACTGTCTGCTGCTCTGTTCATATTTTTGTTTCTCCCCCTTTACGCTTCAATGTTTAATTCTGTGTTTTGTATTTTTCTTGCAAAGACTCATATGCTTCTATCTGTTTTGTTGTAGTTTCTCGAAATTGTGGTTTATTTGTTTACGTTTGATTACATGTCTGTACCCCCCCCCAATGTAATACCCTCGAACTGAGGGCACTTAGGGATATTTTGTATAAATAAATAAATAAACTCTAACGTATAGTAGACATAGGAAGCAGTATAATATTGAGAGGCTTCAATTACCTCTCGGGTGGGGCAGTTTCCTCTTTTCCGGATGACAAGAGTTTTTAAAGGACAGCACGTAGCAGTGGTCTCTGCTGCGCACGTCAATATGATGCACATCGATCATTCTCTACACATTGTAATGGTGCGCGCAGGTGGCAGGTGGTCACTGACCCAACGTCCTAACTTAACCCACATTTGCCAATGTTCCAAAATATGAATATATGAAATGCAATTTTTAATGCGAAAGCATTATTAGTCTGATTACGAGAAAAGCCGATGGCATGTATGTGTTAGTGTGTGTACTCGCAGATGGTAGAGCAAGTCGCTGCGATGACAAGAAAAATAGGATGACGCCATCAAGCTGCCCTATGACGCACACAGCAAGCCGAGCGTCGCCACTTCAGACAATCCTATACATGTCGTTCTTCAATATACATATTCGTCACTGACCGACCTCCATGTGGCGCTGGTTTAGCTGACAACATTTGTTCAATTGTCACTTTGGAGGGGCAGTTCTCTGCAGCGAACTTAGCCAAGGTGGCGTTTGATCACCCACATAAGGTACCGGTGTTCACGCATGTTATCGCGGGCACAGTGAGCCGTTTGTCCAATATAGGCCAAACTACATTTTAAGGGTTATGCAATTACCAATTGCGTCGGCGCGCGCCACCAGACGCGTTCGGTGGTTCCTGGTGCAGGCTCTTTCCTTCTGTCGAGCAGGCTAATTGGGAGCAGAAAATGCGGGAGCCGTACTGCCGCGTAGCTCGATTTCTTCAGGTGGTAAGAAAAATACGAATGCATGCTGCAGGGTATTGTAGTGTGCCTTCTTTTTCTCTTTTGGGAAATACGTCATGCAGTGAATCCTGGCATTAGACGTTTTAGCGTACCGGAGACGTATACCGGTTTACCGGACCCCTCTTGCGCATGCGCAATGGCGTTGCTGGGGTGAGGGGGAGCCACTGCGCGTGCGCAAGAAGAGTCCGGTAAACTGGTATACGTCTCCGGTAGTACGTTTGCAGTATGCTAAAAACGTCTATTGCCGGCTCACGCCCCGTCGGGACGAGAGCCACCCACCGTTGCGTCTTGCTTTACATCATGTAGCTCGTTTAGGAACGTGACAAACCTCTTCCGTGGCGAGCTCAAGTAATGCTATTCGGACTGCTACGCAGCAATTAATGTTTGACCGCAGAATGCCGCGAATGCAATGAAAGAAGGAAGAATACGGCTCTCTCCCAGGCATCTTCGCCGCATTTGTGCGGCGGGGGCAGACGCGCGTCTCCCAACTAGAGTCACTGGAAAAACTTCTCTAGACGCCCCTGCTGGGCAAACAGCTCTCTGCGCGCTGCCGGAAACGGCGGTATACAGCGTCCACCGCCGCGCTGCTACCCAGTAGCAGTTTCCTGCGGTTTCCACCTGCCACCGCGTGGTCCAGCCAACGTGGTGGCCTCCTGCTGACAGCCCCGGCTGCCCTGCTGTCCTCGCTGCGCTTCTGGCTAGCCTTGCGGCTGGTCGGAGGCCATGCTGCTTGCATCCAGCAAGCCCCTGACGCGCGCGCGCCACCCCCAGCGCGCTGCCGTTCATCCTCCTCTCCCCTGGTGCCTATGCTGCTGCTGTGATGGGCCTGCTGCCTGTGACTTCGGAGGACCAGCTACCGCCACGCCCCTCGATTATGGTGCAGCGTAGTGACGACGGTGACAGTGTCGACGGAGACAATGCCCCCAACATCCCCTTCCCCCTCCCCTGGTCCCCAAGAGTGATACCACAAATTGGCCAACATGCGTCGGGTCCAGTGTCCCCCCCCCCCTCCTGAATAACCCACAGTACCAACCACCACCACCAAGTCCGCTCCTGCTCTTGGATTCACGATTCACACGGGCATCAGGGCGACGCCTAGAGGGACGAGCGAAGCGGTCGGGCCGCGGAGGCAGAGGTCGAAAAGGAAGGAACGGGCCAAATAATAATAATAATAGTAACTTTGTTTGCATCAAACGCACATGATGCCGGAGGACTGCAGAAAAAGCTGTCATTAAGGCAGCTTGACCAGGCCGCAGGCCCCCACACTGGCAACTACACGTAGCGGTCAGCAGTCACGAACAAATATATACAACAAAGTGTGAAACAGCAAGCAAAGGTTATTACATTGAAAAAAGTAAATTTCCACAAAGCCTGGCTGTAACAAGAGGGCACACAATTTCAACAAATCTCATCGCCGGAGATATAAAAGACAACATAGCAAATGAAAGTGATGGTTTGAAATAGACTATTGTGAGACTATCCGAACAAACACAAAACCTTCTCAAAATCTCCCAGAAATATCCCATCAGGACATTTGGAATGTCCCCAGGAGGTGCTCATTTTTCCCGAAGACATCCATAAAACGTCCCCACAACTAGCCGTGTCCAAAAAAGTTGTGCGTCCCAGGGACGCCCCCAAAAGGTTAATGCTAGATTTCTCGGCTCTGGCTCAATAAAATTATTTCTTCTTTTTCATGCAGACTTGAGGCATCTAAGCGCACATATGTGCCAAATTTCAGGCACATGCTTGCGTTACAGGTGGTGTAATACATTTGTCTACTCGCGTGAATGCTTGCTGGCTAGGCCATTCAGACTTACCTGTTTACATAAAATGTGCTTTAACCAGGTGAAAATTTGGGCTGGTTGGTGCATGATCTTGTGACGGGAGCAGCGCAGCACGAGACAAAGAGAGAGGCGGGACACGACGCTGAATAACAACCAGATTTTTAATGCACGTTCGTCGAATATATACATCTCGCTCGTATAAGAAGGAAAAAAAAACCATGAAAAACGCACAAGATGTACACGTGATGAATTATTAAGACATCGCATGCAGATAAACAATTTCTCTGGCACGAAGCGCTATTGAAGGCATGCAGACACATACGTCGCTCTTTGTTCGGATGTTGAAGGCTTCTTCAATCTCCCTGATTCGTTGATCAAAATATGACGGGATGGCCATTGTGTTGATAAACTGCGGAGCGCATTCATGCTCTCTGCAATGTTTTGCTAATTCACTGCTGATGGCGCCCTTTAGAGATATTTTGTGCTCTCGAAGCCGTTTATTCAAACAGCGCCCTGTTTCACCAATGTAGGTGCGTCCGCATGGCAGAGGTATTTCATAAACCCCGTTTTTCACACATTTCACATGTTTTTTCGGGTGCTTTTTCTTGCATTGATTTTTCTTTGCTCGCTGTTGACTTTGGCGCACAGCCTTCTTAATTTTGTTGGGTGCTCACATGAGCACTTTTGCATTAGCCCTTGCTCCCACCCTTTTGAGACTGTGGGAAATGCCATTAATGCGAGGAATGACCGCGTACGGCTTCGTTTATTCTGATGTGGTTGACATATTTTCTGCCTCTGAGTGCTTGCAGAATCCCTTCTGCAACACTGGATAGCAGTCTCGTCGGGCAACCTGCTGCTTTCAGCCGACGGTTCTGGGTGTCAAAACTGCCTTGAACTTCATGATGACAGGATCTCGTCAATATATATATATATATATATATATATATATATATATATATATATATATATATATATATATATATATATATATATATATATATATATATATATATACATATATGCATTCAACGCAGCCTTTTGTCCTGCGCCTTCTCACGGCACAGCGAACGCTCAAACATACGCCTTACATCCTCGTTACACCCCCATTTTATTTTCTTGTGACTAAGTGTGGAGATAAGACTGCTTGGAGCCGGATGGAAATGGGGGACGTCTTGAGGTAGGAGCCCTGGCTCGCCGCACCCATGGTATTGGTATAGCAGACCGCACGTGCGGCACAATACGGTGTGGGAGGCGAGATCAAGGTGATCAAGGCACAAGTAATCCGGTGGGGGTGGGTTGGGAGTCAGCGACGCGAACACAACACAAACTATACTGCTGCGACAGGACGCCAATGTAGGTAGGGCAGGTTAATCCATGGGCACTCGCAGCAAGAGTCTGGTGGGGTTCCGAAGATCTCTCCCGCCTATGACCGCAGTGGACGGCCACGCTGCCACCAACGAACAACACGCCACAGTCGTCGGAGGCGCTGAGGGATGCAAAGTGCGCGCTAGGAGTTGCCCATTGCCTTGAAATCCGCTGCCGCGGACGACGCCTGTAAGAGCGCCATTATGGTGTAGGGCCGTGAAGCTGCGCAAAAGACTTGCGATGCGACGTGCGGCGCTGCATCAGTTCCAAAAGGAATTATGTGGGCACGCCGAGGTGCGCGGGAAAGCTGCCATGAATCCGTAGCTACGAAGTTCACGACAGCCCAGTGATGAGAGCAAGAGCTGCCGCGCGCTGGGGCTTGCGCGCGAGCGGCTAAGGGCTGCGCGAATACGTGTGCGCAAGATGGCTTCCGTCCAGCGAGGACCCGGGCGAGCGACGAGAGGTCATTACTGCGCCTCTGCTAGACAGCGGCGCAACGAGCACTGCTGGTAGTTGGAGATGCCTGCAGGGACCGCCGCACCGTGCTGAAGTTGGAAATACTATAGAAGACTGGCACGTTGGTGACCGCCGCTCCCGGCGGTGCGATGAAAAGGCAGACCGCCGTCACCTGCCTGCCTGCAGCATGGAGCCGACGGCCCACGAGAGAGATGCGGGGTGAAATGCGCTTCCTTCGGCTGTTCGAACAAAACTGTCTGATCTCTCAAAATGGCGAGTGCAAGAGCAAAACCTTCTCTCCCCGTCGCTTTTGGCGCGAGGGAGAGAGAAAAGGGAGCGAGGAGTCAATTTGTATTTTGTGTTGAAAAGCATTGGCCCCAAAACCGTTCTCCCGGTTACCTTTCTGGGACCAAAATGCTATGATTTGTTTTTGTTTCTGCTTAAAGGGACACTGAGGAGAACTCTATCATTTTTTTTGTTAGCAAAATCTGATAGTTCGGCATTTCATGGCTTTGTTGCCACTCGTCCGGGCGCGAAAGATGCATTTATTTCAAAGAAATTTGGATTCGAAGTTGAGAAAGTTTTTCCCGCCACTCTGATTCAAACTCGAGAACTCTTATGACGACACGGAGAACTCTTATGACGTCACAGAACGGAGTGACGTGATACGTGACGTAAACGCAGACTCCGTGATTTCTGACGGCTAGCGGTGCGGTGCGCAACCTTCCTTTGCCAGCCTCAGAGATTCGTGGCTTCCATGAAGTAAGGAAAATTTCTCCAAGGTGGCGCCTCTTTTCCTAGGAAGTCATCACGCTTGTACTTGCGAGATTGGCCTGTGGCGGCGACACCTGTATTTTGGTTCTTGCTATTTTCTACATTACAAGAGCTTTGTTTTCAGTAAGAGTGGCGTTTTTGTGATCAGGAGCTGCTATTCTATCGATACAAGCCAACTTCAATTTCTCCTCAGTGACCCTCGAAATAACGTTTCTAGGACATTAGTGGGCGCACTTCCCTTTTGCTTGTGTTTCTGTGTCCTGCCTCTACGGCCTGGAAATGTTGGATATATGTTTTACTGGGACTGGGACATTCCATCCTTTCTGGGCGCACCTGGGGAGGTACGTTGTTTGCTGGGTATTTTGTTGTTTTGATGTTTTTTTAGTTCCTAAAGTAGTGACGAAGTTTCTTGAAAGTAATATTCTAGGGTTGGTATGTTTTTCTTATGCAACGTATTTAAAAGTCTTGGTAACCGGTTTTTTAACATTCCTAAACCATATGTTGTCCTACATGTTTCAACATCCATCTCTCAAAATTTCGCGTGTTCTATGTTGTATGTGTTGGGATGATTTCTTAGGTTGGCTATCTGGCGCAAGAAACAAGTACCATTTTTTATCTCTTGTTTGTATTGTTTGCACAGACGATAATCATAAGTCTTCGTAACAGGCATCACGTTATACATGAGAAATAATCGTTCCGAGGGATAGCACATGGGGACACTTGCAACGGCACGTAGAAACTTTTTTTACTGAACATGAATCGTGTGTATATTGTTTTGCGTCGTAGAGGCCGGCCCAAACTAAATGGCAATAATTAAGTCTTGAACAAAACAAGGTATTATACAGTAGCATCATTACATTACGCGGAAGTACACTTGCATTTCGATATATGAGGCCGACCACTTGCGAGAGTTCTTTTGTTAAGCAGCTAATATGTGCATCCTAAGATAAGGTCTCGTGAAATGTAACACCTAAATTTTTAATACAAGGCACTATTTCAACTGGGGTTGATTTGAGCACGACAGTTTGGCTAGTTGTTATAGGTTTATTTCTGGCGTGAAATAAAACTGCCTTTGTTTTTCGTATGTTTATTTTTAAAAGGTTTTCTTCAGTCCATTGTTGTTATTGGTTTATTTCTGGCGTTAAATAAAACTGCCTTTGTTTTTCGTATGTTTATTTTTAAAAGGTTTTCTTCAGTCCATTTCTCTAGCTTAGCTAGGCTTTCATTCGCATGACGAATTACTTGATCGGTATCATTTGCTGAAAAGAATAGACTCGGATCGTCTGCGTAAATGATGAATTTTGTGGCTGGAGCTACGCTTACTATGTCATTCACGTAAAGATTAAAAAGCAATGGCCCCAAAATACTGCCTTGCGGCACGCCATGATGAACTGCTAGCGAATCAGAACAAAATGCCTATATATCTACAATCTGCTTCCTATTGTTTAAATATGATTGGATTAACGAAGCAGCCACACCCCGGAAACCGCATCTTTCTAGTTTTCTGATGAGTAGCTGATGATTTATGAAGTCAAAGGCCCTTGAAAAATCTATAAATATGCCTAATATTACGTTTTATTGTTCAATATGGTCTAAAATGTACTCTTTTTGGGCTAGAAGTGCCGACGCAGTGCTAACTTCCTTTCGGAAGCCATACTGGCAATCAACTATGAGGTTATGTTTCCCTTCAAATTTTGAAAATCGCTTCAGAATGATTTTTTCGAATGCCTTTGATAGGGCAGGTAATATGAAAACAGGCCGGTAATTCCTCATATCACTCTTATCAACTTTCATGGACAATACCTTCACACGACCAACTTGCATTTGGGGTGGAAATACTGCTAGTTCAAGACATAAGTTGAACACGTAATTAATGCAGGGAGCAAGGAAACAGATGACGTGTTTCAAAGGTTTCACTTGCATCCCATCAATATCAATAGCGCTGCTGTTATTAAGGCTTTTTATTACTTCTGTCACTTCGGCTTCGCTGACAGGATCAAGAAAAACTGAACTACTTTTGTAATGAACATTGTCTAGATTGTTGTTATTCACTGTCGTTTGACCAACGGTATTCACAATGCGGTTATGGAAGGCATTGACTAAGGCTTTGTCTGACAGCTCGGCACCATTGTATTTTATTTCACGAACTGAATCATTCTTAACATTATAGTTTAATACTGAGCGCAGGTTTTTCCACAGAGTATGTGTGCATCCAGAAAGAGAGGTGAATAAGTTGTTAAAATGCTGTTTTCGTGCTCTTTTCAGCTCTTTATCTAAACGATTGCGGTAAGTTCTAAACTTCTTCAATGCGTCTGGATCATTGTTCTTGATAAGCCTGCTAAACATTGTATTTTTCTCACGTATTTTCGCTGCCAGGTCGGGGGTTATCCATGCTTTACGGATTTTTGTGTTAACTTTCAATCGTACGAAAGGGAAACAATCGGCAAATATAGGTTTAAAAATATTAAGCAGTTCTTCGTAAGCTGCGCTAGCATCTGTTTTTTTTTTTGTACACACTAGCCCACGATGCGAGTGAAACTTTTTTCCGAAATGTGGAAAGGTTTTCTTGTGAAGTACGCTGTATTAAAATTGCAGGCGGTTTTTTCTTTGTGTTGACCTTTTTGGTACAGCACAAAAAAAAATAGGCAAAGGATCACTCAACTCAACCATAATTACCCCTGCTCAGATTCTCTCCGGAGTTATATTTGTAACGAAAATATCTATTAATGTTGAAGTATTTAGAGTCACTCTTGTTGGGAGATTTATGACATTAGTAAGACTAATCGCCCTCAACAGAACACCCAGTTTCAGTTTTGAGGAATCATTGTTTAACATGTTTATATTCACGTCGCCACCAGAAATGAGGTCAAAATGAGAATTGTTAACAAATTCAAAAAATTTTCTAAGTAATCTAAAAACGGGGTCACCACTCCATTCGGAGGTCGATAACCAACGGCAAGTACAGCATTTTGTAATTTCAGTGCCATAAATTCACAGTCACTTGTACAGAAAGTTTCGAGTGCCTAGTTCACATGGGAAATCATTTTTTACCAACAGGCAATGTCCCTCGCAGGGTTGTGGGGGAAAAAAGACGAAGGGGGAAACAGAATAGATGCACGACAGGAGGGGAGATAAGAGAGTGAGTGAAAAACTTTTGTTGAACATTTGCGTAGTTCGGCGGTAGCAGGATCCGCGTCGTCTTCATATCAGGCGATCCCGGATCCCGTCTTCGCAAGGTCGGGCCCTCATTCCAGGGCTCCGCTGAGCCGCGTTGCCTCGTAAGCGTGCTGCACCAGGGTCCTTTGGACCGTGAGCTCGCTGCTGACGAGCCGGCTCTCCCATTGCTCCGCACTTGTGTGTTTGTGTTGGTGGAATTGTATGTTTCGCTCACACTCCCACGTGATGCGGTAGAGTGTCGGCACCGCCCCGCTCCACGGGCATGTGGCTCTGTATTGTGTCAGAAACATCTTGTTTAGTATGTGTAAATTTGGAAAAATACCCATCTGCAGTCTGCGCCACCCGGTAGCCTCTTCCTTTGTTAGTTAGTGCCTTGTGTGGCGGAGGATATTTATACCTTAAGCCCCTGTATAGGGCCAGGTGCTCTGCATACCCCCCGTCGCAGGCTCGGGTGCAAAAGTCGTCCGGAGATAAGAGAAAAGAAACCCGAGGGGGGAACAGCCAAAAAAAAGAAAGAAAACATCTCCCGGGGAGGCGGGGACTGAACGTACGGGCCGAACGAACGTTCCCCTCCTCGGTTGGCGGCGGCCGCCTGTTGCAAATGGGTTGCAAGCCCCAAGGGTAGCGTTGGCCTGGCGGCCTGGGGCACAGCTGGAAACATCCGAAGGTCCTGGCAAAGGATGAGTCGACTGCCAACAGAACAACTTGTTTATTCTGGCATCGCAAAAGAGCAGCCGGTCAGGGCGACCACGTTACTCGACGGAAGAAAATCGAAGTCTCTCCTTGGCGTCCGGGGCAGCTGCCTTTTATACCCTCGGAGTCGAGGGCAAGAAGGAACGGCACGGGATGAGGCGCCCGATACGGCGACGCTCGGACATGTTCAGACGTGACGTGCGCGTCCGCCGGGCCGGCGCCGGTCAGACCTCCTCGCCTCCCAGTTGGGGAGCTCTTCTCCCCGGCTGCCGCGCTTTGACAAGCGTGGGCACCAACATGCACACACACACACACACGCACACACGACGACACGTGGCATTGAAACCTGCCTGGACGCGCTTGGCGGGAGGCGTTACGGCAGCACTGAACGGGCCCAAAATGACCGCCACTTTGAACGAAGCCCCGGCGTCCGTTGCATCCGCGCCGGCTATACCGCGCGTCGTGAGCGAAACGTAACAGACCGCCCCGCCGGGAGAAGGAGATCCCGATGGTCAGGGGACTGCATCCGCTGTCCGGAGGGATGTCGCTCGATGATGCTCGTAATTGAAATCGGTCGTCCCTCGGCGTTGCTTGAGCGCAGCGCACAGAGAAGGCCTCGTTCTCAGGTTCAGGTTCACACAGGACACTGCAAAGTGACTTCGGGAGAGTTGCCATTTTTGTTCTCGTTCCCAGCAAGCGTTAGAACTACGCCGAAACGCAACTGCTCAGTCAGCAAGCACGAGACAACCCTCACTAAGCTCTGCCAGGCTCTTTCCCCTTTTATACTACTGCCTAGTTCCTTACAGTAGTCAAGCAGCACTCAGAACGCGTCCACAAATTGGAAAATTGCACTAGAAAGCACATCATCACTTTGAAACACTAAACAAAAGCAATATGTTAAAATCCTGCCTCAGGAAGAAAACATCAGTAACAAACAACTTTGAGGCGGATTCCCACGTTAGGGGCCTCGACTTAAGCCATCGGCGTTACCGTTGAGACTCCCCTTTTTGTACCGCACCTCAAAGGAATATTGTTGCAAAGCGAGGCTCCAGCGCAGGAGGCGGCCATTTTTGGGAGAGATGGTCTGCAGCCATTGGAGAGGGCAGTGATCCGTCTCAATGATAAACCTCGAGCCGGCTAGGTAGCATGACAATTTCTGAACGGCCCACACGAGACACGCACACTCTTTCTCGGTGGCGCTGTACGCCTGCTCACGACAGGTCAGCTTACGACTAGCATACAGGACGGGATGTTCTACTTCTCCATTTTCCCGTTGGCACAGTACCACGCCCATGCCTCGCTCACTAGCATCGCACTGAACAACGAACCCTTTTGTGTAGTCTGGCGATCGTAGCACAGGCTGGCTTGTTAGGGCGCTCTTTAGGGCGCTGAAACTCTTTCCTTTGTCTCGCCCCAGACGACTCTTTGGGGCTCTGTTTTTCTTAGAGCATCCGTCAGGGGAGCCGCGATATCGGAGTACCTGGGGATGTACCTCTGATAGTAGCCGGCGACACCTAAGAACGACCGAATATCGGTCTTCGTGCGCGGTTGCGGGAAGTCTCGCACAGCGGCCACCTTTATTTCAGAGGGGCGGCGACGACCCTGTCCAATCACGTGACCGAGGTAGACAACCTCGGCCTGTGCTAATTGGCACTTGGGAGCCTTGACTGTCAAGCCCGCTTCGCGCAGGCGGGTTAGCACTGCCCGCAAGTGTGCCATATGCTCAGACCAGGATGCGGAGAATATCGCTACGTCGTCTAAATACGGTAAAGCGAATTCTTCCTGTCCCCGCAACACTTTGTCCATGAGGCTTGAAAAGCAGTATGGCGCGTTCTTCAAACCAAAATTCAAAACTTTAGGACGGAATGTTCCCATTGGTGAAATGAACGCCGCATACCTACTAGCCTCTTCTGTAAGTGGAACCTGCCAATAACCCCTGACAAGATCTAGGGTGGAAATAAACTGAGCGCTACTAACTTTCTCAAGGCGCTCCTCGATGTTAGGGATCGGATAAATTTGATTCTTAGTGATGGAATTAAGCCTGCGGTAGTCGACGCAAGGACGAGGTTCCTTGCCCGGTACCTCAACTAAAATCAAAAAGGAGGTATAATCACTCACCCGCCTCAATAACACCGAGCTGTAGCATTTTCTTTACCTCAGCCTCCATAATATCGCGCTGGCGGGGTGACACCCGGTACGCCTTGGATCGTACTGGCTCTGGGGAGGTAAGTTCTATATCATGAGTAAGGACAGAAGTCCTACCAGGCCTCTCAGAGAACTGACCTTGAAACTCTTGTAAGAGTTGGTGTAGTTCGGTTTTCTGCTCAAGCGACAGCGGTGCTTTACTGAGTAAGTCACTAATGACCTGATCAGTGTCTGCCCTGTTCGTCACTGAGCCTAGTCCCGGAAGCTCGACCGGAAGCTCTTCTAACTTTCCCGTGTCGGGCATTTCCTCTCCAGTACCTGGTGCCTTCAACGCTACAGGCTCAATTTTATTCAGTTCGGACGTGCTCTGAATATCAGCTTGCTGCGCCTCCGACCCTTTCTCATTGTTCGACAACGTCGGCCCCGCAACTACCGCCTTTGCAGCGAGCTCCCGAACTCTCGATCTGGTTAAGGCGTGAACGCTAGCCTCACCAAACAAAAGCCCCTTCTCGCGCAGGAGGTGATCGGACCTGTTCGAAAATAGGTACGGGTACTGGGGGGGGCAGCATAGATGACACTACGGCCTCCGTCTCAAGTGCTCCGAAAGGTCCTTCAATAAGCACTTTTGCTACGGGCAGACACACGCTATGAGCTTCCACGGCTTGCTTGATCCATGCGCACTCGCCCGTGAACATATCGGGTTCTACGTAAGAGGGGTGAACTACATCTATTGAAGCTGCGGAATCACGAAGCACTCGGCACTCTTTCCCGTTCACGAGGAAGTCTCGCATGTAAGGCTCGAGAAGCTTCATGTTCTCGTCAGTGCTACATAATGACAAACACACGACTTTTCTTTTTGTTTCTGGACACTGCGCCGAAAAGTGACCCGGCTTCTGGCACGTATAACACACGCGCGCTTGCCTCGTCTCGAACCGCTTTCTGCGTTCGGCTTCGGCTGCCGCCGTCTCCTTACGTTCGGTCGGACTGCTTTCACTCGCATCCGCACTACGTGTGTCCCCCCTTGCTCTCATGGGTGTGAACTTCGGCCTCTCAGACTTGGAGCCAATTTCACCCTTTTGACCGTCCTCAGCTCCGCGAGCCCGACGCGTCACAAACTCCTCGGCTAGCTCGGCGGCTTTAGCCACTGTACAAACGTCTGGCCTATCCAAGACCCAGTACCGCACGTTCTCAGGTAACCGACTATAAAACTGTTCCAGCCCGAAACACTGCAGAATTTTCTCGTGGTCACCAAACGCTTTCTCTTCTTTGAGCCACTCCTGCATGTTTGACATAAGCCTGTAGGCAAACTCTGTATATGACTCACTTCTGCCTTTTTTCATTTTCCCGAAACTTCCGACGGAACGCCTCCGCTGACAGCCTGTACTTTTTTAGCAGACTCGATTTCACTTGGTCGAAATCCTCTGCCTCCTCTCTCTTCAAGCGAGCGACTACGTCGGCCGCCTCGCCGGGTAACAAAGTGAGCAAGCGCTGTGGCCACGTTTCCCGAGAGAACCCCTGCTTCTCGCACGTTCGCTCAAAGTTAACCAGGAACAAACCAATGTCCTCTCCAAGCTTAAACGGCCGCATCAGGTCAGTCATTTTGAACGATACTCGTTCTCCTGCACCGTGTGCCTGACTTCCATTACGAGCGCGTTCCATCTCTACCTCGAGACGCTTCATTTCCAAAGCGTGTTGACGGTCGCGCTCTTCTTTCTCTTTATCTTTTTGTTCTTTACGTTCGCGCTCGTCTTTCTCTTTGTGCTCTTTACGTTCGTGCTCCTCTTTTTGCTCTTTACGTTCGCGCTCGTCTTTCTCTTTTTGCTCCCTCTCCTCAATGGTCTCAAGGCATTCCGACAGCTCGTCATCCTCAGCCTCCAACTCAAGAATAGCCCTTAGCAGTTCTGGTTTTCTGAGTTTGTCTGAGACATCCAGACCCAACTCTCTTGCAAGCTCCAGCAATTTCGGTTTGCGCAACTACTTCAAATCCATGGCTGCTCCAAATGCTGCTTTCTCTACTGCCTACTATTGTCTTGCCGCAAACTAACCCGGCAGCAACGACAACACAATTACCAGCTCTGTTTCTGACACTAACAAAAGCCTGGCAAAACTCAGAAGAAGAAAGTCCCGCACTCACCAAACCTCGCAGCCAAGAATTCAGCGCAGTCGTTCCGCTGCAGGCAACCAGTCATCACACAGGGCTCGTTGCACTGCTCCCGGATGGTCGTTGAGCCGCTCAGCATACGGTTGACCGCATATCTTCGCTTCTGGCCTCCGTTGTCGCGATCCCACCGCTGGCAACCAGTTGTTGCAAATGGGTTGCAAGCCCCAAGGGTAGCGTTGGCCTGGCGGCCTGGGGCACAGCTGGAAACATCCGAAGGTCCTGGCAAAGGATGAGTCGACTGGCAACAGAACAACTTGTTTATTCTGGCATCGCAAAAGAGCAGCCGGTCAGGGCGACCACGTTACTCGAAGGAAGAAATCAGTCTCCCTTTGGCGTCCGGGGCAGCTGCCTTTTATACCCTCGGAGTCGAGTGCAAGAAGGAACGGCACGGGATGAGGCGCCCGATACGGCGACGCTCGGACATGTTCAGACGTGACGTGCGCGTCCTCCGGGCCGGCGCCGGTCAGACCTCCTCGCCTCCCAGTTGGGGAGCTCCTCTCCCCGGCTGCCGCGCTTTGACATGCGTGGGCACCAACATGCACACACACACGACGACACGTGGCATTGAAACCTGCCTGGACGCGCTTGGCGGGAGGCGTTAACACGCCGGAGCAAAACCGGAAGCTGCGTCGCCGCGAGCACTCTCGAAGGCGTGACGTGTACACAGCCGCCGTCACTTAGGGAGGGATTACATCTCCCGTGTGAATATTCTGGAACCATATAAGCTGGCAGCGCAAAGCGAATCACAGAAAGCAGGAACAGATTCACGATGCCGAGAGAAAATGTATATGGAGTTGACGCGGTGAACTACATTGCATCAGTTATTGCTGAGTCATTTAGGAAAGACGATAGGGTAATCGCCCCAAATGAGGGAGCAACACAGGACAGCACAATATAAAATAGCTTAGAACTGACCAATCTTAACTGGAAAAAGACGGAAGCAAATATTCCAAAAAGCACGTCCGCAGGGATAGACGATATTCCAATCAAACTAATTAATGAACTTGGCCCAAGAGGCAAGGAAACGCTGATAAAAGCATTGGAGGCAATCATAACAAATAAGCAAATTCCGCCCAGCTGGAAACAGAGTAAAATAAATTTCATTTATAAAGGGAAAGGCGATTAGACGAACATAAAATCCTTCCGACAGATTACGATAACGTAAGCTACATTCAGGCTGGCGATGCAGGCGGTGAAATTAAAAATGCAGTCATGGGTAGAAAGTAATAGAACACTCGGAGAAGTTAAGAACGGGTTGAGAAGTGGTAGGCGCTTAGATGATAGCCTGTTCGTGCTTACCCAGTGCATACAAATAGCTAAAGCGGAAAACAGACTTCTGTATTTAGCCTTCCTGGACATATGCGCTGCATACGACAACGTGAACAGAGAACTCCCGTGGAACATATTAAAAGATGAAGGTATCGGTCATGAGGTAACTGATTTTTTACAGGAAATATGTCGAGAAAATGATGTTGAAATGACATGGGAAGGAATTAAGAGTACGCAACTGTCGAGGTGCACAAAGGATTAAGACAAGGTTGTCCTCTATCACCGCTGCTGTTCATGCTTTATGTGATAAGTATGGAAAGAAGGCTACAAGGAAGGAATGTAGGTTATAATCTTTCATACAGATTAGGCAAAGGTTGTTGAGCAACGACTACCGGGTTTGAGGTATGCGGACGATATTGTACTGATAGCAGATAGCCAGGAAGGTTTGCAAACTCTAATTGCAGTGGAGATGAAGGAGACAATCTAGGTTTCAGTTTTAGCGCAACTAAGTCAGGTGTGATGATTTTGAACGATGCAACTGTGACGTTCCTACCTGTCTGGTGTCAGTCACAGAGTCTACAGGTCCTGCTGGAGCCAGGAGAAATGAGCCAACAAGGCGGTAACCCAGCAAGACAATATTTATTCTTCTCTGCCTGAAGGCGAAACTGGTGGTCCGCTCACCGCTGGCTTTCAGGAGCCTCTGGTTGTAGGTCCAGCAGATCGGGGCTCCACTCCAATCGTCTCGCGTCGGCGGGCCGCGGCTGCTTCAGCTCTCCCGGGCTCTGCCTCTGTTCCCGGCGTCTTTCGGCTGGCGGTGCTGTGACGGGTCGAGGCCACGGGACTCTTGGGCGTTTCGGCTGGCGGTCAGTTTGCTACGGACGCTGAAGTCCGGCTTCACTGACTATAGACCAGCGCGATATCTTGCGTCCGTTCGCCTCGCCCGTCTCGGCTCGACTCTCTTCTTTGTCTCCGCTGCCCCCGCCGCGTCTCTCCGGAGATTCCCTTTCTCTCTCTCTCTCTCTCTCTCTTTGGGTAATCTTCACCCAACGGTTTTTCGTCGTTGCTGCTCACACAGCCGACCAAGAGCACCCGCTAAACTTCTAGGAATCCGCGGCCATTACCACGGGAAGGCCGATGGCCTCGTTGGGGATGGGTCGAAGGGGATCAGGTGTCCCTCGGAGGGCGACGCTTCTCTGCAGTCAGTCCGTCCGGTGCCAGCGGCCGACCTCCTCCGCCACCTCGAGCCATTACGCAGCCCGTCGTGTCCGCTGCTAGTAAGGTCGCCTGTCGGCCTGCACACACAAACGGACAAACGAACCCGTCTGAGCGCGCCAGTGGGGGGGGGGGGGGGGGGGGGAGCACCGCGAAAACCCCAGGGAAGACTGCGGTTGCGTAGGGCACCGCGCGCAGCCTCTCCTTTTTAGCCGTCTAGCTGTCTTTGCGCGTCTGTCTTCTGCATCGCCCGCCGCATTCCCCACCACCGTCTTCGCCGACATGTCTGGGTCGATAAATTTGAAGGAAGGCAAAATGTCTTGGGCACAGGTCGCCGGGTTAGTTCTTTTCAGCAATGCCTGGGCCTCCCGTATGCGGCCCTTCACACAACTGATCAGGAGCTTACAATACAAGGCCATGAAATACCCCGAGTGGCCGAATACAAATATCTTGGGGTATGCGTAAACGAATGGCAGATGTACACGGAAAAGCACGAACAGTATCTCACAGCAAAAGGGCGAAGAGATGCCGGGATAATGAAACATAGTGCATTATGGGGGTACAACAGGTATGAAGTACTGAGAGGTATTTGGAAAGAAATAATGGTGCCGGGGCTTCCTTTCGGGAATGCGGTTCTGTGCTTAAGGGCAGAAGTTCAGTCGAGATTAGAAGTAAATCAGAGAACTGTTGGAAGATTAGCACTTGGCGCCCACGAAAGAACGAGAAACGAGGCAGCACAGGGGGACATGGGCTGGGCAACGTTCGAAGCACGGGAAGCTCAGAGTAAAATACTGTACGAAGAACACCTGAGGAAATTGGACGAAACAGGTGGTCAGGTAAGGTATTTAAATACTTATACAGAAAGACCGTTGGCTCACACTGGAGGAAAAGAACTAGTAAGCTATCCAGTAAGTATGCCAGACACGAGGACGGAGAAAGAGCATTAAACGACAGGTTAAAAACGCGGAAGGTAAAAATTGTGTAGATTCAATGGAAAAGCAGCATATTTTAGAACTATATGCATAGGATACTGGAAAAGGCAGATCAGGAAGGAAGCGTATTATGATAACTCAAGAGGCGTTTTATGATAACCCTTCTCTTTGAAGCTAGGTCAGGATGTCTTATAACGCGCAGCTACAAAAAGAAATTTAACGAAGAAGATAACACATGTGCTGTGTGCGGTAAATCTGTAGAAACAATAGAACACCTCGTACTAAAATGTGATGGTATCCATCCCGATATCAATTCAGACACAGTCACTCTTCCCGGGGCCCTAGGGTTTAGGGATAACATTAGTCATGTAAATAAATCTGCGGTGGAAATTAGAAAAAAGCGATTGGAAGATTGGTGGCTGAAAAGCAGAGAGGTGACATAAGGTTAAAGCGTTGGAAGACGTATTTAAAGAAAATGATGAATTTCAATCACAACACAGTTAAACAGAGATAAAGAAAAGCTGAGCATGGTGAGAACTGCCATCACCGCGTTTCAAAGGGGATGCTCCTACCTTCCATCCATCCGTCCATCCACTTAAAAGAGCACAGAAACCCAATTTTGGTGGCATTTTTTTTTCTGCAATGCTGCGGAAGACACTACTATGCATGAATCACCATGTGATATTTACCTACGACCGCTCAATAATTTATAATCGCATTTATTTTTCGTCCTGTTTCGGTTTCAACAATCGAATGAGAACTGTGAAGAAGAAGAATAACTTTATTATCCACCGATGTAGGAGGCACCTACTCCCCGCCCCTGGCACGCAGGCTCAAGGGGCGGCGGCCGGGGCCTCCGCGACTAAAGATAGGCGAAGTTACAGGTATTCTTCACGGCTTCCGTCGCCAGGCGGATGACTTGTCGCTGTTCGGATGGGGACTCGCTTCGCAGCAAGGCCTCCCGGGCATCTCTACTTTTAATGTTCTTCCTGACGCCTGGGGAGTCAGGACATGCCAGATCATATGATTGTGAAGGGCCGCATACGGGAGGCCCCGGCATTGTTGAAAAGAACTAACCCGACGACCAGTGCCCAATACATTTTCCCTGCCTTCAAATTTATCCACCCAGACATGTCAGCAAAGACGGTGGTGGGGAATGCGGCGGGCGATGCAGAAGACAGACGCGCAAAGACAGCCAGACGGCTAAAAAGGAGAGGCTGCGCGCGGTGCCCTACGCAGCCGCAGTCTTCCCTGCGGTTTTTGCGGTGGTCCCCCCCACCCCCCCCCTCCCCACCATCGCGCACAGACGGGTTCGTTTGTCCGTTTGTGTGTGCAAGCCGACAGGCGTCCTTACCAGCAGCGGACACGACGGGCTGCATAATGGCTCGAGGTGGCGGAGGAGGTCGGCGGCTGGCACCAGACGGACTGACTGCAGAGAAGCGTCGCTCTCCGAGGGACACCTGATCCCCTTCGACCCATCCCCAACGAGGCCATCGGCCTTCCCGTCGTAACAGCCGCGGATTCCTAGAAGTTTGGCGGGTGCCCTTGGTAGGCTGTGTGAGCAGCGACGACGAAAAACCGTTGGGCGAAGATTACCCAGAGAGAGAGAGAAAGAGAAAGGGAATCTCCGGAGAGACGCGGCGGGGGCAGCGGAGACAAAGGAAAGGAGTCAGTCGAACAGAGACGGGCGAGGCGAACGGACGCAAGATATCGCGCTGGTCCATAGTCAGCGAAGCCGGACCTCAGCGTCCGTAGCAAACTGACCGCCAGCCGAAACGCCCAAGAGTCCCGTGGCCTCGACCCGTCACAGCACCGCCAGCCGAGAGATGCCGGGAAGGGAGGCAGAGCCCGGGAGAGCCGAAGCAGCCGCGGCCCGCCGACGCGAGACGATTGGAGTGGAGGCCAGATCTGTCGGAGCTACAACCAGAGGCTCCTGAAAGCCAGCGGTGAGCGGACCACCAGTTTCGCCTTCAGGAAGAGAATAAATATTGTTTTGCCGGCTTACTGCCTTGTTGGCCCATTTCTCCTCGCTTCAGCAGGACCCGTAGATTCTGTGACTGACCCCCGACAGGTGGGAACGTCACATGATCAAGAGTGCCCCTTCCTCCACAGATTTTACATTTATCATCAGGCCTATCTTCTATTACTGTGAGGAACAACCAGACTGGATTTAGGAAAATCCCTGCTTGCAGCCGTCGCCAAGCGACAGCCTACCTGTTGTTTAAAGTTCGGTCCGATGGCGACAGAGACCTTCTTCCAATTCTATAGTGCTTGACGATTTCAGTGTGGGTTTGCGCGCGCTCATCCAGTCCCCGACAGTCGGCCGGCTCCACGATTCCCCGGAAGTAGAGATCTCGGGCTAACTCGTGTGCCGCCTCATTGCCTAGTAGTGACTCGGATCGTGTGCGGGGGTCCAGATTATCGTAATTTTACGGATCAATTCGGAACTTGCTAAAATTTTGTTTGCCTCTTTCGAGACCCTTCCTCTGCCAAAATTCCAGACAGCCGTTTTGCTATTGCTCATAGTGACTTTTTTTTTTCGTTCCAAAACAAGCGAGCGCTGTTGCGACTTCCTCAGCTGTATCTATGTTTCTTCTTCTAATGGATGCGGCGGCGACTGGTACGCCACGGCCGTTGACCACCGTGGAGACTGCGGCCCCCTACTTTCCACTAGCCGCGTCTACATAGGCGACATCCTCAGGTTTCATATTTTCTATGCGCTTCGTAAGTGCTTCCGCCCTTATTTGTCTCCGTTCCTCGTTAATGGTCGGGGGCATGCTTTTGGGAAGAGGGGGCACGAATATGTTTTCGGGACATTTTAGGGGAATAGCTTTTGTCGGGGAATATGTTTTGTCGCTCGCACCCCTGTCTGATCGCAGCCCTACCCAACCCAGGATGGTTCTGTCCGTGTTAGTTCGGCTATCTTTCTGGCTGAGCCATATGCACTGCTTCCTCCAATTCAGTCCAATTATTACGCACCCCGATTTCGAGGAGGCTGTCCGTTGAGGTCGTAATGGGAAGCCCCAGCGCCCTCTTTACGCATCGCCAGATAAGTGCGTCTATTCTGTTTTTTTTTCATCGGTCCTAATGTTCAGATATGGAGCGGCTGTTAATGTAGGCCTGCATCAGTGTCATCTAGGAGGCTACGCTCTTTTGGGCCCTGACCCTTGAGCGCGGCTCTTCTGAATATCCCACTCACATGTGCGCTGCAATTGTCTAGCTTCTTGATTGTTGTATCATTATATCCGTCGGCTTGTAGAAAAAGCCCTAGGATTCTAATCTGTTCGACCTTTGGCACCGTTTGTCTGTCTACTGTGATGCTGAGATTTATTTTGCGCTTGCACCTGAGCGCTTTTGGACTGTATATAAGGAGTTCAGATTTCTGCGGAGGGCATGACAGGCCCCTCTCGGCCGCATAGGACACTACAAAAAATGTCCGCTGCTGCCTGCAGGCGTTCCTCTATGCATGCTCGCGCCGCTGCCCTGGGTGATCCAGAGATTGACGTCGTCCGCGCACATGCTGAATTTCAAATTTTCAACTTCCCTTAAAACTGCCGGGAGGTCTCGCATGGCTACGTTGAAAAGGAAGAGGGAAAAGACCGATCTCTGCGGCGTACTCCTGCTCCCCAGTCGGACGAATGGGGATTCTACGGTATGTCCTGAAATTTCATTTTGATTGTTCTGTCTGATAGAAAGTCCTTCATTTTCACAAGTTTCCTCTTCAACACTAATTTCTTGGACGCCAGTGAGAATCGCTGCGTGTTTTACATTATCGAAGAGTGGTCAGATCTAGGCCTAATATAACCTTTGCATCTTTGGTTCTAGATTCTTTGATGTCATGTTTTAGACGGAACATCACGTCCTGTGTGCGCAGGCAGGGCCGAAACCTAACCATTTCGTGTGGCCGCAAGTTGCTTTTCTCCATAAAAATTAAAGCGTGTTAGTCTAGTTTGGACTACGCTTTCCAATAGTCTCAAATTTTCCAAACCATTTCGTGTGGCCGCAAGTTGCTTTTCTCCATAAAAATTAAAGCGTGTTAGTCTAGTTTGGACTACGCTTTCCAATAGTCTCAAATTTTCCAGTCTTGGAGTTTGGGATAGGGGATGAGGACTATATTTGCCGTTTTCCGCTGTTGCGGGAGGCAGCATTTGTCCCATACTCCCTGCAGCAGATGAGAACTGTGACCACCGTGACTGTGACGTCAACGTGTGCGCAAAGGTCACGTGAGACATGAAAAAACTGCAATATAATCGCTGCTTCCACATTCGTTGTCGTTCTGGCAATTGAGGAAGGCTGGCTTCAGCACTATAATAAATTAAAACGATGAAGCAGCCATTATATGGATGTTTTTCCATGCCTCACGGGACACAAACGCACTCTTTGACGCCACAGTCATCGTTCGACTATTGAAACCGAAACCGAAACAACGTGACAAAAATCAATATAATTTATTTAGTAGTCGTAGATAAATATTACATGATGATTCAAGCGTAGTAGTGTCTTCGGCCTCATTGTAGAGAAGAAAACATGTCACCAAAATTAGATGTCAGTACTTATTTAAGAAATTGTTGTTACCTAGCGCCATGCGGCGGCGAAGATGTAGTACAATGCGCGGAGTTGGCGAAGAGTAGGGTGGGCTCACTAAACGTTTTAGCAGCACAGGTCGCGTGACGTGTACGAGACTGACTGCGGAAATGCTCTTTCGCATTGTGCCTGTAGAAGCCGCCTAGTGGCAAGCGCGGGATTGTTCCGCGTTCGCAGCCCTGTAGCATTCTGAGGTCGCCATATTTAGTGGTGTGTTGCAGCGTGCGCCAAGTGCGCCGTGTACCAGTGGAGTCAGCGTCCATCGCTGCTGGCAGTTAGTGTTCCTGGTGTTGTGCACTAGTCCGGCGTGTCGCCCGGGGATTCGCTTCCTTCCCTGAGTACAAGTCGTACAGACTTCAGCGAGGCCGAGAATGAGTGACCGCGAGGTGAGTGTATGCATGAACAGTACCGCCGCAACATGCCTGTTCTGCTGTAGAGTAAGCAGTACACCGGGGTAATTAGCTGTTACGTTTAACCGCACTACCTGCGTGTCGCTTGGGCTTCGTTGCACTTCCTTTTGCGCCTCGATGCGTTCGCGCGCTCTGCTACGTCGTATGGCCAACGAGAGCCGTGAAGGCGTAGTCAATATGGCGCGCACAAAGCCACGGCGCCGTTAATCAGCGCGCTCCTTCCTTTGCCCCGTTCAAGGTCGCGCAGACATCGTGGCGAAATCATTGTGGCGGCGTGGTATATCGCCCTGAGCTCTTTGGCGGCTATCATGCCTGTGTTCCCTGTGCTACCTTCCCACAGCGGTCGGCGCCGCACTGCAGTGCGTACTGGCGGCGTCGACTCGTCGCACCCCGCTTCATGCCGGGCTCGGTTGCGGCCATTTTGCCGTTCCTTGCACGCGGCACTAAGCTGCTATATAAGCGGCACAGGCGTCTGCACCCCTGGAAATCACCTTACGCTTTGATGGGGCCTGCATACGGAGGTGACTGGGCAGCGGCTTGGCTATGAATAGCGGCCTGCAAGCTGCTGCGGTCAGCTTCTTTAGCAACGATTCCGGCGCGCAACGTATCCGTCCGTTGTGTATGTTGCTATGCTGGTGTGTACTGGTTACAGGGAATTATCCGTGGGCTTTGTGCCGGACCGGGTTGAAAAATAGCGATGGCAGCAAATTTTTTTCCTTTAGTTCTTTAATGTTTCCACGTGCAGCAGTGTTCGCGTCCTCGCGCTTGCGTGGCGAGCGGCGTGCTCCGGTGTGCGACAGTGGCGGCATCTGCCTTCACACACTGTGCTTGAGTTGCTGTGCGACTAGCGATGGGTGAGGCGCAGCGTCATTTGGCTCCTCTTGAGCTGAAGGGGCGCACAGGCAAGCGCTGTAGACACCTTTGGCAATCTAGGCGAAGATACGGTAGAATACGGTCGTTATCAGCTGGTATCCGCATAAGAGCTCGGATCCCCCCACCCCCCCGCGCGCGCACTGACGCTTCTAGAGCGCGATAGTCTGCGAGTACCGTCACCTTTTTTAACGGGACGCCGAGGACAAAGTAAAGTTGGCCCATGGCGATTTAACCCTCTTCTGACGACAAAAACGCTACGAAAAGCATCACCTCCAGAGGCAGTTTCCACTAGCAAGCTGCAGTTTTTTTTTTTTCTCTGGATCTCGTTGGCGTCCACTTCCAGAGTAAACTTTAGGCGGCATCATCTTCACTAGTGATGGGAAAACTGTATTCCGTTTTCAACTCCAGATTTTTTTCCAATGTCTTGCTGCCAGACAGATTTCAACAGAGCCGCTAGAGGCAGAACTACCCTGTTGAGTACAATGATTGGGTGGAGCTTATGCGAGCCTCATCGAAGGCAATTCATGTTTGCATCAGAAAACCCTAGCGGTAATAGTTTTATGGGCGTGTGCAATATTTCTAACAGTGTTAGCCAGTGGTCAGTGACGTTGAACCATCACAGTTTGCGTAATGAGTGCTGAAGGGGTCAGAGAATCTGTATTGTTTATTTCGTACATGCACATGACACTAAAATGCAGAAAAAAATAAAAGGGTTACAAAACCTGTGTTCATCATATAGGCGGATTATGTGCTACCAGGCTCACAGTATTGAGAAATATCTATTGCTTTCATTAGTTGACATTAAAAAGTGGCCCGTTTAATGATATAAATGTTGCCAACTTCGTCTGAAACAATGAAATCAGTGGTCCTAGAAAAAAAATTCTAAGGACGATTACAGTGCTCCCTAATGTGAAATTTGAGCTGAGCTCTGTAGGCACATTTTTTGCTTTGCTGGGTCGTCTGCATGTCTGGCGATATTAGTTCAATATTAGTATTAGTTGATGTAGACAACAATGTGCAATGCATAGCATGTAAGAATGTGTATATTAGTTCTGTGGGAATATTAGTTGAAGACAACGATGCGCAGTGCGAGTGTGTGTTGGAGTTTAACACAAGACGTGATTGGCTGCGGCGATAGCCTAGTGCTTTCGTGCAGTGGCCAGTGAAGCTGATCTGTTCGTGCCGCCTTGGTTTCGAATCCTAGTCGTGGCAATAATTTTTATTTTTTTACGTATCGTTTGGCCCGGTTACACCAACGGCAGTGACACAGCTCAATCCAAGAATGGGTGCTTAAGAGATCCACTCTAAAACTGAATTTGCAGTGTATGCAGTTACCAAGTGTCTTAATGGTTCATAAGGCCTGTAGGAATGCCTTTGAGCCCTCTGTGCCCCAATTCATGCATTTGCTTGGTTAATGACCTGATGCGATACTTGCCAGCTGAAGTGAGTGCAGGCTTCCGCCACGTGCTCAGATAGGCTGCTTTGATTGGTCACACTGTCGTCATTGGGAGAGTGAAATGGGAATGGGAAGCGGCACGAAAATCGAGTTGAGGGCAGCATTTTGTTTACTTGTATTTTGAAATTTCTTCATTGAATAGCTCTTGTTCCTATGCATCGATTCTCGTAATTCTTTTGAGTCAGCATCTGTGTGGCAAAGAATCCATCCGAAGTGTAACCGGCATCCGTTCAAGCAGTGTTTCGCACCCTTTTTAAGCACATTTGACAATCCTAAGCTTGGCAGCGTTGAGGATTTAAGTTCTTTCCGCCTTCGTGAGGTTAAGGTCCTTGAGTATGCAAGAGAAGCTGTGTTGCAGGGCTAAGAAGCAGACTCCTTGGGCTGCATACTTTTGACAAAGACTTTACATATTTAGACAGTGAGTGTTGCCATGAGGTTATTAGCCGTGTTGTCCCAAACCTCCGGTTTTTGCTTGCTCATTTTGCAATGCGGTCGGCACACTGTTTTTAGCTATATATTATATCGGTGGAATTGACATCCTCATGCAAGTAACAGATGTGAAGCAGGCCGTACGCTGAAATAGCTAGCACGTACTGTAGGTATTGCAAATGATTAATGATTTCATGTATTCGCCAGTGCTCTACCTTTGTTGCCGTGTCAAAGCGGCACTTGGTGTTCAGGCATGTTGAGCTGTGTTCAGGAGAAAGAATCAATTCATGCCCGTGCTCTCAATCTTTTTCACGTGTTGTACAGGGGCGTAGCGATGGCATTGCTGCAGCACTGTATCTTTGCTCCTTTGCAATCGATACTGGTGGCTTGTCTCTGTGCATGCACAGAGAGAGTGCGCCAACTTGCTTATTAACCTATTCAGTGGCACTTGCTGTGGCATACATGTCTGAGTTATTCCTAATAGGTTACGTTTCCGGCCCCATGTTTTAACATGACAGCGTTAAGGAGCTCGTGCCGCAGAAAACCCGGTGTCAGTGTTGTAACACGAGAACTTCCAAGTAAAAAAAATCTCATGGAGATACCTGATTGCGAGGCGGGTACGTGCTGAACACTCTTCGAAGGCTCGTTGGTTCGAAGTGAATAAAAGTGGACGTAGTGAATGTGATGTGGTCTTCGTAAAGTGTCTTTGTGCACTGGCTGCGCTTCAACATGCCTAGCGTTCTACTCTTAAAGGTGAAGCCTAAGTGTCCTCCATTTTTTGGGGCGGTTTTATTTTTCCTTTGATTTGGGGCTAAAAGTAGGGCAATATTTTTTCTCTTTAATTCAGGTTGAAATTCGGTTATTGATCAAGGTTCTTTGGGTAATTTTGAAGTGAAAGGCAATTAGCACCTGTTGTGTGACACGAACTTTCATATTTCATACACAATATGGAAATGAAAGGTGGACTAGAAAGCTGTGCATTAATTAGATATTTCATTTTTAATTTATTGCTTTTACATTTTTCGTGTGCGTTATCATATTGTATGCACTTGTCGGCCTTTATTTGCACACTGTTGAAACTCTCGTCCACTATCACAGTGACCACGTAAAATGCATAAGTGCCTTGGTACAAGGAGTTAAGCATGGGTAGCACTTCATACATGCCAATTAACCATCCTGTCAATACCTGTGTCGATTCTAGCTTCAGAATTCTCACTTTAAGCCATGCCATGAGTAAGAAGTGATGAAAGAAGTTCAAAAATATTAGCTGAAACCTGTCTGGAAGAAGCACAAAATATGTGCAAATTTTTTTGTGGTGCCTCTAGCTTTGAGTACTGAAAAACTGTGCTCCCCTAGGCTTTTGGGTAGAAATCGCGTTTAACCAAATCTTTAAGGAATCTGTATGGGGATCTAAAATGGGTACAGCTGGGCTTTAGCCCAGTTTTAACACAATCCCGTAGTTTTTTCATGTGGCAGTAAGCCCAATATAACTTAACCAAAAACCTTTTGGCCGGCTTACTGTATTCATCGTAACTCTACCTTGCAGCTTAATTGACGTGGGTTATTGCCAAATAACTGTTGTGTGAGCACAGAAACATTGTCCTTATGTATTGAGCACTGAAGATTTTTTTAAAATTCTCGATAGCACTCTTCTTTTTTTTTGTGCGGTATACAGTGACTGCAATGCACAAAAAAAGTAGCTGCAGAACCATCGCAGAAGTGGCCCAGTGGCCCCACACTGAGCCTTTTCAATTGCTGCTGCTATGCAACCCATGCACAAGTACTTTTGAGACTTGGGTACATTGACAGCGACACCGTTCAGCTGTGTGGCTTCAAGCTACTGCAGAGTGTGAACACATCACTTTGAACTGTCGCGCATCTGCTTGCCGTGGTGAAACTGCATGATCAGGCCATGATGCATCGCTGGCTTGTAGATTCTGTGCCGAGATGAGAGGAACGGCCCGCGTGGCCTAGAGGCGAGCATCCATAAAAAACAAGTTGGAACTGCTAGAGTGCCTTGTCTTGACTGTGTGTGCAAGGCAGCTCACCAGGGGCGTCAGAGTAGGATTTCAGCGACCTCCTGAGGATGTCTGCTGGGAGATCTTGGCTTAATTTAATTCTCAGGGGCTGCAGTTTTTTATGGCGAGTTTTTCATTCTGGCTTTGCTGAAGTGGGAAGTGTTTCAGTTCTTTTTTAGTGAGGTGAATCATTTTAGGAGCTTTGTTGCTTGTAGAGGATTTATCCTCTGTGATTGCTGTAGCGAAATATGTGGCAGTTTCAGTTATGTAGTTTGCTTCTGCAGGTTGCAAGTGACATGGTTATCGGAGAAAGGGTTGTATGGATTAGAAACAAGTTGCAATGGATGAGGATAGTATGAGAGCTGTAGATGAGAAAAACAATGAAGGGTCGGTTGGCCAGTATCGGCAAGTTTCGTCAGTTGTTGCTGGTGACGCGGCCTGGGTTTAATAGTGTCTGTAAGGCTGTGCATGCTGCTGCCCCAGAGCAGCTGTTCAGAGCATTTAAACTGGGGCCAGGGCGTGGTGTGGGAGGAAGCTCTATGTGGTTTAGCAGTGGCGGTGCCGTCTGGTGTAACATGTTGCTGTTATCGTGTGTTCAGGGTAGCGCCGAGGAAGAGACCGTGGAGGAGTACCCTCAGGGCAACGCAGGGGCCGATGAAGAAGAGGAGGAAGAGGCTGCGGGTGAGAGGGAGGAGGAAGAGGACGATGGGGGCCGCAAGAGCCGCGAGGAAGGATCACCAGAGGAGGACTCTCGGGATGATCGCCGCAGGCAGCATTCCCGTTCCCGGTGAGTGTGCCTGGCTGTAGTGTATGTTGCGGAACTCATTAATACCAACATCGTATAGGCAAAAGAGAGCTATGGAATAGGGTACCCACTCAGTCAGAGGGAGGGGCAATGGTGCCTGCTATTCCCATATTCCTCTAACCGATTCTATAATTCACTTACACCTGTGCCCATTGCGTCAGTGTTCATTGAAATTTTCAAGAGCTGTTGTGCTGAGAGGGCTTCTGTGTCGCATGGTAAATTTTAGTGGTCAGGTAATGAATATGTGGTCTTGGCAGGTGGTGCTCAGTTACTGGAATAGTTCTTTTTGGTGCAGTCTGCATGCTGCGATAATGGGCAATGATAGTGCACTTCACTTCAGAAGCATTAATTTTTTGCTGGTAAAGCTGCCACAGCTGCAGCGCTTCTGGGTTACTTATGCCTTCTTGTAGCAAAGCATGCCAACAGGTGAAAGTGAGTGAAGTGTAGGGGCACGGCAAAACACTGCGCTACTTTGTTCACATCTCACCGTCTTTGGAGCTGTCATATTAACGTGCTAGCTTTAAGGGCCCTGTTAAGGGTCTGACATTCACATGTCGAATTAAAATAAGGATTGGTCCAGAGGGTCACGACATCACGAACATGCAAGCTTGCATGGATAATTCAAACGCCCCACAAATGATCATCCAGAACAGCAGTCATGGATGTCACTACACAGTTTCTCATTGGTCTACAAGGTCATGCCTCTGAAGAAAGAAAAGCAGTTGTGCTGGAGAGAATAATGGGTTTGAGACGGGGCCCGAACTGCTGCCCCTTGGGTTGTGAGCCAAGCGGACTACCATTCGACCACGGGGGACATTCGTTAGGCTTGGTTGAAGGGAGGCCTTGTATGTGTTGTAAATAATAAGAGATCTGCATTCTGCTGTGGCTTGTCTCTGTGTGCCATTGCTGGCTGTTACGTGCACTACATCTAAACCACAGGGTTCGCGTAGGTCGGGTATCGGTGGAAGGTTTTGTGATCACGTAAGTCACCTTGTAGGGACTGCAGCTGGGCTGTAAAGTCACTCTTGTAGCTTTTAGTGAAATGAGCACTCTTGTATGCTGGGACTTCATGCCGCTGTGATCTTGTCTTGCAGGAGCCGGTCACGGTCTTCCAGGCGGCGTCACCGTCACTACAGCCGTTCCCACTCCCGATCACCGAGGCGGAGCAGATACTACTAGTGAGTGCTCAGTGTCTCCCAGTGTTATATTGCCAATGTCTGGTTTATATTTCGCATCCTGCAAAGTTTCCACTCTACATTGTGCTCAAATTGTTCGGCTGTTTATGTGGTTGCTAACTTGACTTGTATTTTGGATACTGTAGCCTCCTAAACTTGCCCGTAGTCTTAGTTTCCTATCAGTGGCATGTGGTTTCTTCTGCTTTCTAATGAATTATCTTTAAATAATTACTCTTTTAATTTCCCATTGATGACCACCACAAAAAAAAATCCCCTATGCTTCTTGGTTTTGCTGACTGTTGGCTTCCGTCATGTTAGTTAGACTAAGGTGTATATGACCCTTCATTTTCTTTTTTTTTTTCGAACATTGTTTGGGAGGGTAGAAATCGAAATATGACAGTATATTGAAGGGCCAGGTTGGTGAGAAAAAGGGGATGAAAAAAAAAGTCTTCAGAGCCAGCCTGCTGGATAAGCGCCTCAGACAGTTCTGCCCATGCATTGTCGCTCGCAGCGTAGTTTCATTCCGTTATTTCGCATGTGCTGGCTCGCTTTATTACGGTCTAATTGGGTCGATGGAATCTCATAAACTGCCGCAGTAAAATTGGCACTGCCCCAATTAGCACGTGCAGTGTCGTTTGAAAAATTTCCCAAACATTTTCTCAAGACGAAAGCTGTCTGTCGCTCCTGTGGGCCTGAGCACCACTGTTGTGCATCATTGAGCGTCGAAAATTTGTGTGAGGAAGTTTTAGCTAGCACAGCTGAAGGCTCGCAGTCCGCCAAGCATTGCTGATAGGCTGTGAAGAAAAACTGGTGATTCCTATTTAAATGGGACAGCATGGGCCCATGAGTACAGGGTGCACAGTGTGAAGTACAGTCGAACCCGGATATATCAAACCCGCATATTTCGAATTATTGGCTATATCGAACACAGATTACCCCCTTGAAAATACTATGTAAAAGCATAGGACAATTGCGTAGTATATCGAATTCCGTTTTCGTTGGACATTCGATATATCGAACGGCGCGCTGCGCCGCGCCCCTGGAAGGTGCGCTTTTCCCAAAGACATTCGTGTCCGGTCCTCAGAGGTAAACTTTTCCGCAGAGTCAGTCAGCAGGCTCCTCCTCTGCGCATGCGCGGCCGTCGCCTAGCGACGGAGACGCAGAGCCTTTCCCCCGTTCTTGCGCCCCACCGGCGCGAGCTCTCTCGCTCCTCCTCTACTGCCGGCGTGTGCATTGGCCAAGGGCATTGGAGCTCATCGAAGAGAGTGCGCGGCATGGAGACGCGGCGACGTTTCCAAGCCACGCTTCCTGGGAAAAGGGAGAGAGTGAAGGGTCGGGCACGGTCGCTCGTGGGCCAGGGGAGACGAGAGAGCCAGAGAGGGCTCAAAAAACGAACATAGCGCCTTCGACGGCATATTCCGCCGATCTTTTTCCCCGCTCTCTTCTTTCTTTTCCCTTTGTCGTTCCTTCGCAGCCCCGTTGACTGTCGCTCGAACAGGCTTCGCTCGGACTGCTCCATCTGCACATCGTGCGTGTTGTTGTGCGTACCTCTGTTTCAACGTGCCGTGTGTAGCGTGTGTGATTGCAGTCATCTGGTGAGCTATGGCATCCGTGGACATAAAAAAGAGGAAGAATCTGGACTTTGCAAGAAAGCTTGAAGTAATCCAGTAATCCGGCGTGTCGAGAATGGAGAAAAGAAGTCCTCCGTGGCAGACGCATTCGGCATTCAGCGGAGTACTTTAAGTACGTTGTTAAAAAACAAGCAGGACATCAAGCTTAAAGCAGGTGAGGAAAGTCGCTCGGGAGCGTGTTGTGTGCGCCCTGCTGCTTTTGACAAAGTGGAGAAGGCATTCTACACGTGGTTTCTTGAAATCCGAGCGAAAAATATTCCCGTGGATGGCCCGACCTTAATCGAAAAGGCCAAATGGTTTGCTACGGCTCTTGGCGAAGAGAGCTTTTGCGGTGGCACTGGATGGCTGCAACGGTTTAAAAACCGCCACGGCATTGTAGGAAAGGCCATTTCAGGCGAAAGTGGGGCTGTGAGCAGCCAGGAGATGCAGCAGTGGCTTTCTGAGGACTGGCCGAAGATCACTGAGAAGTTTTCGCCTGCAGAAATCTTCAATGCAGACGAAACTGGTCTCTTTTGGCAAATGTTGCCGAATAAGACACTCGCTCTTCGTGGAACCACATGCCACGGTGGTAAAATGAGCAAAGTGCGTGTGTCGGTGCTGCTTGCAGCCAACATGGATGGCTCGTGCAAGCTACGGCCATTCGTGATCGGGAAGAGCAAGTCACCGCGCTGCTTCAAGAACTGTAAACAGCTTCCCATCCGCTACGGCTGTAATAGGAAGGCCTGGATGACACGTCAACTTTTTGTTGAATGGCTGCAGGCTTGGGACGCTGAGTTGGGCAAGTCGGGCCGGCGAGTTTGCCTTCTGGTAGACAGCTGTTCGGCCCATCAAACAACTTGCAAGCTGCAGCACATCGAATTGAAGTTTCTCCCGCCAAACACCACAGCGAGACTGCAGCCCCTCGATCAGGGTATCACAAAGGCATTCAAGGTAGGCTGTCGGAAGCAACTTATTCAACGGCTCCTCATAAACCTCCGCATGGGAACCGATCTCAAGATTGACCTGCTTGGCGCGATCCAGATGATTACCGGCGCTTGGGGCGACGTGAAGCAGGCCACAGTAGCCAACTGTTTTAGCAAGGCAGGCCTTGAAGTGGCCAGAGATGAATGTCCGGAAGCTTTAGATGACGATGAGTGCTTGGAGGACGCGTTCCGCGACTTGTCCAATTTTTCCGGCACCGTCCCGCCCGAAGTTACTGTTGATGACTTCATTAACGCTGACAGCGAAGTTCAAGCGGTAGCCGACCTCGCTGATGAGGACATTGTGGCCGGAATAGCTGGCGTTCAAGACAGCGATTCCAGCGACAACGAGGGCAACTGTGTTTTCGAAGAAACGCGTCCGTGCACAGCCACTGAACTGGCGTCAGCGTTCAGCCTGATTCGGCGCTGTTGCGGCGAAATGGAAGGCACTGGGCTCTTGCACCTAGACAGTCTCGAGAAGATTGAAACTAGTGTTTTAAACTTCATTTCCCAGAGGAAAAAGCAGCCCAAAATTAGTGATTTTTTTTCCGTGAAATAAAGCGCTTTCATATTGTGTGCACATGCTATGTGATTCGCGGCTGTTCCAATTGGTAAGCCACAATTTTTTATGATCGCGAGTGCTTTTTTGGCCTATATCTGTATATCGAATTTTCGCTATATCGAACTATTTTCCGATCCCCGTCGAATTCGATATATCGACTGTGTTCTTAAGAATGCTGTGTTTGTAACAGAATGACACTTTTGGCGCCTGTCCCCAGGTGTTGCACGGGGCCACAGAAGGAATGCCTGGTCTTGGTTGCAGTATAGCCCAGGCTGCCATGTTTCATTTTTCAAACTGTCTTGTGTTTCTCCAACCATGCACCCCTCTGGTAGTAACTGTGTGCATCATTCATTCTTCCGGCTGCATTCCTTGCAGATACATTGTGCTTGAATAGCTAAAAAATATGGGGGAAAAAAATGCGTGGAGCCTTTAGTTTAACAACAGCATTCTAAAGGAAATAACATTTAGTTGGTCTTCGTCCAAAAAATTTTCGGCCTCCGTAATGAAGCTCCCTGATTGGTTGGGAGGGTCACGCCGCCGTCAGCACTGCCAAATTTGAAAATCTGGGTACTAGAATGCTCGAGTACCTTTCATTGGTTTATCATGTGGGAGTATTCTAATCCTACCTAATTGTGCACCTTAATCCACTCCTTAATCCTCTATAATCCACATTAAATCATTTTCTGGGGGTTCTTCGGAATTTTAGGGGGTGGGTTCCAAATATTAGTCGCTGTACCACGGTTTCTACACCACAAAACTTGGTGCATCACATATGAACCCTTCCAGTTTAACGGAATTTGTACAAGGTGATTGGAAGTGTAGTGCTCGTACTGTGCATTTCTCGTTCGTGTTTGGTGAGGTTTTTTTTTTTAATACATCATGTATATCCACAACTAGCCCAGCAGTCCACACTTCTGCACTGAATAAGCTGTTGTGGGGAGTCACTGGTTATGGTGCTTGGCTCTTGACCCTGAAGACACGGGTTTTATCTCGGTCGCGGTGGTCACATTTCAGCGGAGGCAAAATGCTAGAGGAGCGTGTACTGTGTGTTGTACCCAGGTGGGCGAAATTATCTGGAGCCCTCCACTATGGCGTTCCTCATAGCCCGAGTCTCTTTGGGACATTAAACCCCATAAACTGAACTTCTGCACCAAGTTTTCTGGAAGCACTTCCATCAGTTTCATCCTAGCTCAATTTCTGTTCTTGTACCCACTCTGTTATGGTTGATAGAGTGCTTTAATCTGTTTTTCAGTCAAGCACCTGTGTTAGGATGCTGAAATCATGGTGGTCCATCTGTTAATTTATGCTCGTGTTCTGGTGCCTTTTGTGGTTTTGTTTGTTGCTGGGCAAGGCTGCTGACTGGTTTCTGTTTTTGTTTGTGTAAAACTAATTGTTTGCTTGGTTTGTTTTTCTATTCTCCAATCTGTTTTCTTTGTGATGTTACGAGGAGGTAATTGCACAGCAGGCGACAGTTTTCCACAAAACATTTCTGCCTCTCTAAAACCTGCCATGTAGCATTTGTCTTTGAGTGAGTGTGATGCTTTCATTGCTGAGTTGTATGAGACATGGATAAGCAACTTGCTGACAGTATTTATTTTTTCTTTTCTTTATTGCAGCTCTCGCAGTCGAAGGTAAGCAGCATCATCTGTTCGATTGGTGCCTTTGCGTGTGATGTTTATTTCAGCTTCTAACACATTGCATTGGCAAGCAGAGGCTGGCTATATCTAAAACATTGGTTCCTGAAATAAGGAGCAGAGAAAAAAATGACAGAACAAGGGATTTGTGGCTCTTTGAGGCTGTGCTGTTAGCGTTATGCTGTGTTTTTGGATGCTAACGCCATTATGGAATAGTTTCAGCTCTTTATAACAAAGCCCGAGGAGCCCTGCTTGTTTCATGCTTGCAAGCTCGTTGCATGAAGTCACTGTACAGCTCACATGCGCACTCTTTTCAGTTCCCTCGTTGCTGCAGGGCCACTTGATGTTTTTCATGCATTTAGCATGGACACTGATCCTTTCTGGGTGGCACTTCTGTTGCAGTGAAATAAATTCTCGTGGTGCCTTCGTTTGTCCTTCTCTTATCCTTAAGGAAAAGTGCTATTAGTAAAACCAGTGGTGGCTTTCATTGTTAGCCCAACCAGCATGACCACGTCAAGCCAGCGCGTTGCTAATGTGGGAATCTGTTTCATCGGGAGCACTTTCTTCGTGAGAAAAAATAAAATGAACATTTGTGCAACAATAAACTTGGTCAAAGTATTCTGCATTCCTGCTTTATAGGTGCAAGTTGGCAGTCTAGTGAGTTATCCTTATTGTAAGGGGCAGACCCTGGTTTTCGTTATGAAATCTTCAGGGAACATGCGTTTTTGTGTGCTGATTCTAAATATGTTATTTAATTTCATGTAAAACAGGTGCTTGTGTACTTATGTAGTATGTTATGTATTTTTTTTTTTTTGGGGGGTGGGGGGGGGAGCTTATGAGAAATTTTGCTGCTAGAAACTTGCTTAAATGCATGGCATCACTTTTTCGTGCCATCAGGGAATGCAATGAGGCAAAATTATAATCCTGCCCATCATAGAATTTCAGTTGTAGGGTTTTTAAGTTGCCTCTCCAGAAACAGGGATACAGCCTTTATCTTTGTTTCTGAAGTAGTAACTTCAGAGTCTGAGAACTCTTCTATGGTAGGCAGGATAACAATTTTACCCTCAGTGCTTGATGTCAATAGAAACCAATGGCATGCATTTCAGCGTTTCCTGCTGCAAAATTTCTTATATGCTCTCTCCGAAAGGCTTGCATAGCATATTGCGTAAGTGGACAAGAACTTATTTTACATGAAATTAAAAAACATATTCAGAATTGCTTATGCCTTATATAGCTCCCGAGAAGGTGCACAAACCTCCAAAAATGTGCTGAGAAAAATTCCTGTAAAGTCTCGGAACACAGTTTTATTCATGAGAACTTTGACAGAAGACCTACAGGGGGATCCCTAGTGGCTGAAAAATATACTATGAACAGGGCCAAATTCCAAACCGAAACCTTCCGTTGTCTTTGAATTGTTTTTTAATTTACCAAAAAGGAGATTTATAACAGCAGTCTTGAACTGAAACTCTGCTGTGTGGTTGGATGCAGTTCGTTAGTAATGTTCGTGATGCAGCGATTACATCACACTCTTGTATGCCCGATAAATTTCTTGAACAGTGACTTAAAGCAAAGTCTTTGCCAAATGCTTAAAATTACAGAATGCAGGCTGTCTTGTTTAGCAAGGTGGCAGTAGGTATCATTGAGCGGGTAATGGGCAAGATGTCAAACGTAGTGTTGCCTGTAGAAGTTACCTGAACGAGAGCCTCAAAAGCGGAAAAAGTGGAAAATGATTTTTTCAAAAACAAGATGCCTCGTGGCTGCGTAAATATGTAAAAAAAATTGGTAGTCCACTTGGGATAATGAAATCGGCAACAAACTGCAGCTGGTAAAGCCGGACCTCGGCGAATGGGGAAGTCATGTCAGCACCGAGAATGCTTTTATTGAAACCATTTTATGTTGCATTCGGATTAGACATCCTCACCTTACACATAACTGTATACTCGCGAAACAAGGAAATACTCTTTGTGGACTATGTGGTGAAGTGGTCACAGCGCACAAATGTTTTTTTATACAGAAAACTCGAAAAACTAAGGAAAAGGCATTTGACGGCATTTTTGACACATTCCTTACCACTTGAACTTACTCGTAAGAGATTCTTAAAAGAAAAAAAATGTCACGAAAAACTAACTATTAAAAACTAGTATTCTGCCAGCACAACAGTGAGAACTTTCCAACCCTGTGTTCGGCCCATAATAGCCTCCGCTGCTTATATGCCATAAAACTCTGCACACTAATTAACCTTTGTTAAAGGGCACGAACATTTAAAAACTGAAACAGCCTTTAATGCTTTGTCTGCTTCTGTGACAGCGCGGCTTTGAAATGTGAAGTGTGGTCTGTGTGTGTGTAACTCTGCAGGAGCCACAGCCGCTCTCCCATGTCGAACCGCCGGCGCCACGTCGGAAGCCGGGTGAGTCTGCTCTCTCTGATCTGGTCGAGGTGTTGCACCACCTCCCTCTGCACAGGTGGAGAAGGCAGTAGCCTGAAGCTCGCTAGGGGTAGTTTAAGCACTTTCCAACAGAATCCAGGAATGTTGCACGAGACAGGGTGCAGTTACAGAAACAGAGATGCTTGCATTTGGTTCTTAGACTTACTCTTCTGCATCAGGCTTTCGTTAAGGTATTGATTGTTTGCTTTTGCCGAACGTTTATATGTTGGTGGAAGGATCTTCTAGCTTGTTTGTGCGACTCAGAAGTAGCTGGCTGTGGCTGCTGCTCACAAATAGTTTGGTGGCTACATGTGCAGGACAACCCGAACACAAGCCGGTGCCTGGGCGTGTTTGGGCTCAGCCTGTACACGCAGGAGCGGGACCTCAAAGAGGTCTTCTCCAAGTACGGCCCCCTCGAGGATGTCCAGGTGGTCTACGATGCACAGGTTGGTTTCTGCCTTTTCCCAACTTAAGGGAGAGGGCCCCACTGTAACTGCTGGCCTCTGTGGCCGTGCATTTTTTATGCTGGTGGTGTGAAGTTGCTGTCTGATGCAGGTCAGGGTTCAGGTCATGGTGTAGCCAGCTTGTACAGTCAAAACAGACTATATCGAATCTGTTTACATTTAATTACCCCGTGTATCGAACAGTTTATGAACATAGTATCGTTGAAGTGTGAATATATAGCAAAAAAATCCGAATATATCAAACCAAAATAGCAGCCGCGCTCGATATATTGAACTTCAAGCCGCGCAAACCCTCCCCAGAAGTTGGCTTTCCCGCGCGGCGGCAGGGCGAGCTGTGTCAACACCTTCCCCCTTCGACAAAGTGGTTTAGCCCAACAACGCTCTCACGGCGCCGCTCTCGCTCCCTCAGACAGCCAACCGGCCACCCTTAGCAAAAGTGGTTTGACCGTGCACTCTCTCTCACAGCCTCGTGCGCCTGCATGCAGTTATCTCTCACTCACTCACGCCATTGGTCATACCATGCTGAATACGCGGTTCTCGTCCGATCACCGAAGCTAAGCAGCATTGGGCTCGGTCAGTACTTGGGACGGAGACCACCTGGGAACACAGAGTGCTGATGGCACTTCTTTTCGACTCTGGCAACATACGTTGCATCGAGTATGCCCTCCCCAGAGTATCCCAAAGTGACAACCACCACCACTCACTCAACTGCTTCATTTGGTGTGCACGCTTGCTGCGTTGTGGGAGTGCTGAGCTCGTCCGCTCTGTAAATGATGGCTGCTGTGAAGCGGCAGAACCTGCCAATATCTTCAAAGCTCATCTAACAATTGCAATGAACCCCTCGATAGCGGTGAACCACTTGAGGAACTTGATTTGTTCAGCCAGCTTGCCGAGCTCCCGGGTGCAGTTTGTGATGCGACTGCAGCAACAGACGTCTCCGTCGACGACGATGTTCCGACTACCGGAGAGCTCGCTGACGAAGACATCACTGCCGATCTGACTAGGGATGTTGCCGGCGACAATAACTGGGAGGATCCGAGTTCCGACCCGCCATCGTGTTGCGATGCACTTCACACGCTGAGCGTTTTTCGCCACTACTGTGCGTCCATAGAAGGCTGCGGGCTCAGCTGCTCTCAGTCACTTGACAGCTTTTAATAGTGAATGCTCAATAATGCTTTCAAAGTCAAAAAGCAGAAGATCAGCGACTATTCCTCGCACTTAAAAAGTCCCGCCGTACATGTCGTTAGCAAATAATGCCTTTTAATGAGGTGCGGTTCGTACATTGTCAAACTTGTTAAAGCGGTATTTCGAATTACACGATATATTGAACTAATTCCCGTTTTTTTACGTGTTCAATATATGGGGGTTTGACGTACTGCAGATTGGTCAGAGCATAGAAAAAAAAAATATATGTATCATAGGTTTCCAATAAGAACAGATACTAAGTCATGTCTCATTTTTATGAGTGAAACGATTTAGTACAGCAAGGGTCTGTCCATATTGGCCACGGGTTTGACTGTAGTTATGAGGCACAGGGGCTTCAGCTTTGTGTTTACCTGCACCATTTGATGTCCATGTTGTGATAAGTTGGCAGGGGGCAGGAGAGGTGCTTTTGCATGGCGACGGTGCTGGGGAAGGAGCACGCTGTAAATGCAATGAGAGCAGCTCAGTGACTGTAGGTAGTACATAAAAATTTTGGAGGGTTATTTGGTTCTACAACATGAAGTGAACGTGATCCAAGACATACACAGTGGGATGAAAAAAATGGGTGAATGCAGTGATGTGTTAGTTTGTGTTCAAGTAATACATGTCCATAACCAGCTGCCACGGTGGCTCAGTGGTTGTGGTGCTTGGCTACTGACCTGAAAAACTCGGAGTTTGATCCTGGCTGCTGTGGTTGCGTTTCGGTAGAGGTGAAATGATTGAGGCCCCTGTGCCGTTGATGTCCATGCACGTTGATGGTCGAAGTTTTCCGGAGTCCTCCACTATGGTGTCCCTCATACATAGCCTGAGTCACTTTGGGGTGAGAAAACCCCATAAACTAAAGCATGTCTAAAACTGAAACCAGTTTCTTTGAAGCAGTGCTACTGGGATGGTAAGGGAAGCTTCGTTGCTGCTGCCATTCGCAAACCACTTCTTATTTCAGCTTCAAAAGTGGCAGACAGGTTCTCTTACATTTTTTTTTTCTATTCGAAAATTGCCACTTCATAGCAGGCTTTTCACAGCACTGTTAGACAATTGTTCATTTTGACAATTTATTATCTTAAGGGGGGAGACGGCTCTTGGAGGCTAAAAAATCGCGAACAAATTGATTTTTCAAAAATGGAATTTTCGAAATCTGCAGCTGTTTCTCTACCAACCTGTGAATTTTCTAATCTCCAGAGCCAATATTTGAGCTGTAAAATGAGGATAAAACTTAGATCCGAGCTCTCTCTCGGCAGATTTTCGCGCAATAATGGGGCTTTTTCCGCGACATCCTATTATCGTTTCACTGCAGTGATCGCGGCCATCTTGGTTTCATTTGGAAGAGCTGCTTTTCGTTTTGAATTTCGCGCAGTTGCTGCTCTTTATGCTTATTGGATGAGGGAGAAAATGCCGCCAAAAAGCAGACGCAACGCGCGATGCTATTCGCTAGTCGGTGCACGTGACTGAAAGTTGCTATCTGATTGGCTGAAGGGTCTCGTGTCGTCTGCTGGAAGCGTCTGTTGAGCGCAAGCGGTAGCCATCTTGTCAAGGTGTGTTCGCTGGTGCATCTCGCGACGATGTCAGCGCCGGCGCCAAAGTTCCGCACGACTCACAGATATGGGAAAAAGAGGAAAAAATCGCTTAACAACCTGAAGAAGAGCGCCACGGTCACCTCGAGCACTGCGGACACCTCAAGCACCGTGGATGCGACTCCGCCAGCAGATCGGGAGGTGCCGTCCGAGCTAGGCCTAACTGCGGCGCCGGTCGCGGAAGCCTCATCGGGCAGCGGTCGTGTTCGTCATGACACCCGAATGCTGCAAGCTTGTGAGATCGAAGAAATGGACAAGAAAGCTCAGGGGAAACTTCAGCAGATGGCATCAGCGGCAGCAACAGAGCGCAAGGCAGCGTTCTTCGGTGGAATGGGAGACTCCGCAAGTGCCCCACCCAGCGATACCTTCTCCATCGTCAGCTTGCGTTTGATGAACGAGATGCTCGCGTCAGTGAAGTGCAAAGTATGCAACGGCGACGTGACGATTGAAAAATCCGACAGAGAGTACGACCTCGCCGCCAAACTGACCCTGACATGTGAGAACTGTGGCGACATTTCATCTCGATGGAGTTCGCCGCGTGTGGAGACCGACCAGGCAGCCCGTTCGTGGTGAACATCCTCGCCGCGCGCGCGATGCAGTCAACGGGAAACCAGCGTGCCGCGTTGAATGACATATTTTCGGTGATGAATATTTTCCACCGCGGTCTGCATTCAAAAACTTGGCAGAAATACGTCAAGAAAAAGTTGACGCCCGCGGTGGACCGTGCGGCTCAGAAGTTGACTTCGAACTGCGCGCGATCAGTTCGGGAAGTTTACACAGAGTTGAATTTCGGGAATCCGGGCAACATCGCGGTGTCATTCGACGGCTCATGGATGACACGTGGGCATTCATCGCACATCGGCGTCGGAACTGTGATCGAACTGTTCACAGGGCTTGTTCTTGACTTTGTTGTTCTGAGCAATTTTTGCGCCGGCTGTGAGCAGGGCCCCAAAGAAGACGACCCGGCGTACCCATTGTGGAAGCAGAGCCACATCTGCCAAAAAAACACATCCAAGGCTGGTGAAATGGAGGTTGAGGCTGCCCTGATCTTATTTCAGTGTTCCCTGCAGCAACACAACCTCCGTTATACCACAATGCTGTCTGACGGGGACAGTCGCACGTTCCCCGCTTTGGAAGAAGCTGAAGTGTATGGATATATTGAAATCCATAAGGAGGATTGTGTGAACCACGTGCAGAAACGCATGGGCACTGCTTTGCGCAACGTGGTTACCAAACAGAAAGGTGCTGCTGGAGAATCGCTTGGTGGGAGAGGCAAGCTCACGCAAGATTTGATCACTAAATTGAGCTCTTATTATTCGTGGGCGCTCAAATCCCACATAGGTGATGTGGAGGCCACGCACAAAGCTGTGATGGCCACCTACCATCATGTGACGTCCAACGACTCCACTTCAAATCACAGCCTCTGTCCAACAGGCCCTGATTCTTGGTGCTGGCAGAATGCGGCAGAGGCCAGAGGCGAGGAATGCCACCTCATCGGCACAATCTACCTCTTCATGTCTGCAATGCCTTACTGCTTATATACGAAAGGCTTTCAGACAGGAGACTGCTAGAACGCTGCCAACGAGGCAAGACTCAAAACAACAATGAGAGCTTGCACTCAATGATATGGTCCCTTGCTCGAAAGGAAAGGCATGCCTCCCTCTTCACAGTGCAGGCTGCTGTGGCTGAAGCAGTGATGAAGTTCAATGCAGGGAGCGAAAGAACTGCTGCACGTATACTGCAAGAGCTCAGCCTAACGCCTAGCCCCCAGACAACCAAGCGCATGCGGGAAAAAGATGTCCAGAGGAAAACAGCATCTGTGCAGAAGCGCAAATCTGCAGAAAATCTTCAGCGCACACTGAAAAAGTGCCATTCCAATCACTCTGGTCAGACAGACTACGTCCCAGGAGGCTATTAGGTGTCTGCTAATGCCAGTATGTGAATAAATTTGAAGTACTTTGCCATAAACAACACTTTGTTTGTTTTGCTGTTTTTCTCAAAATGGAAATTTTGGACTCATAGCAAATCCCAAATTAGCATATCTCAGCATATATGGCAGATAGAACCACAATTCTTTTTTTAGCACGTAGCCATATGTGTACACTAGGCAATGTTGGGAGCAGAATTTGTAATTAAAGTTCAGAAATTTTTTAATTTGCCCTATTTCTCGATTGCAAGTTAGGCACTATTTGTACCTTGAGTTTCAATGTCTTTAAAAATTACTTATGACGGTAAAATCAAAAAACTGTTTCCAACATTTCATCCCTTTCGGTTTGTAGAACCTAACAAAGTGCAATTTATTAACTTTTTTAATGTGCTTTTCTCTTAATTGTACTTATTAATAAAGGGTATTAATTAAGTGTATCTCCGGAACTAATCAGCCTATCATGCAACCAATGATATTTTTGGAATCAGCACGAAAAACTAGTCAAGGGTGTGTAATTTGATTAAATTTGGTGCAGAAACAAAAATCTTTAAGAGTAGTCTCCCCCCTTAACGAGGACATGGACGGTGAAAGACGACGATGCAGAAGCACTTTTACCGTCTGTGCCTTAGCACTATTTCAAGGGTCTCTGAATGAACCCATGCCAATTTGCCCAATTATTGTTACTAGGTGATCTAGTTTTTTTAGTGATCCAATCATATTGGGGCCAATATACTGTGCAAAGTGTTTAGCGGTTCTTGGTGTGGAACCAAATAAAAAGTGGCGTGCTTATTCAGGGGAGCGCACAGCGGGAAGGGAAGAGTAGTGAACACACCTTGGCTGTGCTCAGCCGCTGCTGTTATTTGAGCCTGCAAAGTAGGGGGCACCGTGACCATGTGGAGTTTGTCCCGACTGTGTGTTGTATTATGGGGTGGCACTTGCTGATTTTAGGAAAGTTGAGACTGCGCAAATAGGACAAGACTGAACAATACATACAGCACCATGGTAGTTGTTTTTTTGCCTCTTGTTCTCGTCCTATTTGCGCAATCTCAACTTTCCTCAAAACAGCACGGTCTAGCTTGCAAGGACATTCTTCTATGTAAAGCGTATTTTGGATTTGGGCTGCTGAGTGTTGGTGCAGAAAAGGCACCACCCAAGTGCTCATTGTGTGCTCTCTTCTTGCTCACAGTCTGGCCGGTCCCGAGGCTTTGCTTTCGTCTACTTTGAGAGCGTAGAGGATGCCAAAGCGGTGAGTTTGTGCGTGGCACGGGTGCGGTCCTAGTCCCAGCAGCTGATGGTGTGCCGCTTGCAGGCCAAGGACCGCTGCAATGGCCTGGAGATTGACGGCCGCAAGATCCGGGTGGACTACTCTATCACTCAGAGGGCGCACACACCGACACCGGGCATCTACATGGGCAAGCCATCCTAGTGAGTGACACCATTTGAGCAGCAGCCAGTGCAGCTGGCGAGCCTCAGTACGGGCGTAGTTGGCATTGTGGTAGCACACAAAACAGTGCGTGGGTGTAGTCCATGTCTTTACGTGACTGTAGTGTTACAGACAAGTGTCAGGCCGTGACGTCAAGGAAATGCAGCTGGGCTGGCGTTGGCAGTCACATCCGTTGTGTAGGCAAAAGGCAGGACTGTCCTCATACGGTGGGATTGCTTGAGCTGCAAGGCAGAAGTAAGGAAGCGGCACAAGTTTCCACAAGTTTATTGCAGTCAGATAGGCGTGAAAGTGAGAGGCAGTGGCCGCGGGGCGGGATGAGTTTGGTGACGTATCTGCACACAGCAGTTGCACACAGCAAGGCCCTCATGCTTGCATAGCAGGGGTGGGCCTCTCCCCACCAAAATTGGCCATTTGGTGGCCTCGACCACATTAGACATGTGGGAGAATGAATAGTGGCAGGTAGGCCTACGAACCATTGGGGTGGGAATAAATGGAATGGATGGGTAGATTTATAAACGAGAGTGGCAGCGCGAATAAGTAGCGCACTAGACCGAGGGTAATAAAGGGAAGTTGCGAGGGGGAAGAAGTTCTGATAGTCGGGAAGCTGTTCTGCTATGTCTGCGGTGAGTGGACAGGTGCCTAGGTAATGGAGAACGTCACCCACAGCTGCACCGTATGGACAAGAATGTGAAGGGCAGAGTGCAAAGCGATGGAAGTATGAGGGAAAGTGGCTGTGGCCAGTTAGGAGTGGGACAAGATAATGGGGTTGAGGGCAAGAGAGGAGACTGAGAATGGAGGGGACAAAAACAGACAAGAAGGTGTTGGAGTGATCTGCGGTGTCCAGATGGATGTCCAGAGCCTGAGGACAGTTGTGTGCATGCGGGTGTGCACAGACAAGTGCGACAGCCATAATGGCTGCAGGAAGCCGCGTGTTGACGCCAGAGAGGCGGCCCGGCCCGTTCTGCTAGCTCGTTGCCCCGGACACAACAGTGGACTGGGACTTGACACAGGAAGACAGGACGCTGAAAAGAAATTGCTGGACAAGTTGTTCAGGGTGTTGTGCTTCGCGTCGGCCTCACACCACAACGAGTCTAAGGATTAACTGCTAATGTCTTGCTTTTGCTTGCAGTGGTGGTGGTGGAGGCGGCTACGGTGGAGGAGGCGGCGGCGGCGGTGGCGGCTACAGGGGTGGCTATCGGGATCGCTCGCCATCCCCCTACTACAGCCGGGGACGGCGCTACTCCCGCTCTCGGTCTCGGTCGTACTCTCCCCGGAGGTACGGATACTACTGAGCGAGCGCAAAAACCTCTGTCTGTATCCCTTGCCCTTCTCTCACCCCCCACCCTCCTCTCTTGGAGAATTTTGTTTCATGCATTAGCAGCTGCGGCTGTTTTCATTTGAATAAAGGTTGTCTGCTGCTGCCCCATCACTTTGCAGCCCCCCTTGGAGAATAAACTGTGCTTGTGTGTGTGTGTGTGTGTGTGCGTGCGCGCGCTGCCTTGGGTGGCGGGAGTGTTGTTAACTGCTTTTCCCTGTTGTTCTCTTTGCAACCCCCACCAAGGGCTTGGAAGAACGAAAACGAAGCGCATTGGTGTGTCTCTGTGAAGTTTGAAGTTGAAGTTTGCGAAGGGCAAGATGGTTGCGGGCTTAGAAGAGCGAAGCCAGAAGGCGCGGGTTGGGCAGGCCACCAAGAGGTCCCTGCACGGTGAGCCTGGTGCCGTCCCCCTCCCCCACACCACATTCACACACATGCACATACACACGTACACGGGCATTCTTGGCTGACTCGGCGACCATCCGGCTCCCTGTTGGTAAGCAGTGTTGTTGCTTTTGCTGCTTCTGCCTAGTGGTGCTGTATAGGCTCTCTCCGGGGGCCAGAGTTGTGCGTTTTGTGCGTTTCGTTTGTGCCTTCTAGACCAGTGCCATCTCGTGGCTGCAGAGCATGCGCTGCAAAGAAGGAAACATCTTCGCACTGGCTGCATCACACTGGCGCCTTTTATTGGTTCTTTCATTGGTCTATTGGTTCACCTGCACTCTTATGCTTTGTGAGCTTCTTTTTGCCCAAGTGCACATTTTCATTGAGAAGTTTTTTCAGTAAGGCTGTGCAAATGTGTAGTTTTCTCCCATCCACGGGGTGGTTATTTTGTTTACAAGTTTGTCACAATGGGTTTGTTGAAGTCTGCACACTACTCACCGAGACAGTAAATGAAGGTAGGTTGGCAGCGAAAATCAAAGGATTGAGCGAGTACTAACTCTTAACCGCTGCACAAAGTATTGCTCCTGCATGCAAGAGTGGTGGCTTTTGCTCATAATGTGGGTACTTGGGAGAGCATTACGGCAGACCGACGCACAACTCTGCTCCTGTGGGAAGCATATACAATAACGCTACTTCTACCAACCACGTTTTGTCCTCTGATGTCGGGACTGGCACCCTGCGATAGTTGACTCATCTGGTGGGTGCCCGTAGCCTTATTTTGGAGCGTACAGTGGCAAGTTAAAAAAAAATATGAGCGACCGATCAGTGGTGTCGGAAAAAAAATTCTTTGCAAGCTCTGGCTGTCTGCTGAACCATCTGCAAGACGAGTGGGAACGGCCCAGCATTCATTATTGATGGGTTAGGAAACCACAGGCTGCCCTTGTGCTACTCTGGTGATCGGTCACTTGTGCTAATCTTTGGCTTGCCACTCTGCTGCTTGACGGTGACTGACGCCGTAATGCACTGCACTTGTAGGTGCATGTGCAGCATAGAACTTTCAGCCATGGAGGTGCTAAATAGAATTTGTCTGCGAAACGTTGCAAGAAGTGCACAAAGCATATTGGCTAACTGGAACAAGCGTTAAAAGGAAGTTGCGTACGAGGTGATTGCTTGTATTAGCGACATGCTCGCAGGTAGTGCAGAAAAGTGCTGCAGGCATTTGGATTGAAGGGCACCTGACCACTGTCTGGTCAAAAAATCGCTATACTCTAGTACTTGTCAGTTGTCTTTGGAACATGGCACAAAAAAATAGTGTTGGAAAGGCCAACTGCAGCGTTGCAGCCATGTGGTCTGTTTTCTGCAGACGCTGTGCACCCGTGGATACGAAGTGGGAAGCAATGGTGTAAACAGGCTAATATTGCAGTGAAAAAAAACTGCTTATGCTGTACAGATTAAAGTTTGGAGCCCAGGGGGCTTGCTTCTAAGCAGTGTAGTGAGGCTTCTGTGGCATTCCTTAGTTCTACTCGTCGGAAGGTGCAGGGCTTGGGAACGATGAGGATTCATTGTGGGCCACATGGTGTGGCTCTGAAGCAAACCCCCTCGGCTCTAAACTTTTGACAAAGGGTGTACACCTGTAAATCTGAATAATTACCAAAGATAGGTTTAATAGCTGCATCATCATTGGCATGGCGTGGATCACAGCGGAATGGGTGAGGAGGTTTGCTATGTTGAGAGAAAGTGTGAACGAGCTTTCACTTAATTTTCACCACCTTTCAGGGCATATATCGTAACCCCACCTGTAGTCGTTGAGATTGCATGTTTGCAATGTCTATACCTGGTCAGGGGCCCTTTAAGGTGCTGCACTGCACTTCAAATGAGAGGGTACTGCACCACATCTAATTAGTGTTCATGAGATGTTGGTTTTGCTGCGGCGAACCTCTGATATTCACTGGTACCTTAGACTTAACAGAACAGGTATTCATATCTCGGGAGGATACTTGCTTCCCATGCTTGCCAAACTTGTTTCTTCCGAGACTGCTCGGACAGCATGGACTAAAGAGAAATGTAGGCTTTCAAATCCTGTTGTGGGATTGTGATGAGTCGTCTGTTGCAGACCTGCATTGAAAGGCTGCCTTTGTGTCGCTTTCGGGCAGCATATATATGAGGGGCTTTTAAATAAGTTTAGTCCTAGGCTCTTATTAACACTGATGCCCAGGCATTGAACATGTCACTTAAAAATTTCCAAGATTCCACCACCGATGGTCCCTTGAAGGCACAAATGTAAGAAGCTGGAAGATGCATTAAAAAAACAAATGGAGCTAATCTTAGTAATATTCGGATATTGGCCTAAGAAACTGCAAAATATGCAGGGGCCTGCAGTAAACAAAGTTCAAACTTCAGAACTTCTTCATTGTGTGTAAATGCAGCATTATGACCACAGAAATTTTGGCTGTTCTGTCGTTGCGGTTAGGTCCTGCATGAATTTCTTTTGGCCTCCACAATCTCTGGCAGCAGACACATAGGCCTTGCATTGATAAAGACTATGCTACCAATGCACTTAGGGGACGGATGCAGAAAGCAGGCTGAGCAAGCCTTATGAGTCGTGCACTTAACCCAACGGTCATTACAGTATGCAGGCAAATAAAGCTGCAGTCACTGGGTGCCAAAATTATGTGGGCAGGAATGAAGGTAATTCGCTCTATTGATAAGCTGGGCAGTATGCGGCTAACGTCCCTTGCAGCCAATGTGTCGCTTTGGGACATTAGGCCCCACAGTTTAGTGAGAGATTAAGGGGACAATGTTGCGTTGAAGTAAAGGTTCTGAATGCCTTCCTTCCCAGAGACACCTTGGTGCTTTGTATACCACTCGCCAGAGGTAATGTTTGGTGCAGTAGCTCGGCAAGCTGCTGGGGAGAGGGCGGCTGTTGACCCCTATGGCGTGTTGAACTGGTGACGTCTTTGCCATACACAGAAGTGCATGCCCTTCAAATGCAAACAGCCAGGACAGCAGTCCGCGACGCGAGGCTCAGGCTGCCCACATTCATCTATGACTACATGTAGGTATAAACAGGCGCAAAGAGCATCACCGGGAGAGGGGGAATTCCAAAGTTCCATTTTAATGAAACCTCTTTCAGTTCCAGCTTGGAGTAACGAAGTTGCAGCTGAGGGGCCAAAACGTTTCCTCTTAATAGGAACCTTACAAGCAGTCTGGTGGTCCATGGAGTGCTTGTATAGTAAGTGCTAGCTCTTGTGGTACCACACCTGCGTAGATGTCTGAAAATGGTGGTGTGGTGTAATGGCATGGCGGCAGTAAAAACTGGAAGCACTAACAAAGACTATTGAGCAAGCTCATAGGTACAATTGATGCAAGTCGCAGCACACAAGTTCTTTAACCTTTTTAGGCACTTTTTTTTTTTGCTGCCGTGGTGGCTCAGTGGTTATGGCACTCGGCTGCTGACCCGATTCACGGTGGTCGAATTTTGATGGAGGTGGAGTTATTAGAAGCCCGTGTACTGTGCTGTGTCAGCGCGTGTGGTCGAGATTTCCGGAGCCTTTTACTACGGCGTCCCTCATAGCCTCAGTCGCTTTGGGACATTAAAACCCCATAAACCAGGCGACACTTGTTCTTTTTGCCCACCTAAATAGTATATTCAGGTCTCCAAAAAGATGGATAATTTTCGAGTGCAAAAAACTAGTGGTTTATGTTTTACGGGATTGCAGAAAATTTTATTCGGAGTGTTGCAATGGTTGGAATAGTAATATCAGAATTCCAGGATTTGGCAAATAAACAGCTGACGGGTCATGGAATCATTTTGTGCTTCAAAGGTGCATGTAGTGCTCAAAATAGCCAAAAAGAATGGTATTACTGGTGGCAAAATCCATCTACCTAAAAATGGCGGTGGCCTTGCTACCAAGCTCATTGTTTTGAGAAATATTTAGTGTCGCTAGTGAGCCCAAAACAGTGTAACTACGAAAGAAACGTGCTGAATTCGGCCGAAAGAATTTGCCATTACATGAGGCACACTTAGAAATGGCTGCAAGTTCCCTGTGTGCAAAATTGTGTACAAATCACCTTAAAGGGTTAAGGCCTCAATTCAAAGCTTCTGCTCTACCACTGTATGCTCACTGGCTTAGATTTGTGGCCTCAGATTCTCACCCTGGTTGTATGTTAGAGGAACTGTACTGTGATGTGTGTTACTGAGGGGCTTATTTTGATCGGGCTGGGGTCTGGTTGTGACTAAGGCTGGAAACCATGCAGAATTGAGGGGCAGTGTACTGTTTTCTTTAGGGGACGGAGGACAGGATTATGAATACAACCTTTGTCTGTAAAGTTCCGAGACTGAGTCCATTGAAAAAAATGCATTCACATTGAAACCATTTGTGCAGCACCCCTTCGAAATAGTCTCCCTTGCAGTCTATACACAGCTTCCAACGCTTCTTGAGGTCTTGGAAACAGTTGGAAAACTCTCTTCTTTTGGTAGGGCTGTCGGCTCCTTTGTCGTGGCGTCTTGAATGGCCACCACGCTCCCCATCCAGCGACCTTTTGAGGCTCTCTTCACATGAGGAAACGAGAAAAAAATCTGATGGGGATAGGTCAAGCGAGTATGGCGGATGGGGAAGTATAGTAATGCTGTGCTTGGCGAGAAATTTCGTCATGCTAAGAGCAGTGTGCGGCCTTGCATTGTCATGGAGAAAGCTGCATTGTCCAGATGCCCATAAGTCAGGGCGATGGCGTCTCAGTGCATCATGCATGTGTTGGAGCATGCGGATATAAAACTCCTGATTCACAGTCTGCCGTTGTGGGACATACTTGTGGTGTATGACACCTCTGGCATCGAAAAAACTATCAGCATCGTCTTTGTTTTGGTTTTCTGTCTCTGCACCTTTCTTGACGCCAGAGAGCTTGTGGGCCGCCATTCGGCGCTCTGCCTCTTTGTTTGAGGGTCGTATTGAAAACACCATGTTTCGTCTTCAGCAATGATTCTGTCGACAAATGCAGCATCCTTCTCTGCCTCTGAGAGAAAATCGGCGCTCACTGATGCCCGCGTGTCCTTCTGGTCCTGTGTGAGGGAGTGCGGCACAAGTCTGGCATTCAGCTTTCGTTTCTCCAAGTCACGCAAAATTTGGTGGCATGTTGTCTTACTAATGTTGAGAGCATCTGATAGCATGCGGACTTTAATGGTGTGATCTTGCTGTACGATTTCGCTGATCTGAGCCGCGTTGTTTTCATTCCGTGTGGTTGAAGGGCGCCCCTGCCTTGTGTTGTCTTGCACCGACGTTCTCCCCGAAACAAACCTCTTGTGCCACTCGAAAACTTGCGCCCGCGATAAATGTCTCGTTGATGTGTCACGAAAGAGCTCATACGTCTGTGTGGCCGTCCTGCCAAGCTTCACACAGAATTTTATGTTTACACGCTGTTCGAGGTGGACGTCCACCTCTCCACATTCACGCACAGTAGAATGCGCAGACTAGTGACGTATTTTTTACATGTAGTGCCATCTAGCGGCTGCCATAGCAATTAACATAAATAGCTTAGGTTAGCCCAAAGAGATGGTGCTACACATACTCACCAACATTTGTTTTGGGGAATCATTTCTAGAGAAGAAAATCAGTCTCTAAGCTTTACGGACAAAGGTTGTATTTGCTTCAGATGCAACATAAGCCGTTTTGAGCTGAATGGTTGCTGCTTGCAAGCGTAGTTCATGTGCTTTGAGGACTTTTATTGGGCCTGCGCTTCGACTGTGCACACTGCAGGTGGCTGTCAAAATTGATGAGGATGATATTGAACTTTTATGGCGCAAGGCCATCTGCGGCCAAAGAGCGCCATGGAGCACGATATTTTTCGTTCGCTCAATGTGCTGTCAAAGACCCATTTCCTAAACATTTTACCCTGAATAAGCCATGGAACAAGGTATTTTTCGTTCGCTCAATGTGCGGTCAAAGACCCATTTCCTAAGCATTTCACCCTGAATAAGCCGAGCGCCAGGCCCGGGGAAGCTTGTACCCATTGTATCACCGGTGGGTACCCGGCGGCACTGGGGTTCGAACCCCGCACCTCCTTCATGCGAGGCGGATGCTCAACCACAAGGACACTGCTGTGGACAAAATTAGTGGCTTCAACAAATTCTTTTGCAGGGCAGGGAATTCAGTAGCAGATTTTCTTCCTCTTCGACGTCTGGGCCCATATTCTGGATATGTTGTGAGTAGACATACAAATGGGCAAGGCTGAAAGGGGTCACTCTCTTGCTTCATAAAAGAGCGAATGCCGCTGTTCCTGCCTTGGACTGCATTTTGTGTGTAAAAGCTCCCACACCCTGTAAATGGAACACAGCTGCCTGTTCCCACTCTTGAATGCTTTTTGCAAATCCTAAGTACTTGTTGCAAAACTTTCGTGATATTTACTTTTGCACTAAAATTATTGGTGCAGTGGCAGGTCCGGTTTCAACCGAGGTGGCGCAACAGGAATGACTGGTCGGCTGTCATTATGCGGCCGTTACCTCCACAATTGGGGCTCCAAATAATTGGCGCAGAACGAAGTGGAGATATCTGTTTAGTGGACACTTGCACAGAATAAGAGTCTTGCAGGCATATATAGTGCTTATTGTGCTACAATAGTGGCACTCGCTAGCCAGAGCACTCATCGGTTGCAGTTTGTAGTGTTCGAAGTGCAGCTAATTGGAGCAGGAAGATGACCGACCTGTTCATGAGCACTACTAATACAGGAGGGTACAAATGCAGGAATGAGATAGCATGTCCTTGAACTTTGCAGTAATGGGTATGTTGCCAGTGAACTGAACCTGATTGGTGCTGATTGGTGCCCTTACGGGCAGTTGACAGAAGAAGGTAAGGGCTTGGGATCGCACCACCGCATGTCTTAAGTAGGATCATTCTGCTTGCGCTGGTACATTAATTGAATCAACACATTGCATACCACGTAATCGCCAAAGGGCAGGGGCTGCTTCCTGCTTGCTCACACAAAGGTTATTGGCAGCGTGCCACCAAATGGACTGCCAGGGAAGACTGGGCATCTTGCCAGGTTCTGAGAAGAGAAGGTAGTGCATGGTGCCCTGCTTTGCGGTGTGATCTCCGACAGGGGGCGGTGAGTCGCTGCACGCCATTCCTACGAGGCTCTTCAGTTCTCCCAGCAGGGCGATATTGTGTGCTGGTTGCATGCTGTTCACCTTGTGGCGTCCACGGGCTTCACCGCCATTTTGGAGCAGTTCTGCTCCAATATTCCAGGCTCTGTGAACGCAGTACAGCATTTGACTTAACCGAAAAATGATCATAGCTACTGAGATTGTCTCGAAGGTAGACCACCATTGGTGATGTTTTCACCAAACTGCATGATGCTAACATACTGTTCGGGAGGTTATACAATAATTCGGATGTTTCTTCCGATACTTTGAATTAAGTGGTTTTACTGTTGACTCTCATTGATGTTCTCGTCATGCATCTTTTTTTTTTTTGCTTTGTGACAAGAAGCGGCTGAACATCGACGAGTTGCAGTTTGTTGCATCTGTTCAGCTCATTCTGTTGTACCACTGCCTCGGTGGTGGCGGACTCCAACATAGCCAAGTGCGTCTTGGGCTAATTATAGTGAATTCAGGGTAGCATGCATGGCACAGTTTTCCACGTTCTTTGCACTGCAAAGTAATACAGGAAAAAGTGAGTGCTAGGGTCATCACTGCAGCCAGTACCATGCCTTTGGAGTTCTTGGGGGTGTTGTAACAGCAGCAGTAGCTGTACAGCTAGTGCATGCTTCAATGAGAGGCGTTTGCATGGGATGACGAGCACCAACAAGTGAGCCCCCATTTCGTGAAATTTGAAGTGGGTAAAACTTTAGAAAGTAACTCGTATTTAGTTCTGCCAACTATATAATGTTTTAAGTTCGGGCTGCTGCAATTCTCAATTCAACACTTGCTAAGTTCGACAAGGTAAGTTGTTGGGCGAGTTGTTTTCGATATTCCATGACTACAGTGCAATGAACGGGGACGTAGAAGGACACAGCACTTTCTCCGATCTTAGACGTTACTGAAATATTTTCTTGTTGTGGCTGGTCTTGGCAGCAGTCTTCAACCTTCATTCATATACTCCAGTCACAGTGGCTGAGTTGGTTTAATAAACATTTATTTCCGAATCATTGTTTTTGAATTTCCTGTCCTTCGCCATTGGCTGAAGCAATGCCATTGCCTGCGTTCACTTTTCATTATTGGCTCTAGGCAAGGGCGCAGCTTTAGCCAGTGGTGGGATACTAAAAATGGAATGGTTTTGGGAAAATCTTTGTATTGACCCAGGATTGAATTCTTTCAGTGTTGCCTGTACCGTGAGAGAGGAACCAAAATGAAAGAAAATTTAATCGTCATTTTTTTGTTTGTCCAGCCCGAGCTTAAATTGAGTATCTCGCTTCGAAGCAAGAAAACACCGAACTGCCATTTGTAAGTAGTCTTGTCTTGTAGTGTTTTGCATTCTTAAAACGCAAGGAGACATGCACACGGATGCCTACCTCAACATTGACCCAGTGGGAAGGTCGTCATAAGACTGAACAGTGTGGTTGAAATAAAGAGAGATGCAGAAGAAATGCGTATGTGTGTGTAATGGCTCACAATATTGTAAAACTGAGGTGTTCTATGAAATATTGTGGCCGCAACATTCAAGCCTCCTCCTTTCTGGACACATCAAAGGGGCCTGGCCCAATGCGCAAAATCGCCCGGGCCAGTCGTTCAGATTTTGCGCGTCGAGCGCACCGCCGCTGCATGCCTTTTGATTGGACTCCTCTGTACGCGCTGTCTGAAACCGTTTTGTGTGTCATCCTTGCGGAGGGGCCATGCTAATCTCGCTGTCATTCTAATATTAGTGTAGGTACTTCGGAATCGTCATATTTTAGGCCGCCGCTGTGGCTCAGTAGCGGCGCTCGGCTGCTGACCCGAAAGACGCGGGTTTCATACCGGCCGTGCCGGTCGAATTTCGATGGAGGCGGGGCCCGTGTACTGTGCGATGTCAGTGCACCCGAAATTTCCGGAGCCCTTCACTACGGCGTCCCTCATGGCCCGAGTCGCTTTGGGACGTTAAACCCCCACAAACCAAACAGCCTCTTGTTTCGACCAGCAGACCAGCTCCATATAGGTATAGGTGCGTACGTTTTATAGTCAGTTTTCTTCTCTCTCCCTTGCTGCCCGCATAAAATGGTCTCGACAGGCGCGTAGAAGCGTCACTGCAAGGCCGCCGAGGCGAGCGTTGCAAGAAGCGCGGGCTTTTTGAATATGCCGTGCCGGCCGTTTCGTCTGCTTTAACTGAAGCGCTTGCAACATTTTCGGCTAATTGAGCGGAAAAAAAAATAGAACTGATTTAACGAGGCTTTACCTTTCAAAGAACATTGCAATGCTCATCTCGGCGGACTTGTGACGCTTTCCACTGCCGAAAACAGATGGCGCCACTGCCGCCCTTCAGCGAAAAAAACCTGTGGATTTTGGTTCGCCGATCTCTACGTAGACGATTGCGTTTTCGCATCATGCACGGCTCGACTCTGGTAAGTGCCGTTCTCAAACTTGCTACAATAAAAAGTTGCCATAATACGAAAGCTCTGTGTGCAGTTTCACCGCAAATGAGCCAGCGGCAGAGGCGGGGAAATTATTGAAAGTCCACGATAAAAACTCGCAATACTGTATATCGTTGGACACCTGAACCGCGCTGTAAGGGACCCTGTAAAGGAGGGAGGGAAAAAAATGCTAAGTGGAGGGCTCCGGAATAATTTCGACCATCTGGGGATCCTTAACGTGCACTGACATCGCACAGCATACGGGTGCCCTAGCGTTTTGCTTCCATAAAAACGCAGCCGCCGCGGTCGGGTTCGAAGCCGGGAACTCCGCATCAGTAGCCGAGCGCTCTAACTAACGTTACACTGAGCCACCGCGGCGGGTAAGAACTTTTTTAAATCTCAGATCGGTTTGTTTTCATACAAACAAGCCGTGGTAGAACAAAAAAAGCCAACCGAAACTGAAGTTTGTGCAGCGCCGTCTTGCTGCTCCCGTGGACCGCACCTTGTCAATCTCCGTGCCACGCAGCGCCAATTTTGAATGCGCGTTTAGAGCACGCCTGACGTTACTCCACGCTCCGATCTGCGTTTTTAGCAGATGAGTAACACCCGTCATACGGGCACCGCAAATGCCTTTAAGAATCAGGTCCTTGTATCCAAAGGCGTAAGGTGTGCAGCTACACGGCACAAATGTTCCGCCTTTGCCGCTAAGGGCCCTGGAGGCGAAGGCGCTCGTCAGAGACCTTTGGAGCCGAAAGGCGCGGCCTTAGGTGAACTTACGATCGCAGTGCCATCCAACGTCAAAAGTAAAAGCAATAAAAAAAAAGACAGCCAACAATGTTTGAAATTTTTTTTTTTAAATACGAAAGGTGTGTCTCGCTTTGCTCTTGGTGCGGGTGTTTATATTTTATGCACAGATTTCATGACTGTGAAACTTGCAGCAACACCGAGAGCCAAGGTGGCCATGGCAACACACATTACCTGCTGCTAAAGATGAGAGCAGCTCTTGCAGTACTTTTAAGGAAGCTATCAGAATAAAAAAAAAAAAAACCCTCTCCTGGAGGGCGTTTAGCGGTAACTTGAATAAATAAACAAGTAATATGTAAATTACAAGATTAAAAACGCAGAAGGCTTATCTACAATTCTCTTAAATCCCTAGCTTATGTAAAGATTACACGAAGCACTCGGTTATAATAGAAAGATAAACTGAACAAAATCTTAGCTATAGCATTGTGACTCAATCGTAGCAAAACCAGTGTCATGCATTCGATGCAAAAGCAGTCGGAGCCTTAAACAAAAACAATAAAATACCCCAAAAAACAAAGGCCACAACAGCCCCACCCAGGTTTGGGAGTTGGACGCTGGAAAGGAATAGAGAATTCTTGGCGGCACAGGTCTTCATTAAAGCGTTTCAAGATAGCAAATTCATTATGTCGCAGAGCTACAGCTATATCACTAATGCATGTGATCCCCTTCTTTTTAATCATAAAGGCATAAAAGTGGTGTCACATGGTAAGTGAGGGTTGTACATGTGCCCCTTTTCTTCCAATTACATTGCTCCTGAAACGGTAGGCAAATTTGCAATGTGGTCAAGCAAATGTGTGGTGTGGCGGCTGCCACCCCTCACCTACCCTTGGCACCGTCACTGGCGAGGTGATTGTAGTGTGCTTTCTTTGAGCTTGTGAAACAGGAAAATTAAAGCGGAATAGCTTTAAATTTAGTAAATTTAATTTGCTAAAAAGAAGCAAGTAAATTTAGTGCTCACGTAACCTATGTGCAAAGAGCTGCAATGACTTCTTTGCGGCTTTATTAACCTCTGCCTGTTAACCATACTAGCCTTCCCGATATGTCTTCGTGACCGCAATCGTAGTCTGTTTACCCGGTACCTGTAGTAGATTTCCACGTCGTTATCTAAATTTATCAATGTATAAGAAAATGCGAAACGCAAAAAAATTTTGTTCCCCATTTGAAGGCGCAGTAGTGGAGTTTTGGGGGCTGAAGCCGATTTAAAATAGTGTTTTCCTTGCCTACTATTGACTGTGCACTGAAAGGAAATAGATCATTTATGTACAACATTTTCGAGGTGAACATGATGCACAAAAACCGTCACACTTGGGGCAGTTTGCAGTGCAGGAGTATCTTGCCTTGATTTACTATTCAAAGCAAAAGTTTGTTCTGGCCCTAATAAAAAGCCTTTCTTGATGCCTGTGGAGGTGTCCGAGCATATGTTTAGTTGTATTAGTAAGTGGTGTATTAATAAGGAAAGAAAATATATTTGCTAGCCCCGGCATCTGCAGACGATACTGAAGCACATGGAGAAAGGAAAGAGTCGGTTACGCTGCATTTTTTGAAGCCTGCTCCCCCGTTGGCCGCTGTCTCGGCGTGCTTGCGCTGGCGCAGCAGACAGTTACTGTGAACTAGAATATTGGGTAGTGTACTCACAGACGTGGCTCGGGGTGACCCCGCCGGGGTCAGGGCGCGTGGTGGCGCTGCAGGCGTCTTCACTGGTAAAAACTAGTGGCACATTCGGCCGGCGTCGCAGTAGCCGTGGTAGCCGCGCCGACTAATTGAATTATTATCGAGACATTCGCGTGAGTGTCGCCGAAATGGCTAAGCGTATCTTCAATGGAAGTTTATTTCTGGCCTGTGCGGATGCTTATTTATTCTTCAAAGGTCCACAAGGGACATGGCATGAGGTATTACTGCTGGAGATTATAATGCACTGCACACCGAGGGGTTGTACAGCGTTGTCAAGCATGTGGTGTAGCGGCATTTGATTTTTATTGTGCAGCACACAGAAAACAGAGGGAGACGATCGGCGGAAGCAAGGCACGTAAGAGAGAAAGCAGGGGGGGGGGGGGGGGGGGTATATACTGTCACGCAGTGGTGACGGCAGTCGAAGCAGCGATGAAGACGGACAAATGCGTAATCTAAAAGAAAACTGTTCATTGGGCTGACTTGTACCCAAAATGGACTGAATCACTCGGCGGCGGCGAAGCGACAAGCGTGCTCGGCGGTCGTCGAACAGAATGCCCGCCGCTGTCGGCCGTGCTCAATTTAAAGCTGATAGCGAACTTTCGAGATAAAGCGTGCAAAGTTACTACAACATTCCGGAACAACGTAGAATCAGCTCTGCCTGGCTGCGATCAATCGAGATGAATCTAGTCGCGTCTTGCGTCGCAAACAAAGTGATAAAGTGGTGTGGCGGTATATTTGAAAAACGAACAAATACTGCAAATATTCGCGGCATTACTCCCCTCTCAAAGAAACATCAACCCGATGCATTAAAACAAATAATGCGACTAGTAAGAGAAAAACGCATCTTGCGAAAATAGAGCATAGAAATGCAGCGGCCTTTAGCGCGCATAATACGGCTTCAGACGGACTACATGGACAACTTCTGGTCGTACGCGGCGTCGCTGGGATGCAGTCATTGCGTCAGGGATGACTTCGTAATCCAGTTCACCTAGCCGACGAAGAACCTTGTACGGGCCGAAATAGCGGCGCAAAAGCTTTTCACTCAATCCACAGCGGCGAATAGGCGTCCACACCCAGACTTGGTCTCCTGGCTTGTATTCCGCGTTGCGTCTTCGAAGGTTGTAGCGTCTGGCGTTGGACCGCTGCGGATCTTTGATCCGTAATCGGGCAAGCCTCCGAGATTCTGCGCGCTGAAGGTTGGCGGCAACGTCGACGTTCTCTTCTGCAACGTTGGGCAACATGGCGTCAAGCGTGGTCGTGGCCTCCCTGCCATGGACAAGCCTAAAAGGCATCATCTGGGTGGTCTGCACTGCGGTGTTGTAGGCGATGACGACGTAAGGCAGGATGACATCCCAGGTTATGTGTTCGGCATCGACATACATACATGGCGAGCATATCGGCGACGGTTTTGTTCAGGCGCTCGGTCAGTCCGTTGGTCTGCGGATGGCATACAGTCGTGTGACATTCCGTGTGTGCTACGAGGATCCACGTTCGACGGCGCGGCGTAGACGGAGACCCGTGACAGCGGCATCATCAATTACCCAGCCATGCTCTTTGAGTGACGACCAGAACAACCGGACCCGCCGCCGCCCCGGGGAAACAGGCTTTATCCTCCCCAATTTCCGGGCACATTCCAGGACAAGGGAGCTGTCAGCGGGCCAGAGCGCGCCGTACCACAGCCGACGCTATGCGCTACCGCGAAGACAACATTCTTTCCCTCCCCCCCCCCCCCCCCCTTTGTCGTGGGCTATCGCCGGGAAGGCACCCACAGCTTCCAAGAAGGGCCGTGACGGACACCTGTCAGACAGACAGGCAGTACTCGCCAAGAATGTGGAAAGACAGGCGCTAGTGAATTAGCTCCGAAGAGAGAGCCTGTGTATACTCTCACTTGAGAGAGAGGTGGTGTTTTTGTTGTTTATTTAGTTTGTATTGTTAACAGACTCTGGGGTCGAGGCTAAGCCCAACCCAAGGGGTGGTCCCCATCTCGCATGTTATTTTGGATTGGAGAATTGATGCTTTGGGCGGGCCACTGGAAATGACCGCCCTTAGTCCTTTGTTAATCAAGTGCTTAAAAGCACATGTAAACGGATGCAGTCCAGTCTGAGCTGGGGCTCCATGCTTAGCATGTAATGTGATGCTACTTAGGCACTAACCTGCCCGGTCGATGAGTAAAGTAGTGCAAAGTTTGTTCTTTTGTAAATTCAGTTCTGCTTTTTCCAGTTTAACTCTCTGCATATGTATGTTGTAAAATATGCTCTGCTGTCATCATCTACAAGCTCGCCTCCTGTTCATCTTCCAAGCCGAACGACACTAGAGGAAGGGTTTGTGAACCATCCTCGAAGAAACGGACGACTATTGAAATTCTACTGCATAGACGCTCAGGACGACATCGTTCGCCAAGAGGGCCTTCAGCGCCGAAGCCCGACGGCGTGCAGCTTCTGCCAGCAACCGCTCGAGCCCAACTCCGGAGCCACTCCATCGCCCCCATGAAGTCGTCGGCACGTAAGCTCGGACGCCCCAGCCTCTGATGTATAACCTTAATCATGTGTAATTATTGAATATACCTGTTTGTTTAAAACTGAGCCATACGGTGTCTCTTTGCCTCTCCGTCCCGTGTGGACCTGCGCATTATGGGGGTCATCACAGTCGTCCTCCGGTGGCTGGTTTGGCTGTAACGCAGGATGGCTTGCGTTAGTTCCGCCGTGAATGCTGTTCCTCTCTCCGTGATGAGCACATCGGGGGCGCCGTGTCGAAGAAGAATGCACGTCCACGAAAAATTTGGCGACTTCTGCTGCTGTTCCGTTCGGTAGGGCTTTCGCCTCGGCGTAGCGGGTCAGGTAGTCGGTCGCTATGATGATCCACTTATTTCCAGATGTTGACGTTGGAAAACGGCCAAGCAAGTCCATGCCGATCTGCTGAAAGGGCCTTGAGGGAGGTTTAATGGGGTTCAGAAATCCTGCTGGTCGTGTGGGAGGGGTCTTTCGTCGCTGACAATCTCGGCAGGTTTTCACATAGTGTGCGACATCGGCAGACAGTCGGGGCCAGTAATGTCTTCAATGCGGCGGAGGGTGCGAGTAAACCCGAGATGTCCAGCTGTCGGTTCGTCGTGTGAAGCCTGTAGAAATTCGTGGAGACAAGCAGGTACAACAAGGAGGTAGGCTATTTTACTCGCTGTAGTCCTTCACAAGGACCTCATTCTGCACACAGAAGGAAGACAGTCCTCGCTTGAATGAAGCGGGGGATGAAGAAACCTTGCCTTCCAGGAACTCGATGAGGCCTTTTATGTCGGGTTCCGAGCGTTGCTGCTGAGCAAAAGAGCGGGGGCTGATGGGTCCCAGGAAGGCGTCCTCATCGTCGTCCGGCGGCGGTGTATGTACAGGAGCTCGTGAGAGGCAATCGGCGTCATAGTGCTTGCGTCCGGACTTGTAAACGACGGTGACGTCAGACTCCTGAAGACGCAGACTCCATCGAGCGAGTCGGCCAGAGGGGTCCTTCAAATTGGCAAGCCAGCACAGCGCGTGGTGGTCGTTGACCACCTTGAACGGTCGTCCGTAGAGGTAGGTGCGGAATATTGACGTAGCCCAGATGATGGCAAGGCACTCCTCAGTTGTCGAATAGTTAGCCTCGGCCTTGGAAAGGGAACGGCTAGTGTATGCGATGACTTTCTCCAGCCTGTCGCTTTTTTGAACGAGGACGGCGCCTAGGCCCACGCTGCTTGCGTCGGTATGAACTTCAGTATCGGCGTTTTCATCAAAATGCGCAATGATCGGTGGGGACTAAACGACGCCGAAGTTCCTCGAAGGCTTCTGCTTGCGGCGCTTCCCATTTAAACGGCACGTCTCTCTTCGTCAGTTGGGTCAGGGTCTCGGCGATGCGCGAAAAGTTTTTCACAAATCGTCGGTAATATGCGCACAGTCCGATAAATCTGCGCACTGCTTTCTTGTCGGCCGGTGGTGGAAACTGTTCAATAGCAGCTGTTTTCTGCGGGTCTGGGCGTTCTCCCTCTTTGCTAACGATGTGGCCTAGAAACAGCAGCTCTTCGTAGGCAAAGCGGCATTTCTCTGCTTTCAAGGTTAGGCCAGACGGCTTGATTGCGTCTAGTACTGTTCGAAGTCTTTTGAGGTGCTCTTCAAAGTTCGAGGCGAAGACAACGACGTAATCTAAATATACCAGACAAATTTGGCACTTCAGGCCTGCCAGCACTATCCATTACTCGCTGAAACGTCGCTGGTGCGGAACAGAGACCAAATGGCATCACTTTGAACTCAAACAGCCCATCCGGAGTGATGAATGCTGTCTTCTCGCGATCTCTTTCGTCAACCTCAATTTGCCGGTAGCCGCTCTTGAGGTCCATCGATGAGAAATATTTGGCATTGCAGAGGCGGTCCAGTGTGTCGTCGATGCGGGGGAGGGGGTAGACGTCATTCTTTGTTATGTTGAAGCGGCGGTTATCCATGCAGGATCGAAGTGCGCCGTCTTTCTCACTAGAACAACCGGTGCCGCCCATGGGCTGTTTGAAGGCTGGATGACGTCGTCGCGAAGCATTTCTTCGACTTGGTCCCGGATGGCTTGTCGTTCTCGCGGTGACTCACGGTAGTGGCTTTGACGGAGAGGTCGGACGTGTTGGTCCGTTATAATGCGATGCTTGGCAATTGGCGTTTGTCGCACCTTCGGCGATGTCTAAAAACAGTCATTGTAGCTTTGAAGCAGATTGCGGATCTGGTCTTGTGTGTTCCGGTGCAGGGCTGGGTTGATGTCGAAAGTGGGCGAGCTCTTGGTCAGGCGAATCTTCTGCGGAGGGGTCGGAGAGGGCGATAGAGTCTCGTAGGTCAGATATTTCGTCGAAGAAAGCAATCGTCGTTCCTCTGTTAATGTGCAGGTATTCTCCGCTGAAGCCTAGTCATCAGTACTTCGGCCTGGTCATTGCAGAAATGTGCGATGCCTCTTGCGATGCTGATTCCTCGATGATGGCTTCAGCGTTAATGGCTTTCGTGGCGTCTACGGTCACGATAGCGCTTGATCGGGGTGTGACGCTTACTTCTTTTTCCAGGACACTCAGGGCAACGTGATTTTCCCCAGTTTTCATCGAAGCGATGGCTTCGTCCGTCGAAAGCGTGATCAGTTTGGATCGCAGGTCGATGATCGCCTGATGCTCATTAAGGAAATCCATACCAAGATCACTTCGCGGGAGCACTGCGGTAGCACAACAAAGGTCTCAGGATAGGTATGTCCTTTGGCAGTCACTCGCGCTCTGCATCGTCCTGATGGCGTAATGAGGTAGCCCCTTGCGGTGCGAATTTGTGGGCCGTCCCAAGCCGTTGTGACATTTCTCAGCTGCACAGCGAATGTTCCATTCATCACCGAGTAATCGGCTCCTGTGTCGACTAGAGCGGTAACTTTCCGGCCGTCGATAGTCACCTCTAAGTCGGAGGTCCTGGCTCTTGCATTGCATGTCGTTCTCGGCGTCGGGTCACGGCTTCGTCGCGTATGCGGGTCGCGGGTGTGGCGTGTGGTCGAAGCTTTTCTGGGTGGCGTCGTCGTTTTGAAGGCAGTTTGCGTCGTGGTCGGGGTTGTCATTTTGGGCGGCGTCGGTGCAGCGAGAGTAGGTTCTTCATGCGGCGTCGCGGGTGGAGCGTCTTCATGGGGCGTGGTCGGTGGAGGATCTTGGGCGTTTCGCTCGTGAGCAACCTCACCTCCAGAGGTTGCTGCCTTTAGTTTCCCCTACGGGGGCTGGGAGACCTTCCTCGTACCGCGGCTGCGTAGCTGCGGCGTGGCGACGCAAAGCGCGAGGTTGACGGCGATGGTGAGCGCGAAAAGCGGTTTGGCGTGTACTCCTCTCGATGCAGGTACTCGTCGATTTCCTGCGGTCGTTGGCCGAAGCGTGGTCGTGGGGCGTTAAGGGTAAATCCTCGAAGACCGATACGTCGGTACGGGCAGTGACAAAGAATATGGCCGGCCTCATCGCAATGGGAGCACAACGGTCGGTCGTCGGAAGCCCTCCAGGCGTCGCATTTCCTGGGGCTTGAGCGTCGGACATAGGCTGGGCGGGCGGGGGCTGGGAGGCGGCGTTGTGGTACAAGTGGCTCATCTCGGGCAGGACGTGGGAGTTGTCGTTGGGGCTGAGCAGTCCTTACTGCAGCGGCGTAGGTCATGGCCTGGGGTTCTGTGGCCGTCGGGGTTCCAAGTGCCTGTTGCACTTCTTCCCGTACCACATCCATCAGATTCGCTGCTTGTGGCTGTGGGGAGGATGGCAGTAATCGGCGTTGCTCCTCTCGGACGATTTCGCGGATAACTTCCCGCAAGCTGTCGCTGGTGGTGGCCGTCGTGTCCGATCGGATTGCACAGGCAGAGGAAGGGCGATTGTACTCTCGAGCTCGGACGTCGAGGGTTTTCTCAATCGTGCAGGCTTCTTGCATGAATTCCTCGACTGTTTTTGGCGGCTGGCGGACGAGGCTGTCAGAGTTGTTCTTTTACGCCGCGCATTAAAAACTGAACTTTCTTTCCCTCGGTCATCCCGGGGTCGGCGCGGCGAAATAGGCGCTTCATCTCCTCGACGTAGCTGCGTACGGGCTCATTCGGAAGCTGGATCCTGGATTCGAGGAGTCGTTCGGCTCTTTCTTTCCTCACAACACTGGTGAATACCTTCAATAGTTCTCTCTTGAATAGCTCCCATGTCGTAAGGGACGACTCGTATTTTCGTACCACGTGCGGGCGGAGCCATCCAATGAGATGAACACGTCCAATTTTTGCCGCATCATCCCACTTGTTGAATGGCGCCATGCGCTCAAATTGGTCCAGGCATTCTTCAGGGTCTTCGCCTAGGGATCCATTGAAAGTTGGCGGCACGCGTGGCTGCTGCAGTATGATCGGTGTCGACATCTTCGGCGAGGTTGCGGTTCTCGTAGCAGCGTCTTTTCGCTGTATGGTGTGGTCCGGCAGTTTCCCGAACTCAGGCTCCTCTTCATGGAGACGTCGGCTGGCACGCTGAGCTGCTGGGTCGTCCTCGGGTGCGAAGCGCTGAGGGCTGGCTTCACGACGTGAAGGGGGCGTCCGGAACATGGAAGGCTACCCAGCACCTCCACCAGATGTCACGTGGTGGTGACGGCAGTCGAAGCAGCGATGAAGACGGACAAAAGGTCTTCTAAAAGAAAACTTTATTGGGCTGACTTGCACCCAACATGGACTGAATCACTCGGTGGCGGCGAAGCGACAAGCGTGCTCGGCGGTCGTCGAACAGAATGCCCGCCGCTGTCGGCCGTGCTCAATTTAAAGCTGATAGCGAACTTTCGAGATAAAGCGTGCAAAGTTACTACAACATTCCGGAACAACGTAGAATCAGCTCTGCCTGGCTGCGATCAATCGAGATGAATCTAGTCGCGTCTTGCGTCGCAAACAAAGCGATAAAGTGGTGTGGCGGAAGATTTTAAAAACGAACAAATACTGCAAATATTCGCAGCAATACATTATTTACAATTCGCGTTGCACCTCAAGCCATTTAGACACATCAGTAGCAATTATATATTTATTTGGACAGCCATGCAGCCACTGCTATTTGAAACAAATAAGGCATACTTGTCACCACTGCACACACGCACACACACACACATGCTCGCTCATTTCGCCTCTTTTTTTCTTCAACTTGTTCTAGCACTTCAGAGCAGCGTTAGGATCGGCTCTATATAAAAGGAGTTGATTAAAAAAAATGCCCGTTCGCGTTCTTCTGCCTTTTTTTAATTAACTCCTTTCACATAGAGAAGTTCAGTCTAGTTATTACTTCTTCAGAGATACCTTCTGCGTGAACGGGCAACCAATTTCTAAAGCATTCTGTTCAGAGGTTTTCAAGTTTCAAGCTGCGCCGATGGGTACAGTAGTCCTCCGTGGTCGTGGTATTTTTTCAGACTCGCAAGGAAAAAGTTTGCATCGGGAGAATTGTAAGCAAGGTTATGCACATTTGACAATTTGTCTTCAATACGCACTTCCGTGCAACATACCCTGTACGGAGGAAACAAGTCTACAGTAACATTTAGTTACGTGCTCATCGTGGTCATGCGCAGGCACTCAAGCTCAATTCTGTTTTTGAGTGGAGGGCCACACTGCATCTGAAGACCGCTTATCTGGTCATGCTCCACATCACCTCCATCTTAAAAGTCTAACAGAAAATCTAGCACTTTCTCAGAATGACTACCTTGCGATACTCATTTTATGATCCCATAATATGAAATGTACTTGACTAGGATTAAAAATTGGCTTAATGGTGTAGGGTGCTTGTTGCATCCTGAAGACTGCCTTATGATTCCGAACAGATTCTCAGGAGGACCTTGGCTAAGCTTTGAAGTCATCAGATATCTGCACTTCAGCTTTTCTGTCAGGTATGCAACAGTTGAAGTGTGCTGAGAATAGTCACGCGAAGAACAGTGGCTGTTGAGGCACTCGGAAAACCACGACCACTTTTTACAAGTGTCTCCCAATCGTTAAGGAATATTAAAAATGTCCTCATACGGGAACAACATACGAAGTGACCCCCGAGAAGCGCGCAAACCAGCGCAAAACCGCACAACGGAACAACAACGAGCCCACAAATGCACAAGGCACAGTGAGAGCGATGGCAGACCCTACCGTGAAGTCTACTGTGGCGCTACCTCGTGTCGGCGCCACGAAGCAGAAGTCTGTTGACATTCGCGGGGCCACCGCTCCCCCTGAGCCGCCGCGGAGTGAGCACACTACCCAATATTCTAGTTCACTGCAAGACAGTGTAACAGTGCAGCAGACGACGCCGCTACGCTCAGCGTTACTATTGGCTGCGCCGTCGGCCAGACTCCCAGTAGTCTTAGCGAAAACACGACTTCCGGCACATTATTTCACGTGCATCTCGGATAGCGAGGGCCTCTCCCGAGTTTTCCTTCCTCCATACAGAAGCACTTGAGCTCATAGGGTTTCTTAATGTTAACTAGAGGGAAAGCTGGCGGCGCTGCACCTGAACCTCCATGGGCGCGCAAAGCATCATGGGGCGATGAGCTACTTGGTGCGGAACTGTAGGCTTTTTTTTCAGGAACATAGGGTGGCGTTATTGAGATGACCCTTTCTGTATCCACGGCGTGCCCCGCGCGCAGACGACTTCGGCGTAAAAGTGGTGTGCAAATGCCATAGTAGCGAAAACGCAACAGCACACGACACCAATAAAAAGTTCTTGTTTTCCAAAATGCTGTGGAAAAACCTTTTAAAATGTTGAAGCGACATTTTTTTCAAGAGCATATTTCTTTTTAGAAGTGCGCCTGTTAAGCACGAAATATTGGCTTTTGTGGGCAGCAATGCTTGGCTAATAGGAGAGCAAGCCATCGCTTATTTTGAGCAAACTTTGCATTTACATGTTTTCCTGCTCGTTTGTTACGATTTATAGACAGAACATTGACTGATAGGACATTCTTGATTGTCGAGCAACGTTTGTTTTTTCGTTATTTATTGGCCAAAAGTTGTAGTTCTGCAGTCGGTAGCTCTCCGCCCCATGATGCTTAGAGCGCCCATGGTGGTACAGGTGGTCTCGGAGAAGCTTCATGCAAACTCCCATAGGCGGGGTGCCAGCTTTCCCTCTAGTTAATAGTAAGAAACTCTATGCTTGAGCTGGGGCAGCGGAAATATAAGGAAAGCAGGCAGAATGGAGAAATGAAAGGTGATGGGACAGGAAGAGAGGATAGGGGGAGAGAATATACCCAAAAACTATTTACACTATGTACAGGTTGCGCGCGTGATTAGTTCATGATGGAGCAATAAAAACGCGCACAACACTATGTTCACTACAGCTGGAGTTGGGCGTCCAGCTGTTAATACACCGAATCGTTTTTTTCTTGTCTTGCATTTTCGAAGGTTTTTTTCCTGCCCTCCCATTGACACACCATTTGTTGTTTGCATCGAAATAAAACATTGTTCCGTCTTAATAGTATTTCTGGCTTTTCGCGCTTTTCAGGATTTTTTCGCGCTGTACCAACCACATGAATACGCAGGCCTTGAGAAAGAAAATTTTGTTAGTTTTCCTGCGCAAAATACTACAGTCATAGAGTTTCTTACTATTACCCAGAGAGAAAGCTGGCGCCCCGTCTATGGGAGTTTCCATGGAGCTTACTCAAGACCACCTCAGCCACCATGGACGCTCTAAGCATCGCTGGGCAGAGAGCTACCGACTGTAGAAACATAACTTTTGGCCAAAAAATAATGCAAAAATAAACGTCTGATAATGAAGAATGCCTTTATATTCATTATCCTCTCTATAAATTGCAAAAAAAAAACGAGCATAAAAGCATGTGAATGCAAAGTTTGCCCAAAATCAGAGTTAGCTTGTTCTCCTATTGGCCAAGCATTGCACACCACAAAAACATATTTCGTTTAACAGGCTCACTTTAAAAAATAAATGTTTTTAAATATGTTGCTTAAACACTTTGGGAGGTTTTTTAATTGCATTTTGGAAACTTTTTATTAGCGTCGTGTGCTGCTGCGCTTTACTCTATGGCTTTTGCGCACTACGTTCGCGCCAGTCTTCTGCGCGCGGGGCGCGCCATGGACGGAATGGCGGTATTGAATGTCACATCTCTTGCGCCACTCCATGTTCCCGAAAAAATCCGACTGACCCGCACCAAGTACCCCACCGGCCCATGATGCTTTGAGCGCCCATGGTGACTGAGGTAGGGTGGCTCATAGAGTTTCTTACTATTAACTAGAGGGAAAGCTGGCGCCCGCCTATGAGAGTTTGCATGGAGCTTCCTCGAGACCACCCGACCCACCATGGGAGCTCTAAGCATCATGGGGCGGAGAGCTACCGACTGCAGAACCACAACTTTTGGCCAAAAAATAATGGAAAAAAGAAACGTTGTTCGATAATAAAGAATGTGCTAACATTCAATATCCTGCCTATAAATTGCAACAAACGAGCAGAAAAGTTTTTAAATATAAAGTTTGCCCAAAATAAGCGATGCCTTGCTCTCTATTTGGCCAAATATTGCAGACCACAAAAGCCAACATTTCGTGCTTAACAGGCGCTTTTTTAAAAAGAAATATGTTTTTGAAAAAAAATTGTCGCTTCAACACTTTAGGAGGTTTTTTAATAGCACTTCGGAAAACAAAACCTTTTATTGGCGTCGTGAGCTGTAGCGTTTTCGCTACTATAGCTTTTGCGCACTACATTTGCGCCAAAGTCGTTTGCGCCGTGAACGGAACGGGACATCTCAGTCGCCACTCTTTGTTCCTGAAAAAAAAACAAAAAAAAAACCGACCGTCCCGCATCAAGTAGCTCATCGCCCCATGATGCTTTGAGCGCCCATGGTGGCTCAGGTGCAGCGCCGCCAGCTTTCCCTCTATAGTTAATGGTAAGAAACCTGATGGGGTGGCTAGAGCTTCTCCTGGGAAAAGCGCGGCGCGTTTCCCTTGCCGGAAGTGGCACCACTGCTCACCGATGCCGCCAGGGGCGCTGATGCTAGAGGCGCCGTCGCGCGGTCGCTGATGATGCACGGTGGAAAGAAAGCGCGCGGCCCGCGTTTAATCGCGCGATTTGCGCGCTAAGCTTTGCTTCTGGGATGTCGCTGATGGTGAAAAATGGCTCCGCGATGGTGGTTTGTCCACACGATGCAGTTATGAGCTCCGAGTTCTGAAGACTTATTCACCAAGCAGAACCGCTTTCTTGCGCTGCAGACGACAAGCAGATGCTGGAATCATTTCGTATTTTGTTTTTTTCAGCAAAATGCTTTGCGTAGTTTGATTTAAAGGGAACTGGAGCACTCGTCAGGTTCTGTTTGTGTGCTGGCATGAAAAACTGCTGCGCATTCGACCACACGCTTTTCAAGAACGCGCTCGAACGGCGCGCTCGGCTGCTCGTTTGTAACATGAAAAGGAGTGCCAAAAGTTTGCTCCTCCCCCACCCTCCTTTTCCCGCACCGCTAAAGCGATTCGCTCGCGCTGCTTTTTGCCTTTCAGTTTTAGTAAATTCTTTTGCTTTCAGCTGGGCTTCCTCAAGAATATGTGGTATTTTTGCTTTGCGTCAGCAGCCGCCGTGGTGGCTCAGTGGTTATGACACTCAGCTGCTGACGCGAAAGACGTGGGTTCGATCCCGGCCGCGGCGGTCGAATTTGAATGGAAGCGAAATTCTAGAGGCCCCTGTACTGTGCGATGTCAGTCCACGTTAAAGAGCCCACGTGGTCGAAATTTCCGGAGCCCTTCACTACGGCGTTCCTCATAGCCTCAGTCGCTTTGGGACGATCAAATATATGAAGTGAAACGTGAGTGTTTTGCGTCAACACCTTCTCTTGCCTCCTACGATTGGGTTCGTTAAGGTACACACGTCGAGTAGCAGCAGATAACCACAGCGACTAGATCTGCCTCTCAAGAGCTTGGATTTGAAGCCCGATTGCTCTAAACAACGCATGGAGATTTGCGCTGCTACTGTGCGGAAAATTTTAACATATTCGGAAAGCGTTGCATGCTTTTCTTCTGCTCCTTAGACCGCTATATGTCAAGACTACATTGTGTCGCATACATGTTCGCACCGCGAAAGATTTAACGGGTTTTTACGTGCCGAATACAAAAAGCAATAGTAAAAATTTAGTGGAGAGCTCCGGATTATTTTTCCGTTGTCTGGAGTGTTTATATGCGTTGCCATCTCAGCAAACGAGAATTCCGTTTTCAAAGAAACGTCCCCAAGTGCAGCTCATGAAGCATAGAAGTGTGACGAGGGCGCCTCCCCAGCAACTCATCAGAGTAAGAAAAAGACGCGTTTCTGGAAGAACACCTATATTCAGTCGATCATCCACGTACTACAGAACAGCATGATAAGCCCGCTAAACAACGCATGGCTCCACGGTTTCTGCTTTCCTTTCGTCTTCCATTTGATTTTCTCCTTAAAGGGACACTGAGGAGAAATTAAGTTGGCTTGTATCGATAGAATACCAGCTCCTGATCACAAAAACGCCGCTCTTACTGAAAACAAAGCTCTTGTAAGGTAGAAAATAGCAAGAACCAAAATACAGGTATCGCCACCACAGGCCAATCTCGCGAGTACAAGCGTGGTGACGCCATAGGACAAGAGACGCCACCTTGGAGGAATTTTCCATCCTACTTGGTGTCACCAATCTCTGAGGCTGACAAAGGTTGGTTGCACGGTTCAATATTAAAGTAAGTTTTGTTTTAAAACCGATAGTGCACTTTTATCACACAAAGAAGGCAGACAAAAGGCAACCTGAATGTTGGAAGCAAAGAAAACCGATGCTTGGCGGCGCCACAGGCGGCCAGGAGAGTTTCTATTTTTTAAGGCGCTTCGCGTCTATGAGCTTTGCGTGCCCCGTGGTTTTGTTTTGGACGCGCTTCGATTTACAAATGCCGAACAGCAGAGGAACTCCAAGTGCCGCTTCAAGTGCTAGTTAACCTTTAAAGGAGCCTGTAAAGGCTTGTCAGATGATCGCCACGGTCGATGAAAAGCTATGATGGCGCGATGGTCGGTGATCGTACAAGGCAGCACTTGTGTATTCGCACGCTTGGCCGGCGAAACATTCCTGGCTGTGCCGGTCAACTTCAAACTACTTAACGGAAATCATTTATTAGGGACGGGAGACAAGGTACAAGGCAGTTCAGAAAAATTGCTGATGGCCTAGCTCTGTTAGGCCAGGATATACGTAGCGAAAGCGCGGAGATTTCTTCATCAGAAGAGTGGATTCACTAGATGCGCCTTTATTGTTAATTACTGCTTGTGCCGTCGTGGCGGTGCGGTAGCCTCTCCGCCTCAAACGCCAAAAGCTGTGGTTCGATTCCGGACCTCGGCACAGGATTTTTTTGTTTGTTCAGTGAGTGGGCGGGGGATTTCAGTGGCTCTCATAGATGCCGCCACCGAATACGTTGGTTAGCGGTTAAGCGCAGGCTCAGTTAAGGCGCGTTTATGCTCCGGCGTAACACGCGCGCGCGCGCTGCACGGCGACGTCACGTCGGCTTCGGCGCACTCTGACCGCACTGGCGGGGAGACTTGGAGCATGTCTCTATTTCGCGCCGAGTGCGCCAGCCGCCGCCGGGCCGGCCAGACTGATTCGGCTCCGCGGCGAGGAGCGCGTTGTGACGTAATTCAATAACTTTGGCAGTTTGGCGGAGCTGTTCTTTTCGAGCTTTCGGCTAATTTGATCCATTCGCGGTACACATCTGAAGGTACATGCAAGTGGGCGAGAGAGCCCGATCCAGTGGACCCGTTGGATCTAGCGGAAGCCGTTGAAGCGTCGTGCGTCGGCTTTAGTTTCAAGGCGCCCACTTTAAACGCGACCGCCCTTGAGCACCTATCCGTTTTTTGTGGCAATAAAATAAATAAATAACTTGGTCCTTGCAATCGTGGGAGACCTCGATGCCGCCTGCTGCCCCGTGCAACCACGCCGTTCAAGGAATCCTAATCCGTTGGCCCAGCCCCGGACAGCCTCCGATGGGCGCAACGCGCCGACCTTTTCCTGGCGCCTCGCGACTCCCCGCACTGTGGTTATGATATTTAGTTTGCAACGGCTGCTCACAGGAAGGGGGAAACGACCCGCCGGCGCCTAACCTAACCGTGCTCCCTCAAAAGCATCGCACGCTCTGTGGGGCTGAGGTCGCTGAAATGCAGGCCGGAGATTTTGCGAGAACTACGTCGTCGGGTTCGGGAACGGGATCCATCGCAACGCTGTCAAGACGCCGGTGCAAACGTAAACGAAGCGACGGTGGCGACCCCCGATAGATGCCTTCAACGTGCGGCGGCGGTAGCTTTCATTTCGGCAGCTGCTAGACCGCACCGCTAGCCGCCAGAAATCACGGTCTCTCCGTTTACGTCACGTTTCACGTCACTCCGTCCTGTGACGTCATAAGAGTTCTCCGTGTCGTCATAAGAGTTCTCGAGTTTGAATCGGAGCGGCGGGAAAAACTTTTTCAACTTCGAATCCAAATTTCTTTGAAATAAATGCATCTTTCGCTGCCGGACAAGCGGCAACAAAGCAATGAAATGCCGAACTATCAGATTTTGCTAACAAAAAAAAGTTGATAGGGTTCTCCTCAGTGTCCCGTTAAAAAAAAAGTGAACCATTATAAGCAGTAAAACTTGACGCACGAAACACCAGCAATGGGTCTTTTTTTTCTTTTGCTGTTGGTGGCATTATAAAAGCTCGCGGCAGAAATGACGCCTCTAGTGGTCCATGCACCTTAACTTTACCTGCTTCGGAAAGCAAAATCAGCGCGAGCGATGCTTTCTTGCTACACGCAATGCTCCGGTGGCTCGCTCCAGGCTGCCCGCTCTGACGGCGCCGATGTCATCAGCGCCCCCGCGCGGCATCGGTGCATTTTGGAGGGGCAGCTTCCGGCGGTCGCTTTACAACCCTCAAAAATTTCTAGCCACCCTAGCTGAGGTCATGGAGGAAAATGGCTGAGGTGCAGCAGCGCCAGCTTTCCCTTAAGTTTCTAAGAAACTGTGACTACGGTCGATATTTTGTGTGTGCGACTTGTCGTGTAAACACACTAATGATCGTGGAAATAATTTATTTCGAAGGTGCACATCACGCTTGAAATTTCTAAAAAATTCTACTGGTGGCATATGTCTGCACAAAAATGGCAGAGGACGTGCTACTCCGCTCACTCTTGTGAAATACTTACTGCGTAGCTATGTGGTGTAAATAACCAGCTTTGCGAGATTGATGCGAAATTCACCTGAAGCAAAAGGCCGCTGCTAGGTTGCGAGTCCGCCTTGTTCTGTACGTAGTGTGTCAAAGGGTTAGTACTCCCGGTGAACCTGAACGTCTGGCAGAAAAAAATTGAGGGCCTCGTCTTGCAATTCAGAAAACGCTACAGCCTTTGCAAAGACCATGGTAGCTGCCAAGAAGCTACGTGCCGCTTCTGAAATTTTCCAGCTGTCTCTCCCACAGATGCCACCAATGGCAGCACTGTAGACTTAGCTCGCGCGGACGGTGTATGTGTAGGCCATCGAGAGCGCTATTAACATAGCTGCACAGCTGATTCCCGCGGCGTGGATAACCACGGATATATCCTCGCAACTGCTGCTCGGGGCAACCCCAAAACCTTACTCCCCTCCGAAATTTCAGCATAACGCCCTGCACTGTATGCCGCACCGCACCTTTCTGGCCACGATGGTGTGGCTGCAGACCTGCATGCCCGAGCAGCCACGTTCCGGGCTTCCGTCATGCCCTGTGAGTTGGAACCCCCGTTCTGAGTGGGAGAGAGAGTAGTAAGAAAGATTGGTGCCGTACTAAAGAAGGCAATCGGGGTTGCCCGCCACCATGCACCATACCCAGTGAGGGCGCCTGCATTCTTGGGAACGCCCAGACGCTGGCTCTACATGCATCCCAGTGCCATATGGCATTGATGGGAATGGTGCACGATCCGCGCTCTCGCGGCCAATGCCGTCGAGCTGCGAACGTCCACGCACATTGCGATTGCCTAAGGAACAGACTAGCCCTCCATTGCAAACCCTACTCCACACTCCTGGGAAGCGGTCACTTGCGGAGGTCTAGAAAAGGTTGGATATGCTGCTCGTTCATTTCTCGGTCCACAAAAAGCCTCTTGCTGACGGTGTAGCAGGACGTTCCTCTGGGTAGCCGATTATGCGTGCTTACTAATTCACATTATGTAAGCCATTTCTAGCCCTCCACAAGGGAAGCTGCGGACCTGCATCCAGGACACCTAACAATTTGCGCCTTTTCTAGTCCGCAGACGACGACAGCTTATCGTAGAATCGATGCCCTAGAGTGGGCTTGTCCATTTCGGTGGACGTTTGACCGGGGTAGCTTTGATAGAGAGCACTTTATCACAGCTGAAATCGTGTTCAGTGTGCAAGCTAACAGACTAGTGATGGTTACTTTCATTGACAGCTCACGGGGACCTTTTGCATGCCGTTTGCATTGAAATGCTGCTGGTATTGCATCCGGTGACCTCGTGCTCCCCAGCCGAACGCGACCATTACTGAGCCGTCGCAGCTGGAGATGCGGCTGGCTGTTGACGCCAGTGGCGCATTGCGTTGTGACCATCTGGCACTGAGGTAAGTACATGCCCTTAGGGAACAGCCAGGGCAACAGGGCAAGCACAGGTTGTAACGGCAGTTGACCGATGTCTTTTAAAAGAACAATGAAGTTACGTCATCATCATCAGTTTGACTACGCCCACTGCAGGGAAAAGGCCTCTCCCATGTCTCTTTAACTATGTCCTGTGCCACCTGCGGCCACCCTATGCCCGCAAACTTCTTAGTCTCATCCGCCAACCTTTCTGCCGCCCACTGCTACGCCTGCCTCCTCTTGGAATCCTTTCCGTTACCATTACGGACCATCGGTTATCTTTCCTTCGCGTTACATGCCCTGTCCAAGCCCATTTCTTCCTCTTGATTTCGACTAGGATGTCATTAACCCGTGTTCGATCCCTGATCCACTCTGCCCGCTTCCGGTCTCACGTTACACCTATCACTTTTCTTTCCATAGCTCGCTGCGCTGCCCTTAAGTTGAACCATTTTCGTTAGCCTCCACGTTTCTGCCCCACAGGTAAGTACTGGTAAGAAAGAGCTGTTATATATTTTTCTGTTTTGTTCATATAGGAGGTTGTAGCCAAGTGCTCCGCCAGGGTGGCCAAATCCTGTTCCCGCGAGGGTGTGCGTTCTCGGTTCTGGTCATCAAGATCAAGCCGCACCCCAGGCCATGGTTATGTAATTCCATCGACAAGAAGATTTTTTTTTTAACCGGGTGGAATAAAGGCTTTGCCAAAAATAAATGTCAAACCAGTTATTATGCACATATTTATAATTGCGAATAATTCTATTGAGCTGTCGTACATTTTTATTTTACATAAAGCATTTTAGGGTTTTTCTGCGCTCCTTGACAGGAGCAGCCAACCTCCCTTGAAATCTTATTGGTTGACGGTTGGGCCGTTCGCAAAGCTCGTGCCGATGGTGCGGCAGTGCGACCAGCTTATTGGAAGTCTGTCACAAAAGGTTTGCGATGCCTCCGACGCACCATTCTGTCGCAAAAGTTTTGAAATCGCGAAGCACTGCGGCTGCAATAGCATCACGTGAAACAGGCTCAAGTGCTGCGCTCTAAAAAAGGTCGCAGACGATCAATGCGATTTATGCGGCCGTGTACGCGCTAGCATCAGAGTCCGCCACGTGTTTGCATCTTTTGTACTCAGATTCAGCTGCTAGACCACACTGCCTGGCGTCTTCACTCCCTGCTTCCCACGCTTCGCCTCCGCAGCCACATCCCTGTGGCTCTGAACGGCGGGATCCCCATCGAGCTGCTGCTGCTTCCTTCTAAGCCACGGAAGGCGCGCTCATCGCCAACCGAAGAGGCAGAATCCATCGCGGGTTCTCTCCCTGTCGGTGCCGGTTTAAATGCATTGTTCACCGGACAGCTTTTGCGATGTCTATGTTTAGGTCCGACCGCTTATAAGTGTGAAAGAACTGGTGATGGTGGTGGTAACATTGATGTCTATGTTTAGGTCCGACCGCTTATAAGTGTGAAAGAACTGGTGGCGGTGGTGGTAACATTGCGGTATTCTAGAGAGGGGATACCGGACGCAGGCTATGCTTACCCTTAGTTGTGGGATCACTCTTGGCGTCAAGGGGGAGGGGAAGGGGAATGTGTGCGGGCCTGAAGGAGTCGGTGTCACCGCTGGTGGGTCCACGTGTCCCTATCAACGTCTCTGATTGGCCTTCGATCTCCCTCTCCTCGAGACTCCTCCCACCGATTCGAACTGACCACTCTCCTCTTCTCGACCCGCCGCGGTGGCTCAGTGGTTAGGGCGCTCGGCTACTGATCCGGAGTTCCCGGGTTCGAACTCGACCGCGGCGGCTGCGTTTCGATGGAGGCGAAACGCTAAGGCGCCCGTGTGCTGTGCGATGTCAGTGCACGTTAAATATCCCCAGGTGGCCGAAATTATTTCGGAGCCCTCCACTACGGCACGTCTTTCTTCCTTCTTTCACTCCCTTCTTTATCCCTTCTCCTACGGCGCGGTTCAGGTGTCCGCCGATATATGAGACAATACTGCGCCATATCCTTTCCACCAAAACCATTTTCACTTCATTTTTTCCCCTTCTTTCTCCTCCACCTTCCTCTCCACGTTCCACTCCGCGGCGTCAGCCTGAAGCTAGCAGACAGATTTGTTAGAGATGGCAGTACTAATGCTAACGCATTGACAATGTGCCATCTTTAAATTTAATCCGCTAAGCATTAAATGCGTCTGTCGCGTCAAGCGGTATGAGGCCGGTGTGAGGCAGACATCGGCTGATTTATTGGCAGTAGTGCCAGGGTTCGATGCGCTGCCTTTGGCCAGCCGGAACAGACTCGCGCGAGGCTTCAGCGCGATGGGGGAGGGGGGAGGGGGAAGACAGGATGCTCCTTGGTGCCGTCTTGATCGTAGGCCGCTGCCACCTGTATTGCGTGAGACAGTTGCTGCTGCTACACGTCTTTCGCTACTCTAACTCTAACCAAAGTCAGCGTATCCACAAGAGGCCAAACAATCGATTTATTGCAGGAATAAAATTCGCGCAGGATGGTCCTCAGGTTCCTTTTGGTGAGCGGACTGGGTCAGGAAACAAATACGAGTTAATGACATTCTAACTGAAATCAAGAATAACTAGGAATAGACTGGGCATGTAACGTGGAGACCAGGTAGTCATTCAGAGTAACGGAGCAGATTCCTAGAGAAGGGAAGCGGAGCAGGGAGGCGGCAGAACATGTGACGTGAAATAGGCTGGTGTGAGCGGGCGCAAGACAGGGCTAGTTCGAGGTGGACGGGATAGCCCTATGTAATAAATGTACGCAAGTCGGCTGAGGATGACGGTGTATATCGTAAGGACGAGTAGGCGCATTTCGCTACGAACTCGCCTCAATAGGCGGACGCGCGCGTGATCTTCGGCAGTGTGTATTGAAACCAACGAAGGAGGCCTAGGCCAGTGAATATTATACTGGCGCCATTTCGCACTGCAATGTCGACTGACGTGTTTAAGGACAACTTCCTGAGCCCCAAAGGCCCTCTCATGGAAACAACTTTAGGGACTGATACTTCATCAAAACATAAACGTTTAGGGTAAATTCGTTTTCTGTACATGTGCGGCACGCAGGTTCACGTCTGTGGCTAGGTTTACACATCATTTGGTGTCCATTTCCAACGCTGTTTGTGCTAAGCTTAGCGTCAACATATATGCGATCAGGGGTCGAAGACATGCCACATACAGCTGTGAACGAAAAGTAATGATATTTTTAATTTTTTTGTATAAATTAAAAAAAATCAGATATGAAAGACCTATTTGTTATTTCTGAATATATTATGATGCAATAATGCCCTGCTCTTTGGTCTGAAGTTTTTGGGAGCGTATCTGTTTGCCTTCAATTCATTTTCTATTTTTGTCTTTTCATGGGCGCTTCTCAGTGCGCTCACTTTCCATCTGTTATACATTATCATTAATTTGCTGTCATTTTCAGGTGACATATCCTGCCGTTACATGTATAAGTGCACATATTTACAAGAAGTGGGTGGAGTGTGAGGTTATTATAACGTCATCAAGACTGCGTAAATCGCAATTATCCGCGGGAACAATAGTGGAATGAAATAGCATCAGCTTTCACTGAATTCGAGAGTAGCGCAGTCCACGCCTTCACAAGTTTTGAATAGATGAGGGTTCAGAGGAGGTTTGGGTTCTCGATCTTCGCAGGTGACAGGACAGAACGGCCAACCAAGTTGTCGAGAAACACATTGTTCGTGCGACCCTGATAAACTCTAGGCTGACTGTTACCGACATTTCCGAAAATTTGTCACTGTTATCAGGCTCTACAGTGACTGCATGAACTGCGAGACGTCATGTGCAATGTGATAAACCAAGCGACGGAAGCCCAGCTCAACGCCTGTGCCTGAAAAGAATTGGGCTTCCAGGGTGATGCAGGTATAGAGAAACACCTGGTGTGGATAGACCATTAAATGAAAAGCGTGATTTCTTTAATCGAATCCAAGTTTTTGTCGTGCAGATTGGTGGGACTTGTTTATGTCGGCCCAAACGCAGTTTATATGGACCGCGTTATCAACTTCCCCAGTTAAGCCATGTAGGCGGGAACGTAATGGCACGGGGCTGCTTCTCTGCTCGTGGACTTGACTGAATTCAAGGTTGCATGAGCAATGAGGTTGCTCAGGTCATTCTGGAAAAGGTTGTGCATCCATGGGCGCGCAGTTCACCATATGGGGTTTTATTATGGGCAAAAAGAATTACGACCCGAAGCATTTTTCAGCACTTGTGAAAAGTTAGATGATGAAGAGAGCAGTGGGACTCATGGAGCGGCGAAGCGCGCCTACTGAGATCATTTCAAATGAATATATTCGGATAAGCCTCGCGCATCGTTTGAGCGATAAAAAAGCCAGCAGTGCCGAGCAGATAGTCGAGAAGCTGCTGCACAAGTGGGGAAACATACAGACTGGACGTTGAATGGCAGATCGGGTCCTAGACTCGGTGCTTCGTCGGAGTGAAGCAGTGATGTCCGGAAGACGTTTGCTTGTAAAGTACTGACTCTTAGGTTATTGTGAAAAGGCATTCATGAAATTGTTGCTTCATTTTGTAGTAAAAATGCATACAATAGCAGATACCTTAACGCAGCGGTGACAGCAGCTTTACAATAAATGTGTTGCGGGAACAAATTGTAGCTTAATATAATGATAAACATTTGTTGGTATTTATTTTTATTTTATTTCAAGAAAACCCTAAAGGCCTTCGTCACGAGGGTATTACATAGGGGGGGGGGGGTGTAAAGATTTGAACATGAAGACACATCTAACATGAGGAACTGAACAAAAAACAAAAAGCGCAATAACTGACACTCAGCAAGTACAAAACGCAAAATGAACATAATGAAAAAAAGGAGAAAACAAAGCATAAACAGAATAAAAAAAACATTACGGTGAACAGAACAGAACTAGAAGAAACTACACATCGCTTTCATTTTTTTTGAAGTTCATGAAGTGATGTATTCGTTTCTGTTGCGATTGTGGAAGGCAGCCGGTTTGGCTTATGGCGGTTTAACGCCCCAAAGCGACTCAGGCTACGAGGGACGCCGTAGTGAAGGTCTCCGGAAATTTCGACCACCTGGGGTTCTTTAACGTGCTTTGACATCGCACAGTATACGGGCCTCTACAATTTCGCATCCATCGAGATTCGACCGCCGCCGCCGGGATCGAACCCGCGTCTTTCGGGTCAGCAGCCGAGCGCCGTAACCACTGAGCCACCACGGCGGCTTCTTGGTTGCTAATGTGTAAAAAGTTTGACATTGTCGTCTCGCCAACCTGGCGCGGAACCTTTAGCGCGGTAAAATGTTAAATTAAAGAACTGAAATATCGTATGTTTTTGTTGAAACCCGTATGTACTTAGTCTAGGCTGGGTTAGCCGAGGCAAAAGTTCAGATATGTACAGTACGAACCTCACGGCAAGCTTGGAAACGATCAGAAATTGCGAAGTGCAAGGGAGACCGGAAGAGTGTCGCTTCTGCGGGGACAAGTGGAGAAAGACGCGGTCCCCGAGGATCTTTCAGCGTGAAAGAGAGGAAGGAAATAACATCAGTTCTTTCACTCTGCCAAAAAGAATAACAAATTCTGTTGAGGCTGCTGCAGCACACTAAAAAACAAAATTCACTGAATGGCATCCGCATGAAGCAAAGAATGACCATGGGATCCAAGGCAAGATGTCTTCTTTGCTATCATGTTCGCGCATTGAGCATTGAGCTCGACCGCCTTCAGTTTCAGCAATACCCGCTACAGTAAAATCGCTGACTGGCTGAAAATGGACCTTGCCAAAACGGTAAGAGATCGACTCCGTGTAGATGATGTTAGGTGTTTAGTGCTACGTGGTGGAGTAATATATTGCAGGCTTTCTGTGATGTTCTTGAGCGCGTTTTTCGCCATCACGTTAAGTATATCACTCTGGGTTCCTTCAGCAATAGTGGCCTTCCGCATCCCGTACACCGCGAACGCTGTTTCGTGACCACATCATATACACCAAGAGGCTCGCTCGACTAATCCCGGGTTTCCTCTGTTTTTTTGTAAACACTCAAAAGCCAAAAAGTGTCTTGCAGCGCTTCCGGAAAAAAAGTGATATTTTGATCAGCCACTTTAAGCTACTCCTCTAGCATTCCTTCTCTTGCGTCATGGCGAGCTCTTGTTCCTTGTCAGTGCATTCACCTTGCCTCATTCTCACACTTGCCTCTGCTCAAACTTGATAGGTCAAGTTTTGTGGTTTCAGATTACCTGTTTTACGTGCCACTAATTTCTTCGAGCGGTCAAGACGCCTAGGCATTTCTGGGAGAGCTCGCCACAGAAACCAATGACTTTGTCTTCCGGTATATAATAACGGCAAGCGCAGCTCGAGAACCTCGCCGTTATCGAGGTATCGTTCCAGAAACACATAATTACGGAATTGAGGTTGTGTTTGTTTAGAGAAAATTCCTCGCGTTTCTTGTCTACGCCTGCAGAACCACGAGTGAAGAAAACATCTCAGAAGTTTATTGTAATTTAAGGCTGCAGGGCTGACTCAGGACTAAGTGCAAGGTTCTGAACTATCAGTGGGTGCCCTGTGTACCCTTCAAGTAATGGCCAACGGACACGTGGATAAGTGATCTCCCTTTGCTCTCTCCCCTTTTTGTCTCCCCCTTTCCCCTTCCCACGTGTAGGGTAGCATATACCGGGCGTCGCCTATAGTTAACCTCCCTGCCTTTCCGTTCGTCTCTCTCTCTCTCTAGGCTGCAGGGCACGATCAGCCAGATTCTCTTCGACGTCTTCTTGCTGTGTCTTGTCTCGTCAGACTAAGCTTGGGTGGTGTATGCGCATGGCATTGAAGGGGCAGAGCCCTGGTGTGGTGCTTCAGTTTCTCGACCTTGCCAGTTCTGTTCTCCTGTTGCATTGTTTTCATATAATCTTCCTTCTGTCGATGGCTCAGTTATGTTTGGCGATATTTGGGCTGGTGCAACTCGCCTTCTCACAGCAAATGCACTCGTTATGAACTCATTATCTCGCTCATGATTTCATTTTCTGCATTCTGCCCCTCCTAGCTTCTTCCGTGAATGCAACATTTCTCCTGCGATATTAATAACAGGGCAAAATTTTGTTGTTAACATACGTAATAGCGCACGTTAAACATTTTTTTCTTTAGCTAGTAGAGTAGAAGAAAGGTTTAATTGATCACATTTTTCATTATAAATTGTTTCGTTAACGAGGCCCTATAGAAATGCGTGTGCTGGTGGCAGACGCGGACAAAATTAATCTCAGTTTAATGTGTTTTAGGGGAATCGCCCAAAGTGAAGTAAATCTGTAATGAGGGGGCAATTACTCATTACTATTCACCCAAGCGCAGCCACACGACTACAGTGAAAAGCTCTCACAGAAGCTTCTCAAGAAACATTCGTCTTGGTCCGGAGTCGGCCGCTGTGGATAGGGCGCCGAATAGCTTCACAGAAGCGGCGCAAAAGGGTGCATTTGGGGACCAAAATGTGACATGAGTTTTATTGTGTAAGAGGTACAGGGAGACCATGAATGCCAAGTATGCATACTTGTGTTTAGCTCCACGATGGCTGAACACATGACAGCGGAATACCCCGGTTTCCGCGCAGATGGGTAGAGCGTGTGGAAATGGGCACTGGGTGACTGAGGAAGAAGGGGCAAAGGCAGCTTGCACAAGCTAAATGAAAAAAAAAAGTTTCATTTCGGCGGTCGGGAACGCACCGACCACTTCACGCTGCACGGACAAGCGCCCCGCATAGGTAAGGCTGGTACGCTTGTCTGCCTGCGATTATTGGCCTCAGAGATATCTCCTCAGGCAACTTGTCCAGCTTGTGTAAAAGGACAGCCGCGCAAAATAGACACATGGACGTCAGAAGAAGACAGGAAGGGAGCTAACTTCCAACAAAGCTTTTTTAATCACTGAGCTCTTATATATTGCATATGTACCATTGCGCAGACTGCGACAGGATAACCATTTGCAAATCATCGCTTGGCGACTGAAACTAATCAGCATGAAACAACTCCCACGTAACACCGCTGACATGCCTCTAATACAAACTTCGTCTCTTTTCTAGACATAGTGCTTCCACAAGCTCCGCCAGCGTTGTGAAACTCTGTAAACCCACTACTATAAAAGCAATCGCGAACAGATGCAAATACTGTAGCTGGCGATGCAGAACAGAATCGAAATGGTCTTCACCGTCAATTGAAAACGCACACCATTTTGTTGCTGTTGAACTTCGAGAAGCATATAACCTTATCATGTCCTTGGCTGCAACCGGCCCCTCAGTATGCAGCGACGTGAGGTACTACTCTGATTGTTGACAGTTTCATGTCATTACTTGAGCTTTATCTGAAAGAAAATTTGGCCGATTTTAACGGCAATGGTCTGCATAGGGTTCTGCGTAGACCCCACACCCCTCAATGTATCTTTAGCTCATCTTAGCCGCTCCCTGAGCAAAGCATTTGATACCGACCGCACAATAGGCCACGTTATTAGATACATAGACTTTCTCGTGTTTTTTAAAGCGAATTTATTTTAGCCTTAAAAATGAATTAGCAGATGCTTAAACAAGATCAGCTTTCAGACACCATCCTAACCCTTTGTTACCTTCGTGCATGTTACGAACACTGCCCTAGAACTTCCCACGACGCCCAAGCTCTAGCATATGTTTAATCAAGGTTCAGCTTTCAGACACCATCCTAATCCTTTGTTACCTTCGTTTGTGTTACGAATACTGCCCTAGAATTTCCCACAACGCCCAAACTCACAACCCAAAGAAAGTTAACAAAGCGGAGGTATTTCTGGCCCCCGGTAAGTTGGCTGGCCTTTAGTAACGCATTGCCAACCGTCCGAACAAAGCAATGGATGCTTTTTGAAAATAAAAAGAGCAACAAGATGCCCTGGATGGCTGGATGGAAGATAGGAGCGCCCCCGTTGAAACGGGGCGAAGGCAGAGACAGTTTCCACCATTTTTTCTTTATTTTTGTTTAACTGTGTTGTAAGTTATTAAAACTCGCCATTTTCTTTAAATACGTCTTCCTACAATTCTAACCTTATGTCACCTCTCTACTTTTGAGCCACCAATCTTCGAATCGCTTTTTGCTAATTTCTACCACATATTTATTTACATGCCTATTGTTATCTCTGAACCCTAGGGCCTCAGGAAGAGTGACTGTGCCTGCATCGATATCGGGATGGATACCATCACATTTTAGTACGAGGTGTTCTATTGTTTCTACAGATTTACCGCACACAGCACATGTGTTATCTTATTCGTTAAATTTCTTTCTGTAGCTGCGCGTTCTTAGACATCCTGACCTAGCTTCAAAGAGTAGGGCACTGTCTCTTGAGTTATAATAAAACCCTTCCTGATCTGCATTTTCCAGTATCGATGTAGTTCTACACTATGTTTCTTTTCCATTGAATCTACCCAACTTTCAACTTCCGCGTTTTTAACCTGTCGTTTAATGCTTTGTTTTTCACCGGCCTCGTGTCTGGCATACTTACTGGTTAGCTTCCTAGTTTTTTCCGCCACTGTGAGTCAACGCTCTTTCTGTATAGGTATTTAAATACCTTAGCTGCTCACTTGTTATCGTCCAATTTCCTCAGGCATTCTTCGTTTAGTATTTTACTCTGAGCTTCCCGTGCTTGGAACGGTGCCCAGCCCATATCCCCCTGTACTGCCTCGTTTGTGATTTTCCCGTGGGCACCTAGTGCTAATCTTCCAACAGCTCTCTGATTTACTTCCGATCTCGACTGAACTTCTGCCCTTAAGCACAGAACCGCATTGCCGAAAGTAAGCTTCGGCACCATTATCACTTTGCAAATACCTCTCAGTACTTCGTATTTGTTGTACCCCCAAAATTTTCCCGACATCTTTTCGCCTGTTTTCCATAGCAGACTGTTCGTGCTTTTCCGTGCATATCTGCCCTTCGTTTACCCATACCGGGAGATATTTGTGGAGTGCAAAACGCCATTGTGCGGCAGAATCTACTTAGGGCAAACTGGTCTATTCATTAATTAGCGCGTGTGCCAGCATGAACGCTCATTAAAAGGCAAATGTGAAGAACATCTGTCAGCCCACAGTCGATAAAATTCCACAGCAATCATAACATCGTACGGGAGTTTGTAGAAGCGTTTGGTATCAACAGAGTCAATGTCGTTATTAGTGGCAAGTTAGTGGTCTTGCTTGAGACGCAGATGTATTTTCTGGCTATTTTAATTCGCCACGCGATGATTTCCAATTGCTTATGCTATCGCAGTTTGCACATGGGTACTCATGCGACACGTAAGGGCTTTCTGGTGAACAAAACTTTGTCGAAAATTAACGCCCCCCCCCCCCCCCTCTTTCTTTGAGCCGCATGCTTGTTCTATTTTATGAAACGCGTGCACGAACAAGCTCAGCAGTATGTACTGCTGGCGGACACTGAAAGGGTGACCATTACTGCAGTGAGAATGACTACAGCGGGGCGATGCAGTGCAGCGAATGTATTTCGGACCTTGTGTCACCGCTCCTATTCTAGCGTTCGATCCTTCATGAGCATTTCTGCGCAAGCTGCAGCGCCCGCGAGAAATGAAATCCCTCCAACGAGCCGCTACGATTCATTGCGGGTGGTACAGCTTGAAATAGACGAAAGACAAATGTAGAAGACAACACAGACGAGTCTGTGTTGTTTTATACTTTAGTCTTTCGGCCTATTTCACCACCCGCAATAAACTAACTTGCCCAGCTATCCATCCTTCTTGATCCGCAGCGAGCCCTATTCTTGCCTTTGTGAGGCGACAGCACCCGGCGGTGTAATACGAGATGTTTCAGAGAAGCCTGCCGCCAGTTTTTAAAACTAGGTATTTTCAGATAAAGAGATGCTTTTTGCGGAAAAGTAATGGCACAGTTGGCCGACGCCAGGAAAGAGGAGATTAATGTTAACTAGTTCTGTGATTAACTAACTTCTGACAGTTAACTTTTTAGCTATCATCGATCGGTGCTGATTGCGATTAGAGATTTTTAGCATGCCGTTTAAAAATTACATTAACCATTAAAATAAATATTACCCATATCAGTCTTTGGAATTTCGAAAACGCGCTTATCCCCAGTTCTTCCAATTTGGGCGGAGGGCGCCGAGCGAATCGCGTCACTCCCTGCAGGTCCACGTGCTGGGTGGTGACTTGGACCCCGGAAGCGCGGCGGTGAGCACCGCTCCGCGCCACTTCGCTGCTCCGTCGCGGGCGGGGCAGAGAACGTCACGTGTCAGGTGCGTCACGGGTTTCGAATGGCTCGAGAAAGGCCCAAATTGGTTGAGCCAGGGCCGCGAGGCTGATGGCGTTTTCGAAATTTAAAAACTGATATGGCTAATACCAACGGCCGGATACAAATCTCTGATTTGGAATAAGGCGCTTATATCGCTTCGAGGTAAAACGTCAACTATCAGAATTTAATTAACTAGTTAACATTAATTGCCTGTTTTCTGACTTGCCAAAACTGGCATTACTGTGCTGCAAAAAGGTCATCTTTACCTATAAAACCGTGTTTTTAAAAATTAGCTACCCTGAAACACGATTCTTTCCCCAATAGATTCTATTTTGCAATTTTCCGCCATTTGCCATTGAATTGGCGCGACGGCCGGGTCTTCAGCCGAGATGAAAGGGCGGGAAAATCAAGGGTGGAATAGAATCGGCTTGAGAATCGCTACATTAGCCGACCCTCCTGGGGTCGTCGGGAACGGCCGCCGTCGGTTGCCTCATCCGCGGCAGATGAGTCACGCGCTGTCCTCGGCGACCTGCATCGTCCTGTGCACTAGAGCATTCTGAGCGACGCGCCCAGCCGTCTCCGGGCGCAGCTTGGCGCGCAGGGCTATGCGGCCACGCAGGCTGCTCGGGTGGTTGTGGCTGGAGCGCGCCGTGGCGGACAGGCTCCTCGTCGGCGGCGGCGCGTCCGGAAGCAGTGCGCAGCAGCAGCACAGGCACTGGCGGAAGTACCGCTTGAACCTGGGCGGAAAAGGGCGCGTGAGACGGTGCTCCGCCGGGCAGGGAAGTCACTTCGAAATATAGGGGAACACGTCTGCGGGCATGAAGGAGCTAGGCAGCTGCTTCCACACGAAAGATGTGTGCGCTAGACAGACAGTCAAAAAGTCAAGTACAAGCACTGCTTAACAATCACCCCAGCTGTCGTATACGCGTAGGTGGAAGATTACAGTCGCTGCTATTAAAGGTTGAGGCATGAAAGGAGACAGCAGGTAAAACCTTGACTGGCGGTTGTTTTGCGTGGCTATAAAGAAGTGCCTGCTCCCAGACATACAGGGGTGCACTATGCAGGTCGTGCAAAGAAGTACAAAGCACACACTTCATTTTGCGGCTTCATGCTTAGACTGCTAAGAAATTAAGCACTTCTCGCCTTTCCCTGGTTCTGAACACTTGTATGGGCACCTGTGTGTACCCGTCAGGCAGAACTGCAGCCGCTTCACAAGGTCCGGCTCGACGGCTAGTATTCGCTCACCCAGACTCTTGTCGTACAGGAGAAGCAGCCTCACGCAATCCTACTGCCGCATTCACAGGGACAGTGGAAAACAGCAACCTGACGTCGAACCACATCGTGACGCCCAGTGCAGTTTGGTTAGAATTGCACATGAAAAAGGAGCGCTTTCCAAGACCCAGTGCAGAAACGGTGCAGGTGGCTCGGGAGCCGACAGGGATGGAAGTCCCCCATTGGAGGCATGGAGACTTCCGATTTGTGAATCTTATTTGAAACGCCTCATAAAGCAGGCATTGTGAGATGAGCTTATGGTAGAAAGATTTTGCTCTGCGGAGTAACGAAACAGAAAATGGTTGGCAGAAGCTTAAAGCTTGCAGATGCATGTAAACGACACCCTAGGGAAATAAAAGTTCCCCGGCGTCGTCGTCTGGGCCATTCCCTCAGCAGGCTTGGGTTATGCTCACGTAGGCGTGCGATGTAATTCCGAAAGACTATTGAATCGACATGTGAACAGCATGAAAATGAGTGTTCCTTCCAACGCGTTTGCAGAACGCGTGGAATCCATGAAGCAGCCCTTATAAAATGGCCTGACGACTTTCCATGGACTTCTTATAGACTATTACCTTCCTACGCATATTTATTATTGCAGTCTGCAGACAAAAGTATACTGAAAGTATGATCACAAATCTATTGATTGTCATATACTGGCAACTGGATTTGTATTGTCTGAAAACAACAGTACAGAATTTGTCTAGGGGTCGTATATATACAAACCTTATTGACCAAAATAAACTTTTGCAAGGGAAAGAGCGGGTGGGAGGAGTCATTTGTTAGTGCTAACCAAAATAACTAGGTGTCACTCCGATTCATCATGCTCCTGGTGGTGTGAACACCGCAAATTGAATCGCAGCGACTGCTGAAAGGTATTGAGCTTCGAGTTTGTATTTCAGCTTCGTTTTTGGAATGTGGACTGCAGGGTTCAACGTCCCGAAGTGACAGGTGGGCTATGGGAGACGCCATAGTGGTGGACTGCGAATTAAGTTTAGCTAAACGAACAGCTCAAAGAGACGAGTGACGAAGAAAAAACAGACAACGCAAGCACTGGGGTTCTAACGTGTGCTGACATCGCACAGCCCACGGGCCTCCATCGAATGCGGCCGGGACTGAAGCCGGATCATACAGCTCTGTCGTTATAACCACAAAACCACCGCAGTGTGTGGGGCTTTGTTTTGCGAATGAGGATTTCGCGCGACAGTCGATATGTCTTTTACCGAAGGTTTTATCGGTGTTTCCGGTCTTTCGCAATTAATTATTATTAAGGAAAGAACAGAAAATCAACGGGGGTAAAAAGAACGACCTAAAAAAAGGTGCTAGGTCAACTGCCATATTTATTGAAAAGCACGAAGTTATAAACTGCGCTTTTACGATAAAAAAAAAAACTACTTGTTGTTAGAGCACTCTAACAGGCGAGAAAATAGAGGCGAAACTTGTCGAAAGGCGCCCAAGTGCTCGAAAATCAAGAAAGGTAGCTCCTTCCAGTCAATGTCACAAGACGGCTGCAGCCAAGACGAATAATTTTGCTGACGGCATACGTCGAAAATCTCTCGGATACGGTTCAGTCTCTGCGCCGAAACATGGCATCGGTGTCCCGAAAGAAAATCTAACAGCCGCATGCCAGGCAGAGAGGGGAAAGCAAGTGTCAATGGCAGTTACTGGGAAGTACTGTTCCCGTGCTGACGTATATGGACGCATTTAAAGATATTTCACGGCGGTGATGCCAAGTTGGCCAACATTCATTCAGCTGCAATGCATTTATAATAGCACCCACCCCTGCGGGTCATCAAAGGCGTTCGTCATCTGAGCGGAAGTTCAATAGGCTTTAACCTGATCACGGCGACCGCGTTTTAGTGGCGGCGTTGTAAGCAGATTTAGGAGTACGCCCACACTGAAGAGTTTTCAGAACCAAAACTCACTGAAAGAACAAAAGCTCATATTTGCATAAATACCGTATTAAATATGCGCTGCCTAAGTTTGTCACCTTAGGCAGTACATCATTAGACTGCTAAAGTTGTCAACAGAGTGCATCATTAAATCCAGAGTGCGTTCCTCATAGCCTGAGTCGCTTTAGGACGGTAAACCCCATAAACCATACCATTAAATTCCGAGCAATGTGCGCTGGATGTAAAAAATTAAGCAATTTCTGCCAAAGTGGCGTTCCACAAGCTTTCGACGTCGGCTGTACGTTAAGGCTGTACATGCTTTATCGCAGTAACCACTGTCATCCGTGTAGCAGCAACAAAGTGGGCATCCTAAGTTTTTTAGGTAGCTTTCATACAGAAAACTTGCTGTTGGGCTGGATAGTTTTGGTTCATATTTAAGTATTTAACGGCGCAAAAAAAGAGACGAAACATAACGGTTCGTCTTGTCGTGTACCTACGTGTTTCGTCTTTTTTGCGCCGTTAAATATTTATTTCATGCAAAACCCGATGGAATGTCACTCGATCGGCGGCACTGAGTGCAGTCATCAGCAGCACCTGTGGTTCATGAAGTAGTAGACGATGGGGTTGTACATGGCGTGCGACATGGCAAGCCAGTACATGGCCAGGTACACGTGCTGCACGTCGTCGGAGTGCACCACGCTCGGGTGGTGGAACACGTAGAGGAAGTAGGCGTGGTACGGCAGCCAGCAGACGGTGAACAGGAGCACCACGGTGAACAGCATGCGCACCACCTGCATACAGGTCACGCGGCGCTCAGGACCTGCACCAGCACTGCGCACCGTAGCTGTCCAGCACACTTGCGCTGTGCCCACTGTAGCCCTGCCCCACACTTGCACAGTTTTACGTGAAACGCCGATTTCAAAGGCACAGCAACACCAGCGAGGCAAGTACACGGGGCTTCAGGACGCTTCGTTCACAGACTTCACTAATATTGCCGCGAATATTTGCAGTGTTTATTCGTTTTTCAAATCTGCCGCGACACCACCTTATCGCTTTGTTTGCGACGCAAGACGCGACTAGATTTATCTCGATTGATCGCAGCCAGGCAAAGCTGATTCTACGTTGTTCCGGAATGTTCTAGTAACTTTGCGCCCTTTATCTCGAATGTTCGCTATCAGCTTTAAATTGAGCACGGCCGACAGCGGCGGGCATTCTGTTCGACGACCGCCGAGCACGCTTGTCGCTTCGCCGCCGCCGAGTGATTCAGTCCATTTTGGGTGCAAGTCAGCCCAATAAACAGTTCTTTTAGAAGATCCTTTCGTCCGTATTCATCGCTGCTTCGACTGCCGTCACCACTACGTGACATCTGGTGGAGGTGCGGGGTAGCCTTCCATGTTCCGGACGCCCCCTTCAAGTCGTGAAGCCAGCCCTGAGCGCTTCGCACCCGAGGACGAGCCAGCAGCTCAGCGAGCCAGCCGACGTCTCCAGGGAGAGGAGCCTGAGTTCGGGAAACTGCCGGACCGCACAAGACAGCGAAAAGACGCGGCTACGAGCACCGCAATCTCGCCGAAGATGTCGACACCGATTATACTGCAGCAGCCGCGGGTGCCGCCAACTTTCAATGGATCCCTAGGCGAAGACCCTGAAGAATGGTTGGATCAATTTGAGCGCGTGGCGTCATTCAACAAGTGGGATGATGCGGCAAAGATTGGACACGTGTTTTTCTCATTGGATGGCTCCGCACGCACGTGGTACGAAAACTACGAGTCGTCCCTTACGACATAGGAGCTATTCAAGAGAGAACTATTGAAGGTATTTACCAGTGTCGTGAGGAAAGAAAGAGCCGAACGACTCCTCGAGTCCAGGATCCAGCTTCCGAATGAGCCCGTCCGCAGCTACGTCGAGGAGATGAAGCGCCTATTTCGCCGAGCCGATCCCGGGATGACCGAGGAAAAGAAAGTTCAGTTCTTAATGCGCGGCGTAAAAGAACAACTCTTTGGCAGCCTCGTCCGTCAGCCGCCAAAAACGGTCGAGGAATTCATGCAGGAAGCCTGCACGATTGAGAAGACCCTCGCCGTCCGAGCTCGGCAGTACAACCGCCCTTCCTCTGCCAATGCAATCCGTTCGGACACGCCGGCCACCACCAGCGACAGCTTGCGGGACGTTATCCGCGAAATCGTCCGAGAGGAGCTACGCCGATTACTGCCATCCTCCCCACAGCCACAAGCATCGACTCTGATGGACGTGGTACGGGAAGAAATCCAACAGGCACTTGGCACCCCGACGGCCACAGAACCCCAGGCCATGACCTACGCCGCTGCAGTAAGGACTGCTCAGCCCCAGCGACATCCCCCACGTCCTCCCCGAGATGAGCCAATCGTTCCACAACGCCGCCTCCCAGCCCCCGCCCGCCCAGCCTATGACCGACGCTCAAGCCCCAGGAAATGCGACGCCTGGAGGACTTCCGACAACCGGCCGTTGTGCTTCCATTGCGGTGAGGCCGGCCATATTCTTCGTCACTGCCCGTACCGACGTATCGGTCTTCGAGGATTTGCCGTTAACGCCCCACGACCACGCTTCGGACAACGTCCGCACGAAATCGACGAGTACCTGCGTCGAGAAGAGTACACGCCAAACCGCTTTTCGCGCTCACCATCGCCGTCAACCTCGCGCTTTGCGTCGCCACGCCGCAGCTACGCAGCCGCGGTACGAGGACGATCGCCCAGCCCCCGTAGGGGAAACTAAGGGCAGCAACCTCTGGAGGTGAGGTTGCTCACGAGCTAAACGCCGAAGATCCTCCACCGACCACGCCCCATGAAGACGCTGCACCCGCGACGCCGCATGAAGAACCGACACTCGCTGCACCGACGCCGCACACAATGAGAACCTCGACCACGACGCAAGCTACCTTGAAATCGACGCCGCCACCCAGAGGAGCTTCGACCACACGCCCAACCCGTGACTCGCATACGCGACGAAGCCGTGACCCGACGCCGAGAGCGACATGCAATGCAAGAGCCAGGACCTCCGACCTAGAAGTGACTATCGACGGCCGGAAAGTTACCGCTCTAGTCGACACAGGAGCCGATTATTCGGTGATGAATGGAACATTCGCTGCGCAGCTCAGAAAAGTCACAACGGCTTGGGACGGCCCACAAATTCGCACCGCTGGGGGCCACCTCATTACGCCATCAGGACAATGCACAGCGCGAGTGACTGTCAAAGGACATACCTATCCTGCGACCTTTGTTGTGCTACCGCAATGCTCCCGCGAAGTGATCTTGGGTATGGATTTCCTTAATGAGCATCAGGCGATCATCGACCTGCGATCCAAGCTGATCACGCTTTCGACGGACGAAGCCATCGCTTCGATGAAAACTCGGGAAAATCACGTTGCCCTAAGTGTCCTGGAGGAAGAAGTGAGCGTCCCACCCCGTACAAGCGTTATCGTGACCGTAGGCGCCACGAAAGCCATAAACACTGAAGCCATCATCGAGGGGAACATGCAGTTGCTACTAGACCGAGGAATCAGCATCGCAAGAGGCATCGCACATTTCCGCAATGGCCAGGCCGAAGTACTGCTTACTAACTTCAGCGAAGAATTCCGGCATATTAACAGAGGAACGACGATTGCTTTCTACGACGAAATATCTGACGTACGAGATTCCTTCGCCCTCTCCGACCCCTCCGCAGAAGATCCGCCTGACCAAGAGAACTCGCCCACTTTCGACATCAACCCAGCCCTGCACCGGAACAGACAAGACCAGATCCGCAATCTGCTTCAAAACTACAGTGAGTGCTTTTCGACATCGCCGAAGGTGCGACAGACGCCAATTGCCAAGCATCGCATTATAACGGATCAACACGTCCGACCTCTCCGTCAAAGCCCCTACCGTGTGTCTCCGCGAGAACGACAAGCCATCCGGGACCAAGTCGAAGAAATGCTTCGCGACGACGTCATCCAGCCTTCAAAGAGCCCATGGGCGGCACCGGTTGTTCTAGTGAGAAAGAAAGACGGCGCACTTCGATTCTGCGTGGATTACCGCCGCTTGAACAACATAACAAAGAAGGACGTCTACCCCCTCCCCCGCATCGACGACACACTGGACCGCCTCTGCAACGCCAAATATTTCTCATCGATGGACCTCAAGAGCGGCTACTGGCAAATTGAGGTCGACGAAAGAGATCGCGAGAAGACAGCATTCATAACTCCGGATGGGCTGTTTGAGTTCAAGGTGATGCCATTTGGTCTCTGTTCCGCACCAGCGACGTTTCAGCGAGTAATGGATACAGTGCTGGCAGGCCTGAAGTGGCAGATTTGTCTTGTATATTTAGATGACGTCGTTGTCTTCGCCTCGAACTTTGAAGAGCACCTCGAAAGACTTCGAACAGTACTAGACGCAATCAAGTCGTCTGGCCTAACCTTGAAGTCAGAGAAATGCCACTTTGCCTACGAAGAGCTGCTGTTTCTAGGCCACATCGTTAGCAAGGAAGGAGTACGCCCAGACCCGCAGAAAACAGCCGCTATTGAACAGTTTCAACCGCCGGCCGATAAGAAAGCAGTGCGCAGATTTCTCGGACTATGCGCATATTACCGACGATTTGTGAAAAACTTTTCGCGCATCGCCGAGCCCCTGACCCAACTGACGAAGGCAGACGTGCCGTTTAAATGGGAAGCGCCGCAAGCAGAAGCCTTCAAGGAACTTCAGCGTTGTTTACAGTCCCCACCGATCCTTGCGCATTTTGATGAAAACGCCGATACTGAAGTTCATACCGACGCAAGCAGCGTGGGACTAGGCGCCGTTCTCGTTCAAAAAAGTGACGGGCTGGAGAAGGTCATCGCATACGCTAGCCGTTCCCTTTCCAAGGCCGAGGCTAACTATTCGACCACTGAGAAGGAGTGCCTTGCCATCATCTGGGCTACGTCGAAATTCCGCCCCTACCTCTACGGACGGCCGTTCAAGGTGGTCAGCGACCACCACGCGCTCTGCTGGCTTGCCAATTTGAAGGATCCCTCTGGCCGACTCGCTCGATGGAGTCTGCGTCTCCAGGAGTTTGACGTCACCGTCGTTTACAAGTCCGGACGCAAGCACACTGACGCCGATTGCCTCTCACGAGCCCCTGTAGATGCACCGCCGCTGGACGACGATGAGGACGCCTTCCTGGGACCCATCAGCGCAAGCTCTTTTGCTCAGCAGCAACGCTCGGACCCCAACCTAAAAGGCCTCATCGAGTACCTGGAAGGCAAGGTTTCTTCACCCCCCGCTTCATTCAAGCGAGGACTGTCTTCTTTCTGTGTGCAGAATGAGGTCCTTGTGAAGAAGAACTTTACAGCGAACAAAACAGCCTACCTCCTTGTTGTACCTACTTGTCTCCGCGAAGAAGTTCTACAGGCTTCACACGACGAGCCGACAGCTGGACATCTCGGGTTTACTCGCACCCTCCGCCGCATTCAAGACAAGTATTACTGGCCCCGACTGTCTGCCGATGTCGCACACTATGTGAAAACATGCCGAGATTGTCAGCGACGAAAGACTCCTCCCACACGACCAGCAGGATTTCTGAACCCCATTGAACCTCCCTCAAGACCCTTTCAGCAGATTGGCATGGACTTGCTTGGCCCTTTTCCAACGTCAACATCTGGAAATAAGTGGATCATCATAGCGACCGACTACCTGACCCGCTACGCCGAGGCGAAAGCCCTACCGAACGGAACAGCAGCAGAAGTGGCCAAATTTTTCGTGGAGTGCATTCTTCTTCGACACGGCGCCCCCGATGTGCTCATCACGGACAGAGGAACAGCATTTACGGCGGAACTCACGCAAGCCATCCTGCGCTACAGCCGAACCAGCCACCGGAGGACAACTGCATACCATCCGCAGACCAACGGACTGACCGAGCGCCTGAACAAAACCATCGCCGATATGCTCGCTATGTATGACGATGCCGAACATAAAACCTGGGATGTCATCCTGCCTTACGTCGTCTTCGCCTACAACACCGCAGTGCAGGAGACCACCCAGATGACGCCTTTTAGGCTCGTCCATGGCAGGGATGCCACGACCACGCTAGACGCCATGCTGCCCAACGTTACAGAAGAAGAGAACGTCGACGTTGCCGCCTACCTTCAACGCGCAGAAGACGCTCGAAGGCTTGCCCGATTACGGATCAAAGATCAGCAGCGGTCCGACGCCAGACGCTACAACCTACGAAGACGCAACGCGGAATACAAGCCAGGAGACCAAGTCTGGGTGTGGACACCCATTCGCCGCCGTGGATTGAGTGAAAAGCTTTTGCGCCGCTATTTCGGCCCGTACAAGGTTCTTCGTCGGCTGGGTGAACTGGATTATGAAGTCATCCCTGACGCAATGACTGCATCCCAGCGACGCCGCGTACGACCAGAAGTTGTCCATGTAGTCCGTCTGAAGCCGTATTATGCGCGCTAAAGGCCGCTGCATTTCCATGGTCTATTTTCGCAAGATCCGTTTTTTTCCCTTACTAGTCGCATTATTTGTTTTAATGCATCGGGTCGATGCTTCTTTGAGAGGGGAGTAATGCCGCGAATATTTGCAGTGTTTATTCGTTTTTCAAATCTGCCGCGACACCACCTTATCGCTTTGTTTGCGACGCAAGACGCGACTAGATTTATCTCGATTGATCGCAGCCAGGCAAAGCTGATTCTACGTTGTTGCGGAATGTTCTAGTAACTTTGCGCCCTTTATCTCGAATGTTCGCTATCAGCTTTAAATTGAGCACGGTCGACAGCGGCGGGCATTCTGTTCGACGACCGCCGAGCACGCTTGTCGCTTCGCCGCCGCCGAGTGATTCAGTCCATTTTGGGTGCAAGTCAGCCCAATAAACAGTTCTTTTAGAAGATCCTTTCGTCCGTATTCATCGCTGCTTCGACTGCCGTCACCACTACGTGACAATATAACACGCTGAGGTTAATTTCAGTTCATTCTACGCACCATCAGGTTATAATTATGGATAAAAAAAACGGTGGCTCAAAGTAAATATTGATTCTGGATTCACGTTTCTATACGTTTAACTTTTGGGAATGTTTCATGTGGGAGGGCGCTATTTTGAATATTTTGTATTCTGAGTAGCTTGTACTATCGTTGCCTGCTTTGTAAAGGAGGCTTCGGGTTTCAGTCAAGTCTTTTGTTGCTCAGACGACTTTTGCCTGCAGTCTCTCCTATCACTGATGGAAAAAAAAATTGGAGCAGATTCTTAAGCTCCGCCTTAAGGGTGTGACGCGATAGCGTAGTGAGTTAATTGCCATATATGCACAAGGTTATTGCCTATTTTACATTGACACCCCTCCTGGCGCAGTGGTGCAGCGCTCAAGCGATGCGCCACTGCCCTGCGATGGCAGGTGCTCCGAGCGGTGGGCCTTGTGCGGCCCAGGTTGCTCTTCCCGAGCGAGCTATCTTTCATTTAACTGCCACCTGCCACGGTGGACAGTGTGCTCGCTATCCGGTGGGCAGGTTGTGATGACGACGCAAGGTCACGTGACCTGGGTGGCCCACCTGCTTCCTAGATTCCTCTCTGGGGACCGCCTGCCAGAGCCATGCCCGGGATTTTTCACTCCCAACGCCGACGCCGGATTTTCTGGGCAACGGGGCCTTTAACGCTATCGCGTTAACGAACAAGTTATTATTACTATACAGCCTATTTGCCGTTGGGCTACCAAGAGAGGGTTAGCATTGCAGCGCGCTGTTATGAAAGCTTTGAAAGAGCACGGCGCCCTTTGAAACAGTGAATAGAGTTGACAGCTTTCTTGCACTGACTGCACCAAAAGACGGAAAGCACCTGAGTAGAGGAGCAGTCTACGATACGGAGAACTCCTTAGCGGAGGCTATTGAAAAAGTCATAAGGATTCATGGATACTTTGGTCGCTAAAAAGTTTTCTCCACTGAACGCGCTTAGAAGCACGGAAGAAAGCTAACAATACAGTCGCGTAGCGATGACAGAACTTAGGCAAAGTCGAGCACTAGTTTACTGAAAAGCGCTTGTTCATCGCTTGCCTCATCGCTACCTCAAAGTAAACTGAACAGAGCGGCGGCGATAGCTAGTAGCTACACGTGCACTCGGCAGGCATCGGGATTGCAATGACCATCGTTACATGTAGGATAGCTCTGTGCCTGAAGCGTGGAAACAGCGTCGAACATTCAGCTGCGGGTCGCGTGCGATCCTGGAGGAGACGAACGACGTGGCAGCGCACCGCGGCAACAAACAAAGGAAGCGGCTTAAAAAATGAGCATAACAAAAACGGCGGCAACATTTACGCATAACAGCCCTTAGCGAAAACTAATTCGTTTGGAATATACTTCGGGATATTTATAATATATTTTAAACTTATTTTGTATTTATGAATGCACCAAAAAATACCGGAAATAGGTTCCTGAAATATTATGCTTGGTGTTCGAAATATATTCTTAAAATTTGCCAAAAAGACGTCACTTAAAGCATGCTTCGAGCACATTTCAAATACGTGAAAAAATATGAATGCGGTTTTAGCCGCTTGTCAATATATTAAATGTGTACTTTAGTAAATATTAAATTATTGTATTCTAAGTATACGTAACTTAAAGCATGTTTCGAGTACGTTTCAAATACGTGAAAAAATATGAATGCGGTTTTAGCATCTTGTAAATATATTAAAAGTGTACTTTTCTAAATATGAAATTATTGCATTCGAAGTATGCGTCACTTAAAACATGTTTCGAGTACGTTTCAAATACGCGGAAAAATATGAATGCGGTTTTAGCATCTTGTCAATTATTAAAAGCGTACTTCCTTAAATATGAAATTAATGCATTTGAAGTATACGTCACTTAAAGCATGTTTCGAGCACGTTTCAAACACGTCATAAATATGTATGCGGTTTTAGCACCTTGGCAATGTGTTAAAAGTGTACTTCCGTAAATAAGAAATGAATTCATCTCAAGTATACCTCAATTTTAACAAAGGGCAGTCCTTTTAAACATATTTGAAGCACTTTTAGCTGCCGTAGAACAATCTAATGCTCGAAATCGCGTTCCGAGAAATGGCCTTTACATGTTGGCCATGTATTGAAAGTGTACATACTTTCGCAAATACGATATTAATTCGTCCAAAGTACACTTCCGTTCTAACGAATGAGCTGTCCGCGTAAACGTATTTTCAGCGCACTTCAAGCTGCCGTTGAACAGTTAGCGCTAGAAATCGCGTTTCGGGAAATGACATGTTGATACCCCGCCGCGGTGGCTCAGTGGTTAGGGCGCTCGACTACTGATCCGGAGTTCCCGGGTTCGAACCCGACCGCGGCGGCTGCGTTTTTATGGAGGAAAAACGCTAAGGCGCCCGTGTGCTGTGCGATGTCAGTGCACGTTAAAGATCCCCAGGTGGTCGAAATTATTCCGGAGCCCTCCACTACGGCACCTATTCTTCCTTTCTTCTTTCACTCCCTCCTATATCCCTTCCCTTACGGCGCGGTTCAGGTGTCCAAAGATATATGAGACAGATACTGCGCCATTTCCTTTCCCCCCAAAAACCAATTATTATTATTATTATTAATGACATGTTGGCAATGCATTTAAAAAGTGTACTTTCCTAAATACGAAATTAATACGTGCATAGTATACTTCAACTCTAACAAATAGGTAGTCCGCGTCAGCATATTTGCAGCATACTTCAAGCTGCCGTGGAACAACCTAGTGCTAATAATAATAATAATTGGTTTTTGGGGAAGGGAAATGGCGCAGTATCTGTCTCATATATCGTTGGACACCTGAACCGCGCCGTAAGGGTAGGGATAAAGGAGGGAGTGAAAGAAGAAAAGAAGAAGAGGTGCCGTAGTGGAGGGCTCCGGAATAATTTCGACCACCTGGGGATCTTTAACGTGCACTGACATCGCACAGCACACGGGCGCCTAGGGCGCAAAATCACGTTTCCGGAAACAGTGAAAACTTTTCGACCACCTGGGGATCTTTAACGTGCACTGACATCGCACAGCACACGGGCGCCTTAGCGTTTTTTTTTTTATGGAGGAAAAACGCTAAGGCGCCCGTGTGCTGTGCGATGTCAGTGCACGTTAAAGATCCCCAGGTGGTCGAAATTATTCCGGAGCCCTCCACTACGGCACCTCTCTTCCTTTCTTCTTTCATTCCCTCCTTTACCCTTCCCTTACAGCGCGGTTCAGGTGTCCAACGACATATGAGACAGATACTGCGCCATTTCCTTTCCCCCCCAAAACCAATTATTATTATTATTATTAAACTCTCCCTTTTCGTCCATTCATTTATGTTAACTTCTAGCCGAAAGGCAATCACCGCTCGCTTATGTAAATTAAGTGTGGACAGCGTGATGGCATTGTACCGGAAAGGGCACCATGCGTACCTCCGGGCCCGAGCATGTCAGCGAAAAGGACCCCGACTGGCAGGGCCGACCGGCTCCCATAGGCGCTCCTGTATTTGTTCGTTGACAGTTCGACTCCTGACCAACGCCTGACGCAAGTTACGACTAGCACTTCGGTTCTAGATAGACCGCAGATTGGAACGCGACCACTCCGACGCTGTGACAACGGCCGATGCTGGCCGCGTAACATAGTTTTTGGACGGTTTGAAAGAATACAGAATTGTTCGGCCGCCCCTGCCTTCCGGAGGACTGAAAACAATGGTTCTTCCTCACTGCGACACTGCTGGAAGGATTGAAGATTTCCGCCAGCCGATGAAAGAATCCGGCGTCATCGAACAGGTGGGCGGCATCGGAGCTTAGATGTACGTCTGGTTAGTAAAAGTCCATAGCGAAGAGGCCAAGAAAAAGCTGCTCGACGCCGGGCATATCACTGTCGGCAATATACCCTGAAAGGCACGAAGTGCGGCTGAAGGTGCATTGGTGCGCCTTCAACGTGAGCAACGAAACTCTGAGGTGGGCGTTCGCTGAGTGCGGGGAAGTGAAACAAGTTTTGAGCGATAGACGGAAGGCCGCCGGGTTTGAAAACGCTGACTCGACTACTCGAGTTGTGCGGTTTGTTCTACGAGAAGGTGCAAGCCTCGAGCGCCTACCCATCAAATGCGTATCGGGAATGGGACAGTGCTAGTCGTCGTGCCTGGGCGTGCGCGGATATGTCTCCGCTGCCACAACAAAGGCCACCATTAGGCGTGACTCCAAGGTGACTAAGTGTAGCCAGTGCCACGCGTAGGGGCACGAAGAGGCTGAATGCATGAAGTCATATGCCCGCGCGGCTGAGCGAGGAACACTCGGCGAGAACAGTGAGCTGCATATGGACGAGGATGAAGCTGAGCAGGCCGCCGCCAACCCAGTGGTCGAGACCCTAACGGCTGCATTGAAGCGCGACGACAAGGCAAACGACACGCCGCAGACTGCTGAACCGACGCTCAGCCCACCCGAGTCGGCAGTCACGAACAAGGATACCAAGCCCCACTGAAAAAGGCAACGGGGAATCCATGGAGGTCGACCCTGCCGCTGCTAAACGGCGCCGCGACGACGTCGATGCAATAAACCCGGAGCATAGGCAACGTCTGCTGCAAAGCCAGCGGGACGCCGGCTAGATGAAAAGGCAGCATGTCACCAGTGGCAACGATCGTCGTCGCTCCCTCACGACGACAACTGAAAGTCCTAATAATGGCGGGACAACACTACACGGCGCGACGTTGTGCGCACAAAGGTAAGCGCCGTACTGGTGGCTTGGTCTTGCTAAGCGATGGCGGCTTTTGAAAGACACCTCGTCGTAGCCACGCTCAATGTCAGAGGTCTTTCATCCAGTAGGAGGGAAAATCTGATGTTACGACTCGTCACTGAGCAGGAATTGGATATTGTAGCGGTACAAGAAACCAAAATCGAGAGTCAAGACCAGACCGAAAGTGTGGTGCGTCCATTCAGCAGCCGATACGATGTTTGCGTGTCTCATGCCGTGGGTACTTCGGCAGGGTGCATGCTTTTGATCCGCCAGTCTCTGGCTGCGATTGTGGAAAGAGTTCTGACTTGCATTTTCGGTCGCTGGAGTCTCTGTGACATGACATTTGCTGGTCTGGAATGGTGCGTCACCTGTACTTACGCGCACATTAACGTGGAAGAGAGGCGAAAACTTTTTGAGACAGTTGGAAACTATTGTGATACAGACCGTCTGGTCGTCTGTCTTGGCGATTTCAACTGCGTATGATGGCACGCGACAAGACCAGTTCGACTCCCTATAGAGATGAGAGTACTGCCTGTTAGAGTGTCGTACCTGATCGCTGTCATCTCGAAGATGTTGGCGATTGTCTCGGGTCTGGTTCTGGCGTTCGTTTTACCCATTTCCAGGGAACGAGTCACGCACGTTTGGATCGGGCTTACGTATCTGCCGAACTAATACCATTCTGCGCCGAATACCTCGTACAACCAGTGCCGTTTAGTGACCATTGTCTTGTTGTCTTCCATGTAGGGAAAAGAAAAGGAACGAAAAGCAAATTCGTGTGGGAAAACTGGAAACAATGAAAAGCTGCTGAAAGATGATGTCTTCATGGAACGTGCAGCGTCGGCGATACGCGAACTGCAAATCGAGGACAATGAACTTCTAGGAGTTGAGTGGGAAAGATTTAAGCAGGCGATGAAAATGACAGCTATTGAACGATCGTGCGATATAAAGCAAAAACAAAGAGTGAAGAAAAATAGGCTTAGAGATTACTTGCGGTTTTGGACAGCGCAAGACGGCAAGCAGCCAGGAGCAAGCATCGAAGAAATTCGCTCCGTTAAGGGGAAGCTAGAGGTGATAGATGCGGAGTTGTATCAAGGAGTGATTGTGAGGGCGAGGGCACAACGCTTGATAGCGGGCGAAATGACCATGAAACGTGCTCTCGGCTTGGAAAAGAGACATGCCCACAAGAATGACATACTAAAAATAGAGTGGAGAGGTGTCATTTACTCTGATAAAGCAAATATAGAGAGGGACTTTTATGAATACTATAGCGGGATTTTTGGTTACACGAAAGTAAGAACACAAGACTTTAAAACCCATGTCCGGTCCTTACTGCCGAAGCTGAGTGATGAAACGAAAGAATGGTTAGAAGTGGCTATTTCAACTGAAGAAGTACGGAAAGCCATACAAGACTTCAGCCCTGGAAACTCTTCGGGACAAGATGGACTAGTAGCATCGCTCTATAAGACATTCGAGAATGATATTGCACAAGTTCTGGCTGCGTTCTTTAATGAGGCTTATGACAAGGATATGCTTCCCCCGTCATTTCTAACAGCCCACACAATTTTAATACCAAAAAGCGACGATGAAACTAGACTGCGACAAGATACCGCTTACTGACCAATATCACTGAAGAATGTAGATTATAAGATCTTCACAAAAATTCAGGCTAAACGACTCCAAACTGTTATGCAAGAATTAGTAGGGCCACATCAGACCTGTGGTATTGAAGGTCGCACCATATATACCAACATCCACACAGCCTGCTCTGTGCTCGAGTGTTGCGACGCAATGCATGAAGTCATCGCAATGCTCCAGCTTGATCTAGAGAAAGCCTTTGACAGGGTGTCACATGACCTCTTGTTCTCTCTGTTCGAGCACGTGAATGTCGGATCAGTCATTTGCCAGGGCGTAGCCGTAGCGCACAGGGGATGCACAACGCGGTTTATAGTGAATAAATGGGTGGGTGCGCGCATCCGGGCGCAACGGTCTGTGCGTGAAGGTTGCCGCCTGTCACCATTGCTATTTTGTTTGTATATGGAACCCTTTTATTTGAGCATAATTAAAAACAGCAGTATTCATGGTTTTCGTCTGCATGTAGACGAGGTCCGCGTTTTCGCGTATGCAGCCCACATTGCCGTATTTTGTGCTGACTACGAAAGCGTTAGTGTTGTGGTTGAAACTGAAAAACTTTTGTTCTGTGAGTGGGAGCGCTGTGAACTGGGCTAAATGTTTGGGGTTCTGGCACGGAGATTGGCCCACAACCCCAACAATTTTCGCGAACATGCCTTGGACAGTAACCCCAGTGAAATATTTAGGAGTGCCGCTGGAGAATTATCGCGACAGTGTGCCGTATTGGAAACGCGAAGTTGCTGAAGCGCGTGAGAAGGCCGACAGGCTAAAAGGCTTCAGTTGGTCTATTTTTGAGCCTGCCACAATATGTAACATATTTTTTGTAACCAACCTTTGGTACGTTATTCAAGCAATTCATAGTTCTCGAGTCAATGTGCAGAGGTTTCACCGGGTTTTTGCGGTTTTTGTATGGGGAAGCACCTGGGCGAACCAATCTGTTTAATCGGGTTCGTTCTGGAGGAGTAGGTTTGGCGCATTTGTATCTGCGCCAGTTGGCGAACCGATTTATGTTCTTTCGGGACTTGAATGACCACTTTCTGCGAACTATTTGCCAAGTTAGGCTGGGTAGGGTCTTGCCAAATTTAGTTGTTAGTTCGGCGACTATGCAAGGGTGCATTTTCGGCTTCCTTAGAGTGGTGTACATGGTATGTCGTGTCTTGCAAGAGCCATTTTCAATGGAATATCTGTCAGCTGTATCGCGAAAGAAATTTTATAAGGACCTGTGTGATGTCTTTCTTCCGGTCCCATTGTACAGGTCGCTGTACTGTCCAGGTTCATGGCAGACAGTTCTAAAACGAGTGAAAAGCACGGCTGTACCAGGGGGAGTTAAAAGTTTCTTTTTTTTTAAGCTTCATACAAACACTCTTGAAGTCAGGACGTATCTAGAAGAGAAGGGTTTTTGGAACCATGGGGAAATCACTGTTTCTTATGCCGAAAGCCGGAAACGATTGAACACGTCTTCTTAGATTGTTGGGAAGCCTTTTTCTTTTGGGATATTCTACAACGCACGATTAAAAAAGACTTACCGGTGGATGCTTTCGGAATCAGATTTTTGCCTGTTGACAATGAAGACGGGGTTCCTTTCGACATGATCATGGTATTGGGCCTGCGCAGTATTTGGCGATCCAGGATGGCAGTCAGACATGCGGACATTGACGCGAGGCCGATAAGAGAGTATTTTCGTGAATCTGTTGGAAGAGTTATTGAATGTTGAACATACAAGACCCAGTGCCTGAGTGGCTTCCGAGAATGGAAGCTTTGATATACATGCGCGGATTTTAATGTGTTTACGTTACCCTAAGTGCGGCTGAAGTAGTTTTAGCATCTGTGTTGTTCGCGTGGATTGGTTTGTAAATGGCGTGCTGATGTCGGCAATAAAGAAAAAAAAGTCACTTTCCGTTGGCATTTCCTGCGTGGCGACATCTTTCACGTCCAGGTCCCGTCACGTGACCTTGCACTGGCATATACTTCTTGATGACAACGCGCTTTATCTGGGATTGTTTATCTCCCGATGCTTATAACCAGTTCAGTCATTACTTCGGCGGTTGACAACATTTACCAGTATTATCCGGTGAATCCGACTAGCACACTTTTTGTTAAGCCGAACCGAAGTGAATATACTTTGAATGTATTAATTGTATATTTTTACCATATTTCATAATGTAATGTAATATATTTAATGTATATTTTTAGCATAATGTATAAATTGTATATATTTAGTATATTTTTATGTATTTAATGTGTATTTTAAGTATATTTTTAATGTATAACAATATACTAAGTGGACAGAAAATGAATTTCTGAGGCATTTGTAAGAATGTTCAGAATAGTACTCCTAGCATACTTAGAAAGCATTCACACTGCAGTTTAAGCATAGGGACAAAAAATACAAAATTAATAAGAAATTAATAAGTGCGTTCGAAATGAATTTTTAGCACAACCTTTCTCGCTAAGGCAGCGGTGACTTCAGAAACCTGTTAGCTTACGCCCGCTTCCAGCAGATATATGCAAGGCCAACTCTTGATTCAGTCCGAGCAACGTTAGGTCTTCTATTGACCTAGAACCACATCGGCTTTTGGAAATGATTATCGACAACAGACTTTATTCACGCCATCATTCAGGTTGTACAGGAATGTTCAGGATATAACGAACTTCTATATGAAGGCTTCAGAGATTAAAAAAAAAGGCCGTTCCTTGCGTATCGCGCAAACTAATAGCAGCTGCAGACGACTACTGCGGGCAGATTATGCGCAGACACACTGCGCAAGCACCATTCGAAATTTATTAGCGGACAAAACTCATAACAAGCCTATGGCAACTTAGGTGTGCAGCTAAACTTAGACAGCCGACGCTACAAACCTCCTTCAAAGCACCTAATCCAAAAGTTTGCTATTGTTCGTGGTTGGTTGTGTGTTAGCTTAATGTGCAGTCCACACCTTTATGCTTTTGTCTTTCAGCCGCGCATAATTTCCACTGCACAAATTGACATTAAAATCTCCGGTCACGAAAAGCAAAGCATATTCGGTCACCAGCGTGCGGAGTCAGGAATTCCTTGAGCCGAGTTTCTAACCTGGAACGCGCAGTCACAAAAGCCATATCATCCGCTAACAGAAGCCTTGGATTCTTAAAACGACATCTACGCCATGCGCCACAAAACGCAGTAAAATTGCCTACAAATCACTTTCTCCGTCCTAAATTAGAATGCGCACCTGCTGTTTGGAGCCGTAACCAAAATTATGTAACCAATTGCCTAGAATCAGTGCAAAGTCGAGCCACAAGATTCATATATTCGTGCTAATCATATAAAGTCAGCTTATCATCATTAAAAGCAGAGGCAGGCTTAACATCTCTAGCTTGTAGACGTCGTATCACCAGTACGTGTTTGTTTCACAAATTTCATTACAGCTCACTTCCTCATCCGCCCTACATCAATCCGCCGGCACGCATTTTCCCCCGCATTGGTCATCCCCTTTAAGTTGCCCGGCCTCGTACGCGCGCTACTACATTTGCGTCGTCATTCTTTCCGTGCACGCTCAGCCACGGACTGGAACAGCCTTCCACACGGCATCGCCGCGATCACCTGTCCATCAACTTGTGTGAATTGTTTAGCTACTATATTTAACAGCGAATAATTTATGTGCCTTATGCGTTTTCTTTGTTCATTCAATCTGCTTTAATACATGTCTACCATCCCTAATGTAATTCCACCAATCCCTGAGGCCTTTATGCTAATAAAGTTAAGTGAAGTGAAGATGGACTGGGTGACGCGGACACTGACACAAATATATAACCGATGCGGTTCAAATTTACCAACGTGCATGCGGCCATACTCGGGCACTTCCGAATGAAAATAAAGTTATATGCACAGTAAACAGTTGTCGCATTTCTCATGTATGGCGACTCCAGGAACACTTTGCTGCTTGCTGTTGCTGGAGATGAGGCACTTGACTCGGATCGTTTCAGCGGGACTGCTCACGTCTGCAGTGATAGATGCAGGAGCGGAGCTTATCGCACGTTACATCCATTGCTGCAGCGCTGCGCTGTTTTGCTGATAAGGTTGATCGCTAAACTAGCTGGTGAGTTGCTAGGAAGGCGGCGAGTTGAGCTAGCTGCTACATATTGACTGTGAATAACAGCGCAGGGACATTATTACGTTACATTGTTAATAAACTGCAGCAGAGAAGAAACAACGAGAACGAAGGAACACGCAGGAGTGGACGATGATGTTCTGACAAGTGAACATTATTTGTAACGCCCGCATATGTATACCCTCTTTACGGCAGTTTGCTGCGCGCGTCGTTATGCCGCTTTCTGCTGCTCTGTTGGCCGCATCGCCGCAGACGGCTACCTTCAGACTGCTTGCGAGCGACTTCTCGTCATCCAACGACAGTTTCACCCACCATGGCGGCTGCATTGTGCCTGCACAGACATGTTCATTGCACTGGGAAACGCAGTGGCGATCCGCCTAGTATCCGCAGAGGCCAAGGCTGTCCCAAGGTCAAGCCAGGCGAAGCACAGTATACGCTCACTCTTTTCCATGCTCATTGTTGTCTCTTTCGCCGCGACAAAACTTGCTGCTTTTCCTTCTTATCTGCACGCCTCCTCTCCCTGGTCCACCGGGGTCCCGAGAAAGCATTCTACACAACCTTTTCTCCAAGCTACCTCGTTTTATACGTTTGGATGCTTATGTTTTTCTCTCTGCAACCCCCCCCCCCCCCCCCCCCCCCCCCTTCAGGCTTCCTTTCCAGTCTTCTCTCTGTTCACGCCTCTCCCGTTTCCAAGCCCCGGATGCAGTCACGCGAACACATGCGTACCCGCTGGGGGTAATGTCGCGAACAATGCCGGTCGCCGTAAGGGCATTTAATATAGGACTGGGTGGAACACAATGTGAACATGGTATAATGAACCAGGCGTTTCATGGAAAGGTGATCACTAATTTTTAAAAACAGTGTTTTTGAGAAGCTTTCTGTGGCATATTATTACCAGTGTTGGCGGGCGTCAAAAAACAGGCGGATCATGTTAACTAGTAAAGCGATGAACTAAATTCTAAAAGTTAACTTTTAACTATTACCGAGAGGCACCTGATTGCGATTACAGATTTTTAGCCGGCTGTAAGTAATATGGAAGAAAAGTGGGTATGGGCTGGTTGATACGACATTATAAGAACGATAACTAACTGCGCAAAAAGGACGGCACAAGAGAGAAAAAGCACACGGGACGAACGCAGACTAACAACTGGTTTATAGCACCAACGCCACCTTCCTTCAACAACAAAGTGCATGCGCACCAACCACACAAAGACAAAAAACCGTAATAATCTCGTGAAACCGAGGAACTCCAACTGCTTGCGGTACAAGTGGATGGGTGCCTCACTAACACATTTGTCAAGAACTAATCCCGCAGTTTCCAAGGCTTCGATAATTTCTCGTTCTTTCTTTTCGCTCGCGCGTCTGATAATCTTAGTCCCGCCGAAATGCGGAGTGCATTTCGGCGGGACTTGCTTGCAGGCCTTACAGTGGTTAGGCAGATGCTGCCCCCGTGAATCAGGTAAGAAATTCCAATGCTCCAAATATCTAGTGCTGATGCAGCGGCCAGTTTGCCCGACGAACATTTTACCACAGCTCAGCGGAATCTCATAGATTACATTCGATCTACAGTGCACAAGCTGGTTTCTGTGGTTAGTGCCACACTCAACCTTCTTTTTGCTTATCTTTTCTCGCTAAATTGCACAAACGCGAACAGCTTGCAAGGTGCAGAAAAAAGGACCGCTACGCCGAATTTACCGGCTACCCTCTTCAGGCCGTGCAGAGAGCCTGTGGACGTAGGGTATAACTTCACACTTCCCTCTCTCCTGCCTGTGCATCCGCCCCAGATGCTTTGAGTTGGGCGACTGCCTGAAGAGGGCCTAGGCGGAAAACGAGCAGACCGAAGGGCGATCAACCTGATCATCAAAGCTGACCTGAACCTTATGAGGACAGGACTTTGTTAACGAAGCCCTGAGGCAAGTTGACGCAATAACCGGCACGAATCAAAGGGCAGGAGTGCCCTTTTTTGACCTAAAACCTTTGTCCGTAGTGTTCCGAGACTGATCCTTAAAAAATGCGTTTAACATTGAAATAATTTGTGCAACACCCCTTCGAAATAGTCTCCCTGGCAGTCTATGCACAGCTTCCAAACGCTTCTTGAGACCTTGGAAAACAGTTGGAAAACGCTTCTTTTGGCAGGGCTGTCAGCTCCTTTCTCGTGGCGTCTTGAATGGCCTCAATGCTCCCAATTCAGCGACCTTTTAGGGCTTTCTTCACACGAGGAAACAGGGAAGGATAGCATAGGGAGAGGTCAGGCGAGTATGGCGGATGGGGTAGTACAGTAATGCTGTGCTTGGTGAGAAATTTTGTCCCGCTGAGATCAGTGTGCGCCTTGCGTTATCGCGCAGAAGGTTCCATTGTCCAGATGCCCATACGTCAGAGCGACGGCGACGCAGTGCATCACGCATGTGCTGGAGCACGCGGATGTAAAAACTCCTGATTCCCCGTCTGCCCTTGTGGGACGAACTCGTGGTGTATGACACCTCTGGCGTCGAAAAACACTATCAGCATAGTCTTTGTTTTGGTCTTCTGTCGTCGCACCTTTCTCGATGCCGGAGAGCTTGTGGATCGCCATTCGGCGCTCAGCCTCTTTGTTTGAGCATCGTATAGGAGACACGGCCGCCGCGGTGGTTGAGTGGTTATGGCGCTCGGCTGCTGGCTCGAAAGACGCTGGCTCGATCCGGCTGCGGCGGTCGAATTTCGATGGAGGCGAAATTCTAGAAGCCTCTGTACTGTGCGATGTAAGTGCACGTTAAAGAACCCCAGGTGGTCGAAATTTCCGGAGCCCTTCACTACGGCGTCTCTAATAGCCTGAGTCTCTTTGGGACGTTAAACCCCCATAAACCGAACCGTATTGAAGACACCATGTTTCGTCTTCAGCAATGATGCTGTGGACAAATGCAGCATCCTTCTGTGCCTCTGAGAGCAAATCAGCGCTCATTGATGCCCGTGTGTCCCTCCTGGTTCTGTGCGAGGGAGGGCGGCACAAGTCTGGCATTCAGTTTTCGTTTCCCTAAGTTCTGACGCAAAATTTGGTGGCATGTTGTGTTTTAATGTCGAGAGCACCGATATCATGCGAACTGGAATGGTGCGGTCCTGCTGTATGATTTCGCTGATCCGAGCCACGTTGTTTTCATTCCGTGAGGTTGAAGGGTGCCCCTGCCCTGTGTCGTCTTCCACCGACGTTCTCCCCGAACCGAATCTCTTGTGTCACTCCAAAACTTGCGCCCGCGATAATGTCTCGTTGCCGTAAGCGTCACGAAGGAGCTCATACTTCTGTGTAGCTGTCATGCCAAGCTTCACACAGAATTTTATGTTTACAAGCTGTTCGAGTTGGGCGTTAATCTCTCCACATTCACTCACAGTAGAATGCGCAGACGACTAAAGACAACGTAGTTTTCCACATGGAGTGCCATCTAGCTGCTGCGACAGCAATTATAATAAATAGCTCAGGTTAGCCCGAAAAGATGGCGCTACACATATGGACGAATATTTGTTTTGGGGAATCATTTCTAGAGAAGAAAATAAATCAGTCTCAAAACTTTACGCACAAAGGTTGTAGACATGTACGCCCAGCAGAGCTAGTCAGGATTGTTAAATAGTAGTTTTAAATCCAAGAAATTGGAAACAAGAGTTACCAGGAAGTTCAATGGTAAAATTAAAATTAGCAAATGTAGATTAAAAAAAAAGATGATAAAACCTTCATCGCCACCTGTGTCAGGTTATCGTTGTGGCCAATATAAAAAAAGGATTAAAAAGTCGGCGTATGTGAACACCCGAATGATGCGGGCGCGAAATAGTACCCGCGATAGCGAGCGGTCAATTTCAGCTAAAAGGATCTCAGATAAAACAGGAGCTACACGCGACCCTATACAGATGCCGCGTTTCTGCACGTTAAATTTATCCTGAAAACTCGACGTTACTCAATGAAATTTTACTGAACTCAAATTTTACATGCAGAAACGTGGCACCTTTGTCGCGTCGCGTGTAGCTCCTGTTTTATCTGAGATCCTTTTAGCAGAAACGGAACCGCTCGCTATCGCGGGTACTATCTGAGGATCGTATCGTTCAGGCGTTCAGATACGTCGGCGACTTTTCTGTCTGCGCTCGGCCCGTGTGCTTCTTATCTCTTATCCCGTTCTTTTTGCGCAATTATTTATTCTTCTTATGATGTTAGTAATAGCTGTACAAATTTTTAGACTTTAGAAAGCGTGATTGCCTTCGCCGCTGTGGCTCGACAAAATCTCGCTGCATCGGGCCAAAATATACGCGCTTTCGAAAAAGCATGCAGGCGCAGCAACCCATTCAGTGCACGTGACTAGTCGAAATAGCCAAATTTTGTCGAGCCACAACCAGCCACAACGAGCGACAAACACAGCCACCGCGGTCGGGCTTGATCCGGATTTCCCGGGTTCGAACCCGACCGCGGCTGCTGCGTATTTATGGAGGCAAAACGCTAAGGCGCCCGTGTGCTGTGCGATTTAAGTACGTTAAAGATCCCCAGGTGGTCGAAATTATTCCGGAGCCCTCCACTACGGCACCTCCTCTTTGTTCCTTTATTCTTTCACTCCCTCCTTTATCCCTTCCCTTACGCGCGGTTCGGGTGTCCAACGATATATGAGACAGACACTGCGCCATTTCCTTTCCCCCAAAACCAATTATTATTATTACTATTATTATTATTATTATTGTCGAGCCACAGCGCCGAAAGCAATCCCGTATCCAGTATTCTAAAAACCTATATGGCTATTTCTAATGGCCAGCAACAAATCAATAATTGCAAACAGGTGCCTGTCGGTATAGTTGAAATGTTAACTATTAGAACTTAACGACTTTACTGGCTAACATGATTCGCCTGTTTTTTGACGCCCGCCAGCACTGGCAATACTACGCAGCGAAAATCTTCTCATTACCTCAAAAACCGTATTTAAAAAAAAAATTAGCGTATCTTCCCGGAAACACCTGACATAACTACAGCCGCTTAGTGGAAAACCAGTTTATCCCTCCGTCTCGACGCGGGCCGACGATCATCATCATCATGCGTCGGGACAGCACCGGTAGGGCGAGGGGGAAGTTCCCTCATGGGGGAAGCGGAAAGCAACGGCGGGACTGCCCCCTAGGCGGCTACACTGAATTCAGCGGAGCCGGGGAGAGTCTATTCGAGATCTCGCGAGAGCTTTGGCCGCATGCTTGGCCGCCTCCTGCGACAGGTGCACGGGAATAACAACAGCGCTCTGCCGCTGGACTTCTGGCTCCGGGCAGCAAACCCGCGCTCTCGCTCGCCTCTGACGGCAAGTGCCCCAGGAATGGCTTTTGCTCCACGAATGCGTCACGCACGGGAAGACCCTGCCGCCATGCTCGGCGCATGGAAACGTTCGCCGCAGAAGTCGCGCCCCTGCCTCAGCCGGCAAGTCGGAATGCCTTCTTGCGTAGCCTTCTACTTCCGAGGAACGCCTCGTCGACGTTCTGTAGCTAGCTGGTCCGCTCTGTTTATTATTTGCAAGGGCAATGTAAGTTCTGAGTGTTAACGCATTGTCGTCCCTTCACTTTGTTCTCTAGAGCAAGAACACCCCCCCCCCCCCCCCCCCCCCCCCCCCGCCGTTTGCTTGAGAAGACGCACGCTGAATTCGTGGAGTGGGGGTGTGATGCGAAGACTGCCGCATATCGCCGCAACTTTGCAGTGACTACGGTCCTCCGGTTTG